>NC_058519.1:645335743-646661457 GCF_904849725.1 Hordeum vulgare subsp. vulgare | reverse complement strand
GGTTGTTTGATATCAGCTCGTTAGATGAATGGAGGGCCCAGGCATATGAGAATGCCAAGTTGTTCAAGGAAAAGGTTAAGAGATGGCACGATAAACGAATACAGAAACGAGAGTTCAATGTAGGTGATTATGTTCTGCTATACAATTCTCGTTTGAGATACTTTGCAGGCAAGCTTCTCTCTAAATGGGAAGGTCCCTATGTTATCGAGGAAGTATATCGTTCCGGTGCCATCAAAATCAATAACACGGAAGGAAACTTTCCTAGAGTGGTAAATGGGAAAAGAATCAAGCATTACATCTCTGGTACTCCCATATATGTTGAGACCAATATCATCAATGTCATAACTCCAGAGGAGTACATAAGGGATGTTTATCAGCCTGTTTCATACCCTGAAAACGAAGAGGTGTCTGTTTCGTTAAGAAATTGGACTCCGACGCTTTCCCAATATGAAATTTCCTCCGTTTTGGAATTTTTGGACAATTAGAAAAATAAAAAGCAGTCTGGAGAGCCCACGAGGCGGCCACAAGCTTGGACACCGCCCCCTACCCCCCTGGTGGCGGAGGGAGGGCTTGTGGGCACCTCGTGTGCCTCCCGGACTCTGTTTTCTTGCGAAGCACTCCTTCTGGTCCAGAAAAAATCAATATATATTCGCCCGAAGGTTTTGATCTCCGTATCGCGCAGTTTTCCTGTGTTTTTGTTTCGAGCTTGTTTCTGCCATAGATCTAGGTCAAGATGTCTTCTCAGGATTCAGAGGGGGAGAGCTATGTGGCCGACTACCTTGCTAACCCCAAGGTCTATGGGGACTTGGAACCATATAGCTGGACCACTGATGAGGAAGAGGACTATGAGCCCAAAGGGAAGGAACAAACGAGTTCCGATGAAGAGGAGGCTCCTCTACCTCAACCTGCAAACACCCATGTGGAGTTCAAGAAGTCAAGCCTCCCCAACTCCAGGAGGAAGCCTAAGACCATATTTATCCCCTCTCGTTTCTTGCAGGAGAGTAAGCAGGAGCTTTGCCATAGAGTATTGAAGCTTGAGGAGGAAAATGACGATTTAAGGGAGCAAAACTTTTTGCTCAAGTGGAAATTAGAAAAGCTCAAGACTGCTTCAACAACTCCACCACCATCACCAACAAAGGAAGACAACTAAGCATTGGTATGGGCAATCCCCTTGGCTTTTGCCAAGCTTGGGGGAGTTGCCCTGGTATCGTATCACCTTTATATCTTTTGCTTTTACCTTTGTTTTAGTTCTTTCCTTTTTAGTTTTTATTTCTTCTTTTAGAGGAATAAGTCTTTAGTGTTTAGTTTGAGTCTTTTGCTTTTGTCTCTCCCCCGATGTATTCGAGCTTACGAGCTATATAATAAAGAGTATCTTAGTCAAGGGTTTTGCTTTGTGCCATGATCAATAGTATGAAAAGAACGATAGCATGAAAGATCAAGAGACAATCTTATGGAAAGTGATAGCTTCACTTATGACACGTATGATGATTGAAACTTGTTGAGAATAAATCAACATAGACCTCAGTCATTGTTGCAATTAATAAAGAGTAATAAGCAAAGAGAGGTGATACGTCTCAAACGTATCTATAATTTTTGATGGTTTCACGCTGTTATCTTGTCTTCTTTATATGTTTTATGTACCTTTTTATATCTTTTTGGGACTAACTTATTAATTCAGTGCCAAGTGCCAGTTCCTGTTTTCCCGTGTTTTTGACTCTTTTCAGATTTGATTTTGGAACGGAGTCCAAACGGAAGAAAAAATCCAAAATGATTTTTTCCCGAACGGAAGAAGTCCATGGGGCTTTTGGGCCAAGCCAGGTGGGCTCCAGGGAGCCCACAAGCCCCCACTCCGCCACCAGGGGGAGGCGGCGGTGGGCAGGCTTGTGGCCTCCCTGGCCGCCCCCTGACCTAGGTCTTTGGCCTATAAATTCCCAAATATTCCGCAAAACATCAGGGGAGCCTCGAAAATACTTTTCCACCGCCGCAAGCTTCCGTTTCCGCGAGATCTCATCTGGAGACCCTTCCCGGCACCCTGCCGGAGGGGACTTTGGAGTTGGAGGGCTTCGTCATCATCATCATCGCCCCTCCAATGACTCGTGAGTAGTTCACTTCAGACCTACGGGTCCGTAGTTAGTAACTAGATGGCTTCTTCTCTCTCTTGGATCTTCAATACAAAGTTCTCCATGATCTTCATGGAGATCTATCCGAAGTAATCTTCTTTGGCGGTGTGTTCGTCGAGATCCAATGAATTGTGGACTTGTGATCAGATTATCTATGATATATATTTGAGTCTTTGCTGATTTCTTATATGCATGATTTGATATCCTTATAAGTCTCTCGAGTCTTGGGTTTTGTTTGGCCAACTAGATCTATGATTCTTGCAATGGGAGAAGTGCTTGGTTTTGGGTTCTGCCAGGTGGTGACCTTTCCCAGTGACAGTAGGGGCAGCAAGGCACACATCAAGCAGTTGTCATCAAGGGAAAAAAGATGGGGTTTTTATCATTGGTCTGAGATTATCCCTCTACATCATGTCATCTTGCTTAAGGCGTTACTCTGTTCTTATGGACTTAATACACTAGATGCATGCTGGATACCGGTCGACGTGTGGAGTAATAGTAGTAGATGCAGAAAGTATCGGTCTACTTGTTTTGGACGTGATGCCTATAGAAATAATCACTGCATAGATATCGTCACGACTCTGCACAGTTCTATCAATTGCTCGACAGTAATTTGTTCACCCACCGTCTACTTGTTTTCATGAGAGAAGCCACTAGTAAACACTACGGCCCCCGGGTCTATTCACATCCATCGTTTACATCTCCGCTTTTACTATGCTTTGTTACTTTGTTGCTTTCAGTTCTCACTTGGCAAACAATCTATAAGGGATTGACAACCCCTTCATAGCGTTGGTGCAAGCTTTTGTGTTTGTGCAGGATCTTGAGATGCTCTTCCGCCGGATTGATACCTTAGTTCTCAAACTGAGGGAAATACTTACCGTCGCTGTGCTACATCACCATTTCCGCTTCGAGGGAACACCAACGCAAGGCTCCAAGGCCACGGGGGAAATCCTTTGCGTACTTGCCTAGGAAGTCCCTTAAGGCGTAGCCGTAGCTAAAGGATTCCTGGTGCCGTTGACACAACTGGCGCCATTGCAAGGGATACACAGCAAACATCAAGAGGTTCACATATAAATATATCATCTTAGACACTTTTTACAATTGTGAGCACTCACCAAACTATTACATGCTTAGGAGTAGATGTTGGACAAGGAAGACAGCATAATGAATTGTGTTTGCTTGGTTCCAAACAATGTTATATGATTAGAGATCCCTTAGCATGTGACGATTGCTTCCACCTCATATTAGCCAAAACTCTCGCACCAAGTAGAGATACTACTTCTGCATCCATAAACCTTCAACCCAGTTTTGCCAAGAGAGTCCACCATACCTACCTATGGATTGAATAAGATCCTTCAAGTAAGTTGTCATCGGTGCAAGCAATAAAAATTGCTCTCTAATATGTATGATCTATTAGTGTGTGGAAAATAAGCTTTGTACGAACCTGTGATGAGGAAGACATAAAAGCGACAGACTGCATAATAAAGTTCTTTATCACAGCAGGCAATATAAAGTGACGTTCCTCCACACTAAGAGGAGACGCATTCAAACCTCAAAAGCGCATGACAACCTCTGCTTCCCTCTGCGAAGGGCCTATCTAGTACCTTTACTTTTTGCCCTTGTAAGAGTCATGGTGATCTTCACCAATTCCCTATTTTTGCCTTTGTCTTGGCTACCGTCAGATGCTTGGGAAAGATCTATATTCATATATCAACTTGGAGTTGAGTACTTATGCTTTATTATTGTTGACTTTACCCTTGAGGTAAATCATTGGGAGGCAAAACTATAAGCCCCTATCTTCCTCTGTGTCCAGCTGAAACTTTGACACCATGAGTACCTCGTGAGTTGTAACAATTGTGGAAAACAAAAGAGATGATTGAGTATGTGGATTTGCCTTACAAGCTCTTACTTCACTCTTTCTGATGTTGTGATAAATTGCAATTGCTTCAATGACTTTGGACTGTTGTTGGTTACTTCTCGGTAAGGTTTTTGCTTCATGCTTTGCTTTGTGAAGGAATTGTTACTTTCCCATAAGAATATTTATGATGTATTGTTGTTCTATGTGTGATCATGATGCCCTCGTATCCGTATTATGTTTTATCGACACCTTCGTCCCTCAACATGTGGACATGTTTTTGGAACTTGGTTTTTGCATGAGGACAAGCGAGGTCTAAGCTTGGGGGAGTTGATACGTCCATTTTGCATCATGCTTTCATGTTGATATTTATTGCTTTATGGGCTGTTATATTACTTTGTGGTACCATATTTATGCCTTTTCTCTCTTATTTTGCAAGGTTTATTTTAAGAAGGAGAATTCAGGCAGCTCGAATTCTGGACTGGAAAAGGAGCAAATCTTAGTCCACTATTCTGCACATCTCCAAATGCCCTGAAAAGTTACGTGGAATTTTTTGGGATTATATAAAAAATATTGGGCGAAAGAAGTACCAGAGGGGGCCCACTAGGGCGCCACAAGCCCTACCACCGCCACCCCCTTGGTGGCGGAGGGCAAGCTTGTGGGCTCCCTGACGGCCCACTAGCCCCCCTCTTTTGCTATATGAAGGGTTTCGTTCGAGAAAAAAATCATTCGGGAGCTTTTTCGTGGTTTCACCGCCGCCACGAGGCGGAACTTGAGCAGATCCAATCTAGAGCTCTGGCAGTGAAAGTGCAGTCATGCCCTTAATCGTGTTTTGGTGTTGCTGACAACACACATATAGATAACTAATCACTAATCCTCTTTGAGCTATTGTGAATGATCATGTGTTGATAAGGACAAGCTCATGTGCTGACAAGGACAAGATCAAGATAAGCATTCCTGAGCACTACATGCTTGACTCTTGTGGATGTTCACATAGTGGACAAATGAAGATGAATACATAAGCTAGGCTTTCCACATTGTGTATGGGAGAGCTACTTGAAGACTTCATCATGTGTTGCTTTCAACTTGAGCTAAGAAGGAACAACAACATCAAGCTCAAGTGAAGGGCTAACTCAAAGGTATCAGTCCCTTTGACGTTAGTGGTGCGGAGTGATGATCAGCGAATAAAAGTATACACTCAAGTATGGATCATCGGTACCCTTTTATAATTCTTGAGTCTTTAGGGATCCCGCACTATTAAGAGGGGATCACAGGTTTTGCGATGAACTTGCTCAAACTACATCTCTACTGTTCTATACCACATCTCCATTGCTCTGTTGTTATCTCAAAACAGAACCAGTGCCTCGGACATCCGGCTTCCTCCGGACGTCCGAGGGCCGGACGTCCGACCTCCTTCGGAAATCCAGAACCCTGCACCAGAGAAACTTGAGTCAAATAACTCAGACTTCCGGCCTCCTCCTGTCATCCGAGGGTTGGACGTACGACCTTCGGAAATCCGGAACCCTGCACCAGAGATATTTGAGTCAAATAACTCGGACTTCCGGCTCCCTCCGGACATCCGGTTCCTGTTCGACTACACAGTGTTTCCAGATATATATACATCCCTCGGACGACCGACCCCTGTCGGACGTCCGACACCTTGTGGGCATCCGGACATCCGACAACTACCGGATGTCCGACCACTGTCAGACTTAAGTGACCCTAACAGCTGTTTTAGTCTCCCCACTATATATACCCCCCCCCCCTCCCACTTCGTGAGAGGGCGCCCAACACAGCAATATCCTCATAAGAACACATTTCTACCTCACACACATTTGCTCACACCAAATCTTAGATCACAAGAGCACTTGTGAGCCCCTTTGAGAGTTGTTCCAATCAAAAGATAGATCGTCTCTCTCTCCTTCTCTCAACCCAAGCTATTTGAGATTTGAGCATGTTTTGAGCATTTCCCGTGATCTTGTTACTCTTGGAGGTTGGAGACTCCTAGGCGGTAGGAGTTCTTCGGAGAGGAATCAATCCGTATGATTAGCCCCCGGAAAAGTTTGTGAGGGTTTGGAAGCTACCTCAAAGGCTTACCACTAGTGGTTGAGAAACGCCTTCGTGGTGTTGTCTCAAAGGGAGAATAGGGTGAGCCTTCGTGGCGTTGGTGTGCCTTCGTGGTAACATCCACCTCTCTAACAATGACTAGCTTCCCTCCAAGGAAGTGAACATTGGGATACATCTTCGTCTCAGTGACCTTGGTTATCCTTAACCCTAACTCCTTACTTGTGGTTTACTTGTGTTACTTGAGCATACATACATTGCATATTGTTTGTGCTCATTATATTGTGTTGGCTATTTATTTGTACAAGATTAATCGTTCAAGCTTACCCTCTATATCCACACGTTCTCGCTTGCAGCGTTTGATATATCGTGTGCTATAGTGTGATATAGTATCTTGTGTCGTTCACCTAATTGTCGTGTGATATAGGTCAAGTAAGTTTGTGTAACTTGCTTGTGCTTGTTAGTAACTGTATTGTGTCCATCTTGGTAGATCGTGTTGTTGATACACGTTGCGGTGCCTATTGCACTTAGGATTTGTGCTTGAAAAGTATCCTCTTAGTGTGTTTCCGCATTAGTTTTAAGCCAAATCTGAAGAAGTTTTTAAATAGCCTATTCACCCCCCTCTAGGCATCATCAAGGTCTTTTCAATTGGTATCAGAGCAAGGTCTCTCTTTAATTACGTTTCACGACCTAGAGAGTATCGATGTCGACTATTGGATTAGTGCACAATGACACCTTTGACTTTGATGGCACAAATTATACCCTATGGAGAATTCGTATGCTTCATCACTTTTGGACCATGGGCCCAAATACTTTACGAATTGTTCTTGTAGGGATTGCCGACAAAAAGGATGATGCATCTTCATCTACTAATGAAATGTATCTTGATTGCGAGGCTTTTCTTGCCATTCATCGAACCATAAGTCCTCAGGTGTTTAAGTCTATCTCGACTTGCAAGTCAGCTCATGAAGTTTGGACTAAACTTGAAGATGTATATGGTGGGTCCAATCTTGATGAAGACGATATTATGATGAAGGAGTTGGTACATGAGCTCTTCACTCTTTTCAATCATAAAGAGTTCACCACTACTTCCATATCCGATTGTTGCACACCTCAGCATCTTCAATCTCACAAGGTAATGACATGGTGAGTGAAGAAATATATGTTGATGAAAATGTCATAGCCTCTATGGACATGAGCATATCTAGCACCACACATAGTGTAAATTATTGTGCTGATAGGTCATGCATTTCACCTAAAGATCCCTCGACAAATGTCTATGGTGATATGCCTGCTTTCCCGTGTCCTCTTGATCAAAATATCTTGTTTCTCCCTAGTTGCTCTATGACTAATCATTTAGGGGAAATCAAGGAATATGAAGTACTTTTGACTAATGAAGAATATGATTCACCAAAAGAATCATCATCAACTCCTCCAGTTCACATGTGCCTCATGGCAAGAGGTAATAATGAGGTATCATCTTCCCTGTGCAATAACGATGATATTTGCGATAAAGATGATGATGATGACTTGAGTGAAAATATCTATGTGATCAGTAAAATTCTTCATAAAGCTAAAAATAACGCTCTTCAAAGATTCCAAGATGTTCTTGCTTACTTTGAAAATTGTAATGATTCACTTAATCATGAACAAGCTAAAAGTGAAAAACTTGAACATGAACTTGAGAAGAGTCATCAAGCATCTAGAGACTTAAGATCTTCAAAAGAAGAGATTGAAGTTGCTCATGATAAACTTAAAAGGGATTTTGAGGTCCTTCTCCTTGAATGCAATAGTGTTAAGTGAGAGCTCATCAAAACCTCTAAGATCTATGAGGAGCTTCAATCTACTCATGAGAAGTCTCTAATTGCTACTTACTCCTATCATATTGTTCATGATACTTGTACATCTAACTCTATCTTATTTGAAGTATCAACATTGAAGGAGAATGTTGAGCTACGTGCTCAACTTGATTTACTAACTAGCAATTATGGGAAGTTGGAAGAAAACCATGTAATGCTCACAAGCTCTCATGCCGATCTTCTAACATCCCGTAATGTGCAAAAGTTAGCTCATGAGGCTATCATCACCAAGGTAACATCAAGTGAGCCTCATGTGGACAATGGCACTACTTCTAATCAAAGTACTATATTTCCATGTGCTAGTCCTCGTAATTCGTCTACTCATAATGTTGCTACCTCGTGTGATGAATTAGTTTCCTTGCCTTGTTGCTCTAACATTGAAGCTTACACTTCCTCTAGTACTTGCGTTGATACTAACAGTGCAGAGGAAATCGAAGAGCTCAAGGCCCAAGTCACTTCTTTGAAGAAAGACTTGGAACAGTGTCATGAAGGGATGTCCACACGCAACAACGTCCTGTGTGACCAAACATCTCTGAATGACAAAAATGATGTTGGAATAAACTCAAACAAGAACGAGAGTGGCCTAGAACAAGTTAAGAATTCAGCCAAAATCATTTGCTTCAAGTGCAAAGTTAAAGGGCACCATGTTAGATCTTGACCTCTGAATACGAAGTCTCAAAGTCACAAGCAACAAGGGAAGCGGCCACAAACTCAATCACACACTCAGCTACAAGTTGAAGGAAGGCCTCTTCCCAATAAGAACCAAGCCAACACACCCCGAGGTGAGAAATCAACTGGGAAGAAAACAAAGGGTAGATGTTGCTACTTATGTCGTGAGAAGGGTCACGTCACTTCGTCTTGCACAAGAGGTAACTTATCCAACCCAATCGCTATTGATGATAGATATTTCCTTGGGAAGGATAAGGTTGGCAATGTGTTTGCCAAGTTTGTTGGTACTCAAAATGGTGCCAAGAAAATAACCATTTGGGTTGCCAAGCCTATTGTGACTAACCTCTTAGGACCCAACGTAGTTGGGGACCAACAAGCTCAAACTTGATCAATAGGGGGCTTTGGAGGACATTGGAGACTTGGACACACAATGAAGATTTGAGGACTCTTCATCATTCGTATTATCTCAAGCCAAGTCATTTGGATTATCGAGCCCATATCCCATATCCAATGTGCCTCTTTGCGGTAACCTGTACTTAAATTGTTTACATTGAAAGTTGCCTGCCCCACTCTTTCTCATGTCTAGGTTTGGTACCTAGCATGTACTTTGACATGTTGTGCCTACTAGTATGATTGCTATGTGTTATCTATCATGTGTGGGTCGTTATGCATGTCATATAGTTATGTGTAGTCCTGATCATTACTTGCATCCTAGCTGCACCGATGTGTGGGTCTTTTGAGACGTTAATAGCTCATCACATTAAGGGGGAGTGTTCTGATCTACGCACATCACTAACCCAAAATGTGTATATATGTATTGGACTCCATCTAGTATTCACGGTGCAAGAGTATCTAATCAATTCGTTTGATGTCAAAGCCATCCGAAGTTCAAATTGGCATCCACTTATCAGCTTAGTTGGATGATTGATTGCCTTGTATGATAAATACATGGATTATCACATTATGGGAGTGTGATATGTTTTGTGCACGTCACATCCCCTGGTAAGATAAAACATCCGATGTATGCCACTCAGAATCTACCACATGGGGTTATTCTATAACTGTGTGGCGTGTCATGCTCCACATGTCTTAATTCGCATAATAACCCTGGTGGTGTCTAAATCCCTTAGATGTGCGTGAGTATGACGTCCTACTACACCAATACTCATGGCTTAGCCGCTAGATCGTATCTAAAAGAAGGGCATAGTTGATGCATGCCTTTTCGAATTATTTCTCTGCACTATGATCTAACTAATTGGGATGTTAACGTATGACATCTAAACATTATGCTTATGGTTGAACTCCCATATCACACTTGTGTGAGTATAAAACGATCTTTGTGCTCGTTTGGCACCTACCACTACTGATAATTCTAAATGCCATTGTGTTCTCTCACACATGGTGTCTCTGGCTTGGTAGTGTTTTTCATGGTCATTTTATTTCGGCTTTGTCTTCATTTGACCTACATAACTTGCCGAGAAATTCATGTGTCTCCCGGTAATCTCCCATGCATGTCTTCGAGCTCGAACTATTTATTTCATAATGTTGTGGGAGTTATAATCATATTACCTACACTTATACATCTACTGGGGTGAGACATGCATGTAAGGTTGTGCAAAATGCATACCTTACATGGTTTGATGCCTTGACCAGTTCATGTGTTGAACTTCGGGTGCTATCATATGTTGATTTGTCACCCTGATCCATTTTGGACGATATGAATGTTCTGTAATTGAAAATTATGTGTTCATTTGTCCAAATTGTATATCCTTGGATTTTGATAGGCTTGTGTAGGCATATCTACTATGTGTAGATGCACATGCCGTGTCTATCGTATCTTTGATCCAATATATGTATATGGTAAATCAGACGTATCCATTAAAAGGTTAAGGTGTGCTTGAAAGTAAAACTTATATCTATATGCACATAATTGAGTGATCTTACCCTATATATATTGTAGTTGGACTAACTACTTCGGACCCAATAAGTTTGGGGACCATATTGTGCTTAATTGGTGGTTTAGGTACTGTGGAGAAGCATTGTTATCTTGACTTATTCTCAGAAGAAGATGGTGCTGGTCACGAAGAAATTAGAGTCAAGACAGGACTCGGCTACTTCTATGCCATACCAATGCTTTTCCGGTAACAAGTATTTACTTCATGCATGTACAACAATAGAGTCAACCCTGTGTAGGTTGCATCATGGCATGAACATAATACTGTTTCCACTTTGTAATTTCCTGCATGTCCTTGTCAATCACATTGATGAAATGCTTAGTGTTGGTGTTCTCTTAGCACTTCATGGTCATATGAATGAGACAAATTTGTGCCATGGCCCTTGTGTCATGTGCCTTGCTCTTATAATAGGATAACTTGTGCATGATTCTATGCACTCATGCGTTTGACGGTATTTTGGACCCACACTTATCATAGTAATCGAATTAAAAGATTTACATCATACCATGTCCAAAATATGTTAGTTGAGAGGCCCCTTTGGTTGCTACACATGCGAGAATAATCCTTATCACCTCATCATCCAAATCCCAGAAATTGCCTCTGCCTACTTCTCTCTCGGTCGTCCGACGGGTCTCGGATGTCCGACGGCTAAACGCACTCCAGACGTCCGGCCGACGGCTAAACATTCTCCGGACGTCTGACGCCCGTCGGACGTCCGACACATCGGGAGCTCTATAAATAGAGGGGCGCGGGCTGGGCCTTGCCCTAGCCCCCACGCGCCTCCTTTTCTCCCAGCCGCCGCCGCCAGCGCCAGAGGAGCTCGCCCGCGCCGCCACCGGGGGCCCTGCCCCGCGATCTGGCTGATCTCCTCCGCGGGATCCGTCCTCCCTTTCCTCTCCTCTCTCGATCTGCAGGTATCCTCTCGGTCTCTCTCGCGATTGGTTCCCCTTTCTCACAAGTTGATGTGTTCGTTCATGTGGTTTGACCGTGACTGTTCCCCATTGGGTTTCCAATCGTGTAGGCCTTGTTCCATCATGCCCAAGATTAAGCACACTGCCCGAAAGAACACTACTGGCTCATCCGCTCGTGCCCCTACGGGCACGGGGTCGGATGACTCCGATGTGCAACTCCGTCCTTTCAAACGGGTCACCCGGCGTCCTCCTCCGCAGCTCCACTCCTCGTCTGATGGCTCTGACTTCGAGGATGAGCTTGCAGCTGAGGAACGTGTTGAACAGCCCACCGTTCGGAGGACTAAGCCGAAGCCTGGGACTCGTAGGCCCTCATATATGCCACCGCCTCCTCCTGAACAGCCCGAAGGTGAAGCTCGTCGCATCTCTCTTGAACCTCCTCCTACTTTAGGTCGTGAAGTCAAGGACTTCACCACGGTTCCTAAATCTTCCTACTTCACATTCCGCCGCGATGTTGACCAATTTTCTGTTGTACGTGACTCTCCGGACTCACGTTTCCGCACACACGTCCAAGCGGACATCTTTTCTACAGTCATAGTTCCTAAGGGTCTCTCTGTCCATCACTATATTGATCTTGAGCATATTCGCACGCACCCGGCGAAATACCCGGGTGCCATTGAGCTTATTGAGTCATCGGGGCTCGCTGCCCCCTTTGCTTTTCGGAGCGATTATAACAGTGCCGCTATTCATCAATTTTATGCCACATGTTTCTTTAGCTTAAACAACACTGTTAGCTGGATGACTTCTGATGTTGAGTTCACAGCCTCTTATGATGAGTTTGTTGCCGCACTCGGGTTCCCCGACTCCGGCTTCAAAATCCATAAGAATGATCCTAACCATGCACATAAGCCCATTGAGGCGTGTGGGCTTCTCCTCAAACCACTTCGTGAACTTGATGCAGACGAACGGATGAAGGATCTTAACCAAGTATCCATCTAGCGCTCTCCTTACTTTATCCTTTTTCAGTGTCTTATCTGCACCATCTATCCCAAGATAGGTGATAGGGGATCTTGCAGCGGCTACTGTATTGACATCATGTCACATTTACATGAGTCCCCCAAGCGCAAGATTAATGTGCCTCACTTTCTCTGGCATGAGATTCGGCTTGCTAGTCTTCAATACAAGCGAGCCTTCCCTCATGCCCCCTTCATCAGGCTTTTATTCATCATGTTGCTGAATTCACTGTTGCTCCCACTCACATGCATCACAAGTGGGTCATTCCCGCTCACATGGCGGATAACTATGCTCCCAAGAAAACCCCATCCACCTCCACTCGCTGCACTGCTGCCCGGTCAGCAACCCCTTCATCCAGCTCAGCTCCTCTCGGTCGTTTTGCCAAATTCATTGGCAAGGCACATTCTGCTGTGATGAAGGCCTTCTCTTTCCAGTGCGGTCAAACTCATGATGTGGTTTCTCGCCTCGTCTCCTCCAAGAATGCCCTCAAGGCTCGTCTGGGAGACTCGGGAGCTCTTGATGTGAGTGACGATGAGGATCTTCCTGCTGCTCCTCCTTCTGACTTTGGCTTCCCATCTGGTCCTGAGTGGGCTGACTTTCTTGACGAGGCTGGTGGCAGTGGTTTGCCTGACGATGAGGATGATGAGGATGATGCCTGATGATGATGATGTTGATGAGGGTGATATCTGAGTACGTGGTAGCATTTCCGGGTTCCTTCCTTTTTGGTCCTTGATGCCAAAGGGGGAGGACATTATCTTATCTTAGTTTCGATTTTAGTCTCTCTCCTAATGTATGGTCTGATGAATTATGTCGAACTTAATGATGTGTCATCATGTAACGATACTTATGGATGATGAGCTATGCCATCACTTATGGATGATGTATTGTTAAACTATCATGTGGTGATGAGATATCATGATATTATCGTTGTGTCATATGATGATGAGTTTTATGCTATCCTATTGATTCATATGATATGCCTTGATTCATATGATATGCTATGAATTATTGATTCTTATGATATGCTATGCATTGTTGAACTATTATGGTGTGATGTTATATCATGCTATTATCTTCAAAGCACACATTAAGGGGGAGCTCCCGCACTTACCTATTTTACTATGCATATAATCAGGGGGAGCTTCATAAGCATCGTAACAAATCTCTCCTAAGCCACACATGTTTCTTACTATTTTTGAGAGCTATATGTATGTTGTCATCAACTACCAAAAAGGGGGAGATTGAAAGTGCAGTCATGCCCTTAATCGTGTTTTGGTGTTGCTGACAACACACATATAGATAACTAATCACTAATCCCCTTTAAGCTATTGTGAATGATCATGTGTTGATAAGGACAAGCTCATGTGCTGACAAGGACAAGATCAAGATAAGCATTCCTGAGCACTACATGCTTGACTCTTGTGGATGTTCACATAGTGGACAAATGAAGATGAATACATAAGCTAAGCTTTCCACATTGTGTATGGGAGAGCTACTTGAAGACTTCATCATGTGTTGCTTTCAACTTGAGCCAAGAAGGAACAACAACATCAAGCTCAAGTGAAAGGGCTAACTCAACGGTATCAGTCCCTTTGACGTTAGTGGTGCGGAGTGATGATCAGCGAATAAAAGTATACACTCAAGTATGCATCATCGGTACCCTTCTATAATTCTTGAGTCTTTAGGGATCCCGCACTATTAAGAGGGGATCACAGGTTTTGCGATGAACTTGCTCAAACTACATCTCTACTGTTCTATACCACATCTCCACTGCTCTGCTGTTATCTCAAAACAGAACCAGTGCCTCGGACATCCGGCTTCCTCCGTACATCCGAGGGCCGGACGTCCGACCTCCTTCGGAAATCCGGAACCCTGCACCAGAGAAACTTGAGTCAAATAACTCGGACTTCCGGCCTCCTCCTGTCGTCCGAGGGCCGGACGTCCGACCTCCTCCGGAAATCCGGAACCCTGCACCAAAGATATTTGAGTCAAATAACTCGGACTTCCGGCTCCCTCCGGACGTCCGGTTCTTGTTCGACTACACAGTGTTTCCAGATATATATACATCCCTCGGACGACCGACCCCTGTCGGACGTCCGACACCTTGTGGGAGTCCGGACATCCGAGAACAGCGGGATGTCCGACCACTGTCAGACTTAAGTGACCCCAACGGCTGTTTTAGTCTCCTCACTATATATACCCCCCCCTCCCACTTCGTTAGAGGGCGCCCAACATAGCCATATCCTCATAAGAACATATTTCTACCTCACACACATTTGCTCACACCAAATCTTAGATCCCAAGAGCACTTGTGAGCCCCTTTGAGAATTGTTCCAATCAAAAGATAGATCGTCTCTCTATCCTTCTCTCAACCCAAGTTATTTGAGATTTGAGCAAGTTTTGAGCATTTCCTGTGATCTTGTTACTCTTGGAGGTTGGAGACTCCTAGGCGGTAGGAGTTCTTTGGAGAGGAATCAATCCGTGTGATTACCCCCCGGAAAAGTTTGTGAGGGTTTGGAAGCCACCTCAAAGGCTTACCACTAGTGGTTGAGAAACGCCTTCGTGGTGTTGTCTCAAAGGGAGAATAGGGTGAGCCTTCGTGGCGTTGGTGTGCCTTCGTGGTAACATCCACCTCTCTAACGGTGACTAGCTTCCCTCCAAGGAAGTGAACATCGGGATACATCTTCGTCTCAGTGACCTTGGTTATCCTTAACCCTAACTCCTTACTTGTGGTTTACTTGTGTTACTTGAGCATACATACATTGCATATTGTTTGTGCTCATTATATTGTGTTGGCTATTTATTTGTACAAGATTAATCGTTCAAGCTTACCCTCTATATCCACACGTTCTCGCTTGCAGCGTTTGATATATCGTGTGCTATAGTGTGATATAGTATCTTGTGTCGTTCACCTAATTGTCGTGTGATATAGGTCAAGTAAGTTTGTGTAACTTGCTTGTGCTTGTTAGTAACTGTATTGTGTCCATCTTGGTAGATCGTGTTGTTGATACACGTTGCGGTGCCTATTGCATTTAGGATTTGTGCTTGAAAAGTTTCCTCTTAGTGTGTTTCCGCATTAGTTTTGAGCCAAATCCGAAGAAGTTTTTAAATAGCCTATTCACCCCCCCCCCCCTCTAGGCGTCATCGAGGTCTTTTCAGGCAGGACGATCCTGTCGGGGAAACTTCCCTGTCGGAGGGGGAAATCGTCGCCATCGTCATCACCAACACTCCTCTCGTCGGAGGGGAGGCGTCTTCATCAACATCTTCATCAGCACAATCTCCTCTCCAATCCCTAGTTCATCTCTTGTAATCAATCTCCGTCTCACGACTCCGATTGGTACTTGTAAGGTTACTAGTAGTGTCGATTACTCTTTGTAGTTGATGCTAGTTGGATTACTTGGTGGAAGAGTTTATGTTCAGATCCTTGATGCTATTCATTACACCTCTGATCATGATTATGATTATGCTTTGTGAGTAGTTACTTTTGTTCCTGAGGACATGGGATAAGTCATGTTAATAATAGTCATGTGAATTTGATATTCGTTCGGTATTTTGATATGTTGTATGTTGTTTTTCCTCTAGTGGTGTTATGTGAACGTCGACTACATAACACTTCACCATATTTGGGCCTAGAGGAAGGCATTGGGGATTAGTAAGTAGATGATGGGTTGCTGGAGTGACAGAAGCTTAAACCCCAGTCTATGCGTTGCTTCGTAAGGGGCTGTTTTGGATCCACTAGTTTAATGTTATGGTTAGACGTTGTCTTAATTCTTCTTTTGTAGTTGTGGATGCTTGCGAGAGGGGTTAATCATAAGTGGGATGCTTGTCCAAGTAAGGGCAGTACCCAAGCGCCGGTCCACCCACATATCAAACTATCGAAGTAACGAACGCGAATCATATGAACATGATGAAACTAGCATGACAGAAATTCCCGTGTGTACTCGGGAGCGTTTTTCCTCCTATAAGACTTTGTTCAGGCTTGTCCCTTGCTACAAAAGGGATTGGGCCACTTGCTGCACCGTTTCTACTACTTGTTACTTGTTACTTTTCGCTTGGTACGTTTCACCTCACTACACCATCACTTGTTACCGCTACTTTCAGTGCTTGCAGTTATTACCTTGCTGAAATCTGTTTATCATAGCCTTCTGCTCCTCGTTGGGTTCGACACTCTTACTTATCGAAAGGACTACGATTGATCCCCTAGACTTGTGGGTCATCAATAAGCATATTTCAAAGTATGAGGTAATTGCTTTAAATCAAACACAGGATCACCCTTGGGTGGAGGAGGATCTCCTAGAGTTTCAACAGGCAAGTTTTGTTTAAGGATAGGTGTTAGAGCATATTTCTTTGTATGTGGTTTTGGTAATTGATGACAATTCCTATGGACTTATGGCTGCCTTCAGTTATTCGAAGGATTTGTCCATAGGCACTTCTTGAAGTCCATCTGTTGGTTTCAAGGAGTTTATATGATGACCAAGGTGGTATTCAAGGTATTATCCAAAGAATGGTCATAAAGACACAATGTTGATCAAGACTAAGTCAAAGAGTGAATCAAGTTGATCAACACACAGAGCGTACAAGATGTACCGAGAGGGATCAAGTGATCCCATGGTATGGTAAGCATTGTCCGTTACGCCTTGTGTGCTAACCCATGGTCTTCATGACAGTTCTATGTGGGGTTAGGTGTGTTTCCATGGGCTTGCGTCAAGAGGAAGATCTCATACAACCAGTGTGTTTCCTGTCATGCAAGATTCGTTGTCTTGGACAAGTTTCATTTCAAGGAGAAGGATAGTATAAAGCCGAAGATAGCTCACCTAAGAACGAAGCATTTCACTTTTGTTGTTAAGGTAAAAAATGAAGAAGATCACACATATTTTGGTTGTTCTAATTGGAGAGCATTCTACAAGGTGTATGGATTGGACGAGGGCATGGACATTATCTTCGATCATGGTAATAACGATGTTCGTGATAATAATATATAAATTTGGGTGCATGTAGAGGATGACTTGATTCGAGTTGTACCTCGAGGTGCGTTTGTCAACAGATTTGTTAGGTTATTTATATTGATTATTGAAAAGTATCCGGTACTCATCCTGACTAAATTTCTTTATTTTCAATTATTAGCTTATTTCCGTGCTACAAGAACTACACGACAGATAATAGATCGAACCTACTACAGTTATGGCTCTGAGCTTACTTGGTTGAGAAAAATCATCTCATCTCATTTATTCATGATGTTGAGTATCATGCTAAATATAACATGACTCGCAAAATTTATCATGGATATGTTCCACTAGTGCACCAGTTGACCCCTTATAACATCACTTCAGACAACTTTGTAATAAATTTTTTAACATTGTGTCACTAGTCCATCTTTTACATACATTGTTCTTAAGCAAAACTAGTTTAGCTAACTATGTTATTATTACTTATCTTCTTCAACAGGTACTCCCATCAGAGATCGTGCCTAAATGGATGTTTACCACCGGTGATTTACATATGGTTAGCTTACGCCCAATGTGTATGAGTTAACCTGGTAAATACAGAATATCTCGAAGTGAAGAAACCCTGAAAATCAAAGGATGGAGCAATGCAAGAAAAGCATCCACGCAACCACTTGGACACAATATCTTGATTGACGGAGATAGGTTTATCACGCCACAAGTTGGAGATAGGTTGGTCTCTATTCTTCAGTATGGAGATGTAGGAGTATACCTTTTTTATGCTATCTTACCAAGAAGAGAGCAGTAGTTAGTGTTTCTAACTTGTGATAACTTGATCACTTGCTAGTTGTATGATAACAACCAGAATGATGAGGAGTTCACCTTTTTATGCTATTTTACCTAGAATAACGAAGAGTTGATTAAGATGATGATGAGTTGCTATATGACATATACCAGTATAAATTAGATGGATGCAATAGACCAAGTTGAATTAGAGGAAAATACAATGGTGCGAATCACAACATCGTATTTTCTCTAATCATCCATCTAATTTGTACTGATGTTGGATGTTGTTCTTCCATAATTTGTATTGATGTTGTATATCAATATGTGTAACGCGCCGATTGACCCACACGTTCACGGATAAACCCTCATCTCTACTATTAAAAGCACGAGAGGGCAGATCCAACTCACCATCTCAGCCATCTAATTACATCATCAACGATCAAGATACGTTGTTAACGAAACTAAACAATTTTCGTTAGCGCTAATCGTCCACCCCCACGTCGTCTCGCGGTTATCCCCCCGCTTGCCCGCCTCCTCCCGTTCCCCCCGCTCGCCCACCTCGCCCCGCTCTCAGCGCCTCCTCCCGGTCGCTCCGCTCGCCCGCCCTGCACCCGTGCGCCCTGCCCCCTCGCCCCGCCCGCCCGCGCCGCCCGCTCGCCCTGCACCCCGTGCGCCCTGCCCATGCCGCCCCCTTGCCCCGCCCGTGCCGCCCCCGCGCCCTGCCCGCCCGCGCCGCCAGCTCGCCCTACACCCCGTGCGCCCCGCCCATGCCGTCCGCTTGCCTCGCTCGCCCCTACACCTCTCGCGGCCGGTGGGCGCCTCCTCCTGCCCGAGCTGCAGCAGCCCGCGGCTCGTCCGCCCCCACCTCCGTACAGCCTCCACCGGCGTCTCCTCCTCGCCCAGCCGCAGCGGCCCGCCGCACCTTCGCCCTCCTCCTCAGGTGCCCTTCCTGAGTGGACATCTCCTGTCGCCGTCTCGAGGTTGCGAACACAGTCACAACGACGGCAATGGTCAATAATCTGGCAGCAAGAATACTGAATCCGGCAGCCTTGGTCGGAGACACCTTGTTGGCATGCCACCCAAGACCACCACCGTGAGTAGTGTCATGTGGACTAACTGCAGGAATTACAGTAATGTGAGGATGCGCAGCTAGAGAAGGAGACGACATCGCTGGAGTCGGAGAGGAACCGGGGATCGGAATAGTGAGATGGTTGCCGTTTCTTTTGCAGAAAATTTAGGCAAGAATATTGATTTGTTAGGCAGCCAGTAGTTAGCCAAGATCTTTTGGTTCTTGGATCTCGATAAAATAGGATGGAATTCTTACAGAAATTTTGGGATGTAGAGCATCTTCTCTGGGATTGATCCTGCGAACTGATTGTTCTCCTCATTCCTGTAAACATGCACAGAATCAAGATTCAGGAATAGGCATGCGAGAAATGCAGTCAGACCTTTGTTTCGTGGAAATGTTTTTTCTCTCTCAACAACACGCAGGATTTTGCACGTTATCTCGTCACGGAGTAGTGTGACCATCATCATTCAACAGTATGAGCTAAGGAGGTATATGTGTAAATTGGTAAAGCAATTATAGGTCTTTCAGGGGAAGATCACGCAGCACATCGAGTGTTCCGGTTAGCCTGTTGTTCTGCACATGCCTGCAGCACATTGCAAAGTCAGAAAAGCAATGCATTTAACCACAAACTACCAGGAAGAGAATATCACTGCATACTATCATAAAAGGCATTATAATCATATGTGCTGAAAATATATTCTAATCATGAAGCTTTGGAGCGTGGAGATTGACTACGATTTCATATAGAACTAGGACTTCAGGTACACACTACGCAACAATATTTCCCTTTACCCATTTGCTCGTACAGGATTTTCTTTTGAACTTTTTAATGCAGACCTGATTTTCCTTTTGTTTGCGTGTAATCCCCTTCCTCGTGGGGAACGGATATGTCTCATATCGTGTTGTTGGCGTAGATCCAAATTTTCTATGATGTTTCTGTTAGGAGAAAGGTGTGATAGCTCCCGGGTGCCTAGACACCCTCTATGAACAGTACAATCAAAAAAATAGAAAACAAAATCGAAAAAATCTGAAACTTTGCAGCATCAACGATGATCAAACTTTGTAGGTTCCTACAAGTTTTCATGTCAAAATATCATGTAGAGAAAGATGTACAAACAAGTTTCAGATTACAATGCTAAAAGTGTTCAAAACTTCAAGCATTGAAATATTTTTCGTGTGTAGAGCTCCTCGAATAGTTTTTTGGCATGAAAACTTGCAAACACCTGCAAAATTTTGTCATCTTTGATGCTGCAAAGTTTCAGATTTTTCTTATTTTGTTTTCTATTTCTTTTGATTTTACTGTTCATATAGGGTGCCTAGGCACCCGGGAGCTAAAAGTCCACTCTCTTCTATTAGGCAATATATGGATTTTTTGGGTTCTAAATCATAGTCCCAACTTTCTGAATAAACTACTAATAAACTTGATTGGTGATTATTCTTAATGAATTAGTCCATTTTAATGTAAAAGCAACTGAATTGATTTTTTTGTTTGGCTTCTGATACTAAGTATCTTCTAAATCCCTCACAAAAAGTGTTATCTGAATCAATGTGCGGTAAAAACTGAGTTGTTTTTGCAATTGAAATATTCTGCTAATCAAAGAGAACTCATGCCCCTAGATTGGTTGCTCATCAAGTTTGAAAACCGATGAGAAGGAGAAGAAGAAGAAAGACCCGTTCTGCACCCGTGATGACCTGAAGCTCACATTTGACAATAGAGGAGGATACAAGGAGAAGGCCATGCGGGTTGAAGGATCACCATGACATTGAGACGGGGCGCCGCTCCATGGACACGGCGACGACGAAGTCCTAAACAACAATGCTCAAGATCGGCTAGAGAGATTTGGTACTTACGCAACATGCAGCAGACTGCTGGTATTTCTTGATGAAATTCCATTCTTTTTTATGTGCTAGAGAGATAGGGACCTTACTCAACATGCAAACAAGGATGGGACAAATTGGTTTCACTTCTACTATTATTTTTGGCTATGATCAGGATTTCCATTCTTTGTGTATTTACTACTGCTGCTACATCGTTAGTTGGAGCTGATGTGATCCTATATGTAATTGTGATGGTCAATGGAGACATATATACCCTATATAACTACTTCTTGTTGCTACTAAGGAGTGTACTACTTCCACTACTGCTATATTTTGCATAAAAGAAGAAAGAAAATAGCTTACTCTGTTCACAAAATAGCAGGTCTGATTGTTTCACATTCAGCTGTTATCTTCCAGACCTAGAGAAGTTCACAAAATAGAAAGTTAGGCTCTTTTAAAATTGAACCAAAATCAGCTAGGAACTGAAAAAGTTCACAAAAATACAGTTTCAGATTTCTGGCCCATACAACTTTGTACAATCAACAAGTTTCATGCATGTGTCCAACGAAGTTTTGGAGACCATTATAATCATATGTGCTGAAAATATATTCTAATCATGAAGCTTTGGAGAAGATTGTACTCTTTTTAACCTCTTTTTTTGAACATCTGTAGACCTTTCAATTCTAAAAGTAGTTTACATGAGAGCCATTAGATGTGTTCTATGTGGTGGATACAGGCTAACTTATGCTCATGACCTATGGATAGCCATGGTAGAGAAGTCGCCTGCCCCTATAACATCGCGTTACATAAGACCTGAATTAGCTCTTAGTCCCTATAGTAGAGATTAGTAGTGCCATTCTTTTCTCTCCCCCAATTCTTGTTGTCACAAATATTGTTTTGCGAAGAGGGGACTGTAGATTCATTGTACTACCCTATCCGTCCATCAATATATCTTGCTCGGATTGCTGCAACTGAAAAGTTATATCCCAAATATATGTTGTTCTGTTATAGATGGAATGAAACAGAGTGCATAGAACATTTAAATCAAAGGAAAATAAAGGCATTTACTAGGCATGGAAACAAGTGAACAAAAGTTGGGAATTCTCCTTGTTCAAATATAAAAATAAAAATGGAGGGAGAGTGGCGGTTCTGCTGTCATTTGAGGACGTTGGACGCAGGCAAGTGCAAATCCGAGATCCGATGATGGTTTGATGCATGGACCTACTGAATATGAATGTGAAAATTACTCCTTTCTATCCAAAATAAGTATCACAACTAAGGTTAGTTTTACCTTAATTTAAAACTACGCCACTTATTATGGATCGAAGGAAGTACAATATTAGTATTAGTTTAATCCACCCTACTATGTTGAACATGAAATTTTTCCTAAACACCCCTCTATTAGATATTTTTCTAAACTTTCTATGGCACCCCTCTTTGCACCAATCTGTAATTTTTGTTTGAGCAGGGACAGTGCAGCGAACACAAGCAAATAAATTGGTAGACGAAGCTGAGGAGGACTATTTGTTAAGTACTGAGATGTAGTAAGACATGCCTAATCTGAATTTAGACATATGGAGGGCATGATAGTTTGTATGTTCAATTTCTTATTCTATGTTGAATTCTTATCCTCTACATCTGCCTCCACCAACATCACACACTTTTCCTTGACCTCCCACCAGCTACGCCCCGAGGTCATTGACACAGACGACCAAGTGATTCCAACAATGTCAAGGAGGTTGTGGGTGAGAGCTCTTGGTCTCCTTGGGAGAACCTGTTGGCGCGTTCAAGGAGTCCAAGAACAAGGGAGGAGGCACTCGTTGTTGGAAATATGCCCTAGAGGCAATAATAAATTAGTTATTATTATATTTCTTAGTTCATGATAATCGTTTATTATCCATGCTATAATTGTATTGATTGGAAACACAATACTTGTGTGGATACATAGACAAAACACTGTCCCTAGTAAGCCTCTAGTTGACTAGCTCGTTGATCAAAGATGGTCAAGGTTTCCTGGCCATAGGCAAGTGTTGTCACTTGATAATGGGATCACATCATTAGGAGAATCATGTGATGGACTAGACCCAAACTAATAGACGTAGCATGTTGATCGTGTCATTTTGTTGCTACTGTTTTCTGCGTGTCAAGTATTTGTTCCTATGACCATGAGATCATATAACTCACGGACACCGGAGGAATGCTTTGTGTGTATCAAACGTCGCAACGTAACTGGGGGACTATAAAGATGCTCTACAGGTATCTCCGAAGGTGTTCGTTGAGTTAGTATGGATCGAGACTGGGATTTGTCACTCCGTGTAACGGAGAGGTATCTCGGGGCCCACTCGGTAATACAACATCACACACAAGCCTTGCAAGCAATGTGACTTAGTGTAAGTCACGGGATCTTGTATTACGGAACGAGTAAAGAGACTTGTCGATAAACAAGATTGAAATAGGTATGCGGATACTGACGATCGAATCTCGGGCAAGTAACATACCGAAGGACAAAGGGAATGACATACGGGATTATATGAATCCTTGGCACTGAGGTTCAAACGATAAGATCTTCATAGAATATGTAGGATCCAATATGGGCATCCAGGTCCCGCTATTGGATATTGACCGAGGAGTCTCTCGGGTCATGTCTACATAGTTCTCGAACCCGAAGGGTCTGCACACTTAAGGTTCGACGTTGTTTTATGCGTATTTGAGTTATATGGTTGGTTACCGAATGTTGTTCGGAGTCCCGGATGAGATCACGGACGTCACGAGGGTTTCTGGAATGGTCCGGAAACGAAGATTGATATATAGGATGACCTCATTTGATTACCGGAAGGTTTTCGGAGTTACCGGGAATGTACCGGGAATGACGAATGGGTTCCGGGAGTTCACCGGGGGGGCCACCCACCCCGGGGAAGCCCATGGGTGTTTGGGGTGCCGCACCAGCCCTTAGTCGGCTGGTGAGACAGCCCAAGAGAGGCCTGTGCGCATAGGAAAGAAAATCAAAGAGGAAAGGAAAAAAAAGAAGGAGGTGGGAAAGGGAAGAAGGACTCCACCTTCCAAACCAAGTGGATTTCGGTTTGGGAGGGGGAGACCTTCCCCCTTGGCTCGGACGACTCCCTTGGGAGTCCTTGGACCCCAAGGCAAGTCTCCCCCCTCCTCCTCCTATATATAGTGGGGTTTTAGGGCTGATTTGAGACGACTTTTCCACGGCAGCCCGACCACATACCTCCACGGTTTTTCCTCTAGATCGCGTTTCTGCGGAGCCCGGGCGGAGCCCTGCTGAGACGAGATCATCACCAACCTCCGGAGCGCCGTCACGCTGCCGGAGAACTCTTCTACCTCTCCGTCTCTCTTTCTGGATCAAGAAGGCCGAGATCATCATAGAGCTGTACGTGTGCGGAACGCGGAGGTGCCGTCCGTTCGGCACTAGATCGTGGGACTGTTCGCGGGACGGTTCGCGGGGCGGATCGAGGGACGTGAGGACGTTCCACTACATCAACCGCGTTTCTTAACGCTTCTGCTGTATGGTCTACAAGGGTACGTAGATCACACATCCCCTCTCGTAGATGGACATCACCATGATAGGTCTTCGTGCGCGTAGGAAAATTTTTGTTTCCCATGCGACGTTCCCCAACAGTGGCATCATGAGCTAGGTTCATGCATAGATGTCTTCTCGAGTAGAACACAAAAGTTTTTGTGGGCGGTGATGTGCGTTTTGCTACCCTCCTTAGTCTTTTCTTGATTCCACGGTATTGTTGGATCGAAGCGGCTCGGACCGACATTACTCGTACGCTTACGAGAGACTGGTTTCATCGCTACGAGTAACTCCGTTGCTCAAAGATGACTGGCAGGTGTCAGTTTCTCCAACTTTAGTTGAATCGGATTTGACCGAGGAGGTCCTTGGATGAGGTTAAATAGCAATTCATATATCTCTGTTGTGGTGTTTGCGTAAGTAAGATGCGATCCTACTAGATACCCATGGTCACCACGTAAAACATGCAACAACAAAATTAGAGGACGTCTAACTTGTTTTTGCAGGGTATGCTTGTGATGTGATATGGCCAACGATGTGATGTGATATATTGGATGCATGAGATGATCATGTTGTAATAGATAATATCGACTTGCACGTCGATGGTACGGCAACCGGCAGGAGCCATAGGGTTGTCTTTATAACTAACGTTTGTGCTTGCAGATGCGTTTACTATTTTGCTAGGACGTAGCTTTAGTAGTAATAGCATGAGTAGCACGACAACCCCGATGGCGACACGTTGATGGAGATCATGATGATGGAGATCATGGTGTGACGCCGGTGACAAGAAGAACGTGCCGGTGCTTTGGTGATGAAGATCAAGAAGCACGTGATGATGGCCATATCATGTCACTTATGAATTGCATGTGATGTTAATCCTTTTATGCACCTTATTTTGCTTAGAACGACGGTAGCATTATGAGGTGATCTCTCACTAAAATTTCAAGACGAAATTGTGTTCTCCCCGACTGTGCACCGTTGCTACAGTTCGTCGTTTCGAGACACCACGTGATGATCGGGTGTGATAGACTCAACGTTCACATACAACGGGTGCAAAACAGTTGCGCACGCGGAACACTCGGGTTAAGCTTGACGAGCCTAGCATGTGCAGACATGGCCTCGGAACACATGAGACCGAAAGATCGAGCATGAATCGTATAGTTGATATGATTAGCATAGAGATGCTTACCACTGAAACTATTCTCGACTCACGTGATGATCGGACTTGAGATAGTGGATTTGGATCATGTACCACTCAAATGACTAGAGAGATGTACTTTTTGAGTGGGAGTTCCTAAGTAATATGATTAATTGAACTAATTGTCATGAACATAGTCTAATGGTCTTTGCGAATTACGATGTAGCTTGCGCTATAGCTCTACTATTTTTATATGTTCCTAGAGAAAATTTAGTTGAAAATTGATAGTAGCAAACTTTGCAGACTGAGTCTGTAAAACCGAGGATTGTCCTCGTTGCTACGCAGAAGGCTTATGTCCTTAATGCACCACTCGGTGTGCTGCACCTCGAGCGTCGTCTGTGGATGCTATGAACATCCGACATACACGTTGCTGATGACTACACGATAGTTCAGTGCAAAATACTTAATGGCTTAGAAGCAAGGCGCCGAAAACGTTGTAAAACGTCATGGAACATAAGTGATGTTCTAAAGAGATGAAATTGTGATTTCATGCTTGTGCCCTTGTTAAGAGGTACGAGACCTCCAACAAGATTCTTTGTCCACAAAGTAAAGGAGAAAAGCTCAATCGTTGAGCATGTGCTCAGATTGTCTGAGTATGACAATCACTTGAATAAAATGGGAGTTAATCTTCCAGATGAGATAGTGATGGTTCTCCAAAGTCACTGCCACCAAGCTGTGAGAGCTTCGTAATGAACTATAACATATCAAGGATAGATACAATAATCCTTGAGCGATTCGCGATGTTTGACACTGCGAAAGTAGAAATCAAGAAGGAGCATCAATAGTTGATGGTTTGTAAAACCACTAAGTTTCAAGAAAGGCAAGGGCTAGAAGGGATACTTCGTGAAACGGAAAAACAGTTGCTGCACTAATGAAGAGACCCAAGATTAAACCCGAACCCGAGACTAGGTGCTTCTGTAATGAGGGGAACATTCACTGCGGCGGAGCAACTCTAGATACTTGGTAAATAAGAAGGCTGGCAAAAGTCGAAAGAAGTGTATTTGATATACATGATATTGATGTGTACTTTACTAGTACTCCTAGTAGCATGAGGGTATTGGATACCGGTTCGGTTGCTAAGTGATTAGTAACACGAAATGAAAGCTACGGCATAAACGGAGACTAGCTAAAGGCGAGGTGACGATACGTGTTGGAAGTGTTTCCAAGGTTGATATGATCAAACGTCGCACGCTCCCTCTACCATCGGGATTCGTGTTAAACCTAAATAATTGTTATTTGGTGCTTGCGTTAAGCATGAACATGATTGGATCGTGTTTATTGCAATACGATTATTCATTTAAGGAGAATAATGGTTACTCTATTTTCTTGAATATTCACCTTCAATGATTTATTGAATCTCGATCGTAGTGTTACACATGTTCATGATATTGGTGCCAAAAGATACGAGTTAATGATGATAGTACCACTTACTTGTGGCACTGCCGCTTGAATCATGTTAGTATAAATTGCATGAAGAGGCTCCATGCTGATGGATCTTTGTACTCACCTGATTTCGAATCACTAGTGACATGCAAATCATACCACATGAGCAAGGCCTTGTTTTCATTGAAATGAAATAAGATAGTAACTTGTTGGAAGTGATACATTTTGATGTATGCAGTCCAATGGGTGCTGAGGCACGTAGTGGATATCATTATGTTCTTACTTCACAGACGATTTGAGTAGATACAAGAGTATTTACTTAATGAATCACAAGTCTGAAATGTTGAAAAGTTCAATTCCGTTTCAGAGTGAAGTTCGTCGTAACAATAGGATAAACTGTCTACGATATGATCATGGAAATGAATATCTGAGTTACGAGTTTTCGTACGCAGTTAAGACAATGTGGAAATTGTTTCGCAGTTCATGCCACCTGGAACATCATAGTGTGATGATGTGTCTGAATGTCATAGCCACGCACTATTTGGTATGGTGCATACTATGATGTCTCTTATCGAATTACCACTATCGTTTATGGGTTATGCATTAGAGACAACCGCACTCACTTCAAATAGGGCACCGCGTATTTCCGTTGAGATGACACAGTATAGACTGAGGTTTAGAGAAATCTAAACTGTCGTTTCTTGAAAGTTTGGGGCTTCGACACTTATGTGAAAAAGTTTCAGTCTGATAAGCTCGAACCCAAAGCGGATAAATGCATCTTCATAGGATATCCAAAACAGTTGGGTACATCTCCTATCTCAGATCCGAAAGCAAAGTGTTTGTTTCTAGAAACGGATCCTTTCTCGAGGAAAGGTTTCTCCAGAAAGAATTAAGTGGGAGGGTAGTAGAACTTGATGAGGTTATTGAACCATCACTTCAACCAGTGTGTAGCAGGGCGCAGGAAGTTGTTCCTGTGGCGCCTACACCAATTGAAGTGGAAGCTGATGATGGTGATCATCAAGCATCGGATCAAGTTACTACAAGCCTCGTAGGTTGACAAGGTCGCATACTACTACAGAGTGGTACGGTAACCCTGTCTTGGAGGTCATGTTGTTGAGCAACAGTGAACCTACGAGTTATGGAGAAAGCGATGGTGGGCCCAGATTCTGACAAATGGCTGGAAGCCATGAAATCCGAGAGAGGATCCATGTATGAAAACAAAGTGTAGACTTTGAAAGAACTACTTGATGTTCATAAGACTATTGAGTAAAGATGGATCTTTAAAAGAAGACAGACGATGATGGTGATAAGTCACTATTAAGAAAAAGCTCGACTTGTCGCAAAGATGTTTTCGACAAGATCAAACAGTTGACTATGATGAGACTTTCTCACTCGTAGCGATGCTAAAGGTCTGTTAGAATTGTGTTAGTTGTTGATGCATTATTTATGAAATATTGCACGTAGGATGTCAAAACATTGTTTTCTCAACGGTTTCCTTGAGCAAACATTGTATGTGATACAACCAGAAGGTTTTGTCGATCCTAAAGCTACTAGCAAGTATGCAAGCTCCAGTGATCCTTCAATGGACTGGTGCAAGCATCTCGGAGTTGGAATATACATTTTGATGAGATGATCAAAGATTTTGGGTTTGTACAAGGTTTATGAGAAACTTGTATTTCCAAAGAAGTGAGTGGGAGCACTATAGAATTTCTGATAAGTATATGTGGTAGACATATTGTTGATCAGAAGTAATGTAGAATTTTTGTAAAGCATATAAGGTTGTTTGAAAGGAGTTTTCAAAGGAATACCTGGATTGCGCTACTTGAACGTTGAGCATTAAAGATCTATGGAGATAGATCAAAAGCGCTTAATGAAAGTTTCAATAAGATGCATGCCTTGACAAGTTTTTGAAGGAGTTCAAAATAGATCAGCAAAGAAGGAGTTCTTGGTTGCGTTGTGAGGTGTGAATTTGAGTAAGACTCAAAACCCGACCCCGGCAGAATAAAGAGAATAGACGAAGGTCGTCTTCTATGCCTTAGCCGTAGAATCTAAAGTATGCCATGTTGTGTACCGCACCTGATGTGTGCCTTGAATCAAAGTATGTTGAGAGGTACAGGGAGTGATCCATGATTGAATCACTAGCAGCGGTCAAAATTTATCCTTAGTAACTAATGGACTAAGGAATTTTTCTCGATTATGGAGGTGGTGAAAGAGTTCGTCGTAAAGGGTTACGTCGATGCAAGCTTTGACACTAATCTGAATAACTATGAGTAGTGAAATAGATTCGTATAGTATAGTAGATATTTGGAGCATTTCTGAATAGCACGTAGTAGCAGCATCTATAAGATGACATAAATATTTGTAAAAACGCACGGATCTGAAAGTTTCAGAACCATTGACTAAAACCTCTCTCACGAGCAACACATGATCAGACCCATAACTATATGGGTGTTGGATTCGTTGGAATCACATGGTGATGTGAACTAGATTATTGACTCTAGTGCAAGTGGGAGACTGTTGGAAATATGCCCTAGAGGCAATAATAAATTAGTTATTATTATATTTCTTAGTTCACCATAATCGTTTATTATCCATGCTATAATTGTATTGATTGGAAACACAATACTTGTGTGGATACATAGACAAAACACTGTCCCTAGTAAGCCTCTAGTTGACTAGCTCGTTGATCAAAGATGGTCAAGGTTTCCTGGCCATAGGCAAGTGTTGTCACTTGATAATGGGATCACATCATTAGGAGAATCATGTGATGGACTAGACCCAAACTAATAGACGTAGCATGTTGATCGTGTCATTTTGTTGCTACTGTTTTCTGCGTGTCAAGTATTTGTTCCTATGACCATGAGATCATATAACTCACGGACACCGGAGGAATGCTTTGTGTGTATCAAACGTCGCAACGTAACTGGGTGACTATAAAGATGCTCTACAGGTATCTCCGAAGGTGTTCGTTGAGTTAGTATGGATCGAGACTGGGATTTGTCACTCCGTGTAACGGAGAGGTATCTCGGGGCCCACTCGGTAATACAACATCACACACAAGCCTTGCAAGCAATGTGACTTAGTGTAAGTCACGGGATCTTGTATTACGGAACGAGTAAAGAGACTTGTCGATAAACAAGATTGAAATAGGTATGCGGATACTGACGATCGAATCTCGGGCAAGTAACATACCGAAGGACAAAGGGAATGACATACGGGATTATATGAATCCTTGGCACTGAGGTTCAAACGATAAGATCTTCATAGAATATGTAGGATCCAATATGGGCATCCAGGTCCCGCTATTGGATATTGACCGAGGAGTCTCTCGGGTCATGTCTACATAGTTCTCGAACCCGAAGGGTCTGCACACTTAAGGTTCGATGTTGTTTTATGCGTATTTGAGTTATATGGTTGGTTACCGAATGTTGTTCGGAGTCCCGGATGAGATCACGGACGTCACGAGGGTTTCCGGAATGGTCCGGAAACGAAGATTGATATATAGGATGACCTCATTTGATTACCGGAAGGTTTTCGGAGTTACCGGGAATGTACCGGGAATGACGAATGGGTTCCGGGAGTTCACCGGGGGGGCACCCACCCCGGGGAAGCCCATGGGTGTTTGGGGTGCCGCACCAGCCCTTAGTCGGCTGGTGAGACAGCCCAAGAGAGGCCTGTGCGCATAGGAAAGAAAATCAAAGAGGAAAGGAAAAAAAAGAAGGAGGTGGGAAAGGGAAGAAGGACTCCACCTTCCAAACCAAGTGGATTTCGGTTTGGGAGGGGGAGACCTTCCCCCTTGGCTCGGACGACTCCCTTGGGAGTCCTTGGACCCCAAGGCAAGTCTCCCCCCTCCTCCTCCTATATATAGTGGGGTTTTAGGGCTGATTTGAGACGACTTTTCCACGGCAGCCCGACCACATACCTCCACGGTTTTTCCTCTAGATCGCGTTTCTGCGGAGCTCGGGCGGAGCCCTGCTGAGACGAGATCATCACCAACCTCCGGAGCGTCGTCACGCTGCCGGAAAACTCTTCTACCTCTCCGTCTCTCTTGCTGGATCAAGAAGGCCGAGATCATCGTCGAGCTGTACGTGTGCGGAACGCGGAGGTGCCGTCCGTTCGGCACTAGATCGTGGGACTGTTCGCGGGGCGGATCGAGGGACGTGAGGACGTTCCACTACATCAACCGCGTTTCTTAACGCTTCTGCTGTATGGTCTACAAGGGTACGTAGATCACACATCCCCTCTCGTAGATGGACATCACCATGATAGGTCTTCGTGCGCGTAGGAAAATTTTTGTTTCCCATGCGACATTCCCCAACACTCATGCGGGCTGCTCGACGAAATACACCATTGAGCAAGGAAGTGCACGCCTATGAAAGAAGGTACTGCAACCCGGCGGCACATATGAAGACCAGACAGAGAAGCCCTAAAGGAAGATGAAGACCATCATCAAACTTTACCTATATGTGTTTGGACTTGAATAATAAATATAATAAAAAGCCTTGAAAATACCATATTCGGCAGCACTTAACAGTGTGATGTTGTGTTAACTCCTTTTCAAGTCTTAATATTCTCTCCCCCATTTTCATTCTTTAATTAAGGGTGTGCCCAGAGTATTATTGTTGCTGAGAGGGTTGTGCTAAATTTCATGCAAAGAATGAGTGGAATCGCTACAATGACAAAGGTGATAGGTGCTATTGTTTTGTAGCATATGGTACCCCTCTCTATCATAATTTGCTTCTATGTTGCTCATATGAGAATTTCTTTGCTCCTATTTCCATTCAGGCCATGGCTGATGCTGCTCGTCCAGCATGCATATTGGAAACAAGAAAAACTGCTCCAGGTTTACGTCTGGTTGACAAGTGGGCAGTAAGCATACCTTTTTTGTGTGGCCATTTCATCACTTTTAGTTCTTTGCCCTTCATTGTGATGCAGTTTTGCTCATGCTTGATATACATGCAGGTACTAATTGGTGGTGGGAAGAATCACACGCTTGGATTATTTGATATGGTTATGATAAAAGATAATCATATTTCTGTTGCCGGGGGTATTACAAATGCAATGACATCTGTTGATCAGTTCTTGGTGAAGGAAAACCCTCGAGTTCCTGTTGAGGTATTATGATTGTGGTTTCATATACCATCTAAAATAAGTTTTCCCTGTGATTTGCCGTGCATGTATTCACAATTCAGCAGTTCACCTGTCTGTTTCAGAGTGATCTGTTTGCTATACCTATCTTCCTATTTATTTTGTAAAAAACGCCATATCTTATAATAAAAATAGAGACAAATCAAGGCATATCTTCATATTTGTTTATTCTATGAATCAGGTAGAGACAAGGACACTCGAGGAAGTTAGAGATTTATTGAAGTATACTGATGAGAACAAAACTTCATTAACTCGTATAATGTTGGATAATATGGTTGTCCCTCTTCCCAATGGGGATCTAGATGTATCAATGCTCAAAGATGCAGTTCAGTTGATAAATGGAAGATTCGAGACCCAGGTATAAAGTTCAGGTTTCGAAAGCAAAACTCCGTTCATGTTTCTCTCCCTTTTTTTATTAAAGGTTATCTTTTCAACGTGACTATATCTTTGCTATCGCTTGTTGTCGCCTGCTACTATGCTTCCTTTTTTTAACTGCAGGCATCTGGAAATGTGACGATCGACACGGTGAAGAAAATCGGAGAGACTAGAGTTACATACATTTCAAGGCATGAAAACACCTTTATCATTCCCTTAACTGATAGCTCCTCAAAATTCTCATTTTCGCTCTTCTGAATGTACCTTTCGAACAATTTGTCAATCCGTTGCACTGGAGCGTTGACGCATTCCGTGAAGGCGGTCGACATATCCCTCAAGATAGACACTGAGCTGGCTCTTCAAGTTGGAAGGCGTACAAATCGCGCCTGACACCGCAAGTTGAGTTCCACCTGTGTAATAACTTGCCTCCCGTTCTCCTATACTTCTATAACCCAACCCTTTTGCGGTTGACAGGATGTCTCTCTGCTTGGCGTGCCTGGTCGGTTCGTCATTCGACAACTTGCTCGCTGTGATTTCTAACTAATATGTGGCTGGTCGAGTAGTTCGGACCAACAATATAGTTACTACAGTATACAACAGAACAGGAACAATAATAGGCTGAATGGCCCAGCTTGGAAGCTGGATCTAGCAAATGGAGCTTTCAGTCGTTGCCAAACATTTAAGCCGTTGACTACGCAGGTGGAAATTGCTGCTTTTTTAGGGGAGAAAATTGCTGCTAAATGGCGTGTAAGAAGTTGTAAACAAAAGGTTTTGCCTTGCTTGGTGCCTTTACTCTTATTTTTTTGAAAAGGAGGTTAAACCTCCGGTCTCTGCATCAATTAATGCATGCAGCCATTTTTATTAATCATTTCATAAAGTTTTGATAAAAACATACATCAATTCATCTGAAGCCATCACTCACACCTACAAACTTGATAATGTGGAGTGCTCTCACTTCTTATATCTAAAACCGGTGTTGTCGTCAATCCATCCACAAAATCACCCTTTCGCAAAAATATATACTCGTAGTAAATAACATCAGGGTCATGTTTGTACTTTCTCATTTGTTAAGAGCATCTCCAACAAGGTGATGTATAATAGATTTCAAAAAAAAACAAGGTGATGTATAATAGGGCACTTGATGTAAAAACTGTTTTTTTTTTGCATCACCATGTCCAAAAAAGGAGCTCCAACACATGATGTATATAGAAATTTGTGTAGTCCAGTTTTAGGGCTTGATGTAAAAACAGACGAAGGTGATGTAAATTTGCATCACCTGGCTGTGTGCTGAAACGCAAAAATGGCTGCAACCACGTGCAAGTGGAACTTCAGCTACTGCCCCCTACCCACATGCCCCCCTCCCCCACCGTGCCTTACCCACCATAGGTTTGACCTTCCCCGCCTATCTATTCATCCGCATCACCACTGTCGTCATCACTGAATCCGTCGCGGACCCAACATCCCTGCCTTCTCCCCCGGCTTCTCTCTGCCCTGTTTCGGCCACCACCCGAGGAGCTACACCGGCTTCTGTAGTGTGTGTCGCGTCAAAACGAACGCTACTTGGTTGAGATCACGCATGGGCGGCGTGCGCTACTGGCTCGAGATGTGGGACGAGCCGGACGTCGCCGCTTGCGCCTTCGCCAAAGCTTGGTGGTGGCTCGGCCCACTGAAGAGGGATTTAAATTTCCTAGAGATCAACAACGTGGCCGATGCGGAATTCGTTGGTACTGACATCAAGATGATGACCATCATTGAGAAGAATGAGACACAAATCATTGTTGACCAGTGATCATGTTTGGACTTGAATAATAAATATGAATGGAGCTATTTTTATTATTAAAGATTGTTTTCAGTTGGAATTATTGTTGTAAATAATATATTTACGTGTGTGCAGTTTGTTATTCTATATTCATGATATTTAGATAGATTTGATTTATTCCTTTATAGCATAAATGGACTTGAATTATAATGTAATTAATGAATAGGCACATTATACTTTAATTTGTTGACATTTCAAATGAGGTTGCAGGAATCAGAATGAAACTCTCATGTGGCTGACATAGCTTTTATGTTTTATTTTTAGATGAAATTTCTATATTTAGATATATTTGATTTCATTTTTGTGTGTTGAGACAAGGAGCAAGCAAACTGTTGATTTTGTGACGAACAATTGTCACTAAATTATTGATTTTGATCAAAAACAACATGTAGCCTGGAAACAAGAAAGATATTCTATGCGCTAAATGATGCAGGAAAACATGATTCAGCGTGCAGATTAATGTCAAATATAAGAGACTAGAGGTGGTGTTTCGGGCAACATTGGCGATGGTCTTAGCAGCTAAATAGTGGGGAACAATAGTTGTCATAATATTGTGAAAATATATTCTGATTAATTCTACCTTGTATATATGATTTGTAGATGCCTATGAATTATAATACATATTTTATTGGCTAAGAAAGGAAGAAATGTTACGGATGTTCATTAAGATTCTTGATTTGTGAATGCTGGTGGCGGATTTGATATCAATATGCTTTAGGAAAGTTGATTTGTGAATGCTGGTGACGCATTTGATATCAATATGCTTTAGGAAAGTCAGTACATATCTTGTCAAGATTTAAAATTCGTAGAGTATGTGGAATGTTTGCTAAATCCTTACTGTGCAAGAGACTATATGTAAACTTAAAATGTAAGCTTCATATATTCAAATATTGTTTATTCATTAAATTCTAATAAAACGTGTGTTACACGTGCAAGCTTAATACAACCTGATGAATGAGGAAATTCATTCGATTACACGTGCGTTGCACGTGCACTGTTACTAGTCTCAAAATTTTAAAAATTAAAACCACAACGCCTGGTAGGTTCTGACGCGTGGCTGCCTTTTACTCCCAGTCGGTGTTAGCAACTGGGACTAAAGGTCCCCCTACTTGGGCGCCCTACAGCGGCCATGTGGAGCTCCTTTAGACCCAGCTCGTGACGCAACCGAGACTAAAAGTTGGGACCTTTTGTCCCGATTGCTTAGTCCCGGTTGCAGAACCGGGACTAAAGGCACTTAGAAACCGAGACTGATGCCCTCTTTCTACTAGTGTCGGTCGAACCACAATGACAAGGATTCAATCAATCCCGTATGCAGTTCCCTTTGTCCATCGGTATGTTACTTCCCCGAGATACGATCGTCGGTATCTCCATATATACATAGTTCAATCTCGTTACCGTCAAGTCTTTTACTCGTTCCGTAATATAAGATCCCATGACTAACTCCTTAGTCACATTGCTTGCAAGCTTCTTGTGTGTTGTATTATCGAGAGGGCCCAGAGATACCTCTCTGTCATATGCAGTGACAAATCCCAATCTCGATCCATGTCAACCCAACAGACACCCTGAGAGATACATGTAGAACACCTTTATGATCACCCAGTTACGAAGTGACGCTTGGTGCACACAAGACATTCCTTCGGTGTTAGGGAGTTGCATGGTCTCATCGTCTTAGGAACAAATACTTGACATGAAGAAAGCAATAGCAACAAACTAAGTGATACGATCAAATTCTAAGCTTACAGTTGGGTCTTGTCTATCACATCATTCTCCTAATGATGTGATCCCATTATCAAACGACAACTCGTGTCTATGGTTAGGAAACCTTAACCATCTTTGATCAACGAGCTAGTCTAGTAGAGGATCACTAGGCACACGGTGTTGTTTATATATCCACACATGTACTTAAGTTTTCGGTCAATACAATTCTAGCACGGATAGTAAACGGTTATCATTAAGGACAATAAAACTGAACCTAAACTGTGTCCTCTTTGCGATTTGCATTTGTGACCGCTCGATTTGATGATTTGGGCGTCCGTGGTTGTCTGATCTCCTGTCTACAACCGTTTGTTCCGCATGTAGCCCAGCTGTCCTGATGGGCTGCTTCTCTGGAGGCCGAAACGAAGAAACCTGATAAACCGGGCATGTTCGGCCCATAAGCAGAGGATGTAGCGCTCATGCACTCATTAATTGTTTTCCCTAAAGGAGACAGAGCGACAAGCAGAGGATTAGAGGAGAGGGATCGAGCCAAGGCCATGCGAGGCGCGTGATTCAATCCACTGGAGTTGGTGGCGCCCGCAGGGACCGGCCGAAGGCACCCACCACCAGTCATATCGTCGTCGGCTTCTCCTTTCCCTCAGGCCCTCCATGTCCTCATCCGCCCATCCAGTCCGGCGTCTCTAGGAGGGGCACCACAACCGCGGGCACCGGCGGTGGCATGTCATCCACACCGCCCTCGCGCTCCACCGATGGCCCCATCAGGTTCGAGCCCAAGTCGCCGCAGTTGGCCACGGCGGTTAGGCCACGCCTCTCCTTCCACCGGTCCCGAGATCCGCCGACATCAACCCCGTTGTCCAGCACCGGGTGCCTAATATCGGCACGCCTCCTCCCGATGTGAGTTTCACTTGGAATTATTTCTTTTAGCTGGCCGTAGGATGAAAGTGAAGTGCGTTTTCCGAAATACAACTCCACTTTGTTTGTGTTGTGATAGTGTTAAGCGATTTTTGAATTCAGTAAAATATCATTTTTTACAACAAGAGATGGGTAAATAGGTCGATATATACTCGTAGGAAGTACAGTTCTCGGAATACTACTGGTAATGAATGTTGAGGCAGTACATTTCTTGGAATACTACTAGTAACGAATGTTTAATCTCTTCTTCACAAACTTTCTACATATATCTTATTTCTTTTTTTCAGAATCTTCACAATCATGTTTGGTCTAGTGTATGCTTGCAGGCTTTCAATATTAGGCTGATGCTTCAACTAAGCATGTCTCATTTATAATCCATAGTGGATATGGTCTAGCACTACTTTCCTACTAATAGGTATTTTCATATGGCTGAAATAATCAACTGCTAGAGATTTCAGAAAGTGTAAACTACGTAATTTTTTGTTACGTCTTTTTCTATCAGTTTTGGACTTTAAGTCCCTGTTGCATGTATGTATATTAATTTTCAGTGCACAAAATTCAAGGGTTTTAACATTTTTTCTTGGCACTTGCTAGCGACCCAGACCAGCGCCATGGCAACGAGCGTGTCCCCCTGCCGTGACCTTCAACTTGAGTGGCAGATCCCACCATGACTTGGCAGCGCCACTAGTGGAACGAGCGATCCTAGCCGTCTGATGGCTTGTCTAAACATGTAATTAATCGCGTGGGCTAGCTGCCCGAGAGAGCCTACTCCAGTGGAAAAATCGGAGATCTATGGTTGATTGGGCCAGGAGCCCCTTGTTGCAGTGGTTGGGGAAGCACAGCCCATCGAGAAATCAGAGAAGATGTGCGATGTCTGCTCTTCCTCGTTATTGTTTCTCCTCCTCCCCCAAGCCACTCCTGCGTGTGGCGGCTAGGGTTACCGATGTGTATGAGAGACCGTCTGATGCGCAGCGGGGCGGGTCCGATGGATGGATCACTACAGGAATTAGCTTCTCTGTCGTCTGCCATCACCGACGGCAAAGAGTAAACCACCGATGGCAAAGAGCAATACACAGACGGCAAAGAATCCCAATGTCGGCAAAATTTCTGCGTCAGCCTACGACGACATTGTAGCTTCTTTGCCGTCTGCCTCACTGAAGCAGACGGCAAAGAGCTTTGTCGTCAGCTTTTCAGAAGAGCACTCGGCAAAGAGGTCGAGACTGCAGCCGACAGGCGTTGCCTCCGTTTGGGGCTAACGGAGGCTTTGCCGTCTGCCTCGCCCTCTTCTTTGTCGTCTGCCTCCACCTCCACTCTTTGTCGTCTTCCTCCACCTCCCCCCCACCACACTCTACTCTTTGCCGTCTGCCTACCCCTCCTCCCCCCTCCTCTGTGCCCTCTTCTTTGTCGTCTGCCCCCCCCAGGAAGCGGACGACAAAGAGACTATATGGCGAGCTGCTGCTGCCCAGGTTGCATAGCTGGGCGCCACGTGGCACCTTTGCCGTCAGCTGCCTGATGGCAAAGGCCTTTGCCGTCAGCTGGCACACGGCAAAGAGCCTATATTGTCACAGTTTTGTTTTTTTTGTTTATTTCACATCACATATAAATATACATATCACATATATAGGTCACAACACATATACATATACATAGCACATATAATTCATATCACATATATAGGTCACAACACATATTCATAGCACAAAGTTTCATCCATATATATACATATACATATAGTTCCACATATACTGTTCATCCTTATATACATATACATATAATTCCACATTGTTCATCAACTCAAATGAAAACTAGAGCTAAAGCACTCCATCAATGCCAGGTTCCATGCATGTAGTACATCCAATCTGCAAAATGGGAATAAGAAAGTCAGAAAAAGAACAACAACAACATATATATGAAAAATAAGCTAAATTAAAGAAGAAAGAGAAGAAGCAAGAAGAGAACAAGGAGAATAAAAACAAGGAGGAGGAGGAGGGGAAGGAGAAGGAGAAGGAGGAGGAGAAGAAGAAAAACGAAGAAGAGAAGAAGAAGGAGAAGAAGGAGGAGAGAAGAATAAGGAGAAGAAGGAGGGCTCCTTCTCCTTCTTCTCCTCCTTCTCCTTCTTCTTCTCATCTTCTCCTCCTCCTTCTTCTTCTTCTCCTTCTCCTTCTCCTTCTCTTCTCCTTCCTTCTACTTCTTCTTCTTCCTTCTTTTCATTTCCCCTCTTCTCCTCTTCTTGGAGCTAAATTAGCTAACTGTGTCTTTTTGCAGCTAAATGGGCTAATTATGTCATTCTAGAGGAAAACAAGCTAAGTATATAATATTAATGAGCTAACCAAGGTTCTTATGCCATTTTGAGCTTATTATGTCTTTTAGGAGCTTAATTAGTCATTTTATTGAGCTAACCAAGGTTCTTATGATGTTTTTACCTAACTAAGCTAATTATGTCATTATGGATGATAATTTGCTAAGTATGTCTTTGTTGGGGAAAATAAGCTAAATTGAAGAAGAAGAGGAGAAGAAGGAGGGAAGAAGAAGGATAATAAGGAGGGCTCCTTCTCCTCCTTCTCCTTCTTCTCTTCTTCTTCTCCTCCTCCTTCTTCTCCTTCTCCTTCTCTTCTCTTTCTCTTCTTCTTTTTGTTCTTCCTTTTCATTTCTCCTCTTCTCCTCCTTCTCCTTCTTCTCTTCTTCTTCTCCTCCTCCTTCTCCTCCTTCTCCTTCTATTCTCTTTCTCTTCTTCTTTTTGTTCTTCCTTTTCATTTCTCCTCTTCTCCTCTTCTTGGAGCTAAATTAGCTAACTATGTCTTTTTGGAGCTAAATGGGCTAATTATGTCATTATAGAGGAAATCAAGCTAAGTATATAATATTAATGAGCTAACCAAGGTTCTTATGCCATTTTGAGCTTATAATATCTTTTTGGAGCTAAATTGGCTAATTATGTCATTGTTGGGGAAATTAAGGCAAGGAGAATATGAAAGAGGAGAAGAAAGAGGAGGAGGAGGAGGAGAAGAAGAAATAAATAAGAAGGAGGAGAAGGACTAGAAGGTCCTTGGCCTTCTCCTCCTCCTCCTCCTCCTTCTCCTTCTTCTCTTCTTCTTCTTCTTCTTCTTTCTTTTCATTTTTCCTATTTCTTCTCCTCTTCTCCTCTTCTTGGAGATAAATTAGCTAACTATGTCTTTTTGGAGCTAAATGGGCTAATTATCCCATTTTAGAGGAAAACAAGCTAAGTATATAATATTAATGAGCTAACCAAGGTTCTTATGCCATTTTGAGGTTATTATGGCATTTTGGAGCTAAATGGGCTAATTATGTCATTCTTGGGGAAATTAAGGCAAGGAGAATATGAAAGAGGAGAAGAAAGAGGAGGAGGAGAAGAAGAAGAAATAAAGAAGAAGGAGGAGAAGGAGCAGGAGGAGGAGAAGAACTAGAAGGTCCTTGGCCTTCTCCTCCTCCTCCTCCTCCTCCTTCTCCTCCTTCTCTTCTTCTTCTCCTCCTCCTTCTTCTCCTTCTCCTTCTCTTCTCTTTCTCTTCTTCTTTTTGTTCTTCCTTTTCATTTCTCCTCTTCTCCTTTCTTGGAGCTAAATTAGCTAACTATGTCTTTTTGGAGCTAAATGGGCTAACTATCCCATTTTAGAGGAAAACAAGCTAAGTATATAATATTAATGAGCTAACCAAGGTTCTTGTGCCATTTTGAGCTTATAATGTCTTTTTGGAGCTAAATGGGCTAATTATGTCATTGTTGGGGAAATTAAGTCAAGGAGAATATGAAAGAGGAGAAGAAAGAGGAGGAGGAGGAGAAGAAGAAGAAATAAAGAAGAAGGAGTATAAGGAGGAGGAGGAGGAGAAGGACTAGAAGGTCCTTGGCCTTCTCCTCCTTCTCCTCCTCCTCCTCCTTCTCCTTCTCCTTCTTCTCTTCTTCTTCTTCTTCTTCTTTCTTTTCATTTTTCCTATTTCTTCTCCTCTTCTCCTCTTCTTGGAGCTCAATTAGCTAACTATGTCTTTTTGGAGCTAAATGGGCTAATTATCCCATTTTAGAGGAAAACAAGCTAAGTATATAATATTAATGAGCTAACCAAGGTTCTTATGCCATTTTGAGGTTATTATGGCATTTTGGAGCTAAATGGGCTAATTATGTCATTCTTGGGGAAATTAAGGCAAGGAGAATATGAAAGAGGAGAAGAAAGAGGAGGAGGAGAAGAAGAAGAAATAAAGAAGAAGGAGGAGAAGGAGGAGGAGGAGGAGAAGGACTAGAAGGTCCTTGGCCTTCTCCTCCTCCTCCTCCTCCTCCTTCTCCTCCTTCTCTTCTTCTTCTCCTCCTCCTTCTTCTCCTTCTCCTTCTCTTCTCTTTCTCTTCTTCTTTTTGTTCTTCCTTTTCATTTCTCCTCTTCTCCTCTTCTTGGAGCTAAATTAGCTAACTATGTCTTTTTGGAGCTAAATGGGCTAACTATCCCATTTTAGAGGAAAACAAGCTAAGTATATAATATTAATGAGCTAACCAAGGTTCTTGTGCCATTTTGAGCTTATAATGTCTTTTTGGAGCTAAATGGGCTAATTATGTCATTGTTGGGGAAATTAAGTCAAGGAGAATATGAAAGAGGAGAAGAAAGAGGAGGAGGAGGAGAAGAAGAAGAAATAAAGAAGAAGGAGGATAAGGAGGAGGAGGATGAGAAGGACTAGAAGGTCCTTGGCCTTCTCCTCCTTCTCCTCCTCCTCCTCCTCCTCCTTCTCCTTCTTCTCTTCTTCTTCTTCTTCTTCTTTCTTTTCATTTTTCCTATTTCTTCTCCTCTTCTCCTCTTCTTGGAGCTCAATTAGCTAACTATGTCTTTTTGGAGCTAAATGGGCTAATTATCCCATTTTAGAGGAAAACAAGCTAAGTATATAATATTAATGAGCTAACCAAGGGTCTTATGCCATTTTGAGGTTATTATGGCATTTTGGAGCTAAATGGGCTAATTATGTCATTGTTGGGGAAATTAAGGCAAGGAGAATATGAAAGAGGAGAAGAAAGAGGAGGAGGAGGAGAAGAAGAAGAAATCAAGAAGAAGGAGGAGAAGGAGGAGGAGAAGGACTAGAAGGTCCTTGGCCTTCTCCTCCTTCTCCTCCTCCTACTCCTCCTTCTCCTTCTTCTCTTCTTCTTCTTCTTTCTTTTCAATTTTCCTATTTCTTCTCCTCTTCTCCTCTTCTTGGAGCTCAATTAGCTAACTATGTCTTTTTGGAGCTATATGGGCTAATTATCCCATTTTAGAGGAAAACAAGCTAAGTATATAATATTAATGAGCTAACCAAGGTTCTTATGCCATTTTGAGGTTATTATGGCATTTTGGAGCTAAATGGGCTAATTATGTCATTGTTGGGGAAATTAAGGCAAGGAGAATATGAAAGAGGAGAAGAAAGAGGAGGAGGACGAGAAGAAGAAGAAATCAAGAAGAAGGAAGAGAAGGAGGAGGAGGAGGAGAAGGACTAGAAGGTCCTTGGCCTTCTCCTCCTTCTCCTCCTCCTACTCCTCCTTCTCCTTCTTCTCTTCTTCTTCTTCTTTCTTTTCATTTTTCCTATTTCTTCTCCTCTTCTCCTCTTCTTGGAGCTCAATTAGCTAACTATTTCTTTTTGGAGCTATATGGGCTAATTATCCCATTTTAGAGGAAAACAAGCTAAGTATATAATATTAATGAGCTAACCAAGGTTCTTATGCCATTTTGAGGTTATTATGGCATTTTGGAGCTAAATGGGCTAATTATGTCATTGTTGGGGAAATTAAGGCAAGGAGAATATGAAAGAGGAGAAGAGAAACTTACCGTAGTGGTCATCAAGGAGGAGAAACACCTCGAGAAGGGTCGTGCGATACCGCTCGGGAGTTATTCTGCAGAATAGATATTTTGCAATGTCTCAGTTAGCATGATGACACTCAATTATTAATACTAGTTTATAATGAAACTCACCGTGTCAATCGAAGAGAAGACGGGCATCGACGAAGGGACTTGACCGCTCTTCTCGCACAGACCCTGAAGAGTGGGTCGTATTAGTTAGTAATGAAACAGACATTACACACATGATTTGGCTAATGTGAAAAAAAACTTACCACAAAAAGCTCGTACAGGGCCCGTTGACCCGCCTCATTCCGGGCCCTCTCCTCCTCAATCAATCGTGTCGTGGTCTGGTCCCTCTCATCAAGAGCAACCTGAAGAGCAGCCTGGCTTGCCAAACTCTCTTTCTTAAGAGCAGCCTGGTTTGCCAATCTCTCTTTCTCAAGAGCAGCCTGGTTTGTCGCTCTCTCTTTCTCAAGAGCAGCCTGAAACACCATTCCTCGTTACCACAGTAATGATCTATGGTGACACACATAATGAAATGGATGAAAGTTTTCTTAGTCCATACAACTAACCTCGATGGCAAGATCGACTGGCCGTGGACGACGCGTTATCTCAGGACAGCTGCTCGACTGGCGCGCCTTGATCTCCGGGAGAGTGGGTGGACAACGTATTATCCCATCTCCAATGGCTATCGAGCCATGGGGCCTCCCGCCACCAGATATCATCACCAGCTCTAGATCCAAAGGTTCCTCGCTAGGGTTAATGTCATCCCCTTTCGTAGCCTTCCCCGTGTCCCTGTATGTCACGAGCTTGTGGTGGGATGATATGTTGGTGAAGTTATTTGGATCATCGAGGTCAGACTCAGAGAATGCCTTCGCCTTCTTGTACGAGGCAGTATGGGCCATGCCATAAAGGTCGTACAAGTGTGGTATCTCCGTCTTATTGTGATGCGCCTAAAAGAGAGGAACAAAATATTAGCATGAATCATGAAGCAAATCACATACCCAGTTTCGTCCAAACTGAAGTAAGTTGGCGCTGCCTTGATGGTGTGGCACACCAACCATTTGGCTACACCGATCCTTCGCATTCTCGTGGACGGCTCGCCAGCTGCCTGTGCACCACTCATCAACCAACGCCTCCCAACAATCCATCTTATCCGCACACCATCTCGGGGGCACCTGTAAGTTATTAGAAAGAATTTTGAGCGCTATGAATGAAATCAAGAAAACTACGTAGAAGGACTTAAGAATAGGTAATTACCTTCATGTATTGCTCCTTCTTCAGAAACTTTCCGCGGCAATCCTTCTTCTGCTTCTTAATACCATGCATGGCGTAGTAGTCTCGAATAGCCTGCGGTCGAGCCTCGTGGCGTAAGTTCTGTAGTAACTGCCTACACTCGGCCTCGAGAACCTTGGCCGCCTCCTCCTCATATCCATCCTCACACCTATAGAAGGTCTGCAATCAAACGTGAAAACACCGATTAGTACAATAATTAGCTATATTGTTAATTTTAGATTGTGTAAAAGGATAATTTACCCAAAAGCTCTTGATCACCATCTCGGCCCTCGTGTGGCACAAGACACCATCTATAATCTCCTCCGGCGGGGCCTGCGCAGCTTGGTAGTGCTCCCAGGAAAATCCTAGTGTAGGAACCTGACCCTCACCAGGCAACGTGACAAACCCCGGGAAATTTGTCCGGCAAAGCACACCAAGGACGGAGTTCGGCCTGCGGACTCCACTTGGGTGTGCCCATCCCCTGCAGTATGATAAGGTCAACGCATTAGATATTTGAACAAACTTGAAGGGAAAAGCTAAAAAAAGAGTAAATGTACTTACCTATCTCCTTCGGGTTTAATCACCGGCCTGTGCTCGCGGGTAGCCGGCACAACGGGGAGACGTGTACTACCACGCTTGTACACGGTGGCCCCGTCCACTTGCACATCGCCCTCACTATCCGTAAACTCATCCCTGCCATCCCCGCCCCCTGAGCCACCCGGACCCTCGGTCCAATCCGGCAACTCGGTCCGATCCGGCCAGGTATCCCATCTGGGCCTCTCCACGTCGGGTGAAGCCTCCGGAACCGTAGTCTCGTGGGCCGAATGCACCTCGACCCGAGGCTGATCCTGGACCGGAGTCTCATGGGACGAATGCCCGTCAACACCAGACTCCTGGACCGGAGTCCCCGTAGCCGCCTCCGCAAACGGGTCGACCATAGTAGTCCTATGCTCGGGTGAATGAGCTGGTGGTGGTGGCGAGGACGGCTCAACAGTCCTCGTGGATCTTCCGCGGCCACCACCTCTCCTTGTACCCTTCCCCTTCTTCCCTACCCGACCAACACCTCTCCCAGTGGGCAATGCCGCCGATGAAGAAGAACCCACGGGTGGTGCCGACAGACTGTCTGCCAAGGCTCTACGGAGAGATAGGGGTGGAATGGAAGTACCAACCCTCGTGCGGGGCGGCTCGGAAGAACCCGTCGAGCGCTCTGGACCAACGCCCACCATCTTTCAACACCTGGTGACCTGCCATGATAAAGATTAAAAGAAATTAGTACAACATAAAAAAATTGAATAACTGACATGAATAATAATATGTACATGAATAATAGAGATTAAAATATATATAATTTAAGTTGTGAATCTTACAAACTAATAATCATCATCAATAAATGCATCATCATCATCACTATCACGCATGTCTTCATGAATGACGTGCTCGTCGGGTTCAACGGCGTGAAGTTGTGAAAGGCCTTTCTTTAATCGTTGAAGCATTGACAGGTCATCCGCATCAGTAACCTCTACGAGTTCCAGGTCTTCTGGTTCCGGCTCAGGGGTGGAGTCGGATTCATTGTCGCTGTCTACTTCCATGTTCTTGGGTGAAGCACGGCAGTTCTTGAAACGTTTCTTGGAAAGACGTGTTTCTTGGAAGAATTCTCCATCATATGTGTCTGGGTTAATGTGAGGTTCATAATCCTGTTCATTTGGGAGAGGTGGTCTGACATGTGGCGGCACTTCATAAACAACATACCAACCTTCCAGATTCTTATCCGTTTGGCATGCCCACGGTAGATAGAAAACTTGGGTCGCCTGTTGAGCCGTAATATAGACATCGGGAATATCTAAATGGGTGTTTGGATTGTTTTCGACTAGTCCTATATGTTCATGAGTCCTTCTAGTCTCCTTAGGCTGGAACCAATAACATTTGAAGACTACGACGTTCGGTGGGTTTTCACCATAGAATTGAAGTTCATAAATTGCTTCAACTCTTCCATAATACTCGATAACACCTTCGCCGATAGCAGAGACACCACAATTTGTAGATTTCCGGTCGGGCATAGATAGCTCTTTGCCAAAGGTACGAAAGAGATACCCGTTGATGTTGTATTTCTCAAATGAACGGACCTTATAGTCAAAACCATTAGCGACTTGTCTCAATTCGGCGTCCATAGACTCTGAATTAGCCTACAAGTTTAATACGAAACGATTGTTGCATTAGCCGCAAGTTAGACCAAGAAATGAAATGGTCCATTATTGATAATTACCGTTTGTTTGAACCAAGAGATGAAACCGGGATAGCCGCCTCCTGTCTTTGACAGAAGCTCATACTCTTCGACGGAATCATTTTTGATCACCGCTCCATCCGAGAATTTGGCGACGTAACAGTTGTTTGAAATATCCGGGAATAAGAGCAGTTCAAAGGAATTAGAAGTTATGGGAAAATGTGTCGAGAACTCACTCTATGTACGGCCGCACTTCTGTTAGGTTGTTGAAGATATACAACAAAATATTCCGCCATTCTTCGACATCCAACGTTATTGGTTTCAAAGCACCGGCTGGTGCGAGCTTCCCTTTGAATAGGCTGAGGTTTGACCCACCTTTTTTAGGGTCTGCATCATTGTGCCGAGGCTTCGGATTATGCAAATGATGATTTTTGGCTTTGTAGTGTGCTGTCACAAAGTTTGCCACCTCCTCAGTAATGAATGCCTCAGCCATCGATGCTTCAATTCTACGCTTATTTTTACATTTAGCTCGAAGGGTCCTTTGCATCCTCTCAGTTGCATAGCACCAACGATCTTGCACGGGCCCACCCAATCTTGCCTCGGTCGGTAGATGTAAAATCAAATGCTGCATTGGATTAAAGAAGTCCGGTGGAAAGATCTTCTCTAACTTGCACAACAACTCCGGTGCAAACTTCTCCATGTCTTCTACCACGCCAGGCGACAATTCTTTCGCACAAAGAACACGGAAGAAATAGCTCAGCTCCGCCAGTACTAACCATTCATCCTCAGGAATAAAGCCACGTAACATCACCGGCATTACCCGCTCTAGCCAAATGTGCCAATCATGACTCTTGAGACCAAAGAATTTTATTATTTCAAGACTCGCTCCCCTCTTTAGATTTGATGCATACCCATCGGGGAACATCAAGTTCATTTTGACCCACAAGATAATTTCCCTCATAGCTGGCCTTCCAAGATTGAACCAGGCCTTTGGCTTTGACCACTTATGTTTTCCTTTGCCTTCTCGCATGTTCTGTAACGGTCTATGACATAGTGTCTCTTGATCGACTCTAGCCTTAGTATTATCCTTTGTCTTCCCATCTATGTCGAACAATGTACCAAAAATAGCCTCTCCGATATTCTTTTCACTGTGCATCATGTCGATATTGTGTGGAAGAAGGAGGTCTTTGAAGTAAGGCAGATCCCAGAAGCATGGCTTGTGAGTCCAGGCGTGTTTTGAATTATACCCCTTGAAATACCCTGGACGCTCTAGATCAGGCTCGAGGGTGTTTAACTGATCCAGGATCTGTTGGCCTGTCAACGCAGGTGGTGCCAAGTTTTTGACAACTTTACCTTTGGTAAAGTTCTTCTTATCTTTTCTGAACTGATGGTCAGGATACAGGAACTGTCTATGCAAGTCAAAGCAAGAATACTTCCGACCCTCCTGCAACCAATGAAACTGAAGAGCTGCCTTGCATTGGGGGCACGGGAACCTTCCATGCACACACCATCCAGAGAATAGTGCATACGCCGGCAAGTCATGCATAGAGTACATGTACCACACATGCATTTTGAAGTTTTGTTTTCTAGCGGCATCGTATGTCTTGACCCCATTATCCCAAGCATATTCCAATTCATCCTTAAGCGGCTGCAGGTACACATTCATATTCTTCCCTGGATAATTGGGCCCTGGAATTATCAACGTCAGAAATATGTTCTTTCTTTTCATAATCTATCCCGGGGGGGATTGAGTGGAATGACAAATACAGGCCAACAACTATATTTGGTTGTCGTCATGCCGAAGGAATTAAAACCATCAGTGGCGATGCAGACTCAAGGATTCCTTGGATCTGCCGCTTTATCCTGATGCAATCCATCGAAATGTTTCCATGCTTCCCCATCCGATGTGTGTACCACCATCTTATTCACATCCGCATCTAGTTCGGTTCTTTTGCCCAATTTGTGTCATGTCATCTGTCTGGCTGTCTCTTCGACCATGAAAAGACGTTAAAGTCTTGGTACGATTGGCATATACCGAAGAACACTAACTGCGATTTTGGTCTGCCTCTTCTCACCCATACCGTTGTCTACCACAAGATACCTGCAAGACTCGCAATTGGGACAATAGTCCAAGTGTGCATACTCCTTCCTAAATAAGACACATCCTTTCTCACATGCATCTATCTTCTCATAGGGCATCTTAAGTACACGAAGTATTTTGTCCGACTGGTACAGGTTTGCAGGCATGACATGGCCTTTGGGTAGGAAGCGTCCAAATAGTGTCATCATCGCATCGTAGCATTCTCTTCCCAAGTTGAACCGAGCCTTCAGAGCCATTACTTGTGCAATTGCATCCAACTGACAGAGCTCAGTGTGCTCATGGAGAGGATGTTTTGCAGACTCCAACATTTCATAAAAGGCCTTTGCAGATTCCTCCATCTCATCTTTTGAATCCCGAGCATCATCCAAGTCTCGCACCATGTCTTCGATCCTGGTACCATGCTCGTCCGTGCGACGACGGACCACCTCAGCTCTTGTGCGTTGTATAGACTCACCATGAAATGTCCACACCGTATAATTAGGCTTAAAACCCCTCCTCTGCAGGTGTTTAATCATTACAGCCCCTGTCGTCTTTTTATAGTTGTCGCATCCAGGATAGGGCAATAGTTTCTTTCCTGGCCATTTGCGAATGCGGCTTTCACAAATTCCTTTGATTTTTACAAACCATTCTTTCGTCATCTCTTTCTGACTAGGGTGACCGGTATACATCCACGCACGATCACTCATCTTGCCTAGCTACTAAAGACAAAAGAAATATATTTATATATAATTTAGCATTTATATTCATCAGTTAATCAGGTTCGCCATTTTTATTACGTCCAGGCAACCTACACGCTAATAGGTAAAGATAGGTCCTAATCCCACCCGAGTATGTGTAGATTGGGTACGTTTTCCCATGCTCTGCTCCGGATCCAACGCAAAATTTCGGGAACACCTCCCCGTTGTTCTCCTGATACACGTCTCCGTAATAAACAGAGAGGATGTGCATCCGGAGAACAATAGGGAGGCACTGACGAAATTCCGCATCGGATCCAGAGCACAGCATACGGGAAAACGAACCCAATCTACACATACTCGGGCTGTCCATGGATAATGTTGGACAATTCGAAAGGATGGCGGTTATAAATATGCAAAGACATGCATATTTATAGATGTCACCCTTTTGAACGGGAGACGCATACTGGTCACGCATACTGATAAATTAATTTAATTACCTAAATCTAGAAAGTTTCATCCGGAAACCGAGCCACAGTAAATGAAGGGGCGAGGAGGAGATGAAATTTGTACTGACCCAAGAATGCAAGGGCGGAGCTCGTACAACGCACGGGGAGGTCTTCGCACAGCAGACCTCACAGCGACGAGACAACTATCACATGTAAATCCACCCGATCAACACAATTATTCTAATTATGTCATTTTAGAGGAAAACAAGTTAAGAATATAATATTCATGAGCTAACCAAGGTTTTTATGCCATTTTGTAGCTAAATGGGCTAATTATCTCATTGTTGGGGGAAAATAAGGTAAGGAGAATAAGAAAGAGGAGAAGAAAGAGGAGGAGGAGAAGAAGAAGGAGAAATCAAGAAGAAGGAGAAGGAGGAGGAGGAGAAGAAGGATAAGGAGGAGAAGGTATTCTTCTTCTCTTCTTCTTTTCTTCTTCTTTTCTTCTTCTCCTTCTTATTTTTGTCTTCTCCTCCTCCTCCTCCTCTTCTTCTTCTTCTCCTCCTCTTCTCCTCTTCTCCTCCTCCTCCTCTTCTTCTTCTTCCTATTCTTTCTATTAAGCTAACTAACTAACTAACTAACCTAACTAACCAAGCTAACTAAACCTATCGCTAAACCTATGTAGCACTAAACAGCAAAAAAATAACAAAAACAGAATCTACCACTAAGTAACTAAAAAAGAATCTAGCTACCACTAATTAACAAAACAAAATCTACCACTAAACTACCTACTAAATCTACTAATTAACTAACTAAATCTACCAACTAACTAAACTACCACTAAAACTACTAATTAACTAACCTACCAATTAAACTATATATGCCACAACAACTACAATAACAACAACAACTACAACAACTACAATAACAAGAACAACTACTACAACAACAATAAAAAATCATGTCGGTAGTTATAGTCTAATTCCGAAAAACTAAATACCAAACAATAAAAAATCAACTTTCCTGTGCGGGGGGGGGGGGGGGGGGGGGGGGGGGGGGGGGGGGGCTCACCGGGAGGGGTGGCTATGGCGGGGCCGGGGGTGTTGGGGTGGCGGGGCGGCGCCGGGGGCGCCAGGGGCGGTGACGCGACGGTGGTGGCTTAGGTGGGCGTCGGGGAGAGGTGGGGCAGTGGCGCCAGGGGGCTGTGGGGCACCGGGGCGGCGACGAGGGCGGTGGGGCGGCGGCGGCGGGGCTGTGAGGCACCAGGGCGGCGCCGGGGGCGACAGTGGCGACGGTGCGACGATGGTGGCGGCGGTGGGCGTCGGGGAGAGGAGTGGGACAGAGAGAGAGGGGCGGGGTGTGGAGCCGTTACAGTGGGTGAGAGAGAGAGGGGCGGGGTGGAGCCGTTACACACGGAGTTAGTGCTTTGCCGTCTGCCTCCGGACTCTTTGCCGTCCGCTAGCAGACGGCAAAGAAGGGACTCCAGTTTGACCTAACGTCCCCACGGTCAGGTGGGCCCATCTACATGTTTGCCGTCTGCTGTGCGACTCTTTGTCGTCTGCTAGCTGACGGCAAAGATGTGACTGATGGCAAAGACACTCTATGCCATCAGCCAGTTCTTTGTCGTCTGCTTTGTGGCAGCTGACGGCAAAGACACTCTTTGCCATCAGCTAGCAGACGACAAAGATTTGGCAGATGGCAAAAAACTGATTTCGCAGACACTCTTTGCCATCGATGCGGGACGGAGGCAGCTGGTGCGGTAGGGAGATGGGTTGCACGCGACTATTGAGTGACAACAGAAGATGGCCCGCCGGCGTTGAAGCATTAGTTCGTGGTAGCCATTCATGGCACCAATGTGCGCCACATGCCTCAAGCTCAAGGGCGACAGGGCGTGGGTACATGCAGCCCTTAAGAAGTATATGCAGAAGTCTGAAGAAGATTATCAATGCGACAGGATGGGCAAGACAACGCTGAGGAGAAGACGAGCAGGGCAATAGTACGTCGGTCCATCTCTCTCTCTCTTTGCGTGTTTCCCCATCGAGGTCCAGATCCGGATTGCGGAGGATGAAAAGAGACTTTTGCGACCACGTAGGATGGGGGAGGTGTCCAGCCGCGACAGCTGCTCCTATGTTCCCCTGGTTCGCGATGGCGGCCGCCCTTACCCCTGACCACCACAGCAGCGACATGACGCCGCAGACGACGACTTCCTCCCGGCGGCGTGGTCGTCGTGGGTGTTAGATAGAGAGGAGGGGCGGAATGATGGCAACGGCACCGACTGATGAGGGATGAGGGTGGAGGAGGGAGGAGTGCGGCGCTGGAGGTTATCATGAACATGTAAATATGATAATAATCAATTCATTATTGCCTCCACCACATATTTCCAACAATATTCGGGTTGGCACTTCCAAGAAAAATGATTAGTGGTTCCCAACAATTGAATCTGGGTTTGATCTCTGAGCATGAATAACCCTATCTATTTAAGTGGTACCGAAAGAAAGTATTTGAAAGTATGGAGACTTTAATAGTAAGTGTAAATCTTGGATTCACCTAAATACCTAAAAAGTAGAAACCTTGAGCTTGATGAGGACAACAACTATAAAAGGTGTTTGCATTAGGTCACCAATCATGTCCACTTATAGCCAAATCTATTAGATAATAAGATCACATGATATTCCTTAAATAAGCTCAATTATCATGTAAGTCATCTCAGAATTTTTGTCATAAATTATCAAAGTGAACTGTGTAATTATAAAGATGCACTTTCGCAACTCTTCTTTCTGATGTGAGATTTTCATACCTTCAATACATTTGGCGTATTTCCTCCCTCCATAATAAATGTCAATAAAGGATAGAGGGGTAAAAAACCACTCTAGCAGATTCATCATTTTTTCGGAGGCTCCAAAAAAGAGCAATGCAGTCTCCATATCTTAAGGATGTGAGGAATTTTCATAGTGCATTCCAAACTAAGTATTGAACTCTTTCCCTTCTAGTCCTCATTTATTTTCCCTTTTTTGTGGCCTTTGCCGCTTGTATAATTTTCGAGGGCATCGGAATATAACGTCAAATATGTTGATTAATGGTGTCTGCCACATGTCCCATCTGCCCGCCATCTTCTGTTACCTTGCCCCATTGGTTTCCCACCCTATGTCGTCATTTCCCATTGCCTACCGCCCTTGCCTATAAAAGCTCGGCGGTGAAACTTCCCCTCCCGCCCCTCACCCCAAGTTCAGTGCCACCCTAGCCCCCTCCCTACCTCCAATACCCAAATCCAGCGATGGCTCCTCCCCCTTGCATCCTACCATGCTTCCGTGTCGTGACACCTTCTACCGGCCAGACCTTCCCACTAATACATTAGTGTTAGCTGCGCATGCCAGATGCCTCCTGTGTCGGTGGGTCGACGCACTCCTCCCACTGCGCCGACCTTCAAAATCTAGCTCCGGTGGCCGCCCTCTTCCTCCCGCGTCGTCCCCTTCCCCGGCTTGCACCGCTAGGCGGACTCCTACTCCTACTCCGACGTCCTTGTCCCCTCAATGAGATGAACTGGCAAAGCTTGCACTCTCGACCACGACGATGACACCCGCTCTCGAGGCCGATCGCCTTCGCCCTCGGCCACCCCCCCTCCACATCTTTAATTCAAAACATGCCTTGTGCGAAAATGACAGGTTTTCAAACATGCCTTCCTCGAGTATGCATTTTGGCCCCAAATCAGATTTGCCGGACTCCACTGTCTCTCTCGCACCATCCAAAGCGAGGGCAGGGCAGATCAAAACCAAACTGAAAGCCGAAGCTGGAGGGAGAGCGCACCAGCGAAATCTCCATTCGAATATCTCCTCCCCTCGGCCCCCTCCCTCCCACCCCTCGCCATGCTGCCGTCGCACCTCAACGGCCACTCCCCGCTCGCGCGCCGCCGCCCCCAGCTCCCCGCCGCCTCGCCGCCCGCCGCCACCGGGGACCCCCCGACGGCGGGGGACGCCGCGCTGGAGGCGCACGACCGCGTCTACTTCCAGTCCTACTCCCACATCGGCATCCACGAGTCCATGATCAAGGTGGGCCCCCTTCACCCCCGCCCGATTCAGCCGCTCGCCCTCCCCACGGATGCCTCCAAACCCCTAAACCCTACCGCGAGCAGAGCCGGGGGGATTCGCTCTGCTCATGAGTCCGAGCCGCGTTTTGGGCGAAATTAACCTGTGCCGCGTTTTGGATTTGGCAGGACAGGGTCAGGACCGACGCGTACCGCGAAGCAATCATGCACCACCAGAAGTTCATCGAGGGGAAGGTAGAAATGCTCGCCTGATTCGGCCTGATTTAGGTGTCTGGACAGTCTGTTCTGAATTTTTATTGTTGGTTGGGTTGTGCAGGTCGTGATGGATGTGGGGTGTGGGACTGGGATACTCTCGGTGTTCTGCGCTCGTGCCGGCGCGAAACGAGTAAGCTACAAGAGATAACTCTGCTCTTGCGGTGGTGGCCGGTCATTTTAGAGGCGTAGCATTTGTCCTGGTTGATAGATATGTCTCTCCCGCTTTGTTAGTTAGACGATGTGAAATTAAGTTGACAGTGCTTTCTTATTGGTGGAATCCTGCTCTACTGCAATGTAATTAGTACTGGTGTGCTGGGATCCAAAGCTAGTTTTGCACCTCCAGTTCCAGACCTCTTCTTGCAAATTACTCAGCAGCCTAAATGAAATGACCCTCCTCAATCCCCATGTGCCACTGCAAGTGTTATAATGTGGAATTTCAAGGCCTAACTCTGTTCATGCCATCAGAAAAAAGAAACTCTCAACTGATAAGAGTTATCTTCAGCCAAGATTTTAATTTAAGTGGAATCACCTTTGGTATAATGACCTATGATACTACTTATCTGTTTTTGCTAATCTATATGTTTGTCCTTCTTATGGTGAGCCTTTCTCTCTGCCTCTCTTCAAATGTTCTTACAGGTATATGCTGTGGATGCTAGTGAAATCGCTACCCAGGTAACATGCTACTTCTGAAGATGTACTCCAAAATCAACCTGTCTGCTTTCCTCTTTCTGTTTTTCATTTTTCTGTGACGTGTCGAAATGTATTTTTGTCCCATTTAGCATGAACATAAATGTAGTGATAACCAGTTATGCTAATAAGAGCGCACGTAGGGTATTGCTCAAGGAAAATGGTTTTATACATAATCTTCATTGGGTATCTGAAGACTGTTTCCTTCTGTTTTTATATCCATATCCATTATGCCCCAATAGCAGGAAGGTCGTTCTTACATATCTCTTCCTTTTCATGCAGGCTAGTGAAATTGTAAAAGCAAACAATTTGGCTGATAAGATCGTGGTCATTCATGGACGTGTTGAGGCGAGACTCTATCTCTACATTTCTTCTTTGTTAAAATTAGTTCGTCCACTCTGTGTTGGGATTATGATCTCCTTGTCTGAACAAGCTACACACTGTTTCCCTACGGAAGTTCTGTTTGCATTTCTACTGGTATGCAGACATGTAGTTCCTTCAGAGAGTTGGGTTTGTACAGTTAAAATATGTTAGCATAAGCAGGACATTAAGTTTGTGTTTCCTAAAATTGGTTTTGCATGTGGCTCTCTGTTCAGCTGTTTTTGTTGCAAATATATTTACATTTTATTTATTACATTCTTATTTTCCCTGTTTGCACTTTTTGTTAATTATTGTTGAGTTGGCTGTGCAGGATGTTGATATTGAGGAGAAGGTTGATGTAATAATATCAGAATGGATGGGCTATATGCTTCTCTACGAGGTGCCTTTTTTGATACCCTATGTTGATTGTTTGCATTGCATTTTGATATGCTATGCCTTTGTAAATTCCTAAACTTCTGACACTTTTTTTTCCTCTGTAGAGTATGCTGCCAAGCGTTCTATTTGCAAGAGATAAATGGCTTAAACCAGGGGGTCTTATCCTACCTTCTCATGCTACGGTATAGTTATCATATGGAATTTAATTTCTCACACACGTGGCCACACAATAGCACAAAGCTTGCACACAAAAGTATTTCACTAGTACAAGCAATAAATAAGTTAATGTATTACTTGCTATTTTGCGAAGCCATTTAGTGATGCTTATTTTTAGTCGTAAGTAGGCAAAAGTAACAACTCTGCTGCTCTAATTATTTAAGTTTTAAGGAGGCATCATCTGGTAGGAAATATTCTTCCATGCACAACTGATCCTTGTTACGGATGAAACAGCAACCATTTTGTGGTGTGTTGTTCCAAACCTGAATACTTATAGATCCTTCTTTTGCCAGCTTTTCATGGCACCTATAACAAATTCTGATAGATATGAAGGAAGCGTTGATTTCTGGTGTGATGTTTATGGCATAAACAGTAAGTTGTTGTCGTGTTACGTCCAGAGTTTTAGTATGCATTGCTGTCACTATCTGATTTTGAATGGTGTCTTCTGCAAACAATGATTTGATTCTGCACTTCGCTGCTGCAGTGTCTGCTCTTGTGCCACTTGCCAAAAAATTCGCATCCGAGGAGCCCTCCATTGAAATAGTTGGTGGAGAAAATGTTATAAGTTGGCCATTTGTGGTAAGTTTTTGCAACATTATCAGATAACTAACTATATTGTCTGTTGAGATTTATTGTAATGTCTAACCCTTTTTTTTTATTGGGGCCATGTTTACTTGGGGACAGGTGAAGCACATTGATTGCTACACTTCTACGGTTGAGGAATTCAAGTCTATCACCACAGCATACAAAGTTTCATCAATGATGTTAGGTAATTCATGTGGTTTTATCTGGCTTAGTCCACTTCCTTTGCGTGCCAAATCTGCTATTTTAAGTCCATTATCTTGTATTATGATGTCATTTCAAATTTGAGCATGAACTTAGTTGATACAACGATCTGATGCTCTGCCTCTAGTACTCTAGCATGTTTCCTTATGGTGAGTATTTCCGATTCCAATTGAAGTGTTTGACCAATTTCAAATTTGCTCATGCGTGTCAAGGATGGAATAAATATTACATTTGCTACATAGGCTGTACTGAATTTAGGGATTATTTAGGTTCAATGCAAGATACATTGTTTGTTGGCGTGCTAATGATGCACTATGCCCTTGGCGTGTTTGGTACTCTGATGTTCATCTTACGATACAACTTTTTAGCAACATTTTTCCTGTTAGCGTCGTCCAAATTGGTAATGATATTTTGCTGTCACTTGTGCTAACAACCCATCAGCCATCACTAGACAGCAATAAGAATTGATCTTTGTTGGTTAGTCGTGCTACAGTAGCTGCTGTTGTCTGGCAGCTCATCTCCTAATGTTATGCACCGTGAGTGCAATTTAATTTATGGCTTTTTTTTCATTATGTTGTCCCATCCCTTTCCTAACTTTCCAAACAGATTATTTTTATCTAATTATCATATTTATTAAGAATGCATTTCATCTAATGTTTTGAATCTCGGTAGCAACCTAGTACTTTTGCATTTCTCCTTGACAAAAAATCTGAATTTTTGTTACCTCTGATGTGAAGCTCCAATTCACGGCTTTGGTCTCTGGTTTGAGGTGGAGTTCAATGGGCCTGCAGAGTCTTGTAGCAATTTGTCCTCTGATTCGAGTCCACTTGATATTGTTCAGAAGAAAAGGCGCAGGGCATCAGATAGCACAGTTGTGCTGTCCACAGCCCCAGAAGATGAGCCAACCCATTGGCATCAGGTTCTGGTTAAAATGGCCATTTCCTTGGTGAAACACTTCGTTGTTAATTTACTTGGTTATTCTTGCTCCTTTTGCTAAATTTGCTCTTGTCGTCTTTTGCAGACAATTTTGTACTTCCCTGATCCTATAGGTGTGACGCAAGATCAAATCATAGAAGGCTCTGTAACAATCACCCCGAGCGAGGAGAATCCACGCTGTCTGAATATTCACTTGGAGTGCTCGTAAGTTCTTTGTACCATCCTTCTGTGATTTTATTCTAGTACTCCCTCCGTTCCTAAATATAAGACCTTTTAGAGATTACACTATAGACTAGATACGGAGCAAAATGAGTGAATCTATATCCTAAAATATGACTACATACATCCGTATGTAGTTCATAGTGGAATTTCTAAAAGGTCTTATATTTAGGAACGGAGGGAGTAGATGCTACATCTGTTTTATCGAAAAAAAAAACAGAGACAGTTACTCAATCTAACTGTGCCTTGTTATCATCTGTCCTTATGGGTTCGGTTTTAGCCAGCTACACTCGGTCACTAAACTCTTTATTATGTCACACTGTTTATAGTATGTGCTACATTGTTGGAATTTGTTTTTCTGTGTCAGTTTTGCGGTCCATACAAGCCAATACTTTAGAATCTCTAGCGTGAAATAATGTGTATGATGCCTAATCGTGTTATAAATGCCATTCACATATAATTTGTTTTGTTGAATGCAAATTTAATAGAGTAGAAAATCTCGTCCTTTCTGATGCTCTACATTTTGTTTCCATACAACAGCACGGGAGGTCAAAACTTGGTGCAGGATTTCGCAATGCGGTGATTGGCGTGGTTCCTCAACCTGTCAGTTGAATTACGGGGTAACTAGCCCGTGGGCCCAAGGCCTAACCCACATTCCCCACTGACCCGAACCGGACCCAAGACCTGGTTGTACTCTCTACTCCATTGGTTAAAAAAAAACCCTACCCCATTTAGTAGGCACAGGGCCAGGATTTTTTGGTCGGAGCAAGTTGCAGGCAGCCGCCCTGTACTTTTGTTATTGTCTGGTAATCATTTTTTTTGCTGCAACAGTAGACGAAGGCGGTAGTTTGTCTAATAACTGGCTGCAACATTTTTTTGAGATTATGTTGAAGTATAATTTTGGCGTGAGCTGTTTTGTTGCTGTTGACATTGATTTTGTGGTCTGACAGTTCTCTGTTCCGCGCTAACTAACTACCTGCACGCGCAGAACAGTTGTTAGCACATGCTATTATGCTCCAAAAAATAATATCTGTAGGCAGTTTTGAAATGTTTTTCTCCGTATACACCATGAAAACCGAATTCAAAATAGCATGACCGTGAGCACATTTTTAAGGTAATTGTGTATACATATATGCCGAATTGTTGGCAAGTTGTGTCTATGTGTTGTCTTGTGTCTATGTGTTTTGTGTACTCAGTAGGCTCATCAGTGACCCAGATGTACATGCCATTCTGATTGTGGTTGTGAGACATGGAAGCTCACCATGTTGAGAAAACTTGCATCTCCTACAATTAACGTACACAAACACCGTGTAGTAGCAACAAACGGTAGCAAATCACAACAACTCTATTCATCTCACTCTCTCACATGAATTCTATCTACACCAGCAGCTGGCCCCAATACCCAATATCCAACAGCAATTTTGCTTAAAAACTTGCAGTATACAGCAGTAGCAATACTAATACACGGATAATTTTTTTGTTTTGAACTTTTGTCCTAACAAATTTCAAAATTAACTTTGCTTTCAATAAAAAAATCAAATCTTGCTTTCAATAAAAAAAATTCGAATCTAACCTTTTTTGGTGATGCCAACATCCCCGGCGTCTGCTTTGTATGGGAGACGCCAAAGTCCCTGACGTCTGGTACGGGCTTGTATGATCGGCTGACTCGTTGAGTCTCTGACATGGCAATGGGTCACACGCCATGGACCCTGGCGTCTGGTACCAAACGCGAGGGACCTTGGCGTCTGGTCCCAACAAATCACACATTTTTTTGATAATATGTGCCACGTCATCCAGGCGCCAAGGTCTTTGGCGTTTGGTATCAGATGCCAGGATCCTTGGCGTCTGGTTCGGGACGAGACGTCAGGGTCCTTGACGTTTGGTGCCAAGCCACGTCAGAGACTCAACGGGTCAGTCGGTCATGCCAGCCCGTACCAGACGCCAGGGACCTTGGCGTCTCCCATGCAAACCAAACACCATGGATGTTGGCGTCATCAAAAGAGGTCAGATTCGAACTTTTTTTTGAAAGTAAGGTCAATTCTGGAATTAGTTAGGGCAAAAGGTCAAAATAAAAAAATTACCCCTAATACACTGTCACAATCGGTTCTATGTCCTCTTCTCCTCTTCTCAACAAGGAAGCAATCGACGATTCTCTTGTCTTCTTCTCCACAATGCAGCAAGCCCTGCCCAGGCTCGTCTCTTCCCAAGCGAGCCCTCAAGCATGGTCGTGGTCTTCGACAAGGAGATCCTATATCTCCACTGCTGTTTGTCCTTATCACTGATCCGCTTCAACAAGTTCTGAACAACGCCGCCTCAAAGGGCCTCCTCCACAAGATTCATGGTCGTGGGGCCATAGTGTGCACCTCTCTCTATGCGGATGACGCGGGTGTCTTCATGGCGCCCATCAAGAGTAACTAGCTATGTTACTACCTCCGTCACGATTTAGAAGGCACGGTTAGATTTACGTGCATTTCCACAATAGACAAGGTTTAAGGCGCATTGTATTTATTCCTAGCAGCTAATTAGTACTCCGTTGTACTACTTCTATATGCATGCGTAGTGTGAATGCTATTTTTCAACTCATTTCACATCCAATCAATAACCACCTAGGTTCTTGAGTATTTTCATGCACGCCTTCTAAACTGTGACGGAGGGAGTACTCAATTTGTCTCTCTCCTCATTAATTAGCCGACACATCATCTTTTTCGCTTAGATGGCATCTATGCTACTACTACCTCTGTACCATAATATATGACGTTTTAACAGCTCAAATGAACTGCTAAAACGTCATATATTATGGTACGGAGGGAGTACTATCTATGTTACTCCCACTATGGGTAGTCTAACTTGTTGTTGCTAAGAATCCTTTAACGATTTTGCAACTAAAGTTGTTCATGCATTGGTGGGCTTATTTCATTTAAGCCTAATACATTGCAATGTTTTGTGTGTATGAAGAAGCAAATAATCATATCAGGTGGAACAAGGTGTTGCACAATATGAAACATTTATTGCGTTCCACCTATCAAAAGCTTATATCTAGACTAGCTAATGAACAAATGTTACACAATAAGATCCACTATTTGACGAAAATGCCCTCTAGACTGGACCAACAATAATGTTGGTGGAATAAAGTATTGCCTAACATGGAACATTTTATTATGTTTTTAGTAAGTAACAAAATCACGCCAAATGGAGCAAAGTGTTAGTTCATAAACAAAATATTGTGTTACGCTCGGACAAGAAGATCTTCTATCTTGGAACAAAAAGCTATGTTGATGGAACAAATGTTACATGGCGGAAATTAAATTGAAAAAAGCCACCAACTCCTTTTTTTGGCATATAACAAGAAATCATCTTTCTTTCTTTCCCATGTTCAAGCCTTCTCTTGTTTCATGCTGATGTGCATGGGATTTGTAAGCCAATGTTTCTTCATCCATCCGTCCAACTAACTTCTTTTTGTATATAACAACATAGCACACATGCAGACGCATCAACAATCCAAAAAGAAAACACAAAAGGGGAGAGATGGTTTTTTTGGTTGCCAATCAAACCAGAAATAAAATCTTGATTTGCACACGCCAAATCATACCATTACTAATACAATTTGTGAGAACACTTTCCACGTATACCGCTTTGGGGACAACCCCACAATTCTAACCCAGGCTTCTGTCAATTCACTGAAAAGGTCTATCGAGCGAGTCCACTACTAAACAGAGACACACACACCACCGATTGGAAGGTCAAAAGCAGGGAACTAAAATAACACCATAACAAATTCAGATTCATAATACTCAATCCAACACAAAGAACCTCAAGTGCCCCAAGATTTCTACTGGAGAAACAAAGAGGAGAACGTGCATCAACCCCTATGCACAGATTACCCCAATGTCACCTTGGGAATCCGCGAGTTGAGTGCCAAAACATATATCTAGTGAATCAATATGATACCCCATTTGTTGGAAATATGCCCTAGAGGCAATGATAAAATAATAATTATTATATTTCATGTTTCAAGATAATCGTTTATTATCCATGCTATAATTGTGTTGAATGAAAACATAGATACATGTGTTGATACATAGACAAAACAATGTCCCTAGCAAGCCTCTAGTTGGCTAGCCAGTTGATCAAGGATGGCCAAGGTTTTCTGACTATATGTAAGTGTTGTCACTTGATAACTGGATCACATCATTAGGAGAATCATGTGATGGGCTAGACCCAAACTATGAATGTACCATGCGATCGTGTCATTTTATTGCTATTGTTTTCTGTGTGTCAAGTATTTATTCCTATGACCATGAGATCATATAACTCACTGACACCGGAGGAATACCTTGTGTGTATCAACCGTCACAACGTAACTGGGTGACTATAAAGGTGCTCTACAGGTATCTCCGAAGGTGTCCGTTGAGCTAGTATGGATCAAGACTGGGATTTGTCACTCCGTGTGACGGAGAGGTATCTCGGGGCCCACTTGGTAATACAACATCACAAACAAGCCTTGCAAGCAATGTGACTAAGTGTAAGTCACGGGATCTTGTATCACGGAACGAGTAAAGAAACTTGCCGGTAACGAGATTAAAATAGGTATACGGATACCGACGATCGAATCTCGGGCAAGTAACATACCGAAGGACAAAAGGAATGACATACGGGATTATATGAATCCTTGGCACAAAGGTTCAACCGATAATATCTTCGGAGAATACGTAGGATCCAATATGGGCATCCAGGTCCCGCTATTGGATATTGACCGAGGAGTGTCTCGGGTCATGTCTACATAGTTCTCGAACTTGCATGGTCTGCACACTTAAGGTTCAATGATGTTTTAGTATAGTTGAGTTTTATGTGTGGTTACCGAATGTTGTCCATAGTCTCGGATGAGATCACGGACGTCAGGAGGGTTTCCGGAATGGTCCGGAAACAAAGATTGATATATAGGATGGTTTCATTTGGTCACCAGAAAGTTTCGGGCATTACCGACAGTGTACCGGGAGTGACGAATGGGTTCCGGGTATTCACCGGGAGGGGCCCACCCACCCGGGAGTGAGACCAGTGACCCTAGGGTGGCGCACCAGCTCTTAGTGGGCTGGTGAGGCCAGCCCAATAGGGCCATGGCGCCACAAGGGAGAAATACCAAAGGAAAGGAAAAAAGAGGAAAGAGGGAGGTGGGAAGGAAGGAGTGGACTCCTTCCCCCAAACCGAATTGGGGTGGGAGTCCACCTCTCCCTTCGGCCGGCGCCCTTGGGGATCCCTTGATCCCCAATACTAGCCCTCCCCTCCTCCTATATATATTGGTGGTTTTAGGGCTTTTGAGACACAACTTTGCCACGTGCAACTCAAACCTATACCACGTAGTTCTTTCTCTAGATCGGATTTCTGCGGAGCTCGGGTGGAGCCGTGCAGGAGTAGATCACCACCACCACCAGAGCGATGTCACGCTACCGGAGAACTCATCTACTTCTCCGTCTCTCTTGCTGGATCAAGAAGACCGAGATCATCATCGAGCTGTACGTGTGCTGAACGCGGAGGTGACGTCCGTTCGATGCTAGATCGGAACGGATCGTGGGATGACGGTGATTTGAATCATGAAGCTGTACCACTACATCAACCGCGTTTCTTAACGCTTCCCGCTTAGCGATCTACAAAGGTACGTAGATCTAATCTCCTCTCGTAGATGGACATCACCATGATAGGTCTTCGTGTGCGTAGGAATTTTTTTGTTTCCCATGCACCATTCACCAACAGTGGCATCATGAGCTACGTTCATGCGTAGATGTTATCTCGAGTAGAACACAAAAGGTTTTGTGGGCGTTGATGTTCGATTTGCTGCCCTCCTTAGTCTTTTCTCGATTCGACGGTATTGTTGGATTAAAGCGGCCCAGACCGACATTACTCGTACGCTTACGAGAGACTGGTTTCATCGACTGACATGCAACTCGTTGCATAAAGATGACTGGCGGGTGTCGGTTTCTTCAAATTTAGATGACTGGCAGGAGCCTTAGGGTTGTCTTTAAACTAACGTTTGTGTTTGCAGGTGCGTTTACTATATTGCTAGGTTGTAGCTTTAGTAGTAATAGCATAGATAGCACGACAACCTCGATGGCGGCATGATGATGGAGATCATGATAATGGAGATCATGGTGTGGTGCCGGTGACAAGAAGATTATGCCAGTGCTTTGGTGATTGAGATCAAGAAGCACAATATGATGGCCATATCATGTCACTTATGAATTGCATGTGATGTTAATCCTTTTATGCACCTTATTTTGCTTAGAACGTCGGTAGCATTATAAGGTGATCTCTCACTAGAATTTCAAGATGAAATTGTGTTCTCCCCGACTATGCACCGTTGCGACAGTTCGTCGTTTCGAGACACCACGTGATGATCGGGTGTGATAGACTCAACGTTCACATACAACGGGTGCAAAACAGTTGCACACGCGGAACACTCGGGTTAAACTTGACGATCCTAGCATGTGCAGACATGGCCTCGGAACACAAGAGATCGAAAGGTCGAGCATGAATCGTATAGTTGATATGATTAGCATAGAGATGCTTACCACTGAAACTATTCTCAACTCACGTGATGATCGGACTTGAGTTAGTGGATTTGGATCATGTACTACTCAAATGACTAGAGAGATGTACTTTTTGAGTGGGAGTTTATCAGTAATTTGATTAGTTAAACTCTAATTATCTTAAACATAGTCTAAGTACACTTTGCAATATTTTATGTTGTAGATCAATGGCTCACGCAGTAGCAACCCTGAATTTCAGTACGTTCCTAGAGAAAGCTAAGTTGAAAGATGATGGAAGCAACTTTGTAGACTGGGCTCGTAATCTAAAGCTACTCCTGCAAGTTGGGAAGAAGGATTATGTCCTTAATGCTGCGCTAGGAGATGAAACACCCGCTACGTCTAGCCAAGATGTTTTGAACGCCTGGTTAACACGTAAGGAGGACTACCCAGTAGTTAAATGTGCAGTCTTGTATGACTTAGAACCGGGACTTCAACGTCGCTTTGAGCGTCATGGAGCATATGAGATGTTCCAGGAGTTGAAGTTTATCTTTCAAAAGAACGCCCGGATCGAGAGGTATGAGACCTCCGATAAATTCTATGCTTGCAAGATGCAGGAGAATTCGTCTGTTAGTGAACATGTGCTCAAAATGTATGGGTACTCAAACCGTCTAGCTGAGCTGGGGATTGAACTCCCGCAAGAGGCTATCACTGACAGAATTCTTCAATCACTGCCACCTAGCTATAAGAGCTTTGTGTTGAACTATAACATGCAAGGGATGGAAAAGTCACCCGACGAGTTATTCGCGATGCTGAAAGTTGGAGAGTCAGAACTCCGGAAAGAGCATCAAGTGTTGATGGTCAATAAGACCACTGGTTTCAAGAGAACGGCAAAGGCAAGAAGGGTAACTCCAAGAAGAGCGGCAAGCCTGTTGCCAAACCGATGAAGAAACCCAAGGCTGGACCTAAGCCTGAAATAGAGTGTTATTATTGCAAGGGAATAGGTCACTGGAAGCGCAACTGCCCCAAGTATTTGGCTGATAAGAAGGCGGCCAAGGAAAAATCAGGTATATTTTATTATACATGATATTGATGTGTACTTAACCAACTCTTGTAGTAGTGCCTGGGTATTTGATACCGGTTCTGTTGCTCATATTTGCAACTCGAAACAGGAACTGCGAAATAAACGAAGGCTGACAAAGGATGAAGTGACGATGCACGTGGGAAATGTTTCCAAGGTTGATGCAATCGCCGTCGGCACAGTCTCGCTTCAGTTACCATCAGGATTAGTTATGAACTTAAATAATTGTTATTTAGTACCTGCGTTAAGCATGAACATTATATCTGGATCTTGTTTATTGCGAGATGGTTACTCGTTTAAGTCAGAGAATAATGGTTGTTCAATTTCTATGAGTAATATCTTTTATGGTCATGCACCCAATGTGAGAGGAAACGTTTGAGAAGTTCAAGCAATTTCAGAGTGAAGTTGAAAATCATCGTAACAAGAAGATCAAGTTCCTACGTTCTGATCGAGGGGGCGAATATTTGAGTTTCGAGTTTGGTGCTCACTTAAGACAATGTGGAATCGTTTCAGAGTTGACACCGCGTGGAACACCACAGCGTAATGGTGTGTCCGAACGTTGTAATCGTACTTTGCTAGATATGGTGCGATCTATGATGTCTCTTACCGATTTGACGTTATCGTTTTGGGGTTAGGCATTAGAGACAATTGCATTCACTTTAAATAGGGCACCGTCAAAATCCGTTGAGACTACACCACATGAGCTATGGTATGGGAAGAGGCCAAAGTTGTCGTTTCTTAAAGTTTGGGGATGCGATGCTTAAGTCAAAAAGCTTCAGCCTGAAAAGCTGGAACCCAAAGCGGAAAAGTGCGTCTTCATAGTTACCCAAAGGAGACAGTTGGGTATACCTTCTATCTCAGATCCGAGGGCAAAGTATTTGTTGCTAAGAACGGAGCTTTTCCTGAGAAGGAGTTTCTCTCGAAAGAATTGAGTGGGAGGAAGATAGATCTTGATGAGGTTGTAGAACGTTTGCTCCCTCTAGATGGTGGCGCGGGGCAGGGGAAACCTCTGTCGAGGCAACACCGGTTGAGGAGGAAGCTAACGATGATGATCATGAAGCTTCGGATCAAGTTACTATCGGACCTCGTAGGTCGACAAGATCGTGTACTGCTCCTGAATGGTACGGTAATCCTGTCTTATCTATCATGTTGTGAGACAACAATGAACCTGCGAATTATGAAGAAGCAATGGTGGGCCCGGATTCCAACAAATGGCTGGAGGCCATGAAGTCCGAGATAGGATCTATGTATGAAAACAAAGTGTGGACTTTGGAAGTATTACCTGAAGGTCGCAAGGCTATTCAGAACAAATGGATCTTTAAGAAGAAGACGGACGCAGACGGTAATATGACCGTTTATAATGCTCGATTTGTGGCAAAGGGTTTTTCACAAGTTCAAGGAGTTGACTACAATGAGACATTCTCACCGGTAGCGATGCTTAAGTCCGTCCGAATCATGTTAGCAATAGCTGCATTTTTCGATTATGAAATCTGGTAGATGGATGTCAAAACGGCGTTCCTTAACGGTTTTCTTAAGGAAGAGTTGTATATGATGCAACCCGAAGGTTTTGTCGATCCAAAGAATGCTAACAAAGTATGCAAGCTCCAACGATCCATTTATGGACTGGTGCAAGCATCTCGCAGTTGGAATAAGCGCTTTGATGAGGTGATCAAAGCATTTGGGTTTATACAAGTTGCTGGAGAATCTTGTATTTACAAGAAAGTGAGTGGGAGCTATGTAGCGTTTCAAATATTATATGTGGATGACATATTGCTGATTGGAAACAATGTGGAGTTTTTAGAGAGCGTAAAAGATTACTTGAACAAATTTTTTCAATGAAGGACCTAGGAGAAGCTGCTTACATATTAGGCATTAAGATCTATAGGGATAGATCGGGGCGCCTAATAGGACTTTCACAAAGCACATACCTTGATAAAGTTTTGTAGAAGTTCAAAATGGAGCAGTCCAAGAAGGAGTTCTTGCCAGTATTACAAGGTATAAAGTTGAGTAAGACTCAGTGTCCAGTAACTCCGGAAGATAGAGAAAAGATGAGTTCCGTCCCCTATGCTTCAGCCATAGGGTCTATCATGTATGCAATGTTGTGCACAAGACTGGACGTCAGCCTGGCCATTAGTATGGCAGGCAGGTTTCAAAGTAATCCAGGAGTGGATCATTGGACGACGGTCAAGAATATTTTGAAGTACCTGAAAAGGACTAAGGAAATGTTTCTCGTTTATGGAGGTGACGAAGAGCTCGTCGTAAAGGGTTACGTCGATGCAAGCTTTGACACTGATCCGAATGACTCAAAGTCTCAAACCGGATACGTATTTATTCTTAATGGGGGTGCGGTAAGCTAGTGCAGTTCCAAGCAAAGTGTTGTAGCATATTCTACATGTGAAGCGGAGTACATAACTGCTTCGGAGGCAGCTAAGGAGGGTGTCTGGATGAAGCAGTTCATGACGGATCATGGAGTGGTGCCGAGCGCATTTAATACAATAACTCTGTTCTGTGACAACACTGGTGCCATTGCTTTAGCAAAGGAACCAAGGTTTCACAAGAATACCAGACACATCAAACGACGCTTCAACCTCATCCGCGACTACGTCGAAGGAGAGGACGTAAATATTTCAAAGTGCACACGGATCTAAATGTTGCAGATCCGCTGACTAAACCTCTTCTACGAGCGAAGCATGATCAACACAATTGTATTGAATACCGAGAGGCAATGATAAAATAGTTATTATTATATTTCCTGTTTCAAGATAATCGTTTATTACACATGCTATAACTGTATTGAATGAAAGCATATATACATGTGTGCATATATAGACAAAACAATGTCCCTAGTAAGCATCTAGTTGGCTGGCCAGTTGATCAAGGATGGTTAAGGTTTTCTGACCATATGCAAGTGTTGTCACTTGATAATTGGATCACATCATTAGGAGAATGATGTGATGTACAGGACCCAAATTATAAACATAGCATGTGATCGTGTCATTTTGTTGCTATTGTTTCTTTGGGTCAAGTATTCATTCCTATGACCATGAGATCATGTAACTCACTGATACCAGAGAAATACCTTATGTGTATCAAACGTCACAACGTTATTGGGTGGCTATAAAGGTTCTCTACAGGTATCTCCGAAGGTGTCCGTTGAGTTGGCATGGATAAAGATTGGGATTTGTCACTCCGTGTGATGGAGAGGTATCTCGGGGCCCACTCGGTAATACAACATCACATATAATCCTTGCAAGCAATGTGACTCAAGTGTTAGTCACGGGATCTTGTATTACAGAACGAGTATGCCGGTAACGAGATTGAAATAGGTATAGAGATACCGATGATCAAATCTCGGGCAAGTAACATACCGAAGGACAAAGGGAATGTTATACGGGATTATATGAATCCTTGGCACAGAGGCTCAACCGATAAGATCTTCGTATAATATGTAGGATCCAATATGGACATCCAGGTCCCGCTATTGGATATTGTCCGGGGAGTATCTCAGGTCATGTCTACATAGTTCTCGAACCCGCAGGGTCTGCACACTTAAGGTTCGGTGACGTTTCAGTATAGTTGAGTTATAGGTGTTGGTGACCGAAGGTTGTTCGGAGTCCCGGATGAGATCAGGACGTCACGAGGGTTTCCGGAATGGTCCGGAAACGAAGATTGATATATAGGATGGTTTCATTTGGTCACCGGAAAGATTTCGGGCATTACCCGCAGTGTACCGGGAGTGACGAATGGGTTTTGGGTTTTCACCGGGAGGGGCCCACCCACCCGGGAGTGAGCCCAATAGTCCTAGGGTGGCGCATCAGCCCTTACTGGGCTGGTGAGGCCAGCCCAAGTGGGCTATGGCGCCACAAGAAGGAAAAAAAGGGGGAGGTGGGAAGGAAGAAGAGGACTCCTCCTTCCCAAACCGAATTGGATTTGGAGTCCTCCTCCTCCTTTCGGCCGGCGCCCTTGGGGCTCTCTTGAGCCCCAAGGCTAGCCCCTCCCCTCCTCCTATATATACACTACTGGAATCAGAGATTTTGCCGTCTGCCTAGTCTTTGCCGTCTGCTAGCTGACGGCAAAGACACTCTTTGCCATCAGCTTCAGCAAAACTGACGGCAAAGAACTGGCTGATGGGAAAGAAGGTCTTTGCCAGCAGTCAACTCTTTGCCGTCTGCCGCAGACGGCAAAGAATGGGCCAGCAGACGGCAAAGAAGCTCATCTGGCCGGGGGAACCTTAGGTCAAACTACTCCCTTCTTTGACGTCTGCTAGCTGACGGCAAAGATGCCAGAGGCAGACGGCAAAGAGTATAGACCCCTTTGCCGTGTGCCAGCAGACGGCAAAGGTCTTGAATCTAGTAACGGCTGTCCCGCCCCCACCGCGGCCCTCTCTCTCTCTCAAACGGCCCCTCCCTCTCTCTCCTCCCCCGACGCCCAACGCCTCCACCACTGTCGCCCGGCCACCCCCGGCGCCGCCCCGGTGCCCCTGGTGCCGCCCCGAAGCCCCACAACCCCCCCGGCGCCCCCTGGTGCCGCCCCTGAAGCCCCACCGCCGGCGCCCTGTGGTGCCCCTGGTGCGCCCCCGCTGCCCCAGCCCCGGCGCCCCTGGTGCCGCCCCCGCAGCCCCACCGCCGGCGTCGTCGGCCCAGCCACTGCCCCGCAGGCCTCGGCGCCGCCCCCGCAGCCCCACTGCCGGTAAGCCCATTCACCCCCGCCCCCTTGATTTTTTATTTTTTGGTATTTAGTTTTTTGGAATTAGATTATAACTACCGGCATGATTTTTTATTGTTGTTGTAGTAGTTGTTCTTGTTATTGTAGTTGTTGTTGTTATTGTAGTTGTTGTGGCATATATAGTTTAGTTGGTAAGTTAGTTAATTAGTAGCTTTAGTGGTAGTTTAGTTAGTTGGTAGATTTAGTTAGTTAATTAGTAGATTTAGTAGGTAGTTTAGTGGTAGATTTTGTTTTGTTATTTAGTGGTAGCTAGATTATTTTTTAGTTACTTAGTGGTAGATTCTGTTTTTGTTATTTTTTTGCTGTTAGGTGCTATCTAGGTTTAGTTAGCTTCGTTAGTTAGGTTAGTTAGTTAGTTAGCTTAATAGAAAGAATAGGAAGAAGAAGAAGAGGAGGAGGAGGAGAAGAGGAGAAGAGGAGGAGGAGGAGGAGAAGAAGAAGAAGAAGAAGAAGAAGAGGAGGAGGAGAAGACAAAAATAAGAAGGAGAAGAAGAAAAGAAGAAGAAAAGAAGAAGAAAAGAAGAAGAGATGAAGAAGAGAAGAAGAATACCTTCTCCTCCTCCTTCTTCTCCTCCTTATTCTCCTCCTCCTCCTTCTCCTTCTTCTTGATTTATTCTTCTTCTTCTTCTCCTTCTCTTTCTTCTCCTCTATCTTATTCTCCTTACCTTATTTTCCCCAACAATGAGATAATTAGCCCATTTAGCTAAAAAATGGCCATTCTTCTCCTCTTTCATATTATCCTTGCTTTAATTAACCCAACAATGACATAATTAGCCCATTTAGCTCCAAAATACCATAATAAGCTCAAAATGGCATAAGAACCTTGGTTAGCTCATTAATATTATGTACTTAGCTTGTTTTCCTATAAAATGGGATAATTAGCCCATTTAGCTCAAAAAAGACATAATTAGGTAATTTAGCTCCAACAAGAGGAGAAGAGGAGAAGAAATAGGCAAAATGAAAAGAAAGAAGAAGAAGAAGAAGAAGAAGAAGAAGAAGAAAAGAAGGAGGAGGAGGAGGAGGAGGAGAAGGCCAAGGACCTTCTATCCTTCTCCTCCTCCTCCTTCTCCTCCTCCTCCTCCTTCTTCTTGATTTCTTCTTCTTCTCCTCCTCCTCCTCTTTCTTCTCCTCTTTCATATTATCCTTGCTTTAATTAACCCAACAATGACATAATTAGCCCATTTAGCTCCAAAATACCATAATAAGCTCAAAATGGCATAAGAACCTTGGTTAGCTCATTAAGATTATATACTTAGCTTGTTTTTCTCTAAAATGGGATAATTAGCCCATTTAGCTCAAAAAGACATAATTAGGTAATTTAGCTCCAACAAGAGGAGAAGAGGAGAAGAAATATGCAAAATGAAAAGAAAGAAGAAGAAGAAGAAGAAGAGAAGAAGAGAAGAAGGAGAAGGAGGAGGAGGAGGACGAGGAGGAGAAGGCCAAGGACCTTCTATCCTTCTCCTCCTCCTCCTTATCCTCCTCCTCCTTCTTGATTTCTTCTTCTTCTCCTCCTCCTCCTCTTTCTTCTCCTCTTTCATATTATCCTTGCTTTAATTAACCCAACAATGACATAATTAGCCCATTTAGCTCCAAAATACCATAATAAGCTCAAAATGGCATAAGAACCTTGGTTAGCTCAGTAATATTATATACTTAGCTAGTTTTCCTCTAAAATGGGATAATTAGCCCATTTAGCTCAAAAAAGACATACTTAGGTAATTTAGCTCCAACAAGAGGTGAAGAGGAGAAGAAATAGGCAAAATGAAAAGAAAGAAGAAGAAGAAGAAGAGAAGAAGAAGAAGAGAAGAAGGAGAAGGAGGAGGAGGAGGAGGAGGAGGAGAAGGCCAAGGACCTTCTAGTCCTTCTCCTCCTCCTCCTTCTCCTCCTTCTCCTCCTTCTTCTTGATTTCTTCTTCTTCTCCTCCTCCTCCTCTTTCTTCTCCTCTTTCATGTACGTATTATTATTCATGTACATATTATTATTCATATCAGTCATTCAATTTTTTTATGTTGTACTAATTTATTTTAATCTTTATCATGGCAGGTTTTGAAAGATGGTGGGTGCGGGTCCAGAGCGCTCGACGGGTTCTTCCCAGGCGCCCCGCACGAGGGGTGGTACTTCCCTTCCACCCCTATCTCTCCGTAGAGCCTTGGCAGACAGTCTTTCGACACCAGCCGGGGGTTCTTCTTCGTCGGCGGCATTGCCCACTGGGAGAGGTGTTGGTCGGGTAGGGAGGAAGGGGAAGGGTACAGGGAGAGGTGGTGGCCACGGAAGATCCAGGAGGACTGTTGAGCCGTCCTCGCCACCACCACCAGCTCATTCACCCGAGCATAGGACTAGTATGGTCGACCCGTTTGCGGAGGAGGCTACAGGGACTCCGGTCCAGGAGCCTGGTGTTCACGGGCATTCGTCCCATGAGACTCCGGTCCAGGAGCAGCCTCGGGTCGAGGTGCATTCGGCCCAGGAGCAGCCGGAGGAGGCTACGGTTCCGGAGGCTTCACCCGACGTGGAGAGGCCCGGATGGGAGCCTTGGCCGGATCGTACCGAGTTGCCGGATTGGACCGAGGGTCCAGGTGGCTCAGGGGGCGGGGATGGCGGGGATGAGCTTACGGATAGTGAGGGCGATGTGCAGGTGGACGGGGCCACCGTGTACAAGCGTGGTAGTACACGTCTCCCGGTCGCCTCGGCTACCCGCGAGCAGAGGCCGGTGATTAAATCTGAAGGAGATAGGTAAGTACATTTACCCTTTTTTTAGCTTTTGCCTTCAAGTTTGTTCAAATATCTAATGTGCTGACCTTATCATACTGCAGGGGATGGTTACACCCTCTTGGAGTCCGCAGGCCGAACTCCGTCCTTGGTGTGCTTTGCCGGACAAATTTCCCGGGGTTTGTCACGTTGCCTGGTGAGGGTCAGGTTCCTACACTAGGATTTACCTGGGAGCACTACCAGGCTGCGCAGGCCCCGCCGGAGGAGATTATAGATGGTGTCTTGTGCCACACGAGGGCCGAGATGGTGATCAAGAGCTTTTGGGTAAATTATCCTTTTACAGAATCTAAAATTAACAATATACCTAATTATTGTACTAATCGGTGTTTTCACGTTTGATTGCAGACCTTCTATAGGTGTGAGGATGGATATGAGGAGGAGGCGGCCAGGGTTCTCGAGGTCGAGTGTAGGCGGTTACTACAGAACTTGCGCCACGAGGCTCGGCCGCAGGCTATTCGAGATTACTACTCCACGCGTGGTATTAAGAAGGAGAAGAAGGATTGCCGCGGAAAGTTTCTAAAGAAGGAGCAATACATGAAGGTAATTACCTATTCTTAAGTCCTTCTACGTAGTTTTCTTGATTTCATTCATAGGCGTAGCGCTGAAAATTCTTTCTAATAACTTACAGGTGCCCCCGAGATGGTGTGCGGATAAGATGGATTGTTGGGATGCGTTGGTTGATGAGTGGTGCACAGGCAGCTGGCGAGCCGTCCACGAGAATGCGAAGGATCGGCGTAGCCAAATGGTTGGTGTGCCACACCATCAAGGCAGCGCCAACTTACTTCAGTTTGGACGAAACTGGGTATGTGATTTGCTTCATGATTCATGCAATTCATTCTTGATGCTAATATTTTGTTCCTCTCTTTTAGGCGCATCACAATAAGACTGAGATGCCACACTTGTACGACCTTTATGGCATGGCCCATACTGCCTCGTACAAGAAGGCGAAGGCATTCTCTGAGTCTGACCTGGATGATACCAGTAACTTCACCAACATATCATCCCACCAGAAGCTCGTGGCATACAGGGACGCGGGGAAGGCTACAAAAGGGGATGACTTTAACCCTAGCCAGGAACCTTTGGATCCAGAGCTGGTGATGATATCTGGTGGTGGGAGGCCCCATGGCTCGATAGCCATTGGAGATGGGATAATACGTTGTCCACTCACTCTTTCGGAGATCAAGGCGCGCCAGTCGAGCAGATGTCCTTAGATAACGCCTCGTCCATGGCCAGTCGAACTTGCCATCGAGGTTAGTTGTATGGACTAAGAACACTTTCATCCATTTCATTATGTGTGTCACCATAGATCATTACTGTGGTAACGAGGAATGGTTTTTCAGGCTGCTCTTCAGAAAGAGAGAGCAGCAAACCAGGCTGCTCTTGAGAAAGAGAGATTGGCAAGCCAGGCTGCTCTTCAGGCTGCTCTTGATGAGAGGGACCAGACCACGACACGATTGCTTGAGGAGGAGAGGGCCCGGAATGAGGCGGGTCAACGGGCCCTGTACGAGCTTTTTGTGGTATGTTTTTTTCACATTAGCCAAATCATGTGTGTAATGTCTGTTTCAATACTAACTAATATGACCCACTCTTCAGGGTCTGTGCGAGAAGAGCGGTCAAGTCCCTCCGCCGATGCCCGACTTCTCTTCGATTGGCACGGTGAGTTTCATTATAAACTAGTATTAATAATTGAGTGTCATCATGCTAACTGAGACATTGCAAAATATATTTTCTGCAGAATAAATCCCGAGCGGCATCGCACGACCCTTCTCCAGGGCAACCGTCTCCAAACGAAGCCGGCGCGAGCAACCGTGGTGTTTCTCCTCCTTGATGACCACTACGGTAAGTTTCTCCTCCAAACTTAGCTTGTTTTCCTCTAAAATGAGATAATTAGCCCATTTAGCTCCAAGAAGACATAATTAGGTAATTTAGCTCCAACAAGAGGAGAAGAAATAGAAAAAATGAAAAGAAAGAAGAAGAAGAAGAAGAAGAGAAGAAGGAGAAGGAGGAGAAGGAGGAGGAGGAGGAGAAGGCCAAGGACCTTCTAGTCCTTCTCCTCCTCCTCCTTCTCCTCCTTGATTTCTTCTTCTTCTCCTCCTCCTCCTCTTTCTTCTCCTCTTTCATATTATCCTGGCTTTCATTTCCCCAACAATGACATAATTAGTCCATTTAGCTCCAAAATACCATAATAAGCTCAAAATGGCATAAGAACCTTGGTTAGCTCATTAATATTATATACTTAGCTTTTTTTCCTCTAAAATGGGATAATTAGCCCATTTAGCTCAAAAAAGACATAATTAGGTAATTTAGCTCCAACAAGAGGAGAAGAGGAGAATAAATAGGCAAAATGAAAAGAAAGAAGAAGAAGAAGAAGAAGAGAAGAAGGAGGAGGAGGAGGAGGAGAAGGCCAAGGACCTTCTATCCTTCTCCTCCTCCTCCTTCTCCTCCTCCTCCTCCTTCTTCTTGATTTCTTCTTCTCCTCCTCCTCCTCTTTCTTCTCCTCTTTCATATTATCCTTTCTTTAATTAACCCAACAATGACATAATTAGCCCATTTAGCTCCAAAATACCATAATAAGCTCAAAATGGCACAAGAACCTTGGTTAGCTCATGAATATTATATACTTAGCTTGTTTTCCTCTAAAATGACATAATTGGAACATTTAGCTCAAAAAAGACATAATTAGGTAATTTAGCTCCAACAAGAGGAGAAGAGGAGAAGAAATAGGCAAAATGAAAAGATAGAAGAAGAAGAAGAGAAGAAGGAGAAGGAGGAGGAGGAGGAGGAGAAGGCCAAGGACCTTCTAGTCCTTCTCCTCCTCCTCCTTCTCCTCCTCCTCCTCCTCCTTCTTATTGTTTTCTTCTTCTTCTCCTCCTCCTCCTCTTTCTTCTCCTCTTTCATATTATCCTTGCTTTAATTAACCCAACAATGACATAATTAGCCCATTTAGCTCCAAAATACCATAATAAGCTCAAAATGGCATAAGAACCTTGGTTAGCTCATGAATATTATATACTTAGCTTGTTTTCATCTAAAATGACATAATTAGCCCATTTAGCTCAAAAAGAAGGAGAAGGAATAAGAAGAAGAAGAAGAAGAATAAGAGAAGAAGAAGAGAAGGAGAAGGAGAAGAAGAAGGAGGAGGAGGAGAAGAAGAGAAGGAGAAGGAGAAGGAGGAGAAGAAGGAGAAGGAGCCCTCCTTCTTCTCCTTCTTCTTCTCTCCTTCTTCTCCTCCTTCTTCTCCTTCTTCTTCTCTTCTTTTTTCTTCTTCTCCTCCTCCTTCTCCTTCTCCTTCCCCTTCCCCTTCTCCTCCTCCTCCTCCTCCTCCTTCTTGTTTTTCTTCTCCTTGTTCTCTTCTTGCTTCTTCTCTTTCTTCTTCAATTTATCTTATTTGTCATATATATGTTGTTGTTCTTCTTCTTCTGACTTTCTTATTCCCATTTTGCAGATTGGATGTACTACATGCATGGAAGCTGGCGTTGGAGTGCTTTAGTTTCCGTTTTTATTTGAGTTGATGAACAATGTGTAACTATATGTATATGTATATATGGATGAACAATATATGTGCAACTATATGTATGTATATATGGATGAAACTTTGTATGTGTTGGTTCTTTTGATATATGGGATGTACGTTGATGAACAAATGGCATTGATGAGCTTTATATGTATATCATATATGTGTTGTGACCTATTTATCATATATGTGCTATGAATTATATGTATATGTGCTGTGAAATAGAAAAAATAAACAAAAATGTGACAATATAGGCTCTTTGCCGTCTGCCAGCTGACGGCAAAGGCCTTTGCCGTCAGCTGACCGACGGCAAAGGTGCCACGTGGCGCCCAGCTGTGCAACCTGGGCAGTAGCAGCTGGCCATATAGTCTCTTTGTCGTCAGCCTCCAGGGGGCAGACGGCAAAGAAGAGGGAACAGAGGAGGAGGCAGATGGAAAAGAGTGGAGAGAGGGGGGAGGGGAGGACCCGGCAGACGGCAAAGATGGACGTGGAGGCAGACGGCAAAGATGGAGGGGGAGGGAAGGGGAGGAGAAGGCAGACGGCAAAGATTGACGGGGAGGCAGACGGCAAAGGCTCCGTTAACCCCTAACGGAGGCAATGCGTGTCGGCTGCCGTCTCAAGAGCTTTGCCGACAGCTCCTGAGGAAAGCTGACGGCAAAGAGCTTTGCCGTCCGCCTTGCGCGGGCAGACGGCAAAGAAGGTCCTATGCCGTCGTAGGCTGACGCAGAAATTTTGCCGGCCGTGACAATCTTTGCCGTCTGTGGTATTGTCTTTGCCGTCAGGGATATTGTCTTTGCCGTCTGTGATGGCAGACGACAAAGAAGGTGATTCCTGTAGTGATACTAGAGGTTTTAGGGTTTTTGAGACACAACTTTGCCACGTGCAACTCAAACCTATACCTCGTAGTTCTTCCTATAGATAGGATTTCTGCGGAGCTCGGGCGGAGCCCTGCAGGAATAGATCATCACCATCACCGGCACGCCGTCACGCTGCCGGAGAACTCATCTACTTCCCCGTCTCTCTTGCTGGATCAAGAAGGCGGAGATCGTCATCGAGCTGTACGTGTGCTGAATGCGGAGGTGTCGTCCGTTCGGTGCTAGATTGGGACGGATCGTGGGACGGCGGTGATTTGAATCACAAAGCTGTACCACTACATCAACCACGTTTCTTAACTCTTCCCACTTAGCGATCTACAAGGGTTTGTGGATCCGATCTCCCTCTCATAGATGAACATCACCATGATAGGTCTTCGTGTGCGTAGGAAATTTTTTGTTTCCCATGCAACATTCCCCAGTAGTGGCATCATGAGCTAGGTTCATGCGTAGATGTAATCTTGAGTAGAACACAAAAGTTTTTGTGGGCGTTGATGTTCGATTTGCTGCCCTCCTTAGTCTTTTCTCGATTCGGCGGTATTTTTGGATTGAAGCGGCCTGGATCAACATTACTCGTACGCTTATGAGAGACCGGTTTCATCGACCAACATGCAACTCGTTGCATAAAGATGACTGGCGGGTGTCGGTTTCTTCAACTTTAGTTGAATTGGATTTGACCGAGGCGGTCCTTGGAGAGAGGTTAAATAGCAATTTGCACATTTCCGTTGTGGTTTTTGCGTAACTAAGATGTGATCATACTAGATATCCATAGCAGCCACGTAAAACATGCAACAACAAATTAGAGGACATCTAACTTGTTTTTGCAGGGTATACTTGTGATATGATATGGCCAAAGACATGATGTGATATATTGGATGTATGAGATGATCATGTTGTAATAGTTAATATCGACTTGCACGTTTGTGTTTGCAGATGCATTTACTATATTGCTAGGTTGTAGCTTTAGTAGTAATAGCATAGATAGCACGACAACCTCGATGGCTGCACGATGATGGAGATCATGGTGTGGCGCCGGTGACAAGAAGATCATGCCGGTGCTTTGGTGATGGAGATCAAGAAGCACAAGATCATGGACATATCATGTCACTTATGAATTGCATGTGATGTTAATCCTTTTATGCACCTTATCTTGCTTAGAATGACGGTAGCATTATAAGGTGATCCCTCTCTAAAATTTCAAGATAAAATTGTGTTCTCCACGACTGTGTACTGTTGCGAAAGTTTGTCGTTTCGAGACACCACGGGATGATCGGATGTGATAGACTCAACATTCACATACAACGGGTGCAAAACAGTTGCACACGCAGAACACTCGGGTTAACTTGATGAGCCTAGCATGTGCAGACATGGCCTCAGAACACAAGAGACCGAAAGGTCAAGCATGAATCGTATAGTTGATATGATTAACATAGAGATGTTTACCACTGAAACTACGCTCAACTCACGTGATGATCAGACTTGAGTTAGTGAATTTGGATCATGCCACACTCAAGTAACTAGAGGGATGTCTATTTGAGTGGGAGTTTATAAGTAATTTGATTAGTTAAATTCTAATTATCTTGAACATAGTCTAAGTCCACTTTGCAATATTTTATGTTGTAGATAAATGGCTCACGCAGTAGCAAACCTCAATTTCAATATGTTCCTAGAGAAAGCTAAGCTTAAAGATGAGGGTAGCAACTTTGTAGACTAGGCTCGTAATCTTAGGCTCATCCTACAAGCTGGGAAAAAGAATTATGTCCTTGATGCTGCGCTAGGAGACGAACCACCGCTACGTATGACCAAGATGTTTTGAACGCTTGGCAATCACGTAAGGAGGACTACTCAGTAGTTCAATGTGTAGTATTGTATGGCTTGGAACCGGGACTTCAACGGCCCTTTGAGCGTCATGGAGCATATGAAATGTTACAGGAGTTGAAGTTTATCTTTCAGAACCGGGACTTCAACGACGCTTTGAGCGTCATGGAGCATTTTGTTGCTATTGTTTCTGCGTGTCAAGTATTCATTCCTATGACCATGAGATCATGTAACTCATTGACACCGGAGGAATACCTTGTGTGTATCAAACATCACAACGTTACTGGGTGACTATAAAGGTGCTCTACACGTATCTCCGAAGGTGTCCGTTGAGTTGGCACGGATCAAGACTCGGATTTGTCACTCCGTGTGACGGAGAGGTATCTCGGGGCCCACTCGGTAATACAACATCACATATAAGCCTTGCAAGCAATGTGACTCAAGTGCTAGTCACGGGATCTTGTATTACAAAACGAGTAAAGAGACTTGCTGGTAACGAGATTGAAATAGGTATAGAGATACCAACGATCAAATCTCGGGCAATTAACATACCGAAGGACAAAGGGAATGTTATACGGGATTATATGAATCCTTGGCACAGAGTTCAACCGATAAGATCTTCGTAGAATATGTAGGATCTAATATGGACATCCAGGTCCCGCTATTGGATATTGGCCGGGGAGTGTCTCAGGTCATGTCTACATAGTTCTCGAACCCGTAGGTTCTGCACACTTAAGGTTCGGTGACGTTTCGGTATAGTTGAGTTATAGGTGTTGGTGACCGAAGGTTGTTCGGAGTCCCGGATGAGATCACATACGTCACAAGGGTTTCCGGAATGGTCCGGAAATGAAGATTGATATATAGGATGGTTTCATTTGGTCACCGGAAAGATTTCGGGCATTACCGGCAGTGTACCGGGAGTGACGAATGTGTTCCGAGTTTTCACTGGGAGGGGCCCACCCACCCGGGAGTGAGCCCAATAGTCCTAGGGTGGCGCACCAACCCTTAGTGGGCTGGTGAGGCCAACCCAAATGGGCTATGGTGCCACAAGAAGAAAAACCAAAAGAAAAAAAAAGAGGGAGGTGGGAAGGAAGAGGAGGACTCCTCCTTCCCAAACCGAATTGGAGTTGGAGTCCTCCTCCTCCTTTTGGCAAGCGTGAGCCCCAAGGCTAGCCCCTCCCCTCTTGCTATATATACTAGAGGTTTTAGGGTTTTCGAGACATAACTTTGCCACGTGCAGCTCAAACCTATACCTCGTAGTTCTTCCTCTAGATTGCCTTTCTGCGGAGCTCGGGCGGAGCCCTGCAGGAATAGATCATCACCATCACCGGAGCGTCGTCACGCTGCCGGAGAACTCATCTACTTCCCTGTTTCTCTTGCTGGATCAAGAAGGCGGAGATCGTCATCGAGCTATACGTGTGCTGAACGCGGAGGTATCGTCCGTTCGGGACTAGATCGGCACGTATCGTGGGGCGTATCGTGGGACGATGTTGATTTGAATCACGAAGCTGTACCACTACATCAACCGCGTTTCTTAACGCTTCCCGCTTAGCGATCTATAAGGGTATGTGGATCTGATCTCCCTCTTGTAGATGAACATCACCATGATATGTGTTCGTGTGCGTAGGAAATTTTTTGTTTCCCATGCAACATTCCCCAACATAAAGGTCCCCCTGCCTGGGCGCCCCGTAGCGGCCACATGGAGCACGTTTGTCCCGGTTCGTAAGCCAACCGGGACTAAAGGTTTGGGCCTTTAGTCCCGGTTGGAGAACCGGGACTAAAGGCCCTCTAGAACCGGGACTAATGACCCTTTTCCTACTAGTGGTAAAGGGGGAATCAACACATACCATATGCCGGCGGGAACTCGGGCATGGCCCCTATGACCGACCATGTATCGCTTCCCTCGCCTCCGACGGCTTCAAACTAGCGCATTATCGATTACCCTAGAGAGCTCGAGTAGAGACCGAGGGAGACGAAAAGCTAGGGTAACAAGAGGATTAGCTAGGCCGTTTGATGAATCTGTGATAATATGAGGATCCTCTAGAATATTTCCATCCACACACTTGACGGAGGACCACTACGCGCTAATAATCCACCTTTCAGGTTTTTACTTGTAAAACGAACAAAGCCTGGTGTGTGCCACATTCCGTCGTGGCAGGCCACGTGCGTCGATTCAGGTTGTTTTGCCGTCAACTGTTACAACAAACAAGTTCGTGTATGGGTTTTGTGAGGTTTTCAAGTTAGCCTATGAATATGTTAATTTTATGCTAAGTTGTTGTAGGACTGATGTAATTAACTCTATTATGATTGTAAAGAAAAACATGAAACATGCCATAGTCCAATCCAATAAGCACATGCAGGGAATCCTAACGCAAACTACTAAGTCGTGCGAAGGCATCGGGATTCCCCTCCCCGCCACCGAGGTGGTAGGCAGATGGGAGACGAATCCACGCGGCTCACGGGCAGTGAGATAGTTTAACTTTGCCGCCTAGGGTTAAGGAAGAAAAACGAGAGAAAGTCCTCTGCACTACATCAATTATCGGCGCTGCTATACGTACGTCAAAACGCGTACAATCCTCGTCCGACCCGGCTTGGCAGGTACCTCTCCGCACACGAGGCAACGAAGCGAAAATTGCTCCGCACGTGATCTGGTTTGGGTTTGGGCCGGGGTTGGGTCTTGGATCAGAACACTGCTTCTATCTTGGTAGGCCCCACCTCTATAGTAACATAGTTTTTTAAAGGAGTTTATATCTTATCAAGAGGGAATAGCAAGAGGGCGTGGAAAGTTACGGATGGAAGAGGTGGAAACGTGGATAAGTTCTGATGGGGCTAGGGCAAACAAAGGGCTTTGGGTTTGGGCTGGACCATGGGTCACGAGAGGGCTGAAATAATTAGCACGTTTAGACTGGAAGTGTTCGTACAGTTATCGTAAAACGTCGTAGGTGAAGCAATTTCGATCAATTATTCATGTTTGTGTTGCATACAATACTTACAAGGTATCTGGCTCCTCTCCACTAGACTCTTCATTAGTACTACTAGCAAAAGAGCCCGTGCGTTGCAACGAAAACAAACCATACAACACGTCTTAACCTAATAATCATGACTTGAGATCTTTATTTAAACTTACTGCATAAATAGAATTTAAAAAATGTTAAATAAGTAAAATAACATCATATTTAGATTATACACATCACTATAGATTCAAATTACATTATAAATAGAAATTTAAAAATTAAATAGGTAAGATACATTAGATTTTGATTCAACACATTTTTTGAATGAAAGTTCATATTTAATAATTTAAAATTAGAGTTACAGTTTAAAAGATATAATTGTTTATAGTATTTGTTAATTATAATTGGACCACGGATTAATTAACAACATGGATCGGCCTCGTTATGAAAAATGGATTGTACGCTATTGATTAAAATTACAGCATAAATATTATTTAAAAAATATTAAATAAATAAAATAATATTATATTTAGATTGTGCGCATCACTATTGATTTAAATTACATTATAAACAGAATTTTGAAAAATTTAATAGATAAACTAACATTATATTCAGATTTTACATATTTTTCTAATAAAATTTCATATATAATAATGTAAAATTGGAGTTACTGTTTAAAATATATAATTTTTTAAAGTATTTTGCACTTATAATTGAACTACATATTAATTAATTAAAAACTGTAGGAGTGTTTTTAAAAACATACGGAAAATGATTGATTTTTTTTACTCAAGTATGTACTGCTGGTTTATTTTATAAAAACTGAAGGAGGTTTTTATAAAAAATCCAGAAAACGATTCGTTCTCTCACTGCGTTATGTACTGCGGGTTGATTTCGGAAAAGCACAGGAGGTTTCTGTAAAAACGAAAAAACGATTCGTCTCTCACTTAAATCTGGAACGCGGGTTGATTTTGGAAAACTTCAGGGGATTTTATGCAAAACGTACACATAAACTGTACCTACTTTTACACATGTACACCGTACAGTTACGATCCCATCCTATATATATATATAGCGCGCCTACGTTTGACGCGCGCGGCAGCAGAACTAGGACACTAGCACGTACTTGGTCCGAAACCAACGTAACCATTGGCGGAATCGACGGTGATCTGGATCCCTTGCTGCTGAATGTTGCCGAGGATGGACAGCCCCGACGCCGACGCCGCGAACGCCAGGCAGTACACGCCGCCGCCCATCTCCACAAGCAGGTTCCTCGCCGGCAGCGTCAGCGCCGCGCCGTCCCGCCCGAAGTAGAGGGCCACCGTCGGCACGCGCACGCTCGCGTACCCGCTCAGGTCGTAGCACGTGTCCAGCAGCGACACGCCCGGAGCGCGCGGGAGGTCACCGCCGATGGTACTCGCGAACGCGTCCCGCAGCGCCGCGTAGGCGTCGGGCGGTAGCCGCGTCACGGCCGTGCCGGTGTCCATGACCACGCCGCCGCCGCCGTCCTCTGTGAGGTCGAAGAGCCCGTCCTGCAGCGGGAGCCTCTCGCCGCCGACGCCAAGCCCCGTCAGGCCCACGTAGTAGAAGCTCGGCTGCTGCGCGTTGCGCAGCAGGGGCACCCACACGGCGCCCACCGGCATGGCGTCGTCCCGGCCGAACACGAGCGACCCGGCGCCGGCGTCGGCGCCGCGGCTCGCGAGGCAGTAGCTGAACGCGCCGCCGGCAGCGCCGCCCAGCTGCCCGACGAGCGACATGGGGCCCCAGCCGAGGCCGAGCAGGCCGGCCGCCCCGACGAACAGGCCGCGGTTGCGGTGGCCACAGCCGATTGCGACGCCCTGCACCGGCGTGCTGTCCCCGAACGTGAGCGTCTCCATGGCGAGCACGCCCTGGGTGTACGACCCGTCTCCGTACGACACCTGGTACCGGCACGCTCCGGAGTCGGCGCAGCCGGAGGACCCGCCGGGCAGGGTCCGGCAGACGCCGGAGTCGCACGGCACGGCGGTGAAGGACGCCGACGCGGCCGGGTCGAAGAGCGGGTCGGCCTGCTGGTAGCACTCGGCGCAGGGGCGGCACTGAATCCATATGACGTCGCTCCCGGAGTCCACGACGAGGTACTGCTCTGTTGGCGGCGACCCCACGCCGACGCGGACGAAGTACTCGCCGCTGCCCTCGGAGATGCCCGACACCACCTCCGACCCCACCTCCGTCGTCATCGTCGTCGGCGAGAGGCGACGCTGGAGGTACTCTACCCGCGCGCCGTCCCTTGCCGCGAGACCGAGCATGGCGTGCCGCGTCGATGGGTACGTCCTGCCTGAGACGGCGTCGCGGTGCAGCAGCGCGAGCGAGGGGCGCCCATCTGGGCGCGACGAGGAGGAGGAGGAGGAAAATAGCGTGGCCGCGGCCATGGTGAAATTGCGAGGGTCGATGTAGTGGAACCGCAGTGACGACGGTGACGACGGTGACGAAGCCGAAGCGCCGGACATGATCACGACGGAGACGAGGAGAAGGGCGAGTGGTAGAAGCGTGGTGGTCATTGCGGCGTGCATGGCCATGATCTTGGGTCCCAAGTGTTTGTGGAAACGACGAAGCTGCACGTAGAGCAGGAGCTAGCTAGAGGCCCGGAGGATTTATCAGTTCCGCGGTGTGTGGGTGGCAAGTGTGTTGTGCAGCACTGGCTAGTGAGGTGTGGTTCATGCACTTGTGTGGTTGCCACGATAACGCATTGTTCATAATAAAGTCCATTTGATCGACCGTAACGTCGGACGCAAGTTAGTGAACGCGTTGCTTTGACCGGTTTTAATGATATTTGGAGTGCATGCTGTGCTTTTCTCGGCTCAACAGAAAGGCCTTTTGCATGTAGGAGTAGATACGATCGTGCCTTCTGTCCATCTTTCATCTTTAGGCTGGTTGTAAGCGGAGTATCATATACTCGCTCCGTTCTTAAATATAGGTCTTTTAAGATATTTCACTAGAAGTCTACATACGGATACACTCTAAAGTATGTCTATATACATCCGTATGTAGTCCATTAATGAAACCTCTTTAAAGACTTATATTTAAGAACGGAGGGAGTAGTAAGTATCATACAAATGATATTGTATATGATACTACATCCGTAATGCATAGTATCATGTGATAGTATTATAAAGTAATTCATTTATTGTCATGCATAACACATAGTAGCACAATATTTAATATGATACGGTATCATAATATGATACTCAACCCTCTCTTTCTTCATTTAATTTCATTCAACCTCATCAAATACGACTAGTTGACATGCAGGATACTACTTATGAGACTAGTAGAAAAATGGGCTTCCGTCCCAGCTCAATTTACACATTAGTCCCGGTTCCATTACGAACCGGGACTAATGTTAGCATTAGTCCCGGTTCGAACGGCAAGGGCGCCGGTCGGTCATTAGTCCCGGTTCAAAAGGGACCTTTAGTCCCGGTTCGTGTCTCGAACCGGGACTAAAGGGTTTGGAGGCTTTAGTCCTGGTTCGTGTCTTGAACCGGGATTAAAGGGTAGACCTTTAGTCCCGGTTCGAGACACGAACCAGGACTAAAGGGGTTTTGTATTTTTATTTTTTCCTGTTTTTAAATTTTATTTCTGTTTGTAGTTTCTGTTTTAAATTGCTTATATCTTTTAGGATATTTAATTTTTTTTAGTGATTCTTTTTGCATTAGATTCAAAATTTTGTCTAGTTTCTGTTTGTGCAATTAGTTTTTAAATTTGAATGGTTTAAATTTGAATTTGTTCAAATTTGCTTCAACCCCAAATTGTGAATAACTTGAGTTTACAAATAGTTTTTAATTTAATTCTTTTTTCTCCTAGTCATCTGTTAGATTGTTATCACAGTAAGATTTATTTGGTTATTTTTAGAATAATTTAAATTTGTATTTTAATTAAAACAATATTGTTTTGCTTATATAGTTGTTTTAGTCATTTAATTATTGTTTTTTATTATTTTTAGTTAGTACTTTCTGTAGATTTTAACATGTTATAGTATGGTGCATATTGAATGCATAAAAAGTGTGGAATTAAAATCATTTTAATAAAAATGCCTTTGTAGCAGATGAGTTTTCGTCTGAAACCTTGATACTTCGAAGGATGATCCAGTTTGTACACGAAGTGCATCCAGTTTTTATCGTAACTCTCTTAACTTTTTAGCACATGCCATGTGGGTGAAACTATGATACCATGCCAACTTTCAACCTTTTCAGAGTTCATTTGTAGTGCTTTTCAATTTCAGGGTCAATTAGCTCAAAAAAGTAAGTAAATGCATGAAAAATACCAAATGAAGTCAGAAAATATTGAAAATTTATGATGTGGCTTTAAATGGTGTATTTTAAACACACAAAAAGTATGGAGTTCAAATAAGTTCAAAAAAATAAAATCCCTTTGCAATAGATGAGTTTTCGTTCGAAACCCTGATACTTCGAAAGAGATTGTTCATTTTGTACACGAAGTGCATCCAGTTTTTGACGTAACCCTCTCAACTTTTTAGCACATGCTATGTAGGAGAAATGATGATACGATGCGAAGTTTCAACCTTTTCAGAGTTCATTTGTCGGGCTTTTCAATTTCAAGGTCATTTAGGTCAAAAAATCATTAAATGCATGAAAAATAGCAAATGAAGTTATAAAGGGTCGAAATTTAGGATGTGGTTTTGAATGGTTTATATTGAATGCACAAAATGCATAAAATGTCTGAAGTTGAAATAAGTAAAAAAATAAAATATCTTTCTAGCAGATGGGTTTTCGTTCGAAACCGTGATACTTCGAAGGAGATGGTCCAGTTTGTACACGAAGTGCATCCAGTTTTTGTCGTAACCCTCTCAACTTTTTAGCACAAGCTATGTGGATGAAATGATGATACCATGCCAAGTTTCAACATTTTCAGAGTTCATTATAGTTCTTTTCAATTTCAAGGTCATTTAGCTCAATATAGCAAATAAAGTTAGAAAGGGTTAACTCTGGCTTGGTTAACCTTAGTTGTGATTCTGGCGGGGACGGTGCTAGCAAATGTAGTCGACGGGTATGATTGGACTCTTGGCTAAAGGGGGATTCTGAAATTTTCAAACACTACCCTCCCTGGACCGTCTTTTTTAGTTTTGTAGAAAATAAACAAAAATGCTAAAATATTCAAAAAATAAAATCCTTTGAGATGTAGTTAGGTTTTAGTGCCTAGTTGGTATACAAATTTTGAGATATGAATTTTGACCGTTTTTTCAAAAAAGGGAAAAATGTAAAACGGCCATAACTTTTGCATACGACGTCAAAAAAAAGTTTAATATATCAAAAAAACTAGAGAAAATTGGGAATCGATTTCACCGGGGCTTGCCCGGTGAAGTTTTCTCATATGCTCAAAATTCCAAATGTAAAAAAAGCTATGGCAAAAAGAAGTTTTTTCCACAAAAATAAGAAAAAATAATTTTATCTAAAATCTTTAGGTTGTTTTCATTGAAATTCACTATTATTTTTACTTATTTTGTTTATTTTAATAATTGTTTGAATTCAAAAAATTAAATCATGTGACATGACATCAAACCCTAGGTTGTTTAGGATTGATAGCTTACTATTGTCAGGAGAACAACAAGTGCAGACTTGGCAACTAGGGGCGATAGAACCAGGAAGTTAAGCGTGCTCGGGCTGAAGCACTGAAAGGATGTGTGACCGGCCAAGAAGTTAGATGATTTGAAATGAGTAATCTACGCTAGAGCAGTGAGGATGGGTGATTAGACATTAAATTGTCAAATAAATCAAAGATTTAAAATTTGAAATAAAGCATAAAAACAAATCAAAGAATATTCAAAAATAAAATTTGAAAAATAAATAAAAAAGGTACCTTTTTGGGTCAAATAAACAAAATAAACAGACGGATCCTTTAGTCCCGGTCCGTGTTAAGACCCGTGACTAAAGGGCCTGCCCATGAGGGCGCTCCGAGGCGCCCATTAGGAGCACCTTTGGTCCCGGCTTGGAACAGGGCCGGGACTAAAGGTTAGGCCTTTAGTCCCGCCTCTTTGGTCCCGGTTGGTGAACCGGAACTAAAGCCCCTTACGGGCCGGGACTATAGGCCCTGTCCCCACTAGTGTGATACTCCCATTACGACCAGCCTTAGAGACAGCCTATACATCAGACGACTGATTTTTTTGGGAACTTTCACCGTGGATTTACGAGGACCATTATGTATGGATATCCGACAGTAACCTTTTTTTCCATCAACCTCTAGTGTGCTAATGTTTTTCTTCCTCTTTTCACTATCCGTTGCACCTTTTTTCGAGATACTTCCAATCAATTAATCATCATCTATCATAGAGTATAGAGAGCACTAGAAGTAACAAAATTTAAATCAAATTCGTGGACTACCTAGCAACGACTAAGGTCCTGTTTGAAACCACAATAGATTATGATAACTGAATTATGAAGATAGATTATAAAATCTGGTTTATAAAAATAATCTAGGTGGACATTAGGACATGTTTGGAGACGAGATTATATAAACTGTAATCCAGGTTTTACATTGCATAATGACATGTCTGCCCTCTGTTTTTTTTAAAGAGGAGGGTGGCGGTGGTAGGAATGTAATTATCTCCAACTTTACAAGGGTAATGGGTCATTAGCAATCCATAATTTGATTTTAGCTGGTGTAGAGTAGATTACGAGTTTTTAATAATCTGTCTATCTAGTTTTTATAATCTACACCATAATCTATCCTGTTTGAAGACATAATAGATTATAAAAACTGGATTATATAATCTGGATGATTCCAAACAGGGCCTAGAATCAAATCCCGTCCTCCCCTCCGGCAAAGTCCTGGTGAGCCCTTACCAATGACGCCTCAACGTCCATGTCTCTCTTGAAGTTACTCAGGGCCTGGGGGGGGGGGGTGATCCATCTATTTGTAAGATAATTCCCATTAATCAATTTTCGATTTCGCATGCAAACAACACATGCGACTACGATGAGAACTGAACATAATATATATTCCCGGTGCAAATTGGTTGTGTTACTCCTACAAGGAACATTCAAATTCTATATACCACACCAGATAATCTGCCATGTTCGTCTGCCATGCAAGATATTTGCACAGAGAGTGTAACCACAAAATGATTACGAGACGAAAGTAAGCCATCATTGCCATCTTTCCCCACTAATCAATTCGACATCTCAAAGTGAAAAGGAGAAGTTATTTAGTTTGAATCCATTCATACAACCATCGCAACTAATTAGAATGATGTGCCTATGAGTGGGATGAGTTAGAAAGTTGGGTTTCTTTTCGGCCCTGGAGAGCAATCATCTGATCATGCAGATATTTCTATGCAAAAACACATCATTTTCAAACATGACATCTGAGTCGGTCGTACTATTATCACTTTAAAATTCTCGAGTTCATTTTGCCGTCCCGAAAAGGAGATAAGAAAGTTCACGATGGTGTGCTCACGAGTCACGAGTACCGGCCACTAGACAATGATTGAAGTGAGGGGTAGCTAGAGTTAGTTCAGGTGTTGAACCCAACGTTGGCATGCAGTCTCCATTCTTGAACATTAATTAGGATATGATTAGTGGATCTTGTCACTAGCTAGTGCTAGCCCAAGATACTTTACAACTATTTTAGTTACATGGATGCGTGCTTACTAGCTAACCTAAAAGCCGACTACTGAAAAGTGGCTCGATTTGTTAACATATACCGTAAGAAACCAAATTAGTTGTCTCTGCACTATGTCACCATAGGTCACTTACATGAATGTATGGATGCAATTAGTTGGTATCCACAATATCAATTACTAATCTTTGTTCTACTAGAAGGTTGCATGACAATACAGCCACAACCACCAGGACGTACCCTAGCCACAATCTTGCTCCTTTTGAATTTTGGAAGCTATTCTGATTTTTAATATATATGATTGATGTGAATCGACCTGCAATTTTTTTCATACAAAGTGTGTGCATGCTGACATGGTCCTTCAAAATTTAAATTATTACATATTTTATCATTTGTGTTTGTTAAAACATAATCAGAAAACTTAACAAATTTATTGTTATATTATGCATAAAAAAGATAAATCCGTAGATATGCTTTCATACATCTGACTAAAATATTTTAGAAACTGTTGGTCACAAGTGAACAAATTGGGCAAATCAACGTTTTATAAACTATTGGCGGTTACAAGTGTCCGAAATACTTTTTTTAGAGTAGAAAAACATTTTATCTTTGATAGACTAGTTATGTTTGGTTCACATCCATCCCTTGCCATATTACCATTAATTATTATCAAATGCTACTTATATTTGTAAAAGTTCAGCCCAAATTTATGGTATAACATGGAGAATTCAGGAGTTTTCGAACAACTAACTCGAGCGAGAGCAAGTTTGCACTAAACCACGAGTGCTTACGTCTGCACAGTTGCAGCGGTCAGTCGTGCTCTGTGATAAAAGAGTGATCTTATGGTGCATATGCGTATCAAGCTTTGAAAGATCATTCAGTAAAGTAGGATGGTGTGATCACTGGTATCAACACTAGACAATAATTGAGTGGTAGCTAGAGTTGGTTCAAGTGTTGATTGGAAAGTTTTTTTTGGTAAAGTAAAGATCTTGAACACAAAGTTGGCAGGCCATTCTAGGAAGATAAATTAGCATATGATTTGTTGATCTTGTCACCAGCTACCTAATGGTGCAATGCTTTACCCATACTTAAATCACTTGCGTGGACGCTTACTTAAATCCGACTACTGAAAAGTAACTCGATTTGTTAACCTGTATCATGTTAACAAATTAGTTCTGTGTGCACTATGTCACCTCAGCTTTGAGGCGACTCGCACGCATGCATCACTACATGAAATTTTTTGTAAGTTGTGTACCTAAGACACACAATTTATTCCGATTTAAACTCGGTTTAATTCATGGCTTATAGTACACGAATTACAGTAGATCGGCTTATTAGTTATAAGACAAGAGCTTTTTTTAATAGATGTCGGGTACGTCATGTAAGCTGAGAGATTTTCAAGAGCAATTGGCTTAGAGGATACTATAAGCCAAGAGCATTTTGTTTGACGGGTGTTAATTTCTCTGAACTCGGCTTAGAGGAACATAAGCCGAGTCCCCCAAAATAGCTCACCGCTTATAGGGTAATACACACTAAAATGGGATTTTCCTGTAGTGCATAGACACAGTTGGTAGGTTTATAGTTTCACTTAACTAGAGAATTTCATTCTAGTAGAGTAGCTAACTAGGATGTGCATTAAATCTCTGTTTTCACATTTATATATAGGTTTAGGGTTTAGGCATGCTCACTTAGGGGACTACCAAGTTATGCAAGATCATAAAAGCATTAAGCATTCACTCCTCATGTTGTGAATATTGTATTTATTTCTTCCAAATTGAATACTTCGGTGTATCATAATTTCTTAGAGAATTGTTATATGATAAGGGTATATTTCAAGAAAAAACTATATATTAGACTTCCATATTTCGATCAAACATTTTAAAATACATTGATGATTAAACTTTCAAAGGTTGACCAAAGCCGAGTTGCACGAAGCTTGAAATGGTCAATGGCGCACGAGGTCGCCTGGCTCCCATTGTCAGACGACGGGAGAGCCTTTGCTAAGGTAACACATGGCCAATTGCTTCTCCACCCCCGATTTCTTTCCCCCCCATTGTACACTCTCCGGTTTGGAAGGCCAACGCTCATCTATCTGACCAAGATAACTACAGTCAGCCCTACCGTTGTGGGCCGAAAAAACTTGAAAAGCCCTTTTAATTTTGTATAAGACTCGGTGCTGTAGGAACATCCATCATAATTTGAGCACTCAGCTTCATGATTTTAAAAAGGTATAACCAAGGCCATGAAAAAAAACACAGATGCTTATTTGTATGCCCTTTTTGCCAACATGTCAGATAGAGTATAGACTAATACGATTAACAATTAATGATTTTGAACTACAAATATTTCTTTTTTCCTTGTCGGGTGTTTTCTATTTATTTGCTTGTTTTGAGGTTCCAAACAGAAAGACTATAGAACAGGTGAAGCACAAGGGTATTTCTTTAAAAATATGATTCTTTTTACAAGTTTTTCAAACCATGGTTGCAATTTAGTAAATTTCAAATCTATGCTAAAGATGTACTCTGTTGAGCTGAAGACGTCTTGTTTGTCCCTAGGTGGGCCGAAGATGCCCATTTCGGGGACCGAAAAAGAATCTTTCTTTGAGAATCATGAACTCCCTGAACGAATAAGTGTGTCGTGCCTGGCGCGTTTACACGTGGGCTGGGCCTTGCTGGTTTCCTCCCCCTCCTCTTGTTCTCCTCAAGAGCAAGCCCTTCTCTTTTCTGGTCATATAACTTTTTTTTACGCCCTTCCGTGCGTATGTCACGAAACATTACTCTTGTAAGTATAATTTTATGTTTATCTCCTCTATCTATCAACATAATGATACACAATTTGCGTATTTGCGGAAAACAATCTTCACGGCAAAAGAAACGAGGTAGCGCCAGTTTTTCTGTAGCACAAGGAGGCGCCACTTAGGAGAATCATGAACTCCCTTTTTTGGACCTTGATAAGTGTTTCATATGTGGCACGAATACATGGTGACGTTGAATATTTGTGTGGCAAGTTTAATAACTCGAGGATGCCTACTTTTGTTGTCAAGCGTGGTAATTTTCTTTTCGGGTGGCAAGTTTCAGTTTTTTTTCTGGTTTTATTTTTTCCCTTTTGATTGGTAACTTTAGCTCCAAAAAACATCAGGACAGGAGTTCTTCATGCTACACATGTGACATATTGTTTTCGGGTCGAATCATGAACTCCTTGAAAGAAGAAGTGTGTCGTGGCGCAAACCAACCTGTGGTTGGATGGTTATAGGGACAGTGGTATCCTCATCCTATCAGGGTTTAAGTCCTAGTGCTTGTGTTATTAATACTTCATTAAGTTTCTTAATTCTTTCATATTGTTCAGTCCTGATGCGTTGCCTATTGCAGCAAGAACCTTGGGAGCTCAGGGCGGAAAACATGGAGTTCATGAAGTTCATATTATCTACTCGCAGTGCATATCATTGTTGTATTTCAGATCTCTTCCTCAAGGTTGTTATAAAACCTATGGGCCTTATTTAATTAAACTGATCATGAAAGAAAATACTGGTGATTTTCTCTCTTTAAAGCGTGCAGAAATACTATGTAGTATGAGTTCCTTTTTGCTCAAGGGTTTCCTCTCGGAACAGTCAAGGTTCGTCTCATGAACTCCTAGTTGTGCATTTCATAAGCAGAACATTGTGATTGTAGCATTCATGGCCCTTGTTATAACTATCATAATTTAATCACTCTCTGCAGAGATGGTTGCTGCAGCTTCTGTAGTGTACAAATGTCTGATGTTGTTTCGTGGTTGTTGAAAGCTTTTGTGCTATCTCGAGAGAGTCATTCACATCTCCAGGAGGTGTGCGATATCCTTCAGTCATGTGCTCTTATAATTTTAAATGCTTAGAGCAGATATCTATTCTACCTTTTTGTGAGTTACTGCTGAAGTAAGCCTATTTTTTTCACCTTTTGTGGGTCCTGTGTTGAAATGCAACTCCCCTGTTGCAGGTTTGCAGGCTACTTACATGCATATTCTTACTATCAACGATCCACGGTCCAATTACCTTTGTATTCCAAGGGATCTCTCCCTTTGAATCATTGGGCCGCATACTTTCACCAAACTTCTGTCGGAACTTATCTCAATCACCATTACCTTGCAAGCTTACAAGAATTGCCCAGAGAAACAGAAACGAAGGTTTGTACCATTCTAAGTTCACACCCGAATTAAAATAGTACCACTCTTATATTCTTTTATCTTCTGATAATCCTCCCCCCACCCTCTTGCGATTTTAGGGTGTCACTGGAAATTTCACAGACAAGACAGATGAGGTTCCAAAGTTTCTATATATTTAATTTTCTGATTTATTGTTTCATAGTATGTTGTATGTAGATGGATAATTAATATACAATTTCTATATTAGGTTTTCATCAGAAGACATGGAACATCTTGAAGAGCGTGTAACCGAATTCTCCCATGAACTTCCTGATGTACTAATTGTGTGCATTAGTATGCTTCGAGGTGATATTGTGAATGTTATTGGGGAAACACTTCTTCTCCCTTCCCCTTTTCCTGCTTGGATGTTGATCTCAAGGTTTGGTTCAACAAACATGCCTACCACGATGCTTCTACCAGTGGATCCTATTTTGAAAGGTGTGTAGATTTCCTGTTGTGATTACATACTATACTACAAGTTGGTACTGGGTATCTTGCACTTTTTATTGACATGTTTATTGTTTGACAGAAGCAGAGAATGGAGACACTCCTAAGTTGGTACTGGCTAAATTCGTTTTTTTGCAGCGCGGCGCTTATATAGCGTGGCCGTTGGAGATGCTCTAAGTGTAGTGCACTACTACCATGATATCCACCTTACAAGATATAAATAGCACTTGCTAAAAAACACTGTCTGGTACACGATTGTCTATTACAATCTGCTATCGGCATAGCTACCATGTGAATTTATTTTGTACAAAATTCTCACCCAGCTTTACTGAATTTTCCATGGGAACATTAACTTGATGGCACCATAATTTTAGGCTATAAAACTTATCACTTGTAGTAGTAGCAGCATATGTATCAGTAGAAGCTAGTGCTTGTGATGCTAGTGCCAACTAGTTAATCTCTCAAGTTGATGCTATCACTGTCTAGGAAGGAGTATGAACTCCAACCACTAAGAAGTGTCCAAATGTTCAGATACTTATTAAAACTGGTTAACATCCAGATACTTATTAACATCCAGATGCAGAGGCCGGGGGTATATCCTCCTTTTCTAAAAAAAAAACTTATTAAAACTGGTAGCTCAGGTACCTGTTGTACTAACACGGACTAGCCTGGAAAAAATGTTGCAGGAAGTCAGTATATCTCTGGAAAGGAAATTGAGAAGTTAGATAACTGTGCAGCTGCTCTTCTTATGGGTTGCAGCAGTGGGACACTTCATTGCAAAGGAGGTTATGTTCCTCAAGGGGCACCTTTGTCTTATTTATCTGCTGGTTCTCCTTGCGTCATTGCAAATCTCTGGGACGTCTCAGATAAAGATATCGACCGATTTAGTAAAGCATTGCTCAATTCATGGTTGCAAGAAAATTTACAGAAGTGCCTTAAATGTTGCCGCCCACTAACACAAGGATTTGAGTCCATGACCATTGCTGCTGCGAAGGATATTGGCAGGAGGCCAAGACGAAAAGGTACATGTCGAGGTCAGAAGCAGCAACAGATAGCAGAGAGATATGTCAGTAGTAATAATTGCTGTAATTGCGGCACAGGCGAATAGCTTGGCATATAAGTGAAGCTAGGCATGCTTGCAGGCTTCCGATTATGATCGGTGCATCTCCTGTTTATCATCGGGAAGAAGATGTAATGGTCTGCGCTTAGCTTTAATGGGAGATCATGGGTGATTGTCTGCTACAGTTCGTTGGAACTGAACATTGCCTGACAAATGAAATAGCTGAACAAGACAAGACCCAACACAACAGCTGATTGATAACAATCGAAAAACTACACAAACCGCACAAGATGGACAACACAACAGCTGATTTGACAACAATCAAAAACTACACAAACTGCATAAGATAGACATTTTCATATATTCCCGTGTGTATATACTTCTCATGCAACACAATGATCATGCTGTGAAACCAGGGAGGTGAATATATCCGAAACATAAACAGTTTAAATCAACCTTTATAACTTGAGGGGCTCACCAATTTATCTGCCTAAAACAAAAAAAATTGATTCTTCATCATTTTCTAGTAAAATTGTAATTACTTAGTCTATGGTGTCAAGCTAATTGTGATCTGGAGGGCTAGTCATCTGCCTTTGCCCCCTCCTCAGCCAAATTGTGGCCGTTCACATTGACAATGTTCCTTGTCATGGCAGCATCGATGGTCTCCGTTGTATCTTCGTACGTGGGCTTAGGTAACTTCGAGCTTGTTGATGACGACAATTGCATGTATCCTTTGCATCGAGCCACCACGCCGTTGGTCATTTGGAGCAAAGACTGGGTTGCGAGACCCAAAAGGCCTGTCCTCTTCGTTGTCGGGTTGTCATCTTCAACAGTACTGTTATCATCGGTTGGATTCTGTAAATCATGGTCCTAAAATAAGAAAAAACAAATTGCCAAGTCAATTGAGATGTATCCATCCAGAATCCAGATAATGATTATGTATAAAATATATGAGGTCAACCTAAATTAAGTATAAATTACTATGTGCATAGCAGTTTATTTTTCTTTGGTGTCGACCGGTCGGGACAACCCGGTCGAAGTAGCTAGACCCTGGTTTAAGTTGATTTTTTGCATTTGCTTGTAGAAACGGACAATGTTAGAAGAATAGATATATACCGTGTGCGTGTTAGCCGCAGCCAATTCTTCAGGTGCATCAATGATGTTATCAACCACTACCCAGTCGTGCATTTTATCCAACAGATCCCAATAGCGCTCCTCCTCGACGACGACAATCTCATGGGGCAATACCTGCAGCACACACCAAATCAAATCGAATACAACTAATAATGAGTTGAGTAGTGTCCAACAAGAAGTGACTATATAGTAACTGAAGGTGTCAACGTACCATTGACATGGTACCATCGCCCCACTTGACTTGGACGTGTCCATCATAGAGAATGTCAACAACACGTCCCACCCATGAAAGATCTGCTGCAACGGCATTATTCTTCTTGTTGCCTTGTAGCAATGGCGTGATTTCACCGCTGGTTGATCCCGACGGCAGGAGACGAATGACAATGTCTCCATAGTCAGCAGACGGGTAAGAAGAGTCACTTTTCAGGGCGTACACAGTCACAGTATCGTCGCACACGTCCTCCCTAGCCTCGTTCAACCATGATACACAAGCCGTCCGGTCTCCGTAGTGCAGGCTCCTGATGACGCCCACAGGCCTTGCTAATTCGGTTCCAGAGTCGCCGGTAGCATCAATAGGAAGTACGCCGACGACGTGATCCCCTGGGAACAAGTCTTCATCCACTAGCTCAGAGGGGACGACGGTTGCTGAACTTATGCCACGTTGCAGTGTGCCGTCCTGCCATAGCACGTCGACGGAGGTACGGGTGTTGGCGACGACCATGGGAATCTCCACCCCCGCCTGCGCAGTTGGTGCTTCACTTTCATCATCATCGGTCACGTTGCCATTGCGGAAAAAGCAGCGGTCGGCTACCCCCCAGCTGCAACTGAAGGCGGCGGAGAAGAAGGTAAGATCGTTTGGGTTCTGGTAGGCCGAAGGGGCGGATGCCTTGACGAGCCCCTTGTCGGTGCCATGATGCATGGATGCAATCCAGCAGACATGGACGCCGGACGTCTCCACCTTGGTGACGGTGCCAAACTTATGGTCAGGATTCCATGAGCCGTTAAGCCAGCGTGCCCCCTTGAAGAGGGAACCCGGGTCTGGTGCGGTGACGAGCTCCCCGGGGTCCAAGAGAGCGTTCATTTGATGGCGATAGAAAAAGGTGTTGCTGCCGGCGTCCACTTGTTTTAGCTTGTTGGAGTCTGCGTTGGTGACCCTGCAGACCGCCCCGTCATCGAACATCACATCCACGTCGATGGAGACCTCGACGACCTGGCCGAGCCACGGCCCGGAGACGACGAAGTCGCCGAGGTTGAAGCTCCGTACGCGCCGGAGGGCAGACGGGGACACGCCTGGGATGACATGTATCTCCCCGAGGCGGCTGTCGTGCTTGGCCAGGTCTAGCACGGTGGTGACGCCGGTGACAACGCCAAGCTGGCCGTCATCGCCGGACGCCGAGCCGACCACCTGTCCGGGCTGCAGGTGGCTCCTGTCCACCACCCTGAGGTCGCTGGCGTTCTTGTACACGACGGTGTTGTCGGCGAGGAGAAGCCTGAACGTGCCGATGTCCGCAGAGTCGTGGTCGTCCGCCTCGACGACGTGGGCCACGACGAGGCCATGGTGGCGGAGCGTGTGCCCGAAGCTCACGAGGTCTAGCAACTCAACATCGTGGGACGCGACAGCGGCCATCGATCTTAGCTGATTTTGTTTCCGGCGAGAGCACGCAGATTGCTTGTTGGATTGATTGCGAGGTGCTCACGGTGGTGTTGCAAGCTATAGCTAATAGCACCGGCCGCTGTCTGAGTAGGATTAGAATTAGAATTCCTATGCTACTCGGTCCGGTGAGTAGGATTAGAATTTGTATGCTACTCGGTCGTGTGCATAATCGTTCTGCTGACGGACTCTTTTGATGAACTGCTGACGAACAAAAAAACACACAAGATGCCCACCACCACTCTCTCTCACCCGTTTAGCGGGCTGGGTTGGCCCCCGATCTCCGATCACCCAGTCCAAGCCTTTCCGTCCTCCTACTTCCATCCCGATCACCTTCTTCTTCTATAAGTAAAGTCTATGCAGGGGCGCGATGGCGGCTGACGGGGGAGAAGACATGGATCCTTGCGATCCAGATCTGTGCTACTTGGAGCCGCTGCGGACTGCCCTTGCCCAAACTAAGGTACACCCCTCTCGCCCCAACCAACCCCACTACTTGCATACTTTCCCTTACCGAAGAAATCTTTCAAACTGTGAATAAAAGCTGAAAATTCAGAGAAGACAGGTGACTGAATGTGTTCATATTTTACATAGAAAAAAATGTAGGGGATGACTGAATGTGTTCCAATTCTCATTCATGGGGAGGGGGTGAAAAATAACTAGCAAAGAATAACATGACTGAAAAAGTGCTAGTACAATCCTTGTATGACTGAAAAAATAATAATTGGAGGATTAGAATCTTACGTGCATAGAAAGAATGAAGACTGACATTGACCAACTGAAAAAAAAACTACACATGGAGACTGCAGACTCCATCCCCTAAGATAACATGTCCCCCCTGTGTGGTTGATTCAACAAACAAACAAAAGCTTATTCATGTTAGAGTATTGAATTTCAGATAGTTGATAGAGCGAACAGTCACATAACTCAGGCTTAAAAACTGAAAAACAGTGAATATCATGAGGGGAATGGAGCACATGCTGATACTAGAGCTATGAAATTCAGATATTTAAATAGATCCAATTTCAGGTTTAGTACTGTTACTAAAAACTGACATACATAAAAAAATAAGATAAGAGACTAATGAGATACTGAAAAAACTTGCAACGCAGGGTTCCGTTGCTACAGGTGGAGAACACACATCTGAAACAAATAAAAGAAGCATGCAGGCTGAACCGGGCGAAGCATCTGAGGGTGATGCTGCTTACGATCCATAGCACAACCACCTGGAGCCACCCCCAAGGGAATCATCTGAGGTAACAACACACTACCCTCCCTCCCCTTAATTTTCATTTATACATACATGCTTCACTTATGTGATCAGCTTACTTGTGAATCATTTTATACATAAGAAAAGTGTATTAGCTAGATAAAGCTTGTGTCCCTGTTGTTCCACTTTGCAGAGATGATCTCAATAAAAAACATGATCACCTTCCTGTAGAAAAATGGAAGAAACTGTAGACCAACTGAATGCAGGCTACCACTTTCTATGTTTATTTTAGGAGATAAGGTTTTTCTACTCATATGGTTTGGCATTAAAAAGAACAAACTTCAAGAAATGGGTGTGCTCTCTCTAAATATGACTCATGATGGATCAAAGACTGACCTACTGAAACTAAAACAGAGAGAAATCAAAACAAAAAACAAACTGAAGCTAACTATAACATGACTGAACATAGGAAGATAAAAATACAAGACTGAAAACGGACACTAAAATTAAAGAGACAATGATAGAAAAAGTACATGAATACCGGAGACTGAACAGAACTAAATACTAAATTATCTGATAAATTCATACTAAAAACTAAAGCAATAATACTAACTACAACATGACTGAAAGCTAACTATGACTGATGACTGAATACTAACTACAACATGACTGAACATAGGCAGATAAAAATACAAGACTGAATACTAACACTACAAGATAGAAAAAATTACATGAGGACTCAATGCCCGACAAGTTAGACTGAGCAGAACTGAATACAAATATATCTGATAAACTAATACTAAAAACTAAAGCAACAATGATAGAAAATGTAAACTGAAAAATGAAAAATGACAAGTTACACTGATCACTAAAAAAATCAACACTAAAAAAATAATGAACAAGCACAGAGACAACAATGATAGAAAATGTAAAATGAAAAATGAAAAATGGCAAGTTACACTGATCACTCAAAGAATCAACACGAAAAAAAATATGAACAAGCACAGAGACTGACCAAATCTGAATACGATAACAATAAACTGACATAATGACCGAATAACTGAAAACTACAGAAAACTGAAACCTGAATAAGAATGAAAATGCCAATAAACCTAAAGATGCACTGGTGAAGACTGAAACTGATAACTTAAAATAATACAACACAAAACTGAACCAAAAATGACACATAACAACGAAAATACTGACATATACTGAAATGTAAATACTATATGATGGACTGAAATAATAAATAATGAGGCTGAATACTCCAGCGCTAAGGATTGATCAAAAAATAACCGATCGCTGGCCTGCGAGCCGTAGAACTGATGAAAAGAGACTAATGAAATAAACACTTATGAAAAGGTAGTGAACAACACTCAGAAATGAACTAAATTATCTGAATAACTGATAATGACTGAACAACATAGGACATAATGAAACAGTGATGACTGATGAAAAGAGAATAATGAAATAAAAACACCGAAATAATGATGAAAAGGTACTGAACAAATAATGATAATGAAAACTCCGTCAAAAAGGAAAACGGAAAAATGACAAACTGAAAAAAAAAAACAAATGAGAACCTGATATGTTCATATTCTATTCATATCTCTTATTCAGTTCATATTCTATCTCTTATTCAGTTCATATTCTATCTAAAAAAATCGCTGGATTTTACAGGTCAATGGAAGTGCGAATGAGGGCATGCAAGTGTGTTCATGGAGGTAAAAAGAGGAGTGATAAAAAATATATTTCTATTTGCGTGCAACCTTGTGTGGAACTAATAGAAAAACATTTTTGTGCATGAAGCAGCCAAACTTCTCTTATGTGGCGCTGTTGAAGGGTTATATTGACCTAAATGGAGCCTATCAGACAACCAATACCCAGGTGCTAAAAACTTCTGGAAAAAATATGATAAAAAAACAATACAGATGAAAAGAAAATACGATTAACCATGTTAAAACTCATGTGCAGAGGCGGGAATCGTGCTTGTACGATACTCACAACGATCAAACAAATGATGGGGGTGAACCTCTACTACATTTACAACAAACAAAGGCTCGGGACTGCGACACGGACAACACACCAAGCCATGAGGTAAGCGTGCAGAAAAAACTGTAAAACAAATGGGGGAATAGAAAAAATGTAAAACTTATAACAAATGAGGAAAAATAGCAAAAAGGATGTGTGGATAAGTATTTAATGTTCCCTTTTATTCAGGATTTACACGTGTTGGGTGACTTTGTTGACGACCAAGACAATTCTCCTATGCAATTGGAGGATGTGGATGCACAAACAACAACTTTTGATGATATTCTCTTGGATCCATGGAAGCCAACCCTCTTTGATGATATTCTCTTGGATGAGGTAAGATAATTTTAATTTTTTTCCAGTGAACAATTTAATAGAAAGAAAAGGGGGAATAATTTGACACACATTTGTTGATTAACCCCCAGAACTACACCCAATGCAGGTTGACACAAACAATGAAGGAACAAGAGGTACTTTTGAGAGGGAGCAAAATCATACTTGGAATCTCGACTCGCCGACATGGGTTGATGATGGTTCCTCCAGAGAGTCTCGAGAGGCAGGAACATCAACAAATGCACGCTGCCTGCAAGTGCCAGACAGGGAGAATGAAGACAATGATATCAATGAAGAAACCATAGACGCATTTTTAGAAAATGAAAGACGGGCCACAGAAGGAGGAAATGACCGAACAATAGATAGTGAGCTGAAACCTAAAATGGGGATGCAATTTGCCACGAGGGAAGAAGCTCAAAAGTTCTTAAACTTCTATGCCTTTGTAGCTGGTTTCTCCATATCAGTCGGGTCGACTGCCCGCACAACCAGCAAAAAGGAACGAAGAGGTTGTAAGGGTAACACTAAAATGCAACAAATATGGGCATAATACAGAGGCTGAGAGAGAAAACTTGATAGTACACACAAAAAGCACTGTCATAGCAAAAACAGATTGCAAAGCGCAAATGATAGTTGCTTTGAAAGATGGAAGATGGCGTATAACTAACCTTAATCTTGATCATAACCATGAGCTCAACCCTGGAAGTAGGTTTTTTCGATCTCATGTTTACATGTCTGATGAAGAGAAAGCCTTGATCAGAACAATGAAAAGGTGCAACATTCCTACAAGAAAAATAGTGGTTGTGTTGGCATACATAAGAGGAGGAATGGACAAGCTACCATACAACAAAAGGAAAGTGGGTAACCATGGTACAACAGTAAACAGAGAATTGGAAAACAGTGATATCATGGAAGTGCAACAGTACTTCCAGAAGAAACAAGCTGAGAGCCCTGGATTTTGCTACTCAATGGAAGTAGACGCAAAAAACAAGGTCAGGAGCGTTTTTTGGACAGATGCTAGATCCAGAACAATGTACCAAGAGTATGGGGACTGCATCAGCTTTGACACAACATTCCTAACCAACAAGTACAACTTGCCGTTTGCACCGTTTGTTGGTGTTTCTCCACATGGGAAGACATACTTGTTTGCTTGTGCTCTTATTGTCAACGAGACTGCTAACACATTCAAGTGGTTGTCCCAACAGTTCTTGGCAGCAATGGGAGGGAAGGCACCCAAATCAATAAGAACCGACGAGGACAGAGGAATGGAAAGCGCAATAAAAGATGTGTTTCCACAAGCAACACACAGAACATGCTTGTTCCATGTCATGAAGAAAGTTGAAGAACAACTGTGCAGAGTGTTTCAACTGAATCAAGGGTTGTATGAGGACTTTCACGACATAGTCAATAACTCATTGACAGAGGAAGAATTTGAAACACTATGGCAAACAATGATTGAAACTTACAAAGTGGGTGAGGTGAATTTTTTCCAAGACATGTGGAAAACAAGAAAAAAGTTTGTGACAGTGTACTTCAGGACGAAGTTTTTCCCTTTCATCCAAACAACGGCCAGGAGTGAGGGCAAAAATGCTTTGTTCAAGAAGGGGGTGGGTGCACAGTTCAACATGACAAGCTTCCTGCGAGAATACCAGAGAATACTAGACAACATCCATGCAAATGAGGATGAGCTCGACCATAATGCAATGCACAAGAAAGTTTCCTGGAAAACATTTACCACTAAGTATTACATCGAGAGACAAGCACACAATCTATACAACATAAGCATCTTTAGGAAATTCCAAATCATCCTCAATGATGTAACAAGACTGCAAATCAGAGAAGAGGAAAGTATGAAGCTATACATGGTATACCAGGCAAAGAACTACTAGAAACAAGAACATAGTGCAAGGCTTTATGTGGTGCAAGTGGATGCTGACCGGGACGATTACTCCTGCATTGTTGCAAGTTTGAAAAGGATGACATTTTGTGCTGTCATATTCTGAAAGTGATGCTGCATCTTGAGGTGGATAAGATACCAGACAAATACATCATAGACAGATGGAGAAAGGAAGGCAAAAAAATGAATAAACCTAAGGCAATTCCACTAAAATTAGATAATGATCAACTAAGGTACAATGTCCTAGGAATGAAGCTAATGGAACTTGGCTCAAACGCATCAAATAGTCAATGAAAATTTGAGCACCTGCTATCAGCAATGGTTAGAATTCAGCAAGACTTCATTGATATGGATATGGAAGGAGAAGATGAAGTTGATGGGCAAGGAGAGCAAACAGAGGAGTGCAGCAAGTCCAACAGGACAATAGGGACACTGACAACTATGGCACAGAGTGGGGACAGTAATTTGACTGTTGAACTACTGAATCCTGATAAGGCCCACACAAAAGGTCGCCCCCGATTGATGATAATACAAGAACGCATAAAAACCAAGACATTCTACAAGTGCAGCCACTGGCATGATCCAACTCACACAAAGTGGAAATGCACTAATCTGGATAAGGTCACGAATTCCCGAAAAAGAAGAGATCAAGGAAAGCAAAGCACACAAAAACAGCTGATGCATGTGATTTCCTCAAAATCATATTAACTTAAGTATAACACTTAGTTATATAAAAAACTCACTCATATAAAAATTGCAAAAAAAATGTAGTGTTATTGAATGTCAAGAAATAACTCTTTGACATATATTACAGGGCAAAAAAATTCTGGGAGTGGAAACAAAAAAGAGAACAGCACCAGCAACTTACCTACCGATATGAATATTCAAGTGCAGCAATGAAGTTGCTCCCTGCTGTGCAACTCAATCCCCCTCTGCTCGTACCCTGCATGGATGGACAAAAAGGACTAGAGAAGACTATTTAAATTGGTGATTGCACGAACTTCATGTAGAAAAATATTGAGAGAGAAAAACATGTTTACATATTGTGGATTAGCTTATGTGAACTCGAGAATAAGCACAAATGTGTGTTTTTTAGACTAAATTATATGCACAAATGTTTGTGTATTTTTCATTATTGCTTGACTAAATGTATAAAACATATGCAGAATAAAATTGATATACTGAAGATGGAAAACTTAAGCACGAAGCTCCGAAAAAATATACTACGTATACATAACCTAGGCTCATGCTAATAAAACCTGATTCTTGGGTATAGAATAAACAATCTGAAGAAAAACATATCTAAAAATATCAGTATTCACACACTAAGAACACTACAAGATCAAAAACATGATCTAGGTTATGACTATGATCATGAAAAATGGAAGGCAATAAGACTGACCAAAAAAATCTAAAAACATGATCAAAATGATAATGTAGATTGACAAAATGAGTAGAAGACTACAAGTTCCACTTTTGAAACTAAGCATAAAAAAAGTTATACAAAATAAGATGCTAAGTTAAAATACTGCACCCCTGAGAACTTTGGTACAAAATACTACACTGCTGCACATAAACCTCAAGATGCACTAGAATGAAAAATAGCAAAAAAATATCATATCACTAGAAAACACTAGAATAAGCTGAAAATTGAATCTACCAAAGTAGTTATAAAAATTAGAGTTTCAAAAAAAGAATGTATCTCTAGCAATATATGGAACTGACTAAAATGGAATAATGAACACACACCCCTTGCCTCTGAGTTAATACGAAAGGCATAACAAATACTAAAAAAGTGGACCCCATTTACAACAGATATAATGTGCACGTACGACCAAGGACAACCTCCTCAAAGCATTCCACCATCGAGTGCACTAACAAAAATGATCTAGATGAAACTAATTCTTTTTGTAAAGATGAGCCTCTCTTCTTCTCTTCATGTCCATCCAACAGGCCTAGAAACAGAGAACACCACCACTATCACGGAAGATTGTTGGCAAAGTCGCCCTGTGAAAGGAAAAAGGAAAGGACAAGAAAAACACACAACATAAAGATGATTAGAAATAGAAAAGAACGGAAAAGATTGCAACCTAAATTTAAAAAGATGAGAAAGACATTAAGAGTGAAAATGAATAAAAAGAGAAGAAGAACCTGAAAGTTGAAAGAAGTGACAAGTGTCTTGTCTGTCGTGTTTTTCTTTCAAAAGAAAAGTTTGTTCATGTACTGAATTCTGATGTGTTGGATATCAGCTTGTGAGAAAATCTTGCGCAGGTCCAAAGTTGCGTCCCATATCTCCATTATCTTTGTTACAAACACTCCACAGTCATTTCTGAAAAAGGAGGAGGTGATGTTCAGAGAAAGCAAGCAAAAAAAAGAACGAAAAAACATAGCACAGGGAAAAAGAGTCCTCACCCATTCTCCTTCTTTGGAACATGATGGTACATCCTACTAAAACGCTTGAAGTTATGTTGATCTGTTTGGAAAATGATTTCCCACAACCTGATGAAATTCTTGATCTGCATGTGAATAAAAAATGATGAAAAAGGAAAGAAATAACAATATACAATCATATAGATGGGAAAAAAACATTTAGACAGAAAAAATATGCAATGAATAAAATAGTGAAGGACACAAAAATAGAAGTTTATGAACAACTTACAAATTTCTCTCTGATAGACTTGTGAAGAAATGAGTCCTTGTCATACAAAGAATCCAAGAAGGCAAAAAGTTTCCACTTGAAATCGACAGCAAAGACTATTCAGTGATTGCTCAGGCATGTGGGGAAGAACAACTGATGAAAAACATAAAAATAATAAAGTTGGAGAAGTAATATAAAAATGGAAAAATAAAAAAAAGGAAAAGAACAAAGAAAAAGGACATAGGAGAACACATCGTGTCTGATAATTCAAGTTGTTTACCCCTACTTGCTGATGCTGCCCCCAAGAACGAAGTGGCAATCGATTTTAGTTGGTCTTCGTTTGTGTAGTGCAGTATGTTCTCCTGGGGAGGCAGAAAATACAAGAAAGATTACATAATTGAAGTGAAGGGGGAGTAAGAAGCCATCAAAATAAAAATAAAAATAGATGATGAGAAAAACTAGAAACATACACCAATATGAGGGGGAAAATGGTGCCTTCCAGAGATTGTGGGATGACGGCCCTCAAAGAACTTCCGACAAAAACAAGGGATCAAGAAATTGTCTACATTGCCAGTTGGCATAAGGCTTTGACCAAGTGATACATAATTGCAATGAACCATTGAATACGTCAACGCATACCTCCTGTTGTTGCCACAGAGAATAGAAAAACTTATCATGAAACTTGAAAAAAAGGGAGTATAAATTATGGTATTGTACAAAAAAATATGACATAGCACATACATTAAAACATGGAAAATATTATATAGCACATACATTAACAGCAGACTAAAAGGAAACTGATTGACATACTTTTGAATGCCATTTGTATAGGCAAGTTCGATTATTGAGTTGGTAATGCATACAGTCTTCATTTGACACAGGGAACTTTTTGTTTTCCTCTATTAATTGGGAGTTCCAAGAGCATTTTTGGTTGAAGAATGATCAAATCATCCTTTGCGCCTTTGTTGACAACGGTGTCCGGTGCAAGCTCATCGATAATGATATAATTATCACTGTCTTCTCGCACGTTAACAACCTCTTGCACCCGAACTGGCGATTGGTGTTGACGTTTTGCAATTGCTCTTATTAGATTGTTGTATACAGGATCTGCATTCTTGGCTAATTCACCTTGCTTGACACCAAAACTAGTTGGACTGATAGCATGCCTTCCTCTTAACTGGCTGTAGAAAAAAAATTCAATCAAGGCTAACATGGAACAAAAAAGCAAAAAAAGGGTACTAAAAAGGCATCAGGAACAAACGAGAAATTTGCATAGTGAAGCTCATGCTAACACACAACTGATACAAAAAAAGTGACCCGTGAGCAAAAAGAAACTCATTTAAAAAAATCTAAAATATATTAAACTTTGAAAATGCCAATCGAGTACTGAGAATTTTCAAAAATTCAGAAGATATATGGGAAATTTTAGTTTTTCTCTGAAATTTTTTTAATATAGAAGAGAAAGTGCTATCACACATAAACTGAACCAAAAACAGGTGCACATATACAAAATAGTTTACGATTTCCTGCTTGGCTAGTTTGAGAACTCTTGACTGAACCAGTACCAAAATGAACTAACAAAAAATGTTGGTTGTTGATTGGTTGAGTTGACGACAAATGGATCGCATGTATAAACACAAAAATCTTGAACAAATGCTGACACACAAGACTAAAATAAGAGGTACAACAAGACTACCTCAGTTCCTATATCCGTCAAAAGCATCATAACATAAAGTTAAAAGAGAAAAAGACTTAACACTAACCAGAGAGGGGGAAATATCAGCCACTAGGATTGGTGCTTGTTTTGTGCCGTTGATATGACTGTTTTTTGAAATATTATTGTGTGCCAATGCCACAAGTTTAGGAGGGTTGCTTTTGATTCCAATGTTGAACTCCTGTAGTGCATGTGGTGTTAGATGAAAAAAGATAAAAACAAATACTGACAAAAGAAAAGAACCAGAAAAAATGCATAAATTTGACCTCCTCGGTGAACAAATTTGAACGACCTATGGGCGACATGTCGTTAGCCATTTGGTAATTGCTTTGCCCTGCTCGGGGACGTGTCATCTGACCTCCAACAAGAATATTTGTGTCGGTTGGGCTGGTGGAGTGTGTAAAAGTACCCTTGGTTTTCTCCACACTAAATTGAAAATAAGAGTTTCACTCTTTCACCCCTGTTGGGAACGTGTTAAACAAGGAAAACTGCTGGTCACGATGCGTTATGTTGCACACCCTAGCCTTGAACTTCTTCATAACTGGCACTTCGGGATCTTGGAGGGAAAAAGAAATAGAAGAGGGAAGTAAAACTTGACTGCAGAATTAATAACAAAACTGAACTAGATAGGGAAAAGAAAAAGAAGTAAAATGATTTACATTTTGCATTGTTGTGCTCAACAAATTTGGAAACCACGCGGTCTGGGGTTACTGCAGAAAAAAAAACTTATGCAAGGCACTTGAAAAAAACAGGAAAATGACACAGAAAAAAGGGGAAAAATGACTATGGGAAAAAAGTTGTATGAATGGACCTAAAGCATCGGGCAACTCCTTACGCACTAACAACATTTTTTGTCGACAGAAGTGGCAACGGAAGTTTGTTTTTGCTCGTTCCTATGTCTAAATGCTTGTTAGCTGCAACTGATGGAACAATGTTTCCGATGACCTTGACAGGTTTGCGGATGCTGCTGCTCTTAACATGCTTGATATTCTTTGCTTCCAACAAAAAAAAACAAAATTATCACAAAGTTATCAACAAACAAATTGACTCTGAACACCACAGAAACTAAATAAATTGACAAATGATCAAGATACTTTGAATTCAAAGAAAAGAACAAGTGCATAATGAGCTTCTCGAACTACAAAGGGAGCATGATGACAAAGTTAAAAATGCATACCTCGTGAACTTTTTGTGTATGTTCTCACATCCTCACTCAATATGCTCATGTCCTGTTTCGTTGATGATCCTGGTTTTGAAGCGATGTCCTGACCACCAACACAGAAAATAGATGGTACTTTGGATACATATAGAAACTTCAACACATTTGATGTTATAGCCTCCTGAGCATTTTGAAAACCAGACTGCCATATGTTGTCATAGTGTGCGCTGTCAATGATACCCTGAATTATCTGACAAAAACAAAATTATAGACAATCAAAAATGAAAAATAACAAAACTAAAAATAACTATACAATTAAAAAAACAAAAAGGACAAAGATAAAATCTTAGTTAGGCAAAAACTAATACCTCTTCATGTAGAATATTAGTGTAAGATGAACATATTTTCTTTTTAAAAGATAGTGATGCTGGTCTTTGTCGTAAAATGCCATGGTGAGCACCATTTTCAGCTCCGAACGCAACCTGTGCCAAAAACATGATTGATGAGAGAGAAAGAAAGAGAGAGAGAGAGGGAAGGCCAAAAAATAATGATTTCTCTACAAAAAGAAAACAATGCAAATGACAAACTCACTTTTGAACTACAAAAACAAAAAGGAGAAAGCAACTCAACCAAAAAAACCGCAGAAACATATAACAGACCTCCTTTTTAAACGGTCTCCTTCCGAATGAGTTGCGCTTCTTCCGATCAAGTTCCAAGAAATGCTTAATCATATTACACTTCCATACAATAATCCTTGGGACACGTTGTTCGACTACCCTTACACCAAAATCAAGCTTGTCCAAGCACAATACCTTAAAAATAAACACAAAAATCCAGAAAAAATAATAAGAAACAAAACGAAAAACTAGTAATGTGACACAAACAAACAAAAGAAAAAAAGACAAAAAACTTACCGCGAGGCAGTATGTGCATAAATCAAAGGCTTTTGGCTTCCTGCCAGTTTCCCTACCGAACAACACATATTTGTTTATGCAAGCCATGATCCATTCATAGACAAGAAAGCACATATCATATCCCCTTGTGGCAGTAGGATCCTCTAGAAGGAATAGGAAGTCTATGTGTATTTGACCATTTGAAGAAGGAAAGAGAAAGCACGACATAGCTATCACCATGAAGCAAATGAAGGTATCTTCTTCACTAAGATCTTGGGATGGCGTGAGAATATTTCCAAAGAAAGTGACATTTGGTAAATCTGAAATATTAAACCTAGACAGAAGGAATTCCCTCCCTCTCTCCTTATTTGGCATTGGTACAACACGGTGTTTGGCAGACCCAATGCAAGATGGACAGAATCCTTGGAAAGAGGGATAATCTTCTCATCAACAATGATGATCTGGGAAGACACTGTGTCTACAGCCGAGAATCCATCTAATGAATCGAGAAGGGAGTTGCGTTTTCTCAAACTTCAGGAGATGGTCAAACCCATATTTTGAGATCACATCCTTCCTACCAATTGACATATGCTTGAGTATCTGAGCGAAGTACTTGATAGAATACACACTGAACACATCCCTTCCTACCCCTGGAACTTTTACCCTATTATTCTAAAAAAACAACATAAAAAGCAGATTAGGACTAACAAAAAAAGGGATTAAGTAATGGACAAAACACATTTTTTTATAAAGTTGTAAAAAAGAAGAGATTCGAGAACCTCGACTTTGAAATCAGCATCCTGACAAAATTTTGAGAAACCCTTCTTAAGAGATTTTAGAGCCTATTGAATAAGATGGAGACCAAGGGAATCAAAGTAAGAAACCGACATCAACTATCAACATGAATATAAAAAAAACTAAAATAATAAACTAAAAAACAAGAAGATAAAAACATACCTCCTTCTTGAAAAAACCGAACAATGCATCCTCTAACATCTTCTTCTTCCTAGACACGGATTCCGTTTAGAACAAAAAAAGACAAGTAAAAGAAAAGAAATAATCAAAAAAAAATTCAACACTCCATACAAACAATGAATATCTATATCCAAAAGACAATGAGAACTGGGCGAGGGAAAAATTGGGGATAGGATTCAGAGGCGTTTTCCTGATGAACCACTCAAACAAATCGTCATGTTCTAACTAAACTATCACAAATCGCGAGCGAACTGAACCTCCGTACGATGCAGGTCTATGACCGGCTAGAATGACAATGAACTGAATCTGCTCAGCTTAGGAGAGTCGCGTACGAGGGCAAACACAAATGAGACAAAAATAACACACCTAGCAGACCGGGGGACGAAATAAATACCATCGACGCCGGCGACTGCGACCACCTCCACTGACTGGAGCTTGTTGGTGTTGCGCACGACGGGCAGCTCTTCCACCTGTAGCCCCCTGTGTATAAGCTCTTCATCCATGGGGAGACTCGCCAAGCGCCACCTCCTATGCTAATCACCGGGGAGCAGCCCCGCCGCCTTCACTCCGCCGTCTCCACCCCACGCCCCCACCTTGCTCAACCCCGACTGCCTCCGCCCCACCTCGGTCAATCCCCGACCCAATCCCCTTCTCAGATAGAAACACAGAGACTGAATAGATAATTCAAAATTGACCTATGGCTTCACGGGTCAAAAATAAATAAATACCCGAAACAGACCCACGTACCCGATAGCCCAACAGAACCACTCCACGCGACGCGATACAGAGGACAGATGAGGCGCTGAAATTCGTGTGAATCTGAACAGTCTATAAAACGACCTGAAACAAACTTAAATTCAGTCGACTGAAAAATAGTAAATTTTATTTATTAAAATAAAGGCAATCACGTGCGCTAAATGGACCGGCCTGTGAAGGGCCCAGTATCACGAGAGAACGGGCCTCCCTCCCTTCCACACCTTTCTCTTCTCTTCCTCCCGGACCCTACTTGCCTCGCCGCCGACGCCTCCTCCCTCCCCCCTCCGGCTCCCCCCGCCCGCCCGCCTGCCTCTCGCGCGTCGCCGCCGCCGCCCTTCCTCGCGCCGCGTTACCGCCGTCCCCTCCCCACTCCGGCTCCCAACACCCCCGCCCCTCGCGCGTCGCCGCCACCGCCGCCACCGTTCGTCCTCGTCAGGCCATCCCGCGCTCCTACCGTCTCCACCCCGCCCGCCCGCCCGCAGCCGTTGGCCACCGTTCGAGGTATGACGTTGCTCTTCTCCAGTGATTGGTTCTTAAATCCCACTGCCCTCCACAGCTCGTGGCCTGGGAGGGCGCGCCGATGCACGCCCGGGCCCGGAACACCGTCTAGATCCGCCCCTAGCATCCATGCTATCGGTCTCAAACGATGGTAGCTGAACGCGCATCACCTATGCGTCGTGGTACCACAGATGCTCTACTGTTTACTGCCAATCCCACACCAGTGCCGCCTCACCGTATGAAAGAGCCTTGTAGCTGTACTCCTGTGGTCTCTACCATGGCTGTATCTTAGACATCTCCGTTGATTTTTCTTGCTGTAAAAATCCGCCTCTATTAATTCGTTGCACATTTCTTGCAGCTAACAACGAAGAGAGTAATGGACCTTCACAGGGCAGGGTCTCCCCATACAGGAGCTGGTGCTCTAGACCCTGGACGGGCCGAGACCGCCTGCAAGCACGTGAGGGCACTCAATACCCAGTTTGCAAGGTTGGGCACTTCTCCATCTGCTAGCTTGCCTTGCGTCATCTCGGTCACTTAATCTGAAATTTTGTGGCCTACATTGTCCTATCATGTTTATTGTTTCAGCTCTGCTCTAGTTAAAGTTCTTTCTGAATATATAGTCCTGAGTCATCCCATATAGAATATTTAGTTACTACCATATTTTTAGAGATCCCTGAATACAAATATTGTAAGTAAAATTTCAGCATTCATCCTGCATATTCCCTCTGGTGCGATGTGAGAAAACACTCATCTACCTGTTTATTTTGAGCAGCTGGGTACAATCACAGTTGCAAAACCATCCAGACGAACTTTGGGAGGATGGCGTCAAAGATTACTTATCCCATGCTTCTGAAATAATGGTAAGCTTCACAAGCTTGTAAGGTGTTTTCTTTATTTAACAGTCCTTAACTAGAGATTTAACATTTTCCTGTGGCCATTGATAAAATGTATCACTATTACAATTTGCTTTGTTTTGTGCATGTGTAGTGGATTTGTGAATGTTAGTATTCCAGTATACAGAGTATAATTTACTTCCGCAGTTGCTAGGATTAGTTTAAAATTGTTAGGAATTTTCAAACAAATAGATATCAACAGTGTTCACAACCAGACAACAATATGAAGATGAACCATGATATTAGTATGAATATCAAACTACCATATGCCCTTGTTTTCATTTAGATTTGTGGGACGTGCTAAGTTTTCATGTTGACTGTGCAACTGTGCTTGTGAAATCATGTCAGGTGGGGATTACACTATAGCAGGCGAGAGCCCAAGCCAGCAGTAGGATAGCCTGCACCTTAGCAGCAGTTTGGATCAGAACAGGAGACTCCCTGTTGGATCCTGGAGTTGTATAGAGTCTGGACTGATACCAGATTATAGGTTCATATCAGACCAGGATTAGAGTTCTGTAAGTTTCCACTCCGTTGCTTTGAGTTGGACTCTCCAACTCCAATGTATAAGGAGCTATAGGCTGTATGTGAATCTCAAGTTATCAGTAAAGTTAGTCTCGTCCCTAAACACTTCTCTTTCCTTGCTGCCTATTGTGCCCTCAACGGTGCCTACCCTTCAGGTCCTCGTCGGCCATCAAGGTCCTGCCTCAAATGGCCACCATCTGATCTAAAGGCTCTAACGATCTGGTACCAGAGCCAGGTTACAGCTTCGGAAGTGTGTTACTGATAAATGTGATTAGCAGACCATCCAATGCTATCCTATGCAACCTTCCATGCAATAAAAAACTATTTGTAAATTGTAATTGATTACCCCCTCCTATTCACAAAAATGTTATGTTTTGGACATGTCTTTAGTCAATACTCTGAAAATTTTGACCTTCTATATTGTTTTTAATATTTAGATTGGTAACTTGAAAATCATATGCATGGATTTGTTTAAAGAACTATTTTCAGAATTTGAACTATTGATCGAAGCTAGATTTGAAGACTATGCCAATATCGAAACATCACTTTTTTGTGAACTGGATGGAGTATTGTTTTGCCAGCACATACTACTTTTGAACTCGTCGCCTAATTGAGTACTGCTTAGATGGTATTTTGGCACTTAAGATGTTATTACGTCAGTAGTAGTCAGATTTCTCATAAAGTCATAATGTCTTGATCTCATGTTATTCTCTCCCCTTAGGAAAGTTTCAAGGATGTTGTCAATTGGCTTAGGCAAAATAAAGCAGGCACAGCAGCTGTTTCATCCCCAAGTCCAGCCAATGATGAGAAGACTACTTCGCCGGCAACTGTCAATAGCAAGTTTATGGTACAGCCAGGATCAGATAATGGACAGAAGAGTCTAACTACAGGAGCCAGCTCCCTGTCTTTTCAGAACTCAAGCTCACCGAATATGTTCTCACTCTCTTCTCAGAAGAAAACGGCAGCTTTTGGCGGTATAACTATTCACAAGTTTATACCTTTATATGCCATATTGCATTTCACTTGTTGTATTTTTTTTGGCAGACTTGGTAATTATATATTTATTATGTTGATTGTGTCATAATGATGTGCAGGCATATTTGATATCAAGGACACGCCTGGCGACAGCAGCAAATCGACTTTCCAGTTTGGTGGAAATAATGGCTTTTCAACACCAACTAACACGCCTGGCGATAGCAGCAAATCAACTTTCCTGTTTGGTGGAAATAATGGCTTTTCAACACCAACTACTCCGTCCATTTTTTCTACCCCTGGTTCCAGTTTTAACATGCCAACCCCAACACTGTTTTCAATGAACCAGCAACCAATTTTCACTGGTATATTACTTATCTTTTGCTTGGCATTGGTGCGTCCTTTATGATTGGTTGGTTCACGTGTATATTTCACATAACTTTATTCGTGGCCTTTATTTGGATGTGGCCTGTTCAGAATATTTGAAAGGGAATGACGAAGCTTTGAATTGTAATGGCTTATTGTCATTTTAGCACTAAGGTTGTATGATTGCTATATCGTCAATCCAGCCAAATCCTACTGGGCCATGTTTGTTTGTGTTTCCCTATTTATTTCGTAGTCAACCAGTTCTATCCTTGCCAAACATGTATGTTCTGTCCCAAGGAAACATTATATCCTATTTTGTGTAATGGCAATTGACAAACAAATCCATATCAGAGCTAATATTAATCAATATTATTTATCAAGTGCCCCAAAGTCAACCATGTTTCTGTTTATATTTGAGCCAAATATCAAATTACCATTTCCTACGCAGTTCAGAAAAGAAAAAGATGTAATTGGCTTGATGCATTCCTTGGTTTTGCCTAACACACAGACACATGATACTCTGATGATGAAAAGGCAATTTGATCATTCTATTGACGGTGCTGTAGGAACTGAATTGATTTTGTATACGAACCCTCTAGGTCGATGGAATAAGCAAATTTTCTTATTGTTGTTTTTCAGGATCAGGAGACAAGAAAGCTCCTGAAGCTTCAGCTGATGCGGATGAAGGTGTGTACCTACCAATTTGTTAAGTTATGGGGAAAGTCCAATTTGCCGCTCCACTTGTGTTATGACATTTCAGTGTACACCCTCAGCTATATAACCGTCTAAGGAACACCATCATCTAGTCATCTCTTAAACTTGCTGTATAAGTCAACCCAAAATGACGTCTTGTAGGTGGTTTTCGCCTGCTGGTCGCAGGCATCATCTAACATTTCCGCAGTGGCAAAAAGCATCTCCCACATCAGCTAATTGTACCACATCACTGGATCATCCCCAACCCCCACCCACTCTCTCAAGGAATGCTCAAGATTTCAGTACAAGATGCAGTTTATCATGCAAGAATGTGTTTCTTTTGTCTTGATTGATCTAATGGCTTGGTTATCTTGCCCCATTGTCACATTCTGCGAGATCATGGCTCTTAAAGCAAAAACTGAGTCCATCCTAAAATTAAATTATAGTCTGCTTCATATATCTAATGCTGCCAGTGAGCCATTTTATATTCATACTGCATTAATCCTCTTCCAAGGTTGACTTGTGAGGTGTTGAGACCGACATGCTCTGACATTGCAGTTGCTCTTCATTTTTTCCTGCCTGGGTGATGAGGTGGTGTTGCACAATATGTCGAGCACTGCTGTTACATAGCACAGGCTGGAGGCAGGAGTGTGCTGTTGCGTAGCGGTTGAAGGTTTCATAGCTGAGTATCCACCAGCCTGCGAGTTCCAGGCCCAGCCACTCAGGATGCTAACCTGACCATTTACGGCTAATTAAGATGCCATATTGCCGTGTATTCCCTGTTAGGATTCCATGCCAGCAAAAAAGAATGGTGGTTTATACTGAGGGGGCACCTATGCTGTTTTTTAATAGATGATGGTGTAATTAGTAATAATTGACTTGAGTGCATGCACGGACAGGGGTGTGGGTGAATTTTTCTTGTCTCTTTGATATCAGGAATGTTCTGTTGTTTAATTAACCTAGGTTCTTTCGTTGCCAACCCCTATCACCTGACTCGCTCCTCAATACTTAATTCTACTCATTCTTTGAATGATCAGATGCTGAAGCTGAGCAACCAAGCAGCCCTTCTGTAAAAAAAGCAGAAGAGAAAGGAATAGTTGTTGTTTATGAAGCCAAATGCAAGGTGTATGTGAAGGTATCATTTCCACTCTTCCCTGTTTAGCGTTATATTTTCGTTCATAGATTTGTAACTTGTGTTCCTCAGTGCTACTATCCAAGTGTTCTGCAAACTATGCTTAGCATGTGATTTCACAACTTCTTTTTTCCATTCATGTAGCATGATGATGCTACCAAGGGTTGGAAAGACATTGGTGTCGGTCAGCTCTCTATCAGATGTAAAGAGGGTGCAGAGAAAGCTTCAAAAGAGTCCACCCCAACAGTTGTTATCAGAAATGATGTAATCTGCTCTCCCTTTTCTGCTGACATATAGTAATGCAAGTTCATTTGTCTTCAGTTGCATCTCAAGCGTGGAATGCCTGCATCTCATATTGTTTTGCAAAGTATTCCACTCCTGTAATTGTTTTACTATTGGTGTGTTTGCTGAATTCTCTGTTTCTAAAAAGTAGATCAGATTCTTTTGTCTTAGGTTTCATACAGTATTTAGTGCCGTAGAAAATTTATTTTTGAATATTTCTACCATTTTGGCTGGCAGGTTGTTTGAAATCGCCCTTCCCCCTTTAGTTACACTAATGTAAGGTTATTTCTGACTTCTGGTCGCAGGTCGGCAAAATTCTTCTGAATGCTATGATCTACAAGGGGATAAAAATGAGTGTTCAAAAGAACACAGTTGCTTCAATATTTCACACTTCGGTAAGTACCATCGTTTATCACCCCCTCCGATGTGTGCACCGCATATGTCACCAAGTACGAGGACTCTGATCCGTGCTGTATTTTCACAGGATGCGCAGTCTGAATCAGAGGGTGGCAACGTTGTAGCTCGAACATACTTACTCCGACTGAAAAACGAAGAGGCGGCTACAAACCTGTCAGCGGTCATCAAAGAGAACGCACCGCTGGACTGATACTGCATGGCCTGTATTAATTACTGTCTCGAAGGTATGCTTGTGGCAATAGTGGTAATGTTTAGAGGGGCTCGATAACTTGCTGCGATGAGCGAAAGGATGCCTTGCAGAGTTTTTGTCCCCAAGTTCACCCAGATGAATTTTTGTTGTCTAGTATGTTTAGCTGGTCGTGTTGTATCACCTGTTCTTTATTTATTGACAGTGTGTTGTATCACCTGTTGGCACCAGTACGGTCATGCCTTGTTAATGCGAGGCAACGCATCTTGTCAGTGGCCCAAACTACATAGTTGAAAACCATTTCTTCGCCATTCTGTGATCGTTCAGCTATGGAATTGTCTGTTGCTTGAATCTTGCAATCTGGATTTAAGTGGTGAATTATCTTGCTATTGCGAGCAATTTCATTAATTCGGTTTGTGGAAATGTTTTTCATTAGCAGTACCTAGGTCAACGTCCGTGATTTGTTCTTTTGAGATATACTATGTCTGGAATTAGTTCACGCTCAAATAGATGTATCTAGCATTAGGTTAAGCTTTTTAAACTTTTACCACGCATATAAAAGAATATTAATATTTACAAGATGGAATGTATATAATATGAAAGTATATTTTGACGCTGTGGATGTTCTTATATTTTCCATTAGATTTTAGTAAAACTTATAGATTTCTGACTTAAGAAAAACCTAGAACTTCAAATATTTTAAAGAAGAGGAAGTGCTCCCTTCATCATCCCTAATGTAAGACGTTTTTTAACACTATACTAGTGTCAAAAAGCGTCTTACATTATGGGACGGAGAGAGTACAATTTTTTTATGGGACGGAGGGAGTACAATTTTAGAGATATTCCGAGATATTTTGCACAACACTATCCATAGTGTATATGCTTGTTTCAGAACTTGCAGGTTCACATCCCTCTAGTGCAAATTAGCCTAGTTTACTGGAGGAGCCTCACGCATGTGAGCCGTTGCGCTCCCAATGGCGCCAATTCAAACGTTCCATTCATGTACTGGACTGGCTCCATGCAGAGGCCCCGACGCATGAGCAAAGTAAATGCATCCGATCCCATGCATTGCACCACCAGCTCCAGCTACAAATACATTGCGCACGGCACGTACGCATCACATATGGATCACCAGTTCAAGTAGCACTCGACCAAGGACAATGCTCCGTGCTCTGCTTCTCCTGCTCACCACAGCCGCCCTGCTGTCCGGCCATGCAGCCGCCGGCACGGGCAGCGGCGACAAGCCGACCCCGCCGTGCTGGCCTGCCGACCGTGCCGCGCTGCTGGGCTTCAAGGCCGGCATCGCCGTGGACACGACGGGCATCCTGTCAACGTGGGCCGGCGACGACTGCTGCGGCGGCGGGTGGGAGGGCGTGGCCTGCGACGCCGCCACCGGGAGGGTCGTGTCGCTGCGCCTGGAGTCGCAGCCGGGTCGGCACATGTCCGGCACCGTCTCCCCCTCCATCGGCGGCCTCGAGTTCCTGGAGGCCCTGGTGATCCGCGACATGGGGCGGATCGGGGGCGCCGTCCAGAGCACCCTCTCGCGGCTCACGCGCCTCCAGCAGCTCTACCTCGAGGGCAACGCGCTCGCCGGCGGGGTACCCGGGAAGGTGCTGTCCAGGATGAGCTCCCTCCGCTACCTCTCGCTCGCCGGCAACCGGCTGGAGGGCCCGCTGCCGCCGGAGCTCGGGGACGTTCGCGGTCTCGAGCAGATCAACCTCGCCGGGAACCGCCTCACCGGCGCGGTCCCGTCGAGCTACCGGAACCTGTCCAGCTTGGCGTACCTCGATCTCAGCAGCAACCGCTTGTCCGGCATCGTCCCGGAGTTTGTAGGGCGGCGGTTCAAGAGCCTGGCGCTGCTGGACTTGAGCAACAACAGCTTCTCCGGCGAGATGCCGGCGTCGTTATACGCCTTGCGGCACCTTGCCGACCTGTCGCTGAGCCACAACAAGATCGCCGGCAGGATTCCACCGCAGGTCGGCAGCCTCCGGTCACTGAGTTCTCTCTCCCTCAACGACAACCTGTTCCTAGGCCCCATTCCGAAATCATTGTTCGGCCTGCAGAAGCTGTGGCGCCTCGACCTGTCCAAGAACAAGCTAACCGGCGCTCTGCCTGACTTCGCCGGCGGCGGGAGCCTGAAGTGGCTCGACGTGTCGAAGAACGCCATCGGCGGCCAGATACCGAGCTCGATCTCGAAGCTCCAGGGCCTAGAGAGGCTGGACGTCTCCCGGAACAGAGTCGGCGGCGTCATCCCTGCAACCATGGCGGCCATGGCGAGCTTGGAGTGGCTGGACCTCTCCAGCAACGCCATCGTCGGGAGGATACCGGAGAACTTCACTAGGATGGCGGGCGTCCGGCACGCGAGCTTCAGAGGGAACAAGCTGTGCGGGCAGATACCGCAGGCCGCGCCGTTCAACCGGTTCCCCGCGGCGGCGTACGCGCACAACCTGTGCCTGTGCGGCAAGCCGCTGCCGCCGTGCAGGAAGATAAGCTAGTGTCATGCCGTGCTTGGTGTGTCAAAAATGCATCGGGGGAAAATATAATCCAATAAGAGAATGAAAATGTGGTGCAATACCTATCATCCATACTGTAGTTCATTGTTTTTGAGATAGCTCACCATCCATACTGAATGGTATCCATACTGTAGTTCATTACTCACTTCGTTTCTAAATACTTCCTCCGTTTCTAAATATAAGTCTTTTAAACGATTTCATTAGATGTCTACATACGAAGCAAAATAATTGAATGTACAATCTAAAGTATGTCTATATACATACGTATGTAGTCCACTAGTGAAATCTCTACAAAGACTTATATTTAGGAACGGAGGTAGTATAAGCCTTGAGAGATTTCACTATTAAACTACATACGGATGTATATAGACATATTTTAAAGTACGGATTTATTGAAATATTTTTTTACAATAGTGACCATGTTGCGGAAATTCGTTATAGCGGACAGCGCAGTGACCACGTAGATGAAAGAAAGGCTGGTGCTCCCTCGAGCCGGTGGGGCAACAATGGACACAACTCCCCGCGTTGGAGACGGAAGAATGCAGGTGCTCCGATCCTCTGGGATGGCGGGATGCAGTTTCAGTTCAAGAGCACCACAATGGCCACGTTCATAGTGAAGGTGGGCGGTAGCCGCGGCACCCACGCCGGCGACCCCATCGGCGTGTGGCCGATGACGACGGTCGAAGTAGTGCGAGAGTGACTCCTCTTGACGGGAGCTCTTGACGGAGCTTGGGAGGAGCACGAGTGGCGGCTGTTCTCGTGGGATCTAGATCCAGATTTCGCAACACACTAGTTGTTACAATGAAGAAAATTGCAACAACCATTTAGTTGCTTAATATGTTGCTTATAGCCATCTTATTAAAAATCTGATCCGATGGTTAGGAAAACGGCGGGCGCACATGTGGTTATCCGTCGGCCGATCCTAGTTATTTTCTTTATTTTTGGGATTTTTAATCATATTATCATTATTGGTTTTGAGATAGCTGAGCGGACTTGCCATCCGGTTTTATAGTTGCTCAACCTTACAAGTCCGTTTCCAATGTAAAATGGTACTTGGGCACAAGAACGAGTGTTAAATGTCATTTTTATATTTTTCCTCTCAAATACCCCCTGTCCCAAACTGCAAAAACTTCTTATATTATAGGACATAGGTAGTACAATGCATGTCAGAGTTGTATATTATATCAAACGTTAGAGCATCTTCAACAGACGCGCTATATGAGCGCCGCGCTGAAAAATTAGTGTTTTCTACGCGCACTATCGCTCTGGACGCTTCAGCGGAGGCGCAAAAATCGCGCGCGTGGCATAACTAGTTCAGCGCGCGGGCCCAAACGCTATCGCGCGCTGTTTATTTGCTGCGCCCGTTCCCGCGCGCTGGACACTCGAGCGTCCGCTCGTAACTCCACCTCTCTCATCCAGCCGCTAGCCCTCCCGTCGCTCACGCCACCCCATTTCTTCCGGCGACCTTTAGGGCGCTTCCCCGGCCTATCCCCGCACCGCTGCCTTTTCCTCCTTCTCCCTCTTGTCACCGCCGCCCCTCGCGCGCGGCAGTCCTCCGACGAACAGCGCCCGGCGACCCACTGCCGCTCGACGCCCGCAAGGTGTTCGACAAAACGACCGCAAGGTATATATTGCTTCAACTTCCATTTTTACATGAATTTGGTGCGTTTGATGCTGTATTGTTGAACTATTTGTTGTATTGAAAGATAAACTATTTGTTTGAGTTGTAATAACGAAATTGAACTATTTTTGTTGATTTATTTTGTTTGTGTTTGGTCTTTTTGCATGTGTTTGGAGCGCATATATTGTTTGTGCGAGAGTGCGCACGCTGCATTTTAACGTAATTGCTGGAGCTACACGCGCACGCTAAAGTTTACAGCAGACGCTGGAGCCAGCGCTCCCCGCCGCGTCAAAACAGACGATCGACGCGCTGTAAACGCATTTTTAACGCGCCGCATGTTGGGTGGATGTTAGAGATGCTCTTAACATTAACATGTGAATGTAGTAGTATAATAATAGAATTTAGGGTAATGAAATTGGCACCAAATTCAACGACCCTTGAGTAAAAATAGAGTTCCATGATATGAAGTAGAAAACGGTGAACCTTCAACGAATATGCAGAAGAAAACGGAATGCCCGAATTAGGTCTGAACTATAGTTTTATTTTACATCTATAAACTGCAAAAAACAATTTTGGTTCGTGTACTAATAAAACATTCATAGTAGTTGCAATTTTCTCAGTGGAGGCAGTAGCAGATGTTTCAGCTGTGGAATCGGCGTTGCTGTCCTCTAGACATTTGCGATATGGTGGCACACAAAAATTTCAGTTTGCTTGGCAAAGAGTGAAGTTTTTTTATTTTGCGAGCTCGTTATAAGAATCTTTGAGTGATTCAAGTTCTTGATTCCTGTTTAGGAGATCAATCCGACAGACTCTCGAATTCATCCGAAAGAGAATTATAACGATTGGATCATTGAATGTAGAAGAGAGAGCATCATGCTCTTTCGTCAACACTTTATTTTTCTCCATCTCTTCGACCAATAAACCTTCAGATTTCCTACGAGTTTTCTCAAGTCTTTCAAGAGCATCTTGTTAAAATTTAGCCATTTAAGCAAGTTTAGCATAGATTACATTATTTGAAGAGAATGTATATCTGCCGATTGATTTTTGGCGCTTTGGTGATACCTGATCTCTTGAGGATTATGCCATGAAGTAGAATGTCGTGGTTTCATCATCACTTGAATCATTGTCGGAGTGCCTTGACGATTCATGTGTTCATCAAGAACTTGAATCATTGTCGGAGTGCCTTGACGATTCATATAAAATTAAGGCATTGCTTGGGCCTAGATTCTTATAGAGCTCATCATCTTCATCGGGTTTAGATTAATATTTTATCTTTGGAGTCCATAGTCATTCCAGTATAGGCACCAGCGATTTCAAACATTTTGTTCATGTTGGAAACAATCACTACATTTGGATTCGTGTTAGTTTTTGGTCTTGTTGAAGAAGATGTTGAAGGTTCATTGTTCTTCATGAGCTTAGTATGACTATCTGGATTTTCAATCCAGTGGAATTTAGTGATTTCCATCTTCAGCTTTGTTTGATATCCATTTCCCATGATGGACAGTCGATGATAAGTGTTTGCATTTGAAACATAACATCTCTAGAGGAGGTAATCTTCTTGAAGAACTCGAAGAGTCGTCTTCGGGTGGCTCAGATAGGCATACGTTTTGTCTTCTGATATTGTTGAGGCGTTCAATAAGCATTTCCATAACTCCAGAGATGGTGTGTTGGTTCCCATGATCTTCTCCGTGTGAGCTTAATCTCATAAATTTTGCCTTCCTCTTCTAAAGAAGTATTAGATTTCCCTTTTTCTTTCTCAAGCTGCTCTTCATGAATGACTAATACTTCCATAATTTTGACTGATCGAAGTTTTTCATAACCTGTTCTTTCTTTGACCCAGGAAACTATTAGGTCAAAGGAATCATCAAGAGACCTGAGAAGTTTTTCCACAACATTTTGGTGAGTGATATCCTCAACTCCTCATTGACGCAAATGCTCGACAAGGTTGTTTAAGAGATAGTGAGCTCAACAACACTTTCCTTTCGGATACTTCTGAAATGGGTGAACATGGCTTGAAGCATATTAGTGTGAGCATCAATTATCGCGATAAATTCCTCATTAATATTTCTTGTGGCATCCCAGATTTGTTTGGACATCTCAAGCCTTTTGAATAAAATGAACACATTCCTGGAGATGTTGTCACATATGATATCCTTCGCTTGAGCATCCAGCCGAATGTTAGCTTCGTCTTCATGTGTAGGTGTTTCTAGATGTAGGATGATATATTTGTTTTCAACAATCTGCCACAGTTCTTTACCGATAGCTTGAAGTTTAATTCTCATTGTTCCTTGCGAGTGGAGATAGTCATTACCATCAAAATAGGAAACCTTTCAAAGTGCCCGGAACTACTTTCAAGCGACATACTTAAAATTCCAAGGCAGATAGACCTTTAATAAGCAGAGACAAGGAGGCCTCACTATGATACCAATTGCTAGGGTCGAGAGTATATTAATCAGAGCTGTGTGTGTGTGTGTGTAGGGAGGGGGGTGAATGGGAGATTCGAAATTCCTTTCAAAACTTCAAATCAAAACCAAACATATCAACGAAATAAACTAAATAGACATAGCACATATAAGAGAATCATATTGGAAAAACCGAAGGATAACATAGTGAGGTAAATTAAGAATATCTTTCAAGGAAAGATATGATAACCTTCTTGTATAGTAGCACAACATTCTCATTATGACAATGGTGGCACAGAAAGATATCAAGACAAATAGCATGGATGAACGAACATCAAGAGAGCAAAGACTAAGATGCTTACTACGGAAGGAAGTACAAGAGGTGGAACAATACGCTCAGCTAGGACAATAATACGAGACTAAAACGAACACACTGCAGATACATATACTTGATCAGGGAAATCAATCAACACACATGGCACCGAGAGTAAACTACTGAAAGTATTGCAGTGGAGTAAAATGAACCATGCTACTTGTAAATTGCGTTGGGTTTTTCCCCGAAGAAGAAAGGAGATGTAGCATAGTAGAGATAAGTATTTCACTCACTGAGAACCAAGGTTATCGAACTAATAGGAGAACCACACAAACTCTCGTCGTCAGCACCTACACACAAAAAACTAAACACTCGCATCCAACGCATGCAAGAGGGTTGTCAAGCCCCTTGAACTCGTTACTTGCAAGGATTAAGTAGTGCTAGATAGATCATGTAAATATTAAATAAAAAACCAGAAGATAAATGGCATAAATATTTTTAGGGTTTTAATAATATATTTTATGTTGACCCGGGGGCCATAGTTTTGGCTAGAGGCTTCTATCTCGAAGATAGCAGACAATGGGTTGCCAAATTACTGTTGGGCAATTGATAGAATAGTGCATAGTTGAAATATTTATTCACGGCAATGATCATATTTATAGGCATCGCGTCTATAAGAAACTAGATCGACTCCTGTCTGTATCTACTACTATTACTTCACTCATGGACTGTAATCCAGCATGCATCTAGGGTGTGTTTGGTTGAAGAACGAAGTAGAATGGAATGTCATCCTTCCATGACATTCCGTTCCACTGGAATGGGTTGATTCCGTTCCTATGTTTGGTTGGCAATTAGGTGTAGTGGAACGGCTCCATTTCAGTCCATGGAGATATGCCTGTGGTGATCCACCTTCAGCCCATGGAGATCTGCATCGGTGCCGGAGGGGGAGAGGCGACGCCGGAAGGGGAGAGGCGGTGCCGGAGAGGGAGAGGCGACGTCGGAGGGGGAGAGGCGACGATGGAGAGGGAGAGGCGGCGCGTGAGCGGCGGCATCGGAGAGGGAGAGGCGCGCCGGAGGGGGAGAGGCGGCGCCGGAGAGGGAGAGGTGGCGCCGGAACGGCGGCACAGCACGACGGAGCAGCAGTTCAAGGTTTACGACGGCGCGGCAGAGGAAGGGAGGGAGGAAGTGGGCCGACGACGCAGGGAATGGAGGGAGGAAGAGGGCCGGCGGCACAGGGAAGAAGGGAGGAAGACGCCGACGGCGCAGGGAAGAGAGGGAGAGGCCGGCGGCGCACCTGTGCTGCTGTGCAGGACGAGAGGAAGAAGGAGCCGGTCGAGGGAGAGAATGGTTCCGCGTGATTCCGTCAATTTGGTGGTATTGGCACATTCCGGATCTAGATGGAATATTCCCAAAAGTGGAATGAGTGGGTTCTGTTCTGCTTGCTAAACCAAACGCTGGAACGAGGCATGGGAACGGGTTCGACCCGTGACATTCCTCTCCATGACAGAAACCAAAAACACCCCTAGAGTATTAAGTTTTAAGTTTGAAACGGAGTAATACTTGGAGCAAGATGACATGATATATGCAAAGTAAACTCAAGCAATATGAATAAACCCCACCATTTTATCTTTAATGTCAGCAATAGAAATACGTGTCATGTCCCCTTCTATCACTGGGATTGAGCACCCCAAGATTGAACTCATCACAACACACCAATCACATTGATATTAAGACTTGTGTTGCTCAATCCGAGTGACAGAAAAAGGAAATGACACGTATTTGTATTGCTTCCATTGAGGATAAAACGATGGGGTTAATTCATATTAGTTGAGTTTACTTTGTCTACGTCATGGCACCTTGCTCCAAGCATTACTCTGTTTCATATTTAATATTCTAGATGCATGCTGGATAGTGGACGATGAATGGAGTAATAGTAGTAGATCCAGGCAAGAGTCGGTCTACTTGCTTATGGACGTGATACCTATATAAATGATCATTGTCGTGAATAAATATGTCATAACTATGCACTATTCTATCAATTGCCCAATAATAATGTCTACCCACCATACGCTATCTTCGAGAGAGATGGCACTAGCGAAAACTATGGCCCTCGGGTCTACACAAAGTATATTACTAAACCCTTAAAAATATTGCTGCCATTTATCTTTTGTTATTTTATATTATATTTATATTATATATCTATCAGTATTTAATCCTTGCAATTAACGAGTTCAAGGGGCTTGACAACCCTCTTGCCTGCGTTGGGTGCAAGTGTTTGCTCTTGTATGTGTAGGTGCCGACAACGAGAGTTTGAGTGATTCTCCTATTGGTTCGATAACATTGGTTCTCATTGAGGGAAATACTTATCTCTACTATGTTGTATCTCCTCTCCTCTTCAGAGAAAAACCCAACGCAATTTACAAATAGCAAGGGCCGCCGCGCGCAGGCTGCCACTCTTCTAGGCGGCAGGTGTTGCAACATTGATGGATGGGGCCGGCATAGGCCTACAGGGGTGCCAGGGCGTTGGAAGGGAGACGAGGGATGGTCGGGGCCGACGACACTGGGAGCGAAGGGGAAGGGGTCGGGATGACAGCGGGGTGGTGGCAGGCGCGGAGGCTAGCGAGGGAGACAGGGATGGGGACGGGGCCGTGGCCGGTGATGCCGGGGGCGATGGAGGAGGGACCGATGGACGAGGTGGTGGACGGCGAGGCAGGGCCTGGCAGGTGAGGCGGTGGCTGGCGGCGACCTGCTTGTTGTGGATCGAGATACATGAGAGATACAAGAGAGAGAGAGATCGTGGTGGGGGGTGGGACGTCGGTTTGATAAGGGAGAGAGATAGAGTGGTGGGGCGCGTGGTGGACGTGGTGGCTCGTGGGTTTTCTCATTGGGGATGTGTGGAGGAGATCCTGCCATGTCATCAATCCATGTGATCGATCCGCCTTCTGTGTTTTTTCTTTGCCTGTTTATTTTAACGTGAACGACCAAGACATACTTTGTAGCCTGCATTTTAATTATAGACGACAAAGTGAGCTCTTTGTCATTTGTAAGAATAATGTAGAAGACAAATACATGTTTGTTAAAAAAAATAGACGACAAAGTATGCCTTTGCAGTCACCTGCTAACGGCAAAAGGTGATCTTTGTTGTCAGGCCCGCCAAAAATTTGCTGACAAAGAGCTTCACAGATGGCAAATTTCCTGATTCTTGTAGTGTTACCCTATGTTTAATTAGCCTATGTTTGATTCATGATAATTATGTAATACTCACACTCTGCTCTAGAAAACATGATAATTATGTCCAAAGAAAATGTTCAACTAGGTTGTAACTCATGTTTTGTAGCAACTTTTTCTTACTATGGTATTGTTTTGTAAAGATTATATTTTTTAACTGCTTTACAACCATATCATCTCTACATGGCAAACCCCGTCTACCAAATAAGTGTTTTATGTAAGTCTTTGTTCAGTTACACCCTCTCCCAAGATGATTGGAGGGGATTTGGGAGGAATTTTATTTGTATGAGATTCAATCCCCTTAAATCTCTGACAAACCCTTCTCAAATCCATGCGAACCAAACGCAGGATAAAGGGGATTGTTGCTGGAGAGGATTGAAGAATTAAAGGGATTGGACGGAACGGATGGATTGACTAAATCTTCCCAAATCCCCACCTCCCAAACCAAATATTCTTTTACCAAACCGAGTCCAAGGTAGTTCTCTAGGCACTTGTTAACTATTTTAGTCCATCAGTCTGTTTTTGGATGATAAGATAAGTTGAATGATTACTTGTGAAAATCATGTCTCTGTCAGAAATATTCATTGGATGAGGGCATGAAGCTTGATGGTGTTGTTAATGAAGGCTTTTGCTATATATTGCTTTTTGTATGGCTGTGCCATTAAAAGGAAATTAATATACTTTCCCAATTTTTCAACCACTAGAAAAAAAATCTTTTTTACTTAAAAATTCACAAAATGTGTTGTATATGATGTATTACAATTTAGAAATGAATTTTTCCTCATATATTTATAATAAACTTATTTATTTTGTGTTTACCTCAAAATGCACTAAGCAAATACTCATTATGTCTTTAAATTTGATATATTCTCGAGACAAAACATATGAGAAGCCTAAATAATATAAACACAACTTCAAATTTGTGGCCATCGGGACTCTAATATACCTCTTAAGGGATTGTACGTCCACTTTTGTAGTCAACTAAGCAAAGCTCGCTTTTTGTACTAAACATATGTTGTATTTATGTATATACTTTGGAATACTGTTAAATGGTATGTTAATAAATGTAACTAACATAGTAAAGTGTCAAACTGGCCTACTAAATATTCAAAATACGTCTTCATGGTGTCCTATAAATATAAATGTGTTAAATTTAATTGAAATCTGCTCGTAAAAATTGTGTTAGTCTTCATAAAATTCTTAGTGCCGTTTGACAGAACAATTTCTTCATAAAAATATTTTTTTCTACAGATTGAAGAACATTACAAAGCAGAAGAAAAGGTGTAGCATTATAGTTTGTTTAAGTGTTATGTCTTTATCATCTTTAGCTATTGTAAATGATAGTTCTAGAGCACACACGTCTAATAAATATCTTCACCCAAGTTTGTTCGGTGTGATTATTTAGCTTAACTTTAACTTAAATAAATCATTTGCAGTGTATGATTGTCTTTTTGTTGCTCAAACAACGTGGTTGAATCTCCTCCATATGCCCTCGGTTGCTGCAGTGTTGGTGTTTTAATTTCTTTTTTCTTTGTTGGTAAATTTTAGCAGTTTGTTCTCAAGGCTTGATTAATGGACAAAAAAAAGTGTGCATGCTTCTCCTGGAATGAAAGGATACACTACGGAGGGATTTAGAGTATAATCTAGGAATTTAGCACTAGAGCATCACTATTTTGTGAACGGCTTGGGTCCATTCCGCCTTGCAACAAACACCATCTCACTAGAGAAGAGCCATAATTTGTCCATGTTGAGCACCAACCTTTTCTTTAGCATAGCATAGAAAATCATGGAGCTCGTCATGCTGAACAATGAGTCGATGTCAGCTTCTCTGGCGAGATATCTGCTCCGGCGAGATGGATCTATATTTGAGCCACACCAAGATCATAGACGGGATTCCGCCACATATCACAAGCACATCGTCATTGCACTAACGATGTACCGGCTATGTATTTTAAAATCCTGCATCCAACGAGCTTGTTCTTTGACATGTTGAAGTGCACGTAAGCTCTATTATGGCATCTTAACTATCAAAGAGCAAGCTCACTTCCGAGTTTTGTCTCAAAAGAAAAAAAAACTCCGAGCCCCCTAAATTAATCGGCTAGAGTCTGAAGTGGGTCACCATTTCAAAGAACTCAAGGTGTGAGATAAAGCAAGTATAATAAAAACTTGAAATATTATATCTTTGCTGAGCTGAATGAAAGAGAAAATGAAAGAGAAAAGAAGCGAGTTATAGTTTTACAACCTGCTGTAACACAGGCTGCAATAAGCTATGTGAGACTGCATGATTTTTTTTATAGAAAAGGAGGATGTACCCCCGGCCTCTGCATCTAGACGATGTATGCAACCATTTTATTAATTATTCACAAAGACCTTATAAGGTAATACATCAGTAGGTTTGAAACCACCATCTTGACAACACCTGTCGCTACTCCTGCCCCCTTGATGAAGGGGTGCCGAATGTCCGAGTCTAATACCAAACAGACACCGCACCAAATCCTAACATCCAAAGCTGGATGTCCCAACCAGGCCACAATACCTGGAGTGGGACACACACGGTCCGACGCACTCCCAGTGGGCACCAAATGCGCTCGCTGCAAGGGCTATCACCTCCGTCTTCCATCGATCCATCTTCAGAGAAGATACCGACACATTGACCTTGTGAGGCCTCTCTACCATCGACGCCACCACGAAGTCAGACAACGTCATCCCCCTGCGCGAGTACATTGCCACACATCAGACACCGAGTCTTCACTGTGCCATGCCGCCGAGATCCGCCACCCTCAGTGTGTAGGATGAAGCACCGCTCCACCACCTGTGCACTCGATTCGGCACCTACTCCATAACGATGCCTCCAGCAAGGAGCGCGGTGCAGATGTCGCCACCGTCCGATCTGATAACAGATCTAGGGTTTCCCCTGGAGCAGGCCGAAAGGAGCGATACGACATGCTATGAAGATGCCTTCAACAAGGTAACGACGCCAAGAGATGTCGCCATCGTCCGCCATGACCCTAGTCGAGGCCCAATCTTCACCGGTTGTCTTGTCGCTCCAAACTCGCCTCCGGATAGATCTGAGAGCAGACCCGCCTCCACCACTTGGCCGGCCGCCACGACCATGCGAACACGCAGCCCAGGCGACCACCGCCTCTACACCGCCCTCCTGGCCGCACCTGACATGGAAGCTTGACCTAGTGCCAAAGATCGGAGAAAGGATCCCTAGATCCAAGAGACTAGCTAGGCCCAGGCCGCTGGGTTGGGATAACGCCCAAATACCGGCATCATCGCCATGATCCGGAGCGTCGCCGCGCCCATCCCTCGGTGGTGGACGTCGTCGACCGCAGCTCCAGGCTACCGCGTAGAGTGCCCCGTGTGCCCACGCCACCATGGGGGCAAGTGCCCCGCCACCACCCTCGTCGAGGTCGGCCCGGCCTTTGCCAGGAGGTCCCCTCCGGCAGCGATGAAACTAGAAGGGGAGGGGGATGAACCGCGACGGCTAGGGTTTTTCCCCGAGCGGCCAGGGAGGCGACACGGGGGATGAAAAGGAGCTAAATCTTGGACTTCGCTCTCTACCATGTGAGACTGCATGGTGGGTCATGTGTTATAGAAGTAGTATTTTTTCCGTAGCTAACCACTCTACATGTTTGCTATTACATTGGTTATAGATGACAGTCGGCTGTGTTATTAACTCGATCTCGAATCTGGCAAATTACATGTTCTAGAGAGATTAGACTACTCACAATGAGGAGTAACATAGAGTAGTAACATACATATGTTACTAGTCTAAGTTACTATAAAGCCTTTATAGTGGATAATAACATAGAGGTAGTAACATTGAGTCTTTCATTTATGAGCCTATAGACTCATCTTGCCTCGGTATCCGCTATGTTACTCCTACTATGAGTAACATGCTAAGTTACTCAATTTCTCTCTCTTCTCATTAATTAGTTGCCACATTATATTTTTTGCTTAGGTGACATCTATATTACTACCTATGTTACTCCCATTATGGATAGTCTTAGAGATCTCAGACAGTGCCGTCATCCCAATAAGCTTGGTGGTGATCACGAGGTCACACTGGATGGACCACTACGACAGCACTATCATTGGTAGGATGCTGGATAATTTCATAAGAATAGTGGGATTCAGCAAGGTAAACGTTTGTGGCTGGAGCGCCGGCCGAACCGTTTGTCCGGTCGCTCGCGGCTCGCGCGCTTGGCAGCAGCCATGCAACATTGTTTTAGTGCAGATTTAATGCAACCATGTATAAATTTGATACGCTGGCCCACACATGCAACATTTTTTAGTATAGATTTTGCTACAAACGCGGTTAAATTTGCTACAAGCCTTTTCTATTTTGTTGCAAGTTGTTCATTTAAAAAGTTGCATTCACGTTTGGTTGCAACTCGAGTTTGTTGTTTTTTTTTTACTATAGCCGACGTTTGATTTTTGCTACAACTGTGTAAATTTTTGCTACAACCGGCATTATTTTTTGCTGCAACCGTTCCCTAAAAAAGTTGCATACACGTTCGCCAGAATTGCAATCCGAGTTCACCGGATTGTTTTGCTACAACCCTTTTTTTGTTTTGCTACCACGCATCATCAACTTCGTTCTTTTTTTATGATCACGTGATATTTTTTTGGCTAGAACTATTTTTTTGTTGCAACCGTTGACGAAATTATTGCATCATGAACGAAATTTGTTGCATCGAGAAAATATTGCTGCATGAAGATCTAGGTCCGCGTACAGCTGGCGCGCGGTCCGGCCGGCGCACAGCACTGCCCATTGGGCAATCGAGATTTAGAAGCAACACGCTATGTCGGAGGATACGAAGAAAGTGCCATTCAACAGTTCCCTATGGCGGCATCCGTGCACAACCTATGCTTGTGTGGCAAACTGCCGCCACCGTGAATATCGATCGAAGGTTACAAATAGAAAGAGGCCTCAACCGCCAGAGAACGACTAGCTGGCTGATCGATTCCAAACATAGTTATTATATAGGAGTAGAATCTAAATATTATATTATTTGAATTATTGATTCGAGTATAAAACAAAGTTCCCTGATATAGTGTGCGACAATATAGTTGAGACGGTAATTAGGACCTGTCTGAGACTGTTCTACTTCATAAATTTTAGTTTCATTCCAGCAAGTTTATTTTGCAGCAGTTTCATACAGTTGTTAAGAGAGTGTTTGGCTTTTATCTAGCTCCAGCTTCAAGAATGAGAAATTTGGTGAAATGGATATATCTAATTGAATGAGTATGGAGAAACGAAGGGGTATCCACTTACTGATGGCAGTGGTGGATAATTTTCATTCAACTTTAGCTTTTACATTTTTTTGAAGCACCTTCTAAAGAGTTTCACAAAAACATAGAGTTGCATCCTAGATTTTATTTTTTTGCGGAGCGGCATGTCATGAAGTTATCCTGTCTGGCTTGCGTGTTTTGAAACGGAACTGAATTTTAAGAAGCAGAATAGTCCCAAATAGGCCCTTAACAAGCTAGAGTTGTCACACGTAGGAGAAGAATTGTGAGGAAATGGTGCACCATTAAATTACGAGGAAACGTACTACATGTTTGTAATTAAGTATAACCATTTCATCAAGCCATTTGATAGTAATATGTACTGAACAAAAAGAGGATGCAAAAGTTACTACTATAAAGCTTGACAAAAATAATAATTTAGTAATACATACTTTCTCTATTTTTAAATATAAGCCTTTTTAAAAAATTTATTAGAGGCTACATACAAAGCAAAATGAGCAAATCTATATTTTAAAATATGTCTATATACATCTGTATATAGTCCCTTAGTAAAATCTTTAAAAAAAACTTATATTTAGGAATGGAGGGAGTAGATGATAGGTAAATTTTTAATTCAGATGATAAAACACATGCCTGTTCTTTTGTAAAAATACATAAAAATATCATTATCACGAGTGAACTTTCAATCACTAAAATTTACACTATACAAAAGTCAGGGAACCATATATACTCAAGCTAGGCTTAACTTTTATCTCCTTGTGTGACACTGCCGCAGAAATCATGGAGCCTCGCCCTGTTGAACAACGAGTGAACGATAACTTTGAGCTTACTTTTTTTTATAAAAAACACTAGTTGATGGTTTAGACCGTTTTGATGACAATTATGACAGATGGATCCCGTAAATGATGATGTGGCATAACTATTCATACTAGATGTCTGTTAGAGATATATTTTGGAGGCTGCTGCGCGTCCACCGGCGGATGTTTAGTAAACATCCACCACCTCAACGGCCGTTGGATGTACCGGTACAGCCGTCCGATCTACGTCCCCGCACCCAATAGTTCCTGAGACAGAGGTCGAGTTGCATAAATAATAGCCGCGTTGCGAAAACAATAGATGCGGGACAGATCTCGCGGTGCCTCGTCCTCCTTGCGTTGGCGGGGCTGCTGCTGCTGGCGCTCCTCCCGCCTCCGGCCGCTGCCGTCGACGTCCAGGCGGTCCTTGCTGACACTGCTCGCCGTGCCCAACGCCGACCTTCCGCAGTCGCCCTCGGCGTTCGCGGCCGCCACGGGGCCGACCTCGCCGACATGCTCCGCTACCACGTCCTCCTCGAGTACCTCTCCCCCACCGACCTCCGTCACCTCCCGGCCTTTGGGAAGCTGGTCACCACGCTATTCCAGTTTCTGAAACAACGATCCAGTTTCAGGAAACGGTTCGCGATTAGACGTTGTTCTAGTTTCTAAAACAACTGCCCAGTTTCTGAAACAACGGACCAGTTTCAGGAAACGGTTATTAGGTCGAGGGGAGATTCAACGAACGAGCGGCCGGCGGATGGATCGCGTGGATCAGCGGGTGGAAGTTAAGATTTTTCTATATATTTTTGTCAAAAACTCCTTCATTTCTTAAAAATACACCGTGGTCAACTTTTTCTTAAAAAACACCCCCGTGCGTAGGATGGCCCGGCGTCCGGGTCCGCAACTGCGTCCCCGGGCCGCGTGCGTCCTCATGCCCTCCCGGCGCTGCCCCTCCTTCCCTGGGCCGCCCTCCACCGTAACACGTGCCGGATCCGGGAACATTGGCCTCCGCCACCCCGCCCAGCACCGGATCCAGCCACCGGAGGCGGCAGCATGGCCGCCGCCACCGTCGTCGCTTGCACCCGTGCCATGCGTGCCCTTCGTTGCCGGCGCGGCTTTGCTCCCTCCCGTGCGCGGCCGGTGTGGCTCTGCTCGCTCCTGTGCGTGCTCGTCACAGTGGGCGTCGCTCCGCCCCCACCCGACGCAGGTGCCGGCGAAAGCGGAGCTGCTCCGATGTCCGGCTCCCGCGGTAACTTCTTGCCCGCAAAGCTGCTGCTCCGGCGGCTAAGGGTAGCAAGGGCATGCCATACCCATGGCAGCTGCTGCTGCAAGCCGGAGAGACGAGAGGAGGAGGAGGGGGCTGATTGCTTTTTATTTTTTTGAAGAAGGGTGTGGATGTAAAATCCCCGTTTAATAGCGTCACCTGCAAACCGTTGCGCCCCATGTGTCATAATCGTCATCAAAACGTCCAAAATCAACAACTAGTGTTTTTTGCAAAAACAAACAAGCTCAAAATTAGTGATTTTTGACACAAACCCTTAGAAATGAGGTTCCTGCAATCTTAGAGCATCTCTAGTAGAACCCTCAAACCCTTAAAACAAAAACCAGTTTTAAGGGTTGAGAATTACACATTTTTGACACTTTTAAGGGTTGAAGAACAGGGGCAAAGACTAGAACCCTCAAACCCAACCCTTATAACGGAAATTCCGTTATAAGGGTTGGGTTTGAGGGTTCTAGTCTTTGCCCCAACCCCAAACCTTAAAACTGTCATTTCATATATCACACATTTCATCATATGACATATCACAAACTCAATCACATTTGACATAAAACAATAATCATTCTAGTTATTATTACAGCACCGAATAAAACAATAATCATACAAATTATTACAAAAATGTTTGAGCAAATTACAACATAAAACAATGTTTCAGCAAATTACAACAATTGTACAACGTGCACCTGCCTTGGAGGTTGCAACTGAATTATGTGAACCACTGTTCTCCAGCTTCCTCTGCAATGTAAACTCCTCCAAATAATAGTCATAGGAAGTAGCCCAATAATCAAAGTATTCAGCAACTTCCAGTTGCGACACCATACCACATGAATAAAACTGCACGCCCCTGTAATTTACTTGCTCTGTATGTATTGTTTCAGAACTCTTCTTTGCATACTCAGCACACGTATATGTTACCTGATCAGAACAATATGCAATACCTCCCAGTGGCCGCCAAAACTGTGGTTGTCCACAGAGACAGATAGGCTGGACCATAAAAAACACCAGGAACCTCCCCACTGAAAACGACGGCCAAGGAAGCGGCCGTAAATTGGTTTCCTCTGCATGATCCCTCCAAAACGACGGCCATGGCTTTGGTTGTAGCACCAGGCACGAGGGTGTGGTAGTCGAGGTATACCGTGCGTGATGATTCCGTCGGATGGGGGTGGCGAAAAGAAAATTTCAGGGAAGAAAGCAGTACCCAGCCTAGTTCTTCAGTATACTGCTTCCTCGGTGCTGCGGAGGGCCGGCCGCGGCGGCGGCGCTGGGAGGGGCGGCTGGGACGGGGCGACGCTGCGGAGGGCCGGCCGGCGGCGGCGGAGGGGAGGTCGGGGCTGCGGAGGGCCGGCCGGGACGGGGCGGCGCTGCGGAGGGCGGCGGGGGCTGCGGCGGGTGCGGGGCGGCGCTGCGGACGGGGCAGCCGGGGCAGTGGCGGCGGAGGGCGGCCGGGGCGGGGCGGCGGATGGGCGGCCGGGGTGGCCGGAGCGGAGCGGCGGCGGCGGATCGAGGGGAGGGAGCTGAAACTTTCCTCCCGCGCTGGAGAGGAAGAGGAGTGCAGGTTGGGGGGAGTTTCTCCCCCCAACCCTCACTTCTACAGGCTGCGATGGCGTTTGCGGGTTGGACCTTTAATTTTTTTTACGGGTTTAAGGGTTCTAGTCTACGTCGTTTTGTCGACGAAAACTGTAAAAAAACGGTTATTTTTAAGGGTTTGAGGGTTCTATTAGACTTGCTCTTAGTTTTTAATGTTGATGTTTTTTGCAGTTCACTCGACAGGTGGGGAAGTCGAGCCGGAGGAGGATCTTATCGAGCAGGTTGTCGTCGCTCAACACCTTCTCTGTTCCCATTTCCTATCTTCTTGTCCGACCAACTTTCAGTTTGTTTCTCATGGTTGTTATCGCCTTGAGTCATATATTCATGTGAGACAGCAAAATCGTCTGAGTCAAAATGTACTAACGTGACTCCGTGAGAAGTCAAATTTGATGTGCGTGGACCCTTTCACCTTGGCATGTTCTTATTGTTCTTTTAACCTAAAAAAAACTATGTTCTAGAGCTCAAGAAGCAAACTTTTCAAAGCGTACTTAAATTAGTTCTTTAGTTTTTCTAAATTCGAGATAACTTTGCAGAAATTTCTTTTGGAGGCCTTCAAATGCAACATTCAAAATTCGTGTAAATTCGTCCTTTTGCATTTTAAAAAATTCTGAAAAAATGCAGAGATAATGCACAAGTTTGTACATTTTTCATGACGAAATACGTTGAAATGAGGGTTGTGCAAAAAAGATAAATATGAGTTTTTTAACAAATGACACTATTCATCCTTTTAGATCATGAATTTATCTTTTTTGTACAGATCGCATTTCAACATACTTCACACTGAAATTTTGCACACATATGTCTCACATCCTTGTTTTGATGAAACCAAAATTTTGGAATATTGAAGTTTTTTCAAAATTCGACCTCCATAGAGGCCGAGAGCAAAAATGACGATATCACGCCCGGACGCACTAACGGAGATGCCACGTGGTGTCGACGTAAAACGAGTACAAGCTAAGACATGTGTAAGTACAATCACATGGCGTATATATATGCCGAAGTCAAAAGTAAGCCGAGTAACAACTTTTGGCTTTTTGTCAACGGCTGGGTGACCATGGCGCTGCCACTTGTAGCATGTAAGCCATGTATTCTCTAGCCACGCACTTGGCTAATATATAAACCGGATGGTCCACAAAATTTCATGAAAGTTTTAAAATCATGTACTGTGTGTATGCTTACTATCGCCTGAAAAAACACGGCATATATGTTTTATAAACCGAATGCATATGCTGGGTGACACGGTTTAGTGGTTTTTTATCCTCGGCTGCACGGCTTACTGGTGGTAAGCCGAGTGTTTTATCCTTGGATGCATGGCTTACTGGTTGTAACCCGAGTTTGATACTCGGCTTAGATACTAAACTGTATTTTTGTCATGTTTAGTGTGACAGCCTTGCAATTGAAACAACAATATATATAGCTCCATCAACAATTGAAATAACAAGATAGTTCCTCAACAATACCAACAATATATAGCTCCACCAAGTTCAACATGCATATATATAGCTAAATCAATTTCGTACATGCATACATAACTCCATCAAGTTCACAACATGCATACATATGCAACAAATTCACAACCAAACCCAAGTTCACGAGTGCATAAAAATATAACAACTTTGAACATTCACACCAAACATAACCATATTGTTCATGAACACAAAGTTCACAACCATGAGCTCCACCGCTATGAACATAGCATGAAAGTCCATCAAGTTCGCACCCACGAGCTCCATCATTCACATTTTATTAAAGCATCTGCAAAATAATCATGAAAGATATTTCATCATTTATAGAAAAAAGAATAACAAAGTGAGACAGCAATAGAAAATAAGTAACATTTACCCCAATGTATACTAGCCGTGCACAAGATATCACCAACACCAGAATAACGACCAACTGGACGAAGATTATCAGGTTCTTCATGACACCAAACCAGATCTGACATACACCCTTGCCTACTCCATCATCGTGCTTCGCTCTGCGCGGGAGCTGGGAGTAATGACACTCAAACGAATCGTACACTCCAGGATGCCTCACTTTGAGAAGGAACTCGGAGTGATGATCATCTGTCTGCTGCCTAGTTGGAAACCCTTTAAAGGAGGTATTGTTGTAATGGTTCACCTGTTGACGACATTCCTCCCATGAATCGTACACTGCAGGAGACGTACCTCTACACACCGCATATCACTTCATCTACCAATAGAAGAATATGATTTTAACAAGCAAAACATGGGAAGCAACAAAAGCTTAGAAGAGCACAAGCAAACCATAGCCAACCTAAGCATTAGTGATTCATATACCCAAAAGAAACATCACAAATTCTACTCAAGTTATACTCCGAGGCTACATCAGCAATTACATTCACGACATCAACATCAAACTATCTAACAAGGCTACTCTTAAAATGGAACTCTAATCAGACTGGTAGTTTGTGAAGCCTGTAAGCGTGGAGTTGGAGGACGTGGGGATCTCCCCCTTAGTGGAGGAGCAAACGTCGTAGGGAATGGCGGTCAATGGAATCAGTCGCAAAGGGCCGACTCTGTGGTGCTTTCTTCTTGGATAGATCCACTAAAAACTTAATAACGATAAGCTGTGGGTTCTCCTTAAGGAGCACCACCAAGCGATCCTCACTGGCGCACGATTCCTTTACCATGGAGTTGACCCTAGAGAAAGTTATGTCATCGGTGGAAGTCATAACCTCGAGAATGATGCTAGCACCTTCTACCACACAGTAAAATATTGGTTTTTAGTTGGACTGCCTAAGTATAATACATCATTTTACTTACATATGGAAATGAAAATCAATTGGTTTCTCGAATTTAGGACAGTAAAACTGAACCTAAACCCAGCCTTCTCACGCCACCATCGATTTTGGCCGTTAGATCATCTGTTTGGGGTGTTTTTGACCGTCCGATCATTGTTTGCGATGCACTTCTCGCTAACTGGGCCTCCTGTTCAGGGGCAGCTACTCCAGCAGAAAATTCGGTGGCCTCTGGTTAATTGGGCCAATTTCCACACGACGATTCAGCCTCATCAAGCCCACGAGCACCTCCATGTATCGGCCCCTTTCCGTTCCCCCTCCGGCCCTCCCTCTCTCTCCTTGACCTGCGCCGCCACCCCAGCATTACGTCTTGTATTTCTCAATCAATCGGGCAGCCGATACAGAGAGGATGCGGCGAGCGACCGATGCAGAGGACATGGGTGGCCTTCGATGGAATCCAGCCGAGGCGCGACTGGATGGGATCCAGCGGAAGCGCCGGATGCGGGTGAATCGGAGGCCAGTCAATCCAGTCGTCGTGCAAGACGCTGTAGAAAGGTGGGACGACATGGGCGATATTGGCGGCTCATCTCGTGGAAACTGCTCCACTCAGACTTCAAACACACAATCATACTTCGGTTTCTAATCACGCATTCATGGCGGGGGCCGACGTCTCATGTGTTGGGCACTTCAGTTTCCAATTGGTACGTGTATATAGGCTTCCTCCCCTGCCCCTTTTCGCTCATCCTCTGTGATCCAGCAGAAAAACATCCTCAGCATTGCCCGCTGGAGCCGTAGAAGCATGGGGGCGAACGGCCCGGCTAGCAGCATGCCCGCCTCGTCGTCCACTTCGTCGACCACGACTGTTGATGGTGGCACAATCCAGAAGCCATGGTTGTCTGTCTGGCTTGGGAACCCCGGCAGGATGTACAATCTAATGGGATTAAGCGCCATCGACGAGGAGAGGTGGAGGCTTGAGGTACTAGCTACTAATGTTTCAATCCTACTAGGCAGTGCCTTGCTATTAATGTCTACTACCGCAGTGGAAAAGAGGAGTTCATTGCAATCTGTAAGATGGATGTGTGATCCGTGAAGTAAAGATCCATCCGGCATCCGTGAATGGCCGAGGCAAAATTTTAGTGTGGAATAGAAAATAAGTAGATTTGTGGGAAGTGCATCAGTAGGATGCAAATGGAACTTTTGAGACTTCATGAAGTTGAGCAAAACTGCCGAAAATAAATTCAGTCATGCAACCAAAGTAGAGCCTCTTCAGCAAGAGAACCTACATATTTTAAGTTTTTTATAGCCTGATCCGGATAATGTAAGTTAAGTTTGTAATCTTTGTGAATCATTTTGCTCCAGCTTTTCTTAGTATCCTTTTTAGTTATGCTAAACTTACATCCTTCTTTCAACAGTTTAGTGATTATTTAGAAGGGATGCTGCGTATTCCTAGATGCACCGGAGCACTAGATGTGGTCTGATTTGGCCTTTGTACTTCATTTCACTCCACATCAGAGACTCTTAATGAAAAGTTAGTTGGTGTAATTTGCGATCAAACTTGTTGCCTGCTACCTTATTAAATCTAATTGCACAACTCGGTGGGTAGGCTCGGTTTACGTGAAGCTTTATGTTCTTGCCTACATTTTTTGCTATTTTCATTGGTTTTGCGAAGCCATGTAATGTTTGTAGTAGCATAGCCTTTCTTATATAGATTTTAACAAAAGTGAGATTTATTTTTAAGGATAACACTGGGATATTATATATTTATTTTTTAGAATTCTCAAATTGTTCTCAATTATGCCACCCTGCCTACTTGGATATCGCCTCGCTTGTTCTGAGGGAGTTGTGCTAGCCACCATCGACTGTTGAAGTTAATCATGATACAATTCATAAATCGTAGTTGCTAGAAATCTAAATTGAGCCATTTTAACTATGTCCAGCAAAATAGATGTTACATGCTTGGAAAAGGCTACTTAGGCTTGATGATAAGCTCTTCTCAGGGGCAAAATGTATTATTATTTTTGGTTGTTTGACACTACAAACTCTTGGCATTCAGTTAACTATGTACCGTCCTATACTCATCCGATTACTTATAGCTGAGAATAGTAGAGGTCTTGAATAGTGTGATTAGTTAATCTATAGTCTGGCTTCAGTATCTCACTATTATAACATGTTGTTATCTAAATTAATCGACTGTAAGACTGGGGCTACGAAACCAATTTGAATGATGGGACCCATTTGTTTTGTTTTGTGTTCGTTCAGCAAGGAAGAGCAACAAGAGGTACTTTGTAGTATAATGCATTGTACTGGTAACATTTTGTTGCCTTAAAACGTACTAAAACGATTTGCTATGTGTGGTCTCATATTTTTGCCGTTGTGGACTCTGGCTCACATACTATCCAATTCTGGCCATTTCATTTTAATCCATGGACGTTCATGTCCAATTCTGGAGTACTACGCACGTGAGCCGAATGGACGCTGGGCAGTTAGCTGCGGTTCCTAGAAGATATTAGTGGTCTGGGAGTGCGCCAAGCCGTTCCAATCAGTCTCTCTCCCTCCCGGTAAAGAAATGTGTTGGATAGAGAGAACGTCGCTATGAGAGAAAGAACCAATGGCTGGACAGAGAGAACGTCGCTCTGAGAGAAAGAACCAGTGGCACCGTTCCTGTGAGGGAGATGTGAAGGTGTGCAGCGAGGAGATGCGGACCTCCCAGTTTATGTTACTTACGCTAATACATTTTCACTAATTACCTACCATTCTATTGTAAAAAGGGACGGACGCGGCAACGCGCGTCTTGAATGATCTAGTACTAACTAAAGTGATGAGCCTTTTCACTAGTGTGTGTTAGAATTAAATGGGCTTGGCCCACCTACAAAATTCTGAAATCTTAAATTGAACCCATGAATAAAATGACAAGTGGTGGTGCTAAAGTTTAGTCTCATACCGTTAGTGGAAGAAGTGTTGGACCTCTTTATATAGTGAGTTCTCCCCACCACTCTAAGTGTGTGTTGAGAAGAGAAAGGAGAGAACCAGAGAAAGGAGAGAACCACACGCGCGCGCTCGCTCGCCTCGCCTCGCGTGGTGTGGCGTGGCGTGGCGTGCGACATAGCGTGAATGGTCCGCCAAATTTCGGTCAGATGCCTTGCGGGGCCGCGGCTATACATCTTATTGGGGTCGGTCAAAGACACACCGAAACACATCTAGGGTTTTGCCTCGTCTCACAACTTGCGCCGCCATCGTAGTCTACCTCATCCCGAGCGCCGGCATCCAACGACGAACGGGAGAGCAGGTCTCCGGAACCAGTCGCCTTTGCGATTCTGTACGGAAGAAGGCGAATTAGGTTTTTGGGAAGCGATTTACGCGACTGCTCGCTGCTTCCACAACGGATCGTCTACCAAGCAAGTCAGGCGGTGCCGCGTACCGCCGCCTCAAGCATCGTCTACTTCGTCCCGTCGTCGCCAACGTCATCGTCAACAACGTGTCTGCACCGAACACATCTGCTTCCTCTACAAACGTTCGGTACGTGCGTCGTGTTCCCATTAGCCTGATGAACATGTTAGATGCGTACATGTTTTGCTATACGGTCTTGCTACTATTCATGTTGTCTGCTGCATCTAGTATGTTAGAGTTTCACATGTTAGCAGCTGATATCGTCATCTTTATATTCTGGAATTAATCATGGAAATTGTGCCTAATTATTCAACAATCCAAAAACCTAATTGTAGGCAATTTTTTGAGTCAACTATGGCTGGATTTTCTGATGCACTGAGGCCGGATAAGTTTACCAGTGTGCACTTTAAGAGGTGGAAAGTGAGATCCACGCTCTGGCTTACTGCTCTAAAAGTTTTTCATGTTAGTGCTGGCATGCTAGAGGGAGCTTCTGATGAAGATCAGAGGAAGTTCCAGGAAGCCAACACTATGTTTGTGTGATGCATTTTGAGTGTTCTTGCTGACCGTCTGTGTGATGTGTACATGCACATACAAGATGGAAAGACACTCTGGGATGCACGGAAGGTTAAATTCGGTGCTACAGATGAATGCAATGAATTGTACATCATGGAGAATTTTCACGACTACAAGATGGTGAATAACCGTTCTGTGGTTGAACAACCTCATGAGATACAGTGTATTGTGAAGGAACTGGAACTCCTTAATTGTGATCTACCCGATAAATTTGAGGTTGCGTGCATTATTGCAAAGTTGCCTTCTTCATGGAGGAACTTCGCCACTTCTCTGAAACATAAGAGATAGGAGATATCAGTTGAAAATCTAATTGCATCTCTTGATGTTGAAGAGAAAGCTCAGGCTAAAGACACTACTGAGAAAGGAGGTGAGGTTCAACCTACTGCCAACATGGTACAAAGGTTCCCACAAAACAAGAACAAAGGAAAGAACAAGTCTGTTTTCAATAAGCCTATAAAGACTACTACCTTCAAGAAGAAGAAGTTCAACAAGGCTGAGCTAGAGTGCTACGCCTGCGGGAAGCTCGGACACTTTTCCAAGGAATGCCCAGATCGCGCAGACCGTAGAGGGAAAACCAGCTCCAAGACAGTCAACATGGTGACCGCTAGCAATACTGATGGGTATGGTAATTTACCTATTGTGCTTTCAGTATTTCAATCATCTTCATGGTGGATTGATTCAGGAGCTAACGTTCATGTGTGTGCTAACGTCTTTTTGTTTACTTCTTATCAGGCCGCAAGGGATTCTTCCATCCTAATGGGGAATGGGTCGCATGCTTCTCTTCGTGGCATTGACACGGTGGATTTGAAGTTTACTTCGGGAAAGATCGTGCAACTAAGAAACGTGCAACATGTCCCTACTATGAACAAGAATCTAGTTAGCGGCTCCCTTCTACGTCGAGATGGGTTTAAGGTAGTTTTAGAGTCAAATAAAGTAATCGTGTCGAGATTTGGACAATTTATAGGTAAAGGCTATGAGTGCGGAGGCTTGTTCCGCTTTTCCCTTTCAGATTTTTGCAATAATTCAGTAAACCAAATTTGTGCTAGTATTAATGATGATACAAGTGTTTGGCATTCTCGTTTGTGTCATATTAATTTTGGTTCAATGTCTCGACTATCCAGTATGAGTTTAATTCCTAATTTCACACTTGCCAAAGGTTCTAAGTGACATAATTGTGTGCAATCGAAGCAACCTTGAAAGCCTCACACGGCTGCCGAAGAGAGAAACTTGGCACCTCTAGAACCCATACATTCTGATCTATGTGAGATTAATGGTGTGTTGACAAAAGGTGGAAAGAAATATTTCATGACTTTGATTGATGATGTGACTAGATTTTGCTATGTTTATTTATTGCTAACTGAAGATGAAGCTCTCGATTACTTTAAGATCTATAAAACTGAAGTTGAAAATCAACTAGAGAGAAAGATCAAGCGTTTTAGGTCGGATCGTGGTGGAGAATATTTTTCCAAAGTTTTTGATGAATTTTGTGAGGAACATGGTATTATTCATGAGAGGACGCCTCCCTATTCGCCCCAATCAAATGGGATTGCCGAGAGGAAAACCGCATGTTGACTGACTTGGTGAACGCCATGATAGGCACTGCTGGTTTATCTAAGGCATGGTGGGGGAGGCTTTGTTGACTGTATGTCATGTCCTGAATAGAGTTCCTAAAAAAAATAAAGAGAAAACTCCTTATGAAGAGTGGGTTGGGAGAAAACCATCAGTTTCTTATTTGCGTACTTGGGGACGTTGGGCAAAGGTCAATATTCCTATCCCCAAGAAACGCAAACTTGGACCAAAGACAGTGGATTGTGTTTTTCTGGGTTATGCTCGGCGGAGCATTGCTTATAGATTTTTAGTAGTTAAATCTGAGGTTCCTGATATGCATTTAGATACTGTAATGGAATCTCGTGATGCAACATTTTTTGAGAATATGTTTCCTATGAAAGATATGCATAGCATTGCTAGATTTTCTTCTGAGTTAAATTCTAAATCTAGTACACTTGATGATTATATTGAACAAACACTCGAGGAAGTCCATGAGAAGGATAACGATAAAGCTCCTGTAAGGAGCAAGAGACAAAGGGTTACAAAATCCTTTGGTGATGATTTCATTGTATACCTTGTGGACGATACTCCCAAGTCTATTGAAGAGGCATATGCGTCTCCAGATGTAGATGATTGGAAAGAAGTTGTTCATAATGAGATGGACTCAATTCTTTCTAATGGAACTTGGGAGTTAACTGAACGACCTTATGGTTGTAAACCTGTGGGTTGTAAATGGGTGTTCAAAAAGAAGTGAAGGCCTGATGGTACCATTGATAAGTACAAGGCGCGACTTGTGGCCAAGGGCTACACTCAGAAAGAAGGCGAAGATTACTTTGACACATATTCACCTGTTGCTAGAATAACCACCATTCGGGTGCTACTTTCCCTGGCTGCCTCTTATGGTCTGATCATTCATCAAATGGATGTAAAGACAGCTTTCCTAAATGGAGAGTTGGAAGAGGAAATTTATATGGATTAGCCTGATGGGTTTGTGGTAAAAGGAGAAGAGAAAAAGGTGTGCAAGTTGCTAAAATCTTTGTATGGTCTGAAACAAGCACCTAAGGAATGGCATGAGAAGTTTGAAAGAACTTTGACTCATGCGGGATTTGTCATTAATGAGGCTGATAGGTGTGTCTACTATCGCCATGGTGGAGGCAATAGTGTCATATTATGTTTGTATGTGGATGGCATATTGATCTTTGGTACAAACATTGTTGTGATCAATGAGGTGAAGACTTTCCTGTCAAAGAATTTTGACATGAAAGATCTATGAGAAGCCGATGTGATCCTAAACATCAAAATTATTAAGGATGAGAGTGGGATTACTCTAACGCAATCTCACTATGTTGAGAAGGTCTTGAGCCGTTTCGGCTTTATGGATAGCAAGCCTTCTCCAACACCTTATGATCCCAGCGTGATACTTAGAAAGAACAAGAAAGAAACGAGATAGCAATTAAGATACTCTCAAATTGTCGGTTCACTTATGTACCTAGCTAGCGCTACATGACCATACATCTCTTTTGCTGTGAGCAAACTGAGTAGGTTCATGTCCAACCCGGGTAATGATCATTGGCATGCACTAGAAAGGGTCTTGCACTATCTGAGAGGTACTATGAGTTATGGAATTCACTATTCACGGCACACCGCTGTGCTAGAAGGATATAGTGATTCACATGGGATCTCTGATGTTGATGTACTCTATGCTACAAGTGGGTATGTATTTACTCATGGAGGTGGTGCAGTGTCATGGAGGTCTTGCAAGCAAACCATATTGACAAGGTCAACTATGGAAGCAGAACTAACTGCATTAGACACAGCCACTGTAGAGGCAGAATGGCTGCGTGAACTCTTGATGGACTTGCCTGTGGTTGAAAAACCTGTACCGGCTATTTTTATGAATTGTGACAACCAAACGGTTATCGCTAAAGTGAATAATTCTAAGGATAATGCGAAGTCATCAAGACACGTGAAGAGACGTTTAAAATCTGTCAGGAAGTTGAGAAACTCCGGAGTAATAACTGTTACGTATATTCAAACAGACAAAAACCTGGCAGATCCTTTTACAAAGGGACTATCACGCAATGTGATAGATAGTGCATCTAGGGAGATGGGTATGAGACCCATAGACGTTACACCATAGTAGTAACCCAACCTTTGTGATCGGAGATCCCGTGAATTAGGACCTGGGAATAACAAGCTATTGGTTAACAGAGGAGAGTAATAAGTGACCGTCTCTAAGTGAAGATGCAAAACTCTCATAGCCGTAAGGCTTAAGTACTGTTAGGCAGGTTGGCAACATGCCTTAATGTGATTCTATTGGCTATTATAGAAAAGATGTTGTCCTACAAAACAATCTTGAAAGAACACACCTATATGAGCTCCGATTTTAAAACGTCGCAATCTAGGAGATTTGGGTAATCTCTAGTAAGCTCACGAAGAGACCAGGGAGTACGACGTATATGTTCCAAACCGCGGGATAGCCTACTGGCAGCCAGGTACTGGTTAAGACTTTGAGTGAAACCTGTTCACACAAACCTAGCAATTTAAGGCATAGTCCATTGTCAAGTTGTGGATTGATGTAGCTTAAAGTTCTAGGTAGAAGTTTAACTTAACAGTCTCTGCTGAAACACTGGTATATTAAACAAGTGGAGAGACAAGGCAAATCTCTAAATGAGTATTTGAGATCCGGTGGGGGATTGTTAGAATTAAATGGGCTTGACCCATCTACAAAATTCTGAAATCTCAAATTAAGCCCATGAATAAAATGGTAAGTGGTGGTGTGGTGGTGCTAAAGTTTAGACTCATACCGCTAGTGGAGGAAGTGTTGGACCTCTTTATATAGTGAGTTCTCCCCACCACTCTAAGTGTGTGTTGAGAAGAGAAAGAAGAGAACCACACGCGCGCGCTCGCTCGTCTGGCCTCCAAATATACAGCTTATCGGGGTCGGCCGGGCATGGCGGCGCGTACGTGCGACATACGCGTGAATGGCCCGCCAAATTTCGGTCCGATGCCTTGCGGGGGCGCGGCTATATTTTACCGTTTTATTTTTTATGTCTTGGCGGACAAGTTAATTTTTTGTCCGGTAAGTATACGACTTGGAAACCAAGTCGGTTTGAGACGTGATCGCGACACGGAACCGACCTTGGTCCTCCTATATATACAGCTTATCGGGGTCGGCCAAAGACACACTGAAACACATCTAGGGTTTTGCCTCGTCTCACAACTTGTGCGGCCATTGTAGTCTACCTCATCCCGAGCGCCGGCGTCCAACGGCGAACCGGAGAGCAGGTCTCCGAAACCAGTCGCCTTTGCGATCCTGTACGGGAGAAGACGAATTAGGTTTTTGGAAAGCGCTTTGCGCGACTGCTCGCTGCTTCCACAACGGGTCGTCTACCAAGCAAGTCGGGCGGTGTTGCGTACCGCCGGCTCAAGCGTCGTCTACTTCGTCCCGTCGTCGCCAACGTCATCGTCAACAACGTGCATGCACCGAACACATCTGCTTCCTCTACAAACGTTCGGTACGTGCATCGTGTTCCCGTTAGCCTGATGAACATGTTAGATGCGTACATGTTTTGCTATACGGTCCTCTACTATTCATGTTGTCTGCTGCATATAGTATGTTAGAGTTTTATATGTTAGTAGCTGGTATCGTCATGCTTTATATTCTGAAATTAATCAGGGAAATTGTGCCTAATTATTCAACAGTGTCGCCATTTTGTTTATGCTGAAACTGTTGTAGTATGAAACAATTTACTATATTGTTGTATATTCTGAAACATTTATTGACTTACGAAAGTTCTATAAGTTAGCCAACATCGAGCTGCGCTTCCCAAGGAGGAAGGTGACGACTCCTCATTGTTGCCTTACAACTTGCAGCTTCGGAAGTATCACTAGCCTGGACATGACTGTTTTATAGTTTTGAGCTTTTTGTACGGGGAGATCTTTCCATTGTGTTTCTGGTAGAGAACATCGATTCATTCCTATTACCGTTGGCCTCACAGTTCTAGAATTCGAAACCTGACGAACAATGGTGGATGTGTTATTCTTGAACATGAAAACAACAGTTTGAGCCATCACTTGATTGCAGAAAAATGGGGGGTGATATGTAAACCCGGTGAAGTGATGTAATGTTTTTAAATTCTAGTTTATGCACTGAAACTGCTGATTTTTTGTCGCTAGTTTTGTGGTTTTTCTCTAGTTACATGTACAAATTTATTTGTGATGCATATATCTCTCCCTAATAATGAAGCACCGATGGCTTCTGTCGTCCGCCGTCGCGATCGCATGCTGTTTTGCAGAAAGGCCCCTAAGGTTTTAGGTATTCAACTCGTGGTCCCTCTTTAAATGGTACTCCCTCCGTTCCTAAATATAAGTCTTTTAAGAGATTTCAATTGTGGTCCACATACGAAGCAAAATGAGTGAATCTATACTCTAAAGTATGTTTATATACATCCGTATGTAGTCCACTAGTGAAACCTCTAGAAAGACTTATATTTAGGAACGGAGGGAGTATATGAGAAAACATTTCAGTTTTGCAAATTAACCCCTGCATCTTGTGAGAATTCGATCCGCACTCCTTTGTTCTATCTTCTCCAGTGGCAGAGAAGGTGGAAGGGGAATAACTTCAGCTCGGCTCGTCGGCGAGCGTGTTGCAGGAGGCTTCACGACGAGGAGGCCAGTGGGCGTTGTGCGCTTACAGGGGAGCGGGTAGGCCGAAGGCAGAGCGCCTAGAGGGGGCTCGTGCAAGAGAGACCGAGAGGGCCGGAGGTGGAGGGAATGGCCGGAGGATGAGGGCAGGGGAGAGAGAGGCCGAGAGAGTCGGCCCGAGGGAGGGGGACTGAGAGAAAGAGAGAGAGAGACTATGTGTGTGTGAGCCGGAGAGGGGCGGTCGCCAGAGCCGGACCTCCAGAACAACGACGCGGCAATCTGGATGGCACAGCGGCTTTGACCCCGGAGAACGGCGATTGATGGCTGCCAACAGACGGATCCGGGCGAAGGAGGCTCTGAGAGGCGCATGGAAGACTGTCAAGGTTGGGGGCGCCGGATCCAGAGTTCGCGATGGTGAGAGATGGGGAGAGGGTAGAATCTTGCCAGTATGAGACGAGTTAGAGAAGCGGCAACGCGTGCGGAACAGAGCATGAAGGCCGCTCCTTTTGAGGAGGCGACGATGGACGACAGAGCTCACGGCTGCGTCCTTCTCGGCTCCTGCCGGCGTGGTCGCTCAATTCGCTCCGCGGCGCGAAGGCCCATTGCCGGCAAGGCAGCGTTCTGCAATGCACCAGCCTGCAATGGAGGCGGCGCCCATGGTGCAGCTGTGGGCTTCAGCGCACACCGCGGGGGAAGTGCTACCGGACACCGGCTTGGCCCCGATGCTGCTCCTCCCAGACGGTGGTACCCATGGCCTGGCCCACTAGCCGCCGACTGAGCTCCCAGCAGAGGCGCACATCGATGGAGACTTCGAGCAGGTCGCCCCACCATGGTTGTGCAGTGGGGGTCTGCCCGCGTGCTGGGGTGGTGATGCACGGAGGGACAGATCCTGGCAGTGGCTGCCACCGTGGCCGGGCACTAACTACTGGAGTGCTTCGTGGGTGCAGCACGGGCAGCTGTTGTGAGGAGCACAGCCAGGCATCAGCGCTGGTCTCCTCTTCTCTGTAGCAGCAGGAGGAATGGTGATGTTTTGGATAAGGGTCACATAGTGCGCAGCTCGGTGGAGATTTAGTGCCTATTGCTATTTTTTGATCAATACTTGTTGGTAGATGTACACGGACTTGAAGCTGCTGGATACTTCGGTGCTCATCCCCGTTGGATTTATATGCGATTGTTTGTGACGTTCCAACAAATTGTTATTTGCTAGATGGTCCTTTTCACATTAGTTCATTATAGTTATTTGATTGTACCGCCTTATAGAGCATCTACAACCGGACTTAACAAATCTGACCTCTCAAACGTCCACAACCGGATACGTTAAATTAAAAACCTCAAATCTATATTATTACATTCAACATAAATCTAATATTAAACGGGCCTCGTTCGGGTCCGCCGTATCCATGTCGGACGGCTAGATATACCCTTCATAGTGTCCGTCTGATCGTCAGCAAGGTAGAGTAGGACATGAGACACTAGCCGGTTCATGAAAGTCGAGCTTCCGCCGTCTTTCATGCTCGACTCTTCCTTAAATTTATCACTTAGTGTTACTCCAGAACAATCCAACCGTCAACTGCAAAGTTAGTATACGGAACTACATGATCATCTTCTAAGAAGCATGTCTACGTGCTCCAACACTAGCGCATTCATGAATATTTGTTTATAATTTGTACAAAAACTTATTCGAACTTATTTAAAATTATAAACATTCTGATGATCCTATTTTATAATGTTTGTATAAGTAAAATCGAATTTCATGGCTAACAGAAATACTCAGTGTAACCTTACTTCTAAAGCTTGCAAAAATTAGATTAAAATAATATTGCACAATGACACAGGAAGAAAATTATATTTAACATTTCGGCCGGTGCAACGACACGGTCACTTGTACTAGTACTAATATAAATGTCTTATATGTGAGGGATTTCTTCACCTTCCTTTGTTGCCACTTGGGCACCAAAGACTTGGAAGAAATCTCCCACGTTGTGGGAGCCTAGGAGGGATCCCATACAACCAAGGAAAATCCTGCTCGGGGGCTTGGTGTCCTGGGTTTATCTAGCCTGGCATCCAAATATATAGAAAGTCTATTCGTCATTCATAATTCTTCACCCCGGTGTATAACCTTTCAAAATATATTTTCTGTTGAATGTCATAATTCTACCTCACACACTCCTTATAATCTTACCTCACCAACATGGACTAATCTTACCTCACATGCATTGAACTCTCACGAGAGTGTTATAATTTTACCTCACCTCACACATGCATGTTGTAATATTATCTCACGTGCATGACATACTTGTTTCTTACGGTGGGTGTTAAGAAGCACTTAAGTACACACCATAATATTACCTCAAATGCATTTTAATTCTTAGGGTGACTATGGGGTGCGTGAGGAGGTGGGGTGAGGAATTCCTCACCCAGGATTTAGTCCTGTTCGTGTCTTGGACCTTTAGTCCCGGTTCGTGTCTCGAACCGGGACTAAAGGGTTTGGAGGATTTAGTCCCGGTTGGTGTCTTGAACCGGGACTAAAGGGTAGACTTTTAGTCCCGGTTCGTGACACGAACCGGGACTAAAGGTGTTTAGATTTTTTTTTTCTGTTTTTAAATTCTTGTTTGTAGTTTCTGTTTTAAATTGCTTATATCTTTTAGGATATTTGATGTTTTTGATTGATTATTTTTGCATTAGATTCAAAATTTTGTCTAGTTTCTGTTTGTGCCATTAGTTTTCTAATTTGAATGGTTTAAATTTGAATTTGTTTAAATTTGCTTCAAACCCAGTTTTTGAATAACTTGAGTTTACAAATAGTTTTTAATTTAATTCTTTTTGCTCCCACTCATGTGTTAGATTGTTATCACAGTAAGATTTATTTGGTTATTTTTAGAATAATTTAAATTAGGATTTTAATTAAAGAAATATTGTTTTGCTTATATAGTTGTTTTAGTCATTTAATTGTTGTTTATTATTATTTTTAGTTAGTTCTTTCTGTAGATTTTAACATGTTGTAGTATGGTGAATATTTAATGCACAAAAAAAATCTAGAGTTCAATTAATTTTAAAAAAATGCCTTTGTAGCAGATGGGTTTTCGTCAGAAACCTTGATACTTTGAGTTTTGTAGAAAATAAACAAAAATAATAAAATCTTCAAAAAATAAACAAAAATGATAAAATCTTCAAAAAATAAAATCCTTTGAGATGTTGTTAGGTTTTAGTGTCTAGTCGGTATAGAAATTTTTGATATGAATTTTCACCGTTTTTGCAAAAAAAGGAAAAAAAATAAACGGTCATAACTTTTGCATACGACGTCCAAAAAAAATTAATATATAAAAAAAACTAGAAAAAATTGGTACTCGATTTCACCCGGGCTTGCCCGGTGAAGTTTTCTCACATGCTCAAAATTCCAAATGGAAAAAAAGTTATTTCAAAAAGAAGTTTTTTCCAAAAAAAAAGAAAAATAATTTTATTTAAAAATATTAGGTTGTTTTCATTGAAATTCACTATTATTGTTACTTATTAAGTTTATTTTAATAATTGTTTGTAATTCGAAAAATTAAATCATGTGACATGACATCAAGACCCAAGTTGTTTAGGATTGATAGCTTACTATTGTCAGGAAAACAACAAATGCACACTTGGCAACTAGGGGCGATAGAACCAGAAAGTTAAGCATGCTCGGGGTGAAGTAGTGAAAGGATGGGTGATCGGCCGGGAAGTTAGACGATTTGAAATGAGTGATCCACGCTAGAGCAGTGAGGATGGGTGATTAGAGATTAAATTGTCAAATAATTCAAAGATTAGAAAATTGGAATAAAACATAAAAAAAATCAAAAATAAAATTTGATTTTTTTTTTAAAATCTACCTTTTCGGGTCAAACAAACAAAAGAAACAAACGGATCCTTTAGTCCCGGTTCGTAAGTAGAACCGGGACTAAAGGTACTCCCTCCGAGGCGGCCACGTGGAGCACCTTTGGTCCCGGCTTGGAACAGGGCCGGGACTAAAGGTTAGGCCTTTAGTCCCGCCCCTTTAGTCCCGGTTGGTGAACCAGGACTAAAGCCCCTTACGGGCCGGGACTAAAGGCCTTGTCCCCACTAGTGTTGGAGGCTCCCACCAACACGAAGAAGCTTCACCACAATGGAATGTGGCTTCAAGGTAACTTCAAATGCTCGAGGCAATCTCCACAACCTAATTGGAGACCCCGATGCTTGCTCGGAGCTTTACATCACAATGAATGAGCTCCGAGACACCACCAAGCTTCTAGGATGCCAAAGCATCCAAGAAGAACAAGCTCTAAGGTACCAAACACCCAAGAGTAATAAGCTTCTCAAGCTTCACTTCCACGTATCACCATGGAGAACTCAAATCTATGCACCAAATGCAATGCCAAGGGCACACGGAGTGCCCAAGTCCTTCTCCCCCAAATCCCTCCACAACAACTAATGCTATGGAAGAAAGTGAGAGGAAGAACAAAGAAGAACACGAAGAACTCCACAATATAGATCCAAGGGGTTCCCCTCACATAGAGGAGAACGTGATTGGTGAAAATGTGAATCTAGATCTCCTCTCTCTTTTCCTTCAAGAACTAGCAAGAATCATTGAAGGGATTGAGAGTTAGCAAGCTCGAAAGAGGTCAATAATGGGGGGCAAACTCGAGCTCAAAAATAGGTTTCAATGGGGAAGAAAAAACCCTTTTGTAGGAGGGGGGAAAATCCAACCGTTACCCCCTCAGTCCACACATGAGCGGTACTACCACTCAAGGGAGCGGTACTACCGCTCGGGCAGATGCGACAGCCAGCCAGAGCAAAAGCACGGGGTGCGATAGTGCCGCCGAAGCGGTACTATCGCTCGCAAGAGCGGTACTATGATTAGGCAATGGTAGCACCACGACCTACTGCCTCTCAGGGTAGCATGGGGTTCTGGAGAACAGAAGAGAACAGAAGAGTAGCCGGTAGTAGTGAGTGGTACTACCGCCCATGGGCGTACTACCGCTTGCTACTACCGCCCTACTACCACACATCCCTTCTGTCCAAAATCAGGGACAGAAGAGTAGACGGTAGTACAGGGCGGTACTACCACCGACCTGGGGGGTACTACCGCTCACCTGGGCGGTACTACCGCTTGGACCTGTTCAGGCAGAACACATGCAACAGATGAAAAGTATGAATACCAGAACTGCCATAACTTTCACATACGAGCTCCGAATTGAGCAAACTCAAGCTTGTTTATTCAAGACGGTATGAAGATGACCATAAGCTCTAAAACTCTCATAGATAAACACCACACATGAACCAAGAAAGATGCTGCTGCCAAGAATGCAATGGTTTGATCTCTCAACGAACGATACGATCAAGCTACTCACTTGAGAGCCCCCTTGATAGTACATCAATTGATCTTATAACCTGGTCTCCCCACTACTACCATGAGGATGGTAAAATAGAAAACCTATCAAGGGCAAACCTATACCTTCCACACAGTCCACTTGAAATAGATGATGACGATCTTGACTTCCTCAAGATGGACCACCTTTCTTGATTGCGTTGGCTCGATGAAGACTAGATGATTGCTCCCTTGTACCCACTATGGGTGAGCCACTCTTCAAGACATCTTCAAAAGTCCATTGCCACCACAGTGGACGGCAAGCTTCACGCATGAAATCGTCATGATGCTCCACTTGAACTTGCACACCACAATCTTGATGACGATCACCGCCTGATGGCATCCTCCATGGGTTGTATGAGATATTCCTCCTGGCGCAAGCCCATGGGAACACACCTAAACCCACATAGAACTCTCACAAAGACCATGGGTTAGTACACAAAGCGTAATGGACAATGCTGACCATACCATGGGATCACTTGATCCCTCTTGGTACATCTTGCACGTTATGTGTGTGTTGATGAATTTGATTCACTCTTTGACTTATTCTTGATCAATCTTGTGTTTTTATGACCAATCTTTGGATAAACCTTGAATACCACCTTGGCCATCATAGAAAATCCTTAAAACCAACATATAAAATTCAAGAAGTGTTTATGGACAAATCCTTCGAATATAACTCAAGGCAACCATTAGTCCATAGGGATTGTCATCAATTACCAAAGCCAAATATGGAGAAATATGCTATAACACCTCTCTTCTTCGTGCCACCGCTACTCCACATCGCCTCCACCCACCGCCGCCATGAATCCACATCATCCTGGAACAGGATGACCATGGACCCTGCAAAGACCCGGTCGTCATGCCCTGGTTCCTTCCACCTGTGGGGCTTATTGCTTGATCGAGACGAGAAGCGGTGAAAATGGGAAGGAATTCAGCCCCATCTATGAAGCTTCGACGGTGATCTTGTGCAGTCCGACACCGACAGCGTGTTGCGTGCTTGCGTTCTATCTACGGGCACATTGTGTGGTGCTCGTGTGCACACGGAAACACGTCCGAGCCATGACAACCACTCGATCCAAATTTGTAATTTTTAGTATGTATATGTGACTCGAAGTTCTCTGGAAAATTCGGCGATAAAAAGTCTATAAGTTCATACTATACTAAGGGTTGCACGCCAATGTATTGGTTTTCTACAGATTTTGCAAGGTACTGTAACCTTGTATATTTTGCAGGGTCGTGTAGGTAGAAACTTGTTTTTTCTATGGTTGTGATATTGCAACTCCAAGATCCGAAGACAGTTCTGTTTCTCCTATTGCTACACAGCGAACAATATATACACAAATGATATAAAACAAACTCAGGAATTTACATAAAGTTGGGGATGCTTGAAAAAAGGAGATTGAAGTTCATTTACTAAATTGCATTTAGTCCAATATGTAAAAACACACAAAAATTGCTATGCAAAGAACATGCGACATTTAAAACAAATTAAAAAGAAAAGTAAAATATATAAATATAAATATTGAAAAACCATCAGAAGTTTTTTGTTCTGAATGGCAGACATGGTTAGAGAAAAATAATTCTAAACAAAGCCTCACACATAGACAATGTTAACTCTAGAAGTTCAAATTCAAGAAAACTGAAGAGTTGAAATTCGATAAAAGCCTCACCCATGCCTAGATGTTTGTATACTATCGCCCGGAAAATTAGTGCATAGGTGCTAACCACTGTAATCCTGCGTCGTTGTGCAACACCGCCGACCAGAGCTCCTCGCCGCAGTCTAGATTCCTTTAATGTGTAAGGCCGAGCTCCGCAAATTTGGCACTCATGCCGGCAGCGCTACACACAGTGCTCCCTATGCACGCATGATTTTTTCTCTCTCTAGTAACTAGCATGTTTGGTGAATCTGTTAAGTCTTGCTACTACGATCAGAGAAGGAAAAACACCACTAAACCTCATTATGAGATAAATGGAACCAAACTAGTAAACTTGGGAAGTCCATGTGTGTCGCCTCCCATTTCTTTTACAAGATGGTCGTGCGTGCATGTGTTTGGTGTGCTCGCGCTATCGGTATGTTTTTCCTTTATTTCTTGAATAAATCAGAAGTTCATACATACAAAATACAGAAGCTATAATATCTTATAACAAAAATGTCTATATGCAAAATTTACATGCCAAAATTGTGTTTGGTGTGTGAGGGTGTGCCAACACCACAAGTTCGAATGAGGAAAAATAAATAAAATAAAACCTAAAAAATGTTCACCAGAGTAAGTTTGAAAAAAGAGGAACACACCATCAAAATATCCACAATAATTGGTCAAATTAAAATAAGAAAAACAATTCTGAAAAATTTCAATAGAAAATTGATTTCCCTATTTCTAGAAAAAACAAAGAAATTCAAATTTAAATAATGGATCTGTTCAATGTTTACTAAAAGCGCGGATTGTAACCGCTAATAAAAAATAAAACCGACATGAAATTCAAATTATAATAACACAGAAGTTCATAGTTTACTAAAACCTAAGATTTACATGTTCAAAAAACAATAATAAAAACAAAAACACAACGTTGTTTTTGGCATTTTTCAAAAGAACTCATAAAATTAAAAAAATTGTTGCTAGGGGTTCTAGTGCCCGACGAGGGAAAGTTTAAAATTCTCCCTCCCGTATGTGTCCATGTTTTTTTTGAAACTACAATGATCCAAAACATAAAAATTCACATGTAACCAATATGAAAAGTTTTTCAATTGTTGCTATTTGTTGTGATGTCTCAAAAAGAATTGAGTTTCCGTTGACGTTCGAATCAATAAATATGAGTGGTTATACGTAAAAATAAATGATTGAAAAGGCCCCAAGAAGTCCAAATTAAAAAATGGAGCAGTTCAACGTTTATAGAAAATCCATATTTTCCTCGTTATTAAAGAATGAAAAACAAGAAGTTCCACATTAAAAACAAGAAGTTCTAATACTAAAAGTAGAGCAGTTCAATATTCATAAAAAGGATCTTTTGTGTTTCTAAATAAAAAAATATAGAAGTTCAAATTTAAATAACGGGCCGGTTCAATATTTATTACAAAACTAGGATTTTCCCGTTACTAAAAGAAATAAACCAAGATGTCCAAATTACAAAAATATGGTAGTTCCATATTTATAAAAAAGATAAGTTTTCCTTGTTACGAAAAAATAAAATTAATAAATTCAAATTGAAATAAAGGAGTAGTTCTGCGTATACAAAAAACTCAAATTCTTTCCTTTTCTCGAAAAAAAGTATGAAGTTCAATTTCAGAAAAATGTTTGATTCTTACTTAAAACATATTTTTTCCTAAGGATAAAAATAAGAAGTTCAAATTAAAAATAACACCAAAATTTAAAGTTTATGAAAACCTTAGATTTTTTTCTCGTTATTAAAGAATAAAATGAAGTTCAAATTAAAAATAACCAGCAATTCAAATGCTACATAGAGGGTGTTTCATATAAGGAAAAATAATAATCTAAAGTCTAAAAAGACTTTTGCTAGAAGTTCACGTGGTCGGTCCAGGAAGTTCAAAAATTCTTGTAAAGGATATTCATCGTGTATTTACTTGTGCAAGAAAAACACAAAAATGTGTTATAAAATAATTCTTTTAATCCATTACAAATTTGAAACAAAAATGCACTACATGAAAAAGTTCCTCCAATAAGCAAAAAACTAATCATAATATCAAATTTAATCCTCCTCACCATCGTCCCTAGCCCCTCAGGTCGAACCTCGCTGGCGGCTGACTATACTATGATTCAGTTTTTGCCTAATGAATGCATTCTAATTTAAAATACTAAATTGTTTTATCTTTCTTCTCGATTAGTTAAGCTATGGATGATAGCGGCAGATACCATGAAGATGACATGTTTGACATCATACACTCCACCCCAAACCAATAGAGTGAACGATATGACGGCTCAGAATTTCTTAACGAATTTGGTGAGGGACTTTAGCAAGAACCAAGAGACAAAGAAAATGGTGGCGAATAAAATGTTACACAATTAACAAAGTCCAGCGAGGTATATATATATATTAAGCCTGGTAATTGTTAGTTGTATTACTTGATTTGTGTATATATATTAACGACTCTTTCTTATTTTAACCCTCTGAATCGAGCCAATCTTTTAGAAAGGTACGAGGCCGGGCCAAAAAGTTGGGCGATGACATAAAGTTAAACATCGATGTAGTCGCGGAAGATGGCGAACCGATTTCTCCTCATGGGAATGCCCGTAAATTTATAAGTCAATGCAGAGTTATTGTTAGGTACCAAATCGCGATCACCGTTCAAGAATGGAATCAGCCAAAGGTAGATCGAGGAGTTAGTTACATTGACAAAAGATCGAAAGATTTGCTTTGGGATACGGTTGTCTCACATTTCAACCTACCACAGGGTCTCACGGATAGCCAACGGTGTAAAGTCAAGAAATGAGATCTTAAGAAGATGGCCACACAATTCTAGAGATGGACGAAAACATTATATAGCGACTACATCACGGCAAAAAAGAAGACTTCAGAATTCAGTGGAGCACTAGAGAAGATAATTGATCGCTCGGATGAATTTGTGGAGTACAAGGAATCTGATGAAGCTCTGGAAAGGTCAAGAAAAAAATATGCTAAATGTTGAGGAAAAGGAGTATCACCATGTTCTCGGGACAAGTGGCTACAAGAGAGCCAGCCTAACTGGGAAGCAGTTGAGGCCAAGATGGTTGCAGAAGGGGTCACTCTAGCTACAACAAATTGGCCCGAGAGGTCCAAGACTTTTTTTTATGCGTATGGGAGAAATTGGACTCAGCAACACGGCAGATTATTACAAAGGCAAATTTTAAAACAGCCTCGCATGCTCTAATTCGCGCAATAGAAGATGCTCGAAATAGGGTGTTCCAGCCCGAGAGAGAGAGAACAACGAGGTTACACACGCCTTGGGGATTCCTAAACACGGAGGAGAACACAAGGCAAAGGCGTTGTTCCGTGGGTTCAGGGGTTTTCGGAGTGGAACGACACTTATAGAAGCCATGAGAGGAAAAAGAAGCAGGATGCAGACCGCATTCACAGGGTAGAAATATATAATGAGGAGTTGTACCGCATAGTAAAACTACAGCAAGAGGAACTTGACACAATTAGCCAGCAAAGGACGTAAAAAGAAAATGCAGTAGTCGAAACCTATAGATAGTAAAAAAGCGATAAAACAATTCCCCAGCTTGAAGAACAGGCAATGCAATCGATCCTCCCTCTCAAGGTGATAAGCGACGTTGCTGACCTCGTTCTAAGTGTTAATCCACTCCTAGGCACCGAGGAAATCCCCGTGGCTGAAGTAGCATGGCGATATATCGTCGGATAACCTCTGGTCATACCTGAGCAGGTCCCGCAGCTAACAACACAAATGTTAAAGTCAAGGAACCTGAGCAGGTCCTGCAGCTAACAACACAAATGTTAAAGTCAAGGAACCTGAGCAGGTCCCGCAGCTAACAGCACAAACTTGAGCAGGTCTCACAGCTAACAACCTGAGCGGGTACATGAAACAAGTTGATGTCGTCCAACTGCACCTCATGGTGAAAGTCAAGGAAGAGTATTACTTCTACGACAACGACATATACATTCAGTTTTACAAATTGTTTCAGTTATACAATCAAGACGCACTCGACAAATTTATCGTTAGTTACTATTGTCTGTAAGTGATTTCTTTCTGTAATTTAAGTCTCTACTTAGCTCGTTCATTGCATGTAATTATTCTCACTATATTCTTTTGTACGCTATTATGCAGAATGAAGATTTTCAACTGCAAAAGAGACCGAATCTACGCCATTGGGTTCATTGACCAATATATCCTTACTGAAAAATTGATAGAAGACCACCCGAAAGACTCATAGAGAAACTTGCTAAGGTTTTTAAAGGCAGAAAATATCAAAAAAGAAATACTATGGCCTTACAACTTCAAGTGAGTGTTACGATCTTGTACTACAAATTCTATTTTGCTTACTCGATGTTAAGTGTAGTTGATGAGTTATATATGCATGCCTGTTTATATAAACGTGCAGGTTTCACTGGATACTCCTAATCATTAGAGTTGATGCTGGAATTGTTGAAGTCAAAGACTCACCGAATAAAAAACTTGAAGATTGCGCGAGCGTGGTTAAAATGATCTGCGTGTAATTTCACTCATTATCGCACTAGCTATATCGGCCTCTTTCATTCATTTCCCGATATCAAGTAATTAGTAACCCCTTTATTCATTTTCTTTGCCGGGCAGCATTTGGAAATTGTTCATCAAAGAGGTTAGGAGTGAATGACAACCGGAGCTGCGTTGGAAAGTGGTCAAGCTAATTAATTAAGTAGTACTAGCTTGGTCCGCGCATCTCTTTAATCCCAGTTTCAATACCATTATCATGCTTGATTAGTATCTGATTGAATTCTATTCTTGCAAAGTACATGAGCCAGCAACAAAGAACTAATTTATGCGCATACTACGTTTGCGAGAACATTCGCATGTTGATCAAATGCCGGCGCTTTAATGTACAACAATGTCAGTCATGTAAGCACTATTCATAATTTTTTTTATGATGATCTAATATATATACAACTAATATATTTATATTGATCTCGTTTGTTTAAAGATTAATGAAATGCTGCAGAAGCTCCTACCAGAGAAGCGCATACGATCAATTCAAGAGGAAATTACGGGATTTTGCCTTAATGAGGTCTACCTAAAAGCGGAGAATACCATTACATGTAATGATCTCCAAATTGTAGGAGAAACCGTATATACCAAATTGTATATTCCAAATGTATGGTCGTACGAGAAATTATATTATATATGCATGAACGTGTATATTATGTAGTAGCGTAAAATATGTTTGAAATGAAAAATAATTAAATGCAAAACACAAAATGAAAAGGAAAAAATAAACCATAAATCCTAAACCCTAAAACCCTAAACCCTAAATAAAAAACACAAAATCTTTAGTCCTGATAGGTGACACCAACAGGGACTAAAGGTCCTTCTCCCCCCGCCGCACGCTCGCGGTCACGTGGAGGGACTTTAGTCCCGGTTAGCAACCCGGGACTAAATGTCTTTTCCAACCAGGACTAAATCCCCGTTCTCCACTACTGGGTCTTTGCAAATTATACTTTTCTATCAAGCTATCAAAACAAGAAATGAACAGGTCAAGATGAAATATTAAATTTGGTGTGTCCACTTTACTATAATTAGCTACCTTAAGCGAGATTTCTCGAGCACACCATTTGAATAAATGTTTGAATATAATATTTTACAAGCTATGTCAAACTAATGTGTAAATTTACAATGTGTGTTTGGAAATGTGAACACTATTTTCTTTACTGTTTATTGATGAAGTGTGGCAGTTCTATTCATGAGCTTGAACCAACCAACACAGATGCATGTTTGAGCCTTGAAATGATAATGACACAATTTACTTGTCATTTCTATCGATCCTTGAAATGGTTACATTTCAAACTCTAGGAGGCTAGGATGGACATACGCCTGGAAACCACACTTTTTTTGGCCGGAAAGCTTCCGACCTAACAAAACATAATAAAAAATACATTCATGCCCGTACATTAATTTACGATGACTGCAAGCACTGAAGCGAGCCAAAGGTACGCGGCCGTTAGCGTCGCTCCCTTGTCGTAATCGGACAAAACTTATTATAGTAGATAGTACGAAAGTGGTCGTGCTAAGGCCCTATAGAGCCATCACACCAGAACAACAACCGTTCCCGGCCCGTCGATAAAGTCAAGCGTACATTAGATGGATCCAACCCAAACACATATAAATGAAGATCAGATCCGAACAGATTCATCAAAGACAAATCCGTGAAAGACACACCTCAACAAGCCCTTTGGTAATGCTAGACGCACCACCAAAACGGGAACTGACGAGGAAAACATAGCTTATTCCATCTTCAGGAGCCCAGGGTCGGGGTCCACAATGCCTACATAGTGTGATGGGACACAAGGCAGATAGAAGGTGCCGCCGGGGGAAGGCAAAACCCCTAGGAGGGGAGACGAAGGGGTAACATAACATGTCCTCTTTATTACCTTCTCCGGAGGAATTCGTAGCAAATGAATACACCTCGGATCTTATTTCACTAAGAATAATGAATACAAGCCAAAATAAACAATAAATTTACAGCACTACCCATCTCTCTACCGTCTGCCGATCTCAAGCAACATAGATCGACAGAAATGGGGACGAGACCACGGTAATCCTGCATACAAGACAAGTATGCACAATCCGTGCACGGCTGAAACGGGTTGTGAATGATCTAAGGCTTGAGCTTGAAGCTGCAGCTGTTGGACCGGATGCGGAGCCGTCTCCCAGCCTCGAGGTTGTCCACCACCAGCCTACACCGGGCCTTCCCCGTCATCTTCCAAAGCTTGAGGGCACCAAACTTGATGCGGATGGGGACGTGCGCGATGACCGTGAGCGGCACGAACCCGGCCTGCCGCTGCTGCAGCAGCTGCGCGGCCACGGCGCTGTCGAGCCTGGTCTCCCCCTCGAGCGTGATCAGCGGCCGCACCGTGCTGCGGTGGCCCTGGTAGAGCGCCGGGAACGCGCCACGGCACAGCTCCGTGCCATTGAACGACGCGGACACCCAGCCGCCGTCGTAGTACACCCCGATGCGCCGGTTCGGGTTCTCGGCCGTCACCTGGACCTCGAACGCGTCCCTCAAGGTCATGGACGTGGTGTTCACGTCGAACCGGGTGGCCGTGAGCCGCTCCACGCGGAACGTGGGGATCTTGGGCCTGAACACGGCGTACAGGATCCCCGCCGTGGCGCCCAGTGCGACCACGAGCACGATCACCACCAGCAGCGTGCAGCACACGCACCTGCAGCACCGGCTGTGTCTCTTCCTCCGCGGCGCACGCAGCGGTGCCGGAGCGCCCGGCGCAGGTGCGGTGATCGGCAGCCGGTCACCATAGTCGGCGTTTGGTGGCGGTGGCAGCTTGTCCTTGTTCTGCTCCGGCGCAGGGAGCGGCGAGCCGTCGACGATCACCGGGTGGACCCGGTGGTAGCTTGCCATGCTCTCTTCACCTGGCTGGCTAGCTAGCTCCTAGCCTCCTAGTTGCTTGCTTGCTTCTTACAGCACGTAAAAGGAGAGCACCGTCGCAGGAAGAACTGGTTTGCAGAAAGAAGATGTTGTGGTAGTTGATGGGTGATCAGGTCCAAGTTTATACGTGATGGCTGGTGCCAAGTTGGTGCGTTGGTTGGTGCTGCTTGGCTTTCTAGACGTTGGAGCTTTCTTCCTTTCTTCTGGTCTCGAACCTTGACTTTGGCAGCTATGGCCACGGTGACTGCGTGCGTGATTGACTTGGGCTGGCCTTCTTTCCTTTTTCTTCGTTGGAAGCAGTATGCCGCCTCACATGTGTCTCTCTTCTCATGGGCACTCGTGTCTCTTTCAAGAAATTTCGGTTTCTATTTGTCCTTGGATTGTAAGTTTCTGGCTCTAGGTACCGCATTAGAGCATCTTTAACAGGCGTTCAATCACCGCACGCGTGAAAATCATTTTACAGCGTTTAGATAGAAAAGTTTAGTACGTCGGAGTGCGCTGGCTTCAATGGCGGCGGCAAAATATTATAGGCGTGAGCAGCTCCATCGGACGCGCTATAACTCAGCGCGCGAGCAGCCGACGCGTGTAACTTATTCATTTTAAAAACAATATGGATATTTCAAACATAAAAAAAAAGACATAGCACAGTTTAATTCCACGGCACATCGAGAATCATACCACATCAACCAACCAAGTTCATGACATAAAAAAATTCTGATAAAGAAATGGCACATCAACAATCATGCCTCATCTTCGTCCTCCTCTTCCTTCGTTTCTTCATCCTCATCCGAAGACGATTCTTCCTCCTCCTAGTTTTCATTGACGCACGCTGCATTATCATGTGGAGACGAGCCCAAAGCTCGCCGGGCTAGGTTTTACGCCGACGCTTGCGGCGTCGGCGACAACAACGGAGGGATTGCGGGCGTAGAAAGTTGTGTAGGGGATGTCGGGGACGCTTATATAGCACGGCTGTTGAAGATGCTCTTCCTAGGCTACTAGATAGTCATACGCGTTATAATCCGTGACTAATCGAATCAGCCGTTTTGACACACGTTGAAGAGGTTCCATGGATCGATCGCGTTGAATGGTTGCAACCGAGCACTCCGCGTCCGATCCTATGTATATGTAAGGAGCATCGTCACAACGATCTCCGTCATGTCAGCACTGTTGTATCGTGGGTCAGGTGAAAGCCGGGAATATACTAGTGTGTGTCCGGCAACGCATCAGGGGGATGCTATGTCTATGGTTGAATTATTTCCCGGAAAATGTCTCTCAGCCGTGCAGGTGGTAGTAGTACGATATAAGCGTGTGTGATTAAGTTGACCGGCGGTTGTGTGTTGAACATTAATAATGCCGGCCGGCCGGGGACGCCGGGACGGTGCGTCTGGGAAAGGGGAAGCTTCATCCATGACGTGATCGACGGCTGCGGACGGACGACCTTTCTCTTTCACATTCGCACATTGGCAACGCGTGTGTCTTTCATGTAATAAACCCGTGTTAAGAAGATTCTCAGCGACGGCATATATACATGTAACGTAGTACGCATGTGCAAATTCAGCACGTAACTAATAAACAAACTAATACGTACTATACTCTACACTAGTATTGTAGTAGTATTCGATTAATTGCTTCGGTGTTGCAACTAGTACTTTTTAGCTTGTGCCGTGATACAATGGTGTTGCTTGCTCTAAACAACACATATTTTCAGTTTGTACTTGTGGAGTTCATACAACAAGAGGTAGTAATATATCGAAATCCCGGCAAACAAAAACAATTGAAAAGTCAAATATCTTTTGGTTGAGTGTACAGATACAAAGTACATACAGAGACTAATTTGTTTTTGTTTCATCCAGATGCATGATGAACTCTTTGCTATCCAACACTAAAATTATATTGCAAATATCGTGACGTGTCAGGTATTTTTGCCAAACAGATATCAAGCCCATTTCAACACGAAATCTCACGCCTGACTAATAATAAAATATTAAGATCTGGCCTAGTTCTCTCTCTGTGGATTTTCTTGTTGTTATTTTTCCAAAGTATCATATAATTTTTCATATCGTGTAATGTGAACATTCGTACCATTAAAAAAATAGCGGATATACTATGAGAGAATGGAAACTATGTACATTTATCTTTACCTCGATCTGAATCTCAATCTCCAACTTCTTGTGTCATGAGGCCTCAAGAGCGACTGAACATTTGATCATATGTAGCATTATAATCGTGGGTATCGAAGCATGCAAAGGAATAGAGCTAACTCTGGAAAAAGGCAGACTTTCACTTATGAAGGGGTCACGAAGGCCCATATATTCAGTGCATAGGCTACCCACATTATGGTCTGTTTTCGTCACAGTGAAGAGAAATCACATAGTAGTTCAATGAGATGCATCTTTTGCATTGTTCTTTAGGGCCTTACCTACAAAACCTAAGAAAGTCAACCACTTCATTACTAGTAGCTAATTACGTAGAACACTTGATCCCATTGGATAAGACTCTTAGAATGCATTATTTTTACTTATGTTCATTGTTTATCTGTTAGTATTGTTAGTCTAAGCAATTTTTATTGTTGTATTTGTATTAACAATAAAAAAATCATAAGAAGTTGCCATCATAATAATGTAGACACTTGAAGTTTGTATATTTTATTATGTAACATTGTAGTTAAAGAAATATGTGAGTTATCAGTTGGCTTTCACGATCATACGACACTTTAGCTCCAAATCTAAACTGATACAAGAGTTTAATACATGGGGGCATCAGATGTTAGGTGAAAGAACACGTAGGGCTTGCTCTTTAAGTTGCAGCGGTTTGAGTGGATACGAAGACACATCCTCGCCTAGTCTTCTGCTCATGATCCCATGTTTTCTATGCCATCTGCAAATCCCACGGTGCCAAATTTGATACGGTTTGGTACACATGTTGTTATCATCGACGTTACAAGTCATTCTAGTGATTTTCTGGATCCCACTAGACCGTCACTTTTTTTCAAACAGGTTTCCATGTCATTGTTTTCACACAAGTGACTTATATTGTTCAGTAGCTACATGTAGCTTGAAGTAGATAATTAATTATGGCCTAGGAGAGTACTTCATCCGTCACAGTTTGGAAGACACATATCAGTTTACATACATTTTTAGAATAAAAAAGGTTTAAGACGTGTGACATTTATTGCTTAGCTAATTAGTACTGCTACTAGTTGTTGCATGCATAGTACTACCACTGCTGCATACATAAAAACGGCTCGTTGTGATGGGTTAACAACGCGTTGAATTCTCATCTAACTAGGCGTCTTGGTATTAATACTTTGCTATTTTTTAGTCATGAGCCGAAGGAAACTGAGCCAATTGCAAATCACCTTGGTCCCACCGATTTTGGATGAACGCCTGATACGCACATTTTGCATCATGAATTACTATTGATATTTGTGTCGATCACGTCCATTATCCATTATTATCATACAATTCTTATGCATTTTCCCTCTGAATTAATATTCAAGGTACACCAATGAGAGGGAAATATCTGGAAACCGGAATTCTGGACTAGGAAACCGAGAAAAAGGAAGAAAAATCAACTTGCTCCAAATGACCTGAAACTTTACGGAGAATTTTTTTGAAACATTTGAGAATTTCTAGGCCAAAAATATACCGGAAAGGGGCCACCAGCTAGGCACAAGCCAATAGGGTGCCTCCCTGGCCGCGCCCTAATGGCTTGTGGGGCCCCAACTAACCCTCCAATGACCATCTTCTCCTACATGGTGTGTTTTACCCTAGAAAAAAATCATAAGTTATATTTCGGGATGAAGCGCCGCCATGTTGAAGCGGAAACCTAGGAGAATGCCCTTTTGCTCTCCAGCAGAGAAATTCTGTCAGGGAATTCCCCTTCGGGAGGGGGAAATCGAAGCCATCGTGATCACCAACGGTTCCTCCTTCGTGGGAGGACCAATCTTCATCAACATCTTCACCAACACCATCTCATGTCCAACCCTAGTTCGTCACGTGTATTCAATCTTTGTCTCAAAACCTCAAATTCGTACATGCGGGTTACTAGTAGTGTTGATTACATCGCTTGTTGGATTATTTATGGAAGACATTATGTTCAGATCATTAATTATTATGATTACACCTCTGATCTTTAACATGTTGATGATGTGTGAGTAGTAATTATTGTTCCTGAGGACATGACAGAAGTCTTGTTATAAGTAATCATGTAAAGTTGGTATTCGTTCGATATTCTGATGAGATGGATGTCGTTACTTATCTTAGTGGTGTCATGTGAACGTCGACTACATGGCACTTCACCATGGTATGGGTCTAAGGAAAGTCATTGTGGAGTAAGAAATAGATGATGGGTTGCGGTAGTGACAGAAGCTTAAACCCTAGTTTATGTGTTGTTTCATAAGGGGTTGATTTGGATCCACATGTTTCATGCTATGGTTAGATTATTCTTAGTTCTTCTTACATAGTTGTGGATGCTTGCGAGAGGGGGTAATCATAAGTAGGTTGTTTGTTCAAGTAAGTACAACACCTTAGCACCGGTCGACCCACATATCAAATCATCAAAGTAGCGAGTACGAATCAACTTAATATGATGAACATGACTAGACAGAAATTTCCATATGTCCTCGGGAGCACTTGCTTTATATAAGAGAACTTTCAGGTCTGCCCTTTGCTATAAAAAGGATTGGTATACCTTGTTGCACCTGTGATACTGTTTTTACTTGTCACTTGTTACTAATTATCTTGCTACAAAACTATATACCACTTTTACATACAACACTTGCAGAGAATTCCTTGCTGAAAACTACTTATCATTTCCTTCTGCTCCTCGTTAGGTTCGACACTCTTAGTTATTGAAAGGACTACGATTGATCCCTTGTACTTGTGGGTCATCAAGACTCTTTTCTGGAGTCGTTGCCGGGGAGTGAAGCACCTTTGGTAAGTGGAAATTGGTAAGGAAAGACTTTTCGTATGTGCTGAAATTTACTGTTGCTTATCACTATGAACAATCACCCTTTGAGTGGCTTGTTCGAGGCATCTTCGCCTCGAACAGAAGTTGAGGTCCTCAACCTATTGAATCTACTGAAAATATTTATTATGAGATTCCTTCGGGTATGGCAGAGAAACTGTTGGCTAATACTTATAGCAGTTCAACTCATCCTGATTACCATTTGATATATGTCGATTAGATTTGTGAATTGTTTAAGATTTTAGGTTTACCCAGAGAAAAAGTTAAGAAGAAAGTTGTCCCTTTATCTTTGGAGGGAAAAGTGTTGGGGAACGTTGCATGGGAAACAAAAAATTTCCTACGCGCATGCAAGATCTATCCATAGTGATGAGCATCTACGAGAGGAGAAATCGGATCTACATACCCTTGTAGATTGCTAAGCGGAAGCATTAAAGAATGTGGTTGATGCAGTGGTACGTCTTCGCGATCCAATCACGATCCGTCCCACGAACACCTGATCGAGCGCCAAACGGACGACACCTCCGCGTTCAGCACACGTACAGCTCGATGACGTCTCCGCCTTCTCGATCCAATGAGCGAGGACGGAGTAGTAGATGATTCTCCGGCAACACGGCGTTGTGGTGGCAGCGGTGGTGGTGCTATCCCGGCAGGGCTTCGATCTAGGGAGAGAGACGGGCGCCAAGGGCTTCGTGTGTCCTCTTGGGGCGCCCCCTCCTCTCTCTATATATATAGGTGGAGGGGCATGGGGAACATCCCCTCCAAGCCCTAGGGCGCAGCCAAGGGGGGAGGAGGTGGAATCCTAGTCCCCTTCCTTCCCTTCCATACAAAGGTGGACTTTCCACCTTTCCCAACTGCATGGGCCTTGAGGGACTTGTGCGCTTGGCCCAATAAGGCCACGACATCTCCCCTCAGCCCATGCAAACCCTTGGGATGTGGTGGAACCCTTGGTGGACTTCTGGAATCCTCCGGAAGTTTCTGAAACCTTCTAGAAGCTTCCTGATACAATAACAAAAAAACTCGAAACTTTTCCGGTAGCCAAAATATGACTTCCCATATATAAATCTTTACCTTCGGACTATTTCGGATCTCCTCATGACATCGGGATCTCATCCAGGACTCCGAACAACTTTCGGTTACTACCACACATAACTCACTAATACCAAATTGTCACCAAACCTTAAGTGTGCACACCCCGCGTGTTCGAGAACTATGCACACATGACCGAGACACTCTCCGTCCAATAACCAATAGCGGGACGTGGATGTCCATAGTGGCTCCTACATATTCTACGAAGATCTCTATCAGTTGAACCATGATGTCAAGGATTCAATCAATCCCGTATAGTATTCCCTTGGTCTATCAGTATGTTACTTGCCCGAGATTAGGTCATTGGTATCTCTATACCTAGTTCAATATTGTTACCGGCAAGTCTCTTTACTCGATTCGTAATACAAGATCTCGTGACTAACTCCTTAGTCACATTGCTTGCAAGCTTCTTGGGTTGTTGTATTACTGAGTGGGCCCTAGAGATACCTCTCCGTCAACAGAGTGACAAATCCTAGTCTCGATTCACGCCAACCAAACAGACACCCTCGGAGATAACTCTAGAGCACCTTTATAGTCACCCAGTTACGTTGTGACATTGGATACACACAAGGTATTCCTCCGGTGTCCAGGAGTTGCATGATCTCATGGTCATAGGAACATATACTTGACATGCAGAAAACAGTAGCAATAAACTGAGATGATCACATGCTACGTTCATAATTTGGGTCTTGTCCATCACATCATTCTCCTAATGATGTCATACTGTTATCAAATGACAACTCTTGTCTATGGTCAGGAAACCTTGACCATCCTTGATCAACGAGCTAGTCCATTAGAGGCTCACTAGGGACAGTGTGTTGTCTATGTATCCACACATGTATTTGAGTTTCCAATCAATACAATTCTAGCATGGATAATAAATGATTATCATGAACAAGCAAATATAACAATAACCAATTTATTATTGCCTCTAGGGCATATTTCCAAAAGTCTCTCACTTGCACTAGAGTCAATAATCTAGTTCACATCACCATGTGATTCACACCCAATAAGTTCTGGGATTTAATCATGTTTTGCTTCTGAGAGAGGTTTTAGTCAATGGGTCTGAAACATTTAGATCCGTGTGTACTCTAGAAATCCATATGTCATACTGTAGATGGTGCTACTATGCTCCACTTGGAACAATCGTAGTCCTTTCGATAAGTAATAGTGTCGAACCCAACGAGGAGCAGAAGGCTCTGATAAGAGGATTTCAGCAAGCTAATAACTGCAAGCATTGAAAGTAGCGGTAACAAGTGATTGTGTAGTGAGGTGAAACGTAGCAAGCAAAGAGTAACAAGTAACAAGTAGTAGCAACGGTGCAGCAAGTGGCCTAATCCTTTTTGTAGCAAGGGACAAGCCTGAACCACGTCTTATAGGAGGAAAAACGCCCCCGAGGATACACGGGAATTTCTGTCATGCTAGTTTCATCATGTTCATATGATTCGTGTTCGTTACTTTGATAGTTTGATATGTGGGTGGACCGGCGCTTGGGTACTGCCCTTACTTGGACAAGCATCCCACTTATGATTAACCTCTCTCGCAAGCATCCACAACTACAAAAGAAGAATTAAGACAAAGTCTAACCATAGCATTAAACTAGTGGATCCAAATCAGCCCCTCACGAAGCAACGAATAGACTGGGGTTGAAGCTTCTGTCACTCCAGCAACCCATCATCTACTTACTACTTCCCAATGCCTTCCTCTAGGCCCAAATATGGTGAAGTGTTATGTAGTCGACGTTCACATAACACCACTAGAGGAAAAACAACATACAACATATCAAAATACCGAACGAATATCAAATTCACATGACTATTATTAACATGACTTATCCCATGTCCTCAGGAACAAAAGTAACTACTCACAAAACATAATCATAATCATGGTCAGAGGTGTAATGAATAGCATCAAGGATCTGAACATAAACTCTTCCACCAAGTAATCCAACTAGCATCAACTACAAAGAGTTATCAACACTACTAGCAACCTTACAAGTACCAATCGGAGTTGCGAGACGAAGATTGGTTACAAGAGATGAACTAGGGATTAGAGAGGAGATGGCGCTGATGAAGATGTTGATGGAGATGCCTCCCCTCCGACGAGAGGAGTGTTGGTGATGACAATGGCGACGATTCCCCCCTTCGGGAGGGAAGTTTCCCCGGCAGGATCGTCCTCCCGGAGCTCTAGATTGGATCTGCTCAAGTTCCGCCTCGTGGCGGCGGCGAAACCACGAAAAAGCTCCCGGATGATTTTTTCTGGACCAAAACCCTTCATATAGCAAAAGGGCGGAGCTAGTGGGCCGTCAAGCAGCCCACAAGCTTGTCGTGCGCCACCAGGGGGGTGGTGGCGGTGGCACGGCTTGTGGAGCCCTGGTGGCCCCCCTCCGGTAGTTCTTTCGCCCTGTATTTTTTATATAATCCAGAAAAAATCCACGTAACTTTTCAGGGCATTTGGAGATGTGCAGAATAGTGGACTAGGATTTGCTCCTTTTCCAGTCCAGAATTCCAGCTGCCTGAATTCTCCCTCTTCAAATAAACCTTGCAAAATAAGAGAGAAAAGGCATAAATATGGTACCACAAGTAATATAACAGCCCAAAAAGCAATAAATATCAACATGAAAGCATGATGCAAAATGGACGTATCAACTCCCCCAAGCTTAGACCTCGCTTGTCCTCAAGCGAAAACCAAGTTCCATAAACATGTCCACATGTTGAGGGACGAAGGTGTCGATAAAACATAATACGGACATGAGGGCATCATGATCACACATAGGACATCAATACATCATAAATATTCTTATGGGAAAGTAACAATTCCTTCACAAAGCAAAAGCATGAAGCAAAAACCTTACCGAGAAGTAACCAACAATAGTCCATAGTCACTGAAGCAATTGCAATTTATCACAACATCAGAAAGAGTCAAATAAGAGCTTGTAAGGCAAACCCACATACTCAATCATCTCTTTTGTTTTCCACAATTGTTACAACTCACGTGGTACTCATGGTGTCAAAGTTTCAGCTGGACACAGAGGAAGATAGGGGCTTATAGTTTTGCCTCCCAACCATTTACCTCAAGGGTAAAGTCAACAACAATAAAGCATAAGTACTCAAATCCAAGTTGATATATGAATATAGATCTTTCCCAAACATGTGACGGTAGCCAAGACAAAGGCAAAAATAGGGAATTGGTGATGATCACCATGACTCTTACAAGGGTAAAAAGTAAAGGTACAAGATAGGCCCTTCGTAGAGGGAAGCAGAGGTTGTCATGCGCTTTTGAGGTTTGAATGCGTGTCCTCTTAGTGCGGAGGAACGTCACTTTATATTGCCTCCTGTGATAAAGAACTTTATTATGCAATCTGTCGCTTTTATGTCTTCCTCATCACAGGTTCGTACAAAGCTTATTTTCCACACACTAATAGATCATATATATTAGAGAGAAATTTTTATTGCTTGCACCGATCACAACTTACTTGAAGGATCTTATTCAATCCATAGGTAGGTATGGTGGACTCTCATGGCAAAACTGGTTGGAGGTTTATGGATGCACAAGTAGTATCTCTACTTGGTGCGGGAGTTTTGGCTAATATGAGGTGGAAGCAATCGTCACATGCTAAGGGATCTCTAATCATATAACATTGTTTGGAACCAAGCAAACACAATTCATTATGTTGTCTTCCTTGTCCAACATCTACTCCTAGGCATGTAATAGTTTGGTGAGTGCTCACAATTGTAAAAAGTGTCTAAGATGATATATTTATATGTGAACCTCTCTTTCCTTATTACTTCTTATTAATTGCAAGAATGACTGAGGTCTATGTTGATTTATTCTCAACAAGTTTCAATCATCATACGTGTCATAAGTGAAGTTATCACTTTCCATAAGATCGTCTCATGATCTTTCATGCTATCGTTCTTTTCATACTATTGATCAGGGCAGAAAGCAAAGCCCTTGACTAAGACACTCTTTAGTATATAGCTCGTAAGCTCGGATACATCGGGGGAGAGACAAAAACAAAAGACTCAAACTAAAAACTAAAGACTTATTCCTCTAAAAGAAGAAATAAAAGCTGAAAAGGAAAGAACTAAAACAAAGGTAAAAGCAAAAGATATAAAGGTGATACGATACCAGGGCAACTCCCCCAAGCTTGGCAGAAGCCAGGGGGATTGCCCATACCAATGCCTAGTTTCTTCCTTTGGTGGTGATGGTAGTGTTGTTGTCGCCTTTGATTCCAAGTGAGCTATCAATCTTTGATTTATACCTTTGAGATCTGTGACATGGTTTTCCAGCAAAACAACTTCACGAGAAAGAGAAATACTGCGACCACGAGTTGTTTCGCAAAACCTCAAGAGTTCAATCAAGGATGGAAACAACACGTGGAGGAAGGGTTGGAGAAAATCTACTCCTTCAACGTCATCAATGTTGAACATAGGTTGAACTTCCTCCCTAGCTTGGGTTTTCTCCTTAGCTAGGTCCCTGGCTTCCGTGACTTCTACTCTTTTCAGATCAGCATCTACTTCCTCATGAACTTGGTGAAGATCATTCTCCCCAATAGATTCCTGAGACATCTTTGCTCTAAATCTGCGGCACACAACAAGCTCGAAACGAAAACAAAGGAAAACTACGCGATACGGAGATCAAAATCTTCGGGCGACTATATATTGATTTTTTCTGGGCCAGAAGGAGTCCTCCGCAAGAAAACGGAGTCCGGGAGGGACACGAGGTGCCCACAAGCTTGCCTTCCGCCACCAGGGGGGTAGGGGGCAGTGGCAGGGCTTGTGGCCGCCTCGTTCGCTCTCCGGATTGCTTTTTATTTTTCTAATTTTCCAAAAATTCTAAAACGGAAGAAATTTCCTATTGGAAAAGTATCGGAGTCCAATTTCTTGCCGAAACAGATACATCTTCGTTGTCAAGGTTTGAAACAGGCTGATAAACATCCCTTATGTACTCCTCTGGAGTTATGACATTGATGATATTGGTCTCAACATTTATGGGAGTACCAGATATGTAATGCTTGGTTCTTTGCCCATTTACCACTCTAGGAAAATTTCCTTCCGTGTTATTGATTTTGATGGCACCGGAATGATATACTTCCTCGATAACATAGGGACCTTCCCATTTAGAGAGAAGCTTGCGTGCAAAGAATCTCAAACGAGAATTGTATAACAAGACATAATCACCTACATTGAACTCTCGTTTCTGTATTCGTTTGTCGTGCCATCTCTTAACCTTTTCCTTGAACAACTTGGCATTCTCATATGACTGGGCTCTCCATTCATCTAACAAGCTGATATCAAACAATCGCTTCTCACCGGCAAGTTTGAAATCAAAGTTGAGCTCTTTGATTGCCCAATAAGCTTTGTGTTCCAGCTCAAGAGGTAAATGACAGGCCTTACTGTAAACCATTTTATACGGTGACATGCCCATGGGATTCTTATAAGCAGTCCTATAAGCCCATAGTGCATCGTCAAGTTTGCTAGACCAGTTCTTTCGAGATCTATTGACGGTCTTTTGTAGGATCAACCTTATCTCCCTATTACTCAACTCCACTTGACCACTAGACTGAGGATGATAAGGAAATGCAACTCTATGGTTGACATCATACTTAGCTAGCATCTTGCGGAAAACACCATGAATGAAGTGTGAACCGCCATCAGTCATCAAGTATCTAGGGACTCCAAATCTTGGGAATATGACTTCTTTAAGCATCTTAATAGAGGTGTGGTGATCAGCATTTTTAGTGGGGATAGCTTCCACCCACTTAGTAACGTAATCCACAACAACTAAGATGTGAGTGTACCCATTGGAACTCGGGAAGGGTCCCATATAATCAAAGCCCCAGACATCAAATGGTTCAATGAAAAGTGAATAGTTCATAGGCATTTCCTGACGCTTACTGATGTTCCCTATTCTTTGGCATTCGTCACAAGACAAGGCAAACTTACGGGCATCCTTGAAGAGAGTGGGCCAATAGAAACCTGATTGCAATACCTTATGGGCAGTTCTATCTCCAGCATGGTGTCCTCCGTAGGCTTCGAAATGACACTTCTGCAGGATCTGTCCCTGTTCATGTTCAGCCACACAACGTCTAATAACACCATCTACTCCTTCCTTATAAAGGTGAGGATCATCCCAAAAGTAGTGTCTCAAATCAAAGAAGAATTTCTTCTTTTGTTGGTAGGTGAAACTGGGTGGTATGTATTTGGCTACGTTATAGTTTGCATAATCGGCATACCACGGTGCACTATGTGAAGTGCGGATGACATTTAGTTGCTCATCAGGAAAGCTGTCATCAATAGGTATTGGGTCATCAAGGAGATTCTCTAGCCTAGACAAGTTATCTGCTACAGGGTTATCAGCACCCTTTTGGTCAACGACGTGCAAATCAAATTCCTGTAGCAGGATAACCCATCTGATCAGCCTAGGCTTAGCGTCCTTCTTCTCCATGAGGTACTTAATAGCATCATGATCAGAGTGAATAGTGACTTTGGAGTCGACTATGTAAGATCTGAACTTTTCACATGCAAACACGACTGCTAAAAATTCCTTCTCCGTAGTGGCATAGTTTCTTTGAGCACTGTCTAGAGTTTTACTAGCGTAGTGAATGACATTCAACTTCTTGTCAACTATTTGTCCTAGAACAGCACCAACAGTGTAATCACTAGCGTCACACATGATTTCAAAGGGCAAGTTCCAGTCAGGTGGTTGAACAATAGATGCGGTTATCAAAGCCTTCTTAAGTATTTCAAAGGCTTCCTCACAATCCTTATCAAAAACAAAAGGAACATCCTTCTGCAAGAGGTTGGTAAGAGGCCTAGAAATCTTAGAGAAGTCTTTAATGAACCTTCTATAGAAACCAGCATGACCTAGGAAACTTCGTATACCTCTGATATCTGTGGGGCAAGGAATTTTCTCAATTGCATCAACCTTAGCCTTATCAACTTCAATGCCTCTTTCACAGATTTTGTGTCCTAAGACGATACCTTCATTAACCATAAAGTGGCACTTCTCCCAATTCAAGACGAGGTTGGTTTCTTCGCATCTCTGTAAGACTCGATCAAGGTTGTTGAGGCAATCATCAAAGGAAGACCCGTAAACGGAGAAGTCATCCATGAAAACCTCGACGATCTTTTCACAAAAGTTAGAGAATATAGCCATCATACATCTTTGGAAGGTGGCAGGTGCATTACATAAGCCAAAAGGCATACGTCTATAGGCAAAGGTACCGAAAGGGTAGGTGAAAGTGGTTTTCTCTTGATCAGATTGTGCAACGGGTATCTGCGAGAAACCTGAATAACCGTCTAGAAAGCAGAAGTGTGTGTGCTTTGATAGCCTTTCTAGCATTTGGTCGATAAACGGCAAAGGATAATGATCTTTCCTGGTTGCCTTGTTCAGTTTCCGGAAGTCTATCACCATTCTATAGCCGGTAATAATCCTTTGTGGGATTAGTTCATCCTTATCATTAGGAACGACGATGATACCTCCCTTCTTAGGTACGCAATGTACTGGACTTACCGAATCACTATGAGCAACAGGATAAATGATTCCTGCTTCCAGAAGCTTTAATATTTCTTTTCTAATGACCTCTTTCATCTTAGGATTTAATCTCCTTTGATGATCAGCAACTGGTTTAAAGTCAGGATCGGTTTTAATCTTGTGCTGACATAGAGTAGGACTAATACCCTTAAGATCATCAAGAGTATATCCAATAGAAGCCGGTGCTTCCTCAGAGTTTTTAGTAACTTCTTCTCTTCGCGCTGTGAGAGGAGAGCACTAATAATGACAGGATATATCTCCTTCTCATCAAGATAGGCATACTTAAGAGTATGAGGCAACTGTTTAAGCTCGAACACAGGATCACCCTTTGGTGGGGGAGGATCCCCAAGCAGTTCAACAGGCAGATTATTCTTGAGAATAGGATATTGTTCTAAGACAATTTTATCTATCTCATCTCTCTCCTCCATATGCATATCATTTTCATGCTCAAGCATATATTGCTCTAAGGGATCCGTAGGAGGTACGGCAATAGAAGCAAGAGCAATGATTTCATCTCCCAGACGACTCTCTTTCATGGGTTTGTCTTCCAAACTTGGAGAAGCTAAATTCATGAGACACACCCTCGAAACTTACTGTGACAGTCTGCTTAATGCAATCAATGTGAGCATTGACAGTGTTGAGAAAGGGTCTACCAAATATGATGGGAGAAAAGCTATCTTGTGCAGTACCAAGGACGAGGAAATCAGTAGGATACTTCATCTTATCACACAGGACTTCTACGTCTCTCACAATTCCCAGAGGGCAGATAGTGTCTCTATTAGCTAGAGAAATAGTGACATCAATGGGTTATAACTCAGCAGGTGAAATCTCATCTTTGATTTCATCATATAGAGAACGGGGTATTGCACTAACACTAGCTCCCATATCACATAAACCATGGTAACAGTGATCTCCTATCTTAACAGAAACAACGGGCAGGCCAACTACAGGTCCGTGTTTGTCTTTCGCGTGAGGTTTAGCAATTCTAGCGGAGTCCTCACAGAATTTGATAACATGCCCATCTATGTCTTCGTCTAAGAGATCTTTGATAATAGCAACACTAGGTTCAACTCTAATCTCCTCAGGGGGTGCAAGTGATCTAATGTAACCCCTACATATCACAGTTGGAGCTTTAGAATAATCCTTTATCCTAGCAATGTATGGTGGTTTCTGAGTGTAAGCACAAGGAACAACAGGATCACTAAAAGCAATGACTTTCTCCTCAACTAGATTGGTTTTGGCTATGTTGCTTTCTACAGGAGGATGATATTTAAATCACTTCTCTTTGGGGAGATCAACATGAGCAGCAAAATATTCACATAGATAAGCTACTATCTCAAAGTCAAGTCCATACTTAGCGCTAAAATCTCTAGAAGTGTTTGTCTCAACAAAAGATTTAACGCAATCAAACTAGAAATTCATACCTGACTCCTTACCTTCCTCCAGCTCCCAATCTTCAGAGTTGCATTTGATTCTCTCCAATAAATTTCACTTGTGATAAATATCCTTCTTCATAAAAGAACCGGCACAAGAAGTGTCAAGCATGGTACGATCTTCATGAGAAAGCCGAGCATAAAAGTTTTGAGTGATGATTTCTCTCGAGAGCTCATGATTGGGGCATGAATATAGCATTGGTTTAAGCCTCCCCCAAGCTTGAGCTATGCTTTCCCTGTCACGAGGCCAAAAGTTATAAATAAAGTTCCGATCACGATGTATTAAATGCATAGGATAGAACTTTTGATGAAATTCCAATTTCAACCGATTGTAGCCCCATGATCCAGTATCATCACATAGCCTATACCATGTCAACGCCTTATCCTTCAAAGATAAAGGAAAGACTTTCTTATTTACCTCATCCTCGGGAAAACCTGCAAGCTTAAATAAACCACAAACTTCATCTACATAGATTAGATGCAAGTCTCGATGTGAAGATCCATCTCCTGTGAAAGGATTAGCCAGCAGTTTCTCAAGCATACCCGAAGGGATTTCATAAAAGATATTTTCAGTAGGTACCTCAGGCTGAGGAGCAACTCCTCATTCTTCCGTTCATGGTGAAGATACCCCGAACAAACTCTTCAAAGGAACAGTTTCCATAGTGACAGGTGACAATAAATTTCAGCGCAGTATAAAAATGTTTCCTTACCAATTTCCACTTACCAAAGGCGCTTCACTCTCCGACAACGGCGCCAGAAAAGAGTCTTGATGACCCATAAGTATAGGGGATCAATCGTAGTCCTTTCGATAAGTAAGAGTGTCGAACCCAACGAGGAGCAGAAGGCTCTGATAAGCGGATTTCAGCAAGGTAATAACTGCAAGCACTGAAAGTAGCGGTAACAAGTGATTGTGTAGTGAGGTGAAACGTAGCAAGCAAAGAGTAACAAGTAACAAGTAGTAGAAACGGTGCAGCAAGTGGACCAATCCCTTTTGTAGCAAGGGACAAGCCTGAACAAAGTCTTATAGGAGGAAAAACGCTCCCGAGGACACACGGGAATTTCTGTCATGCTAGTGTCATCATGTTCATATGATTCGCGTTCGTTACTTTGATAGCTTGATATGTGGGTGGACCGGCACTTGGGTACGGCCCTTACTTGGACAAGCATCCCACTTATGATTAACCTCTCTCGCAAGCATCCGCAACTACAAAATAAGAATTAAGAAAAAGTCTAACCATAGCATTAAACTAGTGGATCCAAATCAGCCCCTCACGAAGCAACGCATAGACTGGGGTTTAAGCTTCTGTCACTCCAGCAACCCATCATCTACTTACTACTTCCCAATGCCTTCCTCTAGGCCCAAATATGGTGAAGTGTTATGTAGTCGACGTTCACATAACGCCACAAGAGGGAAAATAACATACAACATATCAAAATACCGAACGAATATCAAATTCACATGACTATTATTAACATGACTTATCCCATGCCCTCAGGAACAAAAGTAACTACTCACAAAACATAATCATAATCATGGTCAGAGGTGTAATGAATAGCATCAAGGATCTGAACATAAACTCTTCCACCAAGTAGTCCAACTAGCTTCAACTACAAAGATTAATCAACACTACTAGCAACCTTACAAGTACCAATCGGAGTTGCGAGACGAAGATTGGTTACAAGAGATGAACTAGGGATTGGAGAGGAGATGGTGCTGATGAAGATGCCTCCCCTCCGACGAGAGGAGTGTTGGTGATGACGATGGCGACGATTCCCCCCTCCGGGAGGGAAGTTTCCCCGGCAGGATCTCCAGCCGGAGCTCTAGATTGGATATGCTCAAGTTCCGCCTCGTGGCGGTGGCGAAACCACGAAAATGCTCCCGAATGATTATTTTTTTGGACCAAAACCCTTCATATAGCAAAAGGGGGGAGCTAGTGGGCCGTCAGGCAGCCCACAAGCTTGCCCTGCGCCACGAGGGGGTGGTGGCGGTGGCAGGGCTTGTGGAGCCCTGGTGCCCCCCCTCCGGTAGTTCTTTCGCCCAGTATTTTTTATATAATCCATAAAAAATTCACGTAACTTTTCAGGGCATTTGGAGATGTGCAGAATAGTGGACTAGGATTTGCTCCTTTTCCAGTCCAGAATTCCAGCTGCCTGAATTCTACCTCTTCAAATAAACCTTGCAAAATAAGAGAGAAAAGGCATAAATATGGTACCACAAGTAATATAACAGCCCAAAAAGCAATAAATATCAACATGAAAGCATGATGCAAAATGGACGTAACAGAATTGCACACGACATATCTAGAACGTCTGTTGTTGAATGATTCTTTGATTTCTTTGGGGTAATTTGCCGTTTGGATTTACCCTTATTCTTTCCTTGTGCCGCCAGAGCAGCTGCTTCTGCGTGAGCAGAACCATCGGTTTTGCGCTTCTGCTTCCGATTGGAATTGTCGCCGCCAGCATCATTGTCAATTGTATTTCCTTTGTTGTTGCGGAGGCAGTCCTCCTCTTCACCATTGACGTACCGGGTGGTGACACATCTCCAACGTATCTACTTTTCCAAACTGTTTTGCCCTTTTTTGGACTATAATTTGCATGATTTGAAAGGAACTAACCCAGACTGACGTTGTTTTTCAGCACAATTGCATTTGTGTTATTTTTGTGCATAAATAAAAGTTCTCGGATTGACCTAAAAATTTATGGAGAATATTTTTGGAATTAATAAAAAATATTAAAGAAATAATCAACCGGAGTGGGGCCACCACCTGGCCACAAGCCTGAACGGCATGCCCCCTAGCTTGTGGGGCCCCTGTGGCTCCTCCGACCTCGTTTCCACTTCTGTATATTCCTATTCGGGGAGAAAAAAATAGAATAGAAGAGTTCATCACATTTTACGATACGGAGCCGCCGCCAGCTCCTATTCTTCCTCGGGGGGCAGATCTGGAATCTGATTTGGGCTCCGGAGAGGGGAAATCGACGACGTCGTCATCACCAACCATCCTTCATCACTAATTTCATGATGCTCTCCGACGTTCATGAGTAATTCCATCGGAGGCTTGCTGGACGGTGATGGGTTGGATGAGATCTACCATGTAATCGAGTTAGTTTTGTTAGGGTTTAACCCCTAGTATCCACTATGTTCTGAGATTGATGTTGCTATGACTTTGCTATGTTTAATGCTTGTCACTAGGGCCCGAGTGCCATGATTTCAGATCTGAACCTATTATGTTTTCATGAATATATATGTGTTCTTGATCCTATCTTGCAAGTTGTAGACACCTATTACGAGTTATGATCCGCATCCCCCAGGGTGACAATAATTGGGGTTCTTTCCGGTGATTACCGTAGTTTGAGGAGTTCATGTATTCACTAATTCTTTGGTCCGGTTCTCTATTAAAAGGAGGCCTTAATAGCCCTTAGTTTCCATTAGGACTCCGTTGCTACGGTGTCACGCCCAAGATGCGACCATATCCTCAATTTGGCACGAGGGCCTCATCAGGGATAGAAGCGCATCTCGTCGTGTCGCAAGAATGGATAACGTTACAAGTACATGTACTGAAAATAAGAGATATATATATATATAGAATTGGCTTACACTCGCCACAAGCTACATCAGAGTCACATCAGTACAATACATCAACATCATGAATAAGAGCAGGGTCCGACTACGGACGAAAACAAACAAGAAAATAAGAACGACGTCCATCCTTGCTATCCCAGGCTGACGGCCTGGAACCCATCCTAGATCGATGAAGAAAAAGAAGAAGAAGCAACTCCAAATGTACAATCAACACGCTCGCGTCAAGTAACCTTTACATGTACCTGCAACTGGTGTTGTAGTAATCTATGAGCCACAGGGGACTCAGCAATCTCATTTCCAAAGGTATCAAGACTAGCAAAGCTTAATGGGTGAGGTAGGGTTAACTGGTGAGGCTGCAGCAAGCAACTAAGCATATATGAGGTGGCTAAACTTACGAGTACAAGAATAAAGAGGGGGAAGATCTACGCATAACAGGCGTGAACTACTGGTGATCAACGAATGATCCTGAACACCTACTTACGTCAGACATAACCCCACCGTGTCCTCGATCAGAGAAGGAACTCACGAAAGAGACAGTCACGGTTACGCACACAGTTGGCATATTTTAACTAAGTTAACTTCAAGTTATCTAGAACCAGTGTTAAACAAAGTTTCCACATTTCCACATAACCGCGGGCACGGCTTTCCGAAAGATTTAACCCTGCAGGGGTGCTCCAACTAGTCCATCACAAATTACCACAAGCCGCATAAAAATCCTCAATCACGAAGCTCGCGATCTCGTCGGATTCCCTAGTGGAAAACCTCAACTCTGAGATTACCCAAAGCATCACCGGAATCCCGATGCACAAGATATCTTGTCAAAGGTAAAACTAATCCAGCAAGGCCACCCGACATGTCGACGATCCCGATAGGAGCCGCGTATCTCGTTCTCAGGACAAGACAGATAAGCGAAGCGTACGGTGGCCTGATAGAAATCTCCTGAGTTGCCCCGGGATGGCCCCGCACGGTGCTCTGTTTTGGACCAGCACCATCAGCACTGCCCCCCCTGTATTATGTGAAATTTCTCCTCGGGTTCATGACGCCCTATGCTTTCAGTATTAACAAAGTTATTATGTTGGGCAAATGTAGTACCAATGTTGGGCCTTGCCAGACCAGCTTTAATCTAAAACGAATTATCAAGGGGGTCCCCATAACAACCCCGATCGTGTTAGGAGTGCTCAATTATGGAACATAACACCGGTAGCCGAAACTAAGGGGGCAAAGGTGGAACAAAACACCAGGCTAGAAAGGCCGAGCCTTCCACCTCTTACCAAGTATATAGGTGCATTAATTAAATAGCAATTAATATGGTGATATGACAAGGAACCCATGTTATCACATGGAAGCAACTGCACCTGCAACTAGCAACGCTATCAACATGGTTAAGCAAGCGGTAACATAGCCAATCAGTGGTTTGCAAGGTCGAATAGGTTGAAGGTTATCATGGCATTGTTGAGAGGCTGATATTTAACATGTGGTAGGCAACGAGACATAATCGACAGAAGCAGTAAAACTAGCATGACAATGATAGTAATGATATCTGGGGAAATGGTCATCTTGCCTGAGATCCCGCTTGGAAGAAGAATGACTCCGTGAAGCAGACGAACCGATGTAGTCAAACGGGTCCTCACAATCCGACACGCTTGCGGAACTCTATCGAGACGGAGGAAACCGAAAACAAGAATCATCACACGATATTCACCATACGATGCACAACACATATGATGCATGAACGGACTAATGCAAGGCATGACAATCACAACAATCAAACACTACACATTAAGTGAAGCTCCATATGCAACGAGTTGCATATCGACGGAACTCCACGTTGACTTATTTAGTTCACTCCCGTTCAGGTACACAACTATATTAAACGTTGTTAAACATGGCACGAGAGTGAAGCACAAATTAACCTACCTAGCTAGGCATTTTAAATGAGACCGGAACGACATATAGCATCTCCGAAATGACCCCACGCGTTAAATTCTAATTCTGTCCAGATTTGTCCTAATCACATTTTATGTTTGTTAAATAGCGAAACAAAGTGAATCACGTCATTTTACTCGTCGTTCTAGACCATTTACATATATGTCTCATCTCGAACGGAGCTACGGTCAAATAGTTACGACCTAAACCGTTTTCAACACGTCGAGACGCAAACCGATGCAAATAGCACACTAAACAGACTTAAACAGGCATGAGAGTTGGAAATTGTTAATCTACGTGAAATTCTAGTCAAGTTTCATATATAACTTGTCTCGAACCGGTGCACGGTCTAAAATCTACGGGTGTTTGAAAATCGATGCCTTTTTCTAAAATTCACAAAATCCTAGTGCAGAAAAAAAAAGAGGAAAAACAAATATAGGGCAAGCTGGGATTCGATCGCACGAGCCCTTGCATAAGAGTTGGCTGCGCTAGCCACCCCACCTAGCATGCTGCTCGTTAATAGGAGCAGTGCCCACCCTATACAACCTATACTTACCCGAACGGATCTAAGAAAAAAACAACATAGATCAGATACGGGGATTGCTCACCTCGGGGTTCAGAGAGGACGCTGCTATGGTGAGCTGACGCGGAGAGGGACCGGGGTTTGACGGATCCGGACATGGGGAATCCATTCTCGGGGACGAGGGGCCTTGGGGTGATGGGACAGGAGAGCTCCATCGGCGGCAACAACAGGCGTCACTCTGTTTCTGAAAGAAAGAAAAGAAGCATAGATGAGAGGGATCAGAGGAGGAAGCAGAAGGAAGGAGGGGTCGCGAGAGAGGTGCGCTGGGCAGAGGGGGCTTAGCCAGAACCAGGCCGGATCTGGCCGGCGACGCGACAAAGGATGCCCGGGCCGGCGCGGGCGGAGCTCCCCTCGGGATCCATGGCACCTGCAGGATAGAACAGAGAGAAGGGAAGGTTAGCGAGAGAGGGAGAAGAAAAGGAGGAAGGAGAATGAAAGGAGAGAGTACAACAAGGATAGGGTCCGACGAGGCTGATTCTGAAGGTTCGATCTACTGTTGCATGCGATGAGGGGAGGCAAAGCTCCTACCGCAAGGGTGCTGTCCGGCTAGGTCCTTAGCACGCACAGGAGGCTACTACATCAGGCTGGTTCGACGGGCAGAGCAAGGAGGAGACCAGATGGGGTGAGGGAATCCGTGATGTGCTGGGTCGGGCAAGGACGGCACTGGTTGTCTACGAGGGGATCAGGACGAGATCCCGAGGTGGGAGAGGCTGGCGGCGGCGGGTCGATGGGACTAGGGATGGATGGGTGGAACGGATTTCTAGGCTAGGGTTGGACTGCTATATACTCTCGGATTAGGCTAGGGCTATCTCATCCCTTCGATTGAAATCGAACGGTCAAAATTATTAGGTTAGGGAGACCAATGAACAAACCGATGACAGTTTAGGGTATAACGGGGTTGATCCGGACCCAACGGTTACGACCGTGTATTTCGGATACCGGGAGGTTTTCGGACTGGGTTGCGCGTAGGGTCGATGCACTGTGCACAGGGGCTAGGCGGAGGTGAGAGGGAAAACGGGCAAACCGGCATCAGTTTTTTTCGAAAACACCGAAAACATCCGACGTTTAACCGGCTATAGTGCTGCTATAGATTCAACGGGCCGGTTATCAAACAAACTCCGATTGGGACGAGATTTGGCACGCAGCCTACCTTTATTAAAATAAGACCGCACGCCAAGTTTCGACCCAATCCAAGAATATTTTCCGGACACTTTTAAAAACAAATATTTTAACGATGTCACGGGCGCGTGCATGTGTGGTTGGGCTCAAAACGGACAACGACAAGAACCAGCAACTAACAACGGATGCAAGTTTGAAAACTGGCGGCAACGGGATGCCGATGCAATGCAGATGATGCGCATGATGCAATGATGATGCGACAAATAAAATAATCACACGACGAAAACGGAATAAAGGGGGAAATCTTCGGGAACGTCGGTCTCGGGCTGTCACAACTCTCCTACACTACAAGAGGATCTCGACCCGAGATCCAAGAATGAAAGGGAGAGAGGATGAGAAAGAACAAGAGGTAAATTTTAGTCGCTTCTTTGACAAACGAGTGGAACCAACGATCCTTGAAGGTTGCAAAGAGATGAAGAATGATATAATAAAGAAGCAAGAATTCACAGAAAATTTCGGCAGCACTTCAGTAGGAAATTGATGACAAAAAATTCAATAAGAAGAGAGAATTAGACAATATACATAAAAAACAACTAAATAGAACAAGGGAGCTCCATGATCTTGATAGAACAACATAATAGACCCAAAAGAGCAACATCACAATGCCTCCGGAACAAGAGAATGTGAACTAGCTCAAGTGGAAGAAGAAAATGAAGAAAAGAATGACAACTATCATCACAATAGAATTGAAGAGCCTCCGGGCAGAGAATTGACGTAGTAGTTGGAAAACCAACAACGAAAATAACAAGATAGTAGTGGGCTTATGAAAATCATCTCAACATTTATGAGGTGACAACCAACCACTAAAAGAAACAAGGATAGATTGGGAGAAACAAGATATGAACAATTTCTTACACCAAGAGGATACATTGAGAACTTGGATTAATGACAAGCACCATGATAGCACAATCCATAGGAAAAGCTTTAGGTGAAATCCAAACCAGGATAGCTCAATGAAGAAATCATGGGTTGAAATATCTCATCATCAAAGAATTGGTGGGTTTAATTATCTCATTCTTGAAAGGAAAACTCTTCGAGGCTCCTACACTAACAAGAATGCTATAATACCACCTCAAAGGATAAAGGAATAACAAACGCCTTGGAAATGCAAGAGAAAGAATACTTGAGGTACTCCGACAGGAACCTTGAAGAACACTTTGAGAAAAATCACATCCTTGAAGAATGACCATGACGAACCTCTTGGGGCTCTCCAGAATGAAATGATGAAAGAATAAGATTAAAGGCCTTGCAATGATTTAGATGAAGCTTCTCAAAGAGATACTAGATAGAAATTAGAACTCCGGAAAAGAAAGATAAGCACTTGCGAAAAGAATTGATATCATGAGCCACTCCGGAAGAAGAATTCAGATTACTATGAACAAGAATAAGAATTATGTTATGCTTATCCTTCATCAAGTTTAATTGATGACAAGCCACGGATTTAGCAAACCACTTAATCTTCTTGAAATGATTGAGGAGAGATATGAGCACAAACTAGAAGAAATCTTGAAAGAGATACCAGTGAGAATTCACAATTGAGTGGAAATACCAAGAGTTAATGGATATACATGAGAATGAATAGATCATGAGCCACGTGAGAGAAAAATTTGAACAAAGCACTGGAATAATTGTGAGACGAACGAAGAGACAACAATTGAGAAGAATTGAGGATGAAAGTTGAAAGTTGAGAACGAAGAATCTTCTGAAATGATGGTCTTCGGAGGATCGAGAATGAAAACAACACAAAAATGCACCGGATAGCAAGAAAGGGATTACTCATGATTGGAACAATTAAGATGATGGCACCAAGCTGAAATATTGAATCTTCTAGAGAATGGACCAAGATTGAGAGAAACACTCCTTCGAATCTTCAATGGAGAAAATGACTAGAAGAACCTCACCAAGAATAACTGAGACACTCCGGAATAATGAGGAATGAAAGGTTGAGCCAAAGACGAGAATAAATTCAAATTGAACTTGAAGAAGGAATATGACTAATGAAATTCATGCTTACGTCATAGTTGAAAAGAATTAGAGATCTCCGGAAAAGATTACAAGAACCAGATAAGATCCTGGGAAAACCTGTGGGTTATGGGCCCACTCAAAGAAACCACCGTTGAAAAGATTGTCAAAAAGAGAGATATTGCACCGGTATAAGGAAAACTAGACGAGGTTAGCACCACGAAATAATTAAAGAATTGAAAACGAGAAACTTCTGAGACAACTTCAACGCTCCGGATAGAAAAGAGCGGAATGAATGACAAGATAGGCTGATAAGAATTTCAAACATAGGAAAGAATTACAAGGATGAATAGGATAAGATGACATGGATAACTGAATTGAATTCACCGAAAAAGACCACAAGAATGAATAAAGATGAACATGAAGCTCCCGAGAATCTTCACAATGAACCACCGGATAGGAAAGGAAGAAGAGATAGCGGAAGCATCACTGAAAATAAAGGCACTTGGATGAAGACTGAAAGATTGAAGAAAAGGGTGGGAGGGCGGGGAAAACAAAGACAATTTGGGACAGATGAGACAAACTCCGGTAAGAATTGAGAGAATGATCTGCAAAATTGGAACGGGTTGAATAACTGAAGAGAAGCACATCGGTTGGAAAAGAATTGACACAACAACTCCGGTTGACAAGAATTGATAAGACAATTTGAATGAACAAAAGAATTTTCATTCTCACATAAAAATATGAGAACGCCTCTTGGAAGGAGGTGAATTCACCACTTGACATCGAAGCAACTCGAATTACCATATTGCAACAAAACAAAGGATGCGGCTTACGAAACAAGCCAGAACAAACTCATGAAAGAGATTTCCGTTTGATATTTTCGTGGAGAGGATCGCACGGGCTCGATCCTTACAGTAACCATCCTGTGCAAGGCAGTGCACACGACATACGAAGCGTCCCCGAGTCGTAGCAAGCTACAAGGACTCTTTAAGACACAACGAGAACCGCTGTAAGACGACCGTCAACAAACGAATCCACTAGATGTCGAACCCCAACCTAACATCATGCATTTGTTGGAAGATTGTCCTATAAGTAACTACTTGAATTCCCACCTAAGAATTCCCGAAATTTCTGGTCATGCAATCTGGTACACGGATACAAGGAGTAATATTTCGCACAAATCCTATACTAACCCGTCCAATGTATCACATCCGTCAACACACAACCAGAATCTCGAACCTTCATCTACTACAGGCCCTCGTGATCACAACGATACAAAGTATGGCAGTACTCCCGAACAATCTGCACCAGTACTGGGGACATCGGAGTTATCTCGCCACTACTAGTATTGAAGCAATTACGAACATCCTTTGTTCTGAGATACTAAGAAATCTGAATGATGATGATGTCCTCAAGAATCCCCTGGAGCTCAATTCCCTGGAAGAAAATCAAGTCAGACAGGAGGCACCAAGACAGAACTCCATCACATCGACATCATATAGATTCCAAAAATATCCGCGTGATCCTAAAAAAATTTGAGTGAGAAGAGGAGTAGCATTAAATTATTACGTCAAGATTCCTCACCAGAGCATACAAGAGGAGAAAAAAGAATCCTACTCTCCGATATATAACTAGACTCAAAGCAGTTTTTCACTAGACTCGACTCGACCAAGTTCGATCAATCAAGGGGGCTCCTAGGTCGGTACTGCGCTGATACCAACTTGTCATGCCCAAGATGCGACCCTATCCTCAATTTGGCACGAGGACCTCATCAGGGATAGAAGCGCATCTCGTCGTGTCGCAAGAATGGATATCGTTACAAGTACATGTACTGAAAATAAGAGATATATATATAGAATTGGCTTACACTCGCCACAAGCTACATCAGAGTCACATCAGTACAATACATCAACATCATGAATAAGAGCAGGGTTCGACTACGGACGAAAACAAACGAGAAAATAAGAAAGACGTCCATCCTTGCTATCCCAGGCTGCCGGCCTGGAACCCATCCTAGATCGATGAAGAAGAAGAAGAAGAAGCAACTCCAAATGTACAATCAACGCGCTCGCGTCAAGTAACCTTTACCTGTACCTACAACCGGTGTTGTAGTAATCTGTGAGCCACACGGGACTCAGCAATCTCATTTCCAAAGGTATCAAGACTAGCAAAGCTTAATGGGTGAGGTAGGGTTAACTGGTGAGGCTGCAGCAAGCAACTAAGCATATATGAGGTGGCTAAACTTACGAGTACAAGAATAAAGAGGGGAAGATCTACGCATAACGGGCGTGAACTACTGATGATCAACGAATGATCCTGAACACATACTTACGTCAGACATAACCCCACCGTGTCCTCGATCGAAGAAGGAAGTCACGAAAGAGACAGTCACGGTTACGCACACAGTTGGCATATTTTAATTAAGTTAACTTCAAGTTATCTAGAACCAGTATTAAACAAAGTTTCCACGTTGCCACATAACCGCGGGCACGGATTTCCAAAATATTTAACCCTACAGGGGTGCTCCAACTACTCCATCACAAATTACCACAAGCCGCATAGAAATCCTCAATCACGAAGCTCGCGATCTCGTCGGAATCCCTAGTGGAAAACCTCAACTCTGAGATTACCCAAAGCATCATCGGAATCCCGATGCACAAGATATCTCGCCAAAGGTAAAACTAATCCAGCAAGGCCACCCGACGTGTCGACGATCCCGATAGGAGCCGCGTATCTCGTTCTCAGGACACGAGGGATAAGCGAAGCGTACGGTGGCCTGATAGAAATCTCTCGAGTTGCCCCGGGTTGGCCCCGCACGGTGCTATGTTTTGGACCAGCACCATCAGCACTGGCCCCCCTATATTATGTGAAATTTCTCCTCGGGTTCATGACGCCCTATGCTTTCAGTATAAACAAAGTTATTATGTTGGGCAAATGTAGTACCAATGTTGGGCCTTGCCAGAACAGCTTTAATCTAAAACGAATTATCAAGGGGGTCCCCATAACAACCCCGATCGTGTTAGGAGCGCTCAATTATGGAACATAACACCGGTAGCCGAAACTAAGGGGGCAAAGGTGGAACAAAACACCAGGCTAGAAAGGCCGAGCCTTCCACCTTTTACTAAGTATATAGGTGCATTAAATTAAATAGCAATTAATATGGTGATATGACAAGGAACCCATGTTATCACATGGAAGAAACTGCACCTGCAACTAGCAACGCTATCAACATGGTTAAGCAAGCGGTAACATAGCCAATCAGTGGTTTGCTAGGTCAAACAGGTTGAAGGTTATCATGGTATTGTTGAGAGGCTGATATTTAACATGTGGTAGGCAACGAGACATAATCGATAGAAGCGGTAAAACTAGCATGGCAATGATAGTAATGATATTTGGGGAAATGGTCATCTTGCCTGAGATCCTGCTTGGAAGAAGAATGACTCCGTGAAGCAGACGAACCGATGTAGTCGAACGGGTCCTCACAATCCGACACGCTTGCGGAACTCTATCGAGACGGAGGAAACCGAAAACAAGAATCAACACACGATATTCACCACATGATGCACAACACATATGATGCATGAACGGACTAATGCAAGGCATGACAATTACAACAATCGAACACTACACATTAAGTGAAGCTCGATATGCAACGAGTTGCATATCGACGAAACTCCACGTTGACTTATTTAGTTCACTCCCGTTCAGGTACATAGCTATATTAAATGTTGTTAAACATGGCACGAGGGTGAAGCGCAAATTAATCTACCTAGCTAGGCATTTTAAATGAGACCGGAACGACATATAGCATCTCCGAAATGACCCCACGCGTTAAATTCTAACTAGAAAGGCCGAGCCTTCCACCTTTTACCAAGTATATAGGTGCATTAAATTAAATAGCAATTAATATGGTGATATGACAAGGAACCCATGTTATCACATGGAAGCAACTGCACCTGCAACTAACAACGCTATCAACATGGTTAAGCAAGCGGTAACATAGCCAATCAGTGGTTTGCTAGGTCGAACAGGTTGAAGGTTATCATGGCATTGTTGAGAGGCTGATATTTAACATGTGGTAGGCAACGAGACATAATCGATAGAAGCGGTAAAACTAGCATGGCAATGATAATATTGATATCTGGGGAAATGGTCATCTTGCCTGAGATCCTGCTTGGAAGAAGAATGACTCCGTGAAGCAGACGAACCGATGTAGTCGAACGGGTCCTCACAATCCGACACGCTTGCGGAACTCTATCGAGACGGAGGAAACTGAAAACAAGAATCAACACACGGTATTCACCACATGATGCACAACACATATGATGCATGAACGGACTAATGCAAGGCATGACAATTACAACAATCAAACACTACACATTAAGTGAAGCTCGATATGCAACGAGTTGCATATTGAGGAAACTCCACGTTGACTTATTTAGTTCACTCCCGTTCAGGTACACAGCTATATTAAATGTTGTTAAACATGGCACGAGGGTGAAGCACAAATTAATCTACCTAGCTAGGCATTTTAAATGAGACCGGAACGACATATAGCATCTCCGAAATGACCCCACGCGTTAAATTCTAATTCTGTCCAGATTTGTCCTAATCACATTTTATGTTTGTTAAACGGCGAAACAAAGTGAATCACGTGATTCTACTCATCGTTCTAGACCATTTACATATATGGCTCATCTCGAACGGAGCTACGGTCAAATAGTTACGACCTAAACCGTTTTCAACACATCGAGACGCAAACCAATGCAAACAGCACACTAAACAGACTTAAACATGCATGAGAGTTGGAAATTGTTAATCTATGTGAAATTCTAGTCAAATTTTATATATAACTTGTCTCGAACCGGTGCACGGTTTAAAAGCTACGGGTGTTTGAAAATCGATGCTTTTTTCTAAAATTCACAAAATCCTAGTGCAGAAAAAAAAGGAGTTTAAAAGCTACGGGTGTTTGAAAATCGATGCCTTTTTCTAAAATTCACAAAATCCTAGTGCAGAAAAAAAAGAGGAGTTTAAAAGCTACGGGTGTTTGAAAATCGATGCCTTTTTCTAAAATTCACAAAATCCTAGTGCAGAAAAAAAGAGGAGAAACAAATATAGGGCAAGCTGGGATTCGATCCCAGGAGCCCTTGCATAAGAGTTGGCTGCGCTAGCCACCCAACCTAGCATGCTGCTCGTTAATAGGAGTAGTTCCCACCCTATACAACCTATACTTACCCAAACGGATCTAAGAAAAAACAGCATAGATCCGATACGGGGATTGCTCACCTCGGGGTTCACAGAGGCCGCGGCTATGGTGAGCTGACACGGAGAGGGACCGGGGTTTGACGGATCCGGACATGGGGAATCCATTCCCGGGGACGAGGGGCCTTGGGGTGATGGGACGGGCGAGCTCCATCGGCGGCAACAACAGGCGTCACTCTGTTTCTGAAAGAAAGAAAAGAAGCATAGATGAGAGGGATCACAGGAGGAAGCAGAAGGAAGGAGGGGTCGCGAGAGAGGTGCGCTGGGCAGAGGGGGCTGAGCCGGAACCAGGCTGGATCTGGTCGGCGACACGACGAAGGATACCCGGGCCGGCGCGGGCGGAGCTCCCCTCGGGATCCATGGCACGTGCAGGATAGAACAGAGAGAAGGGAAGGTTAGGGAGAGAGGGAGAAGAAGAGGAGGAAGGAGAATGAAAGGAGAGAGCACAACAAGGATAGGGTCCGACGGGGATGATTCTGAAGGTTCGATCTACTCCTGCATGCTGTGAGGGAAGGCAAAGCTCCTACCGCAAGGGTGCTGTCCGGCTAGGTCCTTAGCACACACAGGAGGTTGCTGCATCAGGCTGGCTCGGCGGGCAGAGCAAGGAGGAGACCAGGTGGGGCGAGGGAATCGGTGATGTGTTGGGTCGGGCAAGGGCGGTGCTGGTTGGCTACGAGGGGATCGAGACGAGATCCCGAGGTGGGAGCGGCTGGCGGCGGCGGGTCGATGGGACTAGGGATGGATGGGTGGAACGGATTTCTCGGCTAGGGTTGGAGTGCTATATACTCTCGGATTAGGCTAGGGCTATCTCATCCCTTCGATTGAAATCGAACGGTCGAAATTATTAGGTTAGGGAGACCAATGAACAAACCGATGACAGTTTTGGGTATAACGGGGTTGATCCGGACCCAACGGTTACGACCGTGTGTTTCCTGTACCGGGAGGTTTTCGGACTGGGCTGCGCGTAGGGTCGATGCACTGTGCAGAGGGGCTAGGCGGAGGTGAGAGGGAAAACGGGCAAACCGGCATCAAGTTTTTTTAAAACACCGAAAACATCCGACGTTTAACCGGCTATAGTGCCGCTATAGATTCAACGGACCGGTTATCAAACAAACTCCGATTGGGACGAGATTTGGCACGCAGCCTACCTTTATTAAAATAAGACCGCACGCCAAGTTTCGACCCAATCCAAGAATATTTTCCGGACACTTTTAAAAACAAATATTTTAACGATGTCGCGGGCGCGTGCGTGTGTGGTTGGGCTCAAAACGGACAATGACGAGAACCGGCAACTAACAACGGATGCAAGTTTGAAAACTGGCGGCAACAGGATGCCGATGCAATGCAGATGATGCGCATGATGCGATGATGATGCGACAAATAAAATAATCACACGACGAAAACGGAATAAAGGGGGAAATCTTCTGGAACGTCGGTCTCGGGCTGTCACACACGGGAGGGTAGGACAAAAGATGTCATGCAAGTTCTTTTCCATAAGCACTTATGACTATATATGGAATAAATGCCTACATTACATTGATGAATTTGAGCTAGTTATGTATCACCCTATGTTATGACTGTTGCATGATGAATGCCATCCAACATAATTATCCATCATTGATCCATTGCCTACGAGCTTTTCACATATTGATCTTTGCTAAGTTAGCTTTCCGTTGCTATTATTACAATCACTACAAAACTGCTACGATCACGTTTGCCACCGTTACCGTTACTTTCATAATACTTTGCTACTAAATACTTTGCTACAGATATTAAGTATTTCAGGTGTGGTTGAATTGACAACTCAGCTCCTAATATTCGAGAATATTCTTTGGCTCCCCTTGAGTCGAATCAATAAATTTGGGTTGAATACTCTACCCTCGAAAACTGTTGTGATCCACTATACTTGTGGGTTATCAAGACCTTTTTCTGGCGCCGTTGCCGGGGAGCATAGCTTTATTCTTTGAGTCACTTGGAATTTATATCTGTTGATCACTATTAAGAATCTGAAACACGCTAAAACCAAGATATACCCCTCAACTACGAGGACATGTAAGGAACTGCCATCTAGCTCTGCACTTGATTCACCTTCTGTTATGAGTGAATTTGTGACACCACCACATGCTGTTGAATCTAATATATCGTAAGTAATTGATGATGCTACTTCTGTTATGCATGATGCTTATGATAATACTATGATTGATACTATTGTGCCACTTGGTGAATTTCTTGATGAACAAATTGCTAGAGTGAATGCTGAAACTGATGATATTGTTGAATCTGATGAAATTATTGAAATTGAACACTATGATGCACCTGCTAGACCTAGCTCTTCTAGATATGAATTGCTTAATATACATAAGGGTTATGTTATGGAAGGATAAGTAGCTAGGGACTTTCTAGCTTATAAGGATAGAGATGATCTTAAGAAATTGATATGCAAGTGGAAGGAAAATTCTTTGAATGCTAGAATGCAATATGATCCCAAGTTTTCTACTTCACCTATCTTTGTTACTAATAAGGATTATGAATTCTCTGTCGATCCTGAGTTAGTTACTTTGGTAGAATATGATCCTTTCCATGGTTATGAATCTGAAACTATTGTGACACGCTTTACTAAATTGAATGTTATAGCCACCCTATTTACTCATTAGGAAAAAAATCGTTATTACTATATTCTTAAGTTGTCTCCGTTCTCATTAAAGGGTGATGCTAAGATATGGTTTAATTCTCTTGCTCCTGGTTGTGTGCGTAGTCCCCAGGATATGACATTTTACTTCTCTGAAAAGTATTTTCCTGCCGATAAGAAACAAGTTGCCTTGGAGGAAATATTTAATTTTGTGCAGATTGAAGAAGAGAGACTCCCACAAGCTTGGGGGAGGCTTCTCCAGTTACTTAATGCTTTGCCTGATCACCCTCTCAAGAAAAATGAAATACTTGATATCTTTTATAATGGACTAACCGATGCTTCTAGGGACGACCTAGATAGTTGTGCTGGTTGTGTTTTCAAGGAACTAACTGTTGAACAAGCTGAACTACTATTGAATAATATATTAAGCAATGATAATGATTTGACCATTTCCGAACCACCTCCGAAACCAACTCCGAAGAAAAGAGGTATTATATTCTTCAGTCCTGAAGATATGCAAGAGGCAAAGAAATCTATGAAAGAAAAAGGTACTCCCTCCGTTCCTTAATATAAGGTGTATTAGTTTTTAAAAAAGTCAAAGGACGTCTATGTTTGACCAAGTTTATGGAAAAATATATAAACATGTAGAATACTAAAAATACAAAATATAAAAATATATTTCATGCTTAATCTAGTTATAATGATTTGGTATTATAAACATTGATATTTTTATCAATAAACTTGGTCAAAGTTAGTGAAGTTTGACTTTTTGAAAAAATAATACACCTTATATTTAGGAACTGAGGGAGTACTAAAGATGAAGATGTTAATAATCTACCACCTATTGAAAAATACATGTTCTTGATAACCCGACACAGGTAGTAGACGTAAATTCTCTCTGTAGTTTTGATGAAGGTGATATTCCTTATAATAAGTCTGCTAGCCAATGATTGGATGAATTTGATAACTTTATTGTTAACAAATAAAATTTCAATGCTTCTGTTAGTAGACAATTGAAACATAATGCTTACATGCTTGATTGCTTGGGTAATTATATGAGTAGAACTGTTAATGACCTTAGGCTTATTAGTAAACATGTTTCCATGGTAACTACTCAAGTAGAACAAGTACTTAAGGCACAAAATGATTTGCTCAATGAAATGATTAGTAAGAACAATGATCATTCTGTTAGAGTTGTGACTACAGGTGGTAGAATGACTTAGGAACCTTTGTATCCCGAGGGCCATCCTAAGAGACTTGAGCAAGATTCTCATAGGGTTAATATTGATGCACCTAGTCCTTCTAATAAAAGGAAAAAGACTAACGATAGGAATTTGCATGCTGCTAGTGAACCTGTTGTAGAGTCACATGAAAACCCAAAATATATCTCTATTTCTGATGCTGACACACAATCTGGTAATGAACATGAACCTAGTGATAATATTAATGATGATGTTCGTCTCGATGCTCAACCTAGTACTGACGATGATGTGGAGATTGAACCTGTTGTTGATCTTGATAACCCACAACCTAGGAATAAGAGATATGATCAAAGATATTTTATTGCTCGGAAGCATGGTAGAGAAAGAGAACCATGGGTTTAGAAACCCATGCCCTTTCCTTCTAAATTATCCAAGAAGAAGGATGATGAGTATTTTGAGCGCTTTGTTGAAATGCTCAGACCTATCTTTTTACATATGCGCTTAACTGATATTCTGGAAATGTCTCCATATGCTAAGTATATGAAAGATATGGTTACAAATAAAAGAAAGATACGAGAAGCTGATATTTCCACCATCCTTGCTAATTATACTTTTAAGGGTGGAATACCAAAGAAACTAGGAGATCCTCGAGTATCTACTATACCTTTCTCTATTAAAGGAAATTATGTTAAAACTGCTTTTTGTGACCTCGGAGCTGGTGTCAGTGTTATTCCGTTCTCTTTATATCGTAGACTTGATTTGAATAAGTTGACACCTACTGAAACTTCTCTGCAAATGGCTGATAAATCAACTGCTTTACCCATCGGTATTTGTGAGGATGTGTGTGTTGTGGTTGCAAACGTTACTATCCTAACGGACTTTGTTATTCTTGATATTCCCGAGGACGACAGTTTCTCGATCATCCTTGGTAGACCCTTTCTGAATACTACAGGGGCTATTAGTGACTGCAACAAAGGCAATGCCACTTGTAATGTTAATGGTAATGAGCATACAATACACTTTCCGAAGAAACAACCTCAAGTTCATAGTATCAACTCCATTGAAAAAATTCCAACGTTTACTATTGGAGACTTTGAATTCCCTCTCCCTACTGTCAAAAATAAATATGATATACTTATTGTTGGGGACATGTATATACCCATTGAGGTAACCTAGTGTTATTCAAAAGTTCTCTGGTTCCATGTCATTCAAAAAAGTTTGTTAATAAGACTTGATCAACCTTATTGATGGAATTTTTTTACGGGCATGAGATGGGTGATTTAGAAAAGCACAACCTTTTGTACCCAACTTTTATTTTATGTTCCATAGTTTCAATTTAGTAAAAATGCTATTATTTCTCTGTTTTCCGTTTTATCCGTGCAATAGAAAAATGACCTGAAAATAAAAGTTCTCACAACGCCCTGAAAATTTAGTATGATTTTTTCTGGAATATTTAAGAATTTTTGGCCGTGAGAACACATCACGGGGATGCACCAGTGGGCCACAAGCCTGTAGGGTGCGGCCACCCCCCCGGGAGCGCCCCTGGCTTGTGGGTCCCACGTGGGGCCCCTTCACTTATTCCATTACCCATCCACTTCGTCTTCCTCCACAAAAAATCCCACCATTGCTCAAACTCATGTTTTAGCTCATCTTGCTGCCATTTTCGATCTCCTTGCTCAAAGCTCCATTTGTAAAACTATTTTATGGAATTGTTCATCGGTATGTGACTCCTCCAATGGTCCAATTAGTTTTCGTTCTAGTGCTTTATGTATTGCAAACTTTTGCTACTATGGTGACCTTGTTCTTGAGCTTGCATGTCAAATTTGTAGGGTCCCAAGTAGTTTTGATGCATGATATAGCTTCTAGGCACTTGTGGGAGTAGTTGCTACAAGTTTTGATTGAGCTTTGTTCACCCTTATTTGGAATCACTAAAAATTTCAGAATTATTTTTCAGAGAAAGAAAAATGTTAAGGCAATATACCAAGGTGGTTCCTCGAGCAAGAAGACCCCGAGACTCGAGATACGCGAGCCTGACTTTAAACCACCAAGGGAGGCTCAAGTGTGGCATTGTGAATGGTCATCGGATCCATTCATGGTCCATGCTGGACTCAAGGAAGAATTTTACGCGTACATACGATATGATGGCCTTGAAGATTTTGTTTCAGACCAATACAAGCAATATTATCAACTTACTAATTCATTCGTGCGGAGGTTTGAATTTTCATCCACGCGTAACACGCATTCCGTTCTATTTAATCTTTATGATGAATCTTATACTATGGACCTAGAAGATTTTAACCATGCATGAAAATTTCCACAATGGGGTAGCCATAGTGATGCTCACAAAACCGAACATAATGATTTTCTTGCTAGCATCACCGTGGGAGAAACTAGAAATATTACACAGGATACCTTGGGCAGCATTCACTTTCCTACCATACATTATCTTGCTCTCCTCATAGGTAGATGTATTAACGGTAAACATGAGCATAGACACCTTTGCGTACCTGACCTTAGTATTCTTAAGAGTGCGGTCATGGGTGATAGACAATAAAACTTGGGAGCTATTATTGCTAGGAGGCTACATAAAAATGCTAAGGATGGAGATTTATTTGGTGGAATTTATGCCACCCGTGTAGCTAATTATCTTGGGATACCTATAAGGGAGAATGATATTGAGTTACCACTTGCTTTTCTGGATTATAAGGCTATGGTGTGCTACCAGTTTCCTAAGAGAAATGAACAACCCCTCCTATACTGACTAATTTTTGATAGAAAGCATGTTGTCCATATTACCCTTCCTACTCCTACCTTCTTTAACTTTCAGGAAAAACAGAGGTACTTTATAACCATAGAGGAGGCAAACGAGTACGAGAGAGAGGCGACAGACGCTCGCCTCCACGTTGAAGCCGTTCAGGCGGCAACCGCCGCAGCCTAGTACAACCCCAACTTTTACATTGGATATTATCCTGGCCAGCCTTGGCCCTAGACCAACTTAGACCAAAAGCCTAAGCTTGGATATTATCGGTGTTCATACTTTTTCATTGTACCATCCAAGGTAGTTTATTTCTTCTTTTTGTTTTCTTCTTGTGTGTTTCATTAACCTTGAGAAAATCCAAAAAAAATAGTTCTAGCTTTACCTTCTAGTTTGTTTAGTTGTAGTGTTAAAAGAGAACCCAAAAAGATTTCTCATTCTTCTTATTGCTTGTTGGGGGCTTTCCCATGTAAATAGTTTTTGTTTATTCTTTGGGTCGTAACGAGAAGACCACGATGACATGTTGAGTGGATCTCATATGCATTAGCGTTTATCTATCGGAGAGCCCGTATTACCTTGTCTTCTCCTCTGAGTTATTGCTTGCATATTCCAGCTTAGTCCAACGCATGTGCACTCTTATCATTATTTTTCACACTATTCGGTCATGCAAGTGAAAAGCAATAATGACGATATATGATGAAGTGACGGAGGTGGAGAATAGCTGGTATGAACTCGACCTATTTCGTTTTTGTAAATATGATTAGCTCATCGTTCTGGATTCAGCTCGTTATGGATTGAACATGTTTGCAATGACAATTAGAGATTATAGTTACTTATGACATGCTTAATTAGCTAGGAGTGAATAATGGTTTGTCTTGCGTGCCAACATGCATATTAAAATGGTTGTGATGTAGTATGATAGAATGGTATCCTCCTCCGAATATTCGAGTGGCTTGACTTGGCACATGTTCATGCATGTAGTTGAAACAAAACCAACATAGCCTCCACGATGTTTATGTTCATGGTGATTTATATCCTACTCATGCTTGCATCCAATGTTGGTTAATCTCAAAGCATGTTTATGACTCTTGTCGCTCTCTAGTTGGTCGCTTCCCAGTCTCTTACTAGCCTCCACTTGTACTAAGCGGGAATACTGCTTGTGCATCGATTTACATAAACCCAAAGTTGTTCCACATGAGTCCACCATACCTACCTATATGCGGTATTTACCTGCCGTCCCAAGTAAATTTGCATGTTCCATACTCAAAACCTTCTAATAAGTATTATGTTTTGTATGCCCGGATCGCTCATGTAGTGACTAGGGGTTGTCAATATCTTCCATGCTAGGTGGGTTATTCTCACGATATGTGTTGATTCACTATCATTCACGAGGAAGTGGCTGATATTCGGGATGCCGAGTTCCATGCTCAGAAGTCAAATCAAAGTATAACAAAACAAAACTCCCCCGAGATTGTTGTTTGTATGGACGGTACCCGTGGATTCGGCCTGCTGTGGAGTGTGATCGATTGGTGGAGGGGGAGTAAAAACTTTACTCTTCTGTTTGGGAACCGCCTATAATGTATCTAGCATAGAAGATATTGAGATCTCTTAGTTGTTATGTTGACAATGAAAGCATACCGCCCAAAATCTTGATTCATCCCTGTTTTAAAAGCTCAAGCTCTGGCACTTCTGTAAATCAATGCTTACCTCTGCGAAGGGCCTATCTATTTTACTTTACTGTTGAGTCATCCACTTTTTATAAAAAGGCACCAGTTAGAGAGCACCTCCATCATTTGTATGCTTTGTTATTAATTGATATTGAGTATGAGTATCATTGGATCTCTTTTACCATGAATTACAATGTCTAGTCACTCCTTGTTCTTCGGAGGTGCTCTGCATTTATGTTTTGTGGTCTCAGAAAGGCTAGCAAGATACGAGTTTATCATGTTGTATTATGATTGTTTTGATAAATTTGTTGTCATCCGAGACTTATTATTATTGATCGCTAGTTGATTGTGCCATTGATATAAGTAAATATGAGACCTAAATATTATTGTGAATGTGGTTAGTCTATAATCTTAGCTGAAGATCTGAACACCAGTTAGACATATTTACAATAGCAAAATCAAACAGAATTTGTAAAAGTTTTTCTTTATCACTTTCAGTTTATCAACTGAATTTCTTGGGGACAAGTAAAGGTTTAAGCTTGGGGGAGTTGATACTTCTCCAACGTATCTACTTTTCCAAACTCTTCTGCCATTGTTTTGGACTCTAATTTGCATGATTTGAATGGAACTAACCCGTGACGCTGTTTTCAGCAGAATTGGATTGGTGTTATTTTTGTGCAGAAATAAAAGTTCTCAGGTTGACCTAAAAATTTACGGAGAATACTTTTAGAATTATAAAAATATTGGAGAAAGAATCAACCGGAGAGGGGCCACCACCTGGCCCCAAGCCGGCAGGGCGCGCCCCCTGGCTTGTGCGGCCCCCGTGGCCCTCTGACCTTGTTTCCACTTCTATATATTCCTACTCGGGGATAAAAAAATGGAAGAGAAGAGTTCATCGCGTTTTATGATACAGAGCCGCCGCCACCTCCTATTCTTCCTCGGGATGGAATATCTAGAGTCTGATTTGGCCTCCGGAGAGGGGAAATCGACGTCCTCGTCATCACCAACAATCCTTCATCACCAATTTCATGACGCTCTCCGCCGTTCGTGAGTAATTCCATCGTAGGCTTGCTGGACGGTGATGGGTTGGGTGAGATCTACCATGTAATCGAGTTAGTTTTGTTAGGGTTTGATCCCTAGTATCCACTAGGTTCTGAGATTGACGTTGCTATGACTTTGCTATGCTTAATGCTTGTCACTAGGGCCCAAGTGCCATGATTTCAGATCTGAACCTATTTTGTTTTCATGAATATCTATGTGTTCTTGATCCTATCTTGCAAGTTGTAGACACCTATTACGAGATATGATCCACATCCCCCACGGTGACAATAACTGGAATTCTTTCCGGTGATTACCGTAGTTTGAGGAGTTCATGTATTCACTAAGTGTTAATGCTTTGGTCTTGTTCTCTATTAAAAGGAGGCCTTAATATCACTTATTTTCCATTAGGACCCCGCTGCTATGGGAAGGTAGGACAAAAGATGTCATGCAAGTTCTTTTCCATAAGCATGTATGACTATATATGGAATACATGCCTACATTACATTGATGAATTGGAGTTAGTTCTGTACCACCCTATGTTATGATTGTTGCATGATGAATGAACATCCGACATAATTATCCATCACTGATTCATTGCCTACAAGATTTTCACATATTGATCTTTGCTAAGTTACTTTTCCGTTTCTATTGTTACAATCACTACAAAACTGCTACAGTCACGTTTGCCACTGTTACTGTTACTGTTACTTTCATACTACTTTGCTACTAAATACTTTGTTGCAGATATTAAGTCTTTCAGGTGTGGTTGAATTGACAACTCGGTTGCTAATATTCAAGAGTATTCTTTGGCTCCCCTTGAGTCGAATCAATAAATTTGGGTTGAATACTCTACCCTCGAAAACTGTTGTGATCCCCTATACTTGTGGTTTATCAGGTGGCAATCTCCATCATCTTGCTCAAGGACATATCTCTTGTCTGACCAAACTTAAGGTAAAGCTCTCTTTACCTAACACCATCCTTTAAGGCGCAAACGGCTTGGTGCTCGGAAACATTTTCCATCGTGTGATGGAGGGTGGTCCAACGCTGTATGTAATCTCTCAAGGTTTCATTCGGTTTCTGTACACAGTGTTGCAACTCAGATAAACCAGCAGGACGTTTGCACGTGCCTTTAAAAGTTGTGATGAACACTTGGGCAAGGTCCTCCCAACAGTAGATGCTAGAAGGGGCCAACTGATTAAGCCACAACCGGGATGAACTATCCAGCATCAAAGACAAATGCTTCATGGCTACATTGTCATTTCCTCCACCGATCTGCACCGCCACTCGATAATCGTCCATCCATGTTTTCGGCTTTGACTCGCCAGTGAACTTTCTTATTCCAGCCGCCAACCTGAAGTTGGCGGGAATCTCAGTGGATCGAATGGCTCTGCTGAAACACTCGGGGCCAGAGACAACGACACCACTTCCACTCGGATGATCTCTATCATAATCATCCATGTGAGCCCTGCCCCTGTCAATCCGCCTCTGCAAGAGGACATTCCTCGCATCAAACCCAGGATTCCGGTCATCTCCAAACGAGCACCTATCGTCATAGTGTCGGGGCACATATGAACTGCTCCGTGGGGGAGAAAGCGCTCGACGGCGGTCGTCGCGGTGATAACGAGGAGCAAACTGATCTTGCCCCTGATCTCTGTATTGATCTTCACGGTAACCTCCTCCCCTGCGACGCAGAGGTGACCCTAGGTTGTAAGCAGACTGGACTGTGTCTGCCCTGGGTGAATCACTATGTAATATGTTGTGCGACTGAGAAACAACCGAATTATGCTGTTGTGTTGCCTGAAGCAATGCTCGGATCTGCTCCAAACCTCTGCTAGCCTCTGAACCTGTCAGTTGAATGGAATCTGCAATCCTAGCAGCGGCTGCAACATTCAGAACTAGAGTACGGAAAACCTGGACGTTGTTCTGAGATCCACTCGGAAATAACTGCCGCTGATGTCGACTGGAAACTAGTAGACGCTGGCGGGTGCGCTCGTTGAGAATATCCTCATCTCGGCGCTGCTGCGCGTTCGATGGTTATCTAACCTCGCGTCCACCGTGGCTGAAACCAGGCAGGCTTTCCTGTGAACCCGCCATAAAAACCTCAGCCGCTGGATCGCAGCTCTCACACTCGAAAGGAACATCGGACTGATCCGACACTGAGTCGAACATGCTGCGAAGTAATTCGGCGGGCTTGATAGCCGCAATCTGCGGAGATGACGCTTGGCGGGCCGCCGCATGACTCACCCAACGCTGGAGCCACGAGCGACCTGATCGCTTGCGATGACGATTAGCGGGGAGAGCAAACGACACCGGAGTCGTCGGCCGCCGAAGAAGAACGCCGCAGGAGCTTGCAGGAAAGTGCGTCGCCCCGCGGATCGGGAGCGCCTCAATGTCAATAGGCTCTTCCTAAAGCCATGTCGAGTCGTCGGCAACGAAGGTGAGCGCACCAAAACGGATCTCGTGGCCCAGGAACAAACCGCCGCCGGAAGACATGACGAAGGAGAAAATTGCAAACTCGTCGGAAGTCGCTTAGACGCCTGCCCCACGGTGGGCGTCAACTATCGTGGGAACAAGCCTGACAGTAGAAGTTAGGGGTACGTAAGGAGAGGGCAGAGTCCTAGCTACGACGAGATTGTGCACATGAATGTATGAGTTCAGGCCCCTCTCGTGGAGATAACAACCCTACATCTCAGTGCTCGGGGGCTTCTGTCATGTGGAATATGTAGGTTACAAGGGGTGCCAACCCTTGTGCCAGAGGGGATGGGTGGCTTATATAGTGTCTTGCCCCTCATCAATCCCCGGCAACCAAGCGTTCGATCATGATAATAAAGGTGAACGTTACTGATAACATATGTAATAAATACTACTTATGGCGACCAGTCGAACGCCTGCCCATTGGCCTCCCTAGAGTGGCTTCTGATCTTCTGCGGTCGACTGACTTCTGGTTCTTCCGAGTGAAGGATAACTATCGAATGGAGGGAAAAACCTCCGAGTGGATGTTCTATCGAGTGAGTCATGCGCTATGGTGATTCGAGTCGGAGTCTTCCTTGTAGTCTTTAAGTCCTCCAATGTAGTGTCCTTTGGTAGGGCATGTAGGTCACACCTAAGATCCTACCCTAGGTACATATCCCCATCAGTCGGAGCGCGAGGTGAAGGAGCTGGTGAAGGAGAAGGCCCGGCTCACAAAGATGAAGCGGGAGCAGAACAGGTCCATCCGTCAGATGAATGGCCACATCGTCCTTCGGACTCCGACTCCGACAACGGCACCTAGTCGTCTGACGACCAAGACCCTCCACCAGCCACGAACGGCTACAACTGCTTCGGTGACCCAAAGGGTCAGCGAGGAAATGGTGATCTTCCCCCCGCCCCCCTCCCACACACACACACACACACACACACTGTTTATAGGTTTTAGTTGTATTAATTTGAGAACTATGTCCGATGAACTTGAGATAATCTTTTGGCTGATGTTTGATGTTTGTTTAAAGCCGATCTTGTATTTGTATGCTTTTGATTTTGTTGTCCGATGTTTGATCACTTAGAGTAGCTCAACGTTGTATGGGTAGTACGGATATAGGACTCCGGATATGAGATACACAAATTTGAAAAGAAAAATATGAGACACATCCGATCAGTGTCCGCGGAAGCGTTCGCCAACGTTTGAGAGACCGGATTTGCAAGTTGCGGTTGTAGATGCTCTAACGTTCTATTTAATCAATGGTAGCCATTGACCGAGATGATAGTGTCCGAGGAAGAAGGCGGCATCATGCGTTCACAAGGAGCTGAGCAAATAAGCACATGTGCCATGTTCGAATGGCACAATTCACTCTGATCTGCCCACGAATCAGCCTCCCCCTTGCCTCAGTAAGGCTGTCCGTAATGGGAGTATCATATATAATATCATGTAAGAGCAAGTACAATAAAGTACAGTCAGCAGGCTGTAAGGCATAAAATATTACATTTTTGCTGAGTTGGATGAAAGAGAAGAGGAGAGAGAAGGGAAGCGGGCTCTTCGTGAAGAGTCAACTCTAGCACGTACTCCTAGGTACTTTGTGAGAATGAAAGGTGGACCATATATGATAAAAGTAGTACTCTTTTATAGCTAACTATTGTACAAACTAGCTATAAAATGGGTTATAAGATGGCTTATAGCCAGCAGTTGGCTATACTATTAACCATGCTCTAAGGCAACTAGGCAATTTGATGAGCTGACATAGAATTAAATGAAGAAAGAGCGGATTGAGTATCATATTATGATAATCGTATCATATTAAATGATGTGCTACTTGCATGGCAATAAATGAACTACCCTATAATACCAACATATGATACTATGCATTACGGATGTGGTATCATACACTATAGTATCATAGAGTAGAACACAAACTCCGACGGGGACCACGAAACAGTATCACAATTCATATCGAGCAAGCTGACACTCTGGCTCCAAATGCCATTTTCAACAAACCATTTGTTAATCAGCATCCGGATTATATTACAAATATCTTTCGTCATCCCGCCTTTTGTGCAACTGATATCCTGCCCATATCAAGAAAAAATTCTCCCACCCAACTAATTTTTAAGATAAGGTGTAGTCCTCTCTTTGTATCTTATGTCAGTAATGTTTCCTTTTGAGTTTTACCATGATGTCCATACAATATCCACATTTCTAATGCCCAAACAATTACCGATATACAAGGCAATGCAACAGATATTAACATGTGTGCTTATCTCGATCTTAGCCTCGACCTCCATCTTCTGGCGTCATGAGGCCTCAAGAGCTGCACCGGAGCAGCGGGGATTCGGAGCCACCACTCCCTCAACCTCCTCACCAGCTTCTCGCTGCTCTTCCTCCTCAGTGGCATATGCCTCGTGTAAGCCTCCAACAGAATGAGCACGACTATGATCCGGAACGGCATAAATGCAAATGCTGCAGCCGCGACTAGCATCGTCGTCGCCACTTTGTTCGTGCTCTAGTACCATGTAACAGTTGTCAGATAGGCTAAGTTACGCAAGATTTGATGCAGAATGGGTTGAATCATAGTAGTATATAGAGTTGGGACAGAGGATTAACCTGAGGAAACGCTGCGAGCATAAGGGACCGAAGCTTGAGGAGAAAAATATTCCCAGCTTGCACGTGTGCCTCCAACCGCGAGATAGCTTCCTGCAGAGCAAGAAGTTGTTCGACGGTTCGTCGCCGAGGAGGGGTTGTGACTTCGAATGCTTCTATGAAGTGCCTGTTGCCATGGTGCTTGTTCCATAGCATGAAAGCGGTAGAGCCGACCAAAAAGCAGGGAAATATGTACCATATCAAGCCTCTGCAGATTGCATGCAAATAAAAATAGTCACAACGCTGAACTTTAAAGGGATAGGCAGGGAACTTGTTTTGATAAAGAAAAGGAAAAAATCGTTTGTTATATCATTACATATGGCCAGTCCTGGACCATGAATATTACCTGTAAACTATGTAGAGGAAACAGAGCAAGAAAACATATGACTTAAGTGGATCTTCCCACTCGGCCAAAAAGGCAAGCCTTTTGCCTATTTCAATCAAAGGAAACAGCAGCTCCTGCATGTTAAGATGCAACCAATAAAACATAAGTAACCCTGAACAATAATCCACTTAAGTCCACATTGACTTTATGAGCATTAGAAGTTCAGTATCAGTAAAATCCTGCCCAATTATGAGTAATAGAAGTTCAGGGTTTTGCATGTCTCTACTGATCATTATTTTTTCACCATGATCTTCAGTGTTCATTTTAGACTTTCAGTATGAGTACCTCAACTCAAATATATTACACAAGAAAGTGAAATACTCAAAGACAATGATCAATACCTTCAGGACAGCAACATTGGTGTCAATGTCCTCCACCTTGACCTGATCTAGCGTCGCGCGCGCAGCCTCCACTCTGCCAGAATACCCAACAGATCGCTCGAGAGCCATCTGCACCGAGCTGGTCCTTCCGATCTGCACATCTCCGACGGCGAAATCCCTTTCCTCGGGATTATCCTCCTCCCTGAGCGTCAGCAGCCCCATCCGCACGAGCGTAAATGCCGATAGCGGAAATGGATCCGCGAGCGCGAGCTCGTCGGAACTGCCCTGAGCTGCCAAGTCATCGCCTCCCCTAAACCTCGAGCAGTGTTCCTGCAGCTGGCCATACAATGCCTCCAATATCTTGTCCCCCTTGGGCAGCTTCTCTGCCAGGTTGAAGGCCAGGGTGGTCTTGAAGTACGCCGGCAGGATGTGGAACCCCTCTTTCACGGCGCGGTACCGGAGGATCCCCAGTGTCGCAACAGCGAGCGCCTCCGCCTTTTGGAAGCCGGTGAGCCGGTACCTCCTGATGAACTTGTGGGCGTGCAGCACCTCCTTGATCACGGCGAACCAGTAGTCCCGACGGCTGTGGCCCTTGAATTGGGGGAACTCGAAGAACACTGGCTCATTTCTATCCATAGGTACCAAAAACTAAACGTGTCATGAACATATGCCATACATGATTGCTTGAACTCAAAATTGCAAATGGCAGGCTGCATTGTAGTTGTAGGATCATCGATCAGGCACTCACTCACATTGAGCTAGATTTGTACATGACCGCCTTGTCGAACAGGTGAGCTCCCCATGGCCCCGTGGACTCGCGCTTCACGCACTGCTTCAGGTCCTTGGTGAGGTCGTAGACGACGGCGTCGCCGTAGGAGAAGTCGACGCCGATGGCCTCGAAGTAGAGGGCGTGGTTCGTCAGCGTGAGCCTCCCTGCGACAATGAGGACGGATCACCTTACATGAGGCCCTCCTGAAGGAGCACGGACCAGCAGCACCGGCACACAAATTTACCATAGGGAAGGTGCTTAACCAGGCCACGTGGACGTGCCGATGTGCTGCAGGACCGGCTGCGTCGTGGCGGCGCCGAAGATGTCGAGCACCACCTCGCCGTCGCAGAGGTCCAGCGCCGGCGCCTTGTGCCCGCCGGAGATGCATTTCGTGGATCTCAGCACGCTGGCGATCAACAGAGACATGGAGATCACGCAAATGTCGTACGCTGTGACAATGGCGGGGGCAGAGGATGTGTGTCGTGTCACCTACCTGTCCAGGCTCTTGAGGTACTTGTGGTAGATGAGGAAGTGGAGGCGGCCGCCGGTGGAGTTGGTGAGCGCGTCGAAGAGGTTGCGGACGGTGATCGGGTGCGCCATGGCCGGGTAGGCAGGGGCGATCTTCGCGAACGCCTCCGGCCCGACCGTCCTCCTCCCGTCAACCTGCACATCCATTCCAGAATCCACCAACGAATCATTATGGATATAGTATGATCGAATCGATTGAGCAAGAACAGAGCACAATATATACTGAGGAGGCGAAGCGGTGGGATGACCTGAATGGCCGTCTTGGTGGGGCTGGAGTAGAATATGGACCCGCCGTCGTCGTCGTCGTCATCGGCGCCGTCGCCCCAGCTGAACGCCATTTTCTACAATGACAGGAACATCCATTAATCTTGATGATCGATCTATTTCAACGCCATTTTTTACACACAGATGACAGACGTGGAGCTCTGCTTCGGTGTCGGGGTCGGGCGCCTCCCAGGCGAGCATCATGTCGTAGGTGAGGGAGTGGAACTCCCTGTCGCCGAGGTGGTCGTGCCGGCGCCTCGTCTCGGCGCGCAGTGCGACGTAGGAGCAGTACTCCACGATGCTCCTGGCGTAGGCGAGCGGCGGCTGCTCGTCCGGCTCCAGCCGCCGCACCAGCTGCTCCACCGGCACGCCAGCGATCCTGCACGCCACCCAAACAAACGTTCGATCGGTCCGTCAGTCCCAAGAATCCAATGCGAGAGTAGGGAGATGGGATTGGGGCACGGACTGCGCGCATCGGTGGACGACGGAGGCGGCGGTGGGCGAGAGAGGAGGGAGGCCGCCGCCGCACTGCTGCGCCGACGTGGACGCCGACGCCGCGTCGTCCGTGGCCATGGCCGCCGCCGACGACGACGCGTCGCCCATCCTCACGCCGTCGTGGCGCCGGCCGGAGAAGAGGCCGTCAAAGAGGCCCATCGCGGCGCGTGGCGGCCGGCCGCATCGCCCGTGGCTCCGTCAAGCGCGCGCGCACGTACGCCTGGCCAAGGCGGCAAAGGGGGATCGCGCGTGCCGTGGCGTGCTCCGGACGCGCTGCCCTTCCCGGGGAAAGTGGTTGGCTGGCTAGGCGGGTGCGCGCGTTCGTGGCCCGTCTCTGTCTTTGCTCTGCTCCGCGGGAGCCGGGTGTCCGTCCAGTGCGCATGGAGCGCGAGCACGCGTGCTTTGGGGGTGGCTTCGGCGGCACCAGGTTGCGGTTGCTTCAAAAAAGCCGAGGAGATCGATGCTCCATCTGCAGATCTGCTTGTCCTTCGCCATTATTCTCGTCGCCATGCCGCCACGCCACCACTATCTACCGCTGTTGTTCGGTTTTGCCGCCACGCAATTATATCATGTGTGCAGTGACGAATCTAGGATGTAAATGTAGGGCAGACTTAAGTTCAAGAATACTAATTTTTTCATGTCTAAAGCCATTTTATATGTGCTACATCTAAATACTGCTGTACTGTGATGGCCATTAGTGGTGTTTTTTCTGTTTGGCAAATTTTAAAGATATGCTAGAACCGATTGAAGCTTGTTGAGTAGAATCGTCACTGGAGCAAGGTAGTTAGAAAAGTGCAGCTAAGACATATATACTACCTCGGTACTGATTTACTAGTCCCATTCTATTTTTGTGTTATACGAAAATGCAAATCATCTATCTATATACCTACTAATAAAGGAAATAGGTATTCTTAGTCCGTCGTGCTATTTTATATGAAATTTGATTAGAAAACTACGTAGAATATGAATATGATGTTATTTTACTCGTTAACCATTTAAAAAAGTACTATATTAGGTGCAATCCTAATCATTAATGCATTATCTCTCTTTCTTTCATACCGGTACTGATCCGGATTGTCGATGAACATCTCAGCAAAATTAGAATTGGAGATGGAATTGAGGATCACTTACTCATTTCTTTGTACGTATTAAATCTATATGCAAGACGTGTTTAAAAGACACGTGGAATATTGAACTGCATTTTTATAGGATAAGATGATCTTTGTTTGGGCCATAGCTACAAATAGTTAGATTATAAACCTTTTTTTCTGAAAAAATAAAAATATGTGGTATTCATTTCTCCCGTTGCAACGCACGTGCACTTTTGCTAGTACCTATTAATAAAAAAATAGGTATTCTTAGTCCGTCTTGCTATTTTATAGAAAACCCCCTTATGTTTCTAATATTAAACCCGCAGTACATATTATATGTTTTTCAAAATACTCATATCTTCTAAACCGTAACTCCAAATTTAACATGTTATATATGAAATTTGATTAGAAAAATATGTAGAATTTGAATATGATGTTATTTTACATGTTAAACATTTAATAAAAAAAATATAGGATGCAATTTTAATAAATAATTCATTATTCGTCTTTCTTTCATACCGGTACTAATCCGGATTAGGGATGAACACGTCAACAAAATCAGGATTGGAGATGAAATTGAAGATCACTTGCCCGTTTCTTTATATGTATTAAATCTACATGCAAGCCGTGTCAAAATAGAAGACCTGTGGAATCTTGAACTGAACTTTTGTAGGGTAAGACCATATATGTTTGTGCCGTAACTACGAAGTCTCAGATCATAAACCATTTTATTATAAATTAAGAGTGTATGGTTTTTTTTCTGCCGTTGCAACGCACGGACCCTTTTGCTAGTACGAAACAAAATGTATATCATTAAACACCACATTCGAATAAAATTCATAATATTTCTTTCTAGTATACATTATTTTATTGCTATTCAAGTATTCCCTTCATTTTTTTAGTCTGCATATAAGGTTTGGTCAAAGTCAAATGATATAAAATTTGATCAAATATATATCAAAAGATATCAACATTTATAATACTAAACCTATATGTTATGAAAATTAATATCATGATGCATCTACTAATATTGATTTCATATTATAAATATTGATATTTTGTTTTATAAATTTAGTCAAAGTTTACGAAGTTTGACTTTGATCAAATCTTATATGCGGACTAAAAGAAAACGGAGGGAGTATGTGGTTAGACTTTAACCCAAAATATTATAAGGACTAGTATTGCAGGACGCAGATAGTAGTACTCTCTCGTTCTAACTTTTTACACGGAAATTGGTGCAAGACTTCATTAGCCATGGTTACTGAAAATTTGTTTCATGAGAGCATCTAGTATTTCTTCTTCCTCGGTTTGCCAAACACCCTACATCAGTCGTCTCACTCTGGTATAATATCACTAAGTTAGTTTATTGTCTTCCTTACAAAAATGTTGTTATAATTAAATCATGGGCTAACATTTGCTCTATCTGGCTTATTCCCGTGAGATCAAATTCATGCGCTCTCCGCTTTTTCTTTCTTTTCTTTTTCGGGTTTGCTAAAACTCAGTTAGCTGAGTTTAACCTATGGTCTCTTTCATTTACAGGATTGTTGATCAAAAAGCACGTAACGATTGGTACAGTATCCATGTCAAGTTGCGCTCGGCCCGTTTTGCATTTTTCTTATTATTGTGTTGTTGGTCGGTTGCGGCCTGTCACGTCGTCATATCTGCCTAGTTTTATACCAGGGTAGTGATGCTGCCTTGTCTATGTTGGGCCATGTTGGCCTTTTCTACTTTGTTTTCTTGTCACCTTTTTTATTGACCGTTGTCTTATTTTCTATATATATTTTTTCTATTTTCAGCCTTTTAATTTTATTATTTATTTTTATTGTTCCTTGTTTTATTTAATTTTATGTTTTTTTTCTTCAATTTTATGTTAGTAAAATGTAAAGCCAAGCCTTTCCTTTGGTGGAAATGTTTTTTTCTAATGAGGGTCACAAATGCATATTTTCAAACGCGACGAAACTGAAAATTCAAATGGGTTCACTGTTGCAAATTTTTAGTGAGGGTCGCAACTGCATGTGTTCAAATGCTTGTCGCAACTACACATTTTTAAGGTGAGGGGTAACTGCAATTTTTCCAAACATGGTCACAACTAAATTTTTTTAAATGAAGTCGCAATAGCAAGTTTTTAGTAAGGGTCCCTATTGCATGTGTTCAGATGCGTGTCGCAACTACACGTTTTCAAGCGAAGGCGCAACTGCAAATTTTTTAAATGGGGTCGCAACTTCTTTTTTAATTGGGTCCCAATTGCAAGTTTTTAGTAAGGGTCCATGTGTTCAAATGCTACTCCTAACTTCATGTTTTCAAGTGGGGACACAACTGCAAGTTTTTCAAACGATGCCACATCTATAATTTGAAATGGGGTCCCAACTTCATGTATTCAAGGGGGGTCGCAACTGCACTTTTTAGAGGGGAGGTTGCAATTGCAAGTTATAAAAATGGAATCACCATGGGAAGTTTTTAGTGAGGGTTGCTACTCCAAGTTTTTAAAATAGGATCGAAGCTGCTTGTTTTTCAAGGGTCGCAATTAAAAGTTTTTTTAATAGGCTGCAACTACATTTTTTTAAAAGGAGTCGCAACTGCATGTTTTTAAGGGGGGTCGCAACTGCAAGTTTTTCAAGTGAGGATGCAACTACCAATTTCAAATGGGTTCGCAACTTCAAGTTTACAAGGGAAGGTCGCAATTGCATATTTTCAAGGAGAGACGGCAACTACATGTTTTTAAGGGGGGGATTGCAAATGCAAGTTTTTCAAATGGGGATGCAACTACCAGTTCTAAATAGGGTCGCAACTGCAAGTTTTTAAGGGAAGGCCGCAACTGCATGTTTTCAATGGGGGTCGCAACTGCAAGTTTTTCAAATGAGGATGCAACTGCAAGTTTTTAAGGGGAGGTCGCAACTGCACATTCTCAAAGGGAGGCCGTAACTGCATGTTTCCAAGTTGGGGTCGCAACTCCACATTTTTAATTAGGTTGTCGGCTAGTTGTATGTCCACCTCTAAACTTGCATTTGCAAGCGTTGTAACCCGACTGCAACTACATGTCTTCGAAGACGATTGCAACTCGTGGCAAGAGGGGGATTGTCGGCCTAATGCATGTATATTATTTAAAAAAATCATTGAGCAAACCCACTAGGTGGGTTTCCGAAATAAATATTCATTACATAGAATATGCGGTACAATAGTGTTAGAGCATCTCTAGTAGAACCCTCAAACTCTCAAACCCTTAAAAATAACCACTTTTTTTTACAGTTTTCATCGAAAAAACGGCGTAGACTAGAATCCTTAAACCCATAAAAAAAAATAGAGGTCCAACCCTCAAACCCCTTCCCAGCCTGTAGAAGTGAGGGTTGGGAGGGAAAACTCCCCCCAACCCGCACTCCTCTACACACATCGCGCGGGAGGGAAAACTCCCCCCGCCTCCCCAGCTCCTCCCGCCGCCTCGGCGCCATGGAGGCTTCCCCCGCCGCCGTGCCCCCGCCCCCGCCCCCGTCCTGCAGCCGACCGTGGCCGAGTGGTGGCGACGACCCACGTCGGGGCCAAGCGGCGGCGGGCGGGCCTCGCACCGCCTCCTGCCGCCTCCCCGGCTCCGTCCCCGGCCACCGTCCCCGCCGCGCCCGCCCCCAAGAAGAGCTGGTTGAAGGTGTCCTCCCATGGGCCGCGAGGGGCTTCCTCCAAGGTCGTCGGCGCGTCCCCGAAGTGGAAGAAGGTCGCGGCGCGGAAGAAGCCCGCGGCCCCGCCCGCCGCCATCGCCGAACCTCCTCCCATCGCGCACGAGGTGTTCGAGGAAATGGCAACCCCATCCTCGTTTATGGACCTCCTTCAAGACGCGGAGGTGGACCTCGGGGCTCCTGTTGGAAATATGCCCTAGAGGCAATAATAAAATGGTTATTATCATATTTCCTTGTTCATGATAATCGTCTATTGTTCATGCTATAATTGTATTAACAGGAAACAGTAATACATGTGTGAATAAATAGATCACAATGTGTCCCTAGCAAGCCTCTAGTTGGCTAGCTCGTTAGTCAATAGATGATCATGGTTTCCTCATCATGGGCATTAGATGTCATTGATAACGGGATCACATCATTGGGAGAATGATGTGATGGACAAGACCCAATCCTAAGCCTAGCACTAGATCGTATTGTTCGTATGCTAATGCTTTTTCTAATGTCAAGTATCTTTTCCTTCGACCGTGAGATTGTGCAACTCCCGGATACCGTAGGAGTGCTTTGGGTGTATCAAACATCACAACGTAACTGGGTGACTATAAAGGTGCACTACGGGTACCTCCGAAAGTGTCTGTTGAGTTGGCACGAATCGAGATCGGGATTTGTCACTCCGTGTGACGGAGATGTATCTCTGGGCCCACTCGGTAGAACATCATCATGAGCTCAATGTGACTAAGGAGTTAGTCACACGATGACGTGCTACGGAACGAGTAAAGAGACTTACCGGTAACGAGATTGAACAAGGTATAGGTATACCTACGATCGAATCTCGGGCAAGTTCTATACCGACAGACAAAGGGAATCGTATACGTGGTTGATTGAATCCTTGACATCGTGGTTCATCCAATGAGATCATCGTGGAGCAAGTGGGAGCCACCATGGGTATCCAGACCCCGCTGATGGTTATTGGCCAGAGAGGTGTCTCGGTCATGTCTGCCTGTCTCCCGAACCCGTAGGGTCTACACACTTAAGGTTCGATGACGCTAGGGTTATAGGGAATTGTTATACAAGGTTACCGAAAGTTGTTCGGAGTCCCGGATGAGATCCCGGACGTCACGAGGAGCTCCGGAATGGTCCGGAGGTAAAGATTGATATATAGGACGGATGGTTTCGGATACCGAAAGTGTTTCGGGCATCACCGGTAACGTACCGGGACCACCGGAGGTGGCCCCGGGGGACCACCGAAGAGGGGCAACGACCCCGGGAGATAAGGTGGGCCGAGTGGGGGTGGGAACCAGCCCCTAGGTGGGCTGGTGCGCCTCCCCACTCAGCCCATAGCGCAAGGGAGAGAAAAGGGGGGGGCAAACCCTAGGCCAGGTGGGCCTAAGGCCCACCAGATGGTGCGCCACCCCCTCCTCCCCCTTCTGGCCGCCGCACCTCCCATCTGGGGGGCTGCCGCACCCCCTAGGGTGGGAACCCTAGGGGTGGCACCCCCTCTCCCCTCCCCCTATATATATCGGGCACTTTTGGCCATTGAGACACACGGTTTTTCCCTCTCTCTCGGCGCAGCCCTGCTCTTCTTCCTCCTCCTCTCCGCCGGTGCTTGGCGAAGCCCTGCCGGGAGACCTCGTCTCTCCATCGACACCACGCTGTGGTGTTGCTGGAGTTCTTCCCCAACCTCTCCCTTCTCCATGCTGGATCAAGGCGCGGGAGACGTCACCGGGCTGCACGTGTGTTGAGCGCGGAGGTGTCGTTGTTCGGCACTAGATCGGAATCGCTACGAGTACGACTCCATCAACCGCGTTCTAGCAACGCTTCCGCTTAGCGATCTTCAAAGGTATGAAGATGATCTTACTCCTCTCTCGTTGCTGGTCTCTCCATAGGAAGATCTGAATATGCGTAGGAAAATTTTGAATGTATGCACGAGCAGAACACAAAAGGTTGTGGGCGATGATTTGTCAATTTTCTTGCCGCTACTAGTCTTATTCTTTTCCGGCAGTATTGTGGGATGAAGCGGCCCGGACCGACTTTACACGTACACTTACGTGAGACTGGTTCCACCGACAGACATGCACATCGTGCATAAAGGTGGCTAGCGGGTGTCTGTCTCCCCTACTCTAGTCGGATTGGATTTGATGAAAAGGGTCCTTATGAAGGGTAAATAGCTTTGGCATATCATCGTTGTGGCTGTCACATAGGTAAGAAGGTGTTCTTGCTAGAAATCCAAATCAGCCACGTAAAACTTGCAACAACAATTAGAGGACGTCTAACTTGTTTTTGCAGGGTTTGACATGTGATGTGATATGGCCAAAGTTGTGATGTTGCATGTATGATGTATGAGATGATCATGTTATTGTAATAGGTTTCACGACTTGCATGTCGATGAGTATGACAACTGGCAGGAGCCATAGGAGTTGCCTTAATTTATTGTATGAGATGCAACGCCATGTGCTTACTACTTTTACTTCATTGCTAACGGTTAGCTATAGTAGTAGTGATAGTAGTAGTTGGCGTGACGACTTCAGGGAGACACGATGATGGAGATCATGGTGTCACGCCGGTGACAATGATGATCATGCGATGCCTGAAGATGGAGATCGAAAGAGCAATGATGATAATGGCCATATCATGTCACTATATGATTGCATTGTGATGTTTATCATGTTTTACATCTTATTGCTTAAAACGACGGTAGCATAATAAGATGATCCCTCTTAAAATTTCGAGAACGTATTTCCCTAAGTGTGCACCGTTGCGAAGGTTCGTTGTCTCGAAGCACCACGTGATGATCGGGTGTGATAGATTCCAACGTTCGCATACAACGGGTGTAAACCAGATTTACACACGTGAAACACCTAGGTTGACTCGACGAGCTTAGCATGTACAGACATGACCTCGAATACAAGAGACCGAAAGGTCGAACATGAGTCGTATGGTTGAATACGATCAGCATGCAGTTGCTCACCATGGTGACTAGTCAGTCTCACGTGATGATCGGACACGGGTTAGTCAACATGGATCATGTATCACTTAGATGACTAGAGGGATGTCGATTTAAGTGGGAGTTCATACTTAATTTGATTAAATGAACTTAATTGTCATGAACTTAGTCTAAAAGTTGTCTTTATAAATATTGTAGATGTCCAACGTCAACCTCAACTTCAACGCATTCCTAGAGAAAAACAAGCTGAAAGATGATGGTAGCAACTATGCGGACTGGGTTCGCAACTTGAAGCTCATCCTTGAAGCAGCTAAAAAGGCTTATGTCCTTAATGCGCCGCTAGGTGACCCTCCCGCTCCCGCAGCAGCCCAGGACATTCTGAACGTCTGGCAAACGCGGAGTGATGACTACTCTCTCGTTAGGTGTGGCATGTTATACAGTTTAGAAACGGGGCTCCAAAGGCGTTTTGAGCAACACGGGGCATATGAGATGTTCCAGGAGCTGAAGCTAGTTTTTCAAGCTCATGCCCGTGTCGAGAGATATGAAGTCTCCGACAAGTTCTTTAGCTGTAAGATGGAGGAGAACAGTTCTGTCAATGAGCACATACTCAAAATGTCTGGGTTACACGGTCGTCTGACTTCACTTGGAGTCGAACTTCCGGATGATGCTATAATTGACAGAATCCTCCAGTCTCTCCCACCAAGCTACAAAGGCTTTGTGCTTAACTACAACATGCAAGGGATGGAGAAGACCATTCCCGAGTTGTACTCGATGCTCAAATCTGCAGAAGTAGAAATCAAGAAAGAGCATCAAGTGTTGATGGTCAACAAGACCACTAGTTTCAAGAAAGGCAAGGGTAAGAAGAACTTCAAGAAAGACGGCAAAGTTGTTGCCGCGCCCGGTAAGCCAGATGCCGGGAAGAAGAAAAAGAACGGACCCAAGCCCGAGACTGAGTGCTTCTATTGCAAGGGAAAGGGTCACTGGAAGCGGAACTGCCCCAAATACTTAGCGGACAAGAAGGCTGGCAACGTTAAAGGTATATGTGATATACATGTTATTGATGTGTACCTTACCAGCGCTCGTAGTAGCTCCTGGGTATTTGATACCGGTGTTGTTCCTCAAATTTGCAACTCAAAGCAGGAACTGCGGAATAAGTGGAGACTGGCCAAGGACGAGGTGACGATGCGCGTCGGGAATGGTTCAAAGGTCGATGTGATCGCCGTCGACACGCTACCTCTACATCTACCGTCGGGATTAGTTTTAAACCTTAATAATTGTTATTTAGTACCAGCTTTAAGCATGAACATTGTATCAGGGTCTTGCTTAATGCGAGACGGCTACTCATTTAAGTCAGAGAATAATGGTTGTTCTATTTATATGAGTGATATGTTTTATGGTCATGCTCCGCTGGTGAATGGTTTATTCTTGATGAATCACGATCGTGATGTTACACATATTCATAGTGTGAGTACCAAAAGATGCAAAGTTGATAATGATAGTCCCACATACTTGTGGCACTGCCGCCTTGGTCATATCGGCGTTAAGCGCATGAAGAAGCTCCATACTGATGGACTATTAGAGTCTCTTGACTTTGAATCATTTGACACATGCGAACCGTGCCTCATGGGCAAGATGACTAAGACTCCATTTTCAGGAATAATGGAGAGAGCAACCGACTTATTGGAAATAATACATACTGATGTGTGTGGTCCAATGAACGTTGAAGCTCGCGGTGGTTATCGTTATGTTCTCACTCTCACCGATGATTTGAGTAGGTATGGGTATATCTACTTGATGAAGCACAAATCTGAGACATTTGAAAAGTTCAAAGAATTTCAGAGTGAGGTTGAAAATCAACGTGACAGAAAAATTAAATGTCTACGATCTGATCGTGGAGGAGAATATTTGAGTCACGAGTTTGGCACACACCTAAGGAAGTGTGGAATCGTTTCACAACTGACGCGGCCTGGCACACCGCAGCGCAACGGAGTGTCTGAACGTCGTAATCGCACTTTATTAGATATGGTACGATCTATGATGTCACTCACCGACTTACCGCTATCATTTTGGGGATACGCATTAGAAACTGCAGCATTCACTTTAAATAGGGCACCGTCTAAATCCGTTGAGACGACACCGTATGAACTATGGTTTGGCAAGAAACCTAAGTTGTCGTTTCTTAAAGTTTGGGGCTGCGATGCTTATGTGAAGAAACTTCAACCAGAAAAGCTTGAACCCAAAGCGGAGAAATGCGTATTCATAGGATACCCTAAGGAAACTATTGGGTATACCTTCTATCTTAGATCCGAAGGTAAAACCTTTGTTGCCAAGAACGGATCCTTTCTAGAGAAAGAGTTTCTCTCGAAAGAAGTAAGTGGGAGGAAGGTAGAACTTGATGAGGTAATTACACCCCCTCTCGAACAGGAAAGTAGCGCAGCGCGGGAAGTTGTTCCTGTGGCGCCTACACCAACTGAAGAGGAAGTTAATGATGATAATCATGAAGCTTCGGATCAAGTTACTACTGAACCGCGAAGGTCCACAAGGGCACGCTCCGCACCAGAGTGGTACGGCAACCCTGTGATAGAAATCATGTTGTTAGACAACGGTGAACCTTCGAACTATGAAGAAGCAATGGCGGGCCCGGATTCCAACAAATGGCTTGAGGCTATGAAATCCGAGATAGGATCCATGTATGAGAACAAAGTATGGACTTTGGTGGACTTGCCCGATGACCGGCGAGCCATAGAAAATAAATGGATCTTCAAGAAGAAGACTGATGCAAACGGTAATGTAACCGTTTACAAAGCTCGACTTGTCGCAAAGGGTTTTCGACAAATTCAAGGAGTTGACTACGAAGAGACTTTCTCTCCCGTAGCGAAGCTGAAATCAGTCCAAATCATGTTAGCAATTGCCGCCTTTTATGATTATGAAATTTGGCAAATGGACGTCAAAACAGCGTTCCTTAACGGGAACCTTAAGGAAGAGTTGTATATGATGCAACCAGAGGGTTTTGTCGACCCTAAGGGTGCTAACAAAGTATGCAAGCTCCAGCGCTCCATCTATGGGCTGGTGCAAGCATCTCGGAGTTGGAACATTCGCTTTAATGAGGTGATTAAAGCGTTTGGGTTCATACAGGTTTACAGAGAAGCCTGTCTGTACAACAAAGTGAGTGGGAGCTCTGTAGCTTTCCTCATACTATATGTGGATGACATATTATTGATGGGGAATAATATAGAGATGTTGGAGAGCATAAAGGCCTATTTGAACAAGAGTTTTTCAATGAAGGACCTTGGAGAAGCTGCATACATATTAGGCATCAAGATCTATAGAGATAGATCGAGACGCCTCATAGGTCTTTCGCAAAGTACATACCTTGACAAGATATTGAAGAAGTTCAATATGGAAAACTCAAAGAAAGGGTTCTTGCCAGTTTTGCAAGGTATAAGATTGAGTAAGACTCAGTCGCCGACCACGGCAGCAGATAGAGAGAAGATGAATTATGTCCCCTGCGCTTCAGCCGTGGGCTCTCTAATGTATGCCATGCTGTGTACCAGACCCGATATAAACCTTGCCATAAGTTCGGTAGGGAGGTACCAAAGTGATCCAGGTACGGAACACTGGACAGCGGTCAAGAATATCCTTAAGTACCTGAAAAGGACTAAGGAAATGTTTCTCGTTTATGGAGGTGACGAAGAGCTCGTCGTAAAGGGTTACGTCGACGCTAGCTTCGACACAGATCCGGATGACTCTAAGTCACAGACCGGATACGTATATGTGTTGAATGGTGGGGCAGTGAGCTGGTGCAGCAGCAAGCAAGAAGTCGTGGCAGCATCTACATGTGAAGCGGAGTACATAGCTGCTTCAGAAGCGGCTCATGAAGGAATTTGGATGAAGGAGCTCATCACCGACCTTGAAGTGGTTCCAAGCGCGTCGGGTCCTATGACACTCTTCTGTGATAACAATGGAGCCATTGCCATAGCCAAGGAGCCCAGGTTTCACCGGAAGACGAAGCACATCAAGCGCCGCTACAACTCCATCCAGGACCATGTCCAAAGTGGAGTGATAGATATTTGTAAAGTACACACGGATCTGAATATTGCAGACCCGTTGACTAAACCTCTTCCACGAGCAAAACATGATCAACACCATAATGCTATGGGCGTTCGATACATCACAATGTAACTAGATTATTGACTCTAGTGCAAGTGGGAGACTGTTGGAAATATGCCCTAGAGGCAATAATAAAATGGTTATTATCATATTTCCTTGTTCATGATAATCGTCTATTGTTCATGCTATAATTGTATTAACAGGAAACAGTAATACATGTGTGAATGAATAGATCACAATGTGTCCCTAGCAAGCCTCTAGTTGGCTAGCTCGTTAGTCAATAGATGATCATGGTTTCCTGATCATGGGCATTAGATTTCATTGATAACGGGATCACATCATTGGGAGAATGATGTGATGGACAAGACCCAATCCTAAGCCTAGCACTAGATCGTATTGTTGGTATGCTAATGTTTTTCTAATGTCAAGTATCTTTTCCTTCGACCGTGAGATTGTGCAACTCCCCGATACCATAGGAGTGCTTTGGGTGAATCAAACGTCACAACGTAACTGGGTGACTATAAAGGTGCACTACGGGTACCTCCGAAAGTGTCTGTTGAGTTGGCACGAATCGAGATCGGGATTTGTCACTCCGTGTGACGGAGATGTATCTCTGGGCCCACTCGGTAGAACATCATCATGAGCTCAATGTGACTAAGGAGTTAGTCACACGATGACGTGCTACGGAACGAGTAAAGAGACTTACCGATAACGAGATTGAACAAGGTATAGGTATACCGACGATCGAATCTCGGGCAAGTTCTATACCGACAAACAAAGGGAATCGTATACGGGATTGATTGAATCCTTGACATCGTGGTTCATCCGATGAGATCATCGTGGAGCAAGTGGGAGCCCTCTCGATCATGTCTGCCTGTCTCCCGAACCCGTAGGGTCTACACACTTAAGGTTCGATGACGCTAGGGTTATAGGGAATTGTTATACAAGGTTACCAAAAGTTGTTCGGAGTCCCGGATGAGATCCCGGACGTCACGAGGAGCTCCGGAATGGTCCGGAGGTAAAGATTGATATATAGGACGGATGGTTTCGGATACCGGAAGTGTTTCGGGCATCACCGGTAACGTACCGGGACCACCGGGACCACCGGAGGTGGCCCCGGGGGACCACCGAAGGGGGGCAACGACCCCGGGAGATAAGGTGGGCCGAGTGGGGGTGGGAACCAGCCCCTAGGTGAGCTGGTGCGCCTCCCCACTCAGCCCATAGTGCAAGGGAGAGAAAAGGGGGGGCAAACCCTAGGCCAGGTGGGCCTAAGGCCCACCAGATGGTGCGCCACCCCCTCCTCCCCCTTCTGGCCGCCGCACCTCCCATCTGGGGGGGCTGCCACACCCCCTAGGGTGGGAACCCTAGGGGTGGCACCCCCTCTCCCCTCCCCCTATATATATCGGGCACTTTTGTCCATTGAGACACACGGTTTTTCCCTCTCTCTCGGCGCAGCCCTGCTCTTCTTCCTCCTCCTCTCCGCCGGTGCTTGGCGAAGCCCTGCCGGGAGACCTCGTCTCTCCATCGACACCACGCCGTCGTGTTGCTGGAGTTCTTCCCCAACCTCTCCCTCCTCCTTGCTGGATCAAGGCGCGGGAGACGTCACCGGGCTGCACGTGTGTTGAACGCGGAGGTGCCGTTGTTCGGCACTAGATCGGAATCGCTACGAGTACGACTCCATCAACCGCGTTCTAGCAACGCTTCCGCTTAGAGATCTTCAAAGGTATGAAGATGCTCTTACCCCTCTCTCGTTGCTGGTCTCTCCATAGGAAGATCTGAATATGCGTAGGAAAATTTTGAATTTATGCTACGTTACCCAACAGCTCCGCCTCTAGAACCCTTTGGTGAGGAGGTTGAGGAAGATGAGGAGGATGAAGGGGATGAGAAGGAGGAGGTGGCCGAGATAGGGGAGGAGGCATTCACCGCCGCTTCCCGCCCACACGCGTGGTCGACAAACTACACCAAAGCGGAAGATATCCTCTTGGTTCGTGCTTGGGCATCTGTGGGGATGGATGCAACCACCGGCACCGATCAAACCGATAAACGTTCTTGGCACAGGATCGAGGACAACTATTGTACGATCAAGCCGAAGAATAGTGAGTTGATCTCTCGCAGTTACCGGTCGCTTCAAGGCCGGTGGGATTTGATGAAGCCCGCTTGTGCTCGTTGGAGTGCGGCCATGGACCAAGTGAGGGATGCACCACCTAGTGGAACCGTCGAGAGTGACTATGTGAGTACATATCTTGTCACGCCCAAGATGCGACCCTATCCTCAATTTGGCACGAGGGCCTTGTCAGGGATAGAAGCGCATCTCGTCGTGTCGCAAGAATGGATATCGTCACAAGTACATGTACTGAACAGAAGAGATATATATAGAGTTGGCTTACACTCGCCACAAGCTAGATCAGAGTCACATCAGTACATTACATAATTCATCAAGAGTAAGAGCAGGGTCCGACTACGGACGAAAACAAACGAGAAAAGAATAACGACGTCCATCCTTGCTATCCCAGGTTGCCGGCCTGGAACCCATCCTAGATCGATGAAGAAGAAGAAGAAGAAGCAACTCCAAATGAACAATCAACGCGCTCAGGTCAAGTAATCTTTACCTGTACCTGCAACTGGTGTTGTAGTAATCTGTGAGCCACAGGGGACTCAGCAATCTCATTTCCAAAGGTATCAAGACTAGCAAAGCTTAATGGGTGAGGCATGGTTAAGTGGTGAGGTTGCAGCAGCGGCTAAGCATATATTTGGTGGCTAAACTTACGAGTACAAGAAATAAGAGGGGGAACATCTACGAATAGCGGACGTGAACTACTGATGATCAAATGAATGATCCTGAGCACCTACCTACGTCAGGCATAACCCCACCGTGTCCTCGATCGGAGAAGGAACTCACGAAAGAGACAGTCACAGTTACGCACACAGTTGGCATATTTTAATTAAGTTGACTTCAAGTTATCTAGAACCAGTGTTATACAAAGTTTCCACCTTGCCACATAACCGTGGGACGGCTTTCCGAAAGATTTAACCCTACAGGGGTAGTCCATCACAAATTACCACAAGCCGCATAGAAATCCTCGATCATGAAGCTCGCGATCTCGTCGGATTCCCTAGTGGAAAACCTCAACTCTGAGATTACCCAAAGCATCACCGGAATCCCGATGCACAAGATATCTCGTCAAAGGTAAAACTAATCCAGCAAGGCCGCCCGACGTGTCGACGAACCCGAGAGGAGCCGCGTATCTCGTTCTCAGGACACAACGGATGGAACTACCTACGAGTGCCAATCCTCAAGTTTCCTCGCGGTGGTCCCACAGGCAGACCGTTTGGGACCAACACCATCAGCACTGGCCCCTCCTGTTTATGTAAAATTACTCCTCGGGTAGCGCTAACTCCCTATGCATTTCAATATTATCAAGTTATTATGTTGGGCAAATAGTACCAATGTTGGGCCTTGCCAGACCAGCTTTAGTCTAAAACGAATTATCAAGGGAGTCCCCATAACAAACCCGATCGTGTTAGGAGCGCTCGTTTATGGAACATAACACCGGTAGCCGAAAACTAAGGGGGCAAAGGTGGAACAAAACACCAGCCCAGAAAGGCCGAGCCTTCCACCTTTTACCAAGTATATAGGTGCATTAAATTAAATAGCATTTAATATGGTGATATAACAAGGAACCCATGCTTTCACATGGAAGCAACTGCACCTGCAACTAGCAACGCTAACACAGGGTTAAGCAAGCAGTAACATAGCCAAGCAGTGGTTTGCTAGGTCGAACAGGTTGAAGGTTAACATGGCATTGTTGAGAGGCTGATATTTAACATGTGGTAGGCAACGAGACATAAACGATAGAAGCGGTAAAACTAGCATGGCAATGATAGTAATGGTATCTGGGGAAATGATCATCTTGCCTGAGATCCCGCTTGGAAGAAGAACGCCTCCGTGAAGCAGACGAACCGACGTAGTCGAACGGGTCCTCACAATCCGACACGCTGCGGAACTCTATCGAGACGAAGCAAACCGGAAACACAAATCAACACACGGAATTCACCACACGATGCACAACACAAATGATGCATGAGCAGTTGAATACATGCAAGTCACGGCATGACAATTCACGATAAACAAATACTACACATTAAGTGAATTTCAATATGCAACGAGTTGCATATTGACGAAACTCCACATATGAATTATTTAGTTCACTCCCGGTTATTTGCACGACAATATTAATGTTGTCAAACATGCAAGAGGTGAATCGGAAATTAAACTACCTATCTAGACATTTTAAATGAGGTCAGAAATGACATATAGCATCTCCGAGACGACCTCACATGTTAATTTACAATTCCGTCCAGATCTGAACTAACCCATTTAATTAGTTGTTAAACAGCAAAAAAAATAGGTTCACATGATTCTCCGCGTCAAGGCAAGCAATCTACACATAAAGAACATCTCCAACGGAGCTACGGTTCAAAAGATACAAGCATCGCAAGATATGATGGCATGAATGCAATATGTGTGCGACGACGGTCACGAGCACTTCAACACATGCAACCGGCAAGAGAAAATGAAACTACATGAGATTCTAAGCAAGTTTCATGTAGGACACGATCAAATCGGAGCTACGGCTCAAAACCTACGAGCAAAACAAGAAATCCCTACAATCTGCCAAAATCAGCCACATAGCATTTTCTACACCCCACAACTACGGGCTACACAACTCCGATATGCTCAAGCAAGGCATGGCACGGAAGAGGGCAAGAAGCACTACTACAAAAAACTAACAACAACTAGCATGGCAGCAAGGAACACTAGGAAAAGAAGTCACAAAATGGCATCTCACACTCTATTTCAGACTTAGTGAAAATTACACCTCATGAAGTGCAGTTTTTGATCTGAAGCTATATTGACAGAAGCAAAACCTATAGCTACAGGACTCCAAATGGCATGAAAACTTACAGCATGCTAGAGAAACACAAGGGCTACAACTAACTTCATTGGACCAACCTCAAAAGAGCTACAGATCACAAGATGGAAGCAAGACAAGACAGCAACAAAATGTAACAGATTCCAGACTTAGAAATATTTCAGCTCCTCTAAAACAACACTATTTCTAGCAACTTGAGAGAAAGCAAACAACACCTAAACATGCATTTCTATTGCAACCAAAATACCAGGGGCTAAACAAAACATCCAAGATCGACTCCCTAGTTGACAACTAATTCAAACGAAGCACGGAATAAATCCTACGAATTAAACAAAAGGGTAACATGGCAAAATATCTCGTGAACTAACTTCCTCAAAAGCTAAAACTAATTGCAAAGAAAAATCCTAAGGATTTTTTCTACCCCGAAAACATATAAAATATGTGGGGTTGCACAACATTAATCTCACCACACGTAAATGCGAGAGAACGTCCTAAACACGGAAAATAATCTAGCGGCAAATCCCTACGTGCAAAAATACCATCGGCTACTATAATATACATGGCAAATGGGTCCCTAGAGTATGAACATTTTATCTAAGGCATTCGGGCAAACCGGACACGCGCGAACAATAAACACGGGACGCAAACATATTAGGACAGCACGTTATTCTATGCATACGGCATGCTAAACGTCGTCAAACAATTATGCAAGTTGGATAATCGTATTCTACGCGAAAATCTACGACAAAACCATATACAATACGTCTCGAACCGACTTACGGTTTAAAAGTTACGGGGGTTTAAATATTTAGCTAAATCCTGAAATTATCTAAACCGAAAATAAATCCTATAATAGCTACTGGGCCAAAACTGAGGCGTAAAATACTAGGAGGCGCCTAGGGCGCGAGATAAAGAGTCTCGGGGGGGTGCTCTCACCTGGGCCGGAAGGCTCTGCTGGAGATGGGCCGTTGAAGGGGCGCCCTGACCTGGGGAGGCCGAAGCTGCCTTGGGGGGAAGCCGGGCCAAGGGGGGGCGAGCTGGGCCGTAGCAGGGGAGGAGGCCCAGGCGGGGCAGCCTGTTGCTGGATCGAGGCTGAGGCCGGTCAACGCGGGCGTAGCGAGCGCCCGCACCTCTAGATCCGATCGAGGCTATGGCTCGCCGCGACAGGACTCGCCGGTGGGGCTGCAGGCGGCCGGGGTTGTCGAGGTGGAGGCGCGATTCGGCGGCGGAGGCAGCTAGGTGGCATTCCCCGGCGAGATTCGCGACGCTGGCGGAGACGGGCGAAGCTCCGGGCTGCGGGCAACCTCCGGCGACGAGGAGGCGGCGGCTCGGGCTCTCCGGCGAGCTGGGGCGCAAGGCGAGGCGGAGGAGCGGCCATGGTGGCGGCCGGCGGTGCTGGAGGCGGGGCACGGCGGCTCAGGCTGCTGCCTCGGGCTCGGGCTGCCATGGACGGGAGCTCGGGAGCCTCGGGCAGGGAGAGGCTCGGCTGGAGCGGCGCGATCCGGGCCCGGGCGGGCCTCGAATGGGCTCGGCGGGCCCACGGCGGCTGGGGCTGGTGGGGGAGAGAGGTGAGGTTGTGGCGGCTAGGGTTTGGTGGCGCGGAAAACGAGGAAGACCTAGGGTTTGATGTCTAAATAATAGGGGGGTCTATATATAGACAAACGGGGGGGCTAGGGTACCCAGAATTTCGTTCCGGATCCAACCGTGCGGTCGGATTCGGACGATTCCGAACGCGGGAATGGGTACGCGGCCGGGTAGAGGGGATATCCGGGGACGAAAGGGAGAACACGCGGTGCGTCAACGTATTTTGAAACGCCGACAAACGTCCGACGGTAGACCGAAGACGGTGCCGCTACAGTCGACCGTTCGGGTACCAGACGAACTCCGATCGCGACGAAATTCGACAGGCGGCGTGGCAATAACTAATTACGACCGCATGTCAAGTTTCACCCCGATTAGAGAAAGTTTTAAATGCTCTTTAAAAACAGGGTTTCGACGATGCCGCGGGCGCGTGCGTGTGCGGTCGGGCTCGGAACGGACAACGACGAGAACCGGCAACTACTAACGAATGCAAGTTTTGAAAATTGGCGGCAACGGAGATGACGATGCAATGCAGATGATGCGCATGATGCGATGATGATGTGACAAATAAAATAAATCACACGACGAAATCGGAAAGAAAAGGGGAATCTTCTGGAACGTCGGCATCGGGCTGTCACAACTCTCCTACACTACAAGAGGATCTCGTCCCGAGATCCAAGAATGAAAGGGGGAGAGGATGAGAATAAACAAGAGGTAAAAACTTAGTCGCTTCTTTGACAAACGAGTGAAACCAGCGATCCTTGAAGGTTGCAAGGCGGTGAGGAGTGAAATGAGAAAGAAGCAAGAATTCACAGAAAATTTCGGCAGCACTTCGGTAGGAAAATGGGACAAAAAATTCGATATGATGGAAGAAATAGATAATATACATATCAAACAACTAAATAGAACAAGGGAACACCATGATCTTGACAGAACAACAAGATTGATCCAAAAGAGCAACATCACAATGCATCCAGAACAAGGGAATAGGAACTAGCTCATACGGAAGAAGAGAATGAAGAAAAGAATGACAACTATCATTACAATAGAATTGAAGAGCCGTCGGACAGAGAATTGACAGAGTAGTTGGAAAACCAACAACGAAAAGAACAAGATAGTAGTGGGCTTGTGAAAATCATCTCAACAAATATGAGGTGACAACCAACCACTAAAAGAAACAAGGATTGATTGGGAGAAACAAGATGTGAACAATTACTTACACCAAGAGGATACATTGAGAACTTGGATTAATGACAAACACCATGATAGCAACCATCCATAGGAAAAGCTTTAGGTGAAATCCAAACCAATATAGCTCAACGAAGAACTCATGGGTTGAAAATATCTCATGATCATAGAATTGGTGGTTTTAATTATCTTATTCTTGAAAGGAAAACTCTTTGAGGCTCCTACACTAACAAGAAGGCTATAATACCACCTCAAAGGATAAAGGAAGAACAAATGCACTTGGAGATGCAAGAGAAGAAAACTTGAGGTTCTCCAACAAGAATCCTGAAGAACACTTGAGAAAAGAATTGATATCATGAGCCACTCCGGAAGAAGAATTCAAAATACTACGAACAAGAATAAGAATTATGTTACGCTTGTCCTTCATCAAGTTTAATTGATGACAAGTAACGGATTAAGCATACAACTTATTCCTCTATAAATGAATCTTGGAGAAACAGAGAGAAAAACCCCACTTGAAGCAAAATTGAAGGAAGCACCGGAATAATCGAGAGACGAACGAAGAGGCAACAATTGAGAAGAATCGAGGATGAAAGCTGAAAGCTGAGAACGAAGAATCTTCTAAAATGATGGCCTTTGGAGGAACGAGAATGAAAACAACTGAGAAAAGCACCGGATAGCGAGAAATGGATTCTCATGATTGGAACAATTAAGATGATGGCACCAAGCTGAAATGATGAATCTAGAAGAGAATAGACCAAGATTTGAGAGAAACACTCCTTCAGTCTTCAAAGCTGAAAATGACGAGAAGAACACCACCAAGAATAACTGAGACACGCCGGAATAATGAGGAATGAAAGGTTGAGCCAATATGAGAATTAATTCAAATAGGTCTTGAAGAAGGAATATGACTGATGAAATTCATACTTACGTCATAGTTGAAAGGAATTAATGATCTCCGGGAAAGATTAAAAGAGCCAGGAAAGATCCTGGGAAAGAACCTGTGGGTTATGGCCCCACTCAAAGAAATCACCGTTAGAAAAAATATTGCTTAGAAGAGAGATATTGCACCGGTATGAGAAAACTAGATGAGGTTAGCACCTCGAAACAATTAAATATCTGAAACAAGAAACTCCGAGATATCTTCAACACACCGGATAGAAAAATATGAATGAATAACAGGATATGTTGATAAGAATCTCCAACATAGGAAGAATTACAAGCACGAAAAGGATATGATGAACACGGAGAACTGAATTAAATTCACCGGGAAGGATGACAAGAATGAATAAAGATGAACATGACGCTCCTGAGAATCTTCACAACGAATCACCGGGTAAGAGAGAAAAGAACACACAACGGAAGCACAATGAAAAGAAAACTCTTGGATGAAAATTGAATCACTAAAGAAAAGGGTGGGAGGGCGGGGAAAAACAAAGACAACTTGGGACGGATGAGACAAACTTCGGAAAGAAATGAGAGATTGATCTTGCAAAATTGGAGAGGATTGAATTACTTGAAGAGAAACACACCGGTTGAATGGAATTGATACGATGACTCCGGTTGACAAGAATTGATAAGACAACTGATTGAGCAAAAGGATTGGCACTCTCATATGAATATGAGAACACTGCTTAGAAAAGATCTGAAATCACCACTTGACATTGAAGCAACTCGAATTACCATATTCCAACAAAAACAAGGATGCGGCATACAATTAGCCAGAACAAACTCATGAGAAAGATTTCGTTCGATATTTTCGTGGACAGGATCGCACGGGCTCGATTTATAGTAGCCATCAAGTGCAAGGCAGTGCACCCGACATATGAGGTATCCCCGAGTCGTAGCAAGCTACAAGGACTCTTTAAGACACAACGTGTACCGTTGTAAGTCGACCGTGAACAAACGAATCCACTAGATGTCGAACCCCAATCTAACATCATGCATTTGTTGGAAGATTGTCCTATAAGCAACTACTTGAATTCCCACCTATGAATTCCCGAAATAACTGGTCATGCAATCTGGTACACGGATACAAGGAGTAATTGTTAGGGAACGTCGCATGGGAAACAAAAATTTTCCTACGCGCACGAAGACCTATCATGGTGATGTTCATCTACGAGAGGGGATGAGCGATCTACGTACCCTTGTAGATCGTACAGCAGAAGCGATTAGAGATCGCGGTTGATGTAGTGGAACGTCCTCACGTCCCTCGATCCGCCCCGCGAACAATCCCGCGATCAGTCCCACGATCTAGTACCGAACGGACGGCACCTCCGCGTTCAGCACACGTACAGCTCGACGATGATCTCGGCCTTCTTGATCCAGCAAGAGAGACGGAGAGGTAGAAGAGTTCTTTGGCAGCGTGACGGCGCTCCGGAGGTTGGTGATGATCTTGTCTCAGCAGGGCTCCGCCCGAGCTCCGCAGAAACGCGATCTAGAGGAAAAACTATGGAGGTATGTGGTCGGGCAGCCGTGAGAAAGTCGTCTCAAATCAGCCCTAAAACCTCCGTATATATAGGTGGGAGGGAGGGGAGGAGGCAGCCTCAAAACCCAAAGGTTTGGCCGAAATTGGAGGTGGAGGAGTCCTACTCCAATCCTACTTGGAGTAGGATTCCACCTTCCCACTTGGAAACTCTTTCCACCTTGTGTTTTTTCCTTCTCAAACCTTATGGGCCTTAGTGGGAACTTATTCCAGCCCACTAGGGGCTGGTTTATCTCTTCCCATAGCCCATGAGACCCCTTGGGGCGTGACACCCCTCCCGATGGTCCCCGACACCCCTCCCGGCACTCCCGGTACACTACCGATGAGCCCGAAACTTTTCCGGTAATGCACGAAAACCTTCCGGTAACCAAATGAGGTCATCCTATATATCAATCTTCGTTTCCGGACCATTCCGGAAACCCTCGTGACGTCCGTGATCTCATCCGGGACTCCGAACAACATTCGGTAACCAACCATATAACTCAAATACGCATAAAACAACGTCGAACCTTAAGTGTGCAGACCCTGCGGGTTCGAGAACTATGTAGACATGACCCGAGAGACTCCTCGGTCAATATCCAATAGCGGGACCTGGATGCCCATATTGGATCCTACATATTCTACGAAGATCTTATCGTTTGAACCTCAGTGCCAAGGATTCATATAATCCCGTATGTCATTCCCTTTGTCCTTCGGTATGTTACTTGCCCGAGATTCGATCGTCAGTATCCGTATACCTATTTCAATCTCGTTTACTGGCAAGTCTCTTTACTCGTTCCGTAATACAAGATCCCGCAACTTACACTAAGTTACATTGCTTGCAAGGCTTGTGTGTGATGTTGTATTACCGAGTGGGCCCCGAGATACCTCTCCGTTCACACGGAGTGACAAATCCCAGTCTCGATCTATACTAACTCAACGAACACCTTCGGAGATACCTGTAGAGCATCTTTATAGTCACCCAGTTACGTTGCGACGTTTGATACACACAAAGCATTCCTCTGGTGTCCGTGAGTTTATATGATCTCATGGTCATAGGAACAAATACTTGACACGCAGAAAACAGTAGCAACAAAATGACACGATCAACATGCTACGTCTATTAGTTTGGGTCTAGTCCATCACATGATTCTCCTAATGATGTGATCCCGTTATCAAGTGACAACACTTGCCTATGGCCAGGAAACCTTGACCATCTTTGATCAACGAGCTAGTCAACTAGAGGCTTACTAGGGACAGTGTTTTGTCTATGTATCCACACAAGTATTGTGTTTCCAATCAATGCAATTATAGCATGGATAATAAACGATTATCATGAACTAAGAAATATAATAATAACTAATTTATTATTGCCTCTAGGGCATATTTCCAACAGTCTCCCACTTGCACTAGAGTCAATAATCTAGTTCACATCACCATGTGATTCCAACGAATCCAATACCCATATAGTTATGGGGTCTGATCACGTCTTGCTCGTGAGAGAGGTTTTAGTCAACGGTTCTGAAACTTTCAGATCCGTGCGTTCTTTACAAATCTTTATGTCATCTTTATAGATGCTGCTACTACGTGCTTTTCGGAAATGCTCCAAATATCCACTCTACTATATGAATCCGTTTCACTACTCATAGTTATTCAGATTAGTGTCAAAGCTTGCATCGACGTTACCCTTTACGACGAACTCTTTAACCACCTCCATAATCGAGAAAAATTCCTTAGTCCATTAGTTACTAAGGGTAAATTAAGTTGACTTCAAGTTATCTAGAACCAGTGTTAAACAAAGTTTCCACATTGCCACATAACCGCGGGCACGGCTTTCTGAAAGATTTAACCCTACAGGGGTGCTCCAACTAGTCCATCACAAATTACCACAAGCCGCATAGAAATCCTCGATCACGAAGCTCGCGATCTCGTCGGATTCCCTAGTGGAAAACCTCAACTCTGAGATTACCCAAAGCATCACTGGAATCCCGATGCACAAGATATCTCGTCAAAGGTAAAACTAATCCAGCAAGGCCGCCCGACGTGTCGACGAACCCGATAGGAGCCGCGTATCTCGTTCTCAGGACACGACGGATGGAACTAGCTACGAGTGCCAAACCTTGAGTTTCCTCGCGGTGGTCCCGCAGGCAGACCGTCTGGGACCAACACCATCAGCACTGGCCCCTCCTATTTATGTAAAATTACTCCTCGGGTAGCGCTAACTCCCTATGCATTTCAATATTATCAAGTTATTATGTTGGGCAAATAGTACCAATGTTGGGCCTTGCCAGACCAGCTTTAATCTAAAATGAATTATCAAGGGGGTCCCCATAACAACCCCGATCATGTTAGGAGCGCTCGTTTATGGAACATAACATCGGTAGCCGAAAACTAAGGGGGCAAAGGTGGAACAAAACACCAGGCTAGAAAGGCCGAGCCTTCCATCTTTTACCAAGTATATAGGTGCATTAAATTAAATAGCATTTAATATGGTGATATAACAAGGAACCCATGCTTTCACATGGAAGCAACTGCACCTGCAACTAGCAACGCTAACACAGGGTTAAACAAGCAGTAACATAGCCAAGCAGTGGTTTGCTAGGTCGAACAGGTTGAAGGTTAACATGGCATTGTTGAGAGGCTGATATTTAACATGTGCTAGGCAACGAGACATAAACGATAGAAGCGGTAAAACAAGCATGGCAATGATAGTAATGCTATCTGGGAAAATGATCATCTTGGCTGAGATCCCGCTTGGAAGAAGAACGCCTCCGTGAAGCAGACGAACCGACGTAGTCGAACGGGTCCTCACAATCCGACACGCTGCGGAACTCTATCGAGACGAAGCAAACCGGAAACATAAATCAACACACGGAATTCACCACATGATGCACAACACAAATGATGCATGAGCAGCTGAATACATGCAAGTCACGGCATGACAATTCACGAAAAACAAATACTACACATTAAGTGAAGTCCAATATGCAACGAGTTGCATATTGACTAAACTCCACATATGAATTATTTAGTTCACTCCCGGTTATTTACACGGAAATATTAATGTTGTCAAACATGCAAGAGGTGAAGTGGAAATTAAACTACCTATCTAGACATTTTAAATGAGGTCAGAAATGACATATAGCATCTCCGAGACGACCTCACATGTTAATTTACAATTCTGTCCAGATCTGAACTAACCCATTTAATTAGTTGTTAAACAGCAAAACAAATTGGTTCACGTGATTCTACGCGTCAAGGCAAGCAATCTACACATAAAGAACATCTCCAACGGAGCTACGGTTCAAAAGATACAAGCATCGCAAGATATGATGGCATGAATGCAATATGTGTGCGACGACGGTCACGAGCACTTCAACACATGCAACCAGCAAGAGAAAATGAAACTACACGAGATTCTAAGCAAGTTTCATGTAGGACACGATCAAATCGGAGCTACGGCTCAAAACCTACGAGCAAAACAAGAAATCCCTACAATCTGCCAAAATCAGCCACATAGCATTTTCTACACCCCACAACTACGGGCTACACAACTCCGATATGCTCAAGCAAGGCACGGCACGGAAGAGGGCAAGAAGCACTACCACAAACAACTAACAACAACTAGCATGGCAGCAAGGAACACTAGGAAAAGAAGTCACAAAATGGCATCCCACACTCTATTTCAGACTTGGTGAAAATTACACCTCATGAAGTGCAGTTTTCGATCTGAAGCTATATTGACAGCAGCAAAACTTATAGCTACAGGACTCCAAATGGCATGAAAACTTACAGCATGCAAGAGAAACACAAGGGCTACAACTAACTCCATTGGACCAACCTCAAAAGAGCTACAGATCACAAGATGCAAGCAAGACAAGACAGCAACAAAATATAACAGATTCCAGACTTGGAAATATTTCAGCTCCTCTAAAACAGCACTATTTCTAGCAACTTGAGAGCAAGCAAACAACACCTAAACATGCATTTCTATTGCAACCAAAATACTAGAGGCTAAACAAAACATCCAAGATCAACTCCCTAGTTGACAACTAATTCAAACGAAGCACGGAATAAATCCTACGAATTAAGCAAAAGGGCAACATGGCAAAATATCTCGTGAACTAACTTCCTCAAAAGCTAAAACTAATTGCACAGAAAAATCCTATGGATTTTTCTACCCCGAAAACATATAAAATATGTGGGGTTGCACAACATTAATCTCACCACACGTAAATGCAAGAGAACGTCCTAAACACGGAAAATAATCTAGCGGCAAATCCCTACGTGCAAAAATACCATCGGCTACTCTAATATACATGGCAAATGGGTCCCTAGAGCATGAACATTTTATCTAAGGCATTCGGGCAAACCGGACACGCGCGAACAATAAACACGGGACGCAAACATATTAGGACAGCACGTTATTCTATGCATACGGCATGCTAAACGTCGTCAAACAATTATGCAAGTTGGATAATCGTATTCTACGCGAAAATCTACGACAAAACCATATACAATACGTCTCGAACCGACTTACGGTTTAAAAGTTACGGGGTTTAAATATTTAGCTAAATCCTGAAATTATCTAAACCGAAAATAAATCCTATAATAGCTATTGGGCCAAAACTGAGGCGTAAAATACTAGGAGGCGCCTAGGGTGCGAGATAGAGAGCCTCGGGGGGGTGCTCTCACCTGGGCCGGAAGGCTCTGCTGGAGATGGGCCGTTGAAGGGGCGCCCTGACCTGAGGAGGCCGAAGCTGCCTTGGGGGGAAGCCGGGCCAAGGGGGGGCGAGCTGGGCCGTAGCAGGGGAGGAGGCCCAGGCGGTGCAGCCTGTTGTTGGACCGAGGCTGAGGCCGGTCAACGCGGGTGTAGCGAGCGCCCGCACCTCTAGGTCTGATCGAGGCCATGGCTCGCCACGACAGGACTCGCCGGCGGGGCTGCAGGCGGCCGGGGTTGTCGAGGTGGCGGCGCGATTCGGCGGCGGAGGCAGCTAGGTGGCGTTCCCCGGCGAGATCCGCGACGCTGGCGGAGACGGGCGAAGCTCCGGGCTGCGGGCAACCTCCGGCGACGAGGAGGCGGCGGCTCGGGCTCTCCGACGAGCTGGGGCGCAAGGCGACGGCGGAGGAGCAGCCATGGTGGCGGCCGGCGGTGCTGGAGGCGGGGCACGGCGGCTCGAGCTGCTGCCTCGGGCTCGGGTTGCCATGGACGGGAGCTCGGGAGCCTCGGGCAGGGAGAGGCTTGGCTGGGGCGGCGCGATCCGGGCCCGGGCGGGCCTCGAATGGGCTCGGCGGGCCCACGGCGGCTGGGGCTGGTGGGGGAGAGAGGAGAGGCTGTGGCGGCTAGGGTTTGGTGGCGCGGAAAACGAGGAAGACCTAGGGTTTGTTGTCTAAATAATAGGGGGGTCTATATATAGACAAACGGGGGGGCTAGGGTACCCGGAATTTCGTTCCGGATCCAACCGTGCGGTCGGATTCGGACGATTCCGAACGCGGGAATGGGTACGCGGATGGGTATAGGGGATATCCGGGGACGAGAGGGAGAACGGGTGGCGCGTCAACGTATTCTGAAACACCGACAGATGTCCGACGGTAGACCGAAGACGGTGCCGCTACGGTCGACCGTTCGGGTACGAGACGAACTCCGATCGCGACGAAATTCGACAGGCGGCCTGGCAATAACTAATTACGACCGCATGCCAAGTTCCACCCCGATCAGAGAAAGTTTTAAACGCTCTTTAAAAACAGGGTTTCGACGATGTCGCGGGCGCGTGCGTGTGCGGTCAGGCTCGGAACGGACAACGACGAGAACCGGCAACTACTAACGAATGCAAGTTTTGAAAATTGGCAGCAACGGAGATGCCGATGCAATGCATATGATGCGCATGATGCGATGATGATGCGACAAATAAAATAAATCACACGACGAAATCGGAAAGAAAAGGGGAATCTTCTCGAACGTTGGCATCGGGCTGTCACATGTCTCTTCACTATTTTGATTATGTGTGTGTACTATGCTATTGGTGGGTTCTTATGTGATTATGTGTGGTTGATAGGAGATAATTGCCGGCATGAGGTACAAGGAGATGGCCGCTTCCAAGGGCAAGCCATTCCCATTTAAGCATGCTAGGGCAATTCTTCAAACCTTTGACAAGTGGAAATTGAGGGATCAAGAGAGCGCATCCAAGAAGTCGGCAATGCTTAGGATGGATGATAGTGAAGATGAGGAGAAGGAGAGGAACTTGGGCAAGCCCGAGGGAACAAGAAGGGCAAGCAAAGGGTGAAGATGGAAGGAGAGGCATCAAGCCTAAGGGAGAAGATGGAGCAAATGATGAAGGCAAGAGAGGAATTGACAAGGAAGACATTGGAGACGAAGATTCTTATCACCGAGAAGAAGAAAGAGGTCAAGCTTGCACAAGTTGAAGCAAAACATGAAGAAGCAAAGCGCAAGGCCGACTTGGAGGAGAGGATGATCAAGGTGAAAGAGGCAAAGGTATGGAAAGAACTCACGGTGGAAGAGAAGGAGCACATGATGATGTCCAAGAAGGACATGGATCAAGAACAATTGCAGTGGTGGAAGGAGTACAAGGAGGACATCGCAGAGGGGAAGAAGATATTCCGTGGTGCGTCCTCTACTCTTCGAGGTGACACTCCAATGAGTGGGGGTGGCGATGGCGGTGTGGAAGACTCCACCACCGGCAACAATGGAGGTGCTTGATGGACGTGGAAGTGGTCTAGGAAATGGCGCCAAATGCAACTTGTTGGTGATGGTGCCGATGAGAGGGGGAAGATGATGATTGTGTGATGTAAAAACTATTAAACCATGCATCAATGATCTTTATTTCCGTGTTTGTTTGAAGGTTTATTATGTTTTTCTAGTGAAAATTGTGCAATGCCAAATGATAGTTTTAAGGGTTGGGGTTGGGGCAAAGACTATGTGACAGCCCGATGCCGACGTTCCAGAAGATTCCCCTTTTCTTTCCGTTTTCGCCGTGTGTCTATTTTCTTTTGTCGCATCATCATCGCATCATTCGCATCATATGCATTGCAGCGGCATCTCCGTTGCCGCCAGTTTTCAAAACTTGCATCCGTTAGTAGTTGCCGGTTCTCGTCGTTGTCCGTTCTGAGCCCGACCACACTCGCACGCGCCCGCGGCAACGTTTAAACCCTGTTTTAAAAGTGTGTTGAAAACTTTCTCTGATCGGGTTGAGATTTGACGTGCGGTCTTCATTAGTTATAGCTAGGCCGCGTGTCGAATTTCGTCGCGATCGGAGTCCGTCTGGTACCCGAACGGTCGATCGTAGCGGCACCGTCTCCGGTTATTCGTCGGACGTTCGTCAATGTTTTAAAAACTTGTTGCCGCGTCGCCCGTTTTCCCCTCTCATCTACGGATATCCCCTCTACACAGCTAACCCTAACCCGCCTCTCCGATTGGACCGCACGATCGCGATCGGAGGGTCGAAAAACCCCAAGATACCCTCTAACCTAGCCCCTTTTCTATAAATAGATGCCCTCCCTGCCATTTTAGGCAAACCCTAGCGGTTGCCTCGTAATCCACGCAGCCAACCCCACTCCCACCTCCTTCCTCCTCCCACCAGCCGCCGGGCCCGCCCGAGCCCGCGCGTGGCCCGCCAAAACCCATCCGCCGCCGCACCCTTTCTGCCCCGAGCCCCGAGCTCCTGTCCATGGCCAGCCCCGCCACGTGCGCCCGGTGCCCCGCGCCTCCAGCACCCTCGCCGGCCGCCGCCTCCCCGTGCGCCACAGCCTGACGTGCTCTGCCCGCCGGCCATGGCCGCCGCCTCGCCGCCAGCGCCCTACCGCCTGCAGCCGCCCGTCGCCAGCCCTGTGCTCGCCGCCCGTCACCAGATCGACCTCCGGCCATGCGCGCCGCCGCCCTCCCCGAGTTGCCCCGGACCCGGCTCGAGGGGCCCTCCTCGCCGCCTCCCGGGCCTCAGCCCCGCCTTGCCGTCGCTGGCAACCGCCGCCGCCGCCGCCAGTAGCCTCGACGAGGAGCTCGGTCCAGGACGCGACCCCCGCTCGCCTCGCGTTGACCGCGCGTGGGCCGTCCCAGCAGGCCCGAGCCGCCAGTCCCAGCGAGCAGGCCTCGGCCCAGGTAGCCAGGGTGAGCACACACCCCCAGCGCCTGTGCTTTGTTTTTTTTCTTTTCTTTTTTTGCTAGCTGAGGCAGGCCTAGTAGTAGATCCGGCCCATTTAGCTTAGGTTTTTCGTGAGAGTATATTATTTTCAGGATTTAGCTAAATAATAAAACGTCCGTATCTTTTAATCCGTAAGTCGGAACGAAGCGAGTAATATATGTATTTCGCATAGTTTCTCGTGTAGAACACGTTGGCGCTACTTGCATATTTATTTGACGCCGTTTAGCGTGCCGAATGCATCGTTTGGCGTGTTGTCCCAATAGGTTTAGTCGCGTATTTAATTTTCCGCGCGTGTTAGAATCGCTTGAATGCCGTATTAGAAATGCCCATGTTTTAGGAACCATTTTTCCATGCATTTTAGAGCGGTCATCTGTATTTTTGCGTGTAGGAATTGCCACTAGTTTATTTTCCCGTATATAGGTTATTTTCCCGCATTTATGTGTGGCTTTATTTTGTTATGCAACCTCACATATTTATATATGTTTCTGGGGTAGAAAAATCCATGTGATTTTTCTGTGCAATTAGTTTTAACTTTGGCGCAAGTTAGTTCGCGCGACATTTTGCTATGTTGCCCTTTTGTTTACTTCGTAGGATTTAGTTCGTGCTTCGTTTGTCGGAGTTGTCAACTAGAGAGTTGATCTTGGATGTTTTGGCTAGCCCCTGGTATTTATAGTTGCAATAGAAATGCATGTTTAGGTGTGGTTTGCTTGCTCTCAAGTTGCTAGAAATAGTGCTGATTTGGACATGCTGAAATATTTCTAAGTCTGGAATCTGTTATATTTGGTTGTTGTCTTGTCTTGCTTCTATCTTTTGATCTGTAGCTCTTTTGAGGTTGGCGCAATGGAGTTAGTTGTAGCCCTTGTGTTTCTCTAGCATGCTGTGAATTTTCATGCCATTTGGAGCCCTGTAGCTATAGATTTTGCTGCTGTCAATATGGCTTCAGATCGAAAACTGCACTTCATGAGGTGTAATTTTCACTAAGTCTGAAATAGTGTGTGGGATGTCATTTTGTGTCTTCTTTCCTTAGTGATCCATGATGCCATGCTAGTTGTTGTTAGTTGTTTGTAGTAGTGCTCCTTGCCCTCTTTCGTTTCATGCCTTGCTTGAGTTTATCGGAGTTGTGTAGCCCGTAGTTGTGGGGCGTAGAAAATGCTATGTGGCTGTTTTGGGCAGATTGTAGTGATTTCTTGTTTTGCTCATATCTTTTGAACCGTAGCTTCATTTTGATCGTGTCCTACAAGAAACTTGCTTAGAATCGTGTAGTTTCATTTGCTCTTGTTGGATGTATGTTTTGAAGTGCTCGTAACCGTCGTTGCACACATATTGCATTCATGCCATCATATCTTGCGATGCTTGTATATTTTGAACCGTAGCTCCGTTGGAGATGTTCTTTATGTGTAGTTTGCTTGAAATGACGCGTAGAATCACGAGAACCTATTTATTTTGTTGTTTAACAATTAATTAAATAAGTTAACTCAGTTCTGGACAGAATTGTAAATTAACATGTGAGGTCGTCTCGGAGATGCTATATGTCATTTCCGACCTCATTTAAAATGTCTAGATAGGTAGTTTAATTTCCGCTTCACCTCTTGCATGTTTGACAACATTAATATTGCCGTGTAAATAACCGGGAGTGAACTAAATAATTAAACGTGGAGTTTTGACAATATGCAACTTGTTGCATATTGAACTTCACTTAATGTGTAGTGTTTGAGTGTGTGAATTGTCATGCCGTGACTTGCATGTATTCAGCTGCTCATGCATCATATGTGTTGTGCATCGTGTGGTGAATTCCGTGTGTTGATTTGTGTTTCCGGTTTGCTTCATCTCGATAGAGTTGCGCAGCGTGCCGGATTGTGAGGACCCGTTCGACTACGTCGGTTCGTCTGCTTCACGGAGGCATTCTTCTTCCAAGCGGGATCTCAGGCAAGATGATCATTTCCCCATATACCATTACTATCATTGTCATGCTAGTTTACCGTTTCTACCGATTATGTCTCGTTGCCTATCACATGTTAAATATTAGCCTCTTAACAATGCCATGAAACCTTCAACCTGTTCAACCTAGCAAACCACTGATTGGCTATGTTACTGCTTGCCTAACCCTGTGTAGCGTTGCTAGTTGCAGGTGCAGTTGCTTCCATGTGATAACATGGGTTCCTTGTTATATCACCATATTAAATGCTATTTAATTTAATGCACCTATATACTTGGTAAAAGGTGGAAGGCTCGGCCTTTCTAGCCTGGTGTTTTGTTCCACCTTTGCCCCCTTAGTTTCCGGCTATCGGTGTTATGTTCCATAATTGAGCGCTCCTAACACGATCGGGGTTGTTATGGGGACCCCCTTGATAATTCGTTTTAGATTAAAGCTGGTCTGGCAAGGCCCAACATTGGTACTACATTTGCCTAATCACCTAATAAAATTGCATAGGGACTTTCCGGACCTCGAGGATAATTTAATCAACCCCCGGGCCAGTGCTCCGCATGAGAGTTGGTCCACCCACCTAGAAGTCGGCGGTGCCACCTCGGGGCAACTCGAGGTTTGGCTACCGTCCACTATGCATAGACGGTGTGTCCTGAAAACGAGATACACGGCTCCTATCGGGTTCGTCGACACACCGGGTGGCCTTGCTGGATTAGTTTTACCTTTGACGAGATATCTTGTGCATCGGGATTCCGGTGATGCTTTGGGTAATCTCAGAGTTGAGGTTTTCCACTAGGGAATCCGACGAGATCGCGAGCTTCGTGATTGAGGATTTCTATGCGGCTTGTGGTAATTTGTGATGGACTAGTTGGAGCATCCCTGCAGGGTTAAATCTTTTCGGAAAGTCGTGCCCGCGGTTATGTGGCAACGTGGAAACTTTGTTTAACACTGGTTCTAGATAACTTGAAGTTAACTTGATTAAAATATGACAACTGTGTGTGTAACCGTGACTGTCTCTTTCGTGAGTTCCTTCTCCGATCGAGGACACGGTGGGGTTATGTCTGACGTAGGTAGGTGTTCAGGATCATTCATTTGATCATCAGTAGTTCACGTCCGTTATGTGTAGATCTTCCCCCTCTTATTTCTTGTACTCGTAAGTTTAGCCACCAAATATATGCTTAGCCGCTGCTGCAATCTCACCACTTAACCTTGCCTCACTCATTAAGCTTTGCTAGTCTTGATACCTTTGGAAATGAGATTGCTGAGTCCCCTGTGGCTTACAGATTACTACAACACTAGTTGCAGGTACAGATAAAGGTTACTCGACGCGAGCGCGTTGATTGTTCATTTGGAGTTGCTTCTTATTCTTCTTCTTAATCGATCTAGGATGGGTTCCAGGCCGGCAGCCTGGGATAGCAAGGATGGACGTCGTTCTTCTTTTGTCGTTTGTTTTCGTCCGTAGTCGGACCCTGCTCTTCTTCATGATGTTTATGTAATGTACTGTTCTGACTCTGATGTAGCTTGTGGCGAGTGTAAGCCAACTCTCTTTATATATCTCTTCTTTTCAGTACATGTACTTGTAACGATATCCATTCTTGCGACACGACGAGATGCGCTTCTATCCCTGACGAGGCCCTCGTGCCAAATTGAGGATAGGGTCGCATCTTGAGCGTGACAGACTAAACCCTAAAACCCATCCCTTATAAGGGAATATTCCGTTATAAGGGTTGGGTTTGAGGGTTATAGTCTTTGCTCCTATTTTTCAACCCTTAAAAGTGTCAAAAATGGCAAATTCTCAACCCTTAAAACTGATTTTAGATTTAAGGGTTTGAGGGTTCTACTAGATATGTTCTTAGGCATGTAGTTTTGCTTTTCTTTTTTTACTTTGATAATACGTAGTGTGTGTTTCTGATTATGGAAGTATGATATTGTTTACATCTCATCTTAATAAATACAATAGTTCAAACAAAATCAATCTTTTTGAATGTGGTGTTTAGGACTTACATTTTTTCGGAGTTTCCTCCTTTTTAAAGACACGTACATGCAAAATATATATTGGTATGTGCATCCATCTAGCTAGAGATTCAGCTCCTTGTGGCCGGGCTGTGCATGGCTGATATCACACCACCCCCAAAAAAAACAAAGGAAAGGAAGCTAGAAAATTAGGCCACAACCGAAAACCAACAAAAAAAAGAAACCAGGCCGGCCCAAGGGAAACTGGGGTTGAATACTCGGCCTGAAGTCAGGTGACTGAGACCTTACTATTTCTCAGCCACCTGAGTTCTCGGCACACCCTTTCTTTTTTCCTGTCCCTCAAGAGACCGAAGGCTGCTCGTCTTTCCGATAGTTTTTGAGCAAACAAGTTGACATGCATGCAATTCTTATTCAAGTTTCATCCAAATTTCTCACGAGAAAGGACATATATAGCAAAACAGAGATGGAAATGACATAACGAACAGTAGTAGTCCTAAACACGCACGAACAAACACGGGGACACATCAAAACACTAGACCAACGGCGACGACACGAAGACGATCGAGGGGCAAGGCTACACCACACATGCATGCAGACATGCAGCTAGCTGCAGCGTGCCCCTTCCCTTATTCCCTTCACCAAAACAACCTAATCGATCAGGATCAAGACGGCCGCCGTAGGACTCAAGGACCCGGCCGTCGACGGCGGCGGCGGCGCGCGGGGAGCGCCTAGCAGGTGGCGATGCAGGACTTGGAGCACTTGGCGGCGCACTTGGCGTGGGCGGAGAGGGTGCAGCCCTTGCCGCACAGCAGCCGCTTCTTGTGGCACTCCTCCTTGGTCAGGCAGCTCTTGGCCGCCGACTTCTCCCCCTCCTTGCTGGTGCTGCTGCTCCCGCCGCTCTCCTCCTTGCCGCGCTCGCCGCTCTCCTCCTTGCCGTGCTCGCGGCTCGCCGACGACGCCGACGGCACCGTGCCCGGGTCGCCGCCCTGCTGGATCGCCACGCCGCCGCCCGGCTTCATCCCCTCCATCGGCATCGTCACCGCGTCGTCGACGTCCTTCTTCTCCTCGGTCCGGACGGACGCCAGGCGCGCGGCGGGCTCCTCCCCCAGCAGGCCCTTGGCCGCCGTGAGGTTGTTGCCGTCCTGCGGCTGCGCCTCCAATGGCTCGATCGCCGCTCCCGCCGTGAGGTGGTCCGCCCGCTTGCCGCCCTGCGGCTGCTCCTCCAACGGCTTGATCGCCGCCCCCGCCGTGGCGGCGAGCACCAGGAGCAGCAGCGCCACGGACGGCACCGCGAGGCCCCAGTTGCGAGACATGGCTGGCTGGCTCGACAGGAGCCTCGGTTAGTCGGCGGCTGCGGCTTGGATCGCTGGAACTTGTATGTGGTGGTACGTGTGTGTGCTCACGCCTTGGGTCTGTGGGAACTCGAGGTGGCCTCGCATTTATAGTGCCGTGGTTGGAGCGGCCGGCGACCATGGCGTGCTGCAACTACCTGCTTCCCAGCGCGCCGGTACCAAGCGCGAGGCTCGTGTGTGCATGCATCGCGATGCTCGTACGTCGTCGTCGAGTCCATATGCATCCATGGGCGCCACAAAGGACTGCACGATCGAACAACGATGAATCAAGTTGCTGAATTTCAGAAAAAATGTTCATGAATTTTCAAAAGATTTTCAGAAAATATATTCAGGAATTTCAAATCTTCTTCCCATATTTCAATAAAAGTTCATAAAATTGTAAAAAATGTTTGCTCGTTCAAAAACATAACATGAATTTAAAAAAATGTTAGGCATAAAAAAATCCTGAATTTCAGAAGTATTTCTCAATTTTTCACAAAATCTTTGCCTATGCAAAAAAATTTGTTCATGAGTTCCAATAAAATTCAAGCCATTTCAAAAAATGATCATTATGTTTAAAAATGTTCATGAACTTCTAATAAATGTTCGCAAATTCAAAACATATGCTGCACATTTTTTGAATTCAATTAACAAATTGTGAATTCAAAAATCGTTAATCCTCATTTGAAAAAATCATCATTTTTAGAAAGTGAGCCTAGCTCACTTGGCTAGTGGGGTGGATGTACAAACCAGCCACCCAGGTTCAAATTCCCACGGGCGCGAATTTGAGTTCTAATTATTTAAAAAAACTCGCTATGGGGGGGTTTCCTTACAGTTTTTTTTCAATAAAATATCATCATTTTTCCAAATGTTCACCGATTTGGTCCCTGGATTATAGAAACATTTCACGAAATTTAAAAAGGAAAAGGATAACCATGTGCAAAACTGCAAATAGAAAAGAAAACGAAAAATGTAAGATAAAATTAAGTAAAAAAGAAAAAAGAAAAGGAGAAAAAACAAAAGAAATGACAAAATAAAATAAAATCGCTTTGGGAAGGAACCTTCCCAAAACTGAACATGAGCTAGTTGGTCAAGCCCATGTACAAAGCGAAGGAGCCCGAGGAGGGGGGGTGGGGGTACGCGCACGACCTACACGTGGAATAGGAGAGGAGATCACTATCACCAACATGGACTTTGTGTTGAACTGTCGACCAATCGAACATAGGAAACGATCGAAGCAAGCGATTGGATGGGTCCATCTATTGTATCATCGGTACCTCTTCATCTTCCGGTTTTGATAATCACCTACAGGGTTCATAGTGGTTTTATATTTTTCTTTTTCTGTTTTTATATACGTTTAGTTTTAATTATTTTTTGTTTCTTTTTTATTTTGTTATTTGTTTATTTATTTTTTTTCTATTTTCTCGTTTTCCTATTCCTTATGCTCGACAAATTTCAATAATTTTTGGTATTTCAAAAAGTATTGTTGTTTTTAAGAAAAATCACGGCTTCAAAAAATGTTCATGTTTAAAAAACGTCCAGGAATTACAAAAACAAATATCGATTCGTAATTTATTCACAGCTTCAGAAAATGTGCATATATTTCAACAAATGTTAATTTTTCACAATCTTAAAAAATCATGTTTCATGAAATGTTCAGAATTTTCAAAAAAAAATGTTCATTTCCAGAATTTGTTCATAATGTCAAAAAGCGACCATGTTTCTGAAAATTCCTTGGAATTTCTAAATTGTGTTTTTTCTCAATTTGTTCAAAGTTTAAAAAATGTTGAGATATTTCAAAAAATATTAATCTGGTCACAATTTCAAAATGTTCGTATTTCAAAAAAGGTAAACGAAGTTTCAAAAAAATCTCATTTTCAAAATTGCTTAGCAATTTAAAAAAAGTTCAGAAATTTTAAAAATGTTCTCCTTATCATAGTTTGTTCGGAAATTAAAAAATGTTCATGTTTTCATATTTTGGCTACAAATGGAAGAAATGGTCGTTAATTTAATAAAATTTAGTGTTTTCAAAAAAAATGTTATTTCAAAAAGTCTTTGCACTATTTCAAAAAAGTTGTTCGTAGTTTTAGAAGAGTTCTCATTTTCAATATTGTTCCTTCAAAAAATAAGATTTCCCAAAAAATACTTTAGTCTTTACAAATTTCATACTCCCTCTGTCCTGAGTTACTTGTCGTAAAAATGTATTCAAATGGATGTAATACATCCATTCTTGTGACAAGTAATTCCGAATGAAGGGAGTATTATTTTCCTACAAGTGATAGTTTAAAAAAAAACTTTTGTGAGAATAAAATCACATTAAAATTTTGAAAAAAAAAATCTTTGACCTGCCAATTTTGCACAACATACTATGAACTACAGTGGCTGGTGACGTGGTTGTATCACAGGAGATCATGTGTTCAATGCCACTAGAACATGTTTTTTGAAAAAAAAATGTTGATATGTTCTTTCATGTTTCGTCGCTGTTGTTCGTTTCTTTAAAAGTCACGCTGTAAATTTCCTACAAAAGTCATCAAGTCGGACTGGCTAGCAGCGCGTGCATATCTGTGGTTATTCGCAGGTTCAGTTCCCACTGGGCCCATGTCAGCGAATCTTTCACTGTTTGCCGCGATAAGCGGCATATAGGAGTTTCCAATAGGAGATCCCCATTACCAACACATTATAAGCTTCACAATGTTAGCGTTTCGCTCTGGCGAACCAGATTGGGCCATCCATCTAGGAACCTCACTTAGCCAGCTCCCCTGCTACTGCATTTTTATCTGCTTCCGTTGGTTTTATCGGTTTGTAATTTTTGTTCTCTCTAAAATAACTTGAATACTTGTTCTAAAAATATATATTTTTGTAAAAATGTGAAGATTTATTATAAAACTACATGAACATTTTTTTCTGAAACATGTATGAACATACTTCAAATCTTGAAAAAGCATAAAAAAATAATTGATGTTATTTACAAAGCATGATTTTTAATTATTTTGACCATTTTTTAATGTGTTGTGTTATCTAAATTATAAAAATAAATAAATATTTTATATTTACAAACATTTTAAAAGCATTATTCTTTGAAGAAAAACCAAAGTTTTTTTATTTTGGTTTTAAAAAATATTGGAAAGCAAAAAACTGTAATGGCCGGACAATGATACTAAAATTTATCCAACTTAATAAGATTGATAATTTTGTTACTACATTGGACGTCATGAACACGTAGATTTTAATTCACATGATACAGGGGACGAATGTTGATGATGCTTGTCCAAAACAGGGCAATGTGCAGTGCCGCTCGAGAAACTCGAGATTTGGTTATTTTACACTAGTTCATTTGGACGTATCCTGAGAACGAGATACATGGTTTCTATGAGTTTATTGACATGTTGGGTGGTCTTGCTGATTTAGTTTTATCTTTGACTACTGGCTTGTCCACAGGGATTCCTTGCAGTTATTATGATGTGAGATTTTTCATCGAATGCGTGTTATAATTTCTGATGGACTATTTGAAGCATCCCTGTAGGGTCATAAAATTTAGAAAGTTGTGTCTACGGTTATGTGATGATTTCAAAATTATAATATCTGGTTGTAAAGAACTTCAAATTAAATCAACTAAAATTCACCAACCGCGTGGGTAACAATGACCGTCCATTCTTGTAAGGTTTGATGCAAGAAGAGAACACGATGGATTTACGATTGACTCGTAAGTATGTGTTCATGATCATTACTACATCACGCCCGATTATACGTAGATCAATCACTCTTCTTATTCTTCTACTCGTAAGTTAGCCAGATATAAATGATTAGTGTTTGTTGCGGCCTCGCCACTTAACCATTTTATATCCGTTAAGCTTTGCTAGTTTTTATACCCATGCTAATGAGATTGCTTAGTCCCATAAAGGCTCACTTATTACTACAGCAAGAGGTGCAGGTACATGTAAACCGATGTTTGACGTGAGAGCGATGTTTGTCCTATCTAGAGTTCTTCTTCTTCTTCTTCTTCTTCATATTCTTCGACGATGACGATGATCATAGGATAGATTCGCGGTTGGCAGCCTGAGATTAGCAGGGTGGACGTCTTCTTTTTTCGTTTGTTTTTATCCGTAGCAGGACCCTGCTCTTTTATATGACGATTGCTACGTATTGATGTATTAGGATATTCATGTTGTACCTTGTGGCGAGTGTAATCCTATATCTTGCATTCTTTTCTTTTTAGTAAATGTGTTTGTGACGATATCCACCTTGTTAAAGCGTCTCCAATATGCATGTTTATCCTTAGCGAGACTTTCAAGTTTTTATGAGGATAAGAATGCATATTGGTCGTTAGATCCTTGGCGGGTCCTCATCCCAGCCTACACTGGCAGGACGACGTGGTAAGCACCCCATATTCCAGGACACCAACAGAAAGAGCTCCCCATTTCACACAAGCTCTTTCATACAAATGGCATGCAATGATACGGCTTTCTATCTCCCTCTCCGCAAAATAGTTACGTAGTCGAAAAGTTGTCTAGTCTTTGATCGGGCCTGGTTATGGACGGCGAAGCCCTGCTGGATAGTGGACTCCGGATGTGTGCAATTCAATAAAGGGGTCATAGTTTTGATCTTAGTTTGATAGGTGGAGAGTGGTTCTGTCCAAGAGCCTCTAGAAGGATTGTTCGAGTTTGTGTCCGAGGGAGAACATCCTCGCGGTTCGTAGTGATCCTCGACGTGTATGCATCTTCATAGTGATCCTCGAGTCTCCTTTCGTTGCGCTGCAAGTCGGTAATTATCAGATCAAACTGCGTATGCATCTTCGTAGTGATCCTAGACGTGTATGTAGTTCGTCATTTTTTTCTGTTGTGTTATCCTGCAGCCAGGGTGATGGAGTTGTGGCGAAAGCAAGAGAAAAAGGAAAGAAAAATAATGGGGAGGATGGAAGTGTAGGTCCGATAAGGGTTTTGGATGGACAGGAGGTGTCAGAGTTCTACGTGGTTGTTGTTGGACTTTCGTAAAGACCCCGCATTTGTCTTTGTTTTATCAAAAATAATATGTCTGTATTGCTCAACTAATCGATACAAACACACGTTGGTTCGATAAACCGCATCCAAATCACGTGGTCCGCAACACACGATTTAAGTGACCGCTTTGAAGATGCCCTCAGAGCATCTCCAACACTGGATGTAAAAAACACACGCACTATAAATTCAGTGCATCTTCCACGCATCCTCGCATCGCCACGCGCCCTTTATCGCTCTCTCGCCTCACCTTGCCGCCGCCGCGTCATCGCAGAACTTCGGGCTACCGTGGCGTACGCGCGCGCCCCTCCGGCACCTTGTACGTCGAGATCCGCTCTGGTGACATGCGCCCCGGCTTCAACACCGCCTACGAGGACGCTCGCGCGTACGACGCGGTGGCGTGACGCCTCAACCGGACTCATAGGGAAATGAATTTTCCCGAGGTGATGACGCGGAAGTGGGTGCAGCAGCTCGCGCCTTCCGTGCGGGTTGTCACCGAAGAGGACCGTCGCCTGAACCGGAGGCTGGAGCGCCGCCTCGGCATCGCTCAGATGGACGAACATGTCAGGGAGGAGTGGCGCCAACAGTTCCCGCAGGACGTCCTCGACGAGCACGCATCCTCCGCGCAAAGGAGGGCGAAGAGGAGGCGGAGCAAGTCGCCTATCGTGAGGACAGACGTACGCGGAAGCAAGCCGCACTCTTCAATATGAAGCTCAAGAAAGCGTCAGACTTAGTCCACAGATAATGAACAGTGGGTTGTCGCCTTCATCACCATGACAGAGTCGGAGACCAGCGCGTTGGAGAAAAACGACGAGGAATAGCTTATCGTTTTTTATTATGTACTAGATGAATTATTGATGGGAGTAGTTTCTATCTATGTGAACTATCTATACTATCTATCATTTTTTATCTTGTATTTGCGTAAAAATGTGCAAGTTAAAATTTTAACGCGTCGAACTTTTAGCGTTTCTGCTGGAACAACGGGCGCTCATTTTTTTCGACTACTGTTTGAGCCAACGCTTTATGACGCGTTAAATAATATTATTCCTGTCTTGTAAAGTGTTTTTTTTACATGTTGTAAAATTTTACTCTAGTATATCGTTCCATGGCTGTCTAAAAGACAAGGACCGTTGCGAAGCTCTACCGCCCGTGACACGGATGGAGATGGTCAAAGAAAGAACCTTTTAGAAAAGAAACCGCAAGGCAAAATGGAACCGCAAATTTCCTTCCACCGAGTAACAAAATTATTCAATGCCATTTTTCCGCAGTGACATGCGCACGGACCCATGATGGGACGTGCGGTACACTCTCGGTCGGACCGTCACCGGCTATCACCAAAAGCGCAGTAGGGACGAAAGAGCGGCACGTTCCGGTCCGGTCCGGGGGTCCAGAACGAGGGGCGGGCGATGAAAGTGAAAATGGTCGCCGGTTTTTGACGGGCGTTGCGCTGCCCGCTGGTTTTGCCGTCAGGGGTACCGTGCCGCGGCATATGCCCTCGCGTGGGGACGAATGATCCGTCCTCGAGATCCCGAGCGGACCCCGCGCCGCAACGAGGCCGCTACTGCTAGTGCCACGGCCAGCTGCCCAGCCACATTCTCTCGGCCATCGATCCCGAGCGGACCCCGCGCCGCAAAGAAACACAAGGAGTACTAAATAGCACAATGCTCAGCAAAACCAGCATTACAAAATTTGAAAAATATGGTTAAGTCCTTGAGCGTGCCAAAGTCCTATTCCTCCGGAGCATCTACAACCGGAACCCTCGTACCCGTCTCGAACGCGTGGACATGCCTCCCGATCGGTGACAGGTCACAAAAACCACAACCCAATCGGACCCCACATGCCCATCTCAAACACCCGGTCTGACCGATACCCCTCATATCCAGCCCAGATATAGGGCGGGTATGGGGTGGCCTGGTCATGTCCGGGCACGTCTGCCTGAGAGGCCCAGACCCACCACTAACCCCACAAAACCCCCACTCCGGGCGCCTCCTTTCCAACCCTAGCTCACTCTCTCTCGCTCCATCTTCTCATCCCCCTCTTCGAGTCCGATCCCACCGAGTGTGATGTCGAACCCCCGCAGTCGCTCCGGCTCCGAAGGCGACTACGATGAGGAGATGGCCCTTCGCATCGCCTTGGAGCGGTCCATGGTGGATACCGACGGCAGCTCCGGATCTGGAGCTCAACCGCAGCTCCCGCGTCAGCGGAGCTATGACGCCGGAGCTGGACCCTTCCGGCCCTCGTGCAGCTCCGTCAGGATTGTGCAATCCGCACCTACCCAAACCGCTATCGTTCCCCCGCCAGCAGCTTTGGGTCCTAGTGCCCACAGTGGCGGACCTAGAAAGTATTTTAACTAGGGACAAAGTATTCGAGTGGGGACATATTTGTTCAAAATTCAAAGAATTTTAGCATATTTTTCGAAAAGCACAAGCAATTATTACTAGAGTTTCAAATTTTGAGTGGGGGCCTAGGCCCCCACTCACCTCAATGTAGGTCCGCCCCTGAGTGCCCACGTCGTTGGCCCGCAAGCGCACTTCGAAAATCGAAGGCGCGCACCGCCCGCGTGAGAGGCAGCATGCAAGGGAGAGGAAAGCCGCCGCGGGATGCTGGCGGAGCCCGAGGAGGACAAACGCCTCCTCGCATGGGTGTACCGCCGGTCCCTCACGACGGTGGAGATAGACACTCAACGCCTCCAACGGAAGAACGCCAAGGCACTTCAGCTTGCTATTGAGCAGTCGGAGCGCGAGGCGAAGGAGCTAGCGGGAGAGAAGGCCCGACTCGTGAAGATGAAGCGAGAGCAGGACAGGGTCGTCCTTCGGATGAAGGGCCTCATCATCCTCTCGGGCTCCGACTCCGACGACAGCGACAGTGGCACCTTGTCCTCCGACCCTCCTCCAGCCACAAACGACTACAATTGCGCCGACGACCTGAAGGGCAAAGAGCCGGGGAGGAAGTGGTGATCTGCCCCCACTCTCCCTCTTACGCAATGTTTATATATATTTTTTAGTAATAGTAATTTAAGGTCAAAGGGCCAGCTAAAATTATTTCCATGACGAACAAGTGGGGCATGCCATTCCGACGTCGGACGACAAATGATGATGTCAACTACGGGTGTTTTGACGTCGGCTTAGACGATGGAAGAAGGGGTTCAAAGGGGTAGGGTTCTAGATCGAAGGCCGGAGAGGGGTTTTAGGAGTGGGTACGACGTGTCGGACTCCCCAGTTCAAGGGCGATTTGCGCAATCTCGAATGTTTGGACCGGTCCGGACGAATTTAATGGGCCGTCGTGAATACCTGAAAATGCCCGAACCATCTTATCCCCCAAACATATAGCCGGCCTTGCACGACGCTACTATCGTTGATTCACTATCATTGTGGTCCCTTAGACGGCCGATCCTTGCAATATGTGCGGGTAGGCGTCGATGACTTCTTACGATGTACGACATCATCGATCGCGTAGCGATGGAGTTAATCAAAAGCACACAACACTTACTACCTCACATTGGAAATCTATTTATTCTTCACCTCTTGCTTTCTTCAGTATGGTTTTTAAGTGATAGAGATTTTTTTTGGCAAAGAAAATAAAATTGATAGAGGATTGAGAAAAGTTTCCCTTGGGCGCGCCGGCGGAAGCAACGCGCCGATCGCTCGCTGTACACGCGTCTCGCGCGTATGGTCATGCAACATTTTCCCCTGTGGTGATCGTTTAAATTTGCTATAACCGGTGTCCAAATTTACTACATTTACCACTAAAAAAGCTGCATATAAGTTTGGTTGCAACCTCAGTTCGTGGAATTTTTTGCTACAATCGGTGTTTTTTGCTACAGTCGTGTTAATTTTTGCTACAACCGGTATCATTTTTTGTTGCAACCATTCATTAAAAAAAGTTGCATACACGTTCGTCAGAGTTGCAACCCGAGTTCACCGGATTGTTTTGCTACAACCCTTATTTTGTTTTGCTACCACGCATCATCAGCTTCATTTTTTTGTTACGACCACGTTAATATTTTTTTGCTACAATTATATTTTTGTTACAACCGTAGACGAGATTTATTGCATCGTGAAAGAAATTTGTTGCATAATTTTTTTTTTACTACATGAAGATCTAACGATGCAACACGTGTGCAGCTGATGGATCCGACGGCCGCGCGCGGCCAGCTGAAAGTTTTGACCGGTGCAGGACACCGCCTCTAGAGGATTTCCATCATCAGCAAGTAATAATAGCCAGCCAAGTAGTCCCAACTTCTTCCCCAAGAAGATGAAGAAGAAAAAAAGAAGAAGACACGGAAAACGGCTGACGCTAACGGAGAGGCACTGGTGGCCGAGAGCGTCCGCGTCCACCTCTCCACTCGACTCGGTGCCCAAACCACGTGTCCATCTTCCTCCTCCCTCCGCCTCTTCGCCCACCGAATCGCCCAACCCACCCACAAGAAAATCCCCCCTTCCAATCCTATAAAACTTCCATCCATCCGCCCGCGACCAAATCCAAATCTCATCGCCGTCGCCACACCCACACCCCCGACCCCTCCTCCTCCTCCCCAGACCACACCACACCGCGGGCGGCGATGGCGAACATCGACATGGCGGCGGTGCTGGCGGACCTGGAGCGGGACGCGGCGGCGGACGCGCGGACGCCTCGGACCAAGCTCGTGTGCACGCTCGGCCCGGCCTCCCGCTCCGTGCCCATGCTCGAGAAGCTGCTCCGCGCCGGGATGAACGTCGCGCGCTTCAACTTCTCCCACGGCACCCACGAGTACCACCAGGAGACCCTCGACGCCCTCCGCCAGGCCATGCACAACACCGGCATCCTCTGCGCCGTCATGCTCGACACCAAGGTAACATTCTTCATTCTTTTCTACGCCGGATCGGCCCATTTCGTCGAGTAGCTTCTCTCGGTTTTGGTTCGAGAATGGACTCCGATCTACTCATCTGTCGTCGATCGGAGTTGGATTGGGGTGATCTGGAGGCAACGGCATGGTCGGATTAGGATTTCAGCTTTGGTGGTTTTGACTTATTTTGAGGGGCTACATTTCATGGCACGCACATGTGTGCTTAGATTGGCCCCGGGTGCTCTGCCTTGTCGTACAAGGTCGGATCTAGGATTGGGCTGCTGCGGGTGGTTGGCTGCTGCCCATTTGCGATGCCGGCGAAACGGAATAGATATATCATGGGATGGCATGTAGGGTGACACGCTATGGGGTGGCCTGCGCAGCGGCATCCGTCTCGTGTTGTCGTCGGCCTACGGATCCCGTTATCATCATCAGCGGACGCTGATTGCTCAGTGCTGGAGACGGTTGCGCCGTAAGACCTGGCGGTCTCCGAACCACCTGCTGTATTTATAATACAGTACATCATGTTAGTTAACACAAGTTTTGCATATTGTCAGCATGTTGTTCAGTTACTTTGTTCACTAGTGGTTTTACTGTATGTTTAACTGGCCAGACATTACTTGTAAATATTTTTTAAGGATGGTTTAGTGGCTGCTTTTTCAGATCTTGGTGTTAAGATATCGCTGGCTCTCATGGGAACTTCTGTTCATGCTCTTAAATAGTAGAAGGAAGCGATTGATACACTTATTAGAGAGGTTTTATTTGGCAGTAAGAAAACATGCTCGAGTAATTGTTTATTACACAATAATGGCTTAATGTTTCGTCTCATTCATATATATATAACTATTTCTTCATCTTGTGGTGCTTCACAGATCACATGTTTAAATTTAATGGTTTTATTTCTTTCTTACTCCCTCCGTTCACTATTTTAAGATTTTTTTTTGATATTTCAATATGAACTACACACGGACTGAAATGGGTTAACAAATACACTAAAACGAGTCTACACACATCCGATTTAGGAAAAAAAATAGAACATCTTATAATAGTAAACCGAGGGAGTAGTTCAGTAAGCTCAATGAGACTGGTCCTTGCAAGCAGTTGTTTTTAGTGCAGTGTTTTCTTTTGGTGACCATTTCGTATAATGTTTTTGGCAAAAAGGAAAGACTGTTTCATATGATGTGTAATCTGTAACCTACATTCTGATTGGATTCTTGTAAGTAGGTATTTGAGGGCATTATATGATGATCTGTACTGAGTATTTTCTTCATTACTGCAGGGACCTGAGATTCGTACTGGATTTTTGAAGGATGGTAAACCAATCAAACTGACAAAGGGTCAAGAAATCACTGTTTCCACTGACTATGATATCAAGGGCGATACAAACACGATCTCCATGAGTTACAAGAAACTTCCTCAGGATGTGAAGCCTGGGCATGTCATACTATGTGCTGATGGTACCATCTCCTTGGCTGTTCTGTCTTGCGACCCAGAAGCTGGAACTGTCAGATGTAGGTGTGAGAACACTGCAATGCTTGGAGAGAGGAAGAATTGTAATCTGCCAGGAATTGTCGTCGACCTTCCTACGCTGACGGAGAAGGATAAGGAGGACATTTTGGGATGGGGCGTGCCAAATGACATTGACATGATTGCTTTGTCGTTTGTCCGCAAAGGATCAGATTTGGTGACCGTCAGGCAGCTTCTTGGACAGCATGCAAAGCGCATCAAGTTAATGTCAAAGGTTTGTATGTTTGTTACTCTCAGCTATTTTATGCGTTCACGTAGTGTTCATTTTCCTGTCCTTGCTAAACTCTTTCATATTCTCTGCAATGATGAAACGTTTCTGCATGATAGTTAAGTACCAGGGCAACCATAGATGATGTTTCTTTGTTACATCGAGGTTGAGCTGCCTAACTGTTTTGCAGTCAATCTTTTTGTTGATACTTATTACACACTGGATGAACTCCTTGGTTCTTCCCTATGACCTGTTTCACATGTGCTCCTGTTTGTAAAAACCGGCGTAGTCTATTCTATGCTCTATTAGGCAAAAATACACAATTGACTATCTTATTTGTGCTTTCCTTAACGACACGCTTGCTTAAAATTGGGACAATTAGCTGTGCCTCTTTTTTAGTTAAGTACCAGGGCAACCATCGATGACGTTTCTTTCTTACATTGAGCTGCCTAACTGTTTTGCAGTCGAGCTTTTTGTTAATACACACTGGAAATCTCAATTCTGGAACCCATGAACTCTTTGGTTCTTCCCTGTGGCCCGTTTCACATCTGCTCCTGTAGTAAAAAATACACAACTTGTTCTGTTCTTCGTGGTTTCCTTAATGAGCACATTTGGTTAAACCTTGGGACAGTTAGATAAGCAAGTTTTGTCTCTTCTTTTCCTGCATCTCCCCTGACAATGTTCTTTTCCTTGTACTTGGGAGATTGTTCAGGTTACTTGGCTTTGTTTGACTGCCATGTTGACAAAATCTACTGTGTATATATACATATGTGCTTGCCTGTGACCATGTTAGTTATCGCGTTATGTATCTGACTTCTTTCTTGAATCTGTAGGTTGAAAACCAAGAGGGCATTGTAAACTTTGATGACATTCTGAGGGAAACCGATGCCTTTATGGTTGCTAGAGGTGATCTTGGAATGGAGATTCCAGTCGAGAAGATATTCCTTGCACAGAAAATGATGATCTACAAGTGCAACCTTGCTGGCAAGCCTGTGGTCACAGCGACACAGATGCTTGAGTCCATGATCAAGTCCCCCAGGCCAACTCGCGCTGAGGCTACCGACGTTGCAAATGCTGTGCTTGATGGAACTGATTGTGTCATGCTCAGTGGTGAAAGTGCTGCTGGAGCATACCCCGAGGTGGCTGTGAAGATCATGGCTCGCATCTGCGTGGAGGCGGAGTCTTCCCTGGACAACGACGCCGTCTTCAAGGAGATGATCAAGGCCGCACCCCTCCCGATGAGCCCGCTCGAGTCCCTCGCCTCCTCGGCGGTGCGGACTGCCAACAAGGCCAGGGCCACTCTGATCGTCGTCCTGACCCGTGGCGGCACCACGGCCAAGCTGGTTGCCAAGTACCGGCCCAGGGTTCCGATCCTTTCGGTGGTCGTCCCGGTGCTGACGACCGACTCGTTCGACTGGACCATTAGCTCCGAGGGCCCCGCCAGGCACAGCCTGATCTACAGAGGCCTGATCCCGCTCCTTGCCGAAGGCTCTGCCAAGGCCACAGACTCAGAGTCGACAGAGGAGATCCTCCAGGCTGCGCTCAAGTCGGCCGTGAAGAAGCAGCTCTGCAAGGCCGGCGATGCTGTCGTCGTCCTGCACCGCATCGGCGTCGCCTCCGTCATCAAGATCTGCACCGTCCAGTGATGTCCGCCGGGCATGGTGACCCGAGCACCCCGGTCCTTGCTGCCGTGGCGAAACCTGGGTCTTGTGGAAACAAGTTGATATCGTACCGTCCGTTGCAGTTTGTTGCATAGATCCGATCCGAGCTGGTAAATTAGGAGGGAGAGGACTCCGTTATATAGAGCTCTTTTATTACCGTTGGTATGCCCCCTGTAGTATGGTGTGTGGCAGGTGTCATGCCTGCACAATTTTTTCTCTAATTAGCTGCTGCTGCTGCTTGTTGTATTCTGAACTCTGAAGTACTCGTTTGGTAGTGATGTCTGTCGATACATGTGGTAATAATAAGATTTTGGCATCGTTTACCGAGGACAATGCGTATCTCCATCACGGTCTCTCAAAAGAAGAATTATTTGTTGTGAGGATGCTATCTTTCAACTTCACAGGAAATTCGATTGGGAACCGAAGATACAGTCGCACACAACAGATAATATACACTATATTTTCCCTTGACACGTGCCCTCTATTCCTTTTTCTTTTTTTCTTCTTCTACATAATGTTTCCTTTGTCAGTGTATATGGGCCGCCAGGCTCGAATCGGCTGCTTTATTTTGGTTGGCCCGGCCTTTCGCTTTTCCTATACGGAGTCCTCGAGGGAACGTCCGCTGCCGTTCCTCCCGCTGTCATGGTGGCCGTCTCCGAACAGCCGCCGTGAGATGGATGCGGCCGCTTCGTTGCGCTTTTGCCGCGGGCAGGCGGGCCCTCCACTCCCTCTGTTCCAGATGGGTACAGGTTCAAATCCCCCTTTCTTTCTAATTTAATCTCTGCAGCGATCTCTGCTGCTTCAGGTTCCTCTGTTTCTAATCTAAGTCGATTTTCAAAAGGTGCAAGTTTTGTGCAGTGGATCTTTTTTGCAAGTTGCAAGTTTTCTAGAAAAGCTAATCTGAGTTAATTATACGGAAGATGACACCCATCGGTTTGGAGAGCTAGGTCTGAGTAGGAACAGAACCTTTTCAGTTCAACGTCATTGACTGGGTAGGTGGACTAAGTTCATCATGTAATATAATGCTTTTATTTTATGTCAGAGTTAATGTGATTGTTTTCATTATTGGACAAAATCAGGGTCACCGCCTACCCTTTTGAACTTCAGGTTCCATGTTTGTTAGCGTCCTGTATTATTTCCTGCAACCGGGTATGTCAATTCTGCTGAAGTACGAACTGTAGCTGTTTCTCTGTCTTATGATTTTCAGATGTTTGCTCTGGTTGTTTTCTCTATTTACATAATTGCTGCTGCTGCTGCTTTTAAACTCTTTTATTTATTTATTTCCTGCAGTTGGGCATGTTAATTCTGCTGAAGCACGAACTGTAGCTGTTTCTCTGTCTTATGATCTTCAGATGTTTGCTCTGGTTGTTTCCCCTATTTACATAATTGCTGTTGCTGCTTCTTACCTCTTTTATTTATTTATTTCCTGCAGCTGGGCATGTTAATTCTGCTGAAGCACGACGCCGTCGTCGAGATATTAGACAGGGGAAGCGTGTCGTCCAAGACAATTTATTTAAGAAAGGTGTCCCTCAAGCTTTTGAATGTCTGCTTCTTCTTATTGTTGTTTTGGTCATGTCTGAATTTTTCATTATAACCTCATGTTTATACTTCCCCGCTTTCTTATGCTTTCGACAGTATGTACATCTTCTTCTACTGTCGTCCAACGCAATTGTCCCATACTACCGGTTGCACCATCTAGGAGTGCTTTGTTTCGACATCCAGTTAATACCGCCCTGACCTCCGGACCATCATTCATTTTCGGTTTTAGAGTTGTGCCATCTACCTATCCAACACCTTTAGGTACGTGTATGTCGTCTTATCTTTAATTTCTCCTGTTCTTCCATTTTTTACCCCCTGTTTACTTAGTCTGCTCCTTTTTACCGCATGCCTCCTGTTTACTTAGTTCGCTCCTTTTTACCGCAGTGTTTCGTCTGTTGTACGTTCCTCCACTTCAAGCTGGATTCAATAGGAGAAAGAGGAAATTTATTTGGAATCATCGATGGGGCAAAATTAAAAGTACGCTGTTCCTTATTTGTATATTGGTCATCTCGCTCTTCACATGCTCTCTTATCTTCGTTTATTAAACTCATCTTCATGATTGTGTTTTCAGTTAAAAAACTTGCGCCTCCATTTTCCAAAGGTTACATTGATTTGCTGAAAGGTAGATATTTTTCGCCTTCTTTAACGGTGTGACATCCACTTCACAGTTTTTCTCATAGATATTGTCGACTACAACTGAAATTTAAATGTTGCGTCTTTTTCTTTCCCAAACCAAAAAATGTGTTCAGGGTTCTAATTTATTTAAACATTGATAGAATTTATCTATAGCCAGATATTTATTCTGATTTGCACAATGTATGTCTTGGCATTGTTGGAAACTTACTTCCCATTTATATCATTTGTAAATTCTATGATGTTTCTCTTCCTATGCCAGCAACTGTTCGAGGACGTTCACACTATGGAGGTCCTAAGTACATATGTGGTAGCTGTAATGCTTTGTATTGGTTTCAAGAACGTTCTAAGGGTGCTCATGATGGAAGGTTAAATTTGCCAGTTTATAATGGTTGTTGCTGTGCTGGAAAAGTTTCTTTACCTAAATTTCCTGATTGGCCTTTTCCATTGAAGGATCTGCTTAGGTTTGATGGTGATGATGCCTCATCTACATTTCTGAGGTTGATTAGGCATTACAACTCAATGTTCTGTTTTACCTCCCTTGGTGCTCATGTTGATGAAAGTGTTAATATGGGAAATGGACCATACGTCTTCAAGATGGGTGGCTCGGTTTATCATCGTATTGGCTCTTTGGTACCTGCAGATGATGAAACTCCTAAGTTTGCTCAGTTATACATAGTAGATTCATCGGATGAACTAGATTGTAGATTTAATGCTTTCGAAGAGGAAGGTGGTGGTCCCAGCCAGGCAGATCCTTTTGTGGTATTGACATTAGCTGAGATTCTTGATGAACACAACCAGTATGTCCGATTGTATAGAACAGCCCGTCAGAGATTAAAATCAGCTGATGCACCAAATCTTGCAATTCAATTTTTTGGACATGAAGGTGCTGCTCATGGAGACATATATTCTGGTCCTATTGTTCCTGAGGTTGCTGCCCTTATTGTTGGTGAATTCACACCTCAATGTCACAAATTTGATGTTATAGCAGAAGCCGCTTCTGGACAACTAGAGCACATATCTTATTTGAATCCATCACTTATGCCTCTTCAGTATCCATTGTTATTTCCATTTGGTGATCCAAGCTTCCATGTTGGTATTGAATATCAGTGATGCCGAGCTGCTGGCCGAAGACATTGCCAACCTTCTAGGCATCTCCGAAGGTGTTAGTCGAGTTAGTATGGATCAAGACTGGGATTTGTCACTCCATGTGACGGAGAGGTATCTCGGGGCCCACTCGGTAATACAACATCACACACAAGCCTTGCAAGCAATGTGACTTAGTGTAAGTTGCGGGATCTTGTATTACGGAACGAGTAAAGAGACTTGCCGGTAAACGAGATTGAAATAGGTTTGGGGATACTGACGATCGAATCTCGGGCAAGTAACATACCGAAGGACAAAGGGAATGACATACGGGATTATATGAATCCTTGGCATTGAGGTTCAAACGATAAGATCTTCGTAGAATATGTAGGATCCAATATGGGCATCCAGGTCCCGCTATTGGATATTGACCGAGGAGTCTCTCGGGTCATGTCTACATAGTTCTCGAACCCGCAGGGTCTGCACACTTAAGGTTCGACGTTGTTTTATGCGTATTTGAGTTATATGGTTGGTTACTGAATGTTGTTCGGAGTCCCGGATGAGATCACGGACGTCACGAGGGTTTCCGGAATGGTCCGGAAACGAAGATTGATATATAGGATGACCTCATTTGATTACCGGAAGGTTTTCAGAGTTACCGGGAATGTACCGGGAATGACGAATGGGTTCCGGGAGTTCACCGGGGGGGGGGGGGGGGGGCAACCCACCCCGGGGAAGCCCATAGGCCTTGAGGGTGGCGCACCAGCCCTTAGTGGGCTGGTGGGACAGCCCAAAAGGGCCCTATGCGCATTGGAAGAAAAATCAAAGAGAAAAAAAAAGAGGAGGTGGGAAGGGAAGGAAGGACTCCCACCCACCAAACCAAGTCCAACTCGGTTTGGGGGGGGGGAGACCTTCCCCCCTTGGCTCGGCCGACCCCCTTGAGCCCCAAGGCAAGGTCCCCTCTCTCCCACCTATATATACGGAGGTTTTAGGGCTGATTTGAGACGACTTTTCCACGGCAGCCCGACCACATACCTCCACGGTTTTTCCTCTAGATCGCGTTTCTGCGGAGCACGGGCGGAGCCCTGCTGAGACAAGATCATCACCAACCTCCGGAGCGCCGTCATGCTGCCGGAGAACTCTTCTACCTCTCCGTCTCTCTTGCTGGATCAAGAAGGCCGAGATCATTGTCGAGTTGTACGTGTGCTGAACGCGGAGGTGTCGTCCGTTCGGTACTAGATCGTGGGACTGATCGCGGGATTGTTCGCAGGGCGGATCGAGGGACGTGAGGACGTTCCACTACATCAACCGCGTTCACTAACGCTTCTGCTGTACGGTCTACAAGGGTACGTAGATCACTCATCCCCTCTCGTAGATGGACATCACCATGATAGGTCTTCGTGCGCGTAGGAAAATTTTGTTTCCCATGCGACGTTCCCCAACAGTGGCATCATGAGCTAGGTTCATGCGTAGATGTCTTCTCGAGTAGTACACAAAAGTTTTTGTGGGCGGTTATGTGCGTTTTGCTGCCCTCCTTAGTCTTTTCTTGATTCCGCGGTATTGTTGGATTGAAGCGGCTTGGACCGACATTACTCGTACGCTTACGAGAGATTGGTTTCATCGCTACGAGTAACCCCGTTGCTCAAAGATGACTGGCAAGTGTCGGTTTCTCCAACTTTAGTTGAATCGGATTTGACCGAGGAGGTCCTTGGATGAGGTTAAATAGCAACTCATATATCTCCGTTGTGGTGTTTGCGTAAGTAAGATGCGATCCTACTAGATACCCGTGGTCACCACGTAAAACATGCAACAACAAAATTAGAGGACGTCTAACTTGTTTTTGCAGGGTATGCTTGTGATGTGATATGGCCAACGATGTGATGTGATATATTGGATGTATGAGATGATCATGTTGTAATGGATAATATCGACTTGCACGTCGATGGTACGGCAACCGGCAGGAGCCATAGGGTTGTCTTTATACTAACGTTTGTGCTTGCAGATGCGTTTACTATTTGGCTAGGATGTAGCTTTAGTAGTGATAGCATGAGTAGCACGACAACCGCGATGGCGACACGTTGATGGAGATCATGGTGTGGCGCCGGTGACAAGAAGATCGTACCGGTGCTTTGGTGATAGAGATCAAGAAGCACGTGATGATGGCCATATCATGTCACTTATGAATTGCATGTGATGTTAATCCTTTTATGCACCTTATTTTGCTTAGAACGACGGTAGCATTATGAGGTGACCTCTCACTAAAATTTCAAGACGAAATTGTGTTCTCCCCGACTGTGCACCGTTGCTACAGTTCGTCGTTTCGAGACACCACGTGATGATCGGGTGTGATAGACTCAACGTTCACATACAACGGGTGCAAAACAGTTGCGCACGCGGAACACTCGGGTTAAGCTTGACGAGCCTAGCATGTGCAGACATGGCCTCGGAACACATGAGATCGAAAGGTCGATCATGAATCATATAGATGATATGATTAGCATAGGGATGCTTACCACTGAAACTATACTCAACTCACGTGATGATCGGACTTGAGCTAGTGTAAGTGGATCATGAACCACTCAAATGACTAGAGAGATGTACTTTTTGAGTGGGAGTTTAGCGTATAATTTGATTAAGTTAAATTCTAATTATCTTGAACATAGTCTAAGTCCACTTTGAATATATTTGTGTTGTAGATCATGGCTCACGCGACAGTCACCCTGAATTTTAATACGTTCCTAGAGAAAGCTAAGTTGAAAGATGATGGAAGAAACTTTGTAGACTGGGCTCGTAATCTTAAGCTAATCTTACAAGCTGGGAAGAAGGGTTATGTCCTTAATGCTGCGCTAGGAGATGAACCACCCGCTACGGCTGATCAGGATGTTAAGAACGCTTGGTTAGCACGTAAGGAGGACTACTCAGTAGTTCAATGTGCAGTCTTGTATGGCTTAGAACCGGGACTTCAACGTCGCTTTGAGCGTCATGGAGCATTTGAGATGTTCCAGGAGTTGAAGTTTATCTTTCAGAAAAACGCCCGGATCGAGAGGTATGAGACCTCCGATAAATTCTATGCTTGCAAGATGGAGAAAAACTCGTCTGTCAGTGAACATGTGCTCAAAATGTCTGGGTACTCAAACCGTCTAGCTGAGCTGGGGATTGAACTTCCGCAAGAGGCTATCACTGACAGAATCCTTCAATCACTGCCGCCAAGCTATAAAGGCTTTGTGTTGAACTACAACATGCAAGGGATGAACAAGTCTCTCGGCGAGTTGTTTGCGATGCTGAAAGTCGCAGAGTCTGAACTCCGTAAAGAGCATCAAGTGTTGATGGTGAATAAGACCACTAGTTTCAAGAGAAACGGCAAAGGCAAGAAGGGTAATTCAAAGAAGAGCGGCAAGCCTGTTGCCAATCCGATGAAGAAACCCAAAGCTGGACCTAAGCCTGAAACGGAGTGTTACTATTGCAAGGGTATGGGTCACTGGAAGATAAGAAGGCGGCCAAAGAAAAATCAGGTATATTTGATATACAAGTTATTGATGTGTACTTAACCGGCTCTTGTAGTAGTGCCTGGTTATTCGATACCGGTTATGTTGCTCATATTTGCAACTCGAAACAGGAACTACGGAATAGACGAAGGCTGGCGAAAGATGAAGTGACGATGCACGTAGGAAATGGTTCCAAGGTTGATGCAATCGCCGTCGGCACAGTTTCACTTCAGTTACCATCAGGATTAGTTATGAACTTGAATCATTGTTATTTAGTGCCTGCGTTGAGCATGAACATTATATCTGGATCTTGTTTATTGCGAGACGGTTACTCTTTTAAGTCAGAGAATAATGGTTGTTCTATTTCTATGAGTAACATCTTTTATGGTCATGCACCCAATGTGAGAGGATTGTTCATATTGAATCTTGATAGCGATACACACATACATAACATTGAGACCAAAAGAGTTAGAGTTAACAATGATAGCGCCATATTTTTGTGGCACTGCCGCTTAGGTCATATTGGTGTAAAGCGCATGAAGAAACTCCATGCTGATGGACTTTTGGAGTCACTTGACTTTGATTCACTTGACACGTGCGAACCATGCCTCATGGGCAAGATGACTAAGACTCCGTTCTCCGGAACAATGGAGCGTGCAAGTGACTTGTTGGAAATCATACATACCGATGTGTGTGGTCTGATGAGCGTGGAGGCACGCGGCGGATATCGTTATTTTCTCACCTTCACTGACGATTTGAGTAGATATGGTTATGTCTACTTGATGAAGCACAAGTCTGAAACATTTGAAAAGTTCAAGCAATTTCAGAGTGAAGTTGAAAATCATCATAACAAGAAGATCAAGTTCCTACGGTCTGATCGTGGGGGTGAATATCTGAGTTTCGAGTTTGGTGCTCACTTAAGACAATGTGGAATTGTTTCACAGTTAACACTGCCTGGAACACCACAGCGTAATGGTGTGTCCGAACGTCGTAATCGTACTTTATTAGAGATGGTGCGATCTATGATGTCTCTTACCAATTTGCCATTATCGTTTTGGGGTTATGCATTAGAAACAACTGCATTCACTTTAAATAGGGCACCATCAAAATCCGTTGAGACGACGCCATATGAACTATGGTATGGCAAAAGGCCAAAGTTGTCGTTTCTTAAAGTTTGGGGATGTGATGCTTATGTCAAAAAGCTTCAGCCTGAAAAGCTGGAACCCAAAACGGAAAAGTGCGTCTTCATAGGTTACCCAAAGGAGACAGTTGGGTACACCTTCTATCTCAAATCCGAGGGCAAAGTGTTTGTTGCTAAAAACGAAGCTTTTCTCGAGAAGAGTTTCTCTCGAGAGAATTGAGTGGGAGGAAGATAGAACTTGACGAGGTTGTCGAGCCTCTCATCCCTCTGGATGGTGGCGCAGGGCAAGGGGAAACCTCTGTCGTTGCAACGCCGACTGAGGAGGAAGTTAATGATGGTGATAATGAAACTCCGGTTCAAGTTTCTGTCGAACCACGCAGGTCGACGAGACCACGTGCTGCTGCAGAGTGGTACGGTAATCCCGTCTTATCAATCATGTTGTTGGACAACAATGAACCTGCAAATTATGAAGAAGCAATGGTGGGCCCGGATTCCAACAAATGGCTAGAAGCCATGAAGTCCGGATAGGATCCATGTATGAGAACAAAGTGTGGACTTTGGAGGTACTGCCTGAGGGCCGCAAGGCTATTCAGAACAAATGGATCTTTAAGAGGAAGACAGACGCTGACGGCAATGTGACCGTTTATAAAGCTCGACTTGTGGCAAAGGGTTTTTCACAAGTTCAAGGAGTTGACTACGATGAGACATTCTCACCCGTAGCGATGCTTAAGTCCGTCAGAATCATGTTAGCAATAGCTGCATTTTTCGATTATGAAATCTGGCAGATGGATGTCAAAACGGCGTTCCTTAACGGTTTCCTTAAGGAAGAATTGTATATGATGCAACCCGAAGGTTTTGTCGATCCTAAGAATGCTAACAAGGTGTGCAAGCTCCAGCGATCCATTTATGGACTGGTGCAAGCATCTCGGAGTTGGAACAAACGCTTTGATGAGGTGATCAAAGCATTTGGGTTTATACAAGTGGTTGGAGAATCTTGTATTTACAAGAAAGTGAGTGGGAGCTCTGTGGCGTTTCTAATATTATATGTGGATGACATATTGCTGATTGGAAACAACGTGGAGTTTTTGGAGAGCATAAAGGATTACTTGAATAAAAGTTTCTCTATGAAGGACCTAGGAGAAGCTGCTTACATTCTAGGCATTAAGATCTATAGGGATAGATCAAAACGCCTGATAGGACTTTCACAAAGCACATACCTTGATAAAGTTTTGAAGAGGTTCAAAATGGAACAGTCAAAGAAGGGGTTCTTGCCAGTTTTACAAGGTACGAGATTGAGTAAGACTCAGTGCCCAGCAACTGATGAGGATAGAGAGCATATGCACTCCGTCCCCTATGCTTCAGCCATAGGCTCTATCATGTATGCAATGTTGTGCACTAGACCGGATGTTAGCCTGGCCATAAGTATGGCAGGTAGGTTCCAGAGTAATCCAAGAGTGGATCAGTGGACAACGGTCAAGAATATCCTGAAGTACCTGAAAAGGACTAAGGAGATGTTTCTCGTGTATGAAGGTGACGAAGAGCTCGCCGTAAAAGGTTACGTCGATGCAAGCTTTGACGCAGATCCGGACGACTCTAAGTCGCAAACCGGATACATATTTATTCTTAATGGGGGTGCGGTAAGCTGGTGCAGTTCCAAGCAAAGCGTCGTAGCAGATTCTACATGTGAAGCGGAGTACATGGCTGCCTCGGAGGCGGCTAAGGAGGGTGTCTGGATGAAGCAGTTCATGACGGATCTTGGAGTGGTGCCAAGCGCACTGAATCCAATAACCTTGTTCTGTGACAACACGGGTGCCATTGCCTTAGCAAAGGAACCACGGTTTCACAAGAAGTCCAGACACATCAAACGACGCTTCAACCTCATCCGCGACTACGTCGAAGGAGAGGACGTAAATATATGCAAAGTGCACACGGATCTGAATGTAGTAGACCCGCCGACTAAACCTCTTCCACGGCCAAAGCATGATCAACACGAGAACTGTATGGGTGTTAGATTTATTACAATGTAATTCGCATGATGATGTGAGGGCTAGATTATGGACTCTAGTGCAAGTGGGAGACTCTTGGAATTATGCCCTAGAGGCAATAATAAATATAGTTATTATTATAATTCCTGTATCAAGATAATCGTTTATTATCCATGCTATAATTGTATTGAATGAAGACTCATTTACATGTGTGGATACATAGACAAAACACTATCCCTAGCAAGCCTCTAGTTGGCTAGCCAGTTGATCAAAGATAGTCAGTGTCTTCTGATTATGAACAAGGTGTTGTTGCTTGATAACTGGATCACGTCATTAGGAGAATCACGTGATGGACTAGACCCAAACTAATAGACGTAGCATGTTGATCGTGTCATTTTGTTGCTACTGTTTTCTGCGTGTCAAGTATTTGTTCCTATGACCATGAGATCATATAACTCACTGACACCGGAGGAATACTTTGTGTGTATCAAACATCGCAACGTAACTGGGTGACTATAAAGATGCTCTACAGGTATCTCCGAAGGTGTTAGTTGAGTTAGTATGGATCAAGACTGGGATTTGTCACTCCGTGTGACGGAGAGGTATCTCGGGGCCCACTCGGTAATACAACATCACACACAAGCCTTGCAAGCAATGTGACTTAGTGTAAGTTGCGGGATCTTGTATTACGGAACGAGTAAAGAGACTTGCCGGTAAACGAGATTGAAATAGGTATGGGGATACTGACGATCGAATCTCGGGCAAGTAACATACCGAAGGACAAAGGGAATGACATACGGGATTATATGAATCCTTGGCACTGAGGTTCAAACGATAAGATCTTCGTAGAATATGTAGGATCCAATATGGGCATCCAGGTCCCGCTATTGGATATTGACCGAGGAGTCTCTCGGGTCATGTCTACATAGTTCTCGAACCCGCAGGGTCTGCACACTTAAGGTTCGACGTTGTTTTATGCGTATTTGAGTTATATGGTTGGTTACCGAATGTTGTTCGGAGTCCCGGATGAGACCACGGACGTCACGAGGGTTTCCGGAATGGTCCGGAAACGAAGATTAATATATAGGATGACCTCATTTGATTACCGGAAGGTTTTCGGAGTTACCGGGAATGACGAATGGGTTCCGGGAGTTCACCGGGGGGGGGGGGGGCAACCCACCCCGGGGAAGCCCATAGGCCTTGAGGGTGGCGCACCAGCCCTTAGTGGGCTGGTGGGACAGCCCAAAAGGGCCCTATGCGCATTGGAAGAAAAATCAAAGAGAAAGAAAAAAAAAGAGGAGGTGGGAAGGGAAGGAAGGACTCCCACCCACCAAACCAAGTCCAACTCGGTTTGGGGGAGGAGACCTTCCCCCCTTGGCTCGGCCGGCCCCAAGGCAAGGTCCCCTCTCTCGCACCTATATATACGGAGGTTTTAGGGCTGATTTGAGACGACTTTTCCACGGCAGCCCGACCACATACCTCCACGGTTTTTCCTCTAGATCGCGTTTCTGCGGAGCTCGGGCGGAGCCCTGCTGAGACAAGATCATCACCAACCTCTGGAGCGCCGTCACGCTGCCGGAGAACTCTTCTACCTCTCCGTCTCTCTTGCTGGATCAAGAAGGCCGAGATCATCGTCGAGCTGTACGTGTGCTGAACGCGGAGGTGCCGTCCGTTCGGTACTAGATCGTGGGACTGATCGCGGGATTGTTCGCGGGGCGGATCGAGGGACGTGAGGACGTTCCACTACATCAACCGCGTTCACTAACGCTTCTGCTGTACGGTCTACAAGGGTACGTAGATCACTCATCCCCTCTCGTAGATGGACATCACCATGATAGGTATTCGTGCGCGTAGGAAAATTTTGTTTCCCATGCGACGTTCCCCAACATTAATTTCTCCTGTTCTTCCATGTTTTGCCCCCTGTTTACTTAGTCTGCTCCTTTTTACCGCATGCCTCCTGTTTACGTAGTTCGCTCCTTTTTACCGCAGTGTTTCCTCTGCCGTACGTTCCTCCACTTCAAGCTGGATTCAATAGGAGAAAGAGGAAATTTATTTGGAATCATCGATCGGGCAAAATTAAATGTACGTTGTTCCTTATTTGTATATTGGTCATCTCGCTCTTCACATGCTCTCTTATCTTCGTTTATTAAACTGATCTTCATGATTGTGTTTTCAGTTAAAAAACTTGCGCCTCCATTTTCCAAAGATTACATTGATTTGCTGAAAGGTAGATATTTTTCGCCTTCTTTAACGGTGTGACATCCACTTCACAGTTTTTCTCATAGATATTGTCGACTACAACTGAAATTTAAATGTTGCGTCCTTTTCTTTTCCAAACCAAAAAATGTGTTCAGGGTTCTAATTTATTTAAACATTGATAAAATTTATCTATAGCCAGATATTTATTCTGATTTGCACAATGTATGTCTTGGCATTGTTGGAAACTTACTTCCCATTTATATCATTTGTAAATTCTATGATGTTTCTCTTCCTATGCGAGCAACTGTTCGCGGACGTTCATACTATGGAGGTCCTGAGTACATATGTGGTAGCTGTAATGCTTTGTATTGGTTTCAAGAACGTTCTAAGGGTGCTCATGATGGAAGGTTAAATTTGCCAGTTTATAATGGTTGTTGCTGTGCTGGAAAAGTTTCTTTACCTAAATTTCCTGATTGGCCTTTTCCATTGAAGGATCTGCTTAGGTTTGATGGTGATGATGCCTCATCTACATTTCTGAGGTTGATTAGGCATTACAACTCAATGTTCTGTTTTACCTCCCTTGGTGCTCATGTTGATGGAAGTGTTAATATGGGAAATGGACCATACGTCTTCAAGATGGGTGGCTCGGTTTATCATCGAATTGGCTCTTTGGTACCTGCAGATGATGAAACTCCTAAGTTTGCTCAGTTATACATAGTAGATTCATCGGATGAACTAGATTGTAGATTTAATGCTTTCGAAGAGGAAGGTGGTGGTCCCAGCCAGGCAGATCCTTTTGTGGTATTGTCATTAACTGAGATGCTTGATGAACACAACCAGTATGTCCGATTGTATAGAACAGCCCGTCAGAGATTAAAATCAGCTGATGCACCAAATCTTGCAATTCAATTTTTTGGACATGAAGGTGTTGCTCATGGAGACAGATATTCCGGTCCTATTGTTCCTGAGGTTGCTGCCCTTATTGTTGGTGAATTCACACCTCAATGTCACAGATTTGATGTTATAGCAGAAGCCACTTCTGGACAACTAGAGCACATATCTTATTTGAATCCATCACTTATGCCTCTTCAGTATCCATTGTTATTTCCATTTGGTGATCCAAGCTTCCATGTTGGTATTGAGTATCAGCGATGTCGAGCTGCTGGCCGAAGACATTGCCAACCTTCTAGGCAAACTCCTTCTTCTTCAGGTCGTAAACATGTTACTATGCTAGAGTATTATGCTTACTATTTTCACTATCGACCAAATGAACCGAATCCGTATACATGTTGTGGCCGTCTCAGCCAACAAGCTGTAGTTAACTGCTATTCATGTGTCGAAGCGAGCCGGTTATCTTACCATTTCTTGAAACAAGACGAACTGCGTTCCGAAACTTATCAAGGCATCACAGATGCTATGGGTTGAGGAAGCACTACAGGGAAAAATTTGGGTGTTCAGATTATGTTGCACTCCAGTTTTACGGGTGGTCCCCGTTATAATACACAAAACTATCATGATGGGATGGCTGTTTGTCGAGAATACGGAGCTCTAGATCTTTTCATTACATTTACATGCAATCTTACATGGGAAGAAATACGTGATATGCTTTCATATGAAAATGGACAACTTCATACTGATCACCCTGATTTAGTTACCCGTGTTTTCAATATGAAATTTGATGATTTTTTGACAGATGTGAAGAGCGGGGAGCTGTTCGGTCCTATTCAAGCATGTAAGCTTTCCATCTGTCAAATTTCAATCTTGATTAGTTTGTTAGCTCCCCTACGTATTATATTAAATTTGTCCTCTTTGCATTTTTCAGATTTATATGTAGTTGAATTTCAAAAAAGAGGGTTGCCACATAAACATACATTGATCTGGCTCAAAGGACATACTCAACAACCCTCAGCTTCTTTTATAGATAATCTCATATGAGCTGAAATACCTGATCCTATGGTTGACCCATTAGGCTATGCTCTTGTGGATGAATTCATGGTGCATGGACCATGTGGAGAACATAATGTTAGATGTCCATGTATGAAAAATGGGTCATGTTCTAAATGGTTTCCTAAAGAATTTAATGAGGAAACATTGGTTGATGAAAAAGGTTTTCTTGTTTACCGTAGACCCAATTTAGGCCACTTTGTTGTCAGAAACAGGGGTTCAGTCAGATTGGACAACCGATGGTAGTGCCGTACAATATGCGATTGCTTAAAAGATTTCAAGCACATATAAATGTTGAATGGTGCAACAAAACAAATTTGCTGAAATATTTGTTCAAATATCTCACAAAAGGCCATGATGTTGCTCGAGTTAGATTTCAGCATATCCTTCAGTGTAAATCCTTCATACCTCCAGGAGAAGCGACTGGGAGAAATGAAATTTTGGAATTTATCCAGTGCAGGTATTGTTTATTTTTTCCACCAAGTTTGTTCATGTTTCCTCCGTACAACATGAAAACATACTGCCTGTTTGTTTTTATCAGCTGCATAAAATTCTCCCATTTATTTGTTCTGACTGCTTTTGCAGGTACTTGTGTGCCTGTGAGGCATTTTGGCGTATGTTCGCCTTCGAAATACACGGCCGTGAACCTTCAGTTGAACGTTTAGTTGTACATCTGCCGGGGATGAACAAGGTAATCTTCCATGAGAATACCAGATTAGATAAAGTGATTAGAAATCCTAATGCAGACAGAACAATGCTTACTGAGTGGTTTGTAACTAATCAAGATAATGAAGATGCTAGGAATTTATCGTACATCAATTTCCCCTCGAAGTGGGTTTGGAATAGTTCAGACAGAATGTGGTATAGAAGACGAAGAAGCCAAAAATTAGGAGGCCGAATCGGCCGTATTTATCATGTACATCCTGCAACTGGAAAACTTTTTTATCTTCGGATGCTACTTATGGTTGTCAGAGGTGCAACATGTTTTGAAGATCTCAAACGGTACAACGGTGTTCTCTACAACACTTTCAAAGAAGCATGTCAGGCTCGAGGTTTAGTTGGAGATGATAACGAATGGTTCCAGCTTTTTGAAGAGGCAATAGTATGGGCTACTCCTTTTCAGCTAAGACATCTTTTTATGACGGTGCTCTTGCATTGTGAGATCACAAATGGTGCTGCACTGTTCGATAGGTATTGACCCAGTATGGCAGAGGATATATCACATAGAGTATCTTTAGCTTTTGGAAATACAACATATAATGTTCCTGAGCATCAACTACGGAACCATCTTCTGGATGAGATGTCCTCTATGTTTACTAAGAATGGTTCGTCCTTGGCAGCATTTAATATCATCACTCGAACTGTTCCGGAAAATAAAGAATATGTTAACAAATTATTGGCAGAAGAAATGATGTATGACAAGGCTGTACTTCTTATGGAATCTCAAGCTATGCAAGCACAACTAAATAATGATCAACGAGCAATATATAATGAGATTGTGCAAGCTGTCAATGCCCCTACTGGTGGTGTATACTTTGTTTCAGGTCATGGAGGAACAGGCAAAACATTTTTATGGAACACCATTATTAACTCACTCAGGTCAGATAATCGTATTGTTCTTGTTGTTGCTTCTTCCGGTGTTGCTTCACTTCTATTGCCTGGTGGACGAACAGGACATTCTCGATTTAAAATACCTATCCAGACTGATTATAAAACTCTGTGTGCTATCTCGAGAGGTTCTCATCATGCTACACTAATTGAAAAGGCTAATTTAGTTTTATGGGATGAAGCCCCAATGGTTCATCATCATTGTTTTGAGGCTGTTGATAGAACTTTTAGAGATATATTGTCTGCCAATGATCCTACAAAATCTGCACTTCCATTTGGTGGAAAGGTTGTTATCCTTGGAGGAGACTTCAGACAGATATTGCTAGTTGTAGAAGGAGGTACAAAGAATGACATTATTGATGCCTCTTTAATTATGTCTCCCCTATGGAAATAGGTGAAGGTTTTAAAGTTGACTGTAAACATGCGTCTCTCTCAATCCAACATATCCATCCAGTCACAAAAAAATCTATCTCAATTTGCTGATTGGGTCCAGGACACTGGAAATGGACGTCTTGCTGCTGTCCCAAATTCTACAGAAAGTTCAACTTCCTTGATTAGTATTCCAAATGATATGCTTCTATCACCTTCATCCGATCCTATTTCTGTTGCCGTTGACAGTGTGTACGATTCCTTATTTTTCAACTATTCACATCCTGCCTATTTGGCTAAACGTGCTATTCTATGCCCCACTAATGCTATTGTTAATGATATCAATGATGCTGTCTTTGCCCGCGTTCCCGGAAATTCTAAAACCTTCTTCAGCTATGATGCTATCTCAAAAACAACGACCATGTGGGTGATGCTGATCTTCTATTTCCACCAGAGATTTTGCACTCGATAAGCATTAACAATTTTCCAGAACACGAGATAGTTCTCAAGGTTGGGGTTCCTGTCATGCTTTTAAGAAATATGAATCAATCACTCGGTTTGCGCAATGGTACACGTTTGTTGGTCACAAGAATTGGAGAAAAGTTATTTGAAGGTGAAGTGCTTACTGGAAGTAGCAAAGGCCAACGAGTTTGCATTCCTCGGATTGTTCTCAATGCTCCAAGCACAAAGTGGCTATTTACCCTACGACGTTGCCAAATTCCTATTCGTCTTTGTTATAGTATGACAATAAACAAAAGCCAAGGCCAGACACTCTCAAAATTGTGTGTGTATCTTCCAAAACCTGTATTTTCTCATGGGCAGCTATATGTGGCAGTGTCACGTGTTACATCTAGGGAAGGCCTAAAGTTTCTTATAAAAGATGACAGTGGACTTACAGTTAATACAACCCACAATATTGTTTACAAAGAGATCATCAATGCTTTATAGATCAGACTACATTTCTTTGTGACAGTAAGTACCTCCGAAATTTTGTTTCTTCTTTTCTCCCTGCCATTTTATTACCCCTATTTACTACATTATTATCGTCTTCTAGGAATCTATCTATACGGCTCTTTTGTTGGTGTACACTTTGGATGGCCCAGTTGTAAAGGTAATATATCTTCTTCTTTAAATATTCTACTTTTTCAGCAAATATTTATACAGTTTGAATAATCATCATATGCATGAACGAACGTCCAGAGGGAAAAATGAACCCCACATAAATTTCATATTCAGATCAACATGACTTAACAGAAAACTTAAATAACAAACGTTAATAATAAGTAAAAATTGACTGATCATTCACTGTTTTTCTCTTCCGCCAATCTAATGAACAAAAAAGTACACACACCTTATGTTTATGTATAACAGAATCTTCAATTATTGGATTTCTTCAATTTTACAGAGTATGTGACACTGTATATTTAAAGCCTTACAATTATAGTACACTGCAAAAGTTAAAACGAAGGATAGCTTCCTTTACGTTCCACACATATTTGTTCCAAATTGTCTTCCTTCTTTTAAAGGATTAACTTTGCATATGATATTTTTTTTCCATAACTATATGTTTTGCAGTATTAGCCGTGAAAGCTCATGTGGCCAAGGGATGTCTTCAGATGATTTCAGCAAAGTCCCCGTTTCATGTTTACTATCTCAACTATGTTCTTTCATATTTTGTTGTTCATGTAAAATTGGCCAGCTAATATATAAAGATTCTCACAGTTAGAACTTATTGTAAAACCTTTCTGTTGTCCTCTCATATTTTGCTACTCATGTAAAAATGGCAAACTAATGTATAAGAATCCCCATAGTTCAAATCTATTGTAAAAATCCCTCTGTTTTCGACTCATATTTTGCCACTCATGTAAAAATTCCGGCCAAATATACATGCATCATGACAGCTAAGAATTGTAAAAGCTAGAATTGTTTCGGCAACCAATGTAAGTCCTTCAGTTTTAACTTCTCAGTCCTTTATTTACACTAATTTACAGTTACAAAAAAGCAAATATATTTACAACTCTCAATACACATTGACATACATATTTACTTACGTCATATATGATTATGTACCATAAATTTACACTTACTACTGTTTTCTCCCCACAAATTAAACCATCCAATAATCCACCATTTAAAGAAAAGGAAATAAGCCTCGACGCAGTTTTATTGGCCAAAACGCTCACACAAAACACATAATGGATAGCGGTACGTATCAAACGTGTGTCGATTGGGGAGCACACTTTGTGCTTCGTGATAGTTGCGCATTGTGATGATTCTAACTTTTTCATACGACCTAGGACTAATTTTTTTTTATATCGATATCAACTATTTTGATATGACCAAGACAATCCATGTACAATATTTTTTCATATGCATCCATCTTATGCTCTCCATAAAAGATCATAGTATTTATCCAATAGTGATAAACCAAACATCAAAGTTACTAATTTTGATTGTGCATAACTCTCTCATGTTTACTACTTTTCCATCTGACCTCTCTTATTTATAAATTTTACCATGCCAAAATCTGATGTCAGCACGATGGTTGTTCACATATAAGAAATATTTTTATGATGGTTTAATTTCCAGACCGCGTTCGCTCATTCCATTACATTAAAAATAATGAATGGTCATCTCAAATGCAAAACAATTAATTCATTGTACATGATACTTAATCAGCAGTTCATAGTGTAGAAGAAAATCTATTTTATTTTGTGTTACGGCTGAATTAATTACGACCATAGCAGTAATTACAACAATGCACTATCGATCAACTCCGTATACATTAACATGCTAGGATAAGCTCCAGCCTGGAACATGCTAGGATAAGCTGCAGTCTGGAACAGCCAAGAACTCTGTATAGATCAACAGTTCACCTATGTACTGTTCTCTGCTGGACACGTATCAAACCAGCAGGCATGCATACACCACGCGTCAAACTTCCCCTCCTCCAGCTTATTCCTCACTGCTTCTATCCATCCGTCCCTCCTCTGATTAGATTAGCCGCTACCTCACTTCACTCACCCTTCTCCGCGGTGACTGTCGTCGGCGAATCTAAAATTTCCCTTCTCCGTGCTGGCCTTCACGAGAAAGTCCATGCTTTAGAGTATGATTCCTTCAACTACTCTTTTTTTATTTTGATTTCATTTGCACTTCTTCTTCAGCGCTGCTGGCCTCCAAAGCCGCCCTGCGCCGCCGTACATACACACTCACCAGCCGGCACTCTCACCAAGTGTACATGCATCCGCGGACGTGCAGGCGATCCTTGCATCAAACCATCGCTTGATGCCAACGCATATGCGAGTCAACACTGCGTGCTGGCTTACGACCAGCATACCAATCGATTCCTTTTACATTGTTCCTATCTCTGAATCATATCTATTTTTACATATTGCAGCTTACCATGGAGGAAGGTGCACTGTTTAAAGATTTAGTCAAAGGTGCGTACGGTCTTACCTTCATTGTCCCTATTGGAAGGATATGGGATCATTATAACATGGACAAATCTAAATATTACGGCATCAATTTAGTCATGGTCGACCGTAAGGCAAGTGAACTGAATGTACATTGCCATGAAGTTTATTTTCTTCAAAATATATTCTCTTTTTACATACAATGCCATTTTAACCTATTCTACCAAATTAATTTTGCAGGGAGGAGTGATCGAAGGAGTGATCCCTCCATAGATTGTACACCAATTTAAGAAAAGAATCAGAGAGGGATCAGTCTACAAAATTCAGAAATATCTCATCGAAAGGCCGAAGTATATGTACAAAGCGGCAGATCATCCACACAGACTCTCTTTCATAAAAACAACCATTGTTACTCCAATTGTTCCTCAGCCAGCAGGTTTTCCATTACTTGCTCATAATGCATTACCGTTTTCAGAGATCGAAAAACGTATTGGATCGAAGGAACTTCTGTCAGGTTACTCTTCAGCAACCCTTTTATATAAGCTTGGAAGATACCCGTGATTCCAATTTAAACTAATGATATTATACATTTCTAAATTGATAGACACTGTGTTGGTTTCTGATTTGTAGATCAAAACACCGAGCTACCCGTATGCAGGTACGTGCAAGCTAGCTACCTTTGTAAGCTAACAAGCAGGCATGTGGATGGATTTCCACTGTACACGCGCAGCCTCCCCGCACGTATTCGGTGACGGTCGACGGAACACGGGAACTAAACCGATGGATAGACTTTTCGTTGATTGCCGCAGGGGCGTGTCGCTCCTCAGCTTTTTTATTGCTTTGCTCGTTTCTTGATACTACAATCAACACCCCTAGGGTGTCTTTTATACACGTCCACAAGGGACTATGGAAATAGACTAGGACTAGGAATCCTAATACTACTAGGACTCGGTTTGGCTTTCTTTCCTAATCCTACATGAGCAACATGATTAACATCTACATTCACCTTCTTAATCTTGTTGCTTGACTTCACTTCTTGCACTCCGACTTTCCTCCTCATCTCGATGAACTTCCCTCGACCGAGGGACTTGGTGAAAATATCGGCAAGTTGGTCTTTCGTGTTCACATGTTGAACCTCGATCAACCCTTCTTCAATGCACTCCCGGATATGGTGGAACCGGGTATCTATGTGCTTGCTCCTTTCGTGATGAACCGGATTTTTGCATAACGAGATTGCAGCTTGGTTATCGATCTTCAGTGACACCTTCTGCACCTCCCGCTTTGCAAGAATAGCTAGGAGTCTTCTCAGCCACACTGCTTGACAAGCCGCCGTGCTTGCCGCTATGTATTCTGCCTCGCATGAAGACAGTGCCACCACCTTTTGCTTCTGAGAATTTCAGCTAATCGGATTCGGGCCAAGGTAGAAAACCATGCCCGTTGTGCTCTTTCGGTCATCAACATCACCTATCATGTCGCTATCTGAATATCCACGAAGGATCAATCCTTCCTTTCCCTTTCTATACGTGCAGCCAAGATTAATTGTGCCTTTCACATAGCGTAGAATTTGATTGACCGCGCTCATGTGTTCGGTTGTCGGTTTCTCCATGAAACGACTCACGATCCCGACTGAATAAGCCAAGTCAGGTCGGGTATGCACCAAGTATCTTAGGCTACCCACAACGCTTCGATACATTGTTGTGTCCACCGGCGGATTTGAGCTACGCTTGCTCAACTTGTAACGTTGGTCCATTGGAACTTGTGTCGCGTAGCAATCTGACATGCCACACTTGTCCAATAACTTGACCGCGTAAGCCGATTGACATAGGGAAATCTCTCCGGAGCTTTGCTTCACTTCGATGCCCAAGTAATAGCTGAGTAATCCCAGATCACTCATGCTAAACTTGTTCTTCATTTGCGCCTTGAAACGTTCAATTTCTTGTACGCTATCTCCGGTGATAATCAGATCATCGACATAAACTCCAACTAGCAGGTTTGAGCCTTTGGAGTTCTTTGTATAGACTGCGTGCTCGAGGGGACATCTCTTGAACCCGAGCGAGACCAGACTTCGGTCTAACTTTGAGTTCCAAGCTCTTGGCGCTTGCTTTAACCCGTAAAGTGCCTTCTTGAGCTTGTAAACTTTCCCTTCTTCGCCTTTCTTCTCGTAGCCGAGGGGTTGTTCCACGTACACTTCTTCTGTGAGATCGCCGTTGAGGAAAGCGGATTTAACATCCATATGATGAACCTTCCAATCCTCTTGTGCTGCCAAAGCTAGGAGCACTCTCACCGTCTCGATTCGAGCAACCGGTGCAAACACCTCATCATAGTCAACTCCTTGACGTTGAACGTAGCCCTTTGCAACGAGTCTTGCCTTGTACTTCACAATGGCACCCTCCGTGTCCTTCTTTAACTTGTAAACCCACTTCAAACCTATCGTCTTTTGGTTTGGAGGTCGGGTTACCAAAGTCCATGTGCCATTGCTCTCAATTGCCTTCATCTCCTCGTCCATGGCGTGCGTCCAGCTAGGACTTTTGCTCGCCTCTACGAAGTTCGCCGGCTCCTCAACTCCGAACAGACATAGTCCGAAGTACTCGAGCGTAACTGGCTTTGTGTACTTGTAGACTTTCTTGAGGGTCTTGTAGCGACGAGGCCCTGAGGAGTCCGTTGTGGCTTGCGAAGGAGGCGACACAAATTGTGTCGGTGTGGATGCACTTGAGGAAGACGGTTGAGACCCTGGTGTGTCATCGACATCCGTGTCGTCGGCGTAGTCGTCGTGACCGTGACCATCATCTTGATTGTCGTCGTCACTATGCGCCTCGTTGTCGATGTTGTCGTCGAGATCTCCGCCTGTGTCGTGCGCGGCGTTGTCGCTATCTCCTTGCGACCTATGCGCGTCGTCGTCGGTGTCGGCACCATGATGATCACTACCATTGTGGTCACCTTGGTTGGGTGTCTTGCCAATCACCTGGACATCCTCCCCTGCATCATCATCAGTTGGAAATTCAACTGCAAATATGTTACTGTTTGGAGCATCGTCGGCTGCGGCGCTCCAATTCTACGCTTGGTTTTCTTCAAACACGACGTCGCGTGAAATCCGTAGACGCTTGGTTTGTGGATCGTAGAAACGGTATGCCTTGGTGCCAGAACTGCTCTCGTATCCGATGAACACCATCTTGGTGCTACGATCGGCAAGCTTTGAGAGGTGCGGCTCCGCCGTCTTCACATGTGCCACGCACCCGAATGTCCGTAGATGAGACACATTCGGCTTACGTTCGTAAATTGCTTCATACGGAGTCTTGCCGATCACCGCCTTCGTTGGAGCCCGGTTGAGAAGATAGACCGCCGTCGAGACAGCTTCTCCCCAAAAAGTCCCTGGCAGGTTCTTGCTCTTGAGTAAACTCCTTGCCATGTCAACAACGGTTCGATTGCGCCTTTCAACGACCCCATTCTGCTGCGGCGTGTAAGGTGCCGTGAGGAACCTCTTTATGCCAATCTTCTCGCAGTATTCGTTGAACTCATTCGACGTAAACTCTCCGCCGCGATCTGTCCGTAGAGCACGAACCTTCAGCTTGTGTTCCATCTCTGTTGCAGCCTTCAATTTCTTGAACGCTTCAAACGCCTCTTCTTTAGACCGTAGGAGAACGACCCACATATATCTCGAGTAGTCATCTACCACAAGGAAGAAGTACTTCTTTCCTCCGTGAGTTGCCGGGGTGATAGGGCCACATAGATCACCATGGAGCAGCTCGAGTGCATCACTTGCACGATAGGTAGACTGAGCAGGGAATGGCCTGCGGTGCTGTTTTCCAACCAAGCACCCGTCACATACTCGATCAACATGGTCGATAACTGCCATCCCGGATACCATCTGCATCTTTGACATCTTCTTCAAGGCGTAGAAGTTAACGTGTCCAAATCTAGCATGCCATAACCACGAATCATCATCACTCTTGGCAAGCCAACACTCCGGTTGAGATTGATGAAGGTTGAGGATATAGAGCCTATTCCGTGTGCGATTAACACGAGCTAGCACGTTTCGGAGGTTGTCGAAGATCGTCATCACTCCGCTCTCTATATTCACCTTGCATCCATTCTCGTCAAGCTTCCCAATAGAGATGATGTTGTTGCGCAGCCGTGGGATGTAGTACACTCCGGTGAGTATGCGATGTTCGCCTGTGAGACCCTCAAAGAGGACAGATCCTTGCCCGCAAATCTCCACAGCTGAACCATCACCGAACTTGACCGAGCCTTCAACATCGTATTCCAGCTCGAGGAATTTCTCCTTGCACCCCGTCATGTGGTTACTGGCACCCGTGTCGAGATACCACGACACGTTCTGATCACCGGATAACTTTGGTGTCACTTTTTCCTCATGAAGTAGCACCTTCCGGCTTGGTTTCACAACCACCGTTTCAGCGAGATCACAAACTTCGGCCATCAGAAGACCTGGACCTTCGTCTTCCTGCTTTGCCAAATTTTCCTTGATCTCCCGCTTGTTAGGCTTTGGACAATCCTTCGCAAAGTGACCCATCTTATTGCAGTTATAGCACTTGACCTCGGACAAGTCCAAGTTCCGTTGTTTCTGCTCTTTAGATTGGCCCGCCTTACCACGACCTTGTGGTTTGCCTTTTCCTTTGCCTTTTCCGGTTTGTCCATCGCCCTTCGTGTTGCTTGAGCCTTCGCCACCGTCACGCCTTCCTTTGCTACTTGGGGCCTCCCAGTCTGTGCGCGAGTACATGAGTTGGTCACTACCTCCTCCTTTGCCTTTCCGACAGCCACGAGCATTCTCTTCCCATGTCCGCAATCGTCCGATCGCCTCCGTTATGGTCATGTCGTCGATGTCGTAAAGCTGCTCGAGCGTGCCGATGATGTACGTGAATTTATCAGTGACAGAACTGAAAAATTTCTCCACGATCTCGGTCTCATCGAGCTTTGCACCAAGCGCGTGGATCTCTCCCACCAAAGTAGTAAGACGCATGGCGTAGTCATTCACCGATTCAGTTTCCTCCATCTGCAACTTGTGAAATTGGCGCTTCAGCACTTGTGCCCGAGCCTTGGTGACGCGATCTTCTCCGATCCTCATCTCCTTGAGTGCGTTCCACGCCTCTCTTGCCGTCTCGAACTCCGCCAGTGTCATCAGCACGGAATCCGGCACAGACTGGGCTATGGCGGCCATGGCACCTTCGTCGCGCTCCTCGTCGACGTCGTCGTCCGTGATGGCCTCCCACACTCGAAGGGATCGAAGAATAATCTTCATCTTCACCGCCCACACGCCGTAGTTGGCGTCGGTGAGCATCGGGTACTGGATGGGGATGTTGCGATGCGCCTGGACGTTAGCGCCGCTCGTTCCTCCACCACTGGTTGCTGACTTGACGCCCTTCTTCACCTTGTCGCCGTTCTTGTTCGCCTTGGCACCGCCGCTGCCGGACTTGACCGACTCAGCGTCGCTGTCCGTCATCGTAGATCGTAGATCGTCGAGGCTCTGATACCAATTGTTGGTTTTTGAACCGTAGAACAAAACTACCCAGGAGTTACACAAACGTTGGTTTTTGAACCGTAGAACAAAACTACCCAGGAGTTACACAAACGTACGTGCAAGCTAGCAAGCAATCTAGCAAGCAGTCATGTGGATGGATTTCCACTGTACACGCGCAGCCTCCCCGCACGTATTCGGTAACGGTCGACGGAACACGGGAACTAAACCGATGGATAGACTTTTCGTTGATTGCCGCAGGGGCGTGTCGCTCCTCAGCTTTTTTATTGCTTTGCTCGTTTCTTGATACTACAATCAACACCCCTAGGGTGTCTTTTATACACGTCCACAAGGGACTATGGAAATAGACTAGGACTAGGAATCCTAATACTACTAGGACTCGGTTTGGCTTTCTTTCCTAATCCTACATGAGCAACATGATTAACATCTACACACTGTTGGTCTCATGATTGCCGTTACCAACCTACTGCCTCCTACTGGTGCTGCCAAGGAACCACGGCGTCAAATAACTATCACTGACGGACAGTAAACATCTCATCTTTTGGCTTCGTTATTCACCATCTCTGTACTGTTAGCTGAACAATTAATTCATTTGAAACTTCAACTTCTGTAGGAAAAATGCAAATGTTACACTTTGGGGCGAATTTGCCCAGAAATTTGATGCAGACAACTTATGCACTTTATCAAAGAGGGAACCAGTTATCATAATGTTTCTAGGCATGCTAGCCGATCAGTATGGTGGTATGGCAAAATTATTACATTTTGCTTACTTCGTTCTCTTCTCGAAAAAAAAACAAGAGACTATTTCAACAAAAAAATCTATAAATTGTGCAGGAACACTATCTCTTAAGAGTACTATATGTACATGATGGCACGTAAATGTTGATATTCCCAAAATGAAAACAGTATTGAACAGGTGAATACTTTCTACTAAAAAATTGCACCTTAATTATTCTACATCCCAAGATACTCACTTCAGATTATGCTTTGTTACCATATAGGATCAGCAGCCAACCATATGAAATAGAAGTACGCAATCCTGGGCAGGCACTACGAGAAAAGGTCGAAACAACTATCAGTGCCTTGAAAGAAGTAGATCCTGCTACCACCCTGGTATGTCGCATCCATGTAACTACACTGACTGTCGGTATTTAATATTTGAACCTAAATTGATTTCTTACTTGAATTTACAGAAAAATTGGTTCAAATTCAAAGTCAAAATAATTCGAGTAGTATCTCTTACGGACTGGATGTATATGGGTTGCAAAATTTGTTGGAAAGGACTAACAATACCAGGCGGTGGTTTACACAGCTGTCCTAACTGTCCTGATGGAAAGGACTAAGCCTCCCACCTCCTTTGAACTACATTTCTCGCTTAGCTATCTCTGGTCTATCAGTTTGTTCTGCAGTTGATCCCCCATGTACGAGCATAACCTTAATCTATAATCCTCAGATGTAATGACATCCTACTACTTCTGTTTATGATTATCGTCCTTTTATACCGTAAAAGCTAAACTATGTTCCCCACCATACCGCCCTTATTATACAATAAAAGCTAAACTATGTTCCCCACCATACTGCCCTTATTATACAATAAAAGCTAAATTATGTTTCCTACCTTTATCCAAGTACGATGAATGTTGCTCACCCAACATGAACTCTAAAATATATAAAGATGTTCCCCACGTTTAAACAAAGAAACTATACCCGTTAGTGATTATCAACAAAATAATGTTCCTTACAAAAGAACACAGTTGATTACTATGATCATATCAACCTTATTGAATATATGTGTATCACAATGCATCATATTACTTATCATATATTTCAACCAACATAAAAATCCCTCACCTTTTATAACAACAGAGCTCACAATAAAGACACATTAACTGTCTCACACCATACATATCCATGTGCACACCACACAAACAACCAGCACATACAGGAAGCCAACCACACCTGAACACACCCCTTTCCAAAATAGAACTAACATCCGTCCTTACCAACACATGTCGCATCAATCAAGCCAAGACTGTTCCAACATCAATACACAAAATTATCCCTGCTAAAAGCTCGACAAAAAAAAAAATTTAAACAACACTTCCCAAGTCATTCAATATGAACAAACCACAATGACGGGAGTGCCGCCGCGCCAACCCCTTGCTAGTAGGACGAACCATGTCAATGCTAGGGAAACCAAACAACAATCGTGAACCAACTTGTAAGGTTAGAAAAATAGCCAATGCTAGGGAAACCAAACAACAACCGTGAACCAACTTGTAAGGTTAGAAAAATAATGGTACTTTCTTGGATGGTTAGAAAGACAATGATATCTCTACTTCATCAGGGTTTAGGTTTTGATGTTCGTATTATTTTTTCTATTTTAAGATTTTCGGCGACGCGTTTTCAGAGGCCGTCGACAACGAGGCGTCTACGATAATTTCATAAATCTTAAGGTGATACCGGTTCAGTCCCTTAAAATTGCTCATAAAAATAGAATGTGTATATGTGTTCATAAGAATAAATGTATGCATGTATATATATGAATGCTTGCGTTTATATTGTGTTAAAAAAACTCACGCGTTCCACGGGACAGAGCAGCACAACCAACCCAGTGCACTATGTGGTAAATATAAGCCCATAATTATTGTCGTGGTTTTAGACAATAATTACAGGATGGAGGGCGAATTGTTATTCTCGGAAGTTGTTTCTATCTGAAAATTGCACATGAATTTTACGTGAACAAGTAGAAATGACTGAATGGAATGGAAAGGGAGAGCAGGAAGCAGCGAGTATGGAGCTGATCTTCATTCAACGTGTTTAGAAAAAGGCAAACTTTGTCAAAAATCGACCGATTCTGTGCATGCTCGGCGCTCTGTCGTCAATGCGGTCCCTGAATATTATACTCTTACAAGATGGATCACTATATTATTAATGTTGATTTTCTATAAGTTTATTAATATTTTTATGGGTACTTCCATTTTCTGGTTAAATTTTGAACAAAAGTAAAACGGTCCGACATTGTAATTTAAGTGGACTTGCTTACGTGGTTGCTGACTGGCCGGCCAACGGGTCAAATCCAGGCCTACTGAGCGATAACCGGTTTGAGGAGCAGGGTTGAAGCCTAGACAAGTGGAGGAGTTCATCGTTGTAATACAGGGAGAATGTAGATAAAACTGAATACAGGGAGAAGCTAACTCGTTTGAACTGCTGTATGCCAAAGTGAAGATCAGAATACAATCTAGAATGAGGAACAGACGATATTCAGCTGTGACAAGCAGCAGGAGAGTGATGTCCCCACCTGTAATAACGGTCAACTTAACAACCAAAATTAACGGCGTTGACTTTCCTGCCACGTTAGCCCTGACGGGTGGGTCCAGCTTGTCATAGACGTGTTTAAATGCTCTGAAACGTTCATCAGTCGAAAGGTGTAGTTTATAGGGACAGACAATTAAGAAATAATATGGTAGTTTTCGGGCAATGGAGGGGATCCCCTTGGATCCTTGTCTCTGCTCTGCACTGCACTTGAGTTGTTCATTCGCCCCGTCCTGCGTCCGATCGCTCTACCTCTACTGGACTGGTGAGCAAGCGCAAACCCATCTCGCTTCATTTATCTGCTCCGAGGATTCCGACCTCAACCTGTGTCGGATCTCTTAATTCAACTGGTGAGCGTGCTTGTAACCTGAAGCTCGAGAACGATGACAGTTACCCGAGTCTCTATGTTGTGCTTACCTTTGATCGTCAGCAGTTCCGCACAAGTATCAAGGAGAAAGATCGGAACCCGGTGTGGAACGAGCACTTCCAATTCAACGTGTGCGATCCATCTAATCCTACAAAGCTCGAGGCATCTCTACACCATGACAAAAAATTGCATCAGGATTGCGACTCTTTCATTGGCATGGCCAGGATTGATGTGACCCCGCGCGTGCCCTTCGCAGATGCCGGCTTCGAGTGTTATTCTTTAAGGAGTGGCATGTCGTTACGTAGAAAAGGGGAATTGCATCTGAAAGTATACATCCCCGATAAGGCCTCCACCAGAGCTTCGGAACCTCTTCTGGGAATGGATAGCCTAATTGCGTCTCTTTCAAATAGGCTTGAACGCACAGTCCATGATCAGGGTTCAACACCACCTGGTGTATCATTACAATGTCTGAAACATATCACAAATAGCTTCTCTTTTTTTTTAGAAAAGGAGGATGACCCCCGGCCTCTGCATTAGGGAGATGCATGCGGCCATCACAAATAGCTTCTCTGTTGAGAGGATAATTGGAAATGGTGGTTTTGGTGTGGTATACAAAGTAAGAACACAATGTATATATATATATATTTGTTTTTCTTTCCATGATGTACAATCCTACTGTATTTAATAGGATGACTTTAATAGGGAGTGTTGGAAAATGGTGAAATGATTGCTGTGAAGAAAATTAAGCCATCATTGGAGGCAGGCATGCAAAAGCAGTTTGAGAGTGAGGTTTATCATCTTATGATACTTAAGCACCCGAATATAGTGCGATGTGTAGGCTACTGCTACGAAATACGGCATGAGTGTCTATGGTGCGACGGGAGATACGTATTTGCAGAGATGGTGGAAAGGCTACTTTGCTTGGAGTATCTCCCCAGGGGAAGCCTTTCTGAGTATCTATCAGGTACGACATTTACTTTGTTTCATCTTCGTTTAAGATAGTTATGAGGTTTGAGCTTTCCTCCACCGAACTCTGTTTTATTCACATGTACCAAGTGTTACAACGGATCAATATATGATGTTGATATTATTCTATATTTATTTTTTGCGTGGAGCTGATATTTGTTAGTCTGTAAATTACGGAATACGGAAGAGGACCTATAGTACAAATTTGTAGTGATTTTATATATCATCTGCAATACATGTTGTAGAATATTGGGCTAATAACTTTCAAAATGTTCTTCTTCTATTACAAATGCAGAGGAATCTTCTGGATTTAATTGGAGCACATGCTACAAAATAATCGAGGGGATTTGCTATGGTTTATGTCATCTTCATCGACAAAATGATAAGCCTATTATTCACTTGGATCTTAAACCTACAAACATATTGCTCGAAATAAAATGGAGCACGGGGGAAACCCCTTTTATTCAAAAAAAAAAAAAAACATATTGCTTGACGATAATATGATACCAAAAATTGTGGACTTCGGTCTGTCAAGATTACTTGATCAACAACAAACTATTCACACTTCATCTCTTGGAACATTGTAAGTGGCTGCCACTTTTTTAATTATTCAGTCTTTAGTCGCAAACAAGACGTGTCTTCTTTATTGTCTATTAAACACTTCCCAAATCTATTGATGTTGCGATTCAGTGGTTACATGGCACCAGAGTTTGTGGACAGAGGTACAATTACACCAAAGTCGGACATATTTAGTTTGGGCGTAATAATCATCGAGATTATAATGGGACACAGGGATTACCCTGATGTTATTACTACAACGCCTTCAGATGACTTTGTCGAGCTTGTGAGTGCTTCACATTTCAAAATGGATGTCCCTTTTCACCGAGTCAATTTTGTGTTTTACCTTTTCACACTAACAAACTAGATATTTACTTTGATTTCGTAGGTTCTTGGAAAATGGAAAAATAGGTTGGCGAGATCACAAAGATATGGAAACCTAGAAATAGATTGCCAACAAATAAAAAGATGCGTTCAGATAGGTCTAATTTGTGTGAATCCGGATCGCACCAAAAGACCTCCAGCAAGAAACATTATCAATATGCTCCAAGGATCAGGAAGTATTGTTTGATGTTGGAAACGATGTAACATCATGGGCAAGCCAGGTATGATCACTTAAAGATTACAAAGATTGACAATGTAGTTGCTCGTTCTTTTGTTTCCCTTTTCAAAAGCAATAATCAGTCACACCCATTGAAAAGTACACATCACATCGTATCCCAGTATTTTGTATCAAGTATCTGATTACATTGTGTTTTTCTCTGATATATATGCAGTGTGTGAGTTGTATCTTCAATGACCCTGACCCGATGCAGATCATTGAATGGACTGGAGAATGGGACCAACATGACTATACTGTGCATGTTTTTTTTACCATGTAAAAGTATGTTACAAGGGGGGAGATGTAAAAAGAAGAACAGAGAAATGGAGACAAAGCTTGAAAGAGTGCGAAATTAGCCTATGCCAGTTTTTGCAGATTATTCATCTCTAGCTTCATTGTATGTCTCCAGTTGAATTTCGTGGGTTGAATGGCCCTGAAAACCTTTCCATTTCGCTGAATCCAAATGCTCCAACAGCCCAGCATGATGACTTCCATGGCTGCTTTAAGATGCAGTTGCTTCAATGCCAGTTGAATATCCTCGAAGGTTGAGGTGCTTCTTTTCCTATGTGAAAGTAATGAATTCCAACATTGTTGTGCAAATTTGCACTCCCATAGCAAGTGATAAATTGTTTCCTCTGCTTTTTGATCGCAATTGGGACAGCAGGGGTCAACAATCTGCATTCCTCTTCTGGTTAATAGTGATCTTGTAGGAATGTTGTTATGAGCTGTATTAACCAGAGGAATTTTTTTATTTAAGTCTGTTGTTGGATCTCCAGATTTGCTTGAAGAAACTATTCCCCTCTTGCTCTCCCAGTAGCTGCTTATAGGCCTTCATTGAAGAAATTTTGCCTAGGTGACCCATGTATTGCCATTTATCTTTTTCTATAACAGACAAGTCTATGATCAAATCAGTCAATTGCAAGAATTGTTCAAGATTTGTGACGGGGGGACCCCGGGGTATCATTCGGGCTGCACCCACTTTTTAAAACAGTGTGGGGCGGACGCTTCCCCCCTAGGACAGTTGCCCCTGGCCGGCTAAGCAGTGCGAGCCGGCACAGAGGACGCCCGCCATCCGGCTCATTGGCGACCCGTCAGCCGGCGGGTCGGCACCTTTCACATCACCCTGTCCGGCGCAGCACGGACGCATCAGCGAGACGTGGCTACAGCGACGCAGGCACCGCTGGTCAACGAGCGTATGACTGTGGCACCGGCGGCCGTACCGCTGACCATAACCGACCGCGATGGGGCGAGGCGGCACAACGATGACACCCCTCCAATCACTTGATTAACTGCTCCCATGTGGCCTATAAACCCCGTGGAGCCACCCCGCGCTGCTGACCACGGTGGGCGGCCACAAGACGCCGCCGCACTATGCAGCCTATGCCACTGAGTGACAAGACTCCTCGGCCGGCGGGTCCACCCCTCCGGCTCCCGATGGGACCCTTCAGCCGGCGGGCCCAACAAGCGACAAGACCCCTCGGTCGGTGGGACCCCTGACCGGCTCGGAGGCTGCTAGCCGGGTCCCCCTACGCCATATATGCATATTGTAAGCTAGGGGGTTGGGCTATAAACCCCCGGAGCCTCCTCATGCAGGGGGTCGGCTAGTTCCACCTAGCATCGCGCACACACACACAGACGCGTAGAGAGGCAAGAAGAGCAAGCAGCTCCTTTCTCCTCTAGCCAACAACTCAAGGAGTGACATTGTAACCCACTCGGTTCATCAACCAGACTAGCATGACTAGGGGTGTTACCTTCCACGAAGGGCCCCGAACCTGGGTACATCGTGTGTCTCGCACCGCTTGTTCCCAATCCTGTTCCCGGAGCCCGTTGGCGTCCTTAGGCCCCATCCACTCTCGATAAGCCACCCCATGGCATCTGTTGTGAGAAAACCCACGACAGTTGACACCCATCATGGGGCCGTCCGTGGCGCCGGTCAGAGTCACGCTCCGGGCGGGACCCTTCGCCAACTCCGTCGGGCGCTTCACGTCCGGTCTGATCAGCACACCCGTGGAGCTCTCCTCCGTGGAAGCTTCCGCGGCACTGAGCCTCGGATCTGCCTGCTTCGCAGGCCTCGGCGCCGTCCTCTCCGACGAGCCGTGATACAACGACGTCCGGCGGGACGCCGACGGCCGGCCTCTGCACGCTCTTTGGTGGGTTGCGTCTCATCGACGCGCCAACTTTCGACGAGTACGCTCGTGAGGTGCTCGACTGCTCCGACCCGCCATCGTTCGCGGGGGCGATCGCCTTGAGGGGCGCCGACGACCTCCGCGTTTTCGCGGAGGTTATGGTCATCGGCTCCTCCATGAGTTCTGGCCGCACCAGGGTGCAGGCGGACGTAGCTGCCGTGGTATCTCGCACCAGGGCCTAGGCGAAGGCGGCCGCCACCGTGGCCCGTCCAGGCACCTCTGACCCTCTCCGCTCCACTCTTCGGGGACTCAGTACCCCTATCACGTCGTCGGCCAATCCGGCCGTCGCCACGGCCGAGCTGGAGGCGGCCCGCGAGCAGCTCCTCGCAGAGGCAACCTCCCTCGCGACCGCCCGACGCCCGATGGAGTCCACACAACGCGAATACAATTCCGCTTACGGCCTTACCCCGACTGGCGACGAGCCCAGCCGGCGTGGCGAGGTCCGCAACCGCGGCCACGTGGTCGCTGAGATCCTAGGCGGCAGTCTTCCCACCTACAACACCCCCGCGGCCAACATGAGGGCCGCCCAGGTGGCCTACGAGGATATGGCCACCATGGAGGGCGAGGAGCGCGCGTGATGATTGTGATCTACGTTGGGTTTTCCGTAAAGAGGAACGGGTTATCGCAGAACAATGAGGGTAAGTATTTCCCTCAATTATGAAACTAAGGTTTATCAAACCAATAGGAATACCAATCCTCAACTGTCTTCAATGACTGCACACAAAGAAACAAACAATTTGCACCCAACACGGGCAAGAGGGTTGTCAATCCCGTGATCTCATTATTTGCAAGAAAATGAGGTGTGTAGATAATTTTTTATAATTGTTGATAATTGTAAATTAGAAAATAAAATAAAACATAAATAATGGCAGCAAGGTAGTAGTAGCACTTGTAAATATATAAGTGAATAGACCCGGGGCCTAGTGTTCCCTAGTGGCATCTCTCATGGCAAAGGCATATGGTGGGTAAACAAATTACTTTTGAACAATTATAGAACAACGAATAATTATGCGATTTTCACGGCGATGATCATGTGTATATTGGCATCACATGTTGGGGAACGTCGCATGGGGAACAAAAATTTTCCTACGCGCACGAAGACCTATCATGGTGATGTCCATCTACGAGAGGGGATGTGTGATCTACGTACCCTTGTAGACCGTACAGCAGAAGCGTTAGTGAACGCGGTTGATGTAGTGGAACGTCCTCACGTCCCTCGATCCGCCCCGCGAACCGTCCCGCGATCAGTCCCACGATCTAGTGCCGAACGGACGCACCTCCGCGTTCAGCACACGTACAGCTCGACGATGATCTCGGCCTTGTTGATCCAGCAAGAGAGACGGAGAGGTAGAAGAGTTCTCCGGCAGAGTGACGGCGCTCCGGAGGTTGGTGATGATCTCGTCTCAGCAGGGCTCCGCCCGAGCTCCGCAGAAACGCGATCTAGAGGTAAAACCGTGGAGATATGTGGTCGGGCTGCCGTGGCAAAGTTGTCTCAAATCAGCCCTAAAACCCCACTATATATAGGAGGAGGAGGGGGGAGCCTTGCCTTGGGGTCCAAGGACTCCCAAGGGGTCGGCCGAACCTAAGGGGGAAGGTCTCCCCCTCCCAAACCGAAATCTACTTGGTTTGGAAGGTGGAGTCCTTCTTCCCTTTCCCACCTCCTTCCTTTTTTTTCTTTTCTCTTTGATTTTTCTTCCAATGCGCATAGGGCTCTTTTGGGCTGTCCCACCAGCCCACTAAGGGCTGGTGCGCCACCCCCAAGGCCTATGGGCTTCCCCGGGGTGGGTTGCCCCCCCCGGTGAACATCCGGAACCCATTTGTCATTTCCGGTACATTCCCGGTAACTCCGAAAACCTTCCGGAAATCAAATGAGGTCATCCTATATATCAATCTTCGTTTCCGGACCATTCCGGAAACCCTCGTGACGTCCATGATCTCATCCGGGACTCCGAACAACATTCGGTAACCAACCATATAACTCAAATACACATAAAACAACGTCGAACCTTAAGTGTGCAGACCCTGCGGGTTCGAGAACTATGTAGACATGACCCGAGAGACTCCTCGGTCAATATCCAATAGCGGGACCTGGATGCCCATATTGGATCCTACATATTCTACGAAGATCTTATCGTTTGAACCTCAGTGCCAAGGATTCATATAATCCCGTATGTCATTCCCTTTGTCCTTCGGTATGTTACTTGACCGAGATTCGATCGTCAGTATCCGCATACCTATTTCAATCTCGTTTACCGGCAAGTCTCTTTACTCGTTCCGTAATACAAGATCCCGCAACTTACACTAAGTCACATTGCTTGCAAGGCTTGTGTGTGATGTTGTATTACCGAGTGGGCCCCGAGATACCTCTCCGTCACACGGAGTGACAAATCCCAGTCTCGATCCATACTAACTCAACGAACACCTTCGGAGATACCTGTAGAGCATCTTTATAGTCACCCAGTTACGTTGCGACGTTTGATACACACAAAGCATTCCTCCGGTGTCAGTGAGTTATATGATCTCATGGTCATAGGAACAAATACTTGACACGCAGAAAACAGTAGCAACAAAATGACACGATCAACATGCTACGTCTATTAGATTGGGTCTAGTCCATCACATGATTCTCCTAATGATGTGATCCCGTTATCAAGTAACAACACTTGCCTATGGCCAGGAAACCTTGGCCATCTTTGATCAACGAGCTAGTCAACTAGAGGCTTACTAGGGACAGTGTTTTGTCTATGTATCCACACAAGTATTGTGTTTCCAATCAATACAATTATAGCATGGATAATAAACGATTATCATGAACAAAGAAATATAATAATAACTAATTTATTATTGCCTCTAGGGCATATTTCCAACAGCCTCCCACTTGCACTAGAGTCAATAATCTAGTTCACATCACCATGTGATTCCAACGAATCCAACACCCATATAGTTCTGGGGTCTGATCACGTCTTTCTCGTGAGAGAGGTTTTAGTCAACGGTTCTGAAACTTTCAGATCCGTGCGTTCTTTACAAATCTTTATGTCATCTTATAGATGCTGCTACTACGTGCTATTCGGAAATGCTCCAAATATCTAGTCTACTATACGAATCCGTTTGACTACTCATAGTTATTCGGATTAGTGTCAAAGCTTGCATCGACGTAACCCTTTACGACGAACTCTTTAACCACCTCCATAATCGAGAAAAATTCCTTAGTCCATCAGTTACTAAGGATAAATTTTGACCGCTGCTAGTGATTCAATCATGGATCACTTTCCGTACCTCTCAACAGACTTGCTGCAAGGCACACATCAGGTGCGGTACTCAGCATGGCATACTTTAGAGTCTACGGCTAAGGCATAGAAGACGACCTTCGTTTATTCTCTTTATTCTGTCGTGGTCAGGTTTTGAGTCTTACTCAAATTCACACCTTACAACGCAACCAAGAACTCCTTCTTTGCTGATCTATTTTGAACTCCTTCAAAAACTTGTCAAGGCATGCATCTTGTTGAAACTTTCATTAAGCGCTTTTGATCTATCTCTATAGATCTTTGATGCTCAACGTTCAAGTAGCGCAATCCAGGTATTCCTTTGAAAACTCCTTTCAAACAACCTTATATGCTTTACATAAATTCTACATTACTTCTGATCAACAATATGTCTACCACATACACTTATCAGAAATTCTATAGTGCTCCCACTCACTTCTTTGGAAATACAAGTTTCTCATAAACCTTGTACAAACCTAAAATCTTTGATCATCTCATCAAAGTGTATATTCCAACTCCGAGATGCTTGCACCAGTCCATTGAAGGATCACTGGAGCTTGTATACTTGCTAGTATCTTTAGGATCGACAAAACCTCCTGGTTGTATCACATACAATGTTTGCTCAAGGAAACCGTCGAGGAAACAATGTTTTGACATCCTATGTGCAATATTTCATAAATAATGCAACAACTACTAACATAATTCTAACAGACTTTTAGCATCGCTACGAGTGAGAAAGTCTCGTCATAGTCAACTTGTTTGATCTTGTCAGAAACATCTTTGCGACAAGTCGAGCTTTTCTTAATAGTGACTTATCACCATCATCGTCTGTCTTCTTTTAAAGATCCATTTTTACTCAATAGTCCTATGACCATCAAGTAATTCTTCCAAAGTCTACACTTTGTTTTCATACATGGATCCTCTCTCGGATTTCATGGCTTCCAGCCATTTGTCGGAATCCGGGCCCACCATTGCTTTATTCATAACTCGTAAGTTCATTGTTGCTCAACAACATGACATCCAAGACAGGGTTACCGTACCACTCTGCAGTAGTACGCGACCTTGTCAACCTACGAGGCTTGTAGTAACTTGATCCGATGCTCGATGATCACCATCATCAGCTTCCACTTCAATTGGTATAGGCGCCACAGGAACAACTTCCTGCGCGCTGCTACACACTGGTTGAAGTGATGGTTCAATAACCTCATCAAGTTCTACTACCCTCCCACTCAATTCTTTCGAGAGAAACCTTTCCTCGAGAAAGGATCCGTTTCTAGAAACAAACACTTTGCTTTTGGATCTGAGATAGGAGATGTACCCAACTGTATTGGATATCCTATGAAGATGCATTTATCCGCTTTGGGTTTGAGCTTATCAGACTGAAACTTTTTCACATAAGTGTCGAAGCCCCAAACTTTCAAGAAACGACAGTTTAGATTTCTCTAAACCTCAGTCTATACTGTGTCATCTCAACGGAAATACGCGGTGCCCTATTTTAAAGTGAATGCGCTCTCTAATGCATAACCCATAAACGATAGTGGTAATTCGATAAGAGACATCATAGCATGCACCATACCAAATAGTGCGTGGCTATGACGTTCAGACACATCATCACTCTATGATGTTCCAGGTGGCATGAACTGCGAAACAATTTCCACATTGCCTTAACTGCGTACCAAAACTCGTAACTCAGATATTCATTTCTATGATCATATCGTAGACAGTTTATCCTCTTGTTACGACGAACTTCACTCTGAAACGGAATTGAACTTTTCAATATTTCAGACTTGTGATTCATTAAGTAAATACTCCTGTATCTACTCAAGTTGTCAGTGAAGTAAGAACATAATGATATCCACTGCGTGCCTAAGCACCCATTGGACTGCATAGATCAAAATGTATCACTTCCAACAAGTTACTATCTTATTTCATCTCAATGAAAACAAGGCCTTGCTCATGTGGTATGATTTGCATGTCACTAGTGATTCGAAATCAGGTGAGTACAAAGATCCATCAGCATGGAGCCTCTTCATGCAATTTATACTAACATGACTCAAGCGGCAGTGCCACAAGTAAGTGGTACTATCATCATTAACTTGTATCTTTTGGCACCAATATTATGAACATGTGTAACACTACGATCGAGATTCAATAAACCATTGAAGGTGATTATTCAAGAAAATAGAGTAACCATTATTCTCTTTAAATGAATAATCGTATTGCAATAAACACGATCCAATCATGTTCATGCTTAACGCAAGCACCAAATAACAATTATTTAGGTTTAACACCAATCCCGATGGTAGAGGGAGCGTGCGACGTTTGATCATATCAACCTTGGAAACACTTCCAACACGTATCGTCACCTCGCCTTTAGCTAGTCTCCGTTTATGCCGTAGCTTTCATTTCGTGTTACTAATCACTTAGCAACCGAACCGGTATCCAATACCCTCATGCTACTAGGAGTACTAGTAAAGTACACATCAACATCATGTATATCAAATATACTTCTTTCGACTTTTGCCAGCCTTCTTATCTACCAAGTATCTAGAGTTGCTCCGCCTCAGTGATTGTTCCCCTCATTACAGAAGCACTTAGTCTCGGGTTTGGGTTTAATCTTGGGTCTCTTCATTAGTGCAGCAACTATTTTGCCGTTTCACGAAGTATCCCTTCTAGCCCTTGCCTTTCTTGAAACTTAGTGGTTTTACAAACCATCAACTATTGATGCTCCTTCTTGATTTCTACTTTCGCAGTGTCAAACATCGCGAATCGCTCAAGGACCATTGTATCTATCCTCGATATGTTATAGTTCATCACGAAGCTCTCACAGCTTGGTGGCAGTGACTTTGGAGAACCATCACTATCTCATCTGGAAGATTAACTCCCACTTGATTCAAGTGATTGTCGTACTCAGACAATCTGAGCACACGCTCAACGATTGAGCTTTTCTCCTTTACTTTGTGGACAAAGAATCTTGTCGGAGGTCTCGTACCTCTCAACAAGGGCACGAGCATGAAATCACAATTTCATCTCTTTAGAACATCACTTATGTTCCGTGACGTCTCAAAACGTTTTTGGTGCCTTGCTTCTAAGCCATTAAGTATTTTGCACTGAACTATCGTGTAGTCATCAGAAATGTGTATGTCGGATGTTCACAGCACCCACAGACGACGCTCGAGGTGCAGCACACCGAGTGGTGCATTAAGGACATAAGCCTTCTGCCAGCAACGAGGACAATCCTCTTCAAAGTTTGCTACTACCAACTTTCAACTAAATTTTCTCTAGGAACATATAAAAACAGTAGAGCTATAGCGCAAGCTACATCGTAATTCGCAAAGACCATTAGACTATGTTCATGACAATTAGTTCAATTAATCATATTACTTAAGAACTCCCACTCAAAAAGTACATCTCTCTAGTCATTTGAGTGGTACATGATCCAAATCCACTATCTCAAGTCCGATCATCACGTGAGTCGAGAATAGTTTCAGTGGTAAGCATCTCTATGCTAATCATATCAACTATACGATTCATGCTCGACCTTTCGGTCTCATGTGTTCCGAGGCCATGTCTGCACATGCTAGGCTCGTCAAGCTTAACCCGAGTGTTCCGCGTGTGCAACTGTTTTGCACCCGTTGTATGTGAACGTTGAGTCTATCACACCCGATCATCACGTGGTGTCTCGAAACGAAGAACTGTCGCAACGGTGCACAGTCGGGGAGAACACAATTTCGTCTTGAAATTTTAGTGAGAGATTTCCTCATAATGCTACCATCGTTCTAAGCAAGATAAGGTGCATAAAAGGATTAACATCACATGCAATTCATAAGTGACATGATATGGCCATCATCACGTGCTTCTTGATCTTCATCACCAAAGCACCGGCACGATCTTCTTGTCACCGGCGTCACACCATGATCTCCATCAATGTGTCGCCATTGGGGTTGTCGTGCTACTCATGCTATTACTACTAAAGCTACATCCTAGCAAAATAGTAAACGCATCTGCAAGCACAAACGTTAGTTTAAAGACAACCCTATGGCTCCTGCCGGTTGCCGTACCATCGACGTGCAAGTCGATATTAACTATTACAACATGATCATCTCATACATCCAACATATCAGATCACATCGTTGGCCATATCACATCACAAGCATACCTTGCAAAAACAAGTTAGACGTCCTCTAATTTTGTTGTTGCATGTTTTACGTGGTGACCATGGGTATCTAGTAGGATCGCATCTTACTTACGCAAACACCACAACGGAGATATATGAGTTGCTATTTAACCTCATCCAAGGACCTCCTCGGTCAAATCCGATTCAACTAAAGTTGGAGAAACTTGACACCCGCCAGTCATCTTTGAGCAACGGAGTTACTCGTAGCGATGAAACCAGTCTCTCGTAAGCGTACGAGTAATGTCGGTCCGAGCCGCTTCGATCCAACAATACCGCGGAATCAAGAAAAGACTAAGGAGGGCAGCAAAACGCACATCACCACCCACAAAAACTTTTGTGTTCTACTCGAGAAGACATCTACGCATGAACCTGGCTCTGATGCCACTGTTGGGGAACTTCGCATGGGAAACAAAAATTTTCCTACGCACACGAAGACCTATCATGGTGATGTCCATCTACGAGAGGGGATGTGTGATCTACGTACCCTTGTAGACCGTACAGCAGAAGCGTTAGTGAACGCGGTTGATGTAGTGGAACGTCCTCACGTCCCTCGATCCGCCCCGCGAACCGTCCCGCGATCAGTCCCACGATCTAGTGCCGAACGGACGGCACCTCCGCGTTCAGCACACGTACAGCTCGACGATGATCTCGGCCTTGTTGATCCAGCAAGAGAGACGGAGAGGTAGAAGAGTTCTCCGGCAGAGTGACGGTGCTCCGGAGGTTGGTGATGATCTCGTCTCAGCAGGGCTCCGCCCGAGCTCCGCAGAAACGCGATCTAGAGGTAAAACCGTGGAGATATGTGGTCGGGCTGCCGTGGCAAAGTTGTCTCAAATCAGCCCTAAAACCCCACTATATATAGGAGGAGGAGGGGGGAGCCTTGCCTTGGGGTCCAAGGACTCCCAAGGGGTCGGCCGAACCTAAGGGGGAAGGTCTCCCCCTCCCAAACCGAAATCTACTTGGTTTGGAAGGTGGAGTCCTTCTTCCCTTTCCCACCACCTTCCTTTTTCTTTCTCTTTGATTTTTCTTCCAATGCGCATAGGGCTCTTTTGGGCTGTCCCACCAGCCCACTAAGGGCTGGTGCGCCACCCCCAAGGCCTATGGGCTTCCCCGGGGTGGGTTGCCCCCCCGGTGAACATCTGAAACCCATTCGTCATTCCCGGTACATTCCCGGTAACTCCGAAAACCTTCCGGTAATCAAATGAGGTCATCCTATATATCAATCTTCATTTCCGGACCATTCCGGAAACCCTCGTGACGTCCGTGATCTCATCCGGGACTCCGAACAACATTCGGTAACCAACCATATAACTCAAATACACATAAAACAACGTCGAACCTTAAGTGTGCAGACCCTGCGGGTTCGAGAACTATGTAGACATGACCCGAGAGACTCCTCGGTCAATATCCAATAGCGGGACCTGGATGCCCATATTGGATCCTACATATTCTACGAAGATCTTATCGTTTGAACCTCAGTGCCAAGGATTCATATAATCCCGTATGTCATTCCCTTTGTCCTTCGGTATGTTACTTGACCGAGATTCGATCGTCAGTATCCGCATACCTATTTCAATCTCGTTTACCGGCAAGTCTCTTTACTCGTTCCGTAATACAAGATCCCGCAACTTACACTAAGTCACATTGCTTGCAAGGCTTGTGTGTGATGTTGTATTACCGAGTGGGCCCCGAGATACCTCTCCGTCACACGGAGTGACAAATCCCAGTCTCGATCCATACTAACTCAACGAACACCTTCGGAGATACCTGTAGAGCATCTTTATAGTCACCCAGTTACGTTGCGACGTTTGATACACACAAAGCATTCCTCCGGTGTCAGTGAGTTATATGATCTCATGGTCATAGGAACAAATACTTGACACGTAGAAAACAGTAGCAACAAAATGACACGATCAACATGCTACGTCTATTAGATTGGGTCTAGTCCATCACATGATTCTCCTAATGATGTGATCCCGTTATCAAGTAACAACACTTGCCTATGGCCAGGAAACCTTGGCCATCTTTGATCAACGAGCTAGTCAACTAGAGGCTTACTAGGGACAGTGTTTTGTCTATGTATCCACACAAGTATTGTGTTTCCAATCAATACAATTATAGCATGGATAATAAACGATTATCATGAACAAATAAATATAATAATAACTAATTTATTATTGCCTCTAGGGCATATTTCCAACATCACGTTCATAAGCAAATAGGCCGACTCCTGCCTGCACCTATTACTATTACTCCACTTCAAGAGCGCTTCTATGCTTGCCTCTCTATGTATTAAGTAAAAACAGAGTAATGCTTGGAGAACAATGACATGATGTAGACAAACTAAACTCAATTAATATGAATAAACCCCATCATTTTATCCTTAGTAGCAGCAACACAAAGAAGCATCTTGTACCCTTCTGTCATTGGGATATAGAAATTCGCCAGGTTGAACCTACTACAACGCACCACTCCGAGTGAAGAAATATTAATCTAGTTGGCCAAACTATCTCAATAGATTAGAGAGCATTACGAAGCTATGATGATCATGCAATTAATAATCACAATAATAAGAGGTGACTGAAATAATTTTCATGAATAATCCAAACATAAACCCATAATTCATCGGATCCCAACAAACACACCATACATAGTGATTACATCGGATAGATCAAAGCGAAGATGCAATGAACATGGTATTAAAGATCATAAGAGAGAGAGAGAGATTGCCATCTAGGTACTACCTATGGACTCGTAGTTCTGTGGTGAACTACTCACACATCATGCCGAGGGCTACAAGGTTGATGTAGAGGCCCTCCGTGATTGATCTCCCCTCCGGAAGATCGCCGGAACGGAGGTTTAGATGGTCTCCCGTCAGAGCAGAGACTTGCGGCGACGGGAAAGGTGTTTTGGGAGTGCTCCTAGGGTTTTTGGAATATTTTTGAATTTATAGGCCAGAGAGGGACGTCGGGAGGCATCAAGGGGGGCCACAAGCCATCAGGGCGCAGCCAAGCCCTTGGTTGCTCCCTGTTGGTGTGTGCCTCCCTCGTGTGGCCTCTCGTCCACTTCCAATGCTTGCAGGTCTTCATATAGTCCATAAAAAATCATATTAAAGTTTCGTGGCATTTGGACTTTGTTTGGTAGGGTAAACCTGCAAAGGAAAAAACACGCAGAAAACAGGAACTGGCACTGGGCACTGGGTCAACAGGTTAGTGCTCAAAAATATTATAAACTGGTATATAAATGCCCAAAAAGTATCCTAAAATGATAATATATCAGCATGGAACAATAAAAAATTATAGATACGTTGGAGACGTATCAACATCCCCAAGCTTAATTCGTACTCGTCCTCGAGTAGGTAAATGATAAAAACAGAATTTTTGATGTGAAATGCTATCCATAATGTAATCTCTTGTATGTATGATCATTGAGAAATTATGAATTAACAAACAACAACGTAATAATATTTATTAAGTATGAGCAACACAATTATTGATTTTCAAAGTATACGATCCTAAAAGGATGTTTACCCCCTATTCATCTCTATTGTATTAGCAAGGCATGACTTTGTCTTCACCACATAAATACAAATGTTACGAGCCACGTTGTTCAAGTTAGGCAATTGGATCGTACTTTTTCAATATGCATCAACTTTTTATTCTTCACACAATACATGAGCGTGAATCATTGGACATAGCATATATGTGGAATAGAATATGGTGGTAGATATCAAAGGGGTAAAAAGTGGACAAGATAATCTCACATCAACTTGGCATACCAACGAGCTATGGAGATGACCATCGATAGATGTCAATGCGAGGAGTAGGGATTTCCATGCAAATGATGCACTAGAGCTACAAGTGTATGAAAGCTCAACTGAAGCTAAGTGGGGGTGTGCATCCAACTTGCTTGCTCATGAAGACCTAGAGCGTTTGAGGAAGCCCGTCATTGGAATATACAAGCCAAGTTTGTTATGATAAGATAATTCCCACTAGCATATGGAGGTGATAGCATAGGAGACTCTCACTATGAAGACCATGGTGCCAATTTGAGGCACAAGTGTGGTAAAGGATAGTAGCATTGTCCCTTCTCTCTTTTTCTCTCATTTTTATATGGTGGGATTTTCTCCCTTTTTTCTTTCTTTTTGCCTCCCTCATAATATTTTTTATTTTTTTATATATGGTGGGCTCATTTGGCCTTCCTCATTTTATTTATTTTTCGTCCCGGGTCTCATCCCGACTTGTGGGGGAATCATAGTCTCCATCATCCTTTACTCACTGGGATAATGCTCTAACAAGGATATGATCATCACACTTTTATTTACTTCCAACTCAATATGGAGAACTGATAGGAAGATATGACTCTCTGAGAATGCTTCTAGCAATGTACCAGGATGTGCAATGATCTAGCGTGATATGTATCAAAAACATGATGGAAGGTGGATTTTCCACAAATACTATGTCAGCTCTATATGATCATGCAAAGCAATATGACGATGAACGAACTAGTCATGTGAAGTGACCATGGAATTTGCATGGCAATATATCTCGGAATGGCTATGAAAATGCCATAATAGGTAGGTATGGTGGTTGTTTTGAGGAAGATAAAATGAGGCTTATGTGCAAGAGAGTGTATCATGCCGCGGCGTGTGGATGCACCAACGAAATTTGCACCAATCCTCGAGGTGAGAATGGGTTGTGCACGGTATCGAAGAGGCTAGAAAATATGAGAAGGTAAAGATGCGTATGTCCAAGGTGTCACATTATTCATAAAGAACTCACATACTTATTGTGAATTTTATTAGTTTTATCACACATCAAAGCACTACTCCCATGCCCCGAGGGAGGGGTTGGTAGGAGTTAACCGCCGCGCGCCCCCGACTCGAGACAACACTAGGATTTTAACGAGGATTAAGAATGCTCACACATAATCACCATGCCTCTTTAATATTTAGATGAACAACAAGTTAACACCCCTTTAATCCCTACACTTATATGAATCAACAATTATGGACTTACACCTTTTTCATATTACCATATCAATGTCATTAACTCAAAATTTCTTTATGTGTGCTACATGATGATTTTGATTATCATTCATTGAATGCCTATTATTTTTGGACTAGTATTATGATGCATGCAAGTTACTGTCATTATTTATTCAGCTCTCAAACAAATATAAGTGAAGAACGAGAGCAAATTATTTCTATAAAATCTACACGCCACCATGCTCGAAAAGATACAACTGAAGTACTAGAGCAACTGCCAAGCTCAGAAGATATAAGTGAAGCACATGATGATTGTGACAAACTGAAAGTAAAAGCAAACAAAAGCAAACGAATCTCCCAGCAAAACACATATCATGTGATGAACAAAAATGTAGTTCCAAGTGATGTACCGATGGTTTGAGATGAAAGAGGGGATGTCTTCCGGGTCATCCCCAAGCTTAGACGCTTGAGTCTTCCTTAGAATAATACTTGGGGTGCCTTGGGCATCCCAAGCTTAGGCTCTTGCTACTCCTTATTCCATGGTCCGTCGCGATCACACTCAAAACTTGAAAACTTCAATCACACAAAACTCAACAAAACTTCGTGAGATCCATTAGTATAAGAAACATATTGCATACTTTAGGTACTGTTATAAATTGATTCTTAATTTATAATTGCATAATAGGTACTGTATTCTAACTTATCCATGACTTATACGCCCCATATAATTCATAGCATCATCGAAACAAGCAAACTATGCAAGCAAAACATAATTTGTTTAAAACAGAACAATCTATAGCAATCTGTAAAGATTCCGTATAGTCAAGTGATCCAAGCATCTGTGGCCATCCTCTTGCTTCACTCTCACTCATGAGCCTCTGGTGTCTTCCTCGGTTGGGGCTCTCAAGTACTCCGGGCCAAAGACAACGATCACGGCTTTGGTGAACCTTCGAACAACCTCCAAGATTGTATCTTCGTCAATGCGTACATATCCATCAATTGCATTGGTAGAACACCCATATGCCAAGACTCGAACAACCTCAATGCATTTCACCAGAGGGCTTGCACTGATCTCTCCACATGCATTTCTTCGGAGCTTGAATCGGTTATCATATATCTCAACGGCTTATGCAATGGTTAGAAAAATACTTGTGTGCATCCGAAAGCATCGGCAAAAGGACTTCTCCGGATAGGTTGGATTTGGATCAAAGTAATCTTTCATAATCTTGGCATGGTTCTCCGCTCTATCATGGTTGATGTGTATGCGGCCAAATTGTGATCCTCTCCTCAGCCGCTGAACATCATCATTGAAAATCATGCCTAAAATGGTGTCAAAGTCATCATCGTCTTCTCCCTCCTCTTCGGATGACGACAAGTGTCGTGGTTTTGTCATGACAGATGTCCTCGTGAAAGGACTTAGTGGTGAAGTCATCGCAACTATGTGGCGACTCAAAGGGGTTGAACAGGAACGAGAGACGAGTTCACCCAGGTTCGGCCCCTCCGATGGAGGTAAAAGCCTACGTCCTGCTTTGTGTGTATTGATGTTGAAATCGATTACAAGGTTGCGGTTTCGCCTAACCTAACTCTTGATTGATTCTAACTTAAGTCTACCAGCCCTGGAGACTCGCCTTTATATACAGATCGAGACCCTTAGGTTTACAAGTGTCCGGGTCATATTATGATCCGTGACCTGTTATGTCTCTAACTCGCCTTGCTCCTTAAGCAAGGAAACCCGTGACAACCTTCTCCCTTGTGGGCCATGACCCGCCATCCTTGTGTCTTGGGCCGCTGCCGGCTCTCGTTGGTAAACCGCCTTGCGCCTCCTGCCTTGTAGGTCAGGGCCCATCCTGAATATGAACGTTGAGCCGTCACCATCTTGACCCGGCCTCTTAGGGCGGGTCATATGGCGGGATAATATCTCCAACTACGAGTCCTTCAACGCCATCCCCCTCAACCTCTTCATCTAAAAATCCAAACGGTTCGGTTCAATCCAAATGGCTCGGTTCAAAGAGAAACAAACAAAAAAAGTTCACCTAGGCAATTCGTCAAACACTTCGGGTGCGATGGTGGTGCACAAGCGACGAGTGACCTGCAGCGATGCACAAGTAAGGTTGGATGCGACGGCCGCTAGAAAAAGAAGTGACTCGAAAGAAATCAGACGAATCAACAATGGCGACGGCGACGACGTCTCACCTTGATTCCGGCGACGACAGCGGGGTCCGAACGGGCTGACCGACGGGCTGACCTACGGGCAGAACGGCGACGGAGGGCAAGGGATGAAACGAGGTAGCGGCGGGGCTAGCGGGGGACCGACGGGAGGCGCGCCAGCAAATATGTAGTGGCGACGCGGACGCGCGAGAGATGGAGGATCCGCTAGGTGTCGGTTAGTAGGGAAAACCAAAATTTTACTTTGTTGACCGATTATAGGAGATCAATTAGAAATGCACTTAGAGCAAGATAATAAGGTAACATAAGCACGCTATAAGGATTAGAATATTATACCCTTACTTACTTGGAGGAGAAAGAGAAGGAGAGAGAAGAGAAGCGAGCTCTTGATGAATAGCCAGCTGCAGCACGAGATCCACGACACTTTGTAAGATTGTAAGGTGGGTCAACTACTATTAAAATAGTACACATCTAAAATATACTATTGTATATGCCGGCTATTAGCTTAACTCTATATGACACGACAACTTTTTATATTCGATTTTTATACGTATTATTAACCATGCTCTTATATTGACGAATAGACGTGGGAAGCATCGCCTAGCTGTGAGACTAATTATTAAAGAATGAGCTGGACGTCTTAAAAGGGACAGAAAAGGACAGGCACCATCTACTGCCGCAATGCGAAAAGCATCTTTGGTCTGAACCGTCACTCTCTGCATCTCTATCCAGTCTCTTCTCTTCCCACAAAAAATTGTCCCCAATCAGTGCACACTGACACTGCTCACTTGCTCTCTCGTCAGCGTGAGATCCAGCAGAGGCCTCCACCCCTTGGCCGCGACACCGTCCGCTTCCTTCTCCTTGCCCTTCGCTCTCCAACCCCCTCTCCTCAGCGTGAGATCCAGCGGAGGTCACCGGCGCCGGTCAGGGCACAAGGTGGCAAGAGCTCGGTCTAATTTTTGTTTACCAAGGTGGCCGTCCTTGTGAGTACTCAGCGTATCTGGATTCTGGAAGAACTCGCACGCAAGAGGCCTTCTCTAGGTAATCACCATTTCCTTCTCTTTTCCTCTTGCGTAAAAGTTTCTCGGAATCGTGATAAACCAAGTTGGTTGCTATTCTTACTATTTAGCTTAATCGTGTTGAGGATGCTGTTAAGTTTCATCATTCTACTTAGAAACTATGCCAAGTATTGTTAATCTGTCATGTTATTGTTGACAGATACCCTTCCTTTTCTAAATGATTCATTTACCAACAGTAAATAAATAAATCAGATTGCTGCATATATCTACTCTGAAACATAGGCTGAGCTACTGCTGCTGTTCCCCAGAATTTTCTCCGATAAAAACCACTCCTTCTGTAAAAAGTAATATAAGACCTTTTAGAAAGAAAAAAAAGTCTTAAATTACTTTACAGTGGGAATACTAATTGTTAACTTGAGAAACACCTGCTGCTATTTAATCGTGTTTAGGATCGATCTTCCTAAATAGAAAAATCCGTGAAAGTAATGTTATGCAATAATTGCAACAACAAAAAAATGTTATGCAACATGCGAATGCTACACATTATTGCTCTGACACTAACAAGGAGCTGCAGGTTCCTAAAATTTCCCTAATCGGTGAAGTCACTGCTTCCTTCTGCCTTTTGTTCAGCCGCGAGGACGGTGGTCTGAATGTCCTGCAGAGGTTTTGACTCTACCATCCTGACTAATTAATCATATTGCAACCCTTTAGGTTGTGTTGTACAAGACGAAGCTTGGTCAGACACCACCCCCAGCTGAGAGGCTGAGCTACTGTGCGCGTCCGAGCATGGCGGAGGTCGTAACCGGAGCGATGGGTACCCTCCTGCCCAAGCTCGCCGACCTGATCACAGAGGAATACAACCTTCAGAGGGGTGTCAGGGGCGAGATCATGTTTCTCAAAGCCGAGATGGAGAGCATGCAGGCAGTTCTCATCAAGGTTTCTGAGGCACCAATTGACCAGCCACCGGACATCCAAGTCAAGCTTTGGGCCAAGGCTGTGAGAGACCTGTCATACGACCTTGAAGATAGCATCGACAAATTCATGGTTCATATCGAAACCCATGGACAAGAGAAGTCCCATAGCTTCAGGAACTTCATTGACAAGAGCATCAGCCTGCTTACCAAGGGCAAGATTCGCCACAATATCGGCATCGATATCAAAGACATCAAGAGCCGCATCAAGGAAGTCAGCGAGCGGCGTGATAGGTACAAGGTTGACAGTGTGGCCGCTGCCAAGCCAACTGGTCCAACTATTGATGCCCTTCGCCTATCAACCTTGTATAGGAAGGCCACAGAGCTTGTTGGCACTGATGAGAAGAGCCTTGAGGTACTCAAGATGCTAAAGGAGGGAGATGAGGTTTCCAAGAAACAGCTGAAGGTGGTCTCTATTGTTGGATTTGGTGGACTAGGCAAGACAACCCTTGCCAATGCAGTGTATCAGAAGCTGAAAGGGCAAGTCGATCCACAAAAACAAACACCGCAATTTGATTGTGCAGCTTTTATTTCGGTGTCTCTTAATCCTAACATAAAGAAGATTTTCAAGAGCTTGCTCCATCAACTTGACAAGCAGACGTACCAGAGCATTAATGAGTCATCATGGGGCGAAGAACAGCTCATCAGTGAGATAAGAACATTCCTTAGAAACAAGAGGTACCCATGTGAATATTCTTATGTATATTATTATTATATCTCCTCGATCTTTTGGGATAAATGGTAGATGACTATATTATAACAAATATGTGTTCCCCAATGTTTCATACATGCATGCCACAAGGAAATTGCAGTAGTGCAGAACACTCAAGTTTTTTACTTGCTTTGCCATTTAAGTTAGCTCAGTTCTGCTCAATTTATGAGAACTTAAATAGCCTTATAATATATGTATTTGGTTATTAATTGAAGGTACTTGATTGTTATTGACGACATATGGGATAAATCCGTCTGGGAAAATATCAAGTATGCCTTGACTGAGAATGAATATGAAAGTAGAGTAATCACAACAACTCGGATTCTTGATGTTGCGCAGCAAGCTGGTGGTGTATATCGGCTGAGACCTCTTTCTGTTGTTGACTCAAGAAAGTTGTTCCACCAAAGAATATATGAGACCGAGAACAAATCACCACCTAATCAATTGTTTGAAATATCTGAGAAAATTTTACAAAGATGTGGTGGAGTGCCGTTGGCTATCATTACAATAGGTAGCTTGCTGTCCAGTAAAACAGAAAGATCACATACACATGAGTATTGGTCCAAGGTGTACAAATCTATGGGTTCAGGGCTAGACAATGGTCATGATGATCTGAAGAACATGAGAAGGATATTATCCGTCAGTTACTCTGATCTACCTCCACACCTCAAGACTTGTATACTACATCTTAGTCTGTATCCAGAGGATTATGAGATTCAAACTGAACAGTTAATATGGAAATGGGTGGGGGAAGGTTTTGTGAAGAAAGAACATGGAAGAAGCTTATATGAAGTAGGAGAGGATTACTTCAACCAGCTCATTAATAAAAGTTTGGTCCAACCTGTAAAAATCGACAATGGGAATAAAGTGCACTCTTGTCGCATACATGATATGGTGCGTGACCTCATCACTTCCTTGTCGAACGAGGAGAATTTCCTAACAACAGTCGGTGTTCCGCAGCGAGTGGATCTACCAAGTAAGATCCGCCGACTGTCTGTCCAGACCAACATTGAAGAAGTTGCTAATCAGTTGCCCACCATGACCTTGTCCCATGTGAGGTCACTTACTGTTTGTAGTCCAGCCTTCAATTTCTTGCCAGCACTTTCTGGTTTTCCAGTTTTGCGTGTGTTGGATTTAACTGACTGCAAGCAAGTGGATAACAATCATTGGAAGGATATATGCAGTTTGTTTCACTTGAGATATCTGAGTTTAAAGGGTACATCCATCACGAAGATCCCGAAAGGGGTTAACAATCTGCAATTTCTGCATGTGCTGGACATCAGGTCCACTGGAATAGCAGAAGAGCTGCCGTCAACCTTTATTCAACTAACACAACTATTGTTATTCCACATGCTTGATAGTGTTGTTTGTGCAGTGCCAAGGTGGATGTGCTCCATGAGTTCCCTCTTGTCCCTAAGTATCACACTTGAAACACTGGGAGAGGAAGACCTTCAAGTTCTCGGGAGCATACCGTCTCTCAGTGAACTGCACATACAAGTGAAGAAACCTACACAATCCAGAAACAAACGGCTGGTTATTGACAGTGGCTATCCATTTCGGTGTCTAACAAGGTTTAGTGTCAAGAGTGACACCATGGAGTTGGAGTTTGCACGAGGAGCCATGCAAAGTCTACATAGCATGTGGTTAGTTTTCCAAGATGTGAAGGGCACATTGCTTCAGTTTGGTGATTTTGTATTTGGTTTAGAGAATCTCTCTTTGCTTGAGTATATTTATGTTCAGTTCCACGAAGGCAAAAACACCGATGAGGAGATGCGAAATGTGAGAAATGTAGTTGATAAAGAGATCCATATGAATCTAAACAAGCCCATACTAGAATTCCCCAAAACAACTGAGGTAACTATACTGATTCACACTTTTAAGCAACATGTATATGTTTCTTTACCTTTGTGCATATTTCTGAACCTTATATGCAATTAGTGAAAGTATATGCTTACTTCTGTTCTTTTTTAACGAAAATTGCTTTTGGAGAGACCGAGCTCCATGGAGGCCTTCTTTTCCAAAATTCAACATTCGCCAAAATCCATAGTTTTACAATTCAAAAAAATTTGAATTTTTTTTACAGATATACATGGAGGCATAATGTACATGCGTGTAATTTTCAGGATAAAATATGTTAAAATGAGGGCTGTGCAAAAAAGACAAATCTGAGGCTTTTTAACACATGCTACTATTCATCCTCAAAGTCCAGAAAATTGTCTTTTTTGTACAGCTTGCATTTGAAGGTATTTCATCCTGAATTTTTACACACATATATGTTTCATCCTTGTATAGTTGCATAATTTTTTTTGGAAATTTTTGAAGTCAAAAAGTTTGAATTTTAAAATTTTCAAAAATAAAGGGCTCCATGGAGCTTGGTCACCAAAATGCCATACTTCTTTTTTAATCTTTATATAATTTTATTTTAATACATTACTTATTTATGCATTTGAAATATTAGCCATCTAGTAATTTTTCCTAATTTTATATTATATCATTTACTTTATAAGTTCACTAATTGTAGTTTTGATTGACGTTGTATTTTTTTAATGCAATTTCCATTATGAATTTATATGATACTATAGTGACGAACTGTACTGGGATCAACTGGCCAAAACGAAGTCGAACCACCCTTTCCTAACTCCTAAGCCTATGTGGTGGGAAATTTCGACCATAACGTGTTTGGTAATTAGATAATATGAGTTTAATATTACATCTTATTGGATATAAGAGACTATTCAATATTAACTAGACTTTGCACATCGTCCAAACAAAAGTTGTTTTTGGCTGCATACTAAGCCAACACGTGATTACCATTGCTACAAACACCTATTATTGATGGGCAAAATACCCTCCATCTCTGACGGATTTCCCAACTGTTAGAACATCTGTGTCAGTGATGGCTACGGCCATGACTGATTAGCTGCCGTTACCTCTGATCTTGTCTCCAAAGCACCATAGCGATCTCGGCTACAGGCTGCTGCTAGATTAGGTGCCACCAGGATGACGCGTTGTCGCTTGGGGCCGCGCCGAAGCCACTCTGCAATCGAAGCCTCATGTACGTTTGTCTGAAGGAAATCATATTTTATATATGACGTGTATATGAGAGTAATTGGAACAGTCCTTAATATATATACTACGACGAGATAATAAAATATGTTTACATTTTTTTAAAAACTTGCTACACATAGCATGTTTATATGGCCAAATGGTACCATTGAAGCATGGCTACGTTTGCATGAAGGAAAATATATTTCTGGACATAGCATATATGGGATAATCAGAGAAGTACGTCTTTTATGATGAGAAATTTATTTACATTCTGTTTAAAACATGTTCCGGTTTGCGTGCTTACATGGACACATATTTCTGGATCAATGCAAGATTAAGATTAAGTGTTCATCATTCGCTCGAGGAGAGGTATGTAGGGTATCATAGAGTGTTAAGTTCTTACTCGTCACATAATATTGACACATCGATGCTAACCAAGTACGCATGCGTCGGTGCTAACCAAGTACACATGCGCAACCAGAATGTCATGATATATTGTTGAATGTTGATTGCTTGTTGAAATGTTTTCTGCTGATCACACTAAAACATAGACACTACGAAACTTTATAATGTTTCTTTTTTTATTGTGACAGGAACAAGCTGATGATTTCATCGTGAAATTCAGATTAGAGGTACAATTCAACATCCTCCCAAACATTACATCCAAATTAAGACAATTATATTATATTCGAATGGAGAAGATGCTTTTTTATTCGAAACAAAGTCTTTCTGATCAAGGACAGAACACAACACTTGTAACCCCATGCACAGATAGTAGGCTTTTGTTGGCCTTCTACGGCTAGCTTTATTTTTATACTTGAAAATTCCTTAATAATTGAAAAAAATGTTAATCTTATATGGCTAGCCTTTTATGCGCCGAACTAACTTTCTGAAAAATTGAACGTGGGCTCTCGCCATTATTTGTCAAGGCTTGCTATTGTAACAGTAGTCATTTAGCAATTGATAAATTTTATTACCCGATACGGAATTTTTCACAACACCGACATCTTTTTTTTTTCAAGCATGCAAGGGATCTCACTTCACTCAAAGAAGGAAACGATAACATGCGTGATAAATGAATCTTTTGTTTTTCACTTACTCACAAAGGGTGATAGTGTAGTACCAGCACCTTACTATGTAGTGTCTACACATGCTTTTGTGGATTCAAATAAATTTTGCAAATATTGTATTGGTCTAGAACCCACCTAATTGTGTCATTTGTTCAGCTGAAGAAGCAGAGGGTAGAATTATTCAGCCGGTCTGTCCTTGATCAGAGCTAAGTGGTAGCTGTGGAAGCTTACATAAACCTGTCTTTGCTCCTGGAAATGAAGCCACTGACATCAAGGAGATAAACTGCAGGGCTCAGCTGAAGCGGTCTACGTGTTCCTGTTCCAAAATACAGACTGCACAACTGTTATTTTCCATCATATTGATTTTTTGTCTGGATTTTGATGCTGAAAATACACCATAGATTATTATAATTTTTTATGTTAGCGAATTGTTGGATAATATGTCGTTTTATTACTTGAATATTTTTTGTCAACATTTATTAACAAGCATATGACTTGTAAGCCCTATATGAATCTCTAAGATTGATAATTTTATACTGCTATATACTCCCTCTGTATCTAAATAATTGTAGTTAGGAAGAACTAGTCAACTACAATTATTTAGATACAGAGGGAGTACTTGATAAAGTTTGGGAAGCATTTGGATCAGTTTGTGAGGGTCACTTTACTTTAGACCCATGACGGGTTCTTCTCGCTAGCGTGCTTTAGGGGGTGCATTGACTCCAACTCTGCCATCACTTGAAGTTGTGATTGATCTATGGGTGCCTGGTGGCCAGGTTCGCCCGGAGGTGAATGATTCAGATCGGGAGAAATCCCTAGTGTGGCCTTTCATCCACCGACGCCTGAGGGCGCTCTTTTCTTCTCCATGGAGATGCTCATCAGATTTGCTTCTACTTCCACCATGGCATTTGTCTCCCGGGTGAAAGCTCTAACTGCGGTAGGTGGCGATGGCGCCTTCGACGTCGTTTTCTTCTTGAAGGTGCCGTCTTGAGAACTGTGTGGATGGTGGACATTGTTGGGAAGACGTTGGCGACGATCGGGATGAGGAGGTGGTGTGGTGTTGTATCTACTGCATTGACGACGGCGAATCTTGGTGGCATGGTGCAGCGGAGTATCAGCGGTGGATGCGACTTGATGGACGAGCACAGGACGGTGGATGTTGTCTGGCGTCATGGTGGCTTTGATGGCAGAGAGGCATGGCAAGGTCGATGCGTTAGTTTCTGCTCTGGAGATGGATTGATGAAAGTTGGCGGCGAGACACATGAGAGTGCGTCAGATCGGTTTGTGCCTGAAGCCTAGTATGTGTCTTGGTTGGAGCCTCCGACTTTAGATGTTAGTCATTTGTGCGATGTCTATTTGGTATTAGGCTCGGACTATCGACATCCTTCATCAAGTGGATAGGAGTAGCGACATATATTGCTAAGATGGTGACTTCAGACTACCTGGTGTACTACTTTGTAAAGTCTTTATAAAATAATTAATAAAACGGTTACATTCATCGTTTAGATGCAGAGGCAGGGATAATCTTTTTTCAAAAAAAGAAAACTGTATGCACTTATCTTTCTGTACTGCTATGTCCCACTAAATACACTTCATCAGTAACATCACTATGCAGGCATTGCATCATGACTGTTTGTCTCATGTAATTACAATGATTTGTATTGCTGTTTTAGAAAACAATGAGAAATGTCTTTTGAATGTGTGTGCTGCACTTACAAGAAGTCAATAGACTGGTGTGTCCATTATCAATAATAATAAACAATACTAAAGCGGCAAGCGATTGGTTTTCCTTGTTTTTTTGAGTTTTTTTCCCACAGCCCTGTTCACAGATATGGGCCTGGTCCGGCAAAATTGACAAAAATGACCCCTGGGAGGAAAGAACGCACAGAGTGACCCCTCGGGGGAAATATTTCACCCCTCTGACTCTTTTGTGTGGCGCCCGACACCTAGGCGCCACACTACACTGTGTGACGCCTAGCGGTTCGGCGCCACACGCCCCAACCACCTGGCAGGGAGGGCCCATCCCCCAGGCCGTGTGACGCCTAAGCCTCAGGCGTCACACATTGTAATGTGTGGCGCCGAACGCTTAGGCGCCACACATTGACTTATACAGCCACGGGCCAGCCCCCCTCCCCATTCCCCTCCCCCATTCAAACCGGCGGCGGCTGGCTCTCATCCAAGCCTGAATCCCCTCCCCCATCCCCTTCAGATCTGGTCATTTCTTCCTTGGATTGATCCCCCAAGGTTGGCTACTAGGTAATCTCTTCCGTTTCCCATCCTTGTATCCAAATGGAATAGGTTTTTGTTTGAGTAGATGAGTAGATTCATATGAGTAGTTAGGATATGAGTAGATTCATATGAGTAGTTAGTATTAGTAGTTAGGATATGAGTAGTTAGGATATGAGTAGTTAGGATATGAGTTCTTAGAATTTGAGTAGTTAGGATATGAGTAGATTCATATGAGTAGTTAGGATATTAGTAGTTAGGATATGAGTAGTTAGGATATGAGTAATATGTAGATGAATGGATTAGTAGATGAGTATTTTTTTGAATATGAGTATTTTTTGTGATTTGTAGGATGGTGTGGCTTTTGAATGATGTTTATGACGCTGAACACCGGGCCTATTTGATGTCGGAGAAGAAAATGGTAAGTAGATCATATGATAAAAAATCATGTATTTAATAAGATGAAAATGTAATGATATCACTTACTCCTATCTGTTTGCAGGAGCTTATGCCCTTGAAGATCCGGTCTCACGGGGCATCGTCTGTAATGCAGTACGATGAGCGGTACACACCATACATCGAGATGATAGGACTCCTTCCATTTATTCAGCTTGTGAGTCGGTCAACGCCCAATCTGAACGCTGCGGCAGTCACTGCACTTATTGATCGGTGGAGGCCGGAGACACATAGTTTTCACCTCCGGACCGCAGAGATGACAGTTACTCTTCAAGATGTTTCCATGATCACCGCACTTCCGATCGAGGGGAAGCCTCTTTGTATGAGCACTGATTCCGAGGGATGGCGGCAACAAATGGAGGCCCTTATTGGTATGTCGCCTCAGGAGCCGGAGGTAGAAGATGGAGGGAAGAAAGATAGAGTCCCGGTCGGCGCTCCTTTCACTTGGATTGCCGCCAACTTTGCTCATTGTCCTAAGGATGCAGATGACGAGGTGATCCAGAGGTATGCTCGTGTGTACATGTGGTACGTCATCTGTAGGACTATCTTCGCTGACGGCACTGACAAGAATGCTCCATGGATGTGGCTGAAGGCATTGACTGTTTTTGACAACAAGTTCAGTTGGGGCTCGGCCACACTGGCTTACTTGTATGGGCAGGTAATAAATTGTTAATAGTAAGTACTCTCTGTTGTCCTTTTCTGCTAAACTGATGCATGTTTGTTGTTACTTGTAGTTGGACGATGCTTGTCGCAGGTCGACAAAGGACGGTGGAGTTGGTGGTTGTATGCTCCTACTTTCAGTATGGAGTTGGGAACGCCTTCCTGTTGGACGCCCTAAAACCTCAAAGTGGAATACCTGGGATGACCACGACAACCCTGTACGGCTTCCTACATGGGCTTACAAGTGGGACTTGGTATCGGAGGTGGCAAGCGAAGTGAACCTATTGTACAAGCAATACACCAACGAGATGGATCTGCTTACCCCCGAGCAGGTAAGATGGTTTTAGAGTTGACTTCCATATTTTATGTTGTGAGTAAAATGAATTGTGCCTTTTATGTTGTGTTGTAGGTGGAATGGCAGCCATATGGTGCCGGGCCAAACTTTGGTGATGCACACACGTTCGAGCTCAATCCACTATGCTTGCAGGAAAAACATCTTTGGCTAATGTGTTGTCCCCTTATATGCAATTGGGCGGTTGAGTTTCATCTCCCGCATCGTGTGATGCATCAATTTGGGTTGTTTCAGCCACACCCGCCGGAGTGGGTGGACACCGACACACAGCTTCACAGGTAACAAAATCATGCACAATAAAGAAGTACAGATGAGTTTTGTTTTTAGTGTTGTGCGAGCTACTGATGGGTTTTGTTAAAAGCAGTTTGGATAGGAGGAGGCAGCGAAAGATCAAGGATTGGCATAAGCATCATAAGAACTATGTCATTATGTTCGAGCAAAGTGTGCAGGCAGCTTCGAGTGCGCAATGAACCCAGCACCGCCAGCATTGTCCGCTTGCGTTCAACAACTACCTAAGATGGTTTCAGGAGAGTACTCGTGTCGAGATTTGTCCGCCGGCTTACGAGGAGGACATATTGGAAGAACCCACTGAGTACGATGCACTTGCCCATGGCGATTACAACAAGTTAATTGGCGAAGGGTACCAAACTTCCTTCGCCCCTGTCCTGAACTTTGTGGTAAGTGTGCTCACCTATGTTAAGTATGAATGCTAGTACACCTATTCACTTGCATGTCATTGTCTTGTGATCATAGCGCAAAGAGGTCAAGAAACAAGCTGACGAGTCCGAAGATATTCTAGAGAAGACACCTGGAGGGAAAAAGGGAGAATCTGCACTTCATCTTTTCATAAAGGTGTTGTTTCATTATTATTATTTTGCCCACGAATGCAACATACGGTACCTTATATATTCATCTATATTTGAATCTAACAGGAACAGGGCAAGAAGTTGCGGCGCCTATCCAACATTTTAGGTTGCCGTGACCCTGAATATGTTTCACCTTCGAGATCCGGTTCATCCCAAAGAAATACTCTAGACGATTCAGCTTCTTCGGGCGCTCGTATGGACGATGGTGACATTACCTCGGCAGCTAATACCCAAAGAAATACTGTAGAGGATGATGTTGACACTCCAGAGGTATGACATAGCCATAAAACATTGTGCACTTTCAACCTTCATATGTATGACGATATCGTTTTAGGTTGCGGACGGGATGACGTTGAAGGCTTTCCAACGCTCCGCTTACATGTTGAAGCCTGGGAAGGAATTTAGGTGGTACTCACCGGAAGATTATGCGAAAGGAAAGAACCCGGTCGCCGGGGGCTCTCGTTTGTCAAGGATGAGAAGCATGGACGATGAGGATGACGATGACGATGAGTCGGATGACCCGGAGCAATTTGTAGTTTCGAGAAGAAAGAAGCTAGTTTCTAAGAGGGGACGAGGCCCCAAGATGTGAACCGGAGCCATTTGGAGTTGTGAAGCATTTGCACTTGTTGGTGTTGCACTTGTGTTGTGAACCATTTACTTTTGTTGTGAACCATTTGGAGTTATGAACCATTTACTTGGTGTTGCACTTGTGTTGTAAACAATTAGGAGTTGTGAACCATTTACTTGTGTTGTGAACCATTTGCTTACGATTGACGATGCTGTCAAAATATATGCTTTCAATTTCTGTCAAAATATATGTTGTCAAAATGCTGTATTGCTGTCAAAATTCAGCTTCCAACAGGTTTTCACATGTGTGGCGCCCAAGGCTTAGGCGCCACACATGTGAAAACCTGTTGGAACCTTTCCCTCAACACAGACCTTTGAGCACACCCTTTCCCGCCACCTTTCCCTCCTCCGTTCCCGCCAAATTTTGAGCACACCCTTTCCCGCCAACTTTCCCTCCTCCGTTCCCGCCAATATTTCCACGTCTTCTTTCGCGCCACCTTTCCCTCCTCCATTCCCGCCAATATTTGTGCGTCTTCTTTCCCGCCACCTTTCCCTCCTCCGTTCCCGCCAAATTTTCAACGTCTCCTTTCCGGCCAGAATTTTCCCGCCAACATTTCCCGCCATCTTCCTGGTCATCTGAGTCTATAAAAGGAGGCATTGGACTGCCTTCCTCCATCATTCAGCCTCACTTGAGAACACTACCACCGCTTTAGTCAATATGAGTTTGACTTGCTCGGATCAAAGCATCAGGCCTAAGAAAGTGAAGAGTGCGAGTTTGCCTCGGGGGGTGGAAGCAGTTCGATGTTGGTGCGGTGATCTCTCCAAGGTGAAGGAGGTGACAGATTTTTCAGATTGGTTGGGCATGAAGTTTTTCATGTGCGCCAATTATGAATCTGATCCACCCGAATCTATTTCTGCGTACATCAGGCCTCCGGTATGCTCAAGTCATCCAGATTATTGCTTACTTGATATTATTGTTTACTTGAATCTGATCCATCCAGTAGTCTCCTCATCCTCTCTGCATGTACTATCGTTGGATTGACACGGAAATGCCGGACTGGGCGGTGACCGAGATTCATGAAAGAGGTCGTCGTGCATGGGCTAGCTGGGACTTGGAAGAGCGCCACGAGAAGGCTGAAGCAGAGGAGAAAGCAACGCGGAAGAAAGAGTGGGAATAGTACTGTGTGGAGCAGAGGGCTTTTATTGATGAGATGAAAAGGAAAAACCAAGAAGAGAAACTTCAGCTGGAGGAGGTTTACAGACAGCGGGAACAGGCCCGTGAAGCTGAGAGGGAGAGAAAGAGAGAAAGGGCTCGTGCGGCCAAGGCAGCAGAAGAGCCAGTGATGGAAAAGGAAAATATCCACGTTGGACTCAGTAGATTTCACGAAGTTGTATGAGCAAGTTGTATCTTAATTTCAGCAAGTTGTATCTTAATTTCAGCAAGTTGTATCAGCACGTTGTATCTTAATTTCAGCTAGTTTTATCAGCACGTTGTATCTTACTTTATTTGTAATCTAAAGTTCTTCCTACTATTTGTGTTATCCAACCTAGACCTTCTTTACTAGCGTCTCATACATATCCATGGCACCTAGACCTTCTTTACATAACTAACACACGAATCTCATACATAACCAACACACATATCTCATACATAACCAACCTTTCTTTACTTTACAAATAATCCTTGTTAAAAATAGTAGCCAAGCAAGATATGAAACAGAGAGTCTCAGGCCACACATGCGAAACCTACTGGAGTCTGAAGTGTGCACTTTCTCTTGCTCTATGTTTCACATCTTTTTCACATGTGTGGCGCCTGAGTCTCAGGCCCACACATGTGAAAAAGATGTGAAACAGAGAGCAACAGAAAGTGCACACTTCTGTTACTCTTTGTTTCACATGTGTGGCGCCTAAGCCTCAGGCGCCACACATGTGAAAAAGATGTGAAACAGAGAGCAACAGAAAGTGCACACACTTCTGTTACTCTCTGTTTCACATGTGTGGTGCCTGAGACTTAGGCACCACACATGTGCAACGCCCAAGCCTTAGGCGCCACACATTCCGGCATGCTGAAAACTGGAGTTTAAATATAGTGGAGTTCAAACATAGTGGAGTTCAAACATAGTGGAGTTCAAACATATAGCACAATAATACTGGAGTTAAAACATACAACACAAATAGTGGAGTTCAAACATACATAGGGTTCTTAAAGAACATACGTCCAAAAGTGCATACATAGTGGAGTTTCATAGTAAGAAAGCTCGCAAGCGAACAAGGTTCAACAACACATAGGGTTCAACAACACATAGGGTTCGAAGATGAAAGCGCGCATGAGAATAGAAGCATCCGGCTCTATTGGGTCGAGCAAGGCCCCTTTCCCTTCTTCTTCTTCCTCTCTTCTTCCTCTTTCTCTTCCCTTTTGCGCATTTTTGAAGCCTCTTCCTTAACCCTCTCCGTGAAGCGTTGATGCTCCCGCTCTCTCTTTGTTGCGCCCTCTGTCGTCATCTTCTTAAAGTTAGCTTCCCATTCTTTTTTACGTTTCTCTAGCGTCTTCCTGTCATTCTCCTTTATCCTAGCCTCATATCTCCAGCGCTCAATTTCCATTTGCCACTCCTCATCAATCCTTGCCTTATACTCCTCATCCTTCTTCCGCGCTTCAGTTGCATCCTCCTCTCTCAACTTCTTTGCAGCCCTCTCCATCAACCGCTGCTCCTCACTGGTTGCATCCTTCTCCTCCCCCCACTCCGCTTTTGCCTTGTTGGGTTGAGAAGCTGCCATACCTACAAAACAGGCATCAAAGCTCATAGTTAGTAAAATAACATACAAAGAAGCATGAAAAACAACATGATAAAGATAAGTCAAATAAGTGACATACGGAAATGGTCCTCGTAGGTATCCACGCATACCAATCCTAGTAAGTCCACCATCTATCTCACCACTGCCACTAGCACCACCACCACCTATCCCACCCCTGCCTCTAGCACCACCACGACCTATCCCACCCCTGCCTCTAGCACCACCACCACCACGTCCTCTAGTAAGCCCAAGTCGGCTAGGAAAATGTTGAGTAGGAACTTGCTAGGTTGTGCTTGCTTGAGTAGGAACTTGTTGGATTGTGCTTGCTTGAGTAGGAACTTGTTGGGTTGTGCTTGCTTGACCCGTCCCTTGTTAGCTTGTGCTTCCTTGACCCGTCCCTTGTTGGCTTGAACTTGGTTGGCTATGACCATGTTGGCTAGGACTTGGTTGGTTTGACCTGGAATCATTGTTTTTGGACTTCTTCTTTGGCTTCGTACACCTTCTTGTGTTGTGCCCTATTACACCGCACTCTCCACAATGTGATCTCTCAGTAGGCTCTTGGAATTAGTTGTTCCCCATTTCTCTGCCACCACCATGGTCCCATCCATCCATGTCTCCTCTAAAATGCTTTGTCTTTCGTCTTTCCCATTTCACAACCTTCCACTCCGGGTCGGGCCATAGTTGTACTCCATGATACTCCGGCCATTGTGATTGGTCAAAGTATGGTTCAAATCTAGGAGCCCATGTATGCTTCGTGGTCATGATCGAGAACTCGGACTCCCTCACGGTTAGTGGATGGTTGACGTCCACATTCCTACTGTGAGCTGTCGTGTACAAATGTGAGCATGCGAGATGAAGCAACCTTGGCCTCCCACAAGAGCAATCAGACAACGATAAAGATACCTTGAACGCCCTGTTTCCGTGTTGCTAGCCATCGTTTGTCATTCCTCCAGGCTCATTCACTTGGTATGTCCAATCCTCGTTGTTGTACAGGGTAGCCATTTGGCAGTAAGCCTTCCGTGATTGAAATACCATCCATTTGTCAACCTTTGGTGAAAACTCGTACTTGTACTTTTTCTTGTTCTCTCCCGCAATCTGATCATCTGTTTCTTGCGAGTACTTTAGAAAGTATGCTCTCAACTTGTCGAATGTGTATTGAACTATTGCCGTCACCGGCAACGCACGGACACCCTTCAACACCCGGTTGAAGCATTCTGCCATGTTACTTGTCATTTGACCATATCTTCGGCCATCTTCGTCATAAGCTCGTGCCCACTTGGGCCGAAGTTCAATGTGCCTGTTGAGAAACTCAAGCCCACCTGCATCAAGTTTTTTGTGTACAAGCAAAGCATTGTACAATCTTGGAAATCGTTTGTCCGAAAATGCTTGACAACAATCTTGAAGATCATCCGCCAACTCCTTCTAACACATGCCCGGTAGAAGTTTGCACAGAAATGCCTCATGTACCATCGATGATGCAAAGGAGCATGGCCGGGAATGACAATGTCAACCGCGTTAAGTATGCCTTGATGGCGATCTGATATGACACATATTTCCCTCTCAAACGGTAATACTTTGGTTCTCAAAATATGCAAGAACCATTCCCAATTAACATTGTTCTCTGCCTCAACCAAAGCAAAAGCCAAAGGCATGAACCGGTTATTGGCATCACTTGCTATTGCAACCAACAAAGTGCCCTTGAATTGTTCGGTCAAAAACATGCCATCGATGGAGATGACAGGACGACAGTGCTGAAAAGCCCTCACACATTGCTCAAATGCCCAAAATGCACGGCCAAATACGCGGACCCTATTTCCATTGAGAATCCTTGTTTTCTCCCCATACGGCTCGACCACATGAACCATGCCCGGGTTAGTGGCGGCAATAGCTCCCAACAACCTAGGTATGCGGTTGTATGCTTGCTCCCAATCACCATACAACATCTTGAATGCGGTTTGCTTTGCTTTCCATGCCTTACCATATTTCACCTCGTAGTGAAAGAGGGCTTTCACAAGGTCTTGTACGCTTTTTATGCTCATTGTAGGAAGAGAGGAGATGGAGTTGGAAAGCCTATAAGCGATGAACTTGGAGGATAGTTGTCTATGGCTTTGCGACGAAAGGGCACCATCAACCCTCTTGCCTCGACACATGTGAGGCATACAACTGACAATGTTCCATCCTGGCCCTCCTTTCCATGGTCTTGCACGGACAATCCAAGGACACCCTCTATCCTCACATGCAACCGTGTAACGCAGCTTCATGTTTGAATGAACAACTTTGTGTGGCCTATAATGCGTAACAGAATATTCATCCAACCACATCTTCAGTTCAAAGAATGTTTCGAACTTTGACCCCGGAAAAATAATATTCTTCCCATGTGTGTCCCGATTAGAAGGTGGCCTAACTCCAAACAATATGTCTTCGCCTCCGTCAACCACGGCTTCATCCGCAAGGCTAAGATCCTCGAACAATGGTGTCCGGTGATCACGCTTTAATACCTTCATGAAAGCTTCAGCCTCCTTTGCCGTGAACCCTTCCTCATCAACTTCTTCATCGGGACCCTCATCGTCAGACTCAAAGGCATAGCCACGTGAGTACGGAATAGAATGGTCCATTGTCTCTTGCAAATTATATTTGTCCAAATCACCAAGATTGTTGTCATGAAGAACATTACCATCATTCTCATCATCATCGTGCTCATCATTAGCCTCTATCAATGGTTCATGTTCGACACAAGAAAGAGGTTCATTGTTGGCCTCTTCGTTGATGGGCGAAGGAATAGCTTCAACAATCGGAGAGGCAACCCGGTTCAAATCCAACAAGTTAGGAACATTTGTTTTGATGGCAAATAACTCTAGAGCCTTGTCTAGTGATTCGGCCACCGTATCCTTGTATGCAAGCCAACGTTGCTCGGAGTTGACATGCATGGTCTTCCAACGAATGTGCATTCCGAATCCCACATTATGCCTACCATCAAACTCAACTACATCACTAGGGTCCATCCAATTCAAATCCTTTCGTACTTGTTCCAACAATTCACCATAGCTAGGACACAAATCGAACACCATGTCAAGCTCATCCAGGTCCGGATCAATATTGTCGTTTAAAAAGGCATCCTTGTCCACGTGATGAACATAAACACATGTTCTTCCCATCCCTAAACAACAAAACATAGAACATTTTTTATAAGCAACCATACAACTACAATATCTACTTAGTAACTTCCAAACATCCATAACACTAACCCCATCATAACCCTAACACAACCAAACATCCCTAACCCTAGCCTAACCATAGCCTAACCCTAGCCTAACCCTAAAACAACCATAATGCAAACATCCAAACAACCCTAATCCTAACCCCATCATACCCCTTATCCTAACATACAAACAAATACAACAATATCATATACATCCCACATTTCATGAAAAACTAGGGTTTCCTCAAACTTGAAAAAAATGACCATAAGAGTTTTTTGTTTGGATGAGAATGAGGGGAGAGGTGGGGATTACCTTAGGGGAGTGATTGGACAACAAATGCCTGGTCCAAACCTTCAGATTTGGTGATTTGGAGAAGGATTTGAAGAGGGGCTCGTGGCTGGGAGAGGGGGATGGGGGAGGGGAATGAGGAGGGGGTGGGGAGGGGGGCTGGCCCGTGGCTGTATAAGTCAATGTGTGGCGCCTAAGCGTTCGGCACCACACATTACAATGTGTGACGCCTAAGACTTAGGCGTCACACGGCCTGGGGGGTGGGCCCTCTTTGCCAGGTTGTCGGGGCGTGTGGCGCCGAACAGCTAGGCGTCATACAGTGTAGTGTGGCGCCTAGGTGTCGGGCGCCACACAAAAGGGTCAGAGGGGTGAAATCTTTCTCCCGAGGGTTCACTCTGTGAGTTCTTTCCCCCTAGGCGTCATTTTTGTCAATTTTGCCGTCTGGGGCGTGACAGCTTTATGTACAGCTACATGATATGTGCCAGCCATCTGTTTTACGTTTTATCATCTTGCACGTGTTGCCCTGGTTGTTTACCACGTATATATGCCTCTATTTTTGAGTTAGTGGCTAGGATGTTCTCGATATTCTAATTTGATATGGGATGTCCTTCTCTCTTTTCTCTTCTTTCTCTTCATTCCTTCCGCCACTATGGCCCGTGTTCCTGACGGCATCAGCCGTGGTGGCCGGCACGGCCATTCTCAAAATTCCAGCCGTCTCCGTGGACGCTCTGCCTGTCATATTAACACTTCCGGGTGACCTCTTCCTTCTCTTTACTGGCTTTCTTTACTCTTCTCACTATTAGCTACTACTAATTTGATTTCTAAATATTGGAAATTAAATACAGCGTATGAATGTGCTTCCCGTAGAAGACCACCTTATACTAGTCGATCAACACGTGCGCGATCACGTGCGTCGTCTCATGTTCCGTCCGATGGATCACAACGAGTTTCTGCTGATCAAATTGGTCTTCCTTTTCTATCTTCGAGTCCTTCCACATATGCTGCCCCTGATGCAGGTTTCTATGCTTGCCCTAATTTTCTCCTTTTTATTACATCCTATTGTTGCTATTTTCTTGATTTTTAATTTAGTATTATTGTTGTTTTTCTTGCACGACCGTCTTCTCTGCAGCGACCTCGTCAAGAGATATGCGAGGGAAAGCGGCATGTTGTTTCCTCGGATGGTGATCCTCTCTTTGCTTTTGTTTGTATTTACTTTTTTTGTCTATTGATCTTTCTTTCTTGATCTTATTTGTGTTCTTTTTTGCTAGGTTGTCTAGCTGCAGCTACTGCTGCTTCACATGCAGATTCTTTGTTTTCTTTTCGGTTGGTTGATTATCATGGTCACATTTCCGTTCCATTGGAAACACCTTCACCGCCTGTCCGTCAAACTATGCTTCAACTTACATATTGGTGTCGTCATATTTGTCGAACGGGTTTACTCCTTTAGGTATTATTGCATCTCCATTTAATTTCATTCTAGCTTCCTTCGCTTCGTTTAAATGGTAGTTTCTGGTTACTATATCGTAGCTGCTTCGTTGTCGATTCATGATCATGTTGGAAATATACCCTAAAAGCAGTAATAAATTAGTTATTATTATATATATTTTTCATGATAATCGTTTATTATTCATGTTATAATTATATTGATTGAAAACTCAAATACATGTATGGATACATAGACAACACACTGTCCTTAATGAGCCTTTAAGGACTAGCTCGTTGATCAAAGATGGCCAAGGTTTTCTGACCATAGACATGAGTTGTCATTTGATAACGGGATCACATCATTCTCATTAGGAGAATGATGTGATGGACAGGACCCAAACTATGAACGTAGCATATGATCGTGTGAGTTTATTGCTACAGTTTTCTGCATGTCAATGTATCTGTTTCTATGACCATGAGATCATGCAAATCCCAGGCACCAAAGGAATGCCTTGTGTGTATCAAACGTCACAACGTAATTGGATGACTATAAAGGTGCACTACAGATATCTTCGAAGGTGTCTGTTAGGTTGGCGTGAATCGAGACTGAGATTTATCACTCTGTATGACGGAGAGGTATCTCTAGGGCCCATCCGGTAATACAACATCACGATGAGCTTGCAAGCAATGTGACTAAGGAGTTAGTGGGATCTTGTATTACGGAACGAGCAAAGAGACTTGCCGGTAACGAGATTGAACTAGGTATGGAGATACCGACGATCTAATCTCGGGCAAGTAACATACAAATGGACAAAGCGAACAGTATACGGGATTGATTGAATCCTTGACATCGTGGTTTGATCGATCAAGATCTTCATAGAATATGTAGGAGCCAATATGGGCATCCAGGTCCCACTATTGGTTATTGACCGAAGAGTGCCTCGGTCATGTTTGCATAGTTCTCGTACCCGCAGGGTCTGCACACTTAAGGTTCGGTGACGTTTTGGTATAGTTGAGCTATGTATGTTGGTGACCAAAGGTTGTTTGGAGTCCCGGATGAGATCATGTACGTCACGAGGAGCTCTGGAATGGTCCGGAGGTAAATATTGATATACGGGAAGTTTCGTGTTTCATCGGGAAAGGTTCGGACGTCATCGATAGTGTATCGGGAGTGCTGAAAGGGTTTCCGGGTCCATCGGAAGGGGCCACCAGCCCCGGAGGGGCCACATGGGCTGTGAGCGATGCGCACCAGCCCCTGGTGGGCTGGGCACACCTCCCCACCTGAGGCCCATGCGGCTAGGCTGGTGGAAGGCCAACCCTAAGAGGGGGCGCCACCCTAACTTGGGGGGCAAGCCACCACTAGGGCAGCCGCCCACGTCCACTTGGTCGCCGCCCCCTAGGGTGGGAACCCTAGGTCGCAACCCCTCTCCCCTTCCTCCTATATATACAGATGGGGAGAGAGGGCTACAACCAACCAATGCCACGGTGCAGCCGTGTCTCTCCCATAGATCAATTTTCTCCACTAAGATCAGTTCCGGTTTTGCTTGGTGAAGCCCTGCCGGAACAGCTCCACCAACACCGTCGCCATGTCATGATGCTGACGGAGAACTCATCTACTTCTCTACCCTCTCTCTTGCTAGATCAAGGAGGTGTAGATAGCCATCGAGTTGTACGTGTGCTGAACACGGAGGTGTCATCCGTTCGGCACTAGATCGGGACGGATCGTGATGGGATCGCGGGATGGAGCGTGATGAGATCGTGGGACGGATCATGATTGGATCGCGAAGACGTATGACTACAACAACCGCGTTATATACGCTTCCGCTTAGCGATCTACAACGGTATGTAGATGCACTCCCCCCTCTCGTAGATGTTGATCTCCGTAGATCGATCTTAGTGAGCGTAGGAAAAATTTTATTTTCCATGCGACGTTCCCCAACAGTGGTATCAGAGCTAGGTCTATGCGTAGATGGCATCTCGAGTAGAACACAAAGGAGTTTGTGGGCATTGATATTCAGATTGCTTCCCTCCTTTGTCTTTTCTTGATTCCACGGTATCGTTGGATGAAGCGGTCCGAACCAACTTTACTCGTCTATGTACGAGAGACCGGTTCCATCGACACACATGCAACTTGTTGCATAAAGATGGATGGCGGGTGTATGTCTCTCCTACTCTTATTGAATCGGATTCGACAAAAGGCGGTCCTTGTAGAAGGTTAAATAGCAACTTGCATATCATCGTTGTGGTTTTTGCGTAGGTAAGAAGTGTTCTTACTAGATATCCATAGCAACCATGTAAAATATTCAACTATAAATTAGAGGACGTCTAACTTGTTTTTGCAGGGTATGTTGTGATGTGATATGGCCAAACACATGATGATATATATTTGATGTATGAGATAATCATGTTGTAATATATCGACTTGCATGCCGATGCTACGACAACCGGCAGGAGCCATAGGATTGTCTTTAATTATTGTATGAGCTTCGTGTCACTCATAAGCGCTATGTAATGCTTTACTTTATCGCTAAACGATAGCAAGGTAGTACAAACATGGTTGACGCGACAACCTCGATGGCAACACAATGATGGAGATCATGATGTGGTGCCGGTGATGATGGAGATCATGTCGGTGCTTTGTAGATGGATATCAAAAGCACAAGTTTAGGGTCATATCATGTCACTTATGATTTGCATGCGATGTTAATCCTTTTTATGCATCTTGTTTTGCTTAGGATGACGGTAGCATTATAAGGTGATCCCTCACTAAAATTTTAAGATAAAATTGTGTTCTCCTCAAGTGTGCACCGTTGTCAAAGTGTTTTTTTTTTGAGACACCACATGATGATCGGGTGTGATAGATTCTACGTTCACATACAATGGGTGCAAGACTGTTCTGCACACGCGGAACACTCGGGTTAAACTTGACGAGCCTAGCATGTACAGACATGCCCTCGGAACACAAGAGACCGAAAGGTCGAGCATGAGTCATATAGTAGGTATGATCAACATGGAGATGTCATCATTGAAGCCACCTTATCTCACGTGATGATCGGACATGGGTTGGTGAATTTGGATCATGTACCACTCAAATGACCAGAGGGATATCAAATTGAGTGGGAGTTTTTTAATAATATGATTAATTGAACTCATTATCTTGAACATAGTCAAAATGTCTTTACGGATTATGTAGTAGATGTTTAGCTTGCGTTGTAGCTCCCCTGTGTTTTGATATGTTTCTAGAAAAAGCTAAGTTGAAAGATGATAGTATCAATTATGCGGACTAGGTCCGTAAACTGAGATTGTCCTCATTGCTGCGCAAAAGGCTTATGTCTTTAATGCACCATTCGTTGTGTTGTCCCAAGCGTCGTGTGTGGATGTTACAAACATCTGATAAACATGTTTTAATGACTACTTGATAGTTCACTGTGTGATGCTTTACGACTTAGAATTGAGGAGCTCAAGGACGGAACATATGAGATGTTCCAAGAGCATGCCCGTGTTGAGAGGTATGAGACCTCCGATAAAATTCTTTGCCTACAAAGTAAACGAGAAAAGTTCAATCGTTAAGCGTGTGCTCAGATTGTGTGGGTGCTACAATTACTTAAATCGAGTGGGAGTTGATCTTTCAGATAAAATAGTGATTGACATAGTTCTCCAAAGTCACTTCCACTAAGCTGCCGAGCTTCGTGATGAATTATATCATACCAGGAATGAAGAAGATGATCCCTCGGAGTTAATCTTCCAGATAAGATAATGATTGACATAGTGTTTAGTAGTACAAACCATAATGTATTTATCATACACAGATCAACTGGACCAAAAGTGAAAAAGAAAATACTAGAATTAAACTTGGCACCAGCCCACCTTCACAGATCAACTGGACAAAATATGATTAATTGAGCCGAAAGTCAGCAGCATGGAGCCGGCGGGTTTGTTGAGGCATGAGAGCCACGGAGGAGGAGGAGGAGGAGATAGATCCCTTTTCTGCCCACTGCACTGCACGGCCGAGGCTGAATTGCCGAGGACGTGATTAGGGAACCAACCAACAAACCAACACCAACCAACGACACATGAAATTATTGGTGGCTAGGCCCGCCCGAATTTTCGTTCCATAAGAGCATCTCCAACAGCCGCGCTATACTAGCGCCGCGCGGCAAAAAAGGCTAGTATAGCGCGCGCGCAACGCAGCGGACAGCTCCAGCAGACGCGCTAAAACCGCGCGCGCGGTAAAACGATTTGGACGCGCTGGTCATAGCCCCATCCCGCGCTGCGTATTTCGGGCGCTCACTTCGGCGTGCGGCAGACTCGAGCGCGCGCGCGAACTCTCCCTTTCTTCCTCCTTTCTCCCGTGCGCGCCTGCGCCAGCGCCCCTGCCACCATGGACGCGCACACCGGCGCCCCGCTAACCCCGCTGTATAGCCGCGACCCCCCCCCCCCCCCCGCCGCCGCCGCCGCCTCCGCTGAAAACCCTAGCGCGGCCGCCGTTGGCGCTGGCACCGCCGCCGCCGGAGCTCCGCCGACCGTCGGCCTCGCGCGCAGCCTCTTCTTGCCGCTGCGGATGACCACGCCGACGGGTGGCGTCGCGCCGGCGCCGTCTCGTGCCGCCGCCGCACCGTTGGAGCGGAAGAAAGGAAAAACATCCGCGAAGAAGAAGACGACGGACGGCTCCGGTAGCTCGAAGCCGAAGAAGAAGGTTGCAGTTTGCCGGCCGGGCGCGGCGTCTACCGAAGCGCCGGCGAGCTCACTCGTTGAGCCGGCGGCGGACGCGCACCACGTGTTTGATGAAATGCCCCCAAGGTGAAAAAAATTCCAACTTTTATTTTCTTTGTTTTTTTTCAATGCATCATCATATAGATAGCTTATTTGCATTGTCACAAAACTTTGTAGTCTCAACGATGATGCATACATGTCAACTATGGGTGTTGGGTCCAACAATTCGCATTGGTCTCAAACCAATGACATCCATTTGGACGACCATGAGTTTGAGGTGGACGAGGAGGGTGAGGGCATTATCGAGGCGCCGAAAGGAAGAGCGGGCAATTACACCACCAACGATGACAAGTTACTATGCAATACTTGGTTGCAAGTGTCGAGGGATCCATCCGTTGGAGGTGATCAAAGTAGAGATGCTTATTGGGGGCGAATGAAAGAATACTTTGATGCTCAGAACGTGAGTGGAATAGACCGCTCTGAGAGATCACTTCGGTCCCGATGGTCGACAATCAACTCGGATTGTCAAAAGTGGGCGGCCGCACAGAAGGCAGTTGACAAGCTTAACCCAAGTGGCACAAATGAGGATGATAGAGTAAGTGGCATCTCATACATGTTCATCATACTTGTTTTTGGTGTGAGAAGTGCTAACTTGTTTTGTTTTTCTTGTAGTACAACATTGCCCAAAACTTGTTCAAAGAAGAGACGAGGACAACCAAGAAGGGGAAGATCAAGAAAGGAAAAATCTTTACCTTGCCTCATTGCTACGAAGTGTTGAAGGATGATGAGAAATGGAAGAAGCGTGAAGATTTGGATGATTTGCATTTGAGCAACAAACGCAAGCGCACAATTGAGTTGAATGATGATGAGGAGGAGGATGATGCATCAACTGATGATGGCAAGAGAAGCCCCACACCCAACTCGGTTTCATACTCGAAACCAAAACGACCGGATGGGTGCAAGAAGGACAAAACCGAAAAGAAGAAGAGGAAAGGAGATGATGAGCTCACAAATGCTATGGAAGCTATTGTGAAGGCAAGAAAAGAAGCCAACGAGGTGAGGAAAATGGCAAGGAACCAAGATGCCGCGGCCGAGGAGAGGAGGTTGGCGGCCGAGGAGAGGAGGGTGGCCGCCGAGGAGAGGAAAGTGGCATTGGAGGAGAGGAAGGTGGGCATGGAGGAGCGAGCTAAGTTGTTGGAATGGGAAAATCACTTGTTCTTCTTGGACACATCTTTGTTCAATGATGTGCAAAAGGAATATGTCAACCTTGCCCGTGAAGAAGTGTTGATTCAAAAAAGAGCCATGATCCGCACAATGGGTGGCGGTGGCCTTGGCGGCATGGGTGGCGGTGGCCATGGCGGCATGGGTGGCGGTGGGCTCGGCGCCATGGGAGGCATGGGCCTCGGCGCCATGGGAGCCATGGGTGGCGGTGTCCTTGGTGGCATGGGTGGCGGTGGCTTCGGCGCCATGGGTGGCTTTGGAGCACCCTCCAACGCTATGGGAGGCATGGGTGGCATGAGTTTTGCTTCTCTCATGGGCGGCATGGGTGCACCTCCGGCCATGGGTGGAATGTCTTTCGATGTGCCTCACACACATACCCATGAAAATGCCGTTGAAGATCTTGCCAAGACCGTCGGAGCTACACGTGATGCGGTGCGTGATGAGGTTAGGGAGGAAGATTCTGTTGGAAATATGCCCTAGAGGCAATAATAAATTAGTTATTATTATATTTCTTTGTTCATGATAATCGTTTATTATCCATGCTATAATTGTATTGATTGGAAACACAATACTTGTGTGGATACATAGACAAAACATTGTCCCTAGTAAGCCTCTAGTTGACTAGCTCGTTGATCAAAGATGGCCAAGGTTTCCTGGCCATAGGCAAGTGTTGTTACTTGATAACGGGATCACATCATTAGGAGAATCATGTGATGGACTAGACCCAAACTAATAAGACGTAGCATGTTGATCGTGTCATTTTGTTGCTACTGTTTTCTGCGTGTCAAGTATTTGTTCCTATGACCATGAGATCATATAACTCACTAACACCGGAGGAATGCTTTGTGTGTATCAAACGTCGCAACGTAACTGGGTGACTATAAAGATGCTCTACAGGTATCTCCGAAGGTGTTAGTTGAGTTAGTATGGATCGAGACTGGGATTTGTCACTCCGTGTGACGGAGAGGTATCTCGGGGCCCACTCGGTAATACAACATCACACACAAGCCTTGCAAGCAATGTAACTTAGTGTAAGTTGCGGGATCTTGTATTACGGAACGAGTAAAGAGACTTGCCAGTAAACGAGATTGAAATAGGTATACGGATACTGACGATCGAATCTCGGGCAAGTAACATACCGAAGGACAAAGGGAATGACATACGGGATTATATGAATCCTTGGCACTGAGGTTCAAACGATAAGATCTTCGTAGAATATGTAGGATCCAATATGGGCATCCAGGTCCCGCTATTGGATATTGACCGAGGAGTCTCTCGGGTCATGTCTACATAGTTCTCGAACCCGCAGGGTCTGCACACTTAAGGTTCGACGATGTTTTATGCGTATTTGAGTTATATGGTTGGTTACCGACTGTTGTTCGGAGTCCCGGATGAGATCACGGACGTCACAAGGGTTTCCGGAATGGTCCGGAAACGAAGATTGATATATAGGATGACCTCATTTGGTTACCGGAAGGTTTTCGTGCATTACCGGAAAAGTTTCGGGCTCATCGGTAGTGTACCGGGAGTGCCGGGAGGGGTGCCGGGGACCATCGGGAGGGGTGTCACGCCCCAAGGGGTCTTATGGGCTATGGGAAGAGATAAACCAGCCCCTAGTGGGCTGGAATAAGTTCCCACTAAGGCCCATAAGGTTTGAGAAGGAAAAAAACACAAGGTGGAAAGAGTTTCCAAGTGGGAAGGTGGAATCCTACTCCAAGTAGGATTGGAGTAGGACTCCTCCACCTCCAATTTCGGCCAAACCTTTAGGTTTTGAGGCTGCCTCCTCCCCTCCCTCCCACCTATATATACGGAGGTTTTAGGGCTGATTTGAGACGACTTTTCCACGGCAGCCCGACCACATACCTCCATAGTTTTTCCTCTAGATCGCGTTTCTGCGGAGCTCGGGCGGAGCCCTGCTGAGACAAGATCATCACCAACCTCCGGAGCGCCGTCACGCTGCCGGAGAACTCTTCTACCTCTCCGTCTCTCTTGCTGGATCAAGAAGGCCGAGATCATCGTCGAGCTGTACGTGTGCTGAACGCGGAGGTGCCGTCCGTTCGGTACTAGATCGTGGGACTGATCGCGGGATTGTTCGCGGGGCGGATCGAGGGACGTGAGGACGTTCCACTACATCAACCGCGTTCACTAACGCTTCTGCTGTACGATCTACAAGGGTACGTAGATCACTCATCCCCTCTCGTAGATGGACATCACCATGATAGGTCTTCGTGCGCGTAGGAAAATTTTTGTTTCCCATGCGACGTTCCCCAACAGTGGCATCATGAGCTAGGTTCATGCGTAGATGTCTTCTCGAGTAGAACACAAAAGTTTTTGTGGGCGGTGATGTGCGTTTTGCTGCCCTCCTTAGTCTTTTCTTGATTCCGCGGTATTGTTGGATTGAAGCGGCTTGGACCGACATTACTCGTACGCTTACGAGAGACTGGTTTCATCGTTACGAGTAACCCCCTTTGCTCAAAGATGACTGGCAAGTGACTGTTTCTCCAACTTTAGTTGAATCGGATTTGACCGAGGAGGTCCTTGGATGAGGTTAAATAGCAACTCATATATCTCCGTTGTGGTGTTTGCGTAAGTAAGATGCGATCCTACTAGATACCCTCGGTCACCACGTAAAACATGCAACAACAAAATTAGAGGACGTCTAACTTGTTTTTGCAGGGTATGATTGTGATGTGATATGGCCAACGATGTGATGTGATATATTGGATGTATGAGATGATCATGTTGTAATAGAAATATCGACTTGCACGTCGATGGTACGGCAACCGGCAGGAGCCATAGGGTTGTCTTTATACTAACGTTTGTGCTTGCAGATGCGTTTACTATTTTGCTAGGATGTAGCTTTAGTAGTAATAGCATAAGTAGCACGACAACCCCGATGGCAACACGTTGATGGATGATCATGGTGTGGCGCCGGTGACAAGAAGATCGTGTCGGTGCTTTGGTGATGGAGATCAAGAAGCACGTGATGATGGCCATATCATGTCACTTATGAATTGCATGTGATGTTAATCCTTTTATGCACCTTATTTTGCTTAGAACGACGGTAGCATTATGAGGTGATCTCTCACTAAAATTTCAAGACGAAATTGTGTTCTCCCGACTGTGCACCGTTGCGACAGTTCTTCGTTTCGAGACACCACGTGATGATCGGGTGTGATAGACTCAACGTTCACATACAACGGGTGCAAAACAGTTGCACACGCAGAACACTCGGGTTAAGCTTGACGAGCCTAGCATGTGCAGACATGGCCTCGGAACACATGAGACCGAAAGGTCGAGCATGAATCGTATAGTTGATATGATTAGCATAGGGATGCTTACCACTGAAACTATTCTCGACTCACGTGATGATCGGACTTGAGATAGCGGATTTGGATCATGTACCACTCAAATGACTAGAGAGATGTACTTTTTGAGTGGGAGTTCTTAAGTAATATGATTAATTGAACTAATTGTCATGAACATAGTCTAATGGTCTTTGCGAATTACGATGTAGCTTGCGCTATAGCTCTACTATTTTATATGTTCCTAGAGAAAATTTAGTTGAAAGTTGATAGTAGCAAACTTTGCAGACTGAGTCTGTAAAACCGAGGATTGTCCTCGTTGCTGCACAGAAGGCTTATGTCCTTAATGCACCACTCAGTGTGCTGCACCTCGAGCGTCGTCTGTGGATGCTGTGAACATCCGACATACACGTTTCTGATGACTACACGATAGTTCAGTACAAAAATACTTAATGGCTTAGAAGCAAGGCGCCGAAAACGTTGTAAAACGTCACGGAGCATAAGTGATGTTCTAAAGAGATGAAATTGTGATTTCATGCTTGTGCCCTTGTTAAAGAGGTACAAGACCTCCAACAAGATTCTTTGTCCACAAAGTAAAGGAGAAAGGCTCAATCGTTGAGCGTGTGCTCAGATTGTCTGAGTACGACAATCACTTGAATCAAGTGGGAGTTAATCTTCCAGATGAGATAGTGATGGTTCTCCAAAGTCACTGCCACCAAGCTGTGAGAGCTTCGTGATGAACTATAACATATCAAGGATAGATACAATGATCCTTGAGCGATTCGCAATGTTTGACACTGCGAAAGTAGAAATCAAGAAGGAGCATCAATAGTTGATGGTTAGTAAAACCACTAAGTTTCAAGAAAGGCGAGGGCTAGAAGGGATACTTCGTGAAACAGCAAAACAGTTGCTGCGCTAATGAAGAGACCCAAGATTAAACCCAAACCCGAGACTAAGTGCTTCTGTAATGAGGAGAACAGTCACTAAGGCGGAGCAACTCTAGATACTTGGTAGATAAGTGGGCTGGCAAAAGTCGAAAGAAGTATATTTGATATACATGATGTTGATGTGTACTTTACTAGTACTCCTAGTAGCATAAGGGTATTGGATACCGGTTCGGTTGCTAAGTGATTAGTAACACGAAATGAAAGCTACGGCATAAATGGAGACTAGCTAAAGGCGAGGTGACGATACGTGTTGGAAGTGTTTCCAAGGTTGATATGATCAAACGTCGCACGCTCCCTCTACCATCGGGATTGGTGTTAAACCTAAATAATCGTTATTTGGTGCTTGCGTTAAGCATGAACATGATTGGATCGTGTTTATTGCAATACGATTATTCATTTAAAGAGAATAATGGTTACTCTATTTGCTTGAATAATCACCTTCAATGGTTTATTGAATCTCGATCGTAGTGTTACACATGTTCATGATATTGGTGCCAAAAGATACGAGTTAATGATGATAGTACCACTTACTTGTGGCACTGCCGCTTGAGTCATGTTAGTATAAATTGCATGAAGAGGCTCCATGCTGATGGACCTTTGTACTCACCTGATTTCGAATCACTAGTGACATGCAAATCATACCACATGAGCAAGGCCTTGCTTTCATTGCGATGTAACAAGATAGTAACTTGTTGGAAGTGATACATTTTGATGTATGCAGTCCAATGGGTTCTGAGGCACGCAGTGGATATCATTATGTTCTTACTTCAATGATGATTTGAGTAGATACTAGAGTATTTACTTAATGAATCACAAGTCTGAAATATTGAAAAGTTCAATTCTGTTTCGGAGTGAAGTTCGTCGTAACAAGAGGATAAACTGTCTACGATATGATCATAGAAATGAATATCTGAGTTACGAATTTTTGGTACACAGTTAAGACAATGTGGAAATTGTTTCACAGTTCATGCCACCTGGAACATCATGGTGTGATGATGTGTCTGAACATCATAGCCACACACTATTTAGTATGGTGCATGCTGGGATGTCTCTTATCGAATTACCACTATCGTTTATGGGTTATGCATTAGAGACAACCACATTCACTTTAAATGGGGCACCGCGTATTTCCGTTAAGATGACACAGTATAGACTGAGGTTTAGAGAAATCTAAACTGTCGTTTCTTGAAAGTTTGGGGCTTCGAAACTTATGTGAAAAAGGTTTTAGTCTGATAAGCTCGAACCCAAAGCGGATAAATGCATCTTCATAGGATATCCAAAACAGTTGGGTACATCTCCTATCTCAGATCCGAAAGCAAAGTGTTTGTTTCTAGAAACGGATCCTTTCTCGAGGAAAGGTTTCTCTCGAAAGAATTGAGTGGGAGGGTAGTAGAACTTGATAAGGTTATTGAACCATCACTTCAACCAGTGTGTAGCAGGGCGCAGGAAGTTGTTCCTGTGGCGCCTACACCAATTGAAGTGGAAGCTGATGATGGTGATCATTGAGCTTCGAATCAAGTTACTACAAACCTCGTAGGTCGACAAGGTCGCGTACTGCTGCAGAGTAGTACGGTAACCCTGTCTTGGAGGTCATGTTGTTGAACAACAGTGAACCTACGAGTTATGGAGAAAGCGATGGTGGGCCCAGATTCCGACAAATGGCTGGAAGCCATGAAATCCGAGAGAGGATCCATGGATGAAAACGAAGTGTAGACTTTGGAAGAACTACTTGATGGTCATAGGACTATTGAGTAAAGATGGATCTTTAAAAGGAAGACAGACGATGATAGTGATAAGTCACTATTAAGAAAAGCTCGACTTGTCGCAAAGATGTTTCCGACAAGATCAAACAGTTGACTATGATGAGACTCTCACTCGTAGCGATGCTAAAAGTCTGTTAGAATTATGTTAGTAGTTGCTGCATTATTTATGAAATATTGCACATAGGATGTCAAAACATTGTTTCCTCGATGGTTTCCTTGAGCAAACATTGTATGTGATACAGCCAGAAGGTTTTGTCGATCCTAAATATACTAGCAAGTATGCAAGCTCCAGTGATCCTTCAATGGACTGGTGCAAGCATCCCGGAGTTGGAATAAGCACTTTGATGAGATGATCAAAGATTTTGGGTGTGTACAAGGTTTATGAGAAACTTGTATTTCCAAAGAAGTGAGTGGGAGCACTATAGAATTTCTGATAGGTATATGTGGTTGACATATTGTGGATCAGAAGTAATGTAGAATTTCTGTAAAGCAGACAAGATTGTTTGAAAGAAGTTTTCAAAGGAGTACCTGGATTACGCTACTTGAACATTGAGCATCAAAGATCTATGGAGATAGATCGAAAACGCTTAATAGAAGTTTCAACAAGATGCATGCCTTGACAAGTTTTTTGAAAGAGTTCAAAATAGATCAGCAAAGAAGGAGTTCTTGGTTGCGTTGTGAGGTGTGAATTTGAGTAAGACTCAAAACCCGACCACGGCAGAATAAAGAGAATAGACGAAGGTCGTCTTCTATGCCTTAGCCGTAGAATCTAAAGTATGCCATGCTGTGTACCGCACCTGAAGTGTGCCTTGACTCAAAGTATGTTGAGAGGTACAGAGAGTGATCCATGATTGAATCACTAGCAGCGGTCAAAATTTATCCTTAGTAACAAATGGACTAAGGAATTTTTCTCGATTATGGAGGTGGTTAAAGAGTTCGTCGTAAAGGGTAACGTCGATGCAAGCTTTGACACTAATCTGAATAACTATGAGTAGTGAAACGGATTCATATAGTAGAGTGGATATTTGGAGCATTTCCGAATAGCACGTAGTAGCAGCATCTATAAGATGACATAAAGATTTGTAAAGAACGCACGGATCTGAAAGTTTCAGAACCGTTGACTAAAACCTCTCTCACAAGCAAGACATGATCAGACCCCATAACTATATGGGTGTTGGATTCGTTGGAATCACATGGTGATGTGAACTAGATTATTGACTCTAGTGCAAGTGGGAGACTGTTGGAAATATGCCCTAGAGGCAATAATAAATTAGTTATTATTATATTTCTTTGTTCATGATAATCGTTTATTATCCATGCTATAATTGTATTGATTGGAAACACAATACTTGTGTGGATACATGGACAAAACACTGTCCCTAGTAAGCCTCTAGTTGACTAGCTCGTTGATCAAAGATGGCCAAGGTTTCCTGGCCATAGGCAAGTGTTGTTACTTGATAACGGGATCACATCATTAGGAGAATCATGTGATGGACTAGACCCAAACTAATAAGACGTAGCATGTTGATCGTGTCATTTTGTTGCTACTGTTTTCTGCGTGTCAAGTATTTGTTCCTATGACCATGAGATCATATAACTCACTAACACCGGAGGAATGCTTTGTGTGTATCAAACGTCGCAACGTAACTGGGTGACTATAAAGATGCTCTACAGGTATCTCCGAAGGTGTTAGTTGAGTTAGTATGGATCGAGACTGGGATTTGTCACTCCGTGTGACGGAGAGGTATCTCGGGGCCCACTCGGTAATACAACATCACACACAAGCCTTGCAAGCAATGTAACTTAGTGTAAGTTGCGGGATCTTGTATTACGGAACGAGTAAAGAGACTTGCCAGTAAACGAGATTGAAATAGGTATACGGATACTGACGATCGAATCTCGGGCAAGTAACATACCGAAGGACAAAGGGAATGACATACGGGATTATATGAATCCTTGGCACTGAGGTTCAAACGATAAGATCTTCGTAGAATATGTAGGATCCAATATGGGCATCCAGGTCCCGCTATTGGATATTGACCGAGGAGTCTCTCGGGTCATGTCTACATAGTTCTCGAACCCGCAGGGTCTGCACACTTAAGGTTCGACGATGTTTTATGCGTATTTGAGTTATATGGTTGGTTACCGACTGTTGTTCGGAGTCCCGGATGAGATCACGGACGTCACGAGGGTTTCCGGAATGGTCCGGAAACGAAGATTGATATATAGGATGACCTCATTTGGTTACCGGAAGGTTTTCGTGCATTACCGGAAAAGTTTCGGGCTCATCGGTAGTGTACCGGGAGTGCCGGGAGGGGTGCCGGGGACCATCGGGAGGGGTGTCACGCCCCAAGGGGTCTTATGGGCTGTGGGAAGAGATAAACCAGCCCCTAGTGGGCTGGAATAAGTTCCCACTAAGGCCCATAAGGTTTGAGAAGGAAAAAAACACAAGGTGGAAAGAGTTTCCAAGTGGGAAGGTGGAATCCTACTCCAAGTAGGATTGGAGTAGGACTCCTCCACCTCCAATTTCGGCCAAACCTTTAGGTTTTGAGGCTGCCTCCTCCCCTCCCTCCCACCTATATATACGGAGGTTTTAGGGCTGATTTGAGACGACTTTTCCACGGCAGCCCGACCACATACCTCCATAGTTTTTCCTCTAGATCGCGTTTCTGCGGAGCTCGGGCGGAGCCCTGCTGAGACAAGATCATCACCAACCTCCGGAGCGCCGTCACGCTGCCGGAGAACTCTTCTACCTCTCCGTCTCTCTTGCTGGATCAAGAAGGCCGAGATCATCGTCGAGCTGTACGTGTGCTGAACGCGGAGGTGCCGTCCGTTCGGTACTAGATCGTGGGACTGATCGCGGGATTGTTCGCGGGGCGGATCGAGGGACGTGAGGACGTTCCACTACATCAACCGCGTTCACTAACGCTTCTGCTGTACGATCTACAAGGGTACGTAGATCACTCATCCCCTCTCGTAGATGGACATCACCATGATAGGTCTTCGTGCGCGTAGGAAATTTTTTGTTTCCCATGCGACGTTCCCCAACAGATTCATCTTCGAAGGCGGAAGAATCGTCTTCGGAATAAGAGGAAGACGACGAGGAAGATGATTGATGTGTTTTATATGTCTTCAACTTTGTTGGATGAACTTGTATTTTGAACTTGGTTTGCATTTTGAACTTGGTTGGATGAACTTGTGGGGATGACCATCTACTTGTTTGTGTTATATTTCGCATGTTATTGCATTTTGATGAATGTTTCACATTGCATTTTGGGCACTGCAGCGGCGCGCGCACTGCATTTTTGCGCGCTGCTGGAGCGGAGCGCGCGCGCTACATTTTATAGCTACTGCTGGAGCCAGCGCGGCGCGCAAAACAAGTCGACCAGCGCGCGGCAAACTCGTTTTTTAGGCGCGGCGCGAAGCGCGCCTGTTGGAGATGCTCTAATAACACACACAAGGGCCGGGGCCGTACGTGCGCTAGATAGAGTAGAGCATTCCGGGAGAAAGAGAGAGGTCGGCCAACCCAGCTCAGCTGCCATTCTCGGCATGACAGCGATTCTGCGATTGTTCCGTTTCCGATTCTTCATCCCGGCCCACACCCCGCATGGATCTGTTTCATCTTCGCGCATGTTCCTAGCCTCCTCCTCCTTCTTCCTCTTCCTCTCTCTCTCGTACGTCCACGCGTGGGTGGGGCCCCAGCTGAGCTGCATGCATGCCGTTTTCGGCTGATCAACCAGCCACCGGCATCACGGCGCTGCCGTTCTCGGATCGGCAAGCTCCTGACGGCGAGCATGTGAAGGTCAGGGTGAGGGCAGGTGCCGGTATATGTCCATTCCACACGCCCCCCGTCCTTCTTCTTCCTTGTTGCTATCTCTCTCTCTCTCTCTCTCTCTCTCTCTCTCTCTCTCTCTCTCTCTGCTACTGTTGCTGCTTCCGACGTGAGGGACTGAGGAGAGATCATGGCGGCGCCGCCGAGGAGGGACACCGACAAGAGGGCGAGAACCTCCGTCACGGTCAGCCTCCCACACTCCAATCCATCCATCTCTCTCTCGTGCTCGAGACCGATCCTTGACATGCTCGGCAGGTGGACGCCGAGCTGCGGCTAGGCCGGCCGGACAGCAGGGAGAGCAAGTACGTGAAGGTCAGCGTCGATGGAGCCCAGTACCAGCGGAAGATCGACTTGAGGGCATTCGGGGGGTACGCGGAGCTCCGGGCGGCGCTCCTGGGCATGGCCGGCCAGATGCTGGACTTGGGCGTGGCCTATGAGGAATGCATATACCTTCACAATTGCCAGGCGAACATTTTCCGGTAGAATTCCCCTCAATGCAACCAGAAACAATTGCGTCATAAGCACGTGGCAGTCATGAGACTTTAGGTTTTGGAATTTTTTGTCTTTCATATTTACGATTCCCTTTATATTCGACGAGAAACCAGTCGGGACCTTGATACTGAAAAGGACTTCAAAGAAGATTTCCTTCTCTTCCTTAGTAAGAGCGTAGCTGGGACACCCTTGAAACTGCCCTGGATGCATGCCATCTCTTCCTTTATGACGTTCCTGGTCCTCCCGTGCTTCCGGTGTATCTTTTGACTTCCCATACAAGCCCAAGAAGCCTAGAATATTCACGCAGAGATTCTTCGTCAGGTACATCACGTCGATTGCCGAGCGGACCTCATGGACTTCCCAGTAGGGTAGCTCCCAAAATATAGATTTCTTCTTCCACATGGGTACGCGCTTATCAGGGCCGTTAGGAATAGGTTGGCTGCCAGGACCCTTTCCAAAGATTACTTTTAAATCTTTGACCATATCAAATACTTCAACACTAGTACGGATGACAGGCTTCCCCCGGGGTTCTGCCTTGCCATTGAAATGCTTGCCTTTTTTCTTTAAGGGATGCTTGGGCGGAAGAAAACAACGATTGTACGGGTACACATTCTTCCTACATTTGTCCAGATATATACTTTCTGTCTGATCCAAACAGTGCGTGCATGCATTGTATCCCTTGTTTGACTGTCCTGAAATGTTACTAAGAGCAGGCCAATCATTGATGGTTATGAAAAGCAACGCTCGAAGGTCAAATTCCTCTTGTTTGTGCTCGTCCCACACATGTATACCTGGTTCGGCCTACAGCTGTAAAAGTTCATCAACTAATGGCCTTAGGTACACATCAATATCGTTGCCGGGTTGCTTTGGACCTTGGATAAGCACTGGCATCATAATGAACTTCCGCTTCATGCACAACCAAGGAGGAAGGTTGTACATACATAGAGTAACGGGCCAGGTGCTGTGATTGCAACTCTGCTCCCCAAAAGGATTCATGCCATCTGTACTCAGACCTAACCATAAGTTCCTTGCGTCAGCTGCAAATCTCGGGAACTCTCTCTCAATTTTTCTCCACTGCCGACCATCAGCGGTGTGCCTCAACTTATCGTCTTTCATACGATCTTTCATGTGCCATCGCAACAACTTCACATGATCTTTATTTCTGAACAGACGTTTCAACCGTGGTATTATAGGAGCATACCACATCACCTTGGCAGGAACCCTCTTCCTGGGTGGCTTGCCCTCAATATCACCAGGGTCATCTTTTCTGATCTTATACCGCAATGCAATGCATACCGGGCATTTACCATATTCTCGTACTTCTCACCGCGGTAGAGGATGCAGTCATTAGGGCATGCATGTATCTTCTGCACGTCTAATCCTAGAGGGCAGACAAGCTTCTTTGCTTCGTACGTGCTCGCGGGCAATTCGTTCTTTCTTGGAAGCATCTTCTTCATCAGTACCAGCAACTTTTCGAATGACGAGTCAGTCACACCGGTCTCTGCCTTCCACTTCAGCAATTCCAGTGTGCTACCCAGCTTCTTCTGGCCATCTTCACAAGTTGGGTACAACAATTTGTTGTGGTCCTGTAACATCTGCTCGAACTGCAAGCTCTCCTTTTCTGTGTCGCAACCTCGCCGTGCATCAGAAATGACCCGGCCAAGATCATCAGCGGGCTCATCTGGTTCCCGTTCTTCATCCTGATCTTCTTCTTCATTGTCTTCCATTGCGGTATCAGCATACTCAGAGAACATAGATCGGTAGTTTTCATCATCGTTCTCTTCTTCTTCATCGTCGTCTTCCATCATAACCCATCTTTCTCCGAGCTTGGTCCAAACATTATAGCCCGACATAAAACCGGACCGAAGCAGGTGGCTCTGAATGACTCTTGAGGAAGTGTAATCCTTCTCATTCCGACATTCAACACATGGACAAAACATAAAGCCACCACCATGCTTGTTCGCATCGGCTGCATCTCGAAAAGAATGCACGCCTTCTCTGTAAGCGGCTGTGCGTCGATCACCGTACATCCATGGATGGCTCATCTGCGTTATACGACAGTATATCAAATACAATCACGATCCTAAAAATTAGTACCGCACGGTCTAAACGAGGAAATATAGTTGCTAACCTTTTAGAATAAGTAGAAATAAAGAGGAAGAGGTTTAAGCGTGGCTCGGGCATCTCATATCGTAGTTGTGTTCGGTGAACTGAAGCGGCATCGCTCTAACACACATTTCAACAAACACCTCTAGTGCATCAAAAAAAATGGAGAGCTAGCACACACCCACACTCTTCCATCCAAGAAAAATGCAAGGAAGAGGGGAGAGGGGGGTTGTGCTATATATAGGTAGAGGACTTTAGTCCCGGTTTGAGACACAAACCGGGACTAAAGGTGGCGCACATGCGGGCTGCACACCGCGTAGCCCTTTAGTCCCGGTTTGGGACACAAACCGGGACTAAAGGCTCCTTACGGGCCGGGACCAAAGCCTCGTGGGAGGCATTGCGATTTGGGGCGACGTGGCCGGGCCTTTAGTCCCGGCCCAGAGGCAGGCCGGGACTAAAGGGTCCAGGTCAAAGGCCCGTTTTCCACTAGTGTAGTCAAAATGTCTTTACGGATTATGTAGTAGATGTTTAGCTTGCGTTGTAGCTCCCCTGTGTTTTGATATGTTTCTAGAAAAAGCTAAGTTGAAAGATGATAGTATCAATTATGCGGACTAGGTCCGTAAACTGAGATTGTCCTCATTGCTGCGCAAAAGGCTTATGTCTTTAATGCATCATTCGTTGTGTTGTCCCAAGCGTCGTGTGTGGATGTTACAAACATCTGATAAACATGTTTTAATGACTACTTGATAGTTCACTGTGTGATGCTTTACGACTTAGAATTGAGGCGCTCAAGGACGGAACATATGAGATGTTCCAAGAGCATGCCCGTGTTGAGAGGTATGAGACCTCCGATAAAATTCTTTGCCTACAAAGTAAACGAGAAAAGTTCAATCGTTAAGCGTGTGCTCAGATTGTCTGGGTGCTACAATTACCTGAATCGAGTGGGAGTTGATCTTCCAGATAAGATAATGATTGACATAGTTCTCCAAAGTCACTGTCACTAAGCTGCCGAGCTTCGTGATGAACTATATCATACCAGGGATGGAAAAGATGATCCCTGGAAGTTGATCTTCTAGATGAGATAATGATTGACATAGTGTTTAGTAGTACAAACCATAATGTATTTATCATACACAGATCAACTGGACCAAAAGTGAAGAAAAAAAATACTAGAATTAAACTTGCCACCAGCCCACCATCATAGTGACTCCCGAGTCGGGCAACGCCGGTTTGTTGAGCCGAAAGTCAGCAGCATGGAGCCGGCGGGTTTGTTGAGGCGTGAGGGCCACGGAGGAGGAGATAGATCCCTTTTCTGCCCACTGCACTGCACGGCCCAGGCTGAATTGCCGAGGACGTGATTAGGGAACCAACCAACAAACCAACACCAACCAACGACACATGAAATTATTGGTGGCTAGGCCCGCCCGAATTTTCGTTCCATAATAACACACACAAGGGCCAAAACGGCCGGGGCCGTACGTGCGCTAGATAGAGAGTAGAGCATTCCGGGAGACAGAGAGAGGCCCGGCCAACCCAGCTCAGCTGCCATTCTCGGCATGACAGCGATTCTGCGATTGCTCCGTTTCCGATTCTTCGTCCCGGCCCACACCCCGCATGGATCTGTTTCGTCTTCGCGCATGTTCCCAGCCTCCTCCTCCTTCTTCCTCTTCCACGCGTAGGAGGGTGGGGCCCCAGCTGAGCTGCATGCATGCCGTTTTCGGCCGATCAACCAGCCACCGGCATCGCGGCGCTGCCGTTCCCGGATCGGCAAGCTCCTGACGGCGAGCATGTGACGGTCAGGGTGAGGGCAGGTGCCGGTATATGTCCATTCCACACGCCCCCCGTCCTTCTTCTTCCTTGTTGCGATCTCTCTCTCTCTGCTACTGTTGCTGCTTCCGACGTGAGGGACTGAGGAGAGATCATGGCGGCGCCGCCGAGGAGGGACACCGACAAGTGGGCGAGAACCTCCGTCACGGTCAGCCTCCCACACTCCCATCCATCCATCTCTCTCTCTCGTGCTCGAGACCGATCCTTGACATGCTCGGCAGGTGGACGCCGAGCTGCGGCTGGGCCGGCCGGACAGCAGGGAGAGCAAGTACGTGAAGGTCAGCGTCGACGGAGCCCAGTACCAGCGGAAGATCGACTTGAGGGCATTCGGGGGGTACGCGGAGCTCCGGGCGGCGCTCCTTGGCATGGCCGGCCAGATGCTGGACTTGGGCGTGGCCTACGAGGACCACGAGGGCAACATCATGCTCGCCGGCGACCTCCCCTGGGACCTGTTCCTCGCGGACTGCAAGAGCGTCAGGATCATGAGACGGTCGACGATGATGCATGGCGACGAGCAGCTGCACTAGCTAGAGCACCAACGCAAAAACTGTAGCTGATACACAGTGAAATTGATCCGCAGCTCCCTCCGCCTCTACCTCTGGTACTCCGCCTCTGATCCTGTAGCTGATACACAGTGAGATTGATCTGCAGCTCCCTCCGCCTCTGCCTCTGGTACTCCGCCTCTGATCCTGTAGCTGATACACAGTGAAACTGATCTGCAGCCCCCTTTGCCGCGATCGTGTTGATCACCAGCAATGCTCGTGTTCCTCAGGAAGAAGTTAAGATTCAGTTAAAATTTTAGTTTTTCAGCAATGCAGCATTGAGCCTGAACCTTTTTTGACAGTACAAGCAGTGCAGTTTTGACAGTATAAATGGGGTGCAATACAACATGACTAAACTTAAGAGAGCAACAGAAATTCTTTGATGTAATTTCAGTTAACTGAAAACAACAACGCTGCAAGTTGAGGTTTAATTTACAGGAGTATCTTCAACTTTAAAAGTGTAGTCGTAACTTGACTATTTACCGTAAGATCAAGAGCTTCATCTTATGAAAAGTGTTTGTGTAGTGTTAATTTACTGTAGAAGTGTTAGTGTTCAGTTCACAGTATAAATTATAATGTCAAATTCAGTTGACAGTAACTGAATTTTCATGACTCCTAAATTATCTTGTAACTGAATTATCTTTACCAAAGACTGAACATAAAATTCCCTTCTACAGTTTCCTACCTCCACAACGTCGCGCAGCAGCGTCGATTCCTGAGGGCTCTGGTCTGAAATTGCATTGCAGAGTTCACCGTCAGACTCAAATTCAGGTTCAGTATGACAAGGAATGCGACTCAAGAGAAATGTGATTCAGGTTCAGTATGACAAAGAACACAATACCAGAAGAAATGCGATTCAGGTTCAATATGACAAAGAGAAGACGCTAAGAGAAAAGTGATTCGAGCTCGGGGCGCTGCCCATGCTCGTAAAGGTCTACATTTACCGGAACCAGCTGGACGGCGCCATGCGGAAGGAGCTCGGGAGCCTGCAGAGCGAGGTGGAGATCGACCTGTCAGAGAACAAGCTGACAGGAGCCATCCCCAACGAGCTCGACGAGATACGGATGCTCCGGCTGCTCCATGAGGAGAACAGACCTGTTCATCAACAACCTGACCGGCGCAATTCCGATGGAGTTTCAGAACCTTCCCTACTTGGAGTACGTGCAGTTGGTTCCCCTCACCGAGGACGCCTTGGTGGCGAACGGGATCTCCCCTCCTTCTCCTCCGTGGATGGGTGCACGACCGAGGCGGGGACCGGCGCGTAGGCCCATGACGCGCACCCGTGCACGCACAGGCGCAACGCGAGCCACTTCTGCCTACCTCGAGCCTCCTACGGCGGAGGGGGCGACGAGGAGGATGTGTCGTCGCCGCGCGCGAACAAAAGACGCAGGGGGAGGAAGAAGAAACGATTTTTGGCATGAAAGAGGGGAGATTGGGAAGGCAGGTAAGAGCAAGTCTAGTAGAGCCCTTAAATCCTCAAACCTCTAAAAATAACTGTTTTTTTACAGTTTTTATGAAAAAAAGTCGTACAATAAAACCTCTAAACCCTCAAACCCGTAAAAGAAATTAAGGTTCAATCCTCAAACCTCTTCCTAGCCTATAGAAAATTAGAAATGAGGATTGGGAGGAAACGCGCGGGAGGGAATTCATCCCCCCTCCCCTCCGCCACCGCCCCCAAACCCCGCACCCAACGCCACACCAACGCGGTCGCAGCGTCATCGCCGCCGCTCAAGGAGCAGCAGCAGCAGAGCCAGGACGGCGTCGTCGCTTGTGCGGATGGTGGGGCCGGTGGCGGTGGCGGTGGCGAGGCGGTGGAGGCGGGTGTAGCGGGCGAGGCGATGGAGGTTGACGGCGGCGCTTGTGGGGCCGGGGATGTGGAGGGCTTAGGTGGCAGTGGAGCGGCCGGAGGAGCGCAGCTGGCCTCATCACTGGCGACCGTGTTCCGGATCCGCCTCAAGCAGCCCCCCGCGAGCCTGAGCGTGCCCGAGCTGTGCAGGAACTTGAGGTGTGGCCGCTTGAGTCGCCCACTGCCTCCTTGAACCTATGATGAACTTAAAAGCTACCATTATCTTTGTTTTTATTTTCGTGACGAAGGAAAATGTGTAGCAGAGACAATAACTAGTGCATGAGTTGGGTTCGCTTTGTTTCCCGTGGCCTCCTAAAATGCTATGATCTCGTTTAGAAAAGGGCTAGCTAAACACTGTTAGATATTCCTCTATCTGTTCCCTGAAGTTTACCTTGATCCTTACTTGTTATCCCACCGGAATTCCATTTTCAGACCAAGGAATTTCAGGTGGCAGCATTAATAGCGCCATTTTACTCTAGAGGCGCTTCACAAATTATTTGATCCTTTCAACGAATTGTCCATTTACCTTTTTTCTTATGGTTAGTGATATTCTTTCGCACAAAGTAATGTATTGGATTTTTTGCAGCTCTAATTCAAGCCCACCATTTTGGATTCCTATACACATACTGAATCCAGAGAGACCAACAGAATGTTCTGTTTTCAATGTTAGAGCAGGTAAGCATCTATTCATCAGTTACTCAAAATATTCCTGTATCCTCCATACATGCTGTAATTTGATTATTTTTGTTTGTGAAATGCTGTACTCAACCAAAGAATTCATGTCTCATTGTGTTTCCCTGTTATTACATTCTTAATTGGCAGATTCTCCACGGGACTTTGTTCAGTTCATTGAATGGTCTCCTACGGCATGCCCACGTTCATTATTAGTGGCAAATTTTCATGGGCGGATTACTATATGTGATATGTCATATGATGAAATGTGATAAAATGTGTGATATATGAAATGACAGTTTTAAAGGTTGCGGTTGAGGCAAAGACTAGAACCCTCAAATCCAACCCTTAAAGCAGTTTAAGGGTTGGGTTTGAGGGTTCCAGTATTTGCCCCTGTTTTTCAACCCTTAAAAGTGCCAAAAACTGGCACTTCTCAACCCTTAAAACTGCTTTAAGGGTTTGAGGGTTTGAGGGTTCTACTAGAAATGCTCTAAGGGGGCAGGGGAGCTGCGCGAGGCAGGAAGGAGCTGCGGCGGCGAATGAGGGGAGCTCCATCGCCGGGTCACCGGGTCAAGTGCGTTTTGTGCTAGCCAGTATGACAAACGAATTCTCAAAGTAAAAGTACATCGCAAGTTTTGAAATAGTAGTAGCCGACGTAACACCATTTGAAACATTCCCGAATAATATTTCAAAAATTGAGTGATTTTGTGGACTTACGAACAATTTTCTGAAATGGCGAAACATATTTTGAAATGCGATTCAGGTTCAATATGACAAAGAGCAGACGCCAAAGAGAAATGTGATTCGAGCTCGGGGCGCTGCCGATGCTCGAGGCAGGAAGGAGCTATGGAGGAGGCAGCTGCGGCGGCGAATGAGGGGAGCTCCAGCGCCGGATTGACGGGTCAAGTGCGTTTTCTGCTAGCCAGTATGACAAACGAATTCTCAAACTAAAAGTACATCGCACGTCTTGAAATAGTAGTAGCAGACGTAACACCATTTGGAACATTCCCGAATAATATTTCAATAATTGAGTGATTTTGTGGACTCACGAACAATTTTCTAAAATGGCAAAACATATTTTGAAATTTCTGAACTTTTTTCATAAACATGAACAATTTTCGAATTTGTGAACAAAAGTTCAAAATGGGAACATTTTTTTAAAAATCACGAACATATTAAATATTTTTATAACGTATTTCGAAATGGACAATTCATTCCCAAAAAATATTTATTTTTTTGAAACATGAACATTTTTTATAATATGGAAACATTTTGTATAATATGGGTACAATTTTTGGCAACAGGAACATTTTTCATATAAGTAAAAATTATGAAATTAAGAACAATTTTGAGTCCGTAATACATATTTGAATATTTCATATAAGTAACATTTTTTGAATATTCTAATACATATTTCATATAAGTAACATTTTTTGAATATTCTAATACATATTTGAAAAAAGGAACATTTCACCAAATTCCGAAGAAAAACATTTTTCGAATTTGAAGAACAATTTTGAAAAACCGTGAACAAATTACAAAGCACGAACAAGTTTTTAAATCACAAACATTTTTCGAATCTTGAGAACAAAATTTTGAAAAGAAGAACAATTTTGAAAAACCCCGAACAAATTTGAATGCGTGAACAAATTTTTAAAGAATGAACATTTTTAATAATATGGGTACAATTTTTGGCAACATGAACATTTTTAATATACGTATAATTTATGAAATTCAGCACAATTTTGAATCTGCAAACATTTTATGAATTTTTAAACACATATTTAAAAATGGAACATTTCAAGAAATTCTGAAAACATTTTTCGAATTTGAAGAACAATTTTGAAAAACCGTGAACAAATTATGAAGCACGAATAATTTTTAAAATTACAAATATTTTTTGAATCTTGAAAACAAAATTTTGAAAAGAAGAACAATTTTGAAAAACCCCGAACAAATTTAAAAGCGTGAACAAAGTTTTAAAGCACGAACATTTTTAATAATATGGTTACAATTTTTGGCAACATGAACATTTTTTATATACGTAAAATTTATGATATTCAGCACAATTTTGAATCTGCAAACATTTTATGAATTTTTAAACACATATTTAAAAATGGAACATTTCATGAAATTCTGAAAACATTTTTCGTATTTGAAGAACAATTTTGAAAAACCGTGAACAAATTATGAAGCACGAATAATTTTTAAAATTACAAATATTTTTTGAATCTTGAAAACAAAATTTTGAAAAGAAGAACAATTTTGAAAAACCCCAACAAATTTGAAAGCGTGAACAAAGTTTTAAAGCACGAACATTATTTATAATATGGGTACAATTTTTGGCAACAGGAACATTTTTAATATATGTAAAATTTATGAAATTCAGCACAATTTTGAATCCGCAAACATTTTATGAATTTTTAAACACATATTTAAAAATGGAACACTTCAAGAAATTCCGAAAAGATTTTTCGAATTTGAAGAACAATTTTCAAAAACCGTGAACAAAATACGAAGCATGAACAGTTTTTAAAATCACAAACATTTTTTGAATCTTGAGAACAAAATTTTGAAAAGAAGAACAAATTTGAAAGCGTGAACAAATTTTTAAAGCATGAACAATTTTCGAATTTTGAGAACAAATTTCAAAACCGATAACAATTTTGAAAAACCATGAACAAATTTGGAAGCGCGGGCAATTTATTAAAGCATGGGAAATTTTTGAATCTTGAGGTCAAATTTTTGAAAAGGAGAACAATTTTGAAAAACACCAAAAAAATTTGAAAGAGTGAACTAATTTTTAAAGCACGTACATTTTGCCCAATTTGAGAACAAATTTTGAAACCGAGAACAATAGTGAAAAATGGTGAACAAATTTGGTAGCGCCAACAATTTTGAAAGCACGAACACTTTTTGAATCTTGACAACAAAATTTTGAAATAGAGAACAATTTTGAAAAACCCCGAACAAATTTGGAAGCGCGAAAAAAATTAAAGCACGAACATTTTTTGAATTTTGAGAACAAATTTTGATACTGAGAACAATTTTAAAAACTCCTGAACAAATTTGGAAGCACGAAAAAAAAATTGAATCTTGAGAACAAAATTCAGAAATGGAGAACAATTTTCAAAGAACCCGAAATTTTTTGGAAGCGGAAACAAAATTTTAAATCACGGACATTGTTGAATTTGGAGAACAAATTTTGAAACCGAGAACAATTTTTTAAAAATACTGAACAAATTTGGAAGCACGAACAATTTTTTAAAGCAGGAGCATTTTCTAAATCTTAAGAGCAAATTATGAAACTTAGAAAAAAAAATGAATCTTAAGAACAAATTTTGAGACAAGAACTTTTTTTCAAATCGATAATTTTTTTTGAAAATCCAAAAATATGTTTTTGAAATCTGGAACATTTTTTGAAACAGAAACGGAAAAGAAAAAAAAGGAACAGAAAACAATATGGACAAATAAAAAGAAAAAAAACGGTTCAGGGAACCTTTTAGAAGTTTCCCAAAACTGGAAAAAAAACGGCTGGGAACCTCTAGAAGGTTCCCAAAAACGGGTGTTGCAACCGGCCAGCCCATTGAAATCGAGCCCTCTCCCGCTCTGTGCGAAGCCCCGACACGGCTTCGCACAGAGCGGCGAATAGGGTTTTCCGTGAATGAGAACGCGCGGGGGAGTAGGGGAGTAGCGTGGGGTAGCCGAACAAGGGAGGTCTGGCGTCCATGCTTCTGTGTTGGAGCAGCGGCTTATCGATTGGAGACGACGAGGAGTGCGGGTTGTGTCGGCGGTTTGTTGAGGGGTCCATGCTTCTGTGTCGGAGCGGCGGCTTGTCAATTGGAGACGATGAGGAGTGTGGGTTGTGTTGGCGTTTTGTGAAGGGTTTTTGTGCAAAAACACCACTATGACAAGATTTCCGGGACGGAGGGAGTAAGTGCTTTACGTAGGAGCCTCTTCATCATCTCATGTTGATGTTTTGCTTAGGCCCTGTACAATGCAAGGCACTTAGGTAGGGTGCTTAGATAAATAAACAAGTGTTTCTTTAAGCACCGGTGCTTTTTTGTACGGGATAGACGTTTAATTAGGCGTCTCTTCCGTTGAAATAGTCAATGGTGCTTAAAAACAGGTTTATTTTTCTAAACACTTCCCAAAGCATCTATCATTGTACAAGGCCTATCTATCATTGTACAAGGCCTTAGAAGCGTTTATGTTGTTTCTCTATGTCTTGTTTGGTGCTGTTGCGCATCATATGTCTTGTTTGGTGCTGTTGCGCGATAATGTCAGTCCTGCCATGTCCTCTATGGTGAGAAATTTGGATCAAACTTGAATAAGAATTGTGTCTGGTTAGCTTGTTTGGCAAACTGAATAAGGAGATAGGTAACATATGAAAACACTTACAAATACGCCACCAACATTCTTTGTGTCAACATGGAGTCACTGAGTGGAATCGATCCACACTTCCGGGAGACACAGCACACGACAAATCAAAAGATAATGTGTCGAAACTCTTCAACAAAAAATGGTGTGTAATTGTACATGTATCAGATCAACACTCACTCACTCGTCAATCTTGTCACTGAATCGACCAGACATCATACAAGCCCAACAGCACACTACCACACCAAAAAGCAAGCTGATACACAAGAAGAGCGGGACAGGCTACAGCATTTACAGGCACGGGCAAAGGCCTTCTGACTTCGAGGTCGAGACCAAACGAAAACCATCTGAAGCCAGCCAGTGAAACAATCATGACACGAGGAACACCGCCCCGCGCTCGTCTTTGGTGGCTTCTCTTTCCAAATGGCAAGGATGCCAATCAATAAGGGTTAGTGTTGTACAAAGGGCATGGATCGGTCGGTAGCAACAAAAGGTTACTACCTTGGGCGTGACCCCAGGGCTTCACGGTAGCGCGAAAACAAGCAGCGCTCCATCATGAGACCAGAGGGAAAGAAAGCGTCTCCCATTCAATTGTGTGTTTGTATTGAGAATGTGTGGTCAGTCTACGACATAATTTCCTGGAACACGAGACTGAGCTCCTGCGCTGTGTTTGAAGCTGCCCCTTTTCTTCTGTAAACAGAAAAGTAACAAAGTATGAGCATCACAAAGGGCAAACTCATGTACTCCCTCTGTAAACTAATATATTTAGATTACTACAACTTAAGTTCAGAGTAGTGCTGGTCCAAAACTCCAATACCAATGTTTGTTGGTACAGGTAGAAGACGATGTCCAGTAATGTATATCATATTAAGATTTTCAATAAAAATATTAAGATTATCCGGTACCTCATAAGGGAAGGAAGCTTATTTTTAACTTTCTCCAGTTCTATGAAGCATAAGTTGCACCTCTCCCGCCTACAATAACAAGTAAAATAACATAAGGTAATCTCTAGTAATGGCATATCAGGAAACCATTTGACTGAAACAATACCTTTGTTCTGCTTCAAGATCTACACCAACAGAAGATGGACCAACTGATACTGTTGAATGTATTACAGGCCCAAAAGTCCTGACAAGCTTCACCACCAGTTCCAGTGATACAGCTACATGCCTGCAAAGATTTATTGCAATGTAAAAATAAATAAACAAATGGATGAACGGTGTCATGGCAACTCGCGGTAACAACATATATATGACCGTTTGTACATCAGCCTAGAACATAATCATAACGATACACAAAACAAGAAGAGCTACCTGTCAGTTGTACTATCCAGAAGGTCAGCAAGGACAGGCAGGATACTGGTACATAAATCTAGTGTGATGGCTTCGCTTTTCTCCATCAGAACACTTGCCATATCAGCACATACCTGGAGTTAGCAGAAATCTTATAATTATGAATCAACAATGCAACGGTTATTCCATGCAAAACAGGAAAAAAAGGTTACAGGGTACTGACAGCATGATCAGACATCTTCGCCAGCGCTGAGAAAACACCCCTGATGTCATTTCTTTGCCACATTTGATGCAGAATCTGTGAGGAAGATACATTGGATACACATTTGGATCAGTGTAAATTATAGTCAGTTAAAACATTTGAGGCAGTAAGATACAGTCTGTTAGCAATCATGTTTGGAAGACTATCCGTCCACAGGTGTGCTTTACTATGCTGACTACTGAATAAGATTGTGGTACACTGATAATGTAGTTAACTCAACCAGCCATATTTCATTCTGAAGAAACAAACTCTATTAAATTCTGGAATACCATGACATGGGACAATTAGTATATTTATATTTTTCACATTCTATTGATAGCATGCAGCATATATCTTAGTCAGTTTAAATGTAACACTGTTAGGTTCAGAAAATTCGAGATTAGGAAGTCATATTTCCCCTGCAGGATAACAATATTACACCCCAAAAGAAAAGGTGAAGCACCATACAGACCTGCAATTTTGTCAGTCGCGATCGTGTTGAACTCAAAAATAGATCATGCTCTTCGATTAGAACAGATAAAACATCCTCCTCGCTGGTTACGATATTAGTTTCAGCTGCTTGACTGCTTCCTCTCTGCAAAAGGCACAAAAGAAATTGCAGAAATTAGTTTGTTTATGGTTTTCTTCTTTTAATACATCCAACTTCTAATTTGTCAAACATGATATAACAACAGTATCAAGTAGACAACAACTACAGAGAAAAGATTGGTGCATTGAATCAAACAGTAAGAACAAAAAATAACGGAATGTTCGAAAAGCGTATGGGTTGTCTCACATACAGATGAATACATTCGGCCTCTAGGAGCCCCCAACGCTGAATTGCTTGTTGTTGGTTCTTCGTGACTTGGGGACTGGTCCCTGCCTTCCCAGTTAGAAACAATTGATCTTGTTCTTCCTGGAAATACTATACGATTCAGACCTACAGAACAACTTATTGCAAGCACCAAAGTATACCAAATGACATACCTGCTCTTGAAACTTCAATGTAGCAGTTATCTCTTGGCTTGCGCATTCTAGGAACATCTGTAAAGGAGCACCAAATGCTCAAGCAGTTACAACTTTGTTATACAGGTAATTTTTAGATTGCAACGCATGATTTGTCAAACAAAATTTATGAAGCGAAAACACAAAGGAAAACTAGTAACTCAACAACAGAATAGAGAATTACCAAAGCATTTAGAAAACAAGTTTCCACAGCCAAACAAAGATAAGATAAATTAATCAAATTCACAAGCAACTATTGCATGTGGAAAACATCTAGATCTAGCTACAGAAATGATTGAAGAACCTCGAATGAATAAATTTAGTTGTTCCTAACACTTGATTCAGTACAGGACAAAAGGGAATGGAAATTTCATCAAAGTATCAAACTCATACAAGAATCATGTTTTGAGCACATGATGCAGGAAATCGGGCCCTACTTTTTAGGGGCCGCTTGGAATCGGTGTATTCTAATACACCCGTATTAGTTTTACAACTGTATTTTACTGGTCATCTATGATTTTCAGTAGAAAATAAAAACGACGGATTATGGTCTGTATATTTCACACGTGTAACAGGGTTGAAAACGACAATCCAATCACTGCCTTAGGTAAATCGGGCACCACTAATGGTTGTGAAAACAGAATTCAAATCAAACTACAACAGCACGTAAAACCATAGTTAAAAAAGGCACACCTAAGCGAGCGCTTAAGTGCCCCTAGGCTCTAGGCGATAGCAAAACGCCTAGCGCATAACTGCGCTTAATCTGTGCATAAGCATGCACTTTGGTCAGAAAAGCGCAAGGCGGTCGCAAAACGCACAATTAATGTCTGCGCTTTTTTGAACTATGCGTAAAACAGATAAGCATGTTAAGGGCAAGGAACATACAATTATCATTCCGTTGGCTCGTATTTGATTCTGCTGAACCTGGAAATCCCGACCTGTAAACTGTACCATGCTTTGCATCTTCACGAGATTCTTCGGAAATTACTGTTTGAACAGCACCATTCCTCCGAGGAAGAAATATTTGACAAGTAAGGTCGTTATTTTCAGTATCTTTGCTTCCCACATCAACTTTGTCCATATCAACTTTCACATTGGTTGATTTCCTTGGTTCAGCATACCTGGATTGGATCCTAAATGGCGACACTCTTCCGGCAGAAGGTTCTCTCCTAGAATCAGAGGCCATTTCCATTCTTGAAGTTGCTCTAGGAACAACAACAGGTGCTTCATCAGTGCTTTCTTTTCTTGAATCAATAGTGGACTCGAACCTTCTGCCTGCCTTGGGAAGAACAGGTACAGAATCAGAGGCCATTTCCATTCTGGAAGTAGCCCTGGGAACGGCAGGTGCTGCATCAGCACTTTCTTTCCTAGATTCAGTAGCAGATTCCAACTTTCTGCCTGCCCTAGAAACAGCATCAGGTGCTGAATCAGAGGCCATTTCCATTCTTGAGCTTGTTCTGGGGACAACAGCAGGTGCCACATCAGCACTTTCTGTCCTAGGATCAGTAGCAGGCTCTGTCTTTCTGCTCGTCTTTGAAAGAACAGGGGCCACATCAGCAGCATAAGTTCTTGAACCAGTACCAAGCTCTGCTCCTGAGCTAGTTCTTGGGATGATAACAGCAGCAGGCACCACATCAGTTTTACTGAAATTATGAAGATTAGAAGTGCTGTTACTCTTCAGTGAATTTCTCTTTAAAGTGGTGCCACCAGATGCAAAAGTTGAATTTCCAGCTGTTCTAGTACTGGAGCCAGTTCCGACCCTTTGAGGAGTGCTTGGGACAAAGCCACTTGCTTCATTATCGTAACAAGAACAGACAAAGTACAGATTAGACATATGCTATGTTTCAAACACTAAATTACAAATAAGTCTAAAAAGAGAAGATCAGTGGCATACGAGCTGTCGGCTTAATCTCTTTGGGTGCAGAATCTGAATTTTGAGAAACTGAGAGCCTTCCTGTAGAAGCCTTTAAGTTATTCTCTGAATTTTGTAGAGCTGATGATCGCCCTATGTTAGCCCTTGAACCACTGTCGTTTTGTAATGGCATAGTGCCACCTGATGAAGTCTTCATTTCAGAACGACCATTAAGTAATGCTGAAGTACCAGTTGCATGTGGCTCAAGACGCTGCCAATTGATTGTTTAGTTAGCACTTAGCAGTCAACTAAAAACAAGAGACGACAGAGAATATTGGTATTAGAAACATAGCTGAGAAGCCAATAGCATACCGTTAGATCAACAACCCATATTCCAACACAACTCTGATTAGAAGAACAACCAAGAAGTTTTCCCTCATGAACATTGAGATCCGATAGTCTAGACCATCCCACATCTACAGTATCATGGCATCTTATTGGTTCCCAAGAGAAAACCTGCTTAATTTAATAGAAGTTACCTCTAAAAGACATGGAAAGGAAAAGTCGGCAGTAACAATCACATGAGGAAACAACAACACTACCTTTAAGCTCTCGTGCAACCCACATAACAGAGATCTTCCGTCAGGATTGAATGTCATAGACCGTACACCTGTCATCTGATATTCAAGTAGAAACATTAGCAGGTAACTACATGAACATGATAAGGGGTCTTACCTCAGCACACCTAATTCATTTAAGCTAATAAATTTCAGTACAGATCAATGCAGGAGAATGCAACTAATCCCTTTAGTTTTGGAGGGTAATATGGCTTATTTCACATGGAGGGGATATTTAGCCCTGCCATGACCAATGTCAAGTAAGTTGAATTGAAATGCACTGCAAAACTTTCATGCCTGATCTTTTTAGATTGTATACAAATTTAACCTATCCAAGCAATAAGAGAAGATAACATCAACTAAGGTGATATTATTTTCTTCTCATTTTTTTACTGCTTCGATGACTCAGAAGGGAGAAAACTATTAATGCTATTATTGAGTAAATAATGTCCCTAACTCCCAGCCATGGTGCTATTAGTTTTACTCTGGCTGTTTTTTAGTGAAATTGGAGGCAAGGTCTCTGCTGGAGCCACCAATTGGGGAGATGATGTTTACATCTTAAAATAAACAAAAAACAAAGAAAGCATATGTTAAACAGATATGCGGTCATATGAATAGTGTTATTTCAAATCTCTTTGTTTTCTATAGAACATATCTTCTGGCAGTCTATATTTTCACCAGTTGCCCATATGCGGCACTTGTCATTAAGAGAGCACATTAAGGTACTGGTTGTATATTTTGGCTAGTATGGGAATTCTTATTGTCTCATTAACAAGTACAACACTGGATGAAAGTTAACACAGTTTTCTATCTAAAATTGCCTACCCCTGACTGTTGTTTAAAGTGAACGTACTAGAACATCCCACGAGGTAATTACTTTGTAAAGCTAATGACATATAGACATGATGCTCACCACAACATATGGCAATGTGATTTAGGGTATTGAGCATCACAGAAGTTCAATGATGTCATGAGCACTATCGTGGCATGTTGTGTCCTATTTAGTTATATTTCCCTTCAAACGCTGGAAAGAGGCTTTCAGGAGTTTCCCTCGTGTTTTTTCTTTTCAGATAGTACTTTTGGGACTAAATAAAAGAGACACTAACATTCGTTCTCCTGTGTTGTAGTTCTGGAACCAGTGACCTCAAGCTTAAGGAAAATTCTGGGTTGGCATGTTTGACAAAGTTAAACTGGGTACGGTGGATAATCTTCACAGCAAAGTCAAATAGAAAGATATACCTCAGGTCCAGTAGATCCAATCAACTCAAAGGTCTCCAAATCCCAGAACTTGACAGTTTTATCAGCTGAACCTGAGTGAGCCAACCAGTGTCATGATATAAACTCATAGTTGCAAATCAGACATAGGACAGGCAAAGATAACTTCTCACACTGACAGAAATAGCTTATAGGGAAATTAAGGTTGAGATACATGACAGATGCAACAAATTAAAATATAGCAGAACAAGACATTTCACATTTGCAATCCTGGATAGTAAACAATGGGAAGTTAATTAAACTGATAGGTGGGCCTAGTCAAAATATTGCATGTGGGCCAGTATGTATAATGTATAGCTTATTACCATAATGGTTCATTTTCGGACCAAGTCTTTAAATAGCATGAACATTCTCAATGAGCATTAAGTGTTTTCCCTAACAAGGAGGAAAGACAGAAGTTTGATAGTTAAATAAAAGTATTAAAAAATACCTACTACAACAAAAAGGGCAAAGAAAAGTTAACATATACGGAGTAGATGACGGATCGGCATTATAAACTGTAAATCCAACCTGTTGCCAGAAGGAACTCGTGAGGATGGAAATCAATGCACTGAATTTGACCCTCATGGGATTTGAACTCGTGCAGTAACTTTCCAGCTGTCAAATCCCAGATCTGCGAAGGCAAAACTGATTATGAGTTCAATACAGTAGGAGATGTAATGATCATGCTGAGTTAAGTCCAAGAAAGAAAGGCTGTGTGCTGAGAATTTAAATTTAACGCATACTAAATTATAAGCACAAGTATGCAGTGTGCTATTGGAAGGATTATGAAAGAAATGAAACCACATGACTAAAACTAGCAACAATACACAAAAGCATTGCTAACGAATCTTACCTTCACTGCACTATCTTCACCACCAGACACAACCCAACGGCCATCAGGTGTGAATCTAATAGCATTCACCCCTCTGGTGTGGCCTTTGTATGTGTGGATACAGCCCTTCCTTCTGATATCCCATATCTTCAGATTAGTGTCCAAAGACCCAGAGGCAAAGAATTCCCCAAAAGGATGGAAATCAACTGACATACAGTTTGATCTATGTCCAGTAAGCGTGCGGACAACTACATACGTAACAAGCCAAGTTAACAACTGACAGACAGCACGGATGTTCATAAATACAAATAGGTTAAGTCATGCATACGTACTCTTTGACTCCTCTAGATCCCATAGTTTTACTGTCCCACTGGCTGCTCCTGCAGCCACAAATACTTCTGTGGAATCAAAAGCAACTGACTCCACAGCACTTGTATGCCCTGGCAAACTCTGTACAACCAAAAGATAAGAAAGAAGGTGAGTCAAGTTAATCGGGGGAAAAAGGTGAATCAAATTAACTATTTCATCAACTAAAGATATTATATATAACACTTCTTGTAACTACAGTGACCTTTCCCGAGCACATATTCATGTGGCAGGTCGACAGTTAACTTAAAAAACATATCAACGTTAATTGAAAACCAACATAAATAAAGAGAAACATGCTGACCACTTGACATGAGTGGTAAGCTATATCAAAAACAATAAAGAGAAGCATGCTGAACTCATCAACAGCAACACTGGTGAAATTTTCATTTGGCTATCTACTCAAGGGTCAATCAAGAGTTCCGTTGGGTTGAGTTCAGAGTATTATTCGCCTACTCAACTGCACAACCACCTTCAACAGACTAGGTGACACTTATTAGAGTCCTTACCGATATCGAATTGGGCTTCCCGATAGCCCAAAGATTAACCTTATGATCCTCGCCTCCAGTGACAAGAACTCGCGAGGTCTTCCTCCCGATCTTGAGGCAGTTGACATTGGATGCGTGCGCCACAAACTCCTCTACGGCAAATGAGAGTCAAGGCAACGCAATGTCGCAACTTTAGCAACGAAATCAACTTCAGACATTCCATGAACACACACACACGAAGCAATCTGCGCTTCACACTTAGCCAGATATATAACGCACGGCACCACCGACCGGGCAGGAAGCACCGAACAGCCCAGCATGAGGCAAGCGTGCGCAAATAAATCTCACCAACGCAGAAAACACACGTCGTGCGCCGCTCTACCAATGTCAACCACGAGAAGGGACGCAGAAAAACCTCTCGCGGGGCCGGCTCGTCGGGCCAGCAGAAGGAGCGCGACAGCAGAGGGCGCATCGTCGGTTCAGACGGGCTCGCGCAATGCAGCTGCCTCTCCCTCCCCCCGAACGAACAATTTAAAATAAAAAGGGCACCGGCGGAAGATAGAAAAAAAAAATCTGGACGGAATCGAGGATACGGAGCTTGTACGCGCGCTTGGTGTTGGTCGTCATGCCGCCGGGCGCCGCGCCTCGCCTCGCCTCACCGCCGCGCCGCCAGCCCCAATCTCATGCCACGCCCAGATCGCGCCGCCGCCCCCGGATCTCGCGCCCCCGCCTATCCCGGGCGCCGACTCCGCCCTCCGCCCCGCACTCGCCCGCCTCCGCCGCGGGGGAACAGACAAACCCCGCCGCCGCCGAAGCCCTGCTGGGCCCGCCGCCGCGAGAGGCGCCGTCCGCGCGGGGAAGCGCCGCCGCCGCTGGCGCTGGCGCTGGCGCTGCGGGAGATGCGGCGGGGGGGGAGAAGGTGGGTGTGCGGGGAATGCGGTGGCGAGAATTCGAGTTTGGTGAGGAGGGAGGGAGGGAGGGAGGGGGAAATGGAGCTGTCGTCGGGCTGGGTCCCGTCCGGGGGTGGGGTGGGGTGGGGTGGGGGGGGGGGGAGCGGCACCAGGAGGAAGATGGGGGCTGGCTGCTTCGAAAATTTTGAATTAAGAAAGAGGGTCCGTCCGGGGGGGCACTCATTAAACAGCATGGAGACGGATCTTGCTCCCCACAAGTTTTTAAATTCGTTTCCCCCTCGAATTTTTAAAAAATTCGTTTGTTTGTCTGTTCGTTCTACTTAGCTGTTTATAAATTCCGATTCCACTGGTGCTGTTGTGCTCCCACGTCATCCGCCAACCATGCTTATTTTGCTAAGAAAATCGTTGGGGCAATTTTTTTGTGGTCTCTCTAAGGTTAGTTCGGTCTCATCTAACCAACTCTAACTCTATCCCATGGATTCAAACAGGACCAATGAAAAGCCAGGCATGGAAGTGGTGAAGATGATCATCCGCCTATGTTTATTATGGCTTTTTACTTTTTGAAATTAAGAACTTTGTCTCGACGATGAACTCTCATGATCTTTGGGATGATGTATAATTTGAGGCGTGACCAGTAGCTCTTACAGTGGTGATGCGCATTTGGTTATCCATTCGATGCCGATTTTGTTTTGTGTTGTTTGATCACGTACAGTAGCTCTTACATTGTATACACTGTATGGATATAGGGTGTCGGATGTGAGGTAGGCGGATGTGAACACGGAAATTTGAGACGTGACCAGTCAGTGCCCGCGTACGCGTCCGACGGATGTTTGAGGGGTAGGATTTGTTGCTCCGGTTGTAGATGATCTAAATTGTTACTATGTTGGTGATGACATTTGTGTGTGACATGAAGTTGGTGTCACTAAATGTATGTTGAGTATGTATTTATGGCCCTTATTTTTTTACATCACATTTTAGTTGAATAATAGTTTTTTTTTTAAAAGGAGGATGACCCTCGGCCTGTGCATCTAGAAGATGCATGCAGTCGTTTTACTAATTATTCACAAAGATCTTACAAAGCAATACATCAATATATCTGAAGCCGCCGTCTTGACAATATTTGTCGCTACTCCTATTCAATGATGAAGGGGTGCAGAAAGTGTGAGCCACATACCCAAACCTCTCACCTAGCCTAACATCTAAAGCCGGAGGCCCCGACCGAGCCACATACCGGTTCAGAGGCACAAACCGGTCCAACGCACCCTCGTAGGTCGTCGCCGCCGCTTTTCATCAATCCATCTTCAGAAGAGTTACTGACGCATCGACCTTGCAAGACCTGTCGTCGATGCCCCCACGACGCCAGACAACGCCTCCTCCCTACGCGCGCTCATCATCACGCATCCATCGCCGAGACTTTGCTGCGCCTCGCCGCCGAGACTCCACGACGTCGATGTGTCACAAGGAACGCCGCTCCACCGTAGATGCCGACCAATGATCCCTCGAGCCCGTGTGTACCTCTATGAATGACGCCCCCAAAAGGGAAATGACACCAGAGCGTCGCCGTCATCCGATCTACTGATCTAGGGTTTCCCCCGGAGGTAGCAAAGAGTGGCCTTGAACTTCTCCTCGGCGATGCCTTCAGGAAGGGAACGACGTAGACAACGCCGTCATCGCCGACTTTGGCAGTAGCCGAAAGCAAGCTTTTACCCAGATATGTTCGAAGAACCCATCTCTCCTGCACGGGCCACCACATCCTGCGACGTCCCCAGGAGCGGGATCCCAAGATCCGCCGCCACCGGCAACGCCACAAGGACCCACCACCTGACCGTCATCCCTGACGAAGGGGATGGCGCCACCGCCTTGTTCAGATCCAGCATCATCCGAGGAGGAGAACCGATCTGCGTTTGTGAACCCCAGATCCGTCGGCGGCCCCCGCAGCGCCGCCAGGATCCCATCGGGCCGCCCCCGAGCGCGCCAACTCCGCCTCCATGCCGTACGTCCAGGGACGCCGTCACATCTCAGCCAGAGGATCCCCTCGTGAATAATAGTTAGCCAAAATATATACACTACCTTAGAACTTTGTCGGTACACCCCCTATAAAAGTTTACAAAAATTGATGCAGAATAAAGAGGATGATTAGAAGTTACCCCTTGACCAAAAAACGGCATTATATCTTTTATATCCAAATCAATATATTCAATATGTTTGATCTGCCCTTTAATATGACGATAACATTTTAAAGTAACTTTAAGATTCGTGTAAAGTTTTAAGAGGCTGTATCGAAGCAAAACTCATATCTTGATTGGTCGAAATGTGTTGCATGTATTATTGGGCAGGCAACGGTAGGCGAGTAAAATATCCTAACATGGCATGTGTCAATCTAAACCGGTGAGTGATGCGCTCTGGTACTTTATCCACGTGTGACAGCCTTGTTTGATAAGTTTCTATGAGCTCCGAGGCAACGGGCTCATATGAAGGAAAGAAGACGGTGCATATTGAGAAAATAATGAATGTGTCATGTTTAATTAGCAGATACGTATCTTTGTTTCGTGTAAAAATGTATACTCCATCTCCTCCTGTATCTGAGGCCCTTGTGGTTGTTGTCTTTATGACCAATTGATTCAAGTTATGTCATGAAAACATTGTCGGATTCGTATTTGAAAGTTCATAAAGATATGTTTCTCGTGAGATAACTTTCGTACTACTATTGCACGATGACAAAGCAAAGCTAAATCCTCCCGTGGGCAAATTCTCATCTCAGCCTTAAAAAAATATCTACGTGCTAGAATGGCCCACAACGATGTACACAGCACATACACACATAACGATGTACGAGAGTCACTAGTTAGAGAGCGCTCCTTCGAAGAATTCGCAGCGAGCATTCCCACACGATGTCACTTGACGTGTTCTAAGCAGCCGTCACATGCCGCGTTATGAGCGCTTCATTCGGATTTCATTTTTCTTATTTTTCACACGCGTTTTCGGCTTTTAGATTATTACTATTTTTTCAAAAAATTGTATTTCGTTTTTCACCGGTCTTTCTTAGTTTTTGGACGGGAGAAAAAAATGGCAAAAAATGTGTTTTTTGTTTTTTTGTGATAGGCACGGTTTTGCCTTCGCCACTGTGCCTCTCGACACGTATTTGGTTCCGCGAAAGCCACGTTTTTGCTTCCGCGAGAGACGCGGCCGAGCCTCTCGGAAAGGGAAAAATAACGCATTTTCTGTTTTATTTTTCATGAGAGGCATGGTTTTGTTTCTGCGAGAGGCACAATTTTGAGAGATCCATGCCCCTCAAAAAGGAAAAAAAAACATTTTTTTCGCAAAAGATATGGTTTTGTTTTTACGAGAGCCACGATTTTGCCTTCATGAGAGACACGGTCGTGCTTGTCGGAAAGGAAAAAAACGCGTTTTCTGTGGTTTTTTCAATCGCGATAGGAACGATTTTTTTGTTCCGGTTTTTTTTGTGATTTTTTTTCATCAAAACCTATCAACATGAGATCTAGAAGATCTCAACGTCAGAAATTCAACGTTGAAAACGGTTCGAAATTTAGATGCACGGTTTATGAGATAAAACGTTTTAAAAATATGAATATACGAGAAAATGAAAACTCTCATGTTGCGACAAATGACACGCATACAGTACACTATTTGTCGCAACCTAAGAAGGTATAAGTGATCTTTAAAAGGAGTATTTTTTAAAATTAACGATTTCTACAATGTACGTGTTTGTATTAGTACATGGTATGAACAAGTAGGCCGTCTTAGATCGACGGGTCCACTCCATATTCGTTTGTCCAGACTGCTACTTCCGGCCTGGCCCGACGGCCGCGATCTATCATCGAGCCAACGACCATTTTCCGACGTGGGCGCGACGTTCGGTCCCCTGCTACGCACTAGCCAGCCACCATCATCCACCGCCGTAGGTTTACCTTTGCTTCTCTTTACATTTCATCACAAGAAATCGTTTGTGTCTTGAGACTTGAGTACTAGAGAGCGCTGAGATCACGAGCTACCTGTTGGTTAGTGGTCACTCGCTAAGTGGTGGAAGTAAGGGTATCTTCAAGAACGACACATAAACTGTTTGGACCACATTCGACGAAAATCATTCAGTGGTTCTGAATCAGTCCGCACGGTGATAGAGTCATATTTTTTTCTCATAAACCGAAGACAAACGCGGAAGAGAAAGTGAGTTTGGACGCAAAATGTTGGACTCCGACACCTTCGGCCCATCCCTCCTCCCAGTCCCATTTTCTTCCACTTTGCCCCTTTCCCTTTCCTTACTTTGCATCCACACTCTTCATCTTCACCGTCGTTGTTGTACGTCTTCGGCCAGCACAGAGTAATTGTCGGACGCCCGCTCGCCATTACGACAACGCCGCCCATCCTGGAGCCATTTGTACACACGTACAACCCCCTCCTCCCTTTGACGCCCTTCATGGTGGACACCACGCCCGACATGTGTTTGATGAAATGTCATTGAGCTTATTTCCAAACGCCATGTCGTTTTTAGAGTACCAAGGATGATGAGCTACTCGATCATGGAGGATGAGTTGTTCTTGGTCATATCTATGGAGGATGAGTTGTGTGGTTGGCCCTTGGCCATATCTAAGGATTTCATAGGCATGGGCACAGGGGAGACCTTCTGGCAGCAAGTGTATGAATCGTTTCATCGACGAAATCACACCGCGCCCTATGACATGTACATCATCCACACCAGCGTGATCAAGTTTTGTAACGTGCTTCGTCAACTGGAGTCAAGCTGACCACTGCACGCGCCAGAGGACGAGATCATAAGTTGTGCTTCCTCTTGCTTAACTTGTTGATTGATTCGTTCACTCAGTGTTGGTGTATACATTCTGTAGCCCGCATGAGCTGCCATGATATACTGATACGTCTCAAACGTATCTATAATTTTTGATGGTTTCATGTTGTTATCTTGTCATCTTTGGATGTTTTATGTACCTTTTATATTTTTTTGGGACTAACTTATTAATTCAGTGCCAAGTGCTAGTTGGTGTTTTTTCTGTGTTTTTGGCTATTTTCAGATCTGATTTTGGAACGGAGTCCAAACGTAATAAAATCCCCGAAATGATTTTTTCCCGAACGAAAGAAGTCACGGAGCTTGTGGGCCAAGCCAGGAGGGCTACAGGGAGCCCACAAGCCCCACTCCGCCGCCAGGGGGGCGGCGGTGGGCAGGCTTGTGGCCTCCCTGGCGCCCCCTGACCTAGATCTTGCGCCTATATATTCCCTAAAAATCAGGAAAAAAAATCAAGGGATCCACGAAAATACTTTGCCGCCGTCGCAAACTTCCGTTTCCGCGAGATCTCATCTGGAGACCCTTCCCGGTGCCCTGCCGGAGGGGACTTTGGAGTTGGAGGGCTTCTTCATCATCATCATCACCCCTCCAATGACTCGTGAGTAGTTCACTTCAGACCTACGGGTCCGTAGTTAGTAGCTAGATGGCTTCTTCTCTCTCTTGGATCTTCAATACAAAGTTCTACATGATCTTCATGGAGATCTATCCGATGTAATCTTCTTTGGCGGTGTGTTTGTCGAGATCCGATGAATTGTGGATTTGTGATCAGATTATCTATGATATATATTTAATTTTTTGCTGATTTCTTATATGCATGATTTGGTATCCTTGTAAGTCTCTCCGAGTCTTGGGTTTTGTTTGGCCAACTAGATCTATCATTCTTGCAATGGGAGAAGTGCTTGGTTTTGGGTTCTTACCATGTGGTGACCTTTCCCATTGACAGTAGGGGCAGCAAGGCACACATCGTGTAGTTGCCATCAAGGTTAACAAGGTGGGCTCTATCGTAGATATGAGATTGTCCATCTACATCATGTCATCTTGCTTAAGGCGTTACTCTGTTCTTTTGGACTTAATACACTAGATGCATGCTGGATAGCAGTCGACGTGTGGAGTAATAGTAGTAGATGCAGAAAATATCGGTCTACTTGTTTTGGACGTGATGCCTATAGATATAATCATTGTCATAGATGACGTCACGACTTTGCGCGGTTCTATCAATTGCTCGACAGTAATTTGTTCACCCACCGTCTATTTGCTTTCATGAGAGAAGCCACTAGTAAACACTACGGCCCCCGGGTCTATTCACACCTATCGTTCCACTTTTGCTTTTACTTTTCTTTGTTACTTTGTTGCTTTCAGTTCTCACTTGCCGAACAATCTATAAGGGATTGACAACCCCTTCATAGTGTTGGGAGCAAGCTTTTTGTGTTTGTGCAGGCTCTTGTGATACTCCTTCACTCGATCGATACCTTGGTTCTCAAACTGAGGGAAATACTTACCACCGCTGCGCTACATTACCCTTTCCGCTTTGAGGGAACACCAACGCAAGGCTCCAAGGCCACGGGGGAAATCCTTTGCATATTTACCTAGGAAGTCCCTTAAGGCGTAGCCGTAGCAGAAGGATTCCTGGTGCCGTCGACACACCTATTTCTGGCACCGTTGGAAGGTCTTTTGTTGCAGTAGTAGAAGTATTTCTGACGCCGCTGCCGCGGAAGGAGAGATCTATCCAAGTAGGTCTCAAAAACTCATCTCCTCCATTTACTTTTTTGCCAGTTGCCTCTCATTTTCCTCTCCCCCACTTCACATTTGCCATTTTCTTTTGCCTTTTTGCCATTCCCTTTTCGCCCGCCTGCTCTTAGGTTTGTTCGTGAGAGACCTTTCCTCATGGCCAAACCAAACTATTTCAGAAAATTGGAGGAGATTGAAACTAATGTCAAAGGTTTCATGTCTTCTCAGTTTGACCAAAATAGTTACTTCCGTAGGGAATTAAAAGAGCAAAATTCCTTTTTGGTCTGTTTGAATAAAGAGGTTGATGATATGGCCAATGATTTCCTTGCACTTAATTCTCAGCTTGCTCACCTTGAAAAATTAGTGGGCCAAATTTCTGACAAGCAGGCTACCTTAGTCAATAAGATGGCAGCTAAACCTGAAATTTGTGATGCAAATCACGAAGATTTTAAAGTGCTTGGTGTGTCTCCTCTTGAATCTTTGTTTTCGCGTGTCAAACCTATTAATGGAGGGGCTCGATATGAATCCACTTTGGTTGAAAAACGCCCTAGTGATTTGGAGTCCACCCATCTTGATGATAAAGGTGTGGAGAGTGGAGTAGAAGAAATCAAAATTTTGGATAGTAATGAAACTCCCACTTTGGATTTCAAGGAATTCAGTTATGATAATTGCTCCTTGTTTGAATGCATTTCTTTGATGCAATCCATTGCAAACTCTCCACACGCTTATAGCCAAAGCAAAGCCTTTACCACGCATATCGTAGATGCTATGATTAAATCTCTTTAAGAGAAGCTCGAACTAGAAGTCTCTATACCTAGAAAACTTCATGATGAGTGGGAACCTAATATCAAAATCAAGATAAAAAACTATGAGTGCAATGCTTTGTGTGATTTGGGTGCTAGTGTTTTCGCGATTCCAAAGTCTTTATGTGATATTCTTCGTTTTCATGAGATTGAAGAGTGTTCTCTTAATTTGCGTCTTGCGGATTCTACTGTCAAGAAACCCATGGGGAGAATCGATGATGTTCTTATTGTTGCAAATAAGAACTATGTACCCGTGGATTTCATTGTACTTGACATAGATTGCAATCCTTCATGTCCCATTATTCTTGGTAGACCTTTCCTAAGGACTATTGGTGCTATCATCGATATGAAGGAAGGAAATATTAGATTTCAATTTCCTTTAAAGAAGGGCATGGAGCACTTTCCTAGAAAGAAAATAAGATTGCCTTATGAATCTATGATGAGGGCTACTTATGGTTTGAGCACCAAAGATGACTATACGTGATTCCATCACCTTTTGCCTAGCTAAGGGCGTTAAACAAAAGCGCTTGTTGGAGGCAACCCAACGAATCTATCCTTTTTCTTTCTGTTTTGTGTTTTCCACACTTTCATAATTATGTTATGATTGTGTTTTTGGTGTTTCTTTTTGCGTTTGTGCCAAGCAAAACCGTCATGATTAGTCTTGGGGATGATCGTTTGGTCATGCTGGAAAAAACAGAAACTTTCTGCTCACGAAAAGAATTTTCCTTTTTGTTCTGTAAGAGCTTTTGAGTTGATTCTTTTTGCTGATGATTGCTATGCAAATTCTTCAGAATGTCGTAATTGTTTAGAATTTTTGGAGTACCATAAGTATACGAAATATACAGATTTCTACAGACTGGTCTCATGTTAACAGATTCTGTTTTTTGTTGTGTTGGTTGCTTATTATGATGAAACTATGGATAGTATCACGGCGTATTATCCATGAAAGATTGAAAATACAATAACCCAACATCAGCATAAGTAGAATTTAAGTTGCTACAGTACATAAGGAAGTGGTGGTTTGCTTTCTCATACTAATGTTATCATGAGTTTCTGTTTAAGTTTCGTGTTGTGAAGTTTTCAAGTTTTGGGTGAAGTTCCTATGGACAAAGAGATAAAGAGTGGCAAGAGCTAAAGCTTGGGGATGCCCAAGGCACCCCAAGAGATTCAAGGATGCCGTAAAAGCCTAAGCTTGGGGATGCCCCGGGAAGGCATCCCCTCTCTCGTCTTCAATCCATCGATAACGTTGCTTGGGGCTATATTTTTATTCATCACATGTTATGTGTTTTTGCTTGGAGCGTCTTGTATCGTAGGAGTCTTTTATTTTTGTTGCGTCACAATCATCCTTGCTGCACACCTAGAGAGAGAGACATGCACTCACCGTGATTTTGTCGAGCTTCACTTATATCATTTGGTAGACAATTCAGCTCACATGTGCTTCACTTATATCTTTTGAGCTAGATACTTTTGCTCTATGTGCTTCACTTATATCTTTTAGAGCATAGCGGTGCGTGGATTGGTAGTTGATCTATGCTTTGAAAGTAGTCTCAAAAGGGGTAGTTATCCAAAGGGATACGAAAACTTTCACCTTCATGTGCATTGAATAGTTAGAGAAGTTTGATTTATCTCAATTAGTATTGAGTTGTGGTCTTGATAATATTGAAGTTATGCTAGTAAGGTGTTGTGGATCTAGAAATAATTGTGTTGAAGTTAGTGATTCCCGTAGCATGCACGTATGGTGAACCGCTATGTGATGAAATCTGAGCATGATTAGTCTATTGATTGTCATCCTTTGCGTGGCGGTCGGGATCGCGCGGTGGTTTATACCTACCAACCCTTCCCCTAGGAGTATGCGTTGAATGCTTTGTTTCGATTACTAATAAAACTTTTGTAACAAGTATATGAGTTCTTCATGACTAATGTTGAGTCCATGGTTTAGATGCACTTTCACCTTCAACCATCACTATCTTCTTAGTGCCGTGCAACTTTCGCCGGTGCACAAAACCGACCATTAGCCTCCCTCAAAACAGCCACCATACCTACCTACTATGGCTTTTTCAAAGTCATTCCGAGATATATTGCCATGCAACTACCACCATGACATGTGCCGTCACATCTACATTGCCATTGCATGATCATAAGATAGCTAGCATGATGTTTCCATTAATGTCTATGCCATGCTAGATCATTGCCACGGTACACTACCGAAGGCATTCCATATAGAGTCATAGTTGCTCTAAGTTTTGAGTTGAAAGTGTGATGATCATCATTAGCATTGTCCCATGTGAGGAAATAAAAGAGGCCAAAGAAGCCCAACAAAACAATAATAAAAAAAGAGGCCAAAGAGCCCACCAAAAAAATATAAAAAAATGAGAGAAAAAGAGAGAAGGGACAATGCTACCACTTTTTCCACACTTGTGCATATTAAGCACCATGATCTTCATGATTGAGAGTCTCTCGTTTTGTCACCACCATATAGCTAGTGGGAAATTTTCATTAAATAACTTGGCTTGTATATTCCAATGATAGGCTTCCTCAAAATTGCCTTAGGTCTTCGTGAGAAAGCAAGTTGGATGCACACCCACTAGTTTTCTTTAAGAACTTTCACATACTCTTAGCTCTAGTGCATCATTTGTATGGCAATCCCTACTCATTCACATTGATATCTATTGATGAGCATCTCCACAGCTTATTGATATGCCTAGTTAATGTGATCATCTTCTCCTTTTTTTTGTCTTGCAACCTTCACCACACTCCACACCATCTATAGTGCTATAACCATGGCTCACACTCATGTATTGCGTGAGAGTTGAAAAGGTTTGAGAAAGTAAAGTGTGAAACAATTACTTGGCCAATACCGGGGTTGTGCATGATTTAAATTCGTTGTGCAATGATGATAGAGCATAGCCACACTATATGCTTTCGTAAGGATAACTTTATTTGGGCTTATTATTTTGAAAGTTCATGGTTACCTTGCTAGTTTGCTTGAATTATTATTGTTTCCACGTCAATAGCAAACTATTGTTTTGAATCTAATGGATCTGAACATTCACGTCACATAAGAGGAGTTACAAAGGACATCTATGCTAGGTAGCATGAAAGCATCAAAAATTCATTCTTTATCACTTCCCTACTCGAGGACGAGCAGGAGTTAAGCTTGGGGATGCTTGATACGTCTCAAACGTATCTATAATTTTTTATGGTTTCATGCTGTTATCTTGTCATCTTTGGATGTTTTATGTACCTTTATATCTTTTTTGGGACTAACTTATTAATTCAGTGCCAAGTTTCAGTTCTTGTTTTTTTTGTGTTTTTGGCACTTTTCAGATCTGATTTTGGAACGGAGTCCAGACGAAATAAAATCCCCGAAATGATTTTTTCCCGAACGAAAGAAGATTAGGGGGCTTGTGGGCCAAGCCAGGAGGGCTACAGGGAGCCCACAAGCCCCCACTCCGCCACCAGGGGGGCGGCGTTGGGCAGGCTTGTGGCCTCCCTCGCGCCCCCCTGACCTAGATCTTGCGCCTATATATTCCCTAAAAATCAGAAAAAAAATCAAGGGATCCATGAAAATACTTTTCCCACGCCGCAAGCTTCCGTTTCCGCGAGATCTCATCTGGAGACCCTTCCCGGTGCCCTGCCGGAGGGGACTTTGGAGTTGGAGGGCTTCTTCATCATCATCATCACCCCTACAATGACTCGCGAGTAGTTCACTTCAGACCTACGGGTCCGTAGTTAGTAGCTAGATGGCTTCTTCTCTCTCTTGGATCTTCAATACAAAGTTCTACATGATCTTCATGGAGATCTATCCGATGTAATCTTCTTTGGCGGTGTGTTTGTCGAGATCCGATGAATTGTGGATTTGTGATCAGATTATCTATGATATATATTTGATTCTTTGCTGATTTCTTATATGCATGATTTGATATCCTTGTAAGTCTCTCCGAGTCTTGGGTTTTGTTTGGCCAACTAGATCTATGATTCTTGCAATGGGAGAAGTGCTTGGTTTTGGGTTCTTACCGTGTGGTGACCTTTCCCAGTGACAGTAGGGGCAACAAGGCACACATCATGTAGTTGCCATCAAGGGTAACAAGGTGGGCTCTATCGTAGATATGAGATTGTCCATCTACATCATGTCATCTTGCTTAAGGCGTTACTATGTTCTTTTGGACTTAATACACTATATGCATGTTGGATAGCGGTCGACGTGTGGAGTAATAGTAGTAGATGCAGAAAGTATCGGTCTACTTGTCTTGGACGTGATGCCTATAGATATAATCATTGTCATAGATGATGTCACGACTTTGCGCGGTTCTATCAATTGCTCGACAGTAATTTGTTCACCCACCGTCTACTTGCTTTCATGAGAGAAGCCACTAGTAAACACTATGGCCCCCGGGTCTATTCACACCTATCGTTTCCACTTTTGCTTTTACTTTGCTTTGTTACTTTGTTGCTTTCAGTTCTCACTTGGCGAACAATCTATAAGGGACTGACAACCCCTTCATAGCGTTGGGAGCAAGCTTTTTGTGTTTGTGCAGGCTCTTGTGATACACCTTCACTAGATCGATACCTTGGTTCTCAAACTGAGGAAAATACTTACCACCGCTGCGCTACATCACCCTTTCCGCTTCGAGGGAACACCAACGCAAGGCTCCAAGGCCACGGGAGAAATCCTTTGCATATTTACCTAGGAAGTCCCTTAAGGCGTAGCCGTAGCAGAAGGATTCCTGGTGCCGTCGACACACCTATTTCTGACGCCGTTGGAAGGTCTTTTGTTGGAGTAGCATATACCACATGAGAGAGGGACGACTATTTAAGTGCACATACTATTGGATGAAGCTCAAAGAAGAGTATTGTTGGACATCCGATTAATCTAGTCCAATTTAAAACATTGTTGCACTAAACATAATTTGCATGTTATGTATGGATGATTTTTACTATTTTCTATCAAGACTTTGGTTATAATCGTTCTGTTTACATAAAAATTCGTCCAGTTAGTTCAGATGGTGTTTGAAATGTAAGCGGCTATGGTTGGATGGTGGCCTTCTTCATCCGTGTCCGCAGACTGGTCCCCCGTCCATGAACGGGAGAAAATTTACGAATTTCTATTAGCGTTGACCTAAATCAAATCGGATGGCGGAGCCTTAGCTGCTAGTTGTTGCCTTCAAATTTTAAACTACGTAAAACGGTAGGGTTATTAACCCTGATCTCCTGAGGTTATTAACAATGTGTGGGCTGATGATTCAATCGATGGTCTCATCATGCGCGCTGGAACGATGCCAGGTGAACTAATCCTCTCATCACCCGCTCCTTCCTATGGTCCTAGGTGAACTTAATCAACCTAGAGCAATTCTAGTAGAGTTGTCACACGTCTCGGATTGTCATAGTAAGGTTAGTACGATGATTTTGAGTAAAAACACACTCTAGCAGAGTCGTCGTATGGCGTCCAATCGACACAACTTAGGGCCAGTTTTTTTCTAGCTTATTTAAATTTATTGTCAAAACAAGATAGAAGTTCAAAAAACTCGTTTTTGAAAAGCCACTTGAGCTTATTTTCACCTTCGTCTTCTTTACAATGAAAAAAAGATGGGGTGGAGTGGCTTCCCGCAGCTTATTCACTTACAGCGAAAGGGTATCATATACTGCCCCTGTTGTTTGATGTTATTACGTCGAAAATGCCACCGAACTGGGAGGGAAAAAACTGTTCGGACGCGCACTCAACCCCTCCTCCTCCCGTAGCCGGCCCCTCTTCTCTCTCCTCTCGGGTTCGGCCGCCGCTGTAGCCGCCGCCAGATCCCACGCCACATCCCGCGGCATCGGCCCCTCCCTCGTCCCGAGCCCCACGCCTCCCTCCCTCCTTCGTCTCGAGCCCCACGTCCCTCCCTCCCTGCGAGCTCCTGGCCCAGTCTGGCCCCTCCGGCGACCCACTCCGGCGCGACCCCAGCTCTTCCAGTTGTCGTCACTGCTCCTCTAGCCGCCGTCGCCGCTCCTCCAGCCGCCGCCGCTCCTCCTCCAACCGGCGTTGCTCCTTCGACTCAGGCACGGCCCCAGCTCCTCCAGTCGCTGCCGCTGCTCCTCCAGCTGTCGTCGCTGCTCCTCCGACTCGGGCACGGCCCCAACTCCTCCGGTCGCTGCCGCCGCTCCTCCAGCCATCGTCGCCGCTGCAGAGAAGCCCCTGGTTTTAGAAACGAATATGAATTTTCATGAGAATTTTCAGTTACATTTTAGGGGTACTATAGACTTTTCACCATAGAACTCAAAACATAAGCTAGACAAAAGAACTGGATGGCTTTTTTTCATTGACTTATTTCCACGACAACTTTTGTGAAGCTTATTCCCATCGCAGCTTATGCATAAGCTGGACCTCAAAAGAACTAGCCCTTATGCAGATGCTCCATAAACGATCTCTTAGCTGACACCCAATATGAAGGCTCGAGAGGGACAATATTGAGCACTGGAGGCACGGGTGGGAAGTTTTAGCTTCTTCTTTCTCGTGTCACGCGCGGGATTTGAAGCAACCCAACCTATCACACACTGTCATCGACGAACACCCAAACATTAATGCCACTCCATCGGACTCTCATGATCGGCATGTCCGATGGCGGTCACGCGAAAACATCTCCTAGCTTGTGTTTGAGCAGGCTGGGAAGAGTTATGTGAGTAGTCACGGCAGTCTGAGTAGTCAGGAGGCGTGCGAGCAGCTAGGACAACATTTCTCACTGGGAGACACACTCTTTGATCGCCCCGCATGTCCCTCGCTTGCTACCTCCCCATCTGCCTCCTTAATAGTGCATGATGCGACCTATAAAAGGTGCGAGCCTCCCTTCTCTCACTTCAATATTATCTCCCACGCCTCCCACTCCCAACTCATCTGCATCCTATCCACCACCATCATCTTCAATGGCGCACCCAAAGAAGCTTCCCCCTCGTCTTCAATTTTAAGGACGATGAGGAGGAGGAACCCACGAATACTGGGGGGGGCTTTACGAGCAGATGTACCAAGCCTTGGAGGAGCCTGGGCAAATGGATGTCGTAGCATAGCAGCAAATTTGGTTTGTAGCGCCTGCGTCATCGGGGAAGCGCCGTTGCGGGAGACGGATGTGAGGGGAGATCGGGAAAGAGTGTGCAAGGAATGCGGTGGTGAAGCTTCGAGTTTGGAGAGGAGTGATGAGGTAAATGGAGCTGTCGTCGGGCTGGGTTCGGGGTGGGGTGGGAGTGGGCTTGGATGAAGAGGAAGGTGGGTTGGTTCGAAAAATCTGAATTAAAAAGGGTGGGGCTCACTCATTAACAACTGGACAACTATAAATAGATCTTGCCCCTTGCTCCACGCCAATTTTAAATTCCGCTCGTTCTAGACATTTCAATTCCACTGTTTTTGTTGTGCTCCCACGTCAAATGGGTCATCCACCTCCAAATTTGTTAGGCTGCCCGTAATGAAAGTATCATAGATAGTATCATGCATGCCAACTAGCCAATTTTGATGAGGTGACATAATGAAGAAAGAAAGAGTTGAGTATCATATTAAATGATGTGCTACTACTACATATGTGTCATGCATGTTAATAAATGAACTATTTATGATACTCCCTCCATCACAGTATATTGACGTATCTTCAAAACGATATTTTTTTGCAATTAGAAGGAAATAAGGCGCATGACATTAATTAGCCTATTAATTGGGGTGTTTTGGAAATCATCTCCACCAATGCATTGCGAGGAAGTCGCTCGTTTAGTGGACGTGGGGTTATTAATGCGTCAATTTTGCGATTAATTAGGCGCTTTTGCAGCTCGTCGGCTCGATTTTTCCTACCAATAGAGAAACATCTAGGTCCCAGAGTCCTGTGAGATACGCCCAATATACTGTGATGGAGGGAGTATTATGCTTTAGGGATGTGGTATCATACACTAATATCATATGCATGATACTAGTATATGATACTACACATTACAATCAGCGTTAGGAATTCTTTCTTTTCTACGAGAATCTATATAGACTTTGATTGGTTAGGACAATGATTTAATCAATGGTTATGATACTATTTGTAATGCCACTAAGTATGTGTTTAAGGGTACGTATTTATAGCCTTGATTTTGCATCACGTATGGAATATGCATGGTTGGTCAAAATGTTTGGCATGACGGGGCAGCGGTGTGCTAATAAATTCTCTTGACATGTCAACCTGGACTGGATGCGCTCTCATACCTTTTGTAAGTGTGAAACCCTCGTTCTCGATAATACTCCTACAAGCTCCGGGACAAACATTCACATATCAAGGAAGAAATATGATGGTTTGCAATACAAAAGGAGAAATATGACACATTTTTTTTAGAAAGGGAGGATGACTCCCGGCTTCTCCATCTCAAAGATGCATGCGGCCATATTATTGATTATTATCAAGGACCTTACAAAGCACTACAATAATATGTCTGAATCCACCATCTTTGCAACATCTGTCGCTACTCCTATCCATATGATGAAGGGGGTGCAAGCTGGACCAAATACCGAGATCTCTCACCTAAGCCTAACATCTAAAGCCGGAGACCGTGACCGAGCCACATACCGGGTCCGGGGCATAAACCGGTCCGACGCACTCACATGTGTCTTCGCCACCATCTTCCACTGGTCCATCTTCATATCAGATTGAGGTATCAGCCTTGGCAGGTGCCTCCGCCATCGACACCACCATGACGCCAAACGACGACCTCCACCTATGCGAGTCCATCTCCAATCAACGGTTGGAGATCCATGCTAGGATAGGGCCGCACCACTGCCGTCGCCCACCACCCACAAGCGCCACCCAGCCCCAAGCTTCCCAAAGCGGTGCCTTCAAGACGGGAACGGCGCCATGAGCGCCGCCGTCGCCCAACAAAGTTAAGGCTTTCGACTGGGAGACCTAGGGGAAGGGGAAGTGAGGGATCAGTCCATACCGATGCCTCCAAGGAGGGGAACGACGCCCTCAGGCGTCGTCGTCGACGCAGCCGACCATGGCCGACCAGAGATTTTGCCCGAACTAGATCCCCGCCATCAGCAGCGCCTCCTGTACAAAACCGACGACCCAAGGAAGCACGGCCCGACCAGGCTGGTCCGCATGCCAAACAGGGGAGGAGGGGAGGCACCAGATCGCGCGCACCGGACACCGCAAAAGCCGTCGTCGGACGCCAACGACCATCGGATTCCGCCGCCCGCGCGGCCGAGACGCCAGATCCACCGCCCGCACGGCTGCTAGCCTGCTATGCCTCGTCAATGGAGTCGGCGCTCCAGATCCGGGGCTCCCCACGCAGAGGCAGGGCAACCTAGGCCCCGCCACCACCATCCTTGGCGCCCCGGGCTTGCCCGACGGCTGCCTCAGGCGGCGGCGAGGAAGGGAGGGGGAAGGGGAGGCGGCTAGGGTTGGGAGGGAGACGTGTGTCACAGTCTTCGAGTTGTTCCGTGCGAAACAACTTTCAACATGTGAGCACTTCCAAGAGAATGAGTCGGCACAAATGAATTCATAATCGACAAAAACTTCTTCTTACACTGAAGGCACATTATTAAAAAGCCTGAAATAAATTTAAAGAAATGCAAGCCTGAAATAAACTCTCATGGACAAAGAATACTACTGAACTCTAATCATCCAAGTGTAGGTTGATTCAATAGATGTTAAGGGCAACTCAAACGAGCTGATCCAAACAGATGACGATTTTGTCCGTTTGAATCGGCCACCTGTCCGGCATCTGCCCTATTTTAGATTTAGGTCGACACTTCGCCCAACGCGCTGATCCATATATGTGGCGTGGTAGGGTGACCGGTCTACTTCAACAAATAGCTCATTTTTGCATTGCATTTACATGGGCGGACCCAACTAAAAACATGAGAGGGGGCAAGAATGCATTAATATATTCATGGACCCACAAATCAAGCATCCATATTGATTAAATATGGGCATAATCATTTCGTACTTTTACATCATGAGGGGGCAAAGCCCCCCCCCCCCTGCAATTTTCATTATGCACGGATGAGCCCACAAAAAAGTTGAGATGGGCGACAATGTAGGGACGGACCCCTCTATCAATTCCACTAATTCTTTGCTTATTAAGAGACATCTTTTTTTGTGTGTGAAAATTACACTACTAAAAAATCACATTTTTTGTGTAGATTATGTGCAAATTTTCAAATTTTCTTTTAAAGGGCAATACCAATGACACTAGTTTATTATTATTCTTAGAAAACGTCACTACTTTTATTTTTAGTTTCCATTTTATTTTCTTCCTTTAGAAATTGTATGCGGTATTTGATGTTTGAGCTTTTATTTGGCATGTTTCGCTGAACGTGTAACTAAGCCATATTTCCCCTTTTTCCTGTGTTGGACAGTAGTCGTGATGTTCATAAGTTTGGGAGTGCATGTATTTAATATCTGTTGTAATAATTATTAAGTGGTATTGTCTGTAGAAAACAATGATAATGACGCAACAAAGCAATGATAATGGCACATCAAAGCCATGTATTTTCCTTATAGTTACAACTATCACTGCTTATGCTCCGGCGGTAGTTCATTAACATTGAAGTCACTTATATTAACGAATGAGACCATATCCCGTGCCTTGGAGGTTTCCTCCTCCGAACACGAAGGACTTGAATTTGCCAGGTCTGTTCCCCCAATGAGAGCATAGCGCTAACGTCCACTCCAGGTCTTTCGCATTTCTGCGAAAAGGACATGTAGAACGTGATAAACAGATTGGGAAAGAGAGAAAATCAATTCCATAATTAGTTTCCTAGCTTGATCGCGTGCGATCCAAGAGCAAGAGGGATTTACTAGCAAAAATAAATAAAAAGCGATTATAACCGTTAGAGTCAAAAAACATAAATAAAGTACGAAGACGGTGTGTTCCTCCTTTTTTTGGAAGAGGTTGAGGCTCCTCACTTCATGGCCAATGTGGAATTCATCTTATTTATTTTTTATTTTTGTTTGCATGGGTTCATGCACAGATTTACGTTCAATAATCACTAGGGATTTCACTTCGACCCATCGTAGTTCGTGATCGCTTAGAGCGGGAGGCTCGGTTAAAGAGTTAATGCCGGTCAACATGTGTATGTGAAATCTGACCATTGGGATCGATTTAAAAATTTAATGGATCAAGTTAGAATTAATTAGATGGATGATCAAGCGAGGTGTGTAGGATGCATCGATTCTTTAGTTTTTGACAACTTCTTTATTGTTTAGACTGACATGGTGCTTATAGAAATACCGAAGAAGCTTAGGTGAGTGGGGGCATGTTAATAAATTGAGTGGGGGCATATGTAGTATGCATGATTATCAATTATGAATGGAAGAAAAAATTGAGTGGGGGCAGCTGCCCCCACAGCCTCACACGTGGGTACGCCCCTATTTGCGTTCAAACATATAGTCAAATAAAATAGTATAATTTCAGTCGAATAAAATAGCATAGTTTTACAAGCCGAATAAAGAAGATACATCTATTGGTTGTCGACATGAGCCCACATATGCTTAACTAAATCATTTTGCAGTTGCACGTGAGTTTCCCAATCACGCTTGTCATGATGAAATTGGATGAACTGTTCAAACGTTGCCGCTCCGACATGCTCGGGCACAACATTCTCACCCTGAAACTGAAACCCTTGATCGTACAGACGTTCCAGACGCTCATCTTCTACGATCATATTGTGCATGATACACAAACAGTCATCATCTTTCACAGTTTCTGCGTGCTTAGGGTATTAGCAGAATACCAAACGATGCCCCATCGAGATTGCAAAACACCAAAGGCACGATCGACATCCTTCCTAGCACTCTCTTGCTCTTGGGCAAATCTTTTTCTCTTCTCTCCGACAGGATCGGGGATTGTCTTGACAATAGTGGTCCACTGATGATAGATACCGTCACCGAGGTAGTATCCTTTGTCGTAGTTGTGGCCATTGATAGTAAAGTTCACCGGTGAGCTGTTGCCTTTGGCAAGCCTAGCAAACACCAGCGAGCGATGAAGCATGTTGATATCATTGTGTGATCCGACCATGTCAAAGAAAGAGAGCCAGATCCAGAGATCTTGAGACGCCACAGCCTCTAGTATGAAAATGCAAGCCGTGACATGGCCCTTATACTGCCCTTGCCAAGCAGAAGGGCAGTTCTTCCACTCCAAGTGCATACAGTCTATACTGCCAAGCATCCCTGGGAAGCCCCTGCTGGCATTCATCACCAACAAACGGGTTGTATCTTCAGGAGTCGGCTCTCTCAAGTACTCAGGGCCAAACACAACAATAACAACCTTGCAAAACTTATACAAGGACTCTAGGCATGTAGGCTCGCTCATACGAACGTAAATGAAATCACCAGGCACTCCGTGTGCAAGCATTCAGATGGCAGCAGTGCATTTCTGTAAGAGGAGAAACCAATGTTTCCAACGACATCCTGTTTGCACTCGAAATAGTCATCGTATCCGACCACCCCCTCTCTAATATGGTTGAAAAGATGCCTACTCATACAGAAACGGCGGCGGAATTTTTAATGTTTGAACAACGGATTTGTTGTATCAAAGTAGTCCTTCCAAAGAAGGAGATGCCCGCTCTCTCGGTTGCGATTCAATGTGGGAAGGTGGCCCAGAATGGAGACACGGAACAACGACCGTTGGCTATTGAGGTGGAGATGGACCAACACGGCAGCCAATATCTCCTCCTCGTCATCGGACGACAAATCGTCGGAGTCGCGGAGGAAATTGTGAAAAAAAAACTCGTCGACGGAGTCCATTTTATACCTTGATAAATTATCGAACAACTTGCGGGCGTCGACGAAGGAGACGACCGGCGAAGGGAGTGGCCGTCGTCCGAGAGCGTGCCGGTGAGGTGCTGGCCGGGGCGGCGAGGCGGCTTCCTGGTCGCGGTCGCGGCCAGCAGCTAGCAGAGTCACCGGAAAAAATGGACAACGTCGTCGGCGACGAAGGGGGCGAGGGTTGCTGTTGGATGGGGAAGGCCAATGTGCCACCGACCAGCGGGCCCGGGGGAAGAAGAAGGCGAGCGCGCGTCCGTCTCGTGTCCGTGCCGATGCAAATCCGGCTCAAAAATGAACCGAAAATGGATCGCGTGCGGACGAAAAGCGAACGCGCGTCCGTTTGGATCGGCATGTTGGATCGATTTTTGTGTCCACGCCGACCCAAACGAACGCGAGCGGACGAAATGGGTCGTCCGTTGGACTTGTCCTAACGAATAAAACATGACCATTTTCAGTTACCCGGCGCTGCCGTGGCATATTCCTCGGGAAAACGAACAAACAAAAGGGTACGCTGTCACGTTGCGTGGAGTGCTAGAGCACGTACAAAGCTAAATCCTCACGTGAGCAAATTCATCCCGAAAAAATTCCCGTGCACTACAACGGTCCCCCAAAATGTATACAACACATATACACAACAATGTACGTGTACGATAATACGTACGCAATTAATTGGTAGTACATGGGATCGAGTAGGGTATGCTGCGATCTATGGAACCAACGACCTTCATTCGACGTGCACGCAACGCTCCGTCCACTAGCCCTAGCCAAAGCCAACCACGACACCAGCTACCATCGTACGTAGTTTGTCTTTAGAGCATCTACACGCATGACCTACAAATCCAGTCCTTCAAACGTTCGCGAACGCGTCTTATAAATTCAGTCCTTCAAACGCCCGCGAACGCGTCTAATATCTTCATACACATTGATTGATTATTATCACTGGAAATCCTTGCACACATCTGGCTGGCAAAGCTAGAGAGCGTTGAGAAGATCACGAGCTACCTGTTGGTCAGTCAGTGGTCGCCGCTCACGAGCAGTGGTAAATAATTAAACCGATGCACGAGCCTCGGCTGCTGCAGATGCTGCCGCCTTGAAGTTTTAAACTGTGCAGAAGATGGCTGGGTTAACCCTGATCTGCTGAGATTAACAATGTGCATGCTTATGATTCGATCGATGGTCTCATCATGCGTCGTTGGAAATGTGTCTGGTGACCTAGGCGTATCATCACCTGCACCCTCCTACTCAATTTTTTTTAGGGAACCATCCTACTCCAACTTAATCAACTTACTACGTGCTTTTTTAGATGGACTTACTACGTGATTAGTGACACGTACCAGTCTTTTAATCTAAAAATATTTCGAAACTATTTTAATTTTTTAATTAATTATTAAATTTTTTTCCTTATATAGGATGCATATACAACCAGAAATCAAAGTGTATTTTCTCAAAAGGCCAACACTATATGTATGTCAAAGTTGTTGGCGGCATGGAATCAATCTAAAGGTTATGTTGTTACCCATCCTGTATAAAAACCTCCCTAACCACCAACTTTAACTGCAAACACACTGCCTTAAACAGTTAAACACCAGTCAACTTATTACGTGATTATAGCTCGATGGTTTTAGTTCGGACAGCTCTGTCATCCATTGGCGTGCTGACATGACATGGCCAATTTAGCAATCGAGTAACCAACGACCTGATTACCTCAACAGACAACGTAGACGGGCCAGCCAGCGCGGCATATATGTATGCAGCGAGCAGATGTCACGACGACCCAACAAGCGAGACCACGAAACTAATCACTCTTATATGACGACGAGCTTCAAGGAGGAGAATAATGGCGCCACACAGAGGAGGCACCATCATTGAGCGGAACAATTATGCAGCGGTCTCATCCTTCAAATGGAAATGTCGATGGATTTCTGGGATCGTATGGTAAAGAAGAAATGTCGATGGAGTTACTACAACTGAGGCAGGGATGTTGGGGGTGGAGATAGTTCATTAACGACTAGAGCAAAGGCTTTGGGTGGGGGTGCTTGGAGATGGATCTTGGCATCCTGCCTCCTCTCCTCATAATGTGATTCCTTAATACTGTATTTGATTAGGTTTCGCTGATGTTGCACTGCCATCTCGTAGGCTCGTACCAATGGCACTCCCACTTCATCACAAATGTTGTAGTACGTAGTTCTTTTATTTGAAAAGGGGATTACCCGGCCTCTCCATCACATGATTCACACAACCATAAATAATGTAGTAGTTATGCAGACACAAAACAAATAACGGTTTTAATCCTTTAAGAACATTTTGCAAGCAAATGTTCTAGTCTTTGCTATTTGAGATCATTTGTAAGAGCATCTATAGCTCATTCCCGAAATCCAACCCCCATACTTAATTCCCCATTTTTAGCATATTCCTTCATCTAGCAGATCCAGAAAACTTATTCCCCAAAAATTTTGTTTTGCCAATTCAACATTTGCATGAAACCGATTTGAACATATATTATCATAACATATTAATTCAAAATTGGATAACTCAAGTAGACACAATTCAAATACATATCAAGTTTAATGTTTTCAAACTTAACCATTCAAATTCAAACAAAACATATGGTCAAAATGAACTAATAAATAAACATGATGGAAGGATGAGAATCAAGTGCTATGAAGTTGCAAGTTTTCTGATGGTCAATATGAGACCGTATTCGATGAAATACATGAAAAATGGGGGAAAATCCTTTAAGGTCATTTGACACAAACATTTTGATCGGACGGGGTGGGAACGGTGACCGCAGCCGACAGAGCTCCGGCTAGGGCTGAACGACAACGGAGGACATTAACAACGGTACCTAATAAGCCACACACGCGATTCCCGGGGGGGGGGGGGGGAGTGACGAAAACAACCAGGATGTAGAGGTGCAGTGGTGGTCAACTTCATCGGTTCCAACTACATTGGCCAGCTAGGGTTTGCGCATGAGCCTCACACACCATCTCCAAGGCATGGCAGTTCGATACCTAGTGAAAACGGACCTGGACATCGACCGGAGCTATGTGGCGGTGAAAATGCTGATTTCGGTGCCGACGATGAGGATAAGGTGCAAGAGAGGGCGGGTGGGGGTGCGAGGTGGCCGCGCGAAATGGTTCCGGGGGTGGGGGGTGGGTGGGGGTGTCAACATCAACGCTGAGGGTGAGGCTGACACCCACCAATATTTGCTGAGAAATGATGTTTCTATAAAAATGGGCTAAAGGGCTGAGTTTTCACGATGATTTTTCTAGAGGATTATGGGTTTAGGGGATCTGTTAGGTGGGACTTGATCCCTAAAACCTGTTTTTATCCCTAAATATAATGTTTGGGGATCTGCTAGAGATGCTCTAATGGCTCGGTGCTTCTTGGGTTCTTCGAAGACAACTGAGCGAGTGAAATCTGGATACAAAACAAGATAGACTAAATTTCTGAAGATGGCGTTTCATTAGTGCATCAAAGTAAATATAAGTGAATGAAAAACAAGTGTGGCTAATAGCTGAGCTGAAAAAGACATTTTCTTAGGGGATCCCAAAACCACCGACCACCTGACCCAATGACCCTATTTTACTTCGGTGGGATGGGGCCCCTCCCCGCCGGCTCCCGGCGACAGGTGAGGAAAGTGGAACTATCTACAAGTTATAGATAGATAGGTGCCAGAAAGGTTACCAAATCAAAGGTAACGTCGCTACTAGGGAAAAGCTTATAGATAGACGCTTACTAATAGCGCAGATTTTTACCTCTCGCTACTAGTACTTACTAGTAGCGCGGGTTTTTACCCCTCGCTACTACCAAGTTGATAGTAGTAGCACGAGTTTTTACCCTCGATACTACTAAGTGGTCTCAACAGTTCCCCCCGGGACATGCAATAGTAGTAGCGCGGGTATAAACTAGCGCTACTACTAAGTTGATTGTAGTAGCGCGGGTTTTTACCCCTCGCTACCACTAAGTGGTCTCTATTGTGCCCCCCGGGACAGGCCATAGTAGTAGTGAGGGTTATAAACAACGCTATTACTAAATACAAGGTAGGTTAACAGCCCTGAAGACCCCATATATCCTCCCCGAATCCCTCCTCTCTCTCGTCACTCTCCCCCTCTCTTCGCTTCATTTCTCCCATCCCCTCCCCTCACACATTGGCGCCGCCACCCAACGTCGTCCCATCTCCTCCTGACCTCGATGTCGCCAGCAATGGCACCGCTCTCTCCTCCATCGCCGCCGCCGCCGCCCCCACCCTCTCCTCCTCCCAGCCCATCCCATCCCATAACCTCCCCTCTCCTCGACCCGCGCTACTAGTAGACTTTTTTTCTAGTAGTGTCAAGTTATTCAAACTTCACAAGCGGGCAACTTGGCTAGAACCAGTCAACGCCACAGAACTCTGAGAATTGTAGGGAAGTACACTTGGCCTCTACAATACAAGACGACAATTGGAGCCCGTCAAAGCATTGTGGATGCACACGGCCAATAACAGAAATAACATGATGATCCATCATCATGATGTAGAGAACACCGGCACGCAGCGATTAGATTCAACTTTAATCCCCTCTATTCCACAATGATCCTCTAAATAAACATACATCAATGATGAAAGATAACATCAATTTGCAAAATATGAATATACAACACATGTTTAGTTGTTTCGGTGTGGAAAACTAATCATGGTTGTTATTGAGGATGATGTGCTGTCTAATCAAGAATATGCATTTTTTTTCTCTTTATTCACAAAATTGCTATGTCAGGTTGTTTATTAAGGTAAGTTTTTTGTTTGCGCGATCACTCCAAGCCAATTAAAACAAGTCCTTTTTAGTTACTCATGCTTCGGTGTAAAGAAGGGGTAGCATGCACTCTTTGAGGAAACAAACAAATGCACTTGTTCTAGAAAAAGCACATGTTATCTTCTCATGCTAGGACTAAATACTCGAGTATACAAGCAGTAATTGCAAAGCTAAATTCTCCTCTGTATATGGTATATATCAACATATACATTACATAAATGTAATTATATTTTAATTGGTTTTAATAAGATAGCTAACATGATGGTACAATGTACATAACATTACCCTTAAAATTACACCAGTATTATCTTGATAACAACAAACTGCCTAGGTGGGTTGATTATTAGCAGTGGTTAATTAAGTGCTTTGTTAGACAGAATGGTGGCGAGATGCCATACAATTGTTCGGTGGCTCTTCGTTCTCATCGATCTTTCTGATAAATCTCCTAAAGTAGTCCATAGACCGAACATCACAATAGAAAAACATGTGGAATTCTAACCCTTGTGTTTATGTCTTCAAAAGAAGGGAAGTTTAAAGTGCATGCACAACTTTTTCGTGGTTGATTCAAAATAGCACACCAGATTGAAGAAATTACAACGAAGATGAACACCGGAAATATGCGATGAAAATAAAAGTTACACCACCGTTCTTCGAGTTCATCATCTCTCGTTTCACATTATACATCTCGAGTTTTCAACTTTCCACAGAAGACCATTTTGTGGCCAGGGACAAAACCCTTACATGAAAGTAAACAAACCACTAATTCACCGTTGCATTTTGTAGATGAAAAATATCATGATCACATAACATTGAAACGGGTGAGCCCCTACAAAAGCTCACACGACAGTATCATCGTCATCACCATCTTCTGAATCCGTTGATCCATGAGGATTGTCTTGTTGTCTGCCACGTCAATGAAGACCGCACTAGCAAGGATGTACAGAAGATACAGTCGTGCAGACTTTTTGTTTCGGCCAACGACACCCTTATACCGTTGCTAATTTCAGTGTTTTGATCCTTTTGTGAAAGTTGAGCGAGATTTGACACCGGTTTGAAAAAGAATCGGGACCCGATCCTTTTCGTACCGTCAAGGTCAATGATGGTAGGGTATACCAGCCTACTGTTGAGCCCGTGGGGCAGAAAACTTATCCACGTCAGCACAACACGACCCTACCACCAAACACGATGGAGGTATCCTATGCAACCCTACTACCGAGGTGCCCGGTGGTAGGCGCATACAAGCAGTGCGGTTGATACATAGCTTTTTTATGTTAGGGCATGTACCCCTACCGCTAAGGGCCTTAGTGGTAGGTAGCTATACCCTACCGTCAGCGATCCCGGCAGTAAGAAAAGGATCAAATCACGAAAATAATAATTGAACAAGGATGATATCTGACTCAAATTTCATAAAAGGGTCAAAACACTGAAATTGTCCTCCTAGAGTCTCTAAGAACACACACATCTAGCATAGTAGAACTGAAGTTGTGCTACTTCGAACGCATTTGATAGGCTGCATCAAGCCCAGTCAGGCTCTGACGGGCTTAATAATAAGTTGTTTGGTTGTCTGGGTGCATGCAGAAACTGGCTCGCACGAAAACTTAAAACACCCTCAACCATGCCTGTAGAAAACGTTCATATTGACCTTTTTCCAGATGTAGGCTCAGTCTAGTGCAATTCACACTATGGGAAGGATGCGAGATGGATTTGATGCAGCCTATCGAACGATATGTAACAATCGAGAGATTGTATACACTAAAAGATCTATTGCCCATGTAGCCAGCAAGCTAAGAACAAAGACAAAAAACACCCTTGCCCCCGCGCCGCCCCCTCCCCCCGCGGGGACACGGGCGGCGGCGCCAGATCCACCACCGCGCGTGGCCCCGTCTCCTTCCCCCGCCTTTGCCGTTGGCCGGTGCTGCCAGGGGCAAAGTCCCTTACGGTGTCTGGCGGCGGGGCAACTTCTCCCCTCCCCTTGGTGCGGCTGGTGCGGGGCGGTTGGCCTGGGCTGGAGGCGTCAGGCTGGCGCGAGGCCCGGCGACGCGGCGGCAGCGAACGGGCGGTTGCTGCACGGCGACGATGGAGCGGCGGCTCGGGGCGCGGCGGCTGCACCCCGTGGTGGCGGCTGTGGTCTTCGACCCTACGGTGGCCGCAGATGGGTGCGGGGCTCCTCGGTCTTCGGTGGTTCTGGCGACGGCGGGCATTCTCGGGCCGCGCTACTCCGGGTGGTCTGGTCGCGGTGGCGCAGCCACTTGGCTGCGGGTTGGCGTGGCGGCCGACGGCGGTGCCCTCCTGGCCAGATCTGGGCCCTTTTGTGCCCCTTCTAGGTCTGGGCGGGCTTGGCTCGGTTTGCCTGTGCTGGCCCCGTCGAAAGGGGGTGCATCTTGTGCGGGGGTTGCGGAGACGGCGACGTGCCTACTGCAGCAAGTTGACGGGAGCTTCACGAGCCCCTTTGGCTCGGCGGGGCCTAGAGGGCATGGTGTGCTTCCCTTTATTCGTTTGGTCGGTGACTGCCGTTGGCGGTGGAGGTGGTCCCCTCCCACGTGGCTGCTGACTCTGCCGCTCCTCGTTCCCGACCGTTTCTTTCGATTCCGTCGGTCTCGAGTCGCTCACCATAGGGAGACGGCGATGATGATTGCACGACCGTGGTGGCACATGTTGGTGGACGACAAGTTTGGTGGAGCATGATGGATCGTTCGGGGTTGTGGGTGTTCGGTGGATGGGAGAAATTCCTGTCGGCCTGCCGACACTAGCGCGGTGACGCCCACAGGCGCCGCCACCCCTTCCTGAAGGACGTCGGGTATTCCCCTTCCCCACACCCCGCCGCGTACCGGGGGAAATCCTAGGACCCGTACGGGCAGCAGTGTCGTCGTTGTCGCATTCCTTCTTTAAGGTGATGCTTGGTATGCGGAGATTCAAGGTGCTAGGATCGTGGTGGGAATCCTTCGGTGGGCGCAACGGTTGTAGGTCATCATCGTTTTCGTTGATCCGATGTTGTTGACATTTGTTTCTCTTTTTTTTTGTTTCTTTTGGACATGCCTGTGCTATTTTGCCTCAGTATTGGACTCAGAGATTTATCGGATGGTTGCTATATCTATATAGTGGGGCAAAAGCTTATTTTGAGGTATACACTAAGGTGATGTTTCTTTCAAGGGGACTAGACTTTTTTTTAGCCCAGGGACTAAAAAAAAAATCCCTCCAGTAGAGTCTTTTTATAGTCTCTTAAGAAAAAGTCTCTGCTGTTTCTTTATCTAGGGACTAAAAAGAATTTTTTTTAATTTAGTCCTTCTAAAGAAACACCACCTAAAACAGGCTCCATTGAAACTGGCTCTATTGGATAAGGCTCCATTGAGAAACTAAACAAAAACGTCCTTCATTGTTGATCTGCATGTTTCCCCCACCTCTCGGTGGCTGTGCTAGGACTAGGTGAAGGACACGCACGTCGGCATCAAGGGCATGATTACATACGCGTATGCCGTCTTAGATCGATCGACAGGTCCGCTCCGTCCATTCCATTCGATTCCGACTGCATACGGTGGGTTGGATGGTCCAAATCGGCGCCACCCCAGGGTCCAACACTCCCAACTGCTCCAAGCCAACGACCTTTTCGACACCGTGGAAGCAACCATCCTACTACTTCCGGGGATCATTATACCTAGCTCGGTGACACCACGAGGTACATCACGAGCTCCTTGCTGCTGTGCTGACTGATCACGAATTCACGAGTAAACAAGTGACTGCTGCTGCTGCTGCTGCTGCCTTGAAGTGTTAAAAAACTGTAATGCAGAAGAAGCCGAGTTAATAACTAACCCTGAACTGGTGAAGCTAGCTGTTACAATTTGTATGGATGGTTGGTTCGATCGATGGTCTCGTTACGCACGCCGCGAGCTGGAGCTGTGCGTTCGTGTCTGGACTCTAGAGTAGCACGCACGGCTGGCCGGAAAGTTGAACGTCCCTGTCATTCACGCTCTGCCGAGATTTATAGCTCGTCGTCAGTTTCAGTTGACGCAAGCTCGATCGGTCAGACTCGACGTGCTGACATGGGCAAGCAAACCAACGCACGACCTCAACAGACGGCCACGTCGACCAGCCAGACAAGATAACGAGGAGAATAATGGCTGGTCAATCGTATGGACGTAGCAACAATAAGCCCAGCTGCATAATGGATGCCCGGCCACGGTTACCCATGATTGTACTGGTCGTCATGGGCTCATGGCCCTCTGACAAACAGAAATATCCACAGGCCAAGGCTCAACCGTCCAGCAGTCACAACTACTCACACCAGTACTGTATGACTGCGAAAAGATGCAGATATATCATCGTTATCATTCACTGACTGGATCATGTTAGAGAGACAGACAGAGCTAGGAGGAGACAGGATAATCGTTATGAGGACTACGTACCGTCAGCGTGTGTGTCGGTGCGCGCGCGTGCGAAGCCGCGGAGGAGGATGCCAACGCGCGAACTACCACGCCCAACACGAGGAATTCATGAGAGCATCCATGTTCTCCTCAAACATTTGGATTGCCCGGTCACAGCGTTAACAGTAAATTGCCATCCAATCAGATGTGACAAAGTTAGACATCCGTCCATACGTAGGGCAAATAGAGGACACTTTCGATGCGACTTGCGAGTTGGTCCATTCCGACTTTACATATATCCATCCCTATCCATATCATAGACCAAACCCTATCCATTTCAATCCATTTTTACGGTTACTTCTCAAACTTTTTTTCGGCGATCTCTGACATGGTGGGCATCGGATCCGTTGACTGCGACCTTGTTTCATATGGGGGTGAGGAGGAGTCGGTCGACCGACTGGCTCTCCGCCGTCTCCGGAGGAAATTTCAAATTTCATAGTCGGATTCGCTCCGACGAGAATCCATTGTGTCCGTGCAAATGTTGCTTCGATCCGATGACGCCGGCTGATGGAGGCGCGTTACTGCGGCGAAGCTGGACGCAACAATCATCGGTTGAAGGTACCGTGGCATTGGACAGTACATCCCAGGGCTTGCGGCGCTGCCTCGTCCCCGTGGCATTGGACCGGACATCCCCCGACTGGCGTCGCAACCCCTGTAGTGGCGCCTCGTCCCCGCGACGTCGGACTTCGATAGCCGAGCGATTTCGCATTGTAATCATGGATCACATGCAAGTCGTAGGATGCAAAGTGCTTTTGCAAACCGTCGAACTCTCTTGTCTGCTGCCTACAAAGTCGACAAATACAACCTTTCACGCATCATACATCAACTCATCCTCCATCACAGAATACCTTGTCGTCGTGCTTTACTCTAGAAAACAACCAGCGGGTAAAAAAAGCTCAATAACATTTGATCGAAACATATGTCGGGCATGGGGTCAGCCATGGACGGTGTCACCAAGGGCAGAAGGGAACCTGTGTGCGAACAGATCTTAGGTGAAAGACGAAATAGTCCAAGGGGGCAAACGCATGAGCGAATATTACAGACGTCCACAATTGCCTTGGCGAAAGTCGGAGAGATCAGCGACAACGACATACGAGGAGGGTGTAAATGCAGAGCAAGAGGGAAGCATCGATAGAGTGGAAGAAAAAGTGTCTTAGAAGGGGGATTTGAGTGGGCCAGAGATGTCGGATTCCTACGTGGCGGCATTCCGGACACCGGCAAAGCCCCCCCCCCCCCTCCCCCTCCCCCTAACCGGGTGTGTCCATGGACAGATGGGGTATGTCCGGACAACTTAGTTTGCACATATGCATGTGTACTAAGGGTTTGCGTTGAAGATGCTCTTACTCAAAAAAAAAAAAATGTATGTATCTTTATTTGTTCTGCTGGGGAAATATCTCAGTTGTTGTTGGAGAGGATGTGTCATTTAATTGTTGTTAGAAAAGTTTCCGGATTTTGATGCATTCCAGTTAGGCACCCCTTCAATAAAAAATGATAATATAGTATTTAGTATCCAAATCAATCTATTTAATATATTTGGTTAGCATGATAATATGACGAGAGCATTTCTAAGTACCTTGTAAGATTCGTGCAAACTTTGAAGGGGTGTACAAAAGCAAAACTATGAACAACATGCATCCCCCTATTTATTTCCAATATTATTGTATGGCTGGTTTGTTCCTTAAGGTAAGAATTTGGTCTGCCTGATTGGTGGAGCCTAATTAAAACAAGTCCCTTGTTTTTCAATTACTCATGCTTCCGTGCAACAGAAGTGCTTAGCATACTCTTTGAGGAAACAAACAAATGCACTTTGCTGTCTTGTTATGCTGAGAACCAAATGCTGGGGTACAACATTGAACCAATAAACACCCCGAATAATACAGTTGTATCAGCTGATAAGTAACAGGCCGGGAGCCAGCTGCGTGGGTTTATGATTAATCAGTGGTTAATTAAGTGCTTTAGTTGGCAGAGTGGTGGCGGGATCCGATAACATTGTCCGGTGGCCTTTCGTTCTCATCGATCGTCTCCTAACTAGCATAGTCTATCTTCCTAATAAAGATATGTTCGATAATCCACCGCTCCTAGGATCTACAGAGCATCTGTTTGCTCGCTTCAGAAAATTGAACAACCGCTCCGTCCGCTCTCGGAGTGGAGCCGTGGAGCGGAGTGACAACAAATGGGGCCGAAATATAATGTACTCCATAGGATTGAACATCACGGTTAAAAGCATGTGGAAATTTTAACAATGCAGTTCAAAATCACACACCCCTTTGAATGTCAGCGAGTTAAAGTAAGATTACAGAAAGGTTCCTTTTTAAACACTGTAATAGAAAGTTTAATATAGTTGCTTGTGTGCTAGCTCAACGATGGTGTGTTGATCCTCTGTCTTTGTGGTCGGACTCACCCCCTAGTTAGTTTTAGCTCAACGGGGGAGTATTTGAGTTCAGTAAAGCTAATCATGAAGGCCTTTCCTTAACGCAAAAAAAAAAAGAAGGTCATCAGACTGATGATTCGTTGCCACATTGTCGATGAAGTATAATTTTTCCATAAAGAACACTTTGATCCTGTGGTTACATCGGGCTGATACAACCGCAACAAAAGAATGCATGACCTCTGCATGACAAGATGCACACAGCTAACTTGTCAAGATACAATGTCGCTTTGCAATAGAGGTAAATGAAAACAAGCCTAAAGATTAAAATGGAAGAACCCCTGACCAAAACACACACACTATCATCGCCGCAAGCGTGCCCAAACAGCATCGAACGGCAATCAGCAAGATCTAAAGCCGTCGAACACCACGGGACTAAAAGACGAAGACAACCGCACCAGTGACGAGATAGAGCCGCTGCCGAGGCGTGGCAGAGGCCAAGCTCCACCGGCGGCCAGTTTTATTTATTAATCAGGACTAGGTCGACGTCAAGGGCATGATGATCACATACGCGTAGGCCGTCTTAGATCGATCGATTATGGGTCCACTACTCCGTCGACCATCCCATTCCCATCCGATACCGACTGCATATATATATACGGTCGGTTGGACGGTCCAAATCCCAGGGTCCAACCCCAACTGCTGGGAGCCGACGACGTTTCCTATTTCTTTCTGGCACCGTGGACGCACGCAACCATCTCCCCTCCTCCTCCTCCTCCTCCTACAGACCTATACATTTATAACCCTAGCTCGGTCGGTGAGATCACGAGCTCCTTTTGTTTGTTACGGGTAAATCACGAGCTCCTTTCCGGTGACAAATCACCGGTAGAAGTAAACTAGTGAGTGACCTCTGCTGCTGTATGCCTTGGAGTGTTAAAAAAACTGTGTGCGGAAGCCGAGTTAACTAATCCTGAACTGGTGAGGCTGCTATAAACTTACAATATGTATGGATAGTTGGTTCGATCGATGGCTTCATTATGCGTGCCGCAAGCGCAAGCCTGTCATCACCCACTCCTCCTGCTACACTCACCCCATAGTTTTTTGTGTGTGTGCAGGTAAGCTCACTCCACAGATTGATGGAGTAGATGGTAGCAGCATGCACGGCCGCCCGGCAAACTGAACGTCCCTGTCATTTACTACACTCTAGTGAGATAAATGATTTACGAAACCGAGAGTTTCAGTTGAGACAGCTGGATGGGTGGACGTGCTGACATGGGCAAGCAAATCAGCGACGACCTCAACGGCCGGAAGGTGAGCCTCGCAGCGTGGACAGACACGTCGACCAGCCAGTGAGCGCGGCTCAAACGGATTAAATTAGGATATTGGTAACGTTGATGAGAATAATGGTTCGGTTCAGTGCAGTGCAATGGCCAAGGGCACGCAGGGGGAGACGTACATCGATCATTGGCCGTACGGCTCAATTACCTGGAGCTCTGGCTCTCGTCGATCCTTTTGTTAATTTGTGTAGAGATTAGAGATTAGAGATAGATATATGGATGTGGCAGCTAAGCTGAGCTGCATAATGGTGGCCGCGCCACATGCCCGTCGACGGTTATTACCCCATGATTGTGTCGTCGTGAAAGCCCATGTGAGCCACGGCCAGCAGCAGCAACAGGAGGGATTCATGAGTGGCTACAGGAGATGGAAGCGGACGCGGCAGCAGCAACAGGACGACCTCATCAGTGGCTACAGCTACAACAGGGACATGAGACGCGGACGTGATGCACATCGGATTCCCCAGCCAGTTTCGACGCGCCAACCACCGCCCTCCCCTCCGCCGGCCGCACCGCACGGCAGAAACAACGACCGGCGCCCGCGCGCACGGCACGGGAGCGGCAATGCGCCAACAGTGAGAGTGGGTGCTTCGAGTTGGACCAAACCAGATCCTCCAGCCAAGTAAACTGGTCCGCCAAACAGGTCCCTGATGACGGACGAGTGTGTATATCTGTCTGTACGACGCTGCTCCTGCTCCTACGGAACGGACCTACGCTAAGCCTGCCCTGCTCGCTCCTCCTGTGCCCGCACGACGCGGGTCACGACGCCGACCGCGACGGTGCTGCCATGCGACCGCAGGAACGCGCGGCCGAGGGCCTTGAGTGTTCCGAACTCCTCCACGCACACCTCCCTCTCCAGCTTCACCTGAACAAAACCGACACCACAGATGACCACCATTAGCCACTCATTCAGTCTCATCTGCTGCAACAAGCGCAAACACGCAACGCAACATACGTACCTCGACGATGGCGGCCTGCCTCGCGGTGAGCATCCGCGGCTTCCTCGCCGAGGCCTTGCCGGTCTTCTGGTCCAGCAGCGATACGATCCTCACCAGGGACGCCGACACCTTCGCGTGGTGCACGTGGAGCTCAAACTGGGGGAGGAGTTTTGGGTGGGAGCAACCGGTATGTCAGTGCGTTGCGCGACGGCATGACATTAGTAACTCTGTGTGAGTGAAGTTCTCTCACAATGCAAGGTCAGCGGTTGCTTGCTGCATACCTGAAGGCCGGGCAGTATGGGTACGGTGATGTCTAGCACCAGGATCTTCAGCTCCAGGGAAGACGCCACACACACGGGGTAATCTGGATGGCACAGGACTCCACCCGACATCACATGGATAGGGTCGATCCCTTGCAGCCCAATCGCAACGTTGTCGCCGGCTCTAGCCGAGCTGAGGCGAGAGGAGTCCCGCTCGATGATTTTCACTGTAGCTAGCTCTCCACAAGGCATCACAAGGACCTGCAGAAGGAACTTTCTGAGATCAGACAACAGCTTCAGAAGACAATGCAAGATAACTAACTGCAATTATTGAGCAGGGTAGATTTGTTGGACAGCGCATATCGATATTGTCTAGCAGGTATTCTGCTTCGAAACGAAAGCGATGGAATTCATACTTCAAAAACCAACAAGTATGACTGTAAGGACATAAACTCAGAGTTTTACCTTGGAATCACTTCTGATTGCTCCACACACTACTTTACCACAAACCGCCACTTGCCCCAGCACATGGGATGAGATAACATCACAAATTGGAAGCCGCAGTGGCTTTGAAACATCACGATGAGGTGCTGCTGACGAGTCAATTGCTTCCAGAAGGCAAGTCCCATGAAACCTGACCAACATATATTGATTATACTGATGACCATAAGCTGGCGAAATAGAGATAATGTAATGAGGTCTACCAAGCAGAATATTTTATTACCATGATGAGAGACGAGTATCTGAAGCTGCTGTCACCAGATTTTCATTTTCCATTGCACTCAAAGGAACCCAGGTTATTGCTGACTCTTTATATCCACATGATCGGAGGAAAATGCCAAGTTGTGATTTCACATAACTGAAGCGTTCCGCCGAATATTCCACTGAATCCATCTTATTAACAGCAACTATCAAGTTCTCAACACCAAAGCTTCGAATAAGCTGTGAGTGCTCCTTTGTCTGACCAACCCCATTAACGCCCATACCTGACTCGAATGATCCTAGAGAGGCATCAACAACTAGGACTGCTGCATCAGCTTGCGTCACTCCAGATATCATGTTAGGAACGAAATCTTTGTGACCAGGGGAGTCGAGCATAACAACTTGGTAATTTTTGGTGTCAAAGTATGCTACACCGACATTCATCGTAATGCCACGTGCCCTTTCGTCAGCACTCACATCCATTGCCCAAGCATATGCAAATGACCCTTTTCCCTGAAAAAGAAAGGTTATAAACTTATAAATGCAGACATGTGTCAAGATGCATAACAAAACACAGGCTGGAAATATTCGTTAAACTGACCTTCTCTTTCGCTTCTTTCTCATTCTTATGCATTTGCTTTTTTGTAATTCTCCCCAGAGCATGCAGCAACCGACCACATAATGTTGATTTGCCAGAATCGACGTGACCAACCTAGTAATAAATTCCAATTTAACGCGTTTAAAAAGATTAAGCACAGGACAAGACCAACTAAATACCTTGTAGGAAAAAACACTGGAACTTTAAATCTGTAATGCATAGATGGTCACTTACAATAGCAAGATTTAGTTGTCTAGGCATTTCTTGATCTTCGCCCTGTAGCATCCATGGTTCTGGCTTGTACTGTGAAACAGGAATTGGCTTCTTAATCTTGGCTTTACTGTTTTTTGGCTTCCTCTCTAAACTCAAATGTTGTAGCTCATTGTCCAAAATAAGAGTTTCGTACTGAGTATTGGCGGCAACACTGCTACTCTTTCCACCAAGTTCATCCAGCTTCACTGATGAACTTGGGTCTGTACTTGTATCCTTCTCAGCTACAAGATCATCATCAGCCATCACCTTCTTTCCAGTGATATCTACAGATGGAACAGCTGTGTCAACTTGTATGAATGAGTCAATATGCAACACTACCAAGTATAGTAACAAATAACCCCAAAACTAGAAGTGTGAAAATTAACTTCAATTTAGAATATTAAAAGCAGATTAGCAACGGTAGATTGGCACATTGATAGCAACATTGGACCAAATAGTATCTGTGCCAAGGTCTACGGACCAGTCCAAGGTTCTTTGGTGACAGTGGTAAATAGTTGCTCTCTACATGATAACCAGACTCACTGGTTATGCTTAAAGATGTAAGATTAGTCAAATCATTATCAACTACAAAAGTTCCACACAAGCTTGCAAACAAAAAGGTAATACAACATGAAGTTCTCTTGAAGTAAATGTTTAGATGCATCTTTTAAGTAGTCAAAGAGAATAAGAGAAATGCTACGAAGACTACCTTTTTGCAAATGTCTGGACGATTTTAAGCCCGTGGAGACCATGTCATCAGGAGATGGTATATCAAACTTGAAAGGCACTGTCAACATCAAAATAATGCAGTCATGTTCCAGGTGTCTCCATAATTTATCCATGAGACAGAACGATAACAAGCAAACAGGATAATAATTAAGTACTCCATATCCTAACACACGTTATAAAACTATAAGATATGGACCTCCTATGAGAGAACAGCTAGTCCATTATATGAATGTTTACCCAAATTCCAAGCAACGGAATTAAACATTCACATTGATATTGAAATTATTCTTAAGGGCTAGAGGAAGCATATTTCATAAGCTGTGTATTAGACATAAAGCTCATATTTTCAATCTAAGTTACTGTGTACCCTCTGAAGAAGTTCTGGCAAATTTATCAAAAGAACCATAAACCACCACCCAGTTTCTTGCTACAACTCTGTAGAAGAGGTAAGAAGGTTTGGCTTGAGCTGCTAGCTACAATCCAGAGCACATGACAGTTAGTTCGCTTCACCATATCTTATAATGAATTAATGATAAGCAAAAGTCACCATCTATGCTAATACCGCCTACATTGAGGATTTAATAAACAAGCTAAATGACATGTCTGGTTATGAATACACATTGATTTCCATACATAATAAACAGAACATAAAGCTACAAGAAGATGGATAATAAGCCATGCAATGTTAATACTTGCTTCGTGTAGAGGTGTAATGTACCTATGCTACGACGCTGATTATGTGCCATGTATGTCTTGTGCAGGGTACCCAAGGAAGCTTGCATGTGTCCTGTTGCATTTTCGTTGCGCTGAAGTCCATCAGAGAAGACAACAACTTTTGATTTTGGACCAGATGGTGTGAAAAGAGATCTTGCCAGTACAGATACGCCAGAGTGCTTGTTTCTGCGTTTAGCTAGATTTCAGGAGAGAAACTCAACTAAATTAACAGGCTAAACAGCATTAGTTATACTGTACCACAGGAACAAAAGCAAAATGAGCCAGTGAATGCAACGAGAACTGTGTTATGTACCTCCACCTTCAGCTTCATTGGCGTTATTGAAATACAGCGACAGATCCCGAAGAACGCCACATACCTCACAGGATATAAAACTCGTATCATTTTGCTGAGAGCAAATGGAGCACAGCCATGGCCCAGCATTTCTATGTGGCCCCTCAAGGTCAGATTTGTTATCTGTTTTAGGAACAAACTGAAGAGGAGGGAGGTAGTGAGTAACTACCAATCCCCTGACAAGCTGTTTATATGAACATACTTTTCGTTGTTGTTAAAAAAAAAAGAGAGCCAATCAGGCAATGTGGTAACTTACCATCTCTTATTTCCAGAAGGACGATTCTACTGTCGCTAAGGTGGCCACACGTACCATCAGAGTGCGGGTTTATACAACAACGCGAGGCACGTCCTGGTCAGTAAACAGCATGAAACATAAGCCTAACGACAGCTTATAAAATCAGAAGCACATTGCGATATAAATTAACAGTAAACTAATACTCCCTCTGTACCACAATACTTTTTATTGGACTAGTTCTCCCCAACAACAAGTATTTAGGAACAGAGGAAGTATTTTGCTAGGTGGCTGAATCGATTCCAAGGAAAGCAAACAAACGGTGCTAAAACGCTTCTGACTTTTGATGAAGCAGTATGCAAAGGTAGTAGCACGGGCCAACATCCCAACAAAGATTGGCTGAAGGGGTCACACACACCTCAGTACATCAGAGGTCAGAACGATTGCTAACATGGATAACTGAAGAATGAACACTGTCGGACAGTGAGCCCATCATTATACGGGTCTGCCAACCAAAATTGACGAAATGGAGCATAGGTAGTACACAAACCAAGCATCGAAACTGGCCTGGCCACGACCAGACAGGCTCCAAGCATCACAAACTGCTCCAGGAAAACTCGTCCAACGCCGTGCCTGGAGCCCAGCGCCAAGCCAAAACCTAACCCACAGCTAAGCCCCCTCTTGCCCCGCGAGCTCCATTCAAAGCTACTACAAAACCACGCATCTGACCCCGAATTGGCGGAGCATCTCCGCCGCAGACCCCGCTAACCGGAGCCCCCACGCAGCGTCCCGCGCACGACACGGTTGCCCAAGGAGAGAAACGGCTACGGTAGGAACCGGCGACGGCCGGGGCGCTTACCGACTCCGGCCGAGCAGGGTCCGCCGGGGCAGCAGCGCGTCGAATCGCGCGGGCACGAATCCGAGGTTGGGTGCTCGGGCGCCAGAGGAGAGTGGGGAAGACAAGAGAGGAAGGGATCGTTTTTTTCCTTCTTCTTCTTTTGCTCCCTCGAATCCCGAAGACGAAGCCTTGGTTCGGGTGCTCCTATTCGGCGCTGAAGGCGCCGGTTAGGGAAACCGGTCCCTGCACCGCTCCTCCTCATGGGTTAAAAATGCGTTGGTCATTAAAAATTTCAAAACAGTTCATAGATTTTCAAAAAGTTTAGATTTGTAAAAAATGTACAATTATTATGAAAAAATCACCAATTTTTGAAATATGTTCATGTATTTTCAAAAAAGTTCACAGGATTCGAAAAAAACCATCGGTTTTGAAAAAAGTTCATCAATTTTAAAAAAACAGTTCACTGATTTTGGAAAAAGTTCATGAATTTTAAACTATGTTCATGTCACCCGCTGGGCCCAAGCTTGACGCTTTCCCTAGAAAAACAAGTTAGTGGGATAAACTGCAGCGGCTTGCTGGTCATTTGTTTGATTGGGATAAACAACACTTTGACAGCGTCCGAGAGGAAATCAGGCGACTAAAAAATGAATTGGAAACGCTACATTTGATCCCAGGCCGCACGAGTCCATCACATGCAGAAATAAGACCGCTAATCGGTTAATTGAATTGTATCACATGCACGAGCCCATCCTAGGGCGCCGCCTCCTCCTCCACTTAGGGCGCCACCCCTTCCCCATCTTGGCCGCCGCACCTCATAGGGTTTCCCTAGGGGTGGCCGTCCCTCCCTCCCTCCCTCCCTCCTATATATAGAGAGGGATTTGGGAGGACTGCACACAAAATTACACCTCTCCCTCGGCGCAGCCCTATCTCTCCTCCTCTCCGTCCTTCGTAGCGTTTGGCGAAGCCCTGTCGGAGTACCACGCAGCTCCTTCGTCATCACGTCGTCGTGCTGTCGGAGCTCTTCCTCAATCTCTCCTCTCTCCTTGCTTGATCAAGGCGTAGGAGACGTCGCCGGGCTGCACGTGTGTTAAATGCGGAGGCGCCGTTGTTCGATGCTTAGATCGAAATCTTCCGCTATCTGAATCGCTACGAGTACGACTCCATCAACCATGTTCCAGTAACGCTTCTGTTTAGCGTTGTTCAAAGGTATGAAGATGCTCTACCCCCTTGCTCGTTGCTGGTTTCTCCTAGATATATCCTTGTGTGACGTAGGACTTTTTTTTGAATTACTACTATGTTCCCCAACATGAATGCCTCTATTTCATGAAACACAAAGAAGCACCAGTCAGGTGCTCTAAAATTGGACATGACGAAAGCGTATGATAGTGTGGAGTGGCCTTACCTCAGGGCCATTATGTTAAAACTAGGGTTCACCATCAATTGGGTGGACATTGTTATGAATATGGTATGTTCAGTAAGTTTTCCTGTCACGTTCAATGGAAAGAAACTTGAAGAATTCCAGCCATCTCATGGAATCGAACAAGGCGACCCAATGTATCCATACTTGTTCTTGTTAGCAGCAGAGGGCCTTTCGTGCCTCCTAAAATCAAAAATACAGTCATCAAACCTAAGTGGGCTTCAGGTGCCAGATTCTGCGCCACCGGTCAACCACTTATTATTTGCAGATGACAACCTGTTGTTCTTCAAGGCGAATAGTTTGGGCGCTACACAGGTAAACCAAGTATTGGAGACTTATTGTCATGCTTCTGGCCAGCGAATAAACTATGCAAAATTTTCTATCTTCTTCAGCAAAGGAGTCCCGGAATCGAGTCGAAATGATATTAAGGGAATATCGAACATTCCTAATGAGACTTTGAATGAAAAGAATCTAGGCATGCCTTCTAACATTGGTTCAACAAAGAACGATGCTTTTAAATACTTGAAGGATCGTGTGTGGACCAAAATCCAGTGATGGATAGAGAAGTCATTGTCTATTGTTGGGAAAGAAGTACTTCCTCTCTGATTTTTCTCTCCGAAAATAGGATTTTATAACGGTTGAATTAGGGTCAGCGGATCCCCGTGGGCCCCACTAGACCCCAGGCTGCACCATGGGGGCTGGCGCGTCCTGGTGCCTATTGGGCACGTGGGGCCTCCCGTCTGGTGCGTCTTGGTTCCAGTAATTTTCATTTATTCCGTAAAAAATCTCCAAAAAGTTTCGTTCCATTTCGATTACTTTTTTTCCTGCACAAAAATGACACCATGGTAGTTCTGTTGCAACGCCAGTCCGGGTTAGTTTCACTCAAATCACGCAAATTAAAGACCAAAACAAGAGGAAAAGCGTTAGGAAAAATAGATACGATGGAGATGTATCATGGTGGTAGACGACGGTGACGACGACGCTCGGGCGAGGAGAGGGTGAGGAAGGGGAACAACACTACTAGGGTTTTGGGGGAGGGTGAGAGGGGTCAGGGGCTTGGGGACATCCTTTTAGGTCGCCGGGGCGTTGCTTGATGGCGGACACATGCTATCGACGCTATGGACGCGTGCCCTTCATTCGCGGGGGCTTCAGTGAATAGAGGAAGAAGGATCTTGGCCAATGCACAAGCCAATGCCGACGGAAAACATGGGCCTTTTTATTTTAATTCTTTTTAGCTACTTCTGTTTATTTATTTGTTATCTATTTTTCAAATTAATCCCATAGAAAATGTGTTTTATAAAATATACAACTTGGTCTATAATTAGCATTGCAATTTTTGTCTCAACCAGAAAAAGTTTGGGGTGTTTTTAATAAATTAAAATACATTTAAAATATTGTTTTGCCTCTATATTTAATATTTTAGGGCATCTAAATGCCTTGTAAAATGTTCCTTCATATTTGACAATTACTAGGATAATTATTAGGTGAATATTTGCAAAGCAACCATGATTTTAATTTATTTTTTGTTAAAATATTTAATCCACCTATATATTGAATTTTGAATTTAAAAGAAATTCGAAAACATACATAATTCGAATATGCTCATTGCACTGTTCAAGAAAAAGGATTAACTTAATCTTGTGTTCACTGTATCTTGATCACCTAGGTTACCGTAGCTGAAATCCGGGTTGTTACATACATGGACCCACAACAACCAATCCATGTACCTCCACTAGTTTGTGTGGAATTATTTTTCATGCTTGGAAATTTACGAGCATACCTGATATAGTTTTATATTACACTTGAAAATAGATCCCCATGATGTTGTTCCGAAATATGAAGATACATGATAATTGATTTTTTTCTAGAGTTCGTTATTTCAAACATACTTTAAAATAGATAGTACTTCGCAACAAAATGTGTGTGTGTTATTTTAGTTTTTGATGCATTTTTTTAAATTCCACCATATATCAATTGAACTTAGATCTACGAAAAATGTGGCATACCTCACACTCTCATTCAAAATATGTATATGTTTGTCTGGGTTCACTTCAATATTTGTTAAATATTTTGGCATAGAGCTTTAAAGCCTAGAAGCTAACAAATATCTCAATGGAGGTTTACATAGTGTTTGCTGGTAACACTTTTCTAGCGGTTCTGGTTTCCACGATAGTCCTCTAGGCCAAACAGAAGTAGTCATCTACTATCATATCTTTATAACCTACTCCCTCGGTCTCACAATAGATAATGTTTTTGCAAACTATGTTACTCCCTAGGTCCCACAAAATAAGATGTTTTTTGCAAGCTAGCATAGCTTACAAAAATGTCTTATATTGTGGGCCCAGGTGTGTGTGGGTGGGGGATATATAATTATTTGACTTGTTTCTCTGTTTTTACTCTTTAGCCGAGACACACCCATTTTTATGACAATAACTTTAATCCATTTCTATTTTTCAATGGGATCAACTTACTCATGATTTTAATTTTTGCATCATATATATATATATATTTTGAACCAAATATGTGATGTATGATCCATTTGGATATTAGTATACATGGTGTTCAATATTTTTTAAACAAGATCAATCTTGGACATATTTTTGAAACACGAAGCCATCTATAAAATGGATTCCTATATGAAGAGCGTCGGACAAGGCCACATTAACCCGTCAAATTTAGATCCAAAAAATGATTTTTCTTGGGAAGTTTCCGGAACAAATTGAAATGGAATAATTGATATTCATACGGAGGAAAGTTTCTCTAATGTACATTTGACTCAACAAAAGAGTCGACTCTGGCACTATGGTGATGTCTCGCACTGGAATGTTGAGCGATATAACGTTGTCACGGGTACCTCCTATTTGGCAATGTTTGCGGCAAATAGACGAGGTAAGTTACGTGCGCACCTGTATAATGGGCTGCTAGCTTAGTTTGGGGGTATGGTGTTGTTTCATCGAATACCCAACGGTATATCATTTTTTCAGTTTTCTCGATTTGCTACAATACCAGTTGATTTCTATGTTTTCAGATAAAAACTTGAAAATTGTAGAATTGTGAACAACTTTTTTATGTATGTGTGTATATTTTACGAAAATTAGATGAACATTATTCTTAACAATGTGTGTACATTTTTTTTAAAACTAGACGAACACTTTAAATACTTCCCATCTCATAGAAAAAATAAATTTTGCATGATTTAATATAATTACAAGAACTTTTTTCTATAAGTGTTTCAACATTTTCTAAAATTAAGTTAATAATTTGAACAAATGCGTGAACATTTTAAAAAATGTTCATCGTGTTTAGAAAAATAAAAATAACTAGACCGTGAGTCAAGAAAAATGTTCATACTGTTTTGTCTAAATCCCTACATACACGCAAGAAAAAATGTGTCTTAATACTGACAAAATGAAAATAGGAAAGAACAAGTACAAAAACAAAAAAAATGGTGAAAAATAAAGTTAAAATATAATCAAAACGAAGAGAAAACCGTGAAATATCAATAGAAAGTCGACTGTAGTTTTTTTTTTTGAGCGACGAAAACCGGCTGTAGTGATCCCTCTTACGGAAACAAAGAGTCAAAGCCCAAATAGGCCGGCCCATAGTATAGCGTGAGGTGCGCGCGCGTTTTGCCCAGCCGCACCTGAAAATTGGCGTAGGCGCTTTCTCGCTGAAAAAAAAAGTTGCAACATCATCGGTCGATCGATGCGTACGGTTCGCCGCAAGACCGAGCGAGAGGTTGACACTGGACTCAGTCCATCAAAACTGATCACACATTTTTCAAAAAAAAAAAAAAAACTGATCACTCCTCTCTGTTCAACTGTTCACGGTTGGACACGTCATGCATAGGACCGGTTCTCCGGGATTTGTACCGGCTCCTCTATCCTCTCGGCGGTGCCTAGCTAGGTTGTAGGAGCTCAGCTGAGTCCTAGGCCTGCCTCTCCTCAGTATTTAAGCCGCATGATGTGAGCCGAATACATCACACTCACTTCTTCCCTCGACTTACAAGAAATGGCAGTGCAGACGGGCTGCTGCTCGGCGGCGGCGGCGGTCCTCCTCCTCCTCGCGGTTGCCGCGGCCGGCACGTCGGTGGCCGGGGCGACGTATGTCCGGTACAAAGACCCGAAGCAGCCGATCCAGGCGCGCGTGGCGGATCTCCTCGGCCGGATGACCGTCGCGGAGAAGATCGGGCAGATGACGCAGATCGAGCGCTCCAACGCCTCCTCCGCCGTCATCGAGAAGTACTTCGTCGGTACGATCCTTCTCCCTTCCTTCACCGCCGGCCAGCGTGTGGCGGCGTGCGTGTCATGCATTTGCATTGCATGGAGCGATCGAATTCCAATGTAGAGTACGTGTGTGTGATGGATGGATGTGCATGCATGCATGCAGGGAGCGTGCTGAGCGGTGGGGGGAGCGTGCCGTCGGAGAAGGCGTCGGCGGCGACGTGGCAGGAGATGATCACCAAGATGCAGAAGGCGGCGCTCAGCACCCGCCTCGGCATCCCCATCATCTACGGCGCCGACGCCGTGCATGGCAACAACAACGCCTACAACGCCACCATCTTCCCCCACAACGTCGGCCTTGGCGCCACCAGGGACCCCAACCTGGTCAAGCAAATCGGCCGCGCCACGGCTCTCGAGGCCCGGGCCACCGGCATCCCCTACACCTTCGCGCCATGCGTCGCGGTGCGTAATAACCTCTTCTTCCTTAATACTCCTACTCCGGCAATCAACCAATCAATCAATGGCTACATCAATGGAGAGTATATATATGTGAACGTGGACGTCGTCGTTAACGTACACATGGATCCGGCCGGCTGGGGCATGGATGCAGGTTTGCCGTGATCCGAGGTGGGGCGGGTGCTACGAGAGCTTCAGCGAGGACACGAAGCTGGTGCAGCAGATGACGGCGGCGGTGATCCCCGGCCTGCAGGGCGACGTCTCCACGACGCACCCCAGGGGCATCCCCTTCGTGGGCGGGCCCAAGCACGTGGCCGGCTGCGCCAAGCACTTCGTCGGCGACGGCGGGACGCGCCACGGGATCAGCGCCAACAACACCGTGCTCAGCTTCCACGACCTCATGCGGATCCACATGCCGCCCTACTACGACGCCGTCATCAAGGGCGTCGCCTCCATCATGATCTCCTACTCCAGCTGGAACGGCGTCAAGATGCACGAGAACAAGTACCTCATCACCCAGATCCTCAAGGAGAGGATGCACTTCAGGGTAACTAATTTGTTTCCCATTCCCATATGTACTAGTACATTGTCATTTCGTCCATGTCCATCCATCACCTGACACGTTCTACTACGTACGTACTACCTGCAGGGGTTTGTGATCACGGATTGGCAGGCGGTGGACAAGCTCACCACCGCGCCGCACAAGCACTACTACCACTCCATCCAGGAGACGATCCACGCCGGCATCGACATGGTCATGGTCCCATTCGACTACCCAGAGTTCGTCGCCGACCTCACGGCCCAGGTCATGCGCGGCTCCATCAAGATGGACCGGATCAACGACGCCGTCACCCGCATCCTCAGGGTCAAGTTCTCCATGGGCCTCTTCGAGAACCCCTTCCCCGACAAGACCCTCACCGGCCAGCTCGGCGCCAAGGCGCACCGGGAGCTCGCTAGGGAGGCCGTCAGGAAGTCGCTCGTGCTGCTCAAGAACGGCAAAGGCAGGAAAGATGGCAAGCCCGTCCTCCCCCTCTCCAAGAAGGCCAAGAAGATCCTCGTCGTCGGCACCCACGCCCACGACCTCGGCCTCCAGTGCGGCGGCTGGACCAAGTCCTGGCAGGGCCAGTCCGGCAACGGCATCACCGGCCAAGGTACGTCCGCTCCTCTTCCGTTGCTGATGCTCTTATGTTATGTTATTAGCTGCTGACTGACTGACATGCATGCATTGCAGGCACCACCATCCTTGAGGCGATCAAGTCGGCGGTGGACAAGAAGACGGTCATCGACTACACGGAGCACCCGGACAAGGGCTCCGTCTCCAAGAACGAGGACGAGTACGACTACGCTGTGGTGGTGGTCGGCGAGCACCCGTACGCCGCGACGGCCGGCGACAACCTCAACCTCACCATCCCGGGCCCAGGGCCGGAGGTCATCAGGAAGGTGTGCGAGCTCGTCAAGTGCGTGGTGGTCCTCGTCTCGGGCCGTCCGCTCGTCGTGGAGCCATACCTCGACACCATGGACGCGCTCGTCGCCGCCTGGCTGCCGGGCACCGAGGGCCACGGCGTCGCCGACGTGCTCTTCGGGGACCACGGCTTCTCCGGGAAGCTGCCGCGCACGTGGGTCAGGTCCGTCGACCAGCTGCCCATGAACTACGGCGACAAGCTCTACGACCCGCTCTTCCCCTTCGGCTTCGGACTCACCACCAAGCCCACCGATCGCAGCTAGCCCCTTAGCTAGTTTGGATTTCATTTTCCATATCCTTAGCCTTTTTTTTTTTGGAACACCTGAGACTAGCTGAGATAAATTACTGTAGTTTTCTTTTTTTCTTTTTTTTGCGAGAGAGGTTAATTAGTTAATTAGCCAGTGGGATCGATCAATAATAAACGAGGAAGATTTTGATCGCGTACATCGCCATGCATGTGTGTGTGAGTTCGTTGTGAACGTCTCATGAACTTGAAATCTCTAGTGATGCCAGAATTTTGTCTATCACGAATTCTCAACTTCTCGATCAAGTTCCTCACAATCGTTTGGTCACTTTTCCAATAATTTGCATTCTCTACGCGGGCGGATAACAAAGTTCTTCGAGCCATTAGGGCATGAACACTGGTGGCGAAAAAAGACAGGTGCCCCATCAAACACATAGAATTGGAAGGATTGAGGCTATTGTTCAGTCCAATGATGGCTATGATGGTGCTACCTCACAGCCGTCATCCACTGTCCTCATATGTTCATCTTTTTCATTCTTTCTTCCTTTCTTTTTCTCTCCTTCCTTACTTTTTCCTACTTTTTTCATTGAAGAACCAGCCTCCTCTGCAAGCTTCACCTGGCGCATGCAAGCATCGGTCCTCCTGCCAGAGTGGCATCCGAGCCTAGTTGGCCTATGAAGCATCACCTTTGGGGCTACCCATTGGGCATGCTCTTAGTCCTACTGATTAATACATCAGCATAACGAGGGTCTCTTGCCACTTTATACTACCGAAAAAACTATCGTGTTCCCGTTTACAGGCTCTCGGTACTTCCTTGAGTAGGAAACTCGACGAAGAGTGGAACTCCATATAACATGGATAATAGGGATAGGTTATCTGATAATATATCTGGATGTTACATGGATAATATGGATATCAATATGTGCAGTATGTTTTTTTGTTTGTTTTATAAATGGATGTGCTAGTTCGAGGGTTAACTTGAATATACAGATGTAGGTCGATCCATTGATGTGTAGTAGAGTGTAGCAATATGGAAAAGGAGGGAAAAAATGAAACGATTTTCAAAAATTTCACGCGTTTCAGAAAATGTTTGTGACATTTCAAAAATAATTATACAATGTAAAAAAAGTGTTCGCGTAATTTAAAAGACAAATTTTGTATGAATCAAAAAATTGTAAATGGCATTTGAAAAAAATATATCACATGTTTCAAATATATGTTTCTATTTTTTAACATGTTAATATGGTTTTAAAATAATAAAATAAAATAATCCAGATCATTCATAAAAATGTTGATGTGTATTTAAGAATGTTTAATATTCATTTAATAAAAGTATTGATGGGTACCTAAAAAATATTCTTTAGGTGTTACAAAAATGTTCAAGGTGTAGCAAAAAATGCTTTTTGTGGGTGAAAAATAATTGTTACAGCATATGACGTGTATTATGAGAAAAAGGAAAACCAAACAAAAGAAAACCAAAGAACTAGAGGAAAAAACCCAAAGAATATAATAAGAATAATAAAAATAAAATAATAGGCACCACGCACTATGTAATGCAAGGCAATACGTGTCAATGCAAATCAATCTGTGGTTGGATGGTTAGAGAGAAAGTCCCATCCGAATTCAAGTCGTGGTGCTTGCATTATTTCTGGATTTATTTCAGAATTTTTGACAATACGCTTTTAGTAGAAGGAGACTGTTTCGTCGACGACGATAAGCCTACGATGACTTCGCAAATCATAAGATGATATGCCGACTCAGTCTCTCGAAGGTGTTCATAAGAATAAGATATGCGTATGTATGCTTCTATAAGGATAAATTTATGCGCGTGTATATAAACATTTGCATTAGTATTGTGTTAAAAGAAAAGACAACACGTGCCAATCTTTTGACCCCAACTCGGATACAACTCGTAACTACTTTGGCTGTCTATATATCTCCAGATCGTAGCAGAGCACCGGCACCCTTCCTCCACCAACACACAACGGCTGCCGTGCACGACTGCAGTTAGCGATGAGACGTGCGACGGCGGCCAGACCTGAGCACGACGAGACGAGACGCACGATGGTGGCCGGTCACCGCAAATTTCGAGTTAATTGCAAGAGAGTGTCATAATTGAAGCCGTATTCACAAGTTGGTGCCATCTTTCAATTTTTTTGCAAATACGTATTAAGATACATTGCCGTATTTTGCAGATCGTGTATTTATACGTATAGATGCTCTTTCTGACATACATGGCCCACCTGTCAGCCTCTTAAAGAAAAAACCGCCCGGACCGCTGCGGATGGGGGAAAACCGGCTCTCTGCTTCCTCTCGTATCGGATCGGTTGCGGGGAAAACCAGCTCTCTGCCGGTCGAGTACTCCTGCCGGTCGCACTCTGTTTTTCTTGGGCCGGGGACCGCTGCGGCTGGCTCTCTTCTTCTTCGCTCCTCCCGCTGCTCCTCTCCTGCTCTTCTTCGCCGCCGGCAGCCGAGCTCCGCCGCGCCATGGAGTTTGAGGAGGAAAGCACCGACGACAACAACCAGGATTACTCTCAGATGCTCTGCGAAAACAGTGAGGACGACGAGAAGTACGAGGTTAGTGCTCACAGCTAGGGTTAGGGTTCTATCCGGGTGCATTTGGGGATTTTAGTGTCTGTTTTAGGGTATAGTGCAGCTACATTTGGGGATTTAGGTTAGGTTGGGATTTAGTGCTGCTTAGGATTTGAGTGCAGCTGCATTTGGGGATTTAGTGCTCCTGCATTTGGGGAATTGGTGCTGCTTAGTTAGGTTTTAGTACGGTTTGTTAGGATTTTAGTTAGGTTTGGTGATTTGGTGAATTATGTTGTAGTTTGGTAGCCTGATTAGGATTTGGTGATTTGATTATTGTTGTAATTTGGTAGGGGTTAGGGTTTTAGTATGGTTTCTTAGTAATGATTTTTTTTTCTTGCTTTAGATTCCTCATAGCATTGAAGATGAGGATTACAGAGGGTTTGAGTTGGATCTTATGGTTTTCTGCCGAAAGCATGGCAAAACAACAGAAAGATTTGTAGCTTTTGAAGGAACCAGCACTGGCAGGAGGTTCTTGGCATGTGCTGAGCAGGTAACTATTGCATAGTTCTATTTATCAGTTTGAGGAAAGTTAAATATGCTATGCTTACTATGCTTTGTGTATTGTTTAATTTACAGGGAGCTGATAACTGTGGATTTGTTGAATGGGTTGATCCATATTGGCCTATACCAATGCAGAACGCCCTGTTGAAGCTTTGGCAATTGTATGAAGATGCCAAAGCTTACAGGAGGAGTGACAATCTGAATAGTGCACTAACAATTCAGACTTTGACATGTGAGAAGAAGAGTCTTGAAGATAAATTTCAGGCAATAGCTAAACATGTGGACACCCTTTTTCAGGCCCAAGAAACTAGGACAAAAGAGCATTTGTATGTGGTCAGTGAGTACAAAAAAGAATTTGAAGAGCAGAAGGCAGAGATAGCAAAGAAAGAGGGAGAGAACCAGAAGTTGAATGAGAAGTATGTCATTCTTGAAAATCTTTCAAGAGCTCAAGGGAAAATGATCAAAAATGTGAAGTGCAACCATTTGAAAGAAAAGGAGAGGCTTATTGAAGAGAGGAGGACAATGAAGTTGCAGATCAGTCAACTACAGGAGGTCCTAGCCAATTCAGAAGCACAAATCACTGATGAAGTGACCAAGTTGAAGAATGAACTTGCTTGTATGACACTTTCAAATGAAAAGCTCACGAAGAAGTTGCTACAAGTTCAAGTTGGAACCAGCTTCTCAATGAAAAGATGAAGTGATAAGATGAATGAATGAGTCATGTTGTTGTTTGATTTATGTTGTTCTTGCTTTATGACTTATGTTTGAACCAGTTACTTGTTATGTTGGAACCAGCTGCTGAATGAATGGGTTATGTTGTTGTTGCTTCTGAAATTTGAGTTAATTTTTATCCAGTCACATTTGAGTAAATTTTCAGTATATATACTGAAACAGTGCTTGCATATGGTCATGTTGTTATGTTGAAGTATAATTGAGTTAATTTCAGTATATATATCCAAGCAAAATTTCAGTATATATATCCAAGTATAATTGAGTGTATATATATCCAAGTATAATTTAGTATATATATCCAAGTATAATTGAGTGTATATATATCCAAGTATAATTGAGTGTTGGAGTACAATTGAGTTAATTTCAGTACATATATCCAAGTATAATTGAGTATATATATCCAAGCAGTACACAAGAAAAATTTCAGCATAACTGTCACCTAGCTCATATATTACCAAACACCACAAAAGTTCTCAAACACCACAATAGTTCTCAAACAGACCACTAGCATTACGAAACATCCACTAGCATTACTGTCACCCAGCCTTACTGTCACCTAGCTCATCTATTACCACTAGCATTGAAGTAACTAGCCCATCCAGTATTGCCAGAAGTAGAAGCACTAGCAGCCCATCTTGGGGCTGAGAAACCTCCTCTTCCAGCACCTCTACCAGCACCAGCACCAGCACCAACACCTCTTCCAGCAGTAGCACCAGCTCCTCTTCCAGCACCTCTACCACCAGCAACACCTCTTCCAGCAGTAGCACCAGTACATCTTCCCTTTGCCCTCTTCTCTTTCTTTCTGCCTTTCTTAATTTTAAATTCAGGGGGGGTCTATGTCTGGCCATGTACTCTTTGTCCAGTTATGTTCACCAGGAACAGGGTAAATCATTGGTTCATATGCTGCCACATACAAAGGTTTTCTGAAGAAGTTGCACACAAAATCCTTTGGAAACCTTTTTGCCTTGTTAATTGCACAGATTGCATGGTTACATGGTATGCCAGTAATGTCCCACTTTCTGCAACTACATGTGTGAAGCTCCAAATTAACAACATGTGTCTGTTGTCCACTACTCACTTGCCATAAATTGACACCAACTTGAATGGGTTTGCAGAATCTGGCCCTTTCCTTTTCTGCCTCTAGCTTTTCACTATAATGAGGTGTGATTCCCCATCTAGCTGCCTTCCCACTCTCTCTATTCCTATGCCACCTGACCATCATCTTATCTTTAATACCATCACACATTGTCCTAATTGTTTTTTCCTAACATCAAGGATGTACTTGTTAAACACCTCACACAGATTGTTAACAACCAAATCTGTCTTGCAGTTTGTGTCAAATGCATGCCTAGCCCAGTTTTTTTAGGTATCTCACTAAGCCACTTCCAAGCCTTTTCACTCTTTTTTTTTCATATGATCCATTGCAAGTTCAAACTTGTGTTCATTATAAGCATAATTGGCATTATCCATGTACTTCTTAAGATCTTCCCCCCTAAACCCAGCATTCTGGAAATTTGCATACAAGTGTCTAAGGCAAAATCTTTGGCGGGAGTTAGGAAAAACTTGATTCACTGCATTCAGTAGCCCCTGTTCACACATGACACAACTATAAGCTACAATTCTAAGATACAATTCATAACTACAGTTGTAAGCTAGAATTCAGTATTACCTTCTGTCTATCAGACATGATTGTGTATGGACCAAACTGTCCAGTTTCTCCTCCTAGGCAGATCTTCAGTTGGTGGAGAAACCAACACCAACTTTGTGTATCCTCTTGTCCAACAATAGCAAATGCCAGGGGATATATATTATTATTCCCATCTCTACGAGTGGCAGCAAGGATTTGGGCACCAGTGCATAGCTTTACAAAACATCCATCAACACCTAATATATTGCAACACAAAATTGTCACTATAATATCAAATTCACAACTAAAATAACATAATAATTATATAAATTTGAACTAACCAATGAAGGTCTGCATCCCTGAAGAAAACCCTCCCTTGCTCCATTGAGGCAGAAGAACATTGCATGAAACCTTGGCCCAGGATGTGGAATTTTTGCAGTAGGTGTTGGAGTTACTGTTGTAACTATAACCCTACTACCAGGGTTTGTATCCATCACAGTCTGAGCATAGTCTCTAAGCCTGGTATATTGCTTCTTGTGCTCTCCTAGAATATTCTCAACAACTTGATTTTTTGCCCTATATGCCATTGCCTTTGGAACTTCTACACCATACTTCTCTTGGCAGTTGTCAATCATTGTTTGAATGCTAGTATTGAGATCAGATCTAAACAATGGCTCATATGTCTTTGCAAGCCACTTTGCAGTGACCCTACTCTAATCTGTAGTAGTAGGGCAAGTGTGTTGCAATCTCATTTTCTTTATTGCAAATGTTTTATCTCCTTTTATAACTGCTGCCACCATAAAGAATTTGCATATCTTCTTTGTTATGCATTCCACAATTATTCTTTTATCTGAATTCCTGTGATACTGAAAATACCTACTCTGACTGATGTGCAAGCTCAACAAAGCATCCCTAACTTGGTGTTGATCTCTGAAACACATTTTCAGACATAGTTGATTATGTGGCTCTTCCCTATTTTCATCATACCATTTCCTAGGTGGTTGTTTCTTTGCCCTGCTCTTTCTTCCTTTAGGTGGTACAAAACTAGCTGGCTCAAACCCATCATCATCACTTTCCTTAAGGGAACCTTTCTCCTCTTCATCTGACGAGGGTTTAAAATCTGGTTCATATATTTGTATGGCACTGGAATGTGACCTGCTTGTGGGTCCTCTACCCAATGGCAGTTTCCTCCTCTTTATTGCAGGTTCAGTAATGTGCTCTCCTTCTTGAACAACTTGATCCTCCTCTTCCAGCTCAAATAAATCTTCCACACCTGTTTCACCATCATAATGATGTAAGACCTCTGGTAGCACTTCATCATCAAGTCCACTGCTGTCTGTTTCATCATCATTTGTTTCTTCCTGTTCAAATTCTTCTAATGTAAGCCATCTTCCCTCATTTTCTTTTGGCCTATACTCCCCCATGAAGTAAGGATCATGTTCAATATCTATTGGACCCTCTAAATCAAATGAAGATGCATCAGTACTATCTTCTTCCACTACTTGTTTAAGCTTCAGCTTGCCCTTCTGCTCTCTCTCCTCATTTCTGCTCTCTTGTCTTCCAACCAAAATTTGGCTCTCTTGTGTCACAAGCACATCTTCAAAGATAGGTGCACTCCCCCTATACACAGACAAATTCAGCAACTTGGCATCCTTGTGCTGCCTCTTTAGTTGTTGCAACTTAGCATTGCTATCTATTTTCTCCAAACCATCAACTCCTATGCCTTTATCAAAATACACCGAGTCAGTGCTTCCATAGCCTTGTGTCTCCATCAGTGCTACCACACTAGGAAGGACAACATCATCACTACACAGTTTCAACTCTAAACTATCCAGATCTTGAAAATGAATGGCAACATCCCAAATTTCTGGATATAAACTGCAATTTCAGAAAAAATGTCAATTGTCAGTGATAAATTCACAAACTAGAGAACTGGAAATAATTAAATCTAACACCCTAATCCCCATTATTATAAATTTCAAAAATATGGCACTTGTCAGTGATGATGTTGTCAGTGAATATGGTTAATATACAGTGCCTTATTGTGCTATCAGGTAATAATTTTTACTGAGGAGCAGGAGACAGCAGCAGGAGATTTTGGGCATATTCAGAAACTGGACTGGGAACCTAATCCTAAATCTCCATTTCATTAAATCCCCAATGCTATAAATTGATGAAGAAAACTTACTCAACGCCGCCGATCCCAGACGTCCAATGATGGCTTGTGCTTGGATTCGCCACCCAAATCTGTGCTAGCCTCAACATCCCCGCCTTGGACACAGCAGGCTCGGAGAAATCGCAGGAGCTCTCGTCATCGGACGAATAAGAGTCGTTGTCGTCGTCGCCATCAACGTAGCCGTCGCCGCCAGCACGAACTATGCTTCCAGGGCCCGCCGCCGCCATGGCTGGGATAGAGGAGAGGGAGTAGGGTTGGGAACAGATGCGAGAGGAAAGAGAGATGGATAGAGCCGGTTTTCCCCGCAGCCGATCCGATACGAGAGGAAGAAGAGAGCCGGTTTTCCCCCAGCCGCAGCGGTCCGGGCGGTTTTTTCTTTAAGAGGCTGACAGGTGGGCCATGTATGTCAGACAGAGCATCTATACGTATAAATACGCGATCTGCAAAATACGGCCTGTATCTTGGTACGTATTTGCAAATTTTTTGAAAGATGGCACCAACTTGTGAATACGACCCGAATTGTGGCACTCTTTTGCAATTAACTCGCAAATTTCCAACACCTCGCTCGATGGGGACCGTGGATCTTGTTAGGATTTAAACTAATTATGTTAATTAGGGAATAATCCTCCCTTGTACAGAAACGCTTCGTGCGGTTCCTAGCCAACCGACGCGGCGGTTTTTCCACGACCCCCACGAGCGGACGCATCCGTTCGTGGCGACGGTTCCGTGTGTATTTAATCTTCACAGATCATCAATGAAAGATATAGTTCATTCTAAACACGTTATCAGCACTTGTCTCTGCCCAGATCACGCATAGGCAGATTACGCCGGCGACAATCGCCGGGAAAGGATTGAGACAGGAAGAAAGGGAAAGGTGAGAGATGCCTCGTGGTCTTCTGTCCTTGTTCCTGCGCCTTGTTCGTGACTGCGGTTGACGTCGTCAGAGCCGTCGTCGCCGCCATGGTGTGGGCGGGCTAGGCCGCCACAACCGCAACACCCGTGATCTTCGTCGGTTCCGAGGCCGCCGGGCTGGTTTCCGTCTCTATGGACGGCGTCGCCATGGACCAAGGCTTGGACAGGGCGCCCAAGGCCTTGGTGCTCACTTTGGTGACGGGCCTTCTGGTGCTTCGCCTGAACCGGCGATGCCGGCGGCGGCACCGCTCCCGGCCTGGATTCTTGCCGGACCGGCCGCTCCAAACCTGTACGCGGACGAGGTAATGGAGCCCGCGGACGACGCAATGGACGTCGACGTTGAGCCGGATCTCGCGGCTCCTCCACCACGACGTCTGTGCCCGGTGCATGGTTGGGGGGCATGGATGGTCCTGCAGCCACCCCCGCCACAGGATTATGAGGTCCAGGAGGAGGCCGAACCTGCGCCGCCTCTGCCGCCGCGGAGCCCGCGCAACCGGACTTCCCACGTCTTCCGTCTCCGACGCCGGCGCACGAGGCGGCCGGCGCTGGGGCTTCTTCGTCGAGCGCTAGCCTCGGGCTGTGCCTCCCCGCGCGGGCTGCTGCGCTCGGGGACGTCTTCGACAACTCGGCGAGCAGCTCCACTGGCCCATCGGCGCCCCGCCGCTGGCACATAGTGTCGCGCGCCGTGCTGCAGCGCAACCGCGCGGTGAATCTCGGGCTGGCCAATGGGCACTCCAATGGAGTCGCGCCCGGGACAAACCTTCCTGGAGGATCTTCTTCAGAGGAGGAGGACGCTGCGTTGGGGCCTTCTGCCTCGCGTCAGTAAAGACAGTCGCCGGTGGCGGAGGTTGGTGGTGGTGGTGCCGACAACCACCGCTTGAGATGGATGAGGACGACTAGTTGCTGGAACCAGAAACATCCCATCGCCTCCTTATCCTCTCGGGCGTCTGTATGGGCTGGTGGACATCCATCACGCTAGGCCTAGTTTGGCTAGTGGGCACTAGCCCATGCTGTATGGGCAACAAAGAAAAGAATAGAATCAAAAACGAAAAGGATAGGTGGCTTAGCCACGGTAGTAGGCAGTACTATGGTAGCCTATTGTCATTATTTTTCGTTTTCTTTTCTGATTAATTTCTAGCTTTTTTCAGTTTTTGTACATAACTGTTTGTTAGTATTCTCTAACATAGTACTATGTAATGTCTGCTTATTGAAATGTCAACATGTGTATGTGTGCAATTTTTAATTGCTACATGTTGATTATGCTTGAAAATTATATGACTACTTTCAGTTTTTGCACGTATCTTATGGATTGCATCTAATGCAATGTATGCTTTGTTCACGACTGTGGGGTCTACACCACATGGTGGTTACCTTCAAAGTGTTTTAAATAACACAAGGTTGTACAAAGTACCATGAGATTAAGGTATGCACTACTTGATAGTGATTACCTCAAAGCAAAAAATGAAAACACACATATTATGGCATGAAAATAGCCATACGAGTGTCTACGCCACTTCGTGGTGATTACCTCTATGTGTTCTACAAAACAAAGATCTACGCCATTTTATGGTGATTATCTTTTGCAGACAGTCATATTTTAGGCCGTTTAGGCTTTTCCTAGACCTTTATATTTAATCAAGCATTTTATTTTACACACAATTAATTTACATGAGTGTAAATTAATGCGCATGATATTTTTCATGCAGGATATGGCTGACATATCTAAGAAGGAATTTGCTGAGCTTGCCATTGATGGCAGAAATTATCTGACCTGGGCCATGGATGTCAAGATTAACTTGGCGGCCAGGAATCTGATCAGCACTATAACCACACCTACTCAAGGTACTCCTGCTATCGCAGATACGGCAAAGTATGCTTCTTTGCACTTCATTCGACACCACCTTGATCCTGCTCTGAAAGAAGAGTATATGATGGAGGAAAATCCTTTGTCATTGTGGAACTCCTTAAAGGAGCGCTATGATCAACAAAGATCGGTGATGTTGCCTGAAGCGCAAAGAGAATGGGCACTTATCCGTTTCCAGGATTTTAAGTCCGTTGCAGCGTACAATTGTGTTGTGCATCAAATCAACTCTAAGTTGAGATTCTGCAATAGTGCAGTTTCGGATGCGGATCTCATTGAAAAGACACTCTCTACTTTCCATCCTAATATGAGGATTCTTGCTGAACAACATCGTCAGCAGAAATACAGGAAGCATTCTGAGTTGATATATGCACTCCTTCAGGCAGAAAAGCACAGTGAAATTCTCAATAAGAATAGTATGTCCCGTCCAACGGGAACACTGCCGCTGCCTGAAGCACATTTTAATTCTCAGAATACTCAGAAGTCCCGTGGTCCCAAAAGGAACCATAGGAAGTTTAAAGGAAAGTGGAGACGCAATGAGAATCAGAATAGAATGGAGTACAAAAGAGTAAGAATCATTTTAAGAAAAATGATAAGGGTAGCAACTGTCAAGCTTGCTACAGATGTGGTTGTACTACTCATCATGCAAGGAAGTGTACAACTTCTAAGCATTTGGTGACGCTGTATCAGCAATCGATTGGCAAGGGCAAAAAGGCTCAAGGGAACGAGTACGAAGCTCACTTCACTGGTCCAATGATTGAAAGTTCTCAAGACGTTCATCTGAACGCAGTTCATGACAACATGGAGAACCAAGATCAGGCTCAGCAAAAGGAAGGACCACCACTTAATGTTGATGACATGTTGGTAGATTTCACTTCTACTAATGACATATATGGAGATATGCTTTGATCTTCCAATAATGTCATAAGTGTTGTGATGATGTCGTTAGTTATATTGTGTGTTGTAAAATAATTATGTCCTCAGACATATGGTATTGTAATAATTATGTCCTTAAACACAATGTATTATAATTTGTAAGCAGACATACATAATATGTAATGTATGTGTTATTTCTATATGAGATTGAATAAATAATGAATTTTATTCTTTTACTCTATAGAAAACTTCGAGAAACAATCCAATGGAGGAGGAAATTTGTTTAGTGGATAGTGGTGCCTCTAACACAATTCTACGGGAGGTTAAATACTTCCAAAGTCTCAAAAAGAGTAAGGGAAGTGTTATGACAATTGGTGGTCATGACACGGTAATTGTTGGTTCTGGTCAAGCCACATTTACCCTCCCGAATGGTACAAAACTTGAAATCCAGGAGGCTTTATTGTATCCGGATTCAACTCGTACCCTATTGAGTTTTAAGGATATCCGTATGAATGGCTACCACATTGAAACTCATGAAGACAATGCGGTTGAAAGCCTACTCATAACTCAGCAAAAGGGATCCGACAAGGAAACCCTTGAGAGACTGCCTGCTCTATCTTCTGGACTGTATTACACATACATCAAGCCAGAGCAACATTTGGCATACAAAATAATTTTTCAGAATCTTGACAAGTTCAAGATATGGCATGATTGCCTGGGTCATCCTGGTGTGGGGATGATGAGAAAAATTATTGATGGTTCAACTGGACACAACATAACGGTTGCTAATTTCCCCAAATCCTCAGATTTTGTATGTACTGCATGTGCAACTAGGAAATTAATCACAAGACCTTCATATCTGAAGATCAAGAATGAACCACTTAATTTTCTTGAACGCATTCAAGGAGATATATGTGGTCCAATTCAACCGTTATCGGGACCATTTAGATATTTTATAGTGCTCATTGATGCATCAACAAGATGGTCCAATGTGTGTTTATTATCAACAAGGAACCATGCTTTTGCAAAGCTGATCGCTCAAATCATTAAACTGAGGGCAAATCATCCTGAACACAGGATAAAATCCATCAGAATGGATAATGCTGCTGAATTTAGTTCACGAGCATTCAATGATTACTTCCTAGCTTTAGGCATAACTGTGGAGCATTCTGTACCATATGTACACACACAAAATGGTCTTGCGGAATCACTTATCAAGAGGATCAAGTTGATAGCAAGACCACTCCTACAGAAATGTAATCTTCCAACATCTTGTCGGGGACATGCGGTATTGCATGCCGCGGATTTGATACAAATTCGACCAACTGCATATCATACGGCCTCCCCGTTGCAGTTAGTACGTGGAAATCAACCAAGTATTTCCCATCTTCGAAGATTCGGTTGCGCTGTGTACGTACCGATATCACCACCTCAGCGTACATCGATGGGTCCACATAGAAAAATGGGGATCTATGTGGGGTACAATTCCCCGTCGATCATAAAGTACCTGGAGCCTCTAACAGGGGATTTATTTACAGCCCGGTACGCTGATTGCATCTTCGATGAGGACAATTTTCCGGCATTAGGGGGAGAAAAGAACCATAGAGAATGTCGGGAAATAGATTGGAATGTCAAAGGCATTCAGTCCTTAGATCCACGTACGAATGAATCTGAACTAGAAGTTCAGAAGATTATTAATTTGCAAAATATTGCAAATAATCTGCCAGATGCATTTACTGACTATAAAGGTGTAACTAAATCCCATGTTCCCGCTATGAATGTTCCAGAAAGAGTTGAGATATCTCATAAGACCACTCAACCGCCCAAGAGGGGGAGAAAACTGGACAAAAAGGACAAGGCTTCTCAGAAGCATCCGCGGGAAGTGAGGATCCCTCAAATAGTAAATGCAGGTCAATCGCGTGTTGATATTCAACCTAGTGTTGAAAGGCACCTAAACGATGTTATGCATCCGGAACCCAGCACAACTGTGCACACAAATATTGGTGCTGGGACATCGGTACACCTTGACTCGATTGTTGTGGGAAATCACAATGAGTCAGAAGGTATTGATGAGATTTCCATCAACTATGTTGAATCAGGAGAATCATTCAACAGAAAGACTACAATTGTCGACATATTTTTCGCCTCAAAGATTGCAGATGACCTGGCATTGGATCGTGAACCTAAGTCCATGGCAGAGTGTATGAAACGCTCAGACTGGTCCAATTGGAAGGTTGCAATAGAGGACGAATTGCGCTCGCTTGCCAAGAGAGGGGTATTTACTGCAGTAATACCTACTCCTCCTAATGTTTTCCCCGTAGGGGCAAAATGGGTTTTTGTTCGTAAAAGGAACGAAAACAATGAGGTGGTGAGATATAAAGCGAGGCTTGTAGCACAAGGGTTTACACAGAGACCCGACATCGATTATGATGAAACATATTCTCCTGTGATGAGTGGAATCACGTACCGATACTTGATATCACTGGCAGTGCAAATGAATTTGTATATGCAATTGATGGATGTTGTGACTGCATATTTATATGGGTCACTTAAGACGGATATCTATATGAAAGTTCCCGAGGGACTGAAGATTCCGGATCCAAAAGCTAACCGCAACATGTATTGCGTAAAGCTACTGAAGTCGTTATACGGCTTGAAACAGTCGGGTAGAATGTGGTATAACCGACTAAGTGCGTTCCTTCTCGAAAAGGGTTACTCAAACAACAATGATTGTCCATGTGTGTTCATCAAGAAATCCACTGATGGATTTTGTATAATTTCCGTGTATGTTGATGACTTGAACATCATTGGGACTACACGTGAAATACATGAGGCAAGTAATCATCTCAAGGCGGAATTTGAGATGAAAGATTTTGGTAAAACCAAATTTTGTCTTGGTTTGCAACTTGAACATTTTTCTTCGGGAATACTTGTTCATCAGTCTGCATACATCCAAAAGATACTGGAAAAGTTCAATATGGATAAAGCATACCCATCAAAACACCTATGGTCGTCAGGTCACTTGACAGAGACGAGGACCCATTTAGGCCTAAGGGTGATGATGAAGAGATATTGGGACCAGCGTTTCCATATCTCAGTGCCATTGGTGCACTAATGTATCTAGCAAACTGCACTAGACCTGATATAGCATTTGCAGTTAATTTACTGGCTAGATACAGTGCATCACCAACAAAAAGGCATTGGGTTGGTGTGAAGAATATTTTCAGATATCTTCAAGGCACCAAAGATCTTGGTTTATTCTATCAGAAAAATCAAGAGAGAACCATGGTGGGGTATTGCGATGCTGGATACTTGTCAGATCCCCATGATGCCAGATCGCAGACTGGTTTTGTCTTCTTACATGGAGGTACGGCCTTCTCTTGGAAGTCAACAAAGCAAACCTTAGTGGCAACATCCACCAATCATTCTGAGATAATTGCTTTGTTCGAAGCATCACGTGAATGTGTATGGCTTCGCAGAATGATGAACTTTGTCCAAAGTTCAAGTGGGATTGGTTCGGTAATATCACCCACTATTATCTACAAAGATAATGCTGCTTGCATTGCACAAATGCAAACGGTTTATATTAAGAGCAATATTACAAAGCATATTTCTCCTAAATTATTTTATCCCCATGATCTACAAGAGAAGGGGGAGATAAGTATTTTGCAAACGAAGTCATGCGATAATCTCGCTGATCTATTTACTAAGTCTTTACCAAGTTCTTTATTCCATAAGTATGTAAATGGAATTGGTATGAGACGACTTTGAGACTTGCAAAATTCAGGGGGAGAAATCTCCTAGGATATAACCTGTTAAGATCATGAGATCTTTTATATTGCACTCTTTTCCTTTGTGAGTTTTTCACATGGTTTCTCACGAAAGGTTTTTAATGAAGCAATATCAATGCAAGCATGGACGATATATGTCATTTTCTTCTTACTTTTTCCACTGGGTTTTAGAAGGAGTTTTTCATGGCATATTGTATGTTTTCTTCTCAATTTTTCCCACATGGTTTTGGAGGAGAATATTTCAAAGATGATCGGTCTCAAGGACAAGCGAGGATTAGGGGGAGTGTTAGGATTTAAACTAATTATGTTAATTAGGGAATAATCCTCCCTTGTACACAAACGCTTCGTGCGGTTCCTAGCCAACCGACGCGGTGGTTTTTCCACGACCCCCACGAGCGGACGCATCCGTTCGTGACGACGGCTCCATGTGTATTTAATCTTCACAGATCATCAATGAAAGGTATAGTTCATTCTAAACAAATCTGAGCGAACCCACCCGTACAAATAGATCAACCCAGATGCAGACCGAGGAGGAGCTAAAGCTACTCAGCAACCAGGCCAGGTTCATCTCCGGCATCATCAGCGGCGAAATAAAGTTCGTCGGCAGGGAGAGGAAGGAGCTGCTGCAGGAGATAATCGACAAAGGGTTCGATCCCATTCGGGGGCAGGGGCACACGCCCGTTCACCAAGCAGTAGCAGGCGGTGAAGAAAGCCCGGCTGAAGAAGACCCCAGCAGCTGCTATTACGAGTACCTCATCTATATCCCACTCCGTTCCGTCAATGGCGAGCACGTGCAGCATCTTCTGACGAGGATATCCGAGATCGAGGAGGCGATGCGGTCGTCTCACACGGGCCACGGGGAAGCTCGGTGGGATCGAGTGGCTGCCGGACACCATGATGTGTCTGAAGACTCTGAAGCAGCAGCAGCAGCAGCGCCCAGGAGACGACGGCGTAAGAGGAGTGCAGCAGACTCGGTGCCCATGGATGACGATGAAGATGACGAGGAGGAGGAAGCCGCCGAAATGTGCGACTGTCTGCGTCTGGCCGCAATTGTTCGGCCCGAAGAACATGGTGGTAACACGCCTACTCATCTTCATCGCTTGCTAAAAAGTTTAAGCTGATTGGTAGGAGTAAGTACTTTTTGCATGTATAGAACCTGTGACCATGAGCACGCAGAGGCCACCAACGAAGAAGCGGAGGAAGAAATCAAGCATAGTAGCCGCTTCGACTTCGACCGACACGGATATGGATGATGCTTGGAGGAGCCGACGTGCAGTGCCTTATTCGCTGTCGACGCTCGGCTTCGCAAGGAGTATTTGATAGGAAACACTTCACTTCACTGAAAACAATGTTGTCATGTAAACGCAAAGGGCAAGCATACGAGGCTCGTCAGTTGTTGGCCTCTTGCTCTCGTACGTACAAACAACTGTAGGAACTTAAACTATGTTCGAACATATAAAACTGAAAATCCTTGGAAATACAATTTAATACAAGGCCACTTGGAGGTCTCGTGGAATTATTTCAGTGAGTTTGCGGCCAATCTTTGTACTCTTTTTTTTTTTTTTGCGAAAAGGCCGAAAGCATCACACGTCCTTGCATATACACCATACAAAAAGATAATAAATTATTGGAAGTGCCAAGTTCTTCTTGGTCATGTATCCACCGACGACGTGCCATGAGCATAGCTCGATGCCGTCCCTGGCTATCGCCTTGGCAGAAATAACTTTTAAAATCCAGGAGCTTGTAGAAGCAGCAACCTAAAGGTCATCGATGCAAACCAAAAGATGCCAGCCGTCGTGATCTGTGAAGAAATTGCCACCCTGGAGAAGGAATAATAAGGGCGTGTTGCGTAGAAATCTCTGCCCTGGAGAAGGAATGATAAGGGCTTGTAGAATCTCGGAAGACCACAAAAGCCGGCTACACATCGAGCTGCCAAGTGTACGGGAGAACTCGGTACTCATCATGTCCAAGTCAGTGATGGGATTGGTGATGCTCAGCATGGGTAAGTCCTGGTGTGCGGGCCTAGTTTTGCAATGTTTTATACTCATGCACTTTGTGGGGATCTAAAGCATTTTGTGTCTATTGGAACTTATACGTGTAAAACGATGTGCTATCCACTTTGGTTTGCTCCAACATCTCAAATATAATTGTACATTATTTGTGGGAGATTCATGGGATTCCTATGGCAAATTCCCATGGGAAGAAACAAAGGAAAAATACCTGGTGTGATTATATAGAGGGGGCCTGCAAACATAAAATGCATGACATGCGAGCTCCTTCACTCACGCCTACTCATCGGTTCATCCCTCTATCATGATTAACTGGTGTCAAATCTACTCATGCTAAGCATGCATTGGTGAATTAACTACACATGCATGCTTGAAACATGAGAGGCATTAACATGTGTAATAGATCATGATCAGTTCATGTGTTATAGTATGCTTTTCTCGTGAATAGTTAATGTGTTGTATCTACATGCATCATACCCCCAGCAACAAGCACCAAAAAATACCCAAACTATGAGGTGTGCTCCATCAACCAGGGGTGCACTCGCCACCCACGCTCATCACTGAAACGTGTTGTCCTAAACTTTGTACTAATTAAGGTTTCAAAACTATAGAGTCCTTGGCTTTGTTTTGAAGCCTGGGGTAGCCTGGGGTTGATGAAATGTGTTATGTTAAAATTGTTTTTTAACAAGATGAGACAAAATATTAGAAAAAAAGATCGACCAAATGGTAAAATAGACAATAGGTGTGGTGGGCAAAAGCATGTGTAATAACTGAACATTTTTTGAGGGGTCTAACTGAAAACAATTATAAACATTTTTTTGTAAATCATGCCTTGCTAGAATGGAAAGTGCACCTTCTTGTGCCGTTTATCTCCAGTACAGAGAGGCTACCAAACGATTTAGTGTCTGAAGCAGCCGCGTGCGGCGCCAAGGAGACGGCCGGTGGATGATGATGACGAGGAGGAAGCTCCCGAACTACACGATCGTCGGACACCAAGTGTTCGGTCCCGACAACACAGCGCTAACGCCTACTAATCTTCATCTCTTGCAAGAGGAGCGCAGCAGAGTCCGTGCCGATGGACGATGATGATGACGACGAGGAAGCCCCTGGACTGGACGACCGTTTGGCGATTCAGCGTCGACCAACACCCATGACGACAATGCTCACCCCTACTCCCCCAGGCAAAGACCGCGATGCGCAATACATGGCAAACCTAGCCCATGATGCCCGGAATCGCCTTGACAAGATCCAAGTAGCAAAAGAGGACCAATACATGGCACTAAAGTGTTTTGACCCAAACATCAGGAAGGTGGTATTACCCCATTCATGACGAACGTGGCAAAAGAAGGAAACAGGTACAACGCTTGCGCAAAGCTGGATACATGGCTGGACGATTACCATACCTTCTAGGCCTGCAAGGCGAAAACAACTTGGAAGCCTGTCGTCACCTACCTATCATGCTGGAGGATACCGTACGCCTATGGTTGAATAGCCTCGAAAGAAAACGACACAAGAAGGGCATTAAGTTGGAAAATCCTATTAAATCCTATTCGCGACTCCTTGCGATGAATGGTCAAGGTTTCGCACAAGGGCGGATGCAAGCGACGCGACTTGGGCCGGCCCATTCCTAGCTTTGCACAGTGCGGCCAAGGTTTTATTATGCTGTTTATTTTTCCTCATTCTGTTTTTCACTTAGTTTCTGTTTTTCGTTTTTTTTTTTATTTTTCCTGTTTCTCCTTTCCTTTTCATTTTACCTTTTCCCGTATTTCCTTTTTCAATTTTGATTCAGAAATTTTCAAAATGTTTGCATTTCCAAAATTTCTTCCAATTTTTTAAAAAGTCCTGTTTTCTACATTTTATTCAGAAATATAAAATATGTTCAAAATTTCAAAAAATCAGAACTTCAAAATGTTTGTGTTTCAAAAATTGTTCGTGGTTATGAATTTTGTTCGTAAGTATTAACAAATGTCAACAATTTCAAAAAATGTTCATGATTTCAACTTTTTGTTCAGAGTTTTATGAAATGTTCCACTTTTCATGATTTCATACTTTTGTTCAGAAATTCGAAAAATGTCCGTGTCTCAGAAAATATTTGCATCTCCAAATTATTGTTCGGGAGTTTCAAAAAATGAATGCATTTCGGAAAAAATGTTCATGTTTTTGAATTTCTTCGGGAGTTTAAAAACTGTTCATGTTTACAAAAATTGTTCGGCAGTTTAAAAATATTCCACTTCTTCAAATATGTTCACAAATTAAATAAAAGTACATGAACTTCAAAAAATATTCCACCTTTTTCTTTTCTTTTCTTGCCTCTCATTTCAATATTTTATTTTCGATTTTGATTTTCTTTCTTCCGTTTCTTTTTCAATTTTTTTAAATCGTTGTGTTTTATTGTTTTGTCGTCCAGGATTTTCAAAAAGTTTGTACTTTTCAAAAAATGTGCAGAATTTCAGAAAACATTATTGTTATAATTTTTTGTTCACAAATTCAATTAATATTCGTTATTAGCTAAAAAATATTACCGTATTATACAATATGCCTGCTTTTCATAAAAAATCTATAAGTTAAATTTTTTCACATTGTCAAATTATGTTTGGGAGTTTCAGAAAATCTTCCGATTTCTAAATTCGGTCAACAATTGTTCAATAATGTTCAAGTTTCCAATTTTTGTTGGGAGTTTCAATAAATATTTTCATTTAAATAATTGTTTGCGAATTAAAAAAAAGGTTCAAGTTTGAAGTTTTATTCATAAGTTTCAAAATATGTACACAAGTTTTAAAAACTATTTATGTTTTCAAGTTTTGTTCGGGAGTTTCGAACGATGTTCCCGAACGAAAACAACTTAATGGGAACAATGTTTTTTAATGGGAGAAAAATTTGAAAACCTGAACAAACTCTGAACCTAATGAACAAAATTTCGGAAAAAGTGAACAAAATTTGAAACATATTAACTAAAATTTATAGGTTTGACCATTCTCTTAAATTTGGATAATTATTCAAAATTGTGTCCAAAATTCAGAATACCGAATTCCTAACATTTTTCAAAAGTACGAAATAATTGTGAATCATTTTTGAAAATATGATCATTTTTTGATATTTTGAGCATTTTTCTGGAAAGTTGTATAAAATGTTCCAAAACATGTCGACCAATGTTTTTAATAATTGGAACATTTTTTAAAATCATGAAAAAATTTAAAAAGGAGAAAAATTGCAATGGGTGTCGGAGCTGATCGATTCTTATTCAGGTTTATGGAACATCTACTTAGTTCGACATATATTCTCCCCTGCCGAAGCCGAAGCTATCTTGAACATACCTTTGAGAGCGGCTCGAGGGGAAGATGTGGTGGCATGGGCTTCCGAGAAGTCTGGAATCTACACTGTTAAAACAGCGTACCGCTCTCTGATGAATCAAAAAGAGCAACGAGCTCTAGATGAAGGGACGGCTACAGAAACCCTAGTGACAGAACAACAGATGTGGTCGAGATTGTGGAAGCTCAAAGTACTACCAAAGGTTCGGGTGTTCTGGTGGCGGGTTTTGAGAGGCATTTTGCCTGTCGAATCTGTCCTTAAACACAGACATATTTCTGATAACAGTGCTTGCAAATTGTGCTTGGATCTTGATGAAACACTTATGCATGCACTCCTCAACTGCGCACATGCGAGGAAATTCTGGGATGTGGCACCGGAGTGGCTTGCTATACAACGACCTGATGTGCAACCTTAGTCGTGGAAAGTTGACATTTTATGTGATCAACAGTTCTCGGAGGTTGATAGTGTTGGGGAATGTCGCATGGGAAACAAAATTTTTCCTACACACACGAAGACCTATCATGGTGATGTCCTTCTACGAGAGGGGATTTCCGATCTACGTACCCTTATAGATCACACAGTAGAAGCGTTAAGAAACGCAGTTGATGTAGTGGAACGTCCTCACGTCCCTCGATCCGCCCCGCGATCCGTCCCACGATCCGCTCCGATCTAGTGCCGAACGGACGGCACCTCCGCGTTCAACACACGTACATCTCGACAATGATCTCGGCCTTCTTGATCCAGCAAGAGGGACGGAGAGGTAGATGAGTTCTCTGGCAGCATGACGGCGCTCCGGAGGTTGGTGGTGATCTAATCTCAGCAGGGCTCCGCCCGAGCTCCGCAGAAACGCGATCTAGAGGTAAAACCGTGGAGGTATGTGGTCGGGCTGCCGTGACAAAAGTTGTCTCAAATCAGCCCTAAAACCCCACTATACATAGGAGGGAGGGAGGGGAGGAGGCAGCCTCAAAACCTAAAGGTTTGGCCGAAATTGGAGGTGGAGGAGTCCTACTCCAATCCTACTTGGAGTAGGATTCCACCTTCCCACTTGGAAACTCTTTCCACCTTGTGTTTTTTCCTTCTCAAACCTTATGGGCCTTAGTGGGAACTTATTCCAGCCCACTAGGGGCTGGTTTATCTCTTCCCATAGCCCATGAGACCCCTTGGGGCGTGACACCCCTCCTGATGGTCCCCGGCACCCCTCCCGGCACTCCGAGTACACTACCGATGAGCCCGAAACTTTTCCGGTAATGCACGAAAACCTTCCGGTAACCAAATGAGGTCATCCTATATATCAATCTTCGTTTCCGGACCATTCCGGAAACCCTCGTGACGTCCGTGATCTCATCTGGGACTCCGAACAACATCCGGTAACTAACCATATAACTCAAATACGCATAAAACAATGTCGAACCTTAAGTGTGCAGACCCTGCGGGTTCGAGAACTATGTAGACATGACCCGAGAGACTGCTCGGTCAATATCCAATAACGGGACCTGGATGCCCATATTGGATCCTACATATTCTACGGAGATCTTATCGTTTGAACCTAAGTGCCAAGGATTCATATACCTCTCCGTCATACGGAGTGACAAATCCCAGTCTTGATCCATACTAACTCAACGAACACCTTCGGAGATACCTGTAGAGCATCTTTATAGTCACCCAGTTACGTTGCGACGTTTGATACACAGAAAGCATTCCTCCGGTGTCAGTGAGTTATATGATCTCATGGTCATAGGAACAAATACTTGACACGCAGAAAACAGTAGCAACAAAATGACACGATCAACATGCTACGTCTATTAGTTTGGGTCTAGTCCATCACATGATTCTCCTAATTATGTGATCCCGTTATCAACTAACAACACTTGCCTATGGCCAGGAAACCTTGACCATCTTTGATCAACGAGCTAGACAACTAGAGGCTTACTAGGGACAGTGTCGTGGGTATAAGCCTGACAATAGATGTGTAGGGTACGAATGAGATGGGCAGAGTCCTAGATACAGCGAGGTTTTATGAGTTCAGGCCCCTCTACGGTGGAGGTAATAGCTGTCGTGGGTATAAGCCTCACAGTAGATGTGTAGGGTACGAATGAGATGGGCAGAGTCCTAGCTACGGCGAGGTTGTATGAGTTCAGGCCCCTCTACAGTGGAGGTAATAGCCCTACGTGCAATACTTAAGAAATAATGCAACAACTACTAACATAATTCTAACAGACTTTTAGCATCGCTACGAGTGAGAAAGTCTCACCATAGTCAACTGTTTGATCATGTCGGAAACATCTTTGCGACAAGTCGAGCTTTTCTTAATAGTGACTTATCACCATCGTCGTTTGTCTTCCTTTTAAAGATCCATCTTTACTCAATAGTCCTACGACCATCAAGTAGTTCTTCCAAAGTCTACACTTTGTTTCCATACATGGATCCTCTCTCGGATTTCATGGCCTCCAGCCATTTGTCGGAATCCGAGCCCACCATCGCTTCTCCGCAGCTCGTAGGTTCATTATTGTTCAACAACATGACCTCCAAGACAGGGTTACCATACCACTCTGTAGTAGTACGCGACCTTGTCGACCTACGAGGATTGTAGTAACTTGATCCGAAGCTCAATGATCACCATCATCAGCTTCCACTTCAATTGGTGTAGGCGCCACAGGAACAACTTCCTGTGCCCTGCTACACACTAGTCGAAGTGATGGTTCAATAACCTCATCAAGTTCTATCACCCTCCCACTCAATTCTTTCGAGAGAAACCTTTCCTCAAGAAAGAACCCGTTTCTAGAAACAAACACTTTGCTTCCGGGTCTGAGATAGGAGATGTATCCAACTGTTTTGGATATCTTATGAAGATGCATTTATCCGCTTTGGGTTCGAGCTTATCAGACTGAAACTTTTTCACATAAGCATCGCAACTCCAAACTTTCAAGAAACGACAGCTTTAGATTTCTCTAAACCTTAGTCTATACTGTGTCATCTCAACGGAAATACGCGGTGCCCTATTTAAAGTGAATGCGGTTGTCTCTAATGCATAACCCATAAACGATAGTGGTAATTCGATAGGAGACATCATAGTATGCACCATATCAAATAGGGCGTGGCTAAGACGTTCAGACACATCATCACACTATGGTGTTCCAGGTGGCATGAACTGCGAAACAATTTCCACATTGTCTTAACTGCGTACCAAAACTCGTAACTCAAATATTCATCTCCATGATCATATCGTAGACTGTTTATCCTCTTGTCACGACGATCTTCACTCTAAAATAGCTTTGAACTTTTCAACATTTCAGACTTGTGATTCATCAAGTACATACTCCTGTATCTACTCAAATCGTCAGTGAAGTAAGAACATAATGATATCCATTGCGTGCCTTAGCACTTATTGGACTGCACACATCAAAAAGGCATTACTCCCAGCAAGTTACTCTACTTGTTTCATGTGGCATGTTTTGCATGTCTCAAGTGATTCAAAATCAAGTGAGTCCAAACGATCCATCAGCATGGAGCTTCTTCATCCATTTTACACCAACATGACTCAAGTGGCAGTGCCACAACTAAGTGGTACTATCATTATTACTTTTTATCTTTTGGCACTAATATTATGAACATGTGTAACACTACGATCGAGATTCAATAAACCATTGAGGGTAATTATTCAAGCAAATAGAATAACTATTATTCTTTTAAATGAATAATCGTATTGCAACAAACACGATCCAATCATGTTCATGCTCAACGCAAACACCAAATAACAATTATTTGGGTTTCACCACCAATCCCGATGATAGAGGGAGCGTGCGACGTTTGATCATATCAACCTTGCAAACACTTCCAACACGTATCGTCACCTCGCCTTTAGCTAGTCTCCGTTTATGCCGTAGCTTTTATTTTGTGTTACTAATCACTTAGAAACCGAACCGGTATCCAATACCCTCGTGCTACTAGGAGTACTAGTAAAGTACACATCAACATCATGTATATCAAATATACTTCTTTCGACTTTTGCGAGCCTTCTTATCTACCAAGTATCTAGAGTTGCTCTGCCTCAGTGACTGTTCCCCTCATAACAGAAGCACTTAGTCCCGGGCTTGGGTTTAATCTGGGGCTCTTCATTAGTGCAGCAACTGCTTTGCCATTTCACGAAGTATCCGTTCTAGCCCTTGCCTTTATCAAAACTTAGTGGTTTTACTAACCATCAACTATTGATGTTCCTTCTTGATTTCTACTTTCGCAGTGTCAAACATCGCGAATCGCTCAAGGATCATTGTATCTATCCTTGATATGTTATAGTTCATCACGAAGCTCTCACAGCTTGGTGCCAGTGACTTTGGAGAACCATCACTATCTTATCTGGAAGATCAACTCCCACTTGATTCAAGCGATTGTCGTACTCAGATAATCTGAGCACACGCTCAACGATTGAGATTTTTCTCCTTTACTTCGTGGACAAAGAATCTTGTTGGAGGTCTCATACCTCTTAACAAGGGCACAAGCATGAAATCACAATTTCATCTCTTTAGAACATCTCTTATGTCCCGTGACGTTTCAAAACGTCTTCGGCGCCTTGCTTCTAAGCCATTAAGTATTTTGCACTGAACTATCGTGTAGTCATCAGAAATGTGTATGTCGGATATTCACAACATCTGCAGACGACGCTCGAGGTGCAGCACACCGAGTGGTGCATTAAGGACACAAGCCTTCTTCGCAGCAACGAGGACAATCCTCGGTTTTACAGACTCAGTTTGCAAAGTTTGCTACTATCAACTTTCAATTAAATTTTCTCTAGGAACATATAAAACAGTAGAACTATAGCGCAAGCTACATCGTAATTCACAAAGACCATTAGACTATGTTCATGACAATTAGTTCAATTAATCATATTACTTAAGAACTCCCACTCAAAAAGTACATCTCTCTAGTCATTTGAGTGGTACATGATCCAAATCCACTATCTCAAGTCCGATCATCACGTGAGTCGAGAATAGTTTTAGTGGTAAGCATCTCTATGCTAATCATATCAAGTATACGATTCATGCTCGACCTTTTGGTCTCATGTGTTCCGAGGCCATGTCTGCACATGCTATGCTCGTCAAGCTTAACCCGAGTGTTCCGCGTGTGCAACTGTTTTGCACCCGTTGTATGTGAACCACACCCGATCATCACGTGGTGTCTCGAAACGAAGAACTGTCACAACGGTACACAGTCGGGGAGAACACAATTTCGTCTTGAAATTTTAGTGAGAGATCACCTCATAATGCTACCGTCGTTCTAAGCAAGATAAGGTGCATAAAGGATTAACATCACATGCAATTCATAAGTGACATGATATGGCCATCATCATGTGCTTCTTGATCTCCATCACCAAAGCACCGACACGATCTTCTTGTCACCGGCGTCACACCATGATCTCCATCATCATGATCTCCATCAATGTGTCGCCATCGGGGTTGTCGTGCTACTCATACTATTACTACTAAAGCTACGTCCTAGCAATATAGTAAACGCATCTGCAAGCACAAACGTTAGTTTAAAGACAACCCTGTGGCTCCTGCCGGTTGTCGTACCATCGACGTGCAAGTCGATATTAACTATTACAACATGATCATCTCATACATCCAATATATCACATCACATCGTTGGCCATATCACATCACAAGCATACCCTGCAAAAACAAGTTAGACGTTCTCTAATTGTTGTTGCATGTTTTTCGTGGTGACCATGGGTATCTAGTAGGATCGCATCTTACTTACGCAAACACCACAACGGAGATATATGAATTGCTATTTAACCTCATCCAAGGACCTCCTCGGTCAAATCCGATTCAACTAAAGTTGGAGAAACCGACACTCGCCGGTCAGCTTTGAGCAACGGAGTTACTCGTAGCGATGAAACCAGTCTCTCGTAAGCGTACGAGTAATGTCGTTCCGAGCCGCTTCGATCCAACAATACCGCAGAATCAAGAAAAGACTAAGGAGGGCAGCAAAACGCACATCACTGCCCACAAGAACTTTTGTGTTCTACTCGAGAAGACATCTACGCATGAACCTAGCTCACGATGCCACTGTTGGGGAACGTCGCATGGAAACAAAAAATTTCCCACGCACACGAAGACCTATCATGGTGATGTCCATCTACGAGAGGGGATTTCCGATCTACGTACCCTTGTAGATCGCACAACAGAAGCGTTAAGAAACGCGGTTGATGTAGTGGAACGTCCTCACGTCCCTCGATCCGCCCCGCGAACCGTCCCGCGATCCGTCCCACGATCCGTTCCGATCTAGTGCCGAACGGACGGCACCTCCGCGTTCAGCACACGTACAGCTCGACGATGATCTCGATCTTCTTGATCCAGCAAGAGAGACGGAGAGGTAGATGAGTTCTGTGGCAGCGTGACGACGCTCCAGAGGTTGGTGTGATCTAATCTCAGCAGGGCTCCGCCCGAGCTCCGCAGAAACGCGATCTAGAGGTAAAACCGTGGAGGTATGTGGTCAGGCTGCCGTGAAAAAAGTTGTCTCAAATCAGCCCTAAAACCCCACTATACATAGGAGGGAGGGAGGGGAGGAGGCAGCCTCAAAACCTAAAGGTTTGGCCGAAATTGGAGGTGGAGGAGTCCTACTCCAATCCTACTTGGAGTAGGATTCCACCTTCCCACTTGGAAACTCTTTCCACCTTGTGTTTTTTCCTTCTTAAACCTTATGGTCCTTAGTGGGAACTTATTCCAGCCCACTAGGGGCTGGTTTATCTCTTCCCATAGCCCATGAGACCCCTTGGGGCGTGGCACCCCTCCTGATGGTCCCCGGCACCCCTCCCGGCACTCCCAGTACACTACCGATGAGCCCGAAACTTTTCCGGTAATGCACGAAAACCTTCCGGTAACCAAATGAGGTCATCCTATATATCAATCTTCGTTTCCGGACCATTCCGGAAACCCTCGTGACGTCCGTGATCTCATCTGGGACTCCGAACAACATCCGGTAACTAAACATATAACTCAAATATGCATAAAACAACGTCGAACCTTAAGTGTGCAGACCCTGCGGGTTCGAGAACTATGTAGACATGACCCGAGAGACTCCTCGGTCAATATCCAATAGCGGGACCTGGATGCCCATATTGGATCCTACATATTCTACGGAGATCTTATCGTTTGAACCTAAGTGCCAAGGATTCATATAATCCCGTATGTCATTCCCTTTGTCCTTCGGTATGTTACTTGCCTGAGATTCGATCGTCAGTATCCGCATACCTATTTCAATCTCGTTTACCGGCAAGTCTATTTACTCGTTCCGTAATACAAGATCCCGCAACTTACACTAAGTCACATTGCTTGCAAGGCTTGTGTGTGATGTTGTATTACCGAGTGGGTCCCGTGATACCTCTCCGTCATACAGAGTGACAAATCCCAGTCTTGATCCATACTAACTCAACGAACACCTTCGGAGATACCTGTAGAGCATCTTTATAGTCACCCAGTTACGTTGCGACGTTTGATACACACAAAGCATTCCTACGGTGTCAGTGAGTTATATGATCTCATGGTCATAGGAACAAATACTTGACACGCAGAAAACAGTAGCAACAAAATGACACGATCAACATGCTACGTCTATTAGTTTGGGTCTAGTCCATCACATGATTATCCTAATGATGTGATCCCGTTATCAACTAACAACACTTGCCTATGGCCAGGAAACCTTGACCATCTTTGATCAACGAGCTAGACAACTAGAGGCTTACTAGGGACAGTGTCGTGGGTATAAGCCTGACAATAGATGTGTAGGGTACGAATGAGATGGGCAGAGTCCTAGCTACGGCGAGGTTTTATGAGTTCAGGCCCCTCTACGGGGAGGTAATAGCTGTCGTGGGTATAAGCCTCACAGTAGATGTGTAGGGTACGAATGAGATGGGCAGAGTCCTAGCTACGGCGAGGTTGTATGAGTTCAAGCCCCTCTACAGTGGAGGTAATAGCCCTACGTCTCAGTGCTCTCAGAGCTTGTTACCGAGTATAATATGGAGTACAATGTTTTTCTAACCCTTTTACCAGTGGGGGAGGGCGGCTTATATAGAGTGCGCTGCCCTCCACAACGGTTCTGATTCAAGGGTGGAGTAGTGGCGATTGAATGCATGCGTTACAGGTAACGTATGCTATAAATGCTAGTAAATGCACCCGGAAACGTACGGCAGTTTCCCTCCAGAGAGGTCACGACGCACCGAGTGTATCCAGTCGGTAGGCCCGGTGTCCTTCGAGTGTTAGTCTTCGACTGGATGATTCTGGGCCTGTTACCGACTGGATGATGGGGGCACCTTACTTCAGTCGGGCATACTTAAGGTCCTGTCCCTTGTGTGGGGTAGTCCTTGGGTAGGACCTGTAGGACAGGGCTATGACCCTACCCTAGGACTATGACCCCATCATTAGTCCCCGAATGGATTGGGGTTGAAACGTCAAAGCAGTGCTCGGGGTTCAGATCCGACTGGATTAGGTCCGGCTTGGGCGTTGCTTGCCTCTATCCATTTTATCTCTCCTGACTAATGGTCCGAGTGGATGTGTTCTGCGAAACAGACTGTCGGGAACCGAGTGCTTTCGCGGCATCTTTTGACGCGACCGGTCAACTGACAGCGGCGGATTTTCCGGGATCTCAAATTTCGGGCTCCGCGCGCTTAGCGGGGGCGACGTTAGCGCGCTCGAGTAGCGCCTGACTCCTCGATCCTCGTGCCTTCAACTCCTCCGCCGATATCGCCGCGGCTGGTTGGGCAGATAAGATTTCGGGCCCGCTCGCCAGCGACCCGGTCGGTGCTCTATTTAACTCTGGTCGACGAGACCCTTCGGTTACGCTCGCCGAATCCTCTGCTCTTGCTCGCCCCGTCTTCCTCGCCACCTCCTGCGCTCATACACCCTTCTATTCTCCTCCTTCTCGAGAGCTCGCCATCGTCGCCATGACCAAAGGTTAGACCAGCAAGATGGAGGCAAGGAAGAAGAAGAGCAAGGCGGCGGCTGCCCAGCGGCGGTAGCGGCCATTGCCGGCGGGATGGATCCAGGGAGACTTCCTCCCCTCCACAGTGACGGAGGGGGACCTGCTGGAGCTGGTAGAGCACGGCCAACTCGTGCATAAGTCTTGGAGGCTGCCGGCGGACGACGAGGTTGAGCCGGCGCCACGGGAGGGGGAGCGCGTCTTGCTCCTCAGCCATATTCACCGAGGTTTCTCTCTGCCCCCGCATCCTTTCTTCAAGGGTATCATGAATCATTTTGGTGCTCAACTCCATCACTTCCCTCTGAATGCCATCGCCCACCTTTCTGCCTTCATTGTTTTGTGCGAGTGCTTTATTGGTTGTCCTCCCCATTGGGGTTTATTCAAACACATCTTCTCCGCCCGCTCCCAAACCATAAAACGTCTTAGTCAGTCGGATGACAAGACGCATCTCCTCCAGCTCTGTGGGGGTCTAGGGTTTCAGAAGAAGAGTCGGAGCAGTTACCCTGCTCTCCAATTGAGCGAGTCGGTTAGGAACTGGCAGTCGACGTGGTTCTACTGCCAGGACATAGCCTGTCCGAACGCGTCGACTGGGCTTCCTCCGTTTAGTCTAGACCGTCCTGCTCCGCCCAAGCAACTCGCCCTCTCGAAAGCTGAGAAGAACGACATCCAGCCTTTGGTCGAGGCACTCGCGGATGTTGTCAGGAGGGGGTCACTGGGATTGACTTGCTGGAAGTCTTCATCGGTCGGCGAATTCAGCCTCTGCAAGCCCGCCACCACGCTATGTGGCACTACGCAGGGCCCGAGGACTCCACTCGGACCAACGTGGAGGGCATTCTCGAAGAGAAGGTGACCTCAGGGGTGCTCCAAATCACGGGTCCCTGTGAGAATCCCAAGGGAGCCCGCCGAGTGACGCCTTACAGTGCGGACAACCCTCCACCGAATCAGGTGAGTAGCATTAGCCGAGTGCGTTGAACTGTCTTGATTTCAGCAGTTCATTTATATCTCTACGTGATGCTTAATCGTTTCCGACTGAAATTCATGCAGGCGTGGACCAACTAGTTTTCCCCCGTCTCGAACGGGAAATCGGAGGAGGAAGAGGAAGAAGGCAGCCAGAAGGGGAGCGTGGAGAGCGACGAATACGTCTTCGACAGCGGAGAGTCGGAGGAGGAAAACAACGAGGAATAGGAAGAGGATGAAGAGGCAGACTCGCCACCTCCACGGCCAGAGCATCGGAGTAAGCGTCGGCATGAGCCTGCCGTCCCTTCAGCTCCCCCTGCGTCGTCGAGTGCTCCGCCTGCTGTCCCGATGGTACCGAGTGTTCGAGGCACCAAGAGGGTGAGGGACGCAGCCGCTGAACCCGCAGGCCAGTCCTCCAGGGCGCCCAAGCTGAGCGGGCTCAAACCTCGGAAGGCTCTGCCGCGGATGAGGATGGCTATCCCCGTCACCTCCACGTAAGTGAATCTAGTTTTTGGCTCTTTCTGTTGACCGAGTGAACTCTTGCTTTACAAGTAGAATGGTCTTCACTCGACAGGGTTGCCACTTCTGCGACCTCGCCGGCCCGCCAAGGGGACGACCCCATGGACACAGACAACGTCGTTTCATCTCAGCCAGGTATGTTGTGGGAGAGTCGGGTGTTTTATTCCTGCAGACTGCGCCATCTCTTTCTTCTTCTGAGGCGCTGTGTTATTCGGCTTGTCAGGGGAGAGAGCCGACCCGGCCGTGGAGCCCGTCGTGGAGCCTGTCCCTGAGGCTGCTCCTCCTGCTGCCGCCCCTGCCGCCGACGACACACCGAACGAAGTGCTTCCGCTGACTGAACCGGTGCTGGCGGGTGAGGAACCGACTGGGGCGAACCTTGGGATGAACCAGGATCTTCCCACGATTCCCAGTTCGTCGAATACTGAATTCAACATTCGATGTGTCCCAGAGGAGCAGGTGGGAGCGGCCAAGGGGGCCATGGTCCAGGCGGAGCTGATGGCCGGAGAGGCCAAGAGGGTTTATGACTCCGTTGCGGCTTTATATCAGCGGAGCTTGGAGCTGCGCGATGACATCCGAGTAAGTAACCTAGTAAGTACTTACTTTTCTTCTGTAACCCACTGGGTGTTGTCTGTGGTTTGCAATGGGTTCACTCCGAGTGAACCCAGTGGGTGTAGTCCCCGAGACTTCTGTCGAGTGCTTGCACCGACAGTTGTCTTTATACATTTGGTCTGTATTTTTGTCGTGTCCGTAGACAAGATTTCCGAGTGCGAGTACTTACTGCAATTGGAGCACTCTTGTGGTAAGAGTCCCCTAGAGTAAACTGCACGCAGGTCGAGTAGTATTAGCCTCGGAGACGTAGGTGAAAACGTGCACCTCAATAGGGCAGACCTGCTTGAGGTGCATGCCAGTGGGGTCACTCTTAGTGAACCCACTGGGTGTAGTCGTCAAGACCGCTGTCGACTGCTTGCGTCGGCAGGGGTCTGAAGAACTTAGTGTGTGAACTGATAAACTTGCTGACTACCCTTTGTTTCTTGGTGCAGAAAACTTGTGAAATGGGTGTTGGAATTATGCCCTAGAGGCAATAATAAATGTATAGTTATTATTATAATTCGTGTATCAAGATAATAGTTTATTATCCATGCTATACTTGTATTGAATGAAGACTCATTTACATGTGTGGATACATAGACAAAACACCGTCCCTAGCATGCCTCTAGTTGGCTAGCCAGTTGATCGATGATAGTCAGTGTCTTCTGATTATGAACAAGGTGTTGTTGCTTGATAACTGGATCACGTCATTGGGAGAATCACGTGATGGACTAGACCCAAACTAATAGACGTAGCATGTTGATCGTGTCATTTTGTTGCTACTGTTTTCTGCGTGTCAAGTATTTATTCCTATGACCGTGAGATCATATAACTCACTGACGCCGGAGGAATGCTTTGTGTGTATCAAACGTCGCAACGTAACTGGGTGACTATAAAGATGCTCTACAGGTATCTCCGAAGGTGTTAGTTGAGTTAGTATGGATCAAGACTGGGATTTGTCACTCCGTGTGACGGAGAGGTATCTCGGGGCCCACTCAGTAATACAACATCACATACAAGCCTTGCAAGCAATGTAACTTAGTGTAAGTTGCAGGATCTTGTATTACGGAACGAGTAAAGAGACTTGCCGGTAAACGAGATTGAAATAGGTATGCGGATACTGACGATCGAATCTCGGGCAAGTAACATACCGAAGGACAAAGGGAATGACATACGGGATTATACGAATCCTTGGCACTGAGGTTCAAACGATAAGATCTTCGTAGAATATGTAGGATCCAATATGGGCATCCAGGTCCCGCTATTGGATATTGACCGAGGAGTCTCTCGGGTCATGTCTACATAGTTCTCGAACCCGCAGGGTCTGCACACTTAAGGTTCGACGTTGTTTTATGCGTATTTGAGTTATATGGTTGGTTACCGAATGTTGTTCGGAGTCCCGGATGAGATCACGGACGTCACGAGGGTTTCCGGAATGGTCCGGAAACGAAGATTGATATATAGGATGACCTCATTTGATTACCGGAAGGTTTTCGGAGTTACCGGGAATGTACCGGAAATGACGAATGGGTTCCGGGAGTTCACCGAGGGGGGGGGGCAACCCACCCCGGGGAAGCCCATAGGCTTTGGGGAGACACACCAGCCCTTAGTGGGCTGGTGGGACAGCCCCAAAGGGGCCTATGCGCCAAGAGAATAAAATCGAAGGAAAGAAAAAAAAAGGAGGGAAGAAGTGGGAAGGGAGGGGGACTCCTCCCACCAAACCAAGTCCAACTCGGTTTGGGGGGGGAGTCCTCACCCCCTTGGCTCGGCCGACCCCTTGGGAGTCCCTTGGACCCCAAGGCAAGGTCCCCCCTCCCTCCTCCTATATATATGGGGCTTTTAGGGCAGATTTGAGACGACTTTCTCACGGCTGCCCGACCACATACCTCCATAGTTTTTCCTCTAGATCGCGTTTCTGCGGAGCTCGGGCGGAGCCCTGCTGAGACGAGATCATCACCAACCTCCGGAGCGCCGTCACGCTGTCGGAGAACTCTTCTACCTCTCCGTCTCTCTTGCTGGATCGAGAAGGCCGAGATCATCGTCGAGCTGTACGTGTGCTGAACGTGGAGGTGCCGTCCGTTCGGTACTAGATCGTGGGACTGATCGCGGGATTGTTCGCGGGGCGGATCGAGGGACGTGAGGACGTTCCACTACATCAACCGTGTTCTCTAAACGCTTCTGCTGTACGATCTACAAGGGTACGTAGATCACTCATCCCCTCTCGTAGATGGACATCACCATGATAGGTCTTCGTGCGCGTAGGAAATTTTTTGTTTCCCATGCGACGTTCTCCAACAGTGGCATCATGAGCTAGGTTCATGCGTAGATGTCTTCTCGAGTAGAACACAAAAGTTTTTGTGGGCGGTGATGTGCGTTTTGCTGCCCTCCTTAGTCTTTTCTTGATTCCGCGGTATTGTTGGATTGAAGCGGCTTGGACCGACATTACTCGTACGCTTACGAGAGACTGGTTTCATCGTTACGAGTAACCCCCTTTGCTCAAAGATGATTGGCAAGTGTCGGTTTCTCCAACTTTAGTTGAATCGGATTTGACCGAGGAGGTCCTTGGATGAGGTTAAATAGCAACTCATATATCTCCGTTGTGGTGTTTGCGTAAGTAAGATGCGATCCTACTAGATACCCTTGGTCACCACGTAAAACATGCAACAACAAAATTAGAGAACGTCTAACTTGTTTTTGCAGGGTATGATTGTGATGTGATATGGCCAACGATGTGATGTGATATATTGGATGTATGAGATGATCATGTTGTAATAGAAATATCGACTTGCACGTCGATGGTACGGCAACCGGCAGGAGCCATAGGGTTGTCTTTATACTAACATATGTGCTTGCAGATGCGTTTACTATTTTACTAGGATGTAGCTTTAGTAGTGATAGCATAAGTAGCACGACAACCACGATGGCAACACGTTGATGGATGATCATGGTGTGGCGCCGGTGACAAGAAGATCGTGCCGGTGCTTTGGTGATGGAGATCAAGAAGCACGTGATGATGGCCATATCATGTCACTTATGAATTGCATGTGATGTTAATCCTTTTTGCACCTTATTTTGCTTAGAACGACGGTAGCATTATGAGGTGATCTCTCACTAAAATTTCAAGACGAAATTGTGTTCTCCCCGACTGTGCACCGTTGCTACAGTTCGTCGTTTCGAGACACCACGTGATGATCGGGTGTGATAGACTCAACGTTCACATACAACGGGTGCAAAACAGTTGCGCACAGCGGAACACTCGGGTTAAGCTTGACGAGCCTAGCATGTGCAGACATGGCCTCGGAACACATGAGACCGAAAGGTCGATCATGAATCATATAGTTGATATGATTAGCATAGGGATGCTTACCACTGAAACTATTCTCAACTCACGTGATGATCGGACTTGGGATAGTGTAAGTGGATCATGAACCACTCAAATGACTAGAGAGATGTACTTTTTGAGTGGGAGTTTGGCATATAATTTGATTAAGTTGAACTCTAATTATCTTGAACATAGTCTAAGTCCACTTTGAATAGATTTGTGTTGTAGATCATGGCTCACGCAAGTGTCATCCTGAATTTTAATACGTTCCTAGAGATAGCTAAGTTGAAAGATGATGGAAGCAACTTTGTAGACTGGGCTCGTAATCTTAAGCTAATCTTACAAGCTGGAAAGAAGGATTATGTCCTTAATGCTGCGCTAGGAGATGAACCACCCGCTACGGCTGATCAGGATGTTAAGAACGCTTGGTTAGCGCGTAAGGAGGACTACTCAATAGTTCAATGTGCAGTCTTGTATGGCTTAGAACCGGGACTTCAACGTCGCTTTGAGCGTCATGGAGCATTTGAGATGTTCCAGGAGTTGAAGTTTATCTTTCAGAAGAACGCCCGGATCGAGAGGTATGAGACCTCCGATAAATTCTATGCTTGCAAGATGGAGGAAAACTCGTCTGTCAGTGAACATGTGCTCAAAATGTCTGGGTACTCAAACCGTCTAGCCGAACTGGGGATTGAACTCCCGCAAGAAGCTATCACTGACAGAATCCTTCAATCACTGCCGCCAAGCTACAAAGGCTTTGTGTTGAACTACAACATGCAAGGGATGAACAAGTCTCCCGGCGAGTTGTTTGCGATGCTGAAAGTCGCAGAGTCTGAACTCCGTAAAGAGCATCAAGTGTTGATGGTGAGAAAGACCACTAGTTTCAAGAGAAACGGCAAAGGCAAGAAGGGCAATTCGAAGAAGAGCGGCAAGCCCGTTGCCAATCCGCCGAAGAAACCCAAGGCTGGACCTAAGCCTGAAACAGAGTGCTTCTATTGCAAGGGTATGGGTCACTGGAAGCGCAATTGCCCCAAGTATCTGGCAGATAAGAAGGCGGGCAAAGAGAAATCAGGTATATTTGATATACATGTTATTGATGTGTACTTAACCGGCTCTCGTAGTAGTGCCTGGGTATTTGATACCGGTTCTGTTGCTCACATTTGCAACTCGAAGCAGGAACTGCGGAATAGACGAAGGCTGGCGAAAGACGAAGTGACGATGCGCGTAGGAAACGGTTCCAAGGTTGATGCAATCGCCGTCGGCACAGTGTCACTTCAGCTACCATCGGGATTAGTTATGAACTTAAATCATTGTTATTTAGTGCCTGCGTTGAGCATGAACATTATATCTGGATCTTGTTTATTGCGAGACGGTTACTCTTTTAAGCCTGAGAATAATGGTTGTTCTATTTCTATGAGTAACATCTTTTATGGTCATGCACCGAATGTGAGAGGATTGTTCATATTGAATCTTGATGGCGACACGCATATACATAACATTGAGACCAAAAGAGTTAGAGTAAACAATGATAGCGCCATATTTTTGTGGCACTGCCGCTTGGGTCATATTGGTGTAAAGCGCATGAAGAAACTCCATGCTGATGGACTTTTGGAGTCACTTGACTTTGATTCACTTGACACGTGCGAACCATGCCTCATGGGCAAGATGACTAAGACTCCGTTCTCCGGAACAATGGAGCGTGCAAGTGACTTGTTGGAAATCATACATACCGATGTGTGTGGTCCAATGAGCGTGGAGGCACGCGGCGGATATCGTTATTTTCTCACCTTCACTAACGATTTAAGTAGATATGGTTATGTCTACTTGATGAAGCACAAGTCTGAATCATTTGAAAAGTTCAAGCAATTTCAGAGTGAAGTGGAAAATCATCGTAACAAGAAGATCAAGTTCCTGCGGTCTGATCGTGGGGGTGAATATCTGAGTTTCGAGTTTGGTACTCACTTAAAACAATGTGGAATTGTTTCGCAGTTAACACCGCCTGGAACACCACAGCGTAATGGTGTGTCCGAACGTCGTAATCGTACTTTGTTAGAAATGGTGCGATCTATGATGTCTCTTACTGATTTGCCGTTATCGTTTTGGGGTTATGCATTGGAAACAGCTGCATTCACTTTAAATAGGGCACCATCGAAATCCATTGGGACGACACCATATGAACTGTGGTATGGCAAAAGGCCAAAGTTGTCGTTTCTTAAAGTTTGGGGATGTGATGCTTACGTCAAAAAGCTTCAGCCTGAAAAGCTGGAATCCAAAGCGGAAAAGTGCGTCTTCATAGGTTACCCAAAAGAGACAGTTGGGTACACCTTCTATCTCAAATCCGAGGGCAAAGTGTTTGTTGCTAAGAACGGAACTTTTCTCGAGAAGGAGTTTCTCTCGAGAGAATTGAGTGGGAGGAAGATAGAACTTGACGAGGTTGTCGAACCTCTCATCCCTCTGGATGGTGGCGCAGGGCAAGGGGAAACCTCTGTCGTTGCGACGCCGGTTGAGGAGGAAGTTAATGATGATGATCATGAAACTCCAGTTCAAGTTTCTGTTGAACCACGCAGGTCGACGAGATCACGCGCTGCTCCAGAGTGGTACGGTAATCCCGTCTTATCAATCATGTTGTTAGACAACAATGAACCTGCAAATTATGAAGAAGCAATGGTGGGCCCAGATTCCAACAAATGGCTAGAAGCCATGAAATCCGAGATAGGATCCATGTATGAGAACAAAGTGTGGACTTTGGAGATACTACCTGAGGGCCGCAAGGCTATTCAGAACAAATGGATTTTTAAGAAGAAGACGGACGCTGACGGTAATGTGACCGTTTATAAAGCTCGACTTGTGGCAAAGGGTTTTTCACAAGTTCCAGGAGTTGACTACGATGAGACTTTCTCACCCGTAGCGATGCTTAAGTCCGTCAGAATCATGTTAGCAATAGCTGCATTTTTCGATTATGAAATCTGGCAGATGGATGTCAAAACGGCGTTCCTTAATGGTTTCCTTAAGGAAGAGTTGTATATGATGCAACCCGAAGGTTTTGTCGATCCTAAGAATGCTGACAAGGTGTGCAAGCTCCAGCGATCCATTTATGGACTGGTGCAAGCATCTCGGAGTTGGAACAAACGCTTTGATGAGGTGATCAAAGCATTTGGGTTTATACAAGTGGTTGGAGAATCTTGTATTTACAAGAAAGTGAGTGGGAGCTCTGTGGCGTTTCTAATATTATATGTGGATGACATATTACTGATTGGAAACAACGTAGAGCTTTTGGAGAGCATAAAAGGTTACTTGAATAAAAGTTTCTCTATGAAGGACCTAGGAGAAGCTGCTTACATACTAGGCATTAAGATCTATAGGGATAGATCAAAACGCCTGATAGGACTTTCACAAAGCACATACCTTGATAAAGTTTTGAAGAAGTTCAAAATGGAACAGTCCAAGAAAGGGTTCTTGCCAGTGTTACAAGGTACGAGATTGAGTAAGACTCAGTGCCCAGCAACTGATGAAGATAGAGAGCATATGCGCTCCGTCCCCTATGCTTCAGCCATAGGCTCTATCATGTATGCAATGCTGTGCACTAGACCGGATGTTAGCCTAGCCATAAGTATGGCAGGTAGGTTCCAGAGTAATCCAGGAGTGGATCACTGGACGGCGGTCAAGAATATCCTAAAGTACCTGAAAAGGACTAAGGAGATGTTTCTTGTGTATGGAGGTGATGAGGAGCTCGCCGTAAAAGGTTACGTCGATGCAAGCTTTGACACAGATCCGGACGACTCTAAGTCGCAAACCGGATACGTATTTATTCTTAATGGGGGTGCAGTAAGCTGGTGCAGTTCCAAGCAAAGCGTCGTAGCAGATTCTACATGTGAAGCTGAGTACATGGCTGCCTTGGAGGCGGCTAAGGAGGGTGTCTGGATGAAGCAGTTCATGACGGATCTTGGAGTGGTGCCAAGTGCACTGGATCCAATAACCTTGTTCTGTGACAACACTGGTGCCATTGCCTTAGCAAAGGAACCAAGGTTTCACAAGAAGACCAGACACATCAAACGACGCTTCAACCTCATCCGCGACTACGTCGAGGAGGAGGACGTAAATATATGCAAAGTGCACACGGATCTGAATGTAGCAGACCCGCTGACTAAACCTCTTCCACGGTCAAAACATGATCGACACCAGAACTGTATGGGTGTTAGATTTATTACAATGTAATTCACATGGTGATGTGAGGGCTAGATTATTGACTCTAGTGCAAGTGGGAGACTGTTGGAATTATGCCCTAGAGGCAATAATAAATGTATAGTTATTATTATAATTCCTGTATCAAGATAATAGTTTATTATCCATGCTATAATTGTATTGAATGAAGACTCATTTACATGTGTGGATACATAGACAAAACACCGTCCCTAGCATGCCTCTAGTTGGCTAGCAAGTTGATCGATGATAGTCAGTGTCTTCTGATTATGAACAAGGTGTTGTTGCTTGATAACTGGATCACGTCATTGGGAGAATCACGTGATGGACTAGACCCAAACTAATAGACGTAGCATGTTGATCGTGTCATTTTGTTGCTACTGTTTTCTGCGTGTCAAGTATTTATTCCTATGACCGTGAGATCATATAACTCACTGACGCCGGAGGAATGCTTTGTGTGTATCAAACGTCGCAACGTAACTGGGTGACTATAAAGATGCTCTACAGGTATCTCCGAAGGTGTTAGTTGAGTTAGTATGGATCAAGACTGGGATTTGTCACTCCGTGTGACGGAGAGGTATCTCGGGGCCCACTCAGTAATACAACATCACATACAAGCCTTGCAAGCAATGTAACTTAGTGTAAGTTGCAGGATCTTGTATTACGGAACGAGTAAAGAGACTTGCCGGTAAACGAGATTGAAATAGGTATGCGGATACTGACGATCGAATCTCGGGCAAGTAACATACCGAAAGACAAAGGGAATGACATACGGGATTATACGAATCCTTGGCACTGAGGTTCAAACGATAAGATCTTCGTAGAATATGTAGGATCCAATATGGGCATCCAGGTCCCGCTATTGAATATTGACCGAGGAGTCTCTCGGGTCATGTCTACATAGTTCTCGAACCCGCAGGGTCTGCACACTTAAGGTTCGACATTGTTTTATGCATATTTGAGTTATATGGTTGGTTACCGAATGTTGTTCGGAGTCCCGGATGAGATCACGGACGTCACGAGGGTTTCCGGAATGGTCCGGAAACGAAGATTGATATATAGGATGACCTCATTTGATTACCGGAAGGTTTTCGGAGTTACCGGGAATGTACCGGGAATGACGAATGGGTTCCGGGAGTTCACCGGGGGGGGGGGGGGGGGGCAACCCACCCCGGGGAAGCCCATAGGCTTTGGGGAGACACACCAACCCTTAGTGGGCTGGTGGGACAGCCCCAAAGGGGCCTATGCGCCAAGAGAAGAAAATCAAAGGAAAGAAAAAAAAGGAGGGAAGAAGTGGGAAGGGAGGGGGACTCCTCCCACCAAACCAAGTCCAACTCGGTTTGGGGGGGGGGGGAGTCCTCCCACCCTTGGCTCAGTCGACCCCTTGGGAGTCCCTTGGACCCCAAGGCAAGGTCCCCCCTCCCTCCTCCTATATATATGGGGCTTTTAGGGCAGATTTGAGACGACTTTCTCACGACTGCCCGACCACATACCTCCATAGTTTTTCCTCTAGATCGCGTTTCTGCGGAGCTCGGGCGGAGCCCTGCTGAGACGAGATCATCACCAACCTCCGGAGTGCCGTCACGCTGCCGGAGAACTCTTCTACCTCTCCGTCTCTCTTGCTGGATCGAGAAGGCCGAGATCATCGTCGAGCTGTACGTGTGCTGAACGCGGAGGTGCCGTCCGTTCGGTACTAGATCGTGGGACTGATCGCGGGATTGTTCGCGGGGCGGATTGAGGGACGTGAGGACGTTCCACTACATCAACCGCGTTCTCTAAACGCTTCTGCTGTACGATCTACAAGGGTACGTAGATCACTCATCCCCTCTCGTAGATGGACATCACCATGATAGGTCTTCTTGCGCATAGGAAATTTTTTGTTTCCCATGCGACGTTCCCCAACAATGGGAACTGCTTATGAAGGCCTAAGAGCAGAGAGGAACCAATATGCTGGTGAACTGGACGCTGCAATGCTTGCTATGGCTGGTATGAAGGACGCTCTGGAAGTGCGAGAAAAGTCCTTGAAAGAGGCTCTGGAGACGAACAGGGTGTTGACGACGGAGATGCAGAGGATGGGGAAACAGAGGACCGAATTGCACAATCAGATGGGCGTCTTGAACAAACGATGCATAGCTCAAGAGAAGTATGTCACCGACTGGGCTGCGCAAATAATGACCGGTCTGGCTGGTAAGTCTGATGATTTGTCGAGTGGTTGTATCGTGTGACGAACACTCGGTTTTTACTGTCTATTTGCTCGTTTGTTGCAGATTTTTGTGGTGACGCCGAAGCTGAAGCGGCGGCCATGGAACGATCCATGAAGGACAATGTGCCACTCAGCGAGGACGCCAACCGGAATCTACTCCGGGCTCATATCCGCGTAGGCAAAGTAGGTCCGTTCATCAACCGACCGAGAGAAGTCTTCGGCCGCATTGAGAAGGAGCTTTGGCCGGAAGACGAGTCGCGGGAGAAGATGGAGACTCTGTTGGGGCGACTGGGGGAGATTCCGGCCCGAGTGCAATCGTGGAAGAAATCGGGAGCGCGTTGCGGTGCTGATGTGGCGCTGTCCTTGGTCCGAGTTCATTGCAAGGAAGTGCGGGAAGATAAGCTGAAAGCCTTGAAGGTCGCCAACATGAAGAAGCTTCAATTCGAAGACTTCATGGAGACATTCCTGGAGACTGCTACCCGCATTGCTGATGGAATCGACCTGGATACCTTTGTGGAGCCCTCCAGTCCTGACGCGGGCCCCGCTGACGCGTGATCAAACTTTATCCTCGGTATGCCGAGTGTTTGCCTGTAATATACTCTGGCCACTTCTGTTGGCCGTCATACTTTTGAATCGGTGCGGGTAAGCTTGATCCGCACCGAGTCAATTATTGTTTCTAGACTGTTGGAGTCGCAATGGAAACATTTAGTCTTTTGCTTGAATGCTGTTTGGAGTTCAACACTTAGTGTGTACTCGGAGAATATTAAGACTTAGGTGATTCGTGATCACAACTAAGCTCCCGAGTGTGACGTATAATGCACACTCGGAGGAGGTTAGTACTTCGATGATTCTTGATCATAACTAAGTCTCCGAGTGCAACGTATAGTGCACACTCGGAGGAAGGTATTCCTTAGGCGATTCGGGATCGCAGCTAAGTCTCCGAGTGCAACGTATAGTACACACTCGGAGGAGGTTAGTACTTATGTGATTCTTGATCACAACTAAGTCCCCGAGTGCGACGTATAGTCCACACTCGAAGGAGCTTAGGTGATTCTTGATCACAGCTAAGTCTCCGAGTGCGACGTGAAGTGCACACTCGGAGGAAATTATTACTTAGGCGATGCGGGATCGCAGCTAAGTCCCCGAGTGTGACGTATAGTGCACACTCGAAGGAAATTATTACTTAGGCGATTCGGGATCGCAGCTAAGTCCCCGAGTGTGACGTATAGTGCACACTCGAAGGAAGTTAGTACTTAGGCGATTCGGGATCGCAGCTAAGTCCCCGAGTGTGACGTATAGTGCACACTCGAAGGAAATTATTACTTAGGCGATTCGGGATCGCAGCTAAGTCCGCGAGTGTGACGTATAGTGCACACTCGAAGGAAGTTAGTACTTAGGCGATTCGGGATCGCAGCTAAGTCCCCGAGTGTGACGTATAGTGCACACTCGAAGGAAGTTAGTACTTAGGCGATTCGGGATCGCAGCTAAGTCCCCGAGTGTGACGTATAGTGCACACTCGAAGGTAGTTAGTACTTAGGCGATGCGGGATCGCAGCTAAGTCTCCGAGTGCGACGTGAAGTGCACACTCGGAGGAAATTATTACTTAGGCGATGCGGGATCGCAGCTAAGTCCCCGAGTGTGACATATAGTGCACACTCGAAGGAAGTTAGTACTTACGCGATGCAGGATCGCAACTAAGTCCCCGAGTGTGACGTATAGTGCACACTCGAAGGAAGTTAGTACTTAGGCGATGCGGGATCGCAGCTAAGTCCCCGAGTGTGACGTATAGTGCACACTCGAAGGAAATTATTACTTAGGCGATGCGGGATCGCAGCTAAGTCCCCGAGTGTGACGTATAGTGCACACTCGAAGGAAATTATTACTTAGGCGATTCGGGATCGCAGCTAAGTCCCCGAGTGTGACGTATAGTGCACACTCGAAGGAAGTTAGTACTTAGGCGATTCGGGATCGCAGCTAAGTCCCCGAGTGTGACGTATAGTGCACACTCGAAGGAAGTTAGTACTTAGACGATTCGGGATCGCAGCTAAGTCCCCGAGTGTGACGTATAGTGCACACTCGAAGGAAGTTAGTACTTAGGCGATGCGGGATCGCAGCTAAGTACCCGAGTGTGACGTATAGTGTACACTCGAAGGAAGTTAGTACTTAGGCGATTCGGGATCGCGGCTAAGTCCCCGAGTGTGACGTATAGTGCACACTCGAAGGAAGTTAGTACTTAGGCGATGCGGGATCGCAGCTAAGTTTTTTTTTTATGTGTGTGTGACCGTAGTCTGCGACCACGGAAGAACTCTGAATCTGCAAAAGAAACTGAATCTGCTGTATATTATTTCGCCAAAACTTGTTCGTTACACTGCTTCAGTCGGCGATCACGTATAAAAACGCTTGAGGAGGTATCCGTTCCACGCGCGTGGCTCGTCGGTCTCCTTATGAATGTTGTAGAGTCTGTATGCCCCGTTGTTCAGCACCTTTGAAATGATGAAAGGCCCTTCCCAGGCCGGAGCCAACTTGTGTGGTCTTTGCTGATCCACTCGGAGCACCAAATCGCCAGCTTGGAACGTGCGGCTCCTGACATGTCGTGCATGAAAACGTTGCAGATCTTGCTGATAAATTGTTGAGCGAGTAAGTGCCATCACACGCTCCTCCTCTAGAAGATCGACTCCATATTGCCTTGCTTGTTCTGCTTCGGCTTCGGAGAAGAGTTCGACTCGCGGGGCATTGTGAAGCAGGTCACTCGGAAGGACCGCTTCTGCTCCATAGACGAGGAAGAACGGTGATCGTCCTGTTGATCTGTTCGGAGTGGTGCGGAGTCCCCAAAGTACTGAAGGTAACTCGGTTACCCATGCACTAGCAGCATGTCCTACCTCTCGCAAGAGTCGAGGTTTCAAACCTTGAAGGATAAGTCCATTTGCACGCTCAGCTTGTCCATTGGATTGCGGATGTGCTACGGAAGCAAAATCCACTCGGACACCTTGACTCGCACAGAACCCTTTGAATCTGTCTGAGTCGAAGTTTGTTCCATTGTCCGTGATTATGCTGTGAGGCACTCCGAATCTGGAGATGATGTCTCTGACAAACTTCACGGCCGTGGAGGCGTCGAGTTTCTTGATGGGCTTGGCTTCTATCCATTTTGTAAACTTGTCGACTGCCACCAACAGATGTGTGTAGCCTCCTTGGCCTGTCTTGAATGGTCCGACTGTGTCTAATCCCCAAACTGCAAATGGCCACACAAGTGGGATTGTCTTTAGTGCAGATGTTGGCTTGTGGGACTTGTTGGAGTAGAACTGACAGCCCTCGGAGTATGTTGTCATAGTGGGGTTCCTTACGTCCCACTCTTTCATCACTTGGGTGACCACCAAGTCTGAATCGCCATAGACCATCAGGCGACGGACGCCGAGTGAGATGGCCATGCGCAATCCGTAGAGAAGAGCTTCATACTCTGCCTCATTGTTAGAGGAATCAAAGTGTATCTGAAGCACATACTTGAGCTTGTCACCCTTTGGTGATACGATCACAACACCATCGCCGGATCCATTCAACATCTTAGACCCATCGAAGAACATTGTCCAATGAGCCGAGTAGATGTGAGTCGGTTGCTGTTGTTCTACCCATTCCGCTATAAAGTCAGCCAGGGCTTGAGACTTAATAGCTTTCTTGGCCTCGAACTTGATGTCGCAGTACATCATCTCCATCACCCACTTTGCCACTCGGCCTGATGCGTCCCGATTATGGAGAATTTCCGACAATGGAGCATCAGAAACGACAGATACCGAGTGGTCTTGGAAATAATGAGCCACCTTCTTTGCAGTCATATAGATCCCATAGATAAGCTTTTGATAATGGGGATACCTCTGCTTGGAAGGTGTCAGGACTTCGGAGACGTAGTACACTGGCCGCTGAACTTTGTATGCTTTGCCTTCTTCTTCTCGCTCGACTGTAAGAACAGTACTGACGACTTGATTTGTAGCCACGATATATAGAAGAAGGGGATCTTTACTGAGCGGAGCAATAAGAACCGGCTGGGTGGAAAGTAGGACTTTGAGGTCGTCGAATGCGACTTGGGCTTCGTCTGTCCACTCGAAGGTATCTGATTTCTTCATGAGTCGGTACAGAGGAAGTGCTTTTTCACCGAGTCGACTGATGAACCTGCTCAAAGCTGCTAAGCAACCTGTGAGTCGTTGAACATCGTGTATTCTAACCGGCCTCTCCATTCGGATGATGGTCCCGATCTTTTCGGGGTTAACATCGATCCCTTCTTCGGAAACGAAGAAACCGAGTAACTTTCCGCTGGGAACACCGAATGAACATTTGGCTGGGTTTAGCTTGATATCGTACCTACGAAGGTTGGAGAATGTTTCTGCCAAGTCAGTCAGCAGGTCGGAACCTTTGCGTGACTTGACTACGATATCATCCATGTATGCCTCCACATTGCGACCGATCTGGTCGAGGAGACATTTTTGGATCATGCGCATAAAGGTAGCTCCTGCATTCTTCAGACCGAAAGGCATAGTGATGTAGCAGAAGCACCCAAACGGGGTGATGAAAGCTGTTTTCAACTCATCGGGACCATACAGACGGATCTGATGATAACCCGAGTAGGCATCAAGAAATGACAAACGCTCGCACCCCGCAGTCGAATCGACAATTTGATCTATGCGGGGGAGCGGAAAATGGTCTTTCGGGCAGACCTTATTGAGGTGCTTGAAGTCAATGCACATTCGGAGTGACTTGTCCTTCTTGGGCACCATGACTACATTGGCGAGCCACTCGGAGTGGTGAACCTCGCGAATGAATTTGGCAGCTAGCAACTTAGCCACCTCTTCTCCGATTGCCTTCCTCTTGTGCGTGGCGGACCGGCGCAAGCGCTCTCGGATGGGCCGAGCAGCGGGATCCACATGCAGTCGGTGCTCATCCAACTCCCTAGGTACACCCGGCATGTCAGATGGCTTCCATGCGAAGATGTCCCAGTTCTCACGGAGGAATTGGGTGAGCTCAGCTTCCTATTTAGGATCCAGGGTGGTGGAGATGTTCGTTGGGGCGGCAGACTCGTCCGTCGGGTGGATGCTGATCTTCTTAGTCTCTCCCGCCGACTGGAACGCGGACTCAGAAGCTGGCTTCTTTGAGCGCATTAAGTCGGCAGGGTCGACTGTCTTCTTGTACTCTTCGAGCTCGAGTACAGCCATCTGCTGGTCTGCGATCCTTGATCCCTCTTGCAGACACTCCTCGGCTCGCTGGCGGTTGCCGGTGATGGTGATAACGCCTTTTGGACCGGGCATTTTCAACTTCAAGTACACATAGCACGGGCGTGCCATGAAACTCACGTATGCTGGGCGGCCCAGAATTGCATGGTAAGCGCTCTGGAAATCCACCACCTCAAACGTGAGCTTCTCCTTGCGGAAGTTCTTGTCAGAGCCAAAGATGATTTCCAATGCGATCTGGGCGAGTGATTTGGCCTTCCGTCCCGGGACGACTCCGTGGAACTGCATATTGCTCTCGCTGAGTCTGGACATCGGAATGCCCATCCCCTTGAGAGTGTCGGCGTACATAATATTCAGTCCGCTGCCGCCGTCCATGAGGACTTTGCGCAGTCGGACTCCTTCTACCACCGGGTCGACGACCAGAGCCTGCCTTCCTGGGGTGGGGACATGTGTTGGATGATCCGACTGGTCGAAGGTGATCGCAGTCTGAGACCATTTGAGAAACTTGGGGGCAGTCGGAACGGCCATGTTGACTTCTCTGTTCACCAACTTCAATCGACTCTTGCTTTCGACGTCAGCAAAAATCATGAGGGTTGCATGGACTTGGGGGAACGGATCCTCCTTGTCCTCCTCATCTTGCTCGGGATTCTTCTCACTCGGCTGCCCTTCGCTGAACCCCTGGATCAGGAGACGGCATTGCCGAGTGGTGTGCTTCGCGTATATGGGGTTGCCTTCCTCGTCCATCTTCGTGTGGATTGGACAAGGCTGGTCCAGGATGGGATTGTTGAAAGGTTTCTTCTTGGGGGTGAACTGCGCTTTCCCTTTGCCCTTGAACTTGGCGCTGGTTACAGCTGCAGCTTCTGCTTGCGGTGTGGGCGGAACCTTTTGTTTCTGCTTCCGAGTGTTACCTCCGTCGGCATCGCCGACTGTCTTGTGTTTGCCGCTTCGGATACGGTCCTCTTCTTTGCCATTTGCGTAGCGAGTTGCTATCTCCATCATCTTTCTCATGGAGATGTCGCCCGTTCGGCCGAACTTCAAGTACAGTTCTGTGTACCGCACGCCTGCCTTGAAGGCGCAGACTGCTTGATGCTCGGTGACGTTCTCCACCGTGTGGTAAAGAGTCGTCCATCGCTGGATGAAGTCGCGCAAGGGCTCATTCGGCTTCTGGACACAGTGCTGAAGCTCCACAAGACCTGCAGGGCGCTTGCACGTCCCTTCGAAGGTTCTGATGAACACTCGGGCTAGATCTGCCCAACTGTAAATGTTTGAGGGGGCCAACTGGTTCAGCCAAGCTCGGGCCGAGCCGTCGAGCATCAGAGGGAGGTGCTTCATAGCGACATGGTCGTCTCCTCCTCCGATCTGGAATGCCACTCGGTAGTCGTCTAGCCATATTTCGGGCTTGGACTCTCCTGAGAATTTACCGATTCCCGCTGCCAATCGGAAGTTGGGCGGGATATCAGCCGAGCGGATGGCTCGACTAAAACACTCGGGGCCGGACACGATGGCCCTGCTTCCACTCGGACGGTCCATATCGCGGCCATCGCGGTGGGCTCGACCCCTGTCGACTCTTCGCTGGGCGATCCGCCCTCTCGCGTCGGGTCTTGGGTCGTAAGTGTCGCCGACCGAATGCCGATCATCATGATGCCGGGACCCATAGGGCCCACCCCGCGGAGGGGTGCGTGAGCGACGGCGATACTGATGAGATCCAGGGCTGTGAACCGATCGATGCGTGTTTGCATGGACGGAACTATTGTGGATCCGATTGTGTGACTCGGAGACTGCCGAATTCTGCTGCTGCGTCGTGCGCAACAGAGCTCGGATTTGCTCGATTCCCCTTCCTGCTTCTGAATCAGTCGGCTGGAGGGAATCGGCAGTCTGGGCAACCGCGGCCAGGTTGAGGAGAGGTGTGCGGAACAACTCCACGTTGCTCCGCCGAGTGTATCGACTGGCAGAACGACGAGGCGGACGGCGCGCACCGGATGCTTCGTCAATTTCACCTCGGTCGGCTCGACGAGGATCTTCATGGGAGTTGGCCATGTGTACTTCTGCTGCAGGCCCACGACCCACGTACTCGGAAGGGAGCTCAGTCGGAACCGAGCCCGAGCACTGGGAGCGTGGGGCGACTACAACAGACTCCAAAACTGCCACCTGAGAGGACGCGATCTGGCGCGCTCGGGCATGTTGCACCCAACGTTGGAGACGTGGACTGCGGGACCGCTTACTGCGGCGCGTGACGAAGGTGCAAGCCGGCAATGGAGCCGATTGTTGAAGAAGAAGAACGCCGCGAGCGCCGGCACGGAAGTGCGTGGCCCCGCGACGGGGAAGCGCCTCGACGTCGAGAGGTGCCTCCCGAAGCCACGCCGAATCGTCGACGACGAAGGAGAGAGGACCGAAGAGGATCTGGTGACCCATGCTCGAATCTCCACCGGACGACATGACGAAAGGAAGTAGTCGCAAACTCGCCGGAAGTCGCTTAGACGCCTGCCCCACGGAGGGCGCCAACTGTCGTGGGTATAAGCCTGACAGTAGATGTGTAGGGTACGAATGAGATGGGCAGAGTCCTAGCTACGGCGAGGTTGTATGAGTTCAGGCCCCTCTACGGTGGAGGTAATAGCTGTCGTGGGTATAAGCCTGACAGTAGATGTGTAGGGTACGAATGAGATGGGCAGAGTCCTAGCTACGGTGAGGTTGTATGAGTTCAGGCCCCTCTACGGTGGAGGTAATAGCCCTACGTCTCAGTGCTCTCGGAGCTTGTTACCGAGTATAATATGGAGTACAATGTTTTCTAACCCTTTTACAAGTGGGGGAGGGCGGCTTATATAGAGTGCGCTGCCCTCCACAACGGTTCTGATTCAAGGGTGGAGTAGTGGCGATTGAATGCATGCGTTACAGGTAACGTATGCTATAAATGCTAGTAAATGCACCCGGAAACGTACGGCAGTTTCCCTCCAGAGAGGTCACGACGCACCGAGTGTATCCAGTCGGTAGGCCCGGTGTCCTTCGAGTGTTAGTCTTCGACTGGATGATTCAGGGCCTGTTACCGACTGGGTGATGGGGGCACCTTACTTCAGTCGGGCATACTTAAGGTCCTGTCCCTTGTGTGGGGTAGTCCTGGGTAGGACCTGTAGGACAGGCCTATGACCCTACCCTAGGACTATGACCCCATCAGACAGTGTTTTGTCTATGTATCCACACAAGTATTGTGTTTCCAATCAATACAATTATAGCATGGATAATAAACGATTATCATGAACAAAGAAATATAATAATAACTAATTATTATTGCCTCTAGGGCATATTTCAAACAGATAGGGCAAAGATGGTATCGATTATGTGGGCAATCTGGACTTCACATAACAATCTCACTCATCATCGGGGTCCTCTTAGTCCGGTTCAGTCGATGATCATGACAAGAGATGCTCTGGCTTCGTTAGACATTCGACGAGATCATGCACGGATTCTTCCTGGACACGGGTGGCGACCACCGGAGCAGGATTGTGTCAAGATCAACACGGATGGGAGTGTTGCTAGACACTTTTGCAGAGGAGGGGGAGGTGGGGTAGCTCGATCCCACAATACTTTTCTTGCTGCATGGTGTAAACCGTTTGATGGTGTGACTGATCCTTTGGTAGCCGAGGCGATGGCCCTGAGAGAGGGAGTTCTTTTTGCTCGGTTGAGGGGTTTCTCGAAGGTCATAATGGAAACAGATAGCCTGGACTTAGTTCAGCTATGGAACTTGCGTCACAATTCTCGTTCAGTAGTGGCGCCTATCTTAGATGAGATGGGGGAGCTCGTAGATGTTTTTACTTCTTTCTGCATTCAGCATTGTAATAGGGAGGCCAATAATCATGTTCATTTGTGTGCTAAGCAAGCAAGCACACAAGAGGTGGCAGAATGTTGGATGGATTCCAAACCTAGCTTTCTTGTAACGTCCCTTTTGACAGACTTTGCCGGGGCTTTTGCTGAATAAATCCCATATCTCTACTAAAAAAAACCCTTTTGCTACAGTAGCTCATGAGCTGTATTCTTTTTTCTGTTGACTTGTTGGGCATTGCACTACCACCTCTTAATCTGATGCATCTCAAAGGTGGATTTTTCATTATACGCGATACAAAATGTTGACATAGGCTGTACTTGCCAGTTTAACTATGACGAGTTGTCAATTTTACTTGTGATTGTCAAATATAATTTGTTGTGATTTGCCAGTTTAATTATCTCAAGTTGTCTTATTTACACGTGATTGCCAGAAACAATTTGTTGTGGTTGCCGGTTTCAAATATGCAACAGTTCATTTTTACACGGAATTGCCGAAATAATTTCTTTGTGGTAGTTGTAGATATGCAAGAGTTCACTTTTACACGGAATCGCCGAAATAATTTTTTTGTGGTTGCCAGTTTTAAATATGCGAGAGTTCATTTCTACACAGAATGGCAAAAATAATTTCTTTGTGGTTGCCAGTTAATTATGTAGAGTTGACATATTTACATGCAATTACGAAAATATGGCAATGAAGTTATTTTTATCCGGCAAGTTAGTGTTTACAAATATGACAAATAAGTGTAGCAAATGTGACAAGTATGACTAGATTTTTTTTCTCGAAACATATCGATACGGGATCTAGTTTCGAAGATCTCATTGAAACAAAATCAACGATGAAAATAGATCATTAATCAAATTGACTGTTTTAAAGATAAAACTTTCCAAATTTCAAACAGTTAGACGAATCTTTGATGATGTCATTGTACCCATGCATGGTATAGAGAGAGAGAGAGAGCGCGCGCGGATTGGCGACAGCCACGGCAACCCTTTTTGAAGTAAGGTGATTAGGGTGTTAATTTTAAATTGGGAGGTGATTAGCTAGGCCGTCGCACGGCAAGACACGGGTGCGGCGTCGCTGCGTTGTGTTCTCCCTAATTAAATACTCCCTTCTGTGCTTTTTAATTTGCATATAAGTTTTGTCCTAAGTCAAAATATCTCTACTTTGATCAAACTTATAAAATAGTGTCAACATTCACAATGTCAAATCAATATTTTTAGATTCATTATGAAATGTAGTTTTATAGTATATATATTTGGTATTGTAAATGTTGAGTATACAAAGTTTGACTTGGCATAAATCTAATACGCGAAGTAAAAAGGACCGGAGTGAGTACATTCGTTAATCAGTATATCACTTAATTAAGGAGATGAATGTCCTGCGTGTCGAATTGTTTAAGCTGCTGCTATTACCGGTGGTTAGCTTAGTTAGCTATTATGCTCTGTTCAATTATGAATTGATGGAAATAAATATTTTGTGCTCCCAATTTTGACGTCGACAGATGATCTATCTATATCATGTACTGGATTCATGTTTTGCTTTGAAATACATGATATGTTTGAGGTTTCTTTTCACATAGTTTGAATCTATATGTGCGTACAAAGGGCCCCTGATTGCTGTCTTCCCCCCGGCCCCGTAAATATCTGGTCCAGCACTGGCTACAGTGATCTCATCCCATCGCTGAACTTAGCTCTTAGCGGCTTGCGTGTCCTAAACTGTAATCCGACTGTGCTAGTCGATAGTGACAAGAAGATCTTGAAAATGAAGATACCATTTAAGATTATTTTTTTACATGGTATCTTCATTGTGAAGTCATTTTTACAAAAATATAACCTTGTTATAAGTATTTGACAAGGAAGTACGAGATGTGTTTTTTGTCATCAGGATGAGACAATTAAACATGCGTCCTTCGAATGCAAATTCGCTCAATCCAGTCATCCAAATTGCTTCTGACATGTATCCTCCGCCTAGCGTTGCTAATATATTTGGCGATGAGCTACTTGGAGTGGTTCACAGGTTTAGGATCCTAATTAGGATGAGAGCGCTAGCCATTATTTGATCGCTTTGATTATGTAAAAATGATAAGATTTTTAATAATAAAAATTCATCTCTTATGCAGATAATCTACATGTGCACCAGTACTCTCCTTTTATGGTCAGCTCCACATCGTGTGAAGTTTCGCGGCCTATTTACGGCAGTCTGTATATGCTTGGAGGATACGGCGAAGGATATTTTTATCCAATATGGATGGCAGCGTGATCTACGGATTGGACATCATCTACTTACGGGTCATACAATTTCTTCAAGATTATTTGTATTATGTATTTTTTTTCTTGTTGTGTTTGGACTTGTTGCGGCTGTGTGTATTCTACATATGCAGATGTCGGATGTAATACTTAAAATATTTAAGTAATAAAACGCTTTTTATAAAAAAAACTATTGCACACCCATCATTTAGTACATTCAATCAGCCATGAACCAAAGCAAGCAACCAACAATTAATAATCAACGGATCAAACAATGTTAGTTGTTTCCGCATTAGCCTGATGCATGTGCAGCGTTCACACGCACATGACCATGCTAATGCTGGAAGACATGTATTTTGTTTCACAAGTAATCCATTGACCACGCAATCCTCAACTCACTTTGAGTTATCTGATTGCCCCACGGATGCAATGACCATGCAAATGCTGGTCTGCTGGAAACATGTATTTTGTTTCACAAGTAATCTGTTGACCACGCAATCCTCAGCTCCCTCTAAGTTATCTGATTGCACCACGGATGCAATGACCACGCAAATGTGGAAGAGATGTACTACTATTTTGTTTGACAATTAATCTGCTGACCACGCCATCCTTAGCTCGCTCTGAGTTATCTCATTGCACCACGAATGCAATGACCACACAAATGCTGGAAGACCTGCATTTTGTTTAACAATTAATCTGCTAACCACGCCATCCTCAGCTCGCTCTGATCATCCCGCACTTTCGCTTGGCATGTACGATACCTGCATAGATCTCGGTACATACAACTATAAATAGACCTCACATTTGTGCTCATCTTCATCACACCACCCTTGGTACTACTACTAGCGCCATCCTACACGCACTCGCCAGAATGAAGATTTTGTTGGTCCTATTTCTCCTTGCTCTCACTCAAAGCACTGCCTATGCGCAATGCGAATTTGTTATATTGGTCACAACAGGAAATAAAGAAGATGCGGGCACCGACGCCCGTATATCTTTGTCGGTGAGCACCGCAAATGGAAAGAAGCTGGTTATCGAGAGCCTGAAACCTTGGGGCCAGAAGGGCCACAACAACTTCGAGAGAGGCCACACCGATACATTTGAGGGCCGCGGTAAGTGTTTACCGTCCAAACCTTGCAGGATGTTGCTCGAGTCTAATGGTAAAGGTAACAAACCCGGTTGGTTTGTGGACAAAGTGGAGTTCAGCCAAATCGAGCCAAATTTGTCCGTGAAGCAGAAGACATTCAAGGTGAATAGGTGGCTTGCACGCGATGTGTCACCGGGTACCCTCTTTGTGGTTGTGGATGACTGTCCCAAGTAACCACCCATGTCCATATGGTAGTTACGAATACATCATCTTACATGCGTGAACGGTACCGTGACCGTGATGTTTGTGGAATTAAATAAAGTATGTACTGTTGCATGTATGTTATTATGTGTAAACTATGTATTGTACTTCAATAAAGCAACATCATCGTTGTTCGTTCATCTTTGGCTTCCAGTGTTGGTGTCATTGGGTTTCATCTTTAACTATGTACCTTCCGCGTGGGTTGCTGCGAGACTTTAGAAGTATTCTCTGCGAAGCAACTTTAAGGAAACAACGACAGTGAGCAAATAGTGCAAACAAACGACCGTGTCTAGGCATAATAGACAAAGAAAGTTATTAGGATAATTTTCTCTTAATTAGTTTGGATGCAGCTATTAGAGACAAAATTCTCTTAAATCAGTGTGGATATGCGTTCATTTGGACAAGGAATTTCGATCATATAAACGATTAGCACAAGAAACCGCCGAGGGCTCACATCATCTCTAGCAGACCCCGCATAACGCCGTCAGGCTGCCCGAGCTCGCCGTCGACACCCTCTGCCCTGTCAACGTTGTCAGGCTGCTCCACCTCATTGCCGACGTCCTCGCCGACGACCTCTACGCCGCCTCTGCCCAGACGTCGCCGCCGCCTTGACCCGACACGACCCGATGCTGCTGCTGCCGCCCCGACCCGACGCTACTGCCACCCCAACCCGACGCCGCCGCCGCCCCGACCCAATGATTTTTGGTAAATATTGTATCATTATTTCTGTATAAGGAGTATGGATTCATAATTTGATTTGGTTTCATTATATACCAAATTATTTCAGCAAGGTATTTGTATATACCATTTGATCCAAACTTCATGTGAATGCAAAATAGAGATTAAATATATTAATTTATGTTTAGGAAATGACTAATATAATGAAAGTGGAGATGTTTAGATGAATACATTATGATATGATGGAACCAAAGGAGATGCACAAAAGTGCAATTGTCGAACCATGTAGAAAAGCTCAACCACATGACTATTATCAAGTCCCGATTCATTCATTCACAAAACATAATTCGTATAGTGATGAAATTTTTTTGGCCAATATTAATGGGAGCCAAAGAAAATGTTTTGTGCATATTTAAAATATAGAAGTTTATGTAATTCGGTTATTCATACAAGGAGGTGAAATATTTGCACAAAGTATGGATCAAAGAGACTTGGAACAAGAACAGTTGTTGGGGGAGATAATCCTCGCCGGACATGATGTCTTGTTGTATATCAATGACACCGATGGTCTGGAAGGAGAGGATAATGGCTCGGGTGATCAAACCATGGAGGAGGAAGGCCATGATCATGATGGCTCCGGTGACCGAATGCCGGAGGAAGAAGGAGACCATGATGATGGCTCCGGTGACCGAATGGAGGAGGGAGCTGTTGCAAAGTTCGGCGAGGTATATATATTAATTAAGCCTGTACTGACTAGCTAATTGATGCATTAATTGTTTTGGTATGTACATATGTTAACTCTTCTTTCTTCTTTTATAGCCTTCCGGATCGAGCCAAACTTCGGTAACGAGACGAGGCCCGAAGAGAAGGTTACACAAGGATGAAAGGTTCACGATCACAGCACTCGCAGACGATGGCCTACCGATTCAACCCAAGCGGACCAAGATGCATTTTCTGCTTAGTGCGGAGCTATTGTTAGGGACAACATCCCGATCAGCATGAAGCAATGGAATAAGCATAAGGGCGACGACGTTCTTGAAGGTGATTATGTCACGATAGACAGAAAGATGATCATTGGACCGCCCTGAAGGTAAATTTCACCCTACCGCCAGAGGAGGATCCGAATAAGCCAGTTATAGAGCCACTGATCAAGGCGTGTGCTCTCAAGAAGATGACATGTCTATTCAGGAGGTGGAAGAAAGAGTTGAAATCAAAGTTTGTCGACAAAGGGAAGACTCCAGAATTCATCGGTCGATTTGAGAAGATAAGAGATCACTGGCCCGCATTTGTGGCCTACAAGACATCGGACAAGAGTAAGAAAATGTCAGAGACAAACAAGAACAATGCTGCAAAGAAGCAGTATCACCATCACCCGGGGTCAGGTGGCTACCTCAAAGCCTCGACATTGTGGGACAAAGCTGAGAATGACCTGATTGCTAAAGGGGTTGAACCACATACATTGAACTAGCCAGACCGTTCAAGGACTTGGTTCTTCGGGGTTGGGAAACTTTCGACCCTGAAATAGGGAAGTGTCGTTGGACGGATGACCAACTTGCAATACGCATCAAGAAGCTTCAGAAGTATATCACCGCGGCGCAGGAAGGGACATTCATTCCCGACAGAGAGAAGGACGAGCTGACTGAGGCCCTAGGGAATGCTGAGCACCCTGGACGAACACGAGGCACACAAGGCTCCATTCCGTGGAAGGTTGGGTTTCCCGACACAGGCGGTTACAGAAGTCGGGAGAGAAAGAGGAAAGCGGACCTGAGCGACATGCAGAAGATCAATGCAAGACTACAAAAGTTAGAGGAACTTGGGAGCCAGTGAGCTGTCGGCCAACCATCTCAGCGGCACGAAGCTACCCCAGAAGGTACCCCGCCATCTCAGCAGAGAAGCAGCGTGGCTTCCATGAAGCCCGTTCAGCCTGACTTCACGGCTCCTACCTACCCCATGGATACTATCACGGAGGCTCAACATTGCGAGCTTATGACAAAATGCCGGAACCTCACTTTCAAGGCGGTTGTCGGCTTTGTTGCACCTCCTCAACCAAACGGAACTTTTCACTGCCTTCCGATTCCACATGGCTATGCTATTGTGATGCTGGATGAAGTAATGGAGTGATTTGAGGAGCTCGAGCTTGTCCACCCTACAGGTGAAGGGGAGAATCAGCTGGTTCGTGCTGTGAGGAGTACATGTCTATGGCAGAAGGAGTACATCAAGCTTCCAAGTTGGACGCCTCCGCCTCCTCCTACTCCTCCGGCGAGTCAGGGCACTCCGCCTCCTCCTACTCCTCCGACGAGTGATCAAGGCACTCCGCCTCCTTCTTTGGCTCCTGCGACGCGTGAGAGCACTCCTCCTCCTACTTCGCCTACTCTGGCGCGTCAGAGTAGTCCGCCTCCTCCTTCGCCTTGTCGGCAACGTCGGAAGACAAACGCCGCCGCTCCGGCTCCTCCGGCGCATCAGAGCAGTCCGCCTCCTTCTCTGCCTCATCAGCAACGGCGAAAGAGAGACGCCACCGCTCCGGCGGCTAGCAGTACAAGCAGAGGCGGGAGGCAATTCAGATATGGTCCATCTCTCAAGCCTCTTGAAAAGTTACCATATGAGAGGACCGCGCAGGAAAACGAGGACATATGTCATGCCCAATTGAGGGACCATTTTGCAAAGAAAACTCCACCTCCAAAGGAGAGGCTAGATCCGGTGAAAGTGAAGTGCACTATCAATGCCCGGAAGCGACCACCACCACCTCCGCTGGATTCCAACTATGACCGCATTCTTAAAAAGACATATGAAGCAGCGCGGCGGTCGGGAAGTACTTCCAGTGATGCAAGATTAGCAGAACGAAGAAGTGGTAAAACAATTCCCCAGCGTGGCAAACAGGAGAAGCAATCGTGCCCCCCTCTCAAGGTGTCTAGCGATATCGTCGCTAATCCTTCGGGGATGGTGCCCGGTACCAATCCTGGTGATTACTTGGGGATGATGTAATTTTTCAAACGACTGAGGTAAGAAAAGAACAATATAAATACATGCACGGGAAACCTCTCATCAAACCTAATCATCCTCCTCTAACAACGATGATGCACAAATTGCATGAGTGGTACATGAAAACCTGCATGGAGTCCGAGAAAGACACTATGTATGTGGCAGTGAAACCAGAGCACGAATTTATTGGACTTCCCGTGATGTCTGTTGAATTTGTGGAGTTATTTCAGTTATATAATCAACTAACCCTCGACAAACAACTCATGACTTCCTATTGTCTGTAAATATTACTTCTATAGTTAAGTCTCTAGCTCAGCTCATTCATTGCATGTATATATAATTATCCTCACTATATTATGCAGATTGATGATCGTCGAATGCAAAAAAGCAGGAATCTTTGACGTTGGGTTCATTAGCCCAGATGTCGTAAATGAATGGACGGTACGAAACTCAATCAAAGAGACCTAGGAGAACTTGCTAAAGTCGTTACTTATACATCAAAACAAAAAGGAAATATTGTTTTCTTACAACTTCAAGTGAGTGTTGTTGTATTCTCTGTATACCCGGTTTCGCTTACTCGAGGTTAAGTAATGTAATTGATGAGTTATATATGCGTGCGCAGTTTCCACTTTATTCTGCTATCCATTAAGCTTGATGGGGCATTAGTAACTGTCTTAGACTCGAGACGTAAAGATCCTGAGGGTTATGCGGACATGACTGCAATGATCAAGAAGTAAGTTCAGTCAATACCGGGACCATATAGGCATGCAACTTCGTTAATTTCCTGATGTCAAAGTAATCATTTTGTTTGCCTGACAGGGTTTGGAAGAAGTTCACCAAAAAGGTTCCCGGTCTAAAGAAAGAGTTGCGATTTACGCACCCCCAAAGTAAGTAGTACTAGCTAGTTCCGCGCATCTCTAATTGATTCAAATTTTCATCAATATATCAGTACCATGCTTGCTTATCAGTTTGATTGAACTCTATTCTCGTAAAGTGCTTGTACCAGAAAGAAGGGATTGTTTTATGTGCATACTACGTATGCAAGTTCATTCACAACTCGACCTCTGAGCGGGGCTTCTCTAACAAACAATTTCAAGTACGCAAATAATATTCACAATTTTATTTTATATATTACCATCAATTGTGTTGAGTTTTATTCATATATATGCATGTATTGACCCCCTTCCTTAAATTAGATCTCGCAGATGCGGGATGAACTCCAACCATATGATTGCATACGAGCAATTCAAGAGGAATTGGTGGGATTCTTTCTTGACCACGTCATACCTAAAGACAGAGAATACCATGTGGATTTTTGATTGGATCTTAGGTAGATGATGTTAGGGATTATAAAAGATGTTATATTGTATATATGTAGTAGTGTCATATAGATATATGAAAACTTGTTGTTCGACCAAGCATGGAGAAAGAGATGTCACTTCTCTATATATATGTTCAGCATGACGATCTTGTGTAATTAATGGTTTCCTTCATTTTCTTATTAGCTAGCGTCGAGTTTTCTCTATATGTATTATAGCTAGCGTCGACCAAGAACGGAGAAAGAGAGGGCACTTCTCTCTATTAGCTAGCTAACACAATATGAAACCCGTAAATTAACCCTCCAAACCCCCCCCCCCCCCCAACCCCCCCCCCTTAAAAAACAAAACCCCCAGCTCCTACCAGATGCTCACGCATGGATGGCCTTTGGTCCCGGTTGGTGCGACCAACCGGGACTAAAGGTCCTCCTGACTGGGCTACCCGCAGCGGCCACGTGGAGACCCTTCTGTCCCGGTTGGTAAGCGAACCGGGACTAAAGGTTTGGAGCTTTAGTCCCGACCCTTTAGTCCCGGTTCCAGAACCGGGGCTAATGGACCTTTGGAACCGGGATAAATGGGCCATTTTATACTAGTGGTGGGGGAAATGGGAGAGAGTTCGGACGAAATCGAGGGACGTTATATGTATAGAGACCTTTAGTCCCGGTTGGAGCCAGCAACCGGGAATAAGGGTGAATTTCACCAGGCGGGAAGCCCACCCCTTTAGTACTGGTTTGTGCCACGCACCGGGACTAAAGGTGGAGTTTAGTCTCGGTTGGTGCCACAAACCGGGACTAAAGGTCTTTTTCGAGTTTTTTTGTTTTGTTTTTTCTTTATTTATATTCGTTTGTTTCTACTTAAAGCCAAATACGTAGAGTTTTTGAGTGATTTTTTTTGCTTTAGCTCACAAAAATTATAAACTTTCTGTCAGCGTGAGTAGTTTTCAAATTTGAATAATTTAAATTTGAATTCTCTGAAATTTGTGTGAATCACTAGTTTGTGAATAACTTTACTTTAAAAATAGCTTGTGTAGTCATTCTTTTTTCTGATGTTTCATATTAGTGTGTTTTATCGTTATATTACATTTGATAATTTTTAGTTATTTTAAAACTGAATTGCCTTTGTAAGAGATGAGTATTCGTCCGAAGCCTCATACTTCGAAAGAGATTGTCCAGTTTGTACACGAAGTGCATTCAATTTTTCCCGTAACCCTCTTAACTTTTTATCACATGCTATGTGGGTAAAATGATGATACCATACCAAGTTTGAGGCTTTTCAGAGTTCATTTATAGTGCTTTTCAATTTCAGGATCATTTAGCTCAAAAAATCGTTAAATGCATGAAAAATAGCAAATGAAGTGAGAAAGGGTTGAAAATTGATGACGTGGCTTTGAATGGTGCATATTGAGCGCGCAAGTATCGAGTTGAAATAAGTTCCAAAAAATAAAATGCCTTTGTAAGAGATGAGTATTCGTCCGAAACCCTAATACTTCAAAAAAGATTGTCTAGTTTGTACACGAAATGCATCCAGTTTTCCTGTAACTCTCTCGACTTTTTAGCACATGTTATGTGGGTGAAATGATGATACCATGCCAAGTTTCAGCCTATTCAAAGTTCATTTGTAGTGTTTTTCAATTTAAAGGTCATTTAGCTCCAAAAATCATTAAATGCGTGAAAAATAGTAAATGGGAGTGAGAAAGGGTTGAAAAATGATGACATGGCTTTGAATGGTGCATATTGAGCGCACAAAAAGTCTGGAGTTGAAATAAGTTTTAAAAAATAAAATGCCTTTGTATGAGATGAGTATTCGTCCGAAACCGTGATACTTCGAAAGAGATTGTCCAGTTTGTACACAAAGTGCATCTAGTTTTTGCCGTAACCCTCTCAACTTTTTAGCACATGCTATGTGGATGAAATCATGATACCATGCCAAATTTCAGCCTTTTCAGAGTTCATTTGTAGTGTTTTTTCAATTTAAGGGTCATTTAGCTCAAAAAATCATTAAATGCATGAAAATAACAAATTATGTGAGAACGGGTTGAAAATTGAGGACGTGGCTTTGGATGGTGCATATTGAGTGCACAAAAAGTTTGGAGTTGAAATAAGTTTTAAAAAATGAAATGCCTTTGTAAGGGATGAGTATTCGTCTGAAACCTCATACTTCGAAATAGATTGTCCGGTTTGTACACGAAGTGCATCCAGTTTTTGTTGTAACCCTCCCAACTTTTTAGCACATGCTATGTGGCTGAAATGATGTTACCATGCCAAGTTTCACGCTTTCCAGACTTCATTTCTAGTGATTTTCAATTTCAGGGTCATTTAGCTCAAAAAAAAAATCATTAAATGCATGAAAAATAGCAAATGAAGTGAAAAGGGTTGAGAATTTATGACGTGGCTTTGAAAGGTGCATATTGAGCGCACAAAAATTCTGGACTTGAAATAAGTTTAAAAAAATGAAATGTCTTTTTAGGAGATGAGTATTCGTCCGAAACTGTGATACTTCGAAAGAGATTGTTCAGTTTATATACGAAGTGCATCCGGTTTTTTCCGCAACCTTCCCAACTTTTTAGCACATGTTATGTGGGTGAAATTATGATACCATGCCAAGTCTGAGACTTTTCAGAGTTCATTTGTAGTGCTTTTCAATTTTATGGTCATTTAGGTAAAAAACAAATCATTAAATGCATGAAAAATTGTGTTTGCACATAATTGCATTGATTAACTCCTAGCTACATAATGTTTTTTCGCATTTCAAATGCCAAAACACACACCCATATATATACCCTAACTCTTACACAAAGATTCCTTTCAGTTTGTGCGAAATGGGACTTTCCACATAAGCCCGGTCAATCGATCTCATTCGCCATAGAGTCGTTTTTTGTTGTTTATAGAAGAGCTTTTCTCTTTGATTTCATATGAAAGAATTCACCATTGTCTTTTACAAACCATACAGTCGATTTATATGTAAGTATATGCATGAGTCGTTAGTTCTTGGACTCTATCCCTCATGGACAAACACTAGTAGAAACTTGAATCACGTTCTCAAAAAAAACTAGAAATAAATTCGGTACAAGGCCAGTTGGATGTGGAGTGATTTTGCTGCCCATCTAAGTTTGTTGATTCTGAAATAATATGCAGGCTACACATGGAGTTGCCCCGTGTCCGCTTTGTGCATGGGGCTGGATTGTTCATGGAGCAGCAGGAGAGAAGATCGTCGTGCCGTTCATGCCAGACTTTGCGGCATTGGGCATGTCCTCAATTTTGCCCTCAGCCCAACCGCCAAGGCCATCGCCTGCATCGTAGTTGGCCCCGTGGCGACATCCTCCGTCTTGCGATCATACAAGTATGTAGCACTCCCTAATCAGTAATCACCTCCTTAATAATTTTTCTACACTCGCGAACAAGAACGCTGGACTCGCTTTGTGGAGATCTAAAGCGTTTTGTCTATATTGGAACATACATGTAAAACAATGTAGTATTTGTTTTGGTTTGCTCCAGTATCTCAAAATACAACCACGGAGTTTTTCTCCACGAGATTCACGCTGGACTTCCCATGGCAAGAACCAGGGTTAAATACCTAATGAGATTATATAGAGGGGGCATTCAAGCAGAAAATGCATGACGTGCAAGCTCCCTCGCTCACATCTACTCCTCGCTTCATCCTACTATCACCGGTGTTCAATCTTGTTCATACTAAACACGTGCATTAGCTCTCATGCTTAAAGCATGAAAAGCATTAATCTGCATACTTGATCATGCTTAGTTTTTGTTTTTGAATTGTTTGGATTGCTTGCCACATATGTCATATAATCAGTGGCGTAGCCAGGGGGTGGACAGAGTGGTCCATGGACCACCCTGAAATTCCACCATAACCAATATATAGGGTAGAAAAAAGATATATATTTTTTATAATGCAAAAAAATACATGAAATTTTTATTATTGGACCATCCTCGCTCACCAAGCTAGCTACGCCACTGCATGTAATGATCATGCTTAGGTAATGCGTTAAATATATGCATATTATTGTCCCCGCAACAAAATGTCTAAATTGTCCTGATAGTTTACTAGATGTGTGCTCTGTCATCCGTGATGCGCTGCCGACTCACGAGAATCACCGACAATGTTGTCCTTAATTTTTCTGCTAAGGTGATGAAACTAAGCATGATCATTACTGGTTGGGAGGAGCTTTTTACCGTGCCCCTTAAAAACATTACAGGTCGGAGTCGTTTAGTGGTTCTATTCGGACAGTTTTTTTCACCTAAAAATGTAAACCGACAGTTATTTTATAGTTTCACGAGTTATACAGGATCTGTTAGAGATGCTCTTAGCGGCTTGTGAATCCTAAACTGTGACCTTATACTATTAGACACGCACCATTTAGTACATTCAATCAGGCATGAACCAAAGCAAGCAACCAACAATTAATAATCACGGATCAAACAATGTTAGTTATTTTCGCATTAGCCTGATGCATGTGCAGCGTTCACACGCACATGACCATGCAAATGCTAGAAGACATGTATTTTGTTTTACAAGTAATCCGTTGACCACGCAATCCTCAGCTTGCTTTGAGTTATCTGATTGCTCCACGGATGCAATGACCATAAAAATGCTGGTCTACTGGAAGACATGTATTTTGTTTCACAAGTAATCTGTTGACCACGCAATCCTCAGCTCGCTCTAATTATCTGATTGCACCACGAATGCAATGACCATGCAAATGCTGGAAGATATGTATTTCGTTTGACAATTAATCTGCTGACCACACCATCCTTAGCTTGCTCTGAGTTATCTGAATGCACCACGGATGCAATGACCACACAAATGCTGGAAGACCTGCATTATGTTTGACAATTAATCTGCTAACCACGCCATCCTCACTGTGATCATCCCGCTCTTTCGCTTTCGCTTGGCATGTACGATACCTAAGACCTTGGTACATACAGCTATAAATAGACCTCACATTTGTGCTCATCTTCATCACACCATCCTTGGTACTACTACTAGCGCCATCCTACACGCACTCACCAGAATGAAGATTTTGTTGGTCCTATTTCTCCTTGCTCTCACTCAAAGCACTGCCTATGCGCAGTGCGAATTTGTTATATTGGTCACAACAGGAAATAAAGAAGATGCGGGCACCGACGCTCGTATATCTTTATCGGTGAGCACCGCAAATGGAAAGAAGCTGGTTATTGAGAGCCTGAAACCTTGGGGCCAGAAGGGCCACAACAACTTCGAGAGAGGCCACACCGACACATTTGAGGGCCGCGGTAAGTGTTTACCGTCCAAACCTTGCAGGATGTTGCTCGAGTCTAATGGTAAAGGTAACAAACCCGGTTGGTTTGTGGACAAAGTCGCGTTCAGCCAAATCGAGCCAAATTTGTCCGTGAAGCAGAAGACATTCAAGGTGAATAGGTGGCTTGCACGCGAAGAGTCACCGGGTACGCTCTTTGTGGTTGTGGATGACTGTCCCAAGTAACCACCCATGTTCATGGAGGTTACGAATACATCATCTTACATGCGTGAACGGTACCGTGGCCGTGGTGTTTGTAGAATTAAATAAAGCATGTATTGTTCCATGTATGTTATTATGTGTAAACTATGTATTGTACTTCAATAAAACAGCGTCACTGTTGTTCGTTCATCTTTGCCTTCCACTGTTGGTGTCATTGGTTTCATCTTTAACTATGTACCTTCCGCATGGGTTGCTGCGAGACTTTAGTAGTATTCTCTGCGAAGCAACTTTAAGGAAACAACGACAATGAGCAAATAGTGCACACCCAAAAACGACCATGTCTAGGCATAATATACAAAGAAAGTTATTAGAGATAATTTTCTCGTAATCAGTTTGGATGCAGCTATTAGAGACAAAAATCTTTTAAATCAGTGTGGATGCAGCTATTAGACTACAATAGTAAAAATGCTCGTGCGTTGCAACGGGAGAAATGGAAAGAGACGTCCTTAATAATTCAAGACCCCTTCCTAGTTCGGCTCACATTTCCACAACCTAAGACATGGTCCGACTTATATTTCGTCGACCTAAGGGGAAATATGGTTGATCGGGTTCAGAATGCATGGTTTGCACATGTGGTTCACTACGGATAAGTAGACTACATGGTTCAGACTCCCGATGTTGTTATAAACCAGGAATGACCTGGTGTAGAGGAACTATGCCGTGCGACATGGGCCAAGTTCCAAAACAATGAACCAATTGAAAGGAATTCATATTATTTATAGGAAAAATAGTGAAACATAACCCACACATGCATAGATACCCTGCAAAATAAATTTGATAGATAAGCAACTACGGCAAAAAAGGAAACTACAACGACGTTGCGAAAATAAACATTCTACATCTCATAGGAGAAATCAAGCTAGTGAGCATAGCTTCTAGTGAAGATGTGCAGACTTCAGTTTTACGCACTTATCGAATTGCAACTACAAAAATATCTAATCATTTGAAAACTTCAACTATGAGTCTATAACCCATAAATATACAACCAGTATAACTGGAAGTTACAGCTTCTCGAGAAAAATGTGAAGGATGAACTATTTTCTACATAATCATCTAGAGGACATTCTTTGAACATGAATAAATAATTTTCAAACATATACCTGCAATTTGAACAGAATCAGAACCTTCTTTACCATTCATTCCTAAATGTAATCATCTTTTAATGCATGTCTTGGTCTTGTAGTAGCCTACATTGTCCTCGAGCTACTCCAGTCGAAAGTAGTTTCACAATGGAGAAATTACTACCAGAAATAAGTTCTTCCAAACACTATGTCAGGTACCTCGCAAATAAAAAAGTGGGAGATGCATCATATGAGTTCATAGGAGTACTTGCAAATATTGATATTGGCATTATCCAGAAATGTGCAGCCAAAGCTAATGAAAAGGTTCATATATTTTTTAATTTGTATTTAGTGAAAACTGACTTGGCACTTGACATACAGAATGGGATGCTAGCTCCACGTAAATATGCATTGCAGTAAATACAAAGGGGAAATAGTGGATGTGCATCCAATTCTTGCGCACCATATTATATAAATTACCCAAAGAAAGAACAAAGCTAGCTGAGAATGAAACTTTAGAGAACGTTCACTTAACTATTCAAAGAAAAATTGTTAATACCATGGAAAAATAGAGTGATTTGAACATATCTCGCGGAATATATCACAGTAAATGTCTAAGTTATATATATGATTACAATTGACATTGTGGATGGGATGCTAGTAGAAGAAAATCACATGGTAGAACAATTATCATTAAAACCGAGAGGTTAGCAATTAATTGGTGTAATGCTGTAACTTTGGGCCAAGAATCTTCGTATTTCCGTCGATCTACTGAAGATATTTTATGGTATCTTGGTCTATGTCATTAACTAACCATCTCGACCATTAATACAATTCACAATAGTAAACAATTCTCAGGAGCAAAAGGGTAAATAACTTTAGGGATCTTTCAAAAAGAAGTTGCATCAGTAAAAATTAGGAAGGCATAATTGCATATCGAGGCCCAAGCTTCCCTGCATGTTTCCCATCACATGTATGCAGCCATGTATGCCATGCAAGCCTGTCATCAGCCACCGCATGCTTGTCTCGCAACCTATTCGTACATGATGGGTGCCACAGCTTGGGGTGCCTTTGGCTCGCTTGTGAAGGAGAGTAAGGGGAAGAGGCATGGTTCTGCTCTACGCCTTATTGTTTGTCCATTCGGTCTGCAATCCTCTCCTCTGTCAGGTTGGAGATGAAGTGGTTGCACACAAAATGAACGGCATGATGGCTCGCATAGCCATCGAGAAAATGCAGACGGTCGGGATAGAGTGGAGGCGACACTGATTATACACCAAACTTTCTCACTTGAAATACTGCATGAAGCACCCTGCCTGGTCATGTTTTTCTGCCTGAAGTTTTGTGTAGCCCTGAATATATGTGCAACGGTGAACATTGTAACTACTCCGCCAGCCCCTACTATTAAAATTGTGAACCGATAGAGCAAAGTCAATAAATACTCTGACTTTCTCAAGGCGACTAAAATTTAGGGGGCAAATAATTTTAAAATTGGGGAGAAAATCATAGATGAATATGTTGAGTGAAGCGTGCTGCCCTGCTGTGTTCAAGCTCCTACACCAAAAAGCAAATGAGTGCACTGCTTTACAAATCTAGAACAAAACAAATCAAGGAAACTATCAATTTTTCCGATAAAGGACAAGGGAACTATCCTAATCATGACATACTCATCCAAACCCTTCTCTGCCTGCAACAACCCAGTTCATCTAGGTGTGAAAAACTAACACACGTTCATATGCACACACCCACGTGACATTAGTCTAGTTACGAGATTGACTCCCAGCATCATACCATTTTTTGAATCATATGGAAGGAGAGTTAGTCTCATGATGTACTTATGTGGGAGTTTACCTCAAGCATCTGTGACTGAAACTTGCTAGGATAAACAGACAAACACCTTGTGTGCAAATAAAACTGGCTCGGACAAACACACAAACACCTTGTGTGCAAAAAATAACTGAGAACATCCACAAGCTATAACCAGTTGATTCTATCCCTATTGACTTGACATCACGAAACTGTGCAAACTCGATCCTCAGCATAAAATAAAAGTCATCCAAAGAGACTGACCTATGGTTTCCTCTGGTAGCATAGGGTGGGCACGTATATGTGCGTCCGAAGTTGAGGTGGATGGCGGTACAGAGGGGACGACAAGGTCGCCGACGAGTGCAACGACGACCGGCTGGCCGTGTGGCTCTGGTCGAGCGGCGAGGGTGAGCCCTCCTAGGCGGAGCACATCAAGGAGCTCACGCACGTGGAAGAGAGGATGACCTGAGGTGGAACGACGGTGCGGGTGCTGCTATCTCCGTCGTGGGCCGGCGAATCGCACGTCACCGGATCGAGCATACCACGAGGTGGGTGCATCCTGGCGGCACAATTCGGCCCGTTCGAGCTTCGGGAGCCGGAGGCCAGCGCCACACCCTCCCATCATCTGCCTCCCGCGAGGTCGCGGCCAGTAGGTGGAGGGGAGCCGTGAACGACAAAGAAAGCCACGGGTGAGGTGGAGATGGGATTGGTAGGTAGGCGGCGGCCGGCGGCGCATGGGGCGCATCAGGAGGTGGGTTGGGCAGGGCGGAGCGCTGCGAGGCAGAGCGTGGCTCCATTTTTTTTTCCTTTTTGACAGGAGCCCGAGATGCCATGAATTCGCCCGGGAAGTCCCACTCCGGCCGTAATCATCGTCACCGATGCCCCCCGACCTCGCCGCCCACCTCCGAATCCTCCCCAGCCCGTGCCGCGCCGCGCTGCAAGCTCCAGCCGCCGCCGCCTTTCTACGTATCGTGGGTTGAATAGACGAAAACAAGGTCCTTTTTGTAAATTTGAAACGTTTTTCTGGCTTACTATTACTAAAGCCTGTAGTGCAAGTTGATTTCAAGGAACTACATGGAGTTTTCTGCAAAACGGCCACGACGGACGACAGAAGCTGTTTATTATTAGGGAAAGATATATGCATATCTCTAAGTTTTGTACTAAAAAGTTTTCTCACAACGAAAAACTGTACCAGTTCAAATTAAAATGGCAACTTTTTGTCCTCTTTAACCAATCTATTCTGCCATATAAGCATGAAGGAAGTAGTAGTCCATTATGACCACACGCCTTCTTATCCATTTAGAAAGATAGTCAATAATTCCTCCGCAACAAACTCAACATTCTCCCATATAAATTATCAGACAAATTACTTGGCATTTATATGCTTATTTTCTCAATCGTTACTTCAAACCTTACATATGCTAGCAACCAAGATTTCTTAAAATTGAAACCTCCCCATGGTCCGGCTCCTGTAAAGTACCGGCTCGCCTCGTCGTTCTCATGTTGCGTAGCTTTTGTCTGCCGAGGTGGCATCATGGTCACGGTGACCTCCTCCAAGCTCCTGTGCTCATCACAGTCAGCTCAAGATTTTTTTTAAAGAATCTTGTTGTTTATAGATAACAACTACAACAACAATATTTAGACATACAAGATGAACAATGCGGAACTTCGTAACAACTACTTGTTTTATGTGGGTACATAAGCTCCCACATTTTGCAGTACAAGTTAGAAAACAAAAAAGATACTCCTTCCGATCCATATTAATTTTTACTGCTTTAGTACAACTTTGTTTTTTTTCAGTTTGCAAGACATAAGATTATATAAAACATGTTATTATAGCTACTTTGTTTTTTCTCTCCGAGCAAGAATACATAAATGGAAAAATGATATGTCTGCGTATTATAATTGATTTTATTTTCTGTTCCAGTAATAATATGCATAAATATGAAGAGAATATAGCTTACGGTAATATGTGTGATCATTGTTCCATCTACATGTTAAGAGGAGAAACAATAAATACACCTATAAATTTGATCGCACAACAATTCTGCAGTACAAGATAATCAAAGAGGATAATAGACAACAAGAGTGACTATCATAGTATTGAAAATAATTGCCTATAAATATATGAAACTCGTGGATAAAATTGACAAACAATGAAATTTATGTGCATTCAGAATAACCAAGTATCTCTAGCTGCTGCTAATTTCAGAAAAGATCTGCTTCACCCCACAATAATTGATCTGCTTCACCCCACAGAAATGATCTCCTTCACCCCACAATATTTCAGAAATGTATGCATATTATAATTGATTTTCTTTTCTGTCTCAACAATAATATGCATAAATATGAAGAGAATATAGCTTACGGTAATATGTGCGATCATTGTTCCATCTACATGTTAAGAGGAGAAACAATGAATACACTTATAAATTTGATCGCACAACAATTCTGTAGTGCAAGATAATCAAAGAGGATAATAGACAACAAGAGTGACTATCATAGTATTGAAAATAATTGCCTATAAATATATGAAACTCGTGGATAAAATTGACAAACAATGAAACTTGTGTGCATTCAGAATAACCAAGTATCTCTAGTTGCTGCTAATTTCAGAAATGGTCTGCTTCACCCCCCCCCCCCCACCACCCCCACCCGGTGACAATGCCTAACCTCCATCCCTAAAGATGACTAATAATAGCATGTGATATTTCCAGCCAACATCTTGTGTCTAATATCATGGACGGTTCAAAATAAAATTCAGCAACCCACATACGGTTATTTTTTAGTCACCTTGAAACTGTCATATATCATGACTTTCTATTGCAATTTCTTCCTCAGTTCATATATCATGATATAGTATAGCTCTAGCTACGAAAAGCAGTTATTAACTGCCCAAGTAAATCAAAAAAGAAGTAGCCAAGCAAATCTTAGGCTTTTGTTGAATGCTCGATCTTGGATGGCTAGATGTATATTATTTCTTACGTTGGAGCCATATAAGACCCTTCAACTGAACCGAATCCATGATAGACTGCTCACAAAGAATACAAAATGATTTTTTCTGAAGACAAGGCGTTGATTAACGCAGTTCATGGTTGAAGCTATGTTATGGCTCATAGTGTGTTGTTTAATGAGCCCAACCTCTGTACATATACCTTCAATATGAATGGTTGGAAACACATACAACAGAGCAAGAATTGTTGTATTCCTAAGATTAGTTTCAGTTTGATCGAGCCATGAAACATAAGCCTTTTTATTTGATACTACAACAGATAAGGAAAAAATAACCTCATGTGCTGCATAGTAGGCAAAAGACTTCCTAGAAATCCAAACACAGTGGAAGAAAAATAGACCAATCCTTCGTTCCCAATAAAGAACTGTAGTCTGCAGGTAATTAAGCTATAAGTTAATTGCTTCAGGATTCAATAAGTGACACGAGGTGAATTGCCCGTGTTGTACCTTGTGGAGATGTACAGTAAACTACGAACATGAGTCAAACGATGGACGGCCAAATGTTCATCGACGTGATGTGATGTGGCTATGTGCTCCTAAAGACGTGCCACAACTCTAGAAATTGGAGAGAAGGAATAAGCAGGGAAGCGTGCTTGCAGTAGAAGCTACAGACTAAGGTACTTTAGAGGTTACCATGGCCTTGACGAACGTCAACCGGCTTACTCCGATCTGCCCCTCCACCCTCGCCGCAGCACTTGACGGCCTGCTTCTCCCTCCAGGAACCCATGTACTAGCTCCCCACCTGGACATGTGTTTGCCTCCCCATCCTCAGCGACGACCGAGGACAGAGTTGGTTGCCGCCATGAGCAGCCGATCTTCCATCGTGGCCACCACTGACTTGTGGGGTTGGGGACTACCAGATCCGGCGGGATTGCCCATGTATCTTGTGCGTTGGGGGCGGGGAGCACCCGTCCAGTACGACATCGTAGGGTAGAGGAGCGCGACTCCGACATGGTGATGTCAGCCGGGAAGCACGACCAGATCGACGAAAGGATCCGAGCAGAGTAGGGATGATGGTCGTCTAGCCGAGCCGTTGTATGCACGTCTCGTGGATCACCAGTCTTGGTTCCCACCGATGGCTTCGATGAGAGAGCAAGTGGAGCTGGGCCATGGGCCTCGGTGAGGGCGCTGTTGTGGGGTTGCCGAGTTCCCCCTTCGACGTGGAAGCCGTCTTGGATAGAGGGTGGACGGGGAGCAGGGGTCGGTAGGTGCTCATCGCCTTTGCCAAGTTGAGCGATGAAGGAGAAGGCCGGCGGCGTGATTTCTGTCGCGAGAGAAACACGGGATTGGGGACGAGAGATTGGGGTTAGTAGGAGATGAGACGTGCGGTCGTGGGCTTGTTTCCTTCCTTTTCTGTCTTTTTTTTTCCTTTTTATCGAGCAGTGAGGGTTCGATCATAGCTTTCCTGATTTCTTTTTTACTGCGTGTGTGCGAAAGAGGGGTGGAGTATGAGGTTGAACCATCCCCACGACGGCAGGTTACCCTTTAATAATGAAGATATATATATAAGTGTTTCCCACAAGTCCCAAATGCATTCATTCGGACATGGAATTTCGATCATATAAACGATTAACACAAGAAACTACGGAGGGCTCAGAATCCGCGCACACGCTCTCCATAAACCTTGCGCATAAGCGTGCGTTCGCTTTTAAACTGACCACGGACAGGCTTCAACATATTATTAATCGCCATCGCAAGCTTCACGTCACCAGGATCTAGCATACCCTGCAAGTTTCTTACCTCAAGCTATTCCTACTTAGAAATGCACTTGACGTATTGAGAAATGCACATGGCAAGTTTTTGCAAATATCTACTGGCAATTACGCAATTACTCCCAAATAAATTTGCATCATCTTCAATTCCTAAAAATTTAGATGCACTCATTTTCTTGCCCAAGAGATTTCCTTATACTCTCATACAATAACTTGCAATTTTCTACTGCAACAATTACCTACGGTTGAAGAGTAAATGGCCACCAGAACACGCCGCTAGTGAAAAATGTGGACTGATTTGGTACCAGAGCTTTAGGTTGCCACGGATTTGCCTCTTTTCAGCCATTTTTTTTCTCTCCTAAGCCAGTTTTGAAAATCCAAGAAAATAGCCTCAAGAGGGAATTTGATCGATCTCTCGAATCGTTGAGTTTTGAGTAGTTTTGTTCCATGGATTTATTGCCTAAGGGCCATTGACAAATTTCTATTCACTTTTGCTTCGGTACAACCCCCCCCCCCCCCTCCCTAATACAAGGATGATCCAGATCACACGATACCTCTTCATAATTAAGGGCATGATCGGCATATTTAAAAAAATCCTCCCCGCCTGCCCCAGCTGACACGTATACACGTACAATTGCCGTCTCGCCCCGCTGCCGCGCCCTCCTGCCGTCTCGCTCGTCGTGCCCCGATGCTACGCCCGGCTGCCGTCTCGCCCCGTTGCCGCGCCCGTCTCGCCCCGCTGCCGCTCCCGCAGGCCGTCGCGCACGCCGCCGCCTCGCTCGCCGCGCCCCGCTGCCTCGCCCGATGCGGCGATGCCGCACCCACTGCCGCCCTCGCTCGCTGCGCCCAGACCCGACCCTGAGGGGGGCGAGAGAGGGGCGGCCGCCCCGTGCCCCAAAATACCAGGGGGGGGGCATCCCAGGTGTATGCGGGCAAGGAGAAGCCCCATCAAAACCACCGTCCGGGAGATGCCGTCGGTGGTCACGAAATCATGTACCTGGTCAGACATCATTTGTTGAAATTTATCATGGAGCTCCCGCTTGGTCAGGTTCTCCGAGTTGATCTCCTCGTCGTGTGATCCTGGCATGGTTAGCAGCAATAGGAACACAGAAGAATATGAACCTACAGACTACTAGGAAGTGGTGATGGTGGTGATGGTGTGTCACAAATCCGTCAAGCAAATCTTAATTTCTTACCAATTCTTACCCAGCAGTAGGTGGCGATCGGCAACCGGTGTAGTCAAAACTCTCAAAACTTGGATAGAGTGATTACCAGGTGGTGTCAAACACACGATGTAGATGTATGTTGAGTTGGGAAGGCTTATAATATGATAACAAGAAGGGTCGGCAATAATCAGTTCAGAGATGCAAAATTGAAAAGACGCTCAACGACGGTACCGTGTTGGTCCTAGGCTAGACCGTACTAGAGACGCAAGCCTAGAACACCAACGAAGTCACGACGACACGTACTAATCAAGGGAAGAGCCACTCTAATTTTTATTTATTTTTTGCGCTTTTTTTCTTCAGAAAATCACTATAATGACGAGTGTCTCAAAACTCTTCCCAATGACCAAAAACATGATAGGCACTGAAAAAAATTTGACAATTTGTTTTTTAATTTCTAAAGCAATTTGGGGCTGCGACGATCAAAAATTGCGACAAAAATCACAATGATGACGAGTGTCTCAAAATTAACTCTCTAAAAATCCTAACAAAACGATAGGGATATTTTTTTTGACCCCTCGAATTTTTGGGCTCAAAAGTGCTCTGGAAAGCGTGTTAGACTCGAAATTTTGGCCCAAAAAGTGCTCTAGAAAGTGTGCCAGACTCAAAATTTTGGCTCTGAAAAGTGCTCTCGTTTTTTTTTCCCGAAACCTACTCACGTAAGGAAACGCGAAACCGAAAGCAAAAGGATCTCGAAATTAACCTAAGCCGGAAAGGATTGTGGTGGATATATGGTGATGGTATATGGCGGCAAGGATAACGGTGGCATGGTGGTGGTATATGACAGCAACAATGATGGTAGCGTGGAGGTGGTATATGGCTGCGATGAAAGATGATGCGGTGGCGGCGTGACAACCTGTGAACAGAACTCGGAACTCTAAAGAACTAGACACTAAGACCAGCAACTCGACATGACGATGTAACCGCAATTTCAACAAAGCAAACTACTGAAAAGACTATGCAAAGGCTCAGATTGGTTCGGATATGATGATCAAACCCTAATTTTTATGACTTTTTCGTGGACTATAGGTATGAAGATAGATGCGATCTAACTACGAAAACAGGTAAAATCTCACCGAGCAACCTGGAAATCTTATACCACCTGATAGAGGTGAAGTTGTCCGTGTCTTTCGATGTGATCGTTGGTATCGTTTTGGTGGAGTAGACTTTGACGATCCGACTACGAACGTGTGAGGACGTCGCGCCTTAGCAATCGCTAAACCAACTCCGAGAGGTTATTGATCACGCCGGAGCACGATCAACCTGACCACGAAGGTTTGTTTCCTGCACGCAAACGAAGAACAAGCAAGAAACCAAGATTGCAATCAAGATATTGCGAATATAAGAGGAAAGCTTTATTGATGAAGGTAGGGTTCTGTGACGTCTTTGTGTGGTCGTAGAACACAATCGAAGAACGCGAAGTTGCAGCTATGGCGAACTTGTAATCTAAACAAAACTCGAGTCTAAACGATGCCCTAAGGGCTGAACAGAGAGGCAATTTCGTGACCCTTGGAGGAGGAGTCCGAAAACAGCCCTAAACTCGGTTTCCCCACACCTACGGACTCTAAAAATAGCCTATATTATGGTATTTCGAAATTACATGGGCCTGGCCCAAAAATAAGGTGACGCAACACCTATAATAGCCTATGGACGAAATTTATAAAGTTCCATCTTGAGTATTTCGTCCAAAGCCTTCATGCTCTCCTTATGGTGGCTTTAGAGTGCGAAAATCACGAGTGGAAGCTCCATTGTTCTCTCCTGCGCGTGCACCTTCTTCTCCATGCTTGATCCCGCTCCAACGGATATCCTTCTTGTCCATGCTAGGTCCTTGATTCATGAGCACAAAAAAAGTATCTAACTTAGGCAGCATCATATGTTCATGAACATTAGAAGTATTCCCAAGAAACGGAAGTACCTGATAATTCAATTGTCGTCCACGAGCTCTAGTAACTGGTCCAATATGTATAGCGGCTGGGGCTGTGGGTGTAACAATGGTGTTGATGTCCTCATCATATTCACGTTCTTATATTTTCTTTTACTCGGCTTGGTAGACATGTCCTTCACATATAAAACATGCGCCACATCATTGGCTAGGACGAATGGCTTATCTGTGTACCCAAGATTGTTGAGATCCACTCTTGTCATTCCATACCTTGGGTCTTTCTTTACCGCGCCTCCTTTCAGATTGACCCATTTGCACCGAAACAAAGGGACCTTCAATTTTTTTTCCATACTCAAGTTCCCATATCTCCTCTATATAACCATAATATGTGTCCTTTGGCCTATTGGTGTTTGCTGCATCAAAGCGAACACCACTATTTTGGTTGGTGTTTTTTTATCTTGGGCGATCGTGTAAAATGTATTCTCATTTATCCCGTACCCTTTGAAAGTCAATATAGTTAAAGATGGTGACTTGGCCAGCAAGTAGAGGTCATCTCCAACTTCGTCGTCATGCATGAGACGTGTTTGCAACCTACTGCCGATTGACAGCATGTGTGTACGTTTGATCCATGACCATGAGATCATATAACTCACGGACACCGGAGGAACGCTTTGTGTGTATCAAACGTCGCAACGTAACTGGGTGACTATAAAGATGCTCTACAGGTATCTCCGAAGGTGTTCGTTGAGTTAGTATGGATCGAGACTAGGATTTGTCACTCCGTGTGACGGAGAGGTATCTCGGGGCCCACTCGGTAATACAACATCACACACAAGCCTTGCAAGCAATGTAACTTAGTGTAAGTTGCGGGATCTTGTATTACGGAACGAGTAAAGAGACTTGCCGGTAAACGAGATTGAAATAGGTATGCGGATACTGACGATCGAATCTCGGGCAAGTAACATACCGAAGGACAAAGGGAATGACATACGGGATTATACGAATCCTTGGCACTGAGGTTCAAACGATAAGATCTTCGTAGAATATGTAGGATCCAATATGGGCATCCAGGTCCCGCTATTGGATATTGACCGAGGAGTCTCTCGGGTCATGTCTACATAGTTCTCGAACCCGCAGGGTCTGCACACTTAAGGTTCGACGTTGTTTTGTGCGTATTTGAGTTATATGGTTGGTTACCGAATGTTGTTCGGAGTCCCGGATGAGATCACGGACGTCACGAGGGTTTCCGGAATGGTCCGGAAACGAAGATTGATATATAGGATGACCTCATTTGATTACCGGAAGGTTTTCGGAGTTACCGGGAATGTACCGGGAATGACGAATGGGTTCCGGGAGTTCACCGGGGGGGCAACCCACCCCGGGGAAGCCCATAGGCCTTGGGGGAGACACACCAGCCCTTAGTGGGCTGTTGGGACAGCCCACAAGTGCCCTATGCGCCAAGGAGAAGAAAATCAAGAGAGAAAGAAAAAAAAAGGGGAGGTGGGAAGGAAGGGGGACTCCCTCCCACCAAACCTAGTCCAACTCGGTTTGGGGGGGAGAGTCCTCCCCCTTGGACTCGGCCGACCCCCTTGGGGCTCCATGAGCCCCAAGGCAAGGCCCCCTCCCTCCCACCTATATATACGGAGGTTTTAGGGCTGATTTGAGACGACTTTTCCACGGCAGCCCGACCACATACCTCCACGGTTTTTCCTCTAGATCGCGTTTCTGCGGAGCTCGGGCGGAGCCCTGCTGAGACAAGGTCACCACCAACCTCCGGAGCGCCATCACGCTGCTGGAGAACTCTTCTACCTCTCCGTCTCTCTTGCTGGATCAAGAAGGCCGAGATCATTGTCGAGCTGTACGTGTGCTGAACGCGGAGGTGTCGTCCGTTCGGTACTAGATCGTGGGACTGACCGCGGGATTGTTCGCGGGGCGGATCGAGGGACGTGAGGACGTTCCACTACATCAACCGCGTTCTCTAACGCTTCTGCTGTACGGTCTACAAGGGTACGTAGATCACTCATCCCCTCTCGTAGATGGACATCACCATGATAGGTCTTCGTGCGCGTAGGAAAATTTTTGTTTCCCATGCAACGTTCCCCAACAGTGGCATCATGAGCTAGGTTCATGCGTAGATGTCTTCTCGAGTAGAACACAAAAGTTTTTGTGGGCGGTGATGTGCGTTTTGCTGCCCTCCTTAGTCTTTTCTTGATTCCGCGGTATTGTTGGATCGAAGCGGCTTGGACCGACATTACTCGTACGCTTACGAGAGACTGGTTTCATCGTTACGAGTAACCCCCTTTGCTCAAAGATGACTGGCAAGTGATGGTTTCTCCAACTTTAATTGAATCGGATTTGACCGAGGAGGTCCTTGGATGAGGTTAAATAGCAACTCATATATCTCCGTTGTGGTGTTTGCGTAAGTAAGATGCGATCCTACTAGATGCCCTTGGTCACCACGTAAAACATGCAACAACAAAATTAGAGGACGTCTAACTTGTTTTTGCAGGGTATGCTTGTGATGTGATATGGCCAACGATGTGATGTGATATATTGGATGTATGAGATGATCATGTTGTAATAGAAATATCGACTTGCACGTCGATGGTACGGCAACCGGCAGGAGCTATAGGGTTGTCTTTATACTAACGTTTGTGCTTGCAGATGCGTTTACTATTTTGCTAGGATGTAGCTTTGGTAGTAATAGCATGAGTAGCACGACAACCCCGATGGCAACACGTTGATGGATGATCATGGTGTGGCGCTGGTGACAAGAAGATCGTGCCGGTGCTTTGGTGATGGAGATCAAGAAGCACGTGATGTTGGCCATATCATGTCACTTATGAATTGCATGTGATGTTAATCCTTTTATGCACCTTATTTTGCTTAGAACGACGGTAGCATTATGAGGTGATCTCTCACTAAAATTTCAAGACGAAATTGTGTTCTCCCCGACTGTGCACCGTTGCTACAGTTCGTCGTTTCGAGACACCACGTGATGATCGGGTGTGATAGACTCGACGTTCACATACAACGGGTGCAAAACAGTTGCGCACGCGGAACACTCGGGTTAAGCTTGACGAGCCTAGCATGTGCAGACATGGCCTCGGAACACATGAGACCGAAAGGTCGATCATGAATCATATAGTTGATATGATTAGCATGGGGATGCTTACCACTGAAACTATACTCAACTCACGTGATGATCGGACTTGGGATAGTGTAAGTGGATCATGAACCACTCAAATGACTAGAGAGATGTACTTTTTGAGTGGGAGTTCTTAAGTAATATGATTAATTGAACTAATTGTCATGAACATAGTCTAATGGTCTTTGCGAATTACGATGTAGCTTGCGCTATAGCTCTACTGTTTTTTATATGTTCCTAGAGAAAATTTAGTTGAAAGTTGATAGTAGCAAACTTTGAAGAGGATTGTCCTCGTTGCTGCGCAGAAGGCTTATGTCCTTAATGCACCACTCGGTGTGCTGCACCTCGAGCGTCGTCTGTGGATGCTATGAACATCCGACATACACGTTTCTGATGACTACACGATAGTTCAGTGCAAAATACTTAATGGCTTAGAAGCAAGGCGCCGAAAACGTTGTAAAACGTCACGGAACATAAGTGATGTTCTAAAGAGATGAAATTGTGATTTCATGCTTGTGCCCTTGTTAAGAGGTACGAGACCTCCAACAAGATTCTTTGTCCACGAAGTAAAGGAGAAAAGCTCAATCATTGAGCGTGTGCTCAGATTGTCTGAGTACGACAATCACTTGAATCAAGTGGGAGTTAATCTTCCAGATGAGATAGTGATGGTTCTCCAAAGTCACTGCCACCAAGCTATGAGAGCTTCGTGATGAACTATAACATATCAAGGATAGATACAATAATCCTTGAGCGATTCGCGATGTTTGACACTGCGAAAGTAGAAATCAAGAAGGAGCATCAATAGTTGATGGTTTGTAAAACCACTAAGTTTCAAGAAAGGCAAGGGCTAGAAGGGATACTTCGCAAAACGGCAAAACAGTTGCTGCACTAATGAAGAGACCCAAGATTAAACCCAAACCCGAGACTAAGTGCTTCTGTAATGAGGGGAACAGTCACTAAGGCGGAACAACTCTAGATACTTGGTAGATAAGAAAGCTGGCAAAAGTCGAAAGAAGTATATTTTATATACATGATGTTGATGTGTACTTTACTAGTACTCCTAGTAGCATGAGGGTATTGGATACCGGTTCGGTTGCTAAGTGATTAGTAACACGAAATGAAAGCTACGGCATAAACGGAGACTAGCTAAAGGCGAGGTGACGATACGTGTTGGAAGTGTTTCCAAGGTTGATATGATCAAACGTCGCACGCTCCCTCTACCATCGGGATTGGTGTTAAACCTAACTAATTGTTATTTGGTGCTTGCGTTAAGCATGAACATGATTGGATCGTGTTTATTGCAATACGATTATTCATTTAAAGAGAATAATGGTTACTCTATTTTCTTGAATATTCACCTTCAATGGTTTATTGAATCTCGATCGTAGTGTTACACATGTTCATGATATTGGTGCCAAAATATACGAGTTAATGATGATAGTACCACTTACTTGTGGCACTGCCGCTTGAGTCATGTTAGTATAAATTGCATGAAGAGGCTCCATGCTGATGAATCTTTGTACTCACCTGATTTCGAATCACTAGTGACATGCAAATCATACCACATGAGCAAGGCCTTGTTTTCATTGAGATGAAATAAGATAGTAACTTGTTGGAAGTGATACATTTTGATGTATGCAGTCCAATGGGTGCTGAGGCACGTAGTGGATATCATTATGTTCTTACTTCACTGACGATTTGAGTAGATACAGGAGTATTTACTTAATGAATCACAAGTCTGAAATGTTGAAAAGTTCAATTCCGTTTCAGAGTGAAGTTCGTCGTAACAAGAGGATAAACTGTCTACGATATGATCATGGAAATGAATATCTGAGTTACGAGTTTTGGTACGCAGTTAAGACAATGTGGAAATTGTTTCGCAGTTCATGCCACCTGGAACATCATAGTGTGATGATGTGTCTGAACGTCATAGCCACGCACTATTTGGTATGGTGCATACTATGATGTCTCTTATCGAATTACCACTATCGTTTATGGGTTATGCATTAGAGACAACCGCACTCACTTTAAATAGGGCACCGCGTATTTCCGTTGAGATGACACAGTAGAAACTGAGGTTTAGAGAAATCTAAACTGTCGTTTCTTGAAAGTTTGGGGTTTCGACACTTATGTGAAAAGGTTTCAGTCTGATAAGCTCGAACCCAAAGCGGATAAATGCTTCTTCATAGGGTATCCAAAACAGTTGGGTACATCTCCTATCTCAGATCCGAAAGCAAAGTGTTTGTTTCTAGAAACGGATCCTTTCTCGAGGAAAGGTTTCTCTCGAAAGAATTGAGTGGGAGGGTAGTAGAACTTGATGAGGTTATTGAACCATCACTTCAACCAGTGTGTAGCAGGACGCAGGAAGCTGTTCCTATGGCGCCTACACCAATTAAAGTGGAAGATGATGATGGTGATCATTGAGCTTCGAATCAAGTTACTACAAACCTCGTAGGTCGACAAGGTCGCGTACTGCTGCAGAGTAGTACGGTAACCCTGTCTTGGGGGTCATGTTGTTGAGCAACAGTGAACCTATGAGTTATGGAGAAAGCGATGGTGGGCCCAGATTCCGACAAATGGCTGGAAGCCATGAAATCCGAGAGAGGATCCATGGATGAAAACAAAGTGTAGACTTTGGAAGAATTACTTGATGATCATAGGACTATTGAGTAAAGATGGATCTTTAAAGGAAAACAGACGATGATGGTGATAAGTCACTATTAAGAAAAGCTCGACTTGTCGCAAAGATGTTTTCGACAAGATCAAACAGTTGACTATGATGAGACTTTCTCACTCGTAGCGATGCTAAAGGTCTGTTAGAATTATGTTAGTTGTTGATGCATTATTTATGAAATATTGCACGTAGGATGTCAAAACATTGTTTCCTCGACGGTTTCCTTGAGCAAACATTGTATGTGATACAACCAGGAGGTTTTGTCGATCCTAAAGATACTAGCAAGTATGCAAGCTCCAGTGATCCTTCAATGGACTGGTGCAAGCATCTCGGAGTTGGAATATACACTTTGATGAGATGATCAAAGATTTTGGGTTTGTACAAGGTTTATGAGAAACTTGTATTTCCAAAGAAGTGAGTGGGAGCACTATAGAATTTCTGATAAGTATATGTGGGTGACATATTGTGGATCAGAAGTGATGTAGAATTTCTGTAAAGCATACAAGGTTGTTTGAAAGGAGTTTTCAAAGGAATACCTGGATTGCGCTACTGGAACGTTGAGCATCAAAGATCTATGGAGATAGATCAAAAGCGCTTAATGAAAGTTTCAATAAGATGCAGGCCTTGACAAGTTTTTGAAGGAGTTCAAAATAGATCAGCAAAGAAGGAGTTCTTGGTTGCATTGTAAGGTGTGAATTTGAGTAAGACTCAAAACCCGACCACGGCAGAATAAAGAGAATAGACGAAGGTCGTCTTCTATGCCTTAGCCGTAGAATCTAAAGTATGCCATGCTGTGTACCGCACCTGATGTGTGCCTTGACTCAAAGTATGTTGAGAGGTACAGAGAGTGATCCATGATTGAATCACTAGCAGCGGTCAAAATTTATCCTTAGTAACTAATGGACTAAGGAATTTTTCTCGATTATGGAGGTGGTTAAAGAGTTCCTCGTAAAGGGTTACGTCGATGCAAGCTTTGACACTAATCCGAATAACTATGAGTAGTGAAACAGATTCGTATAGTAGAGTAGATATTTGGAGCATTTCCGAATAGCACGTAGTAGCAGCATCTATAAGATGACATAAAGATTTGTAAAGAACGCACGGATCTGAAAGTTTCAGAACCATTGACTAAAACCTCTCTCACGAGCAAGACGTGATCACACCCCATAACTATATAGGTGTTGGATTCGTTGGAATCACATGGTGATGTGAACTAGATTATTGACTCTAGTGCAAGTGGGAGACTGTTGGAAATATGCCCTAGAGGCAATAATAAATTAGTTATTATTATATTTCTTAGTTCATGATAATCGTTTATTATCCATGCTATAATTGTATTGATTGGAAACACAATACTTGTGTGGATACATAGACAAAACACTGTCCCTAGTAAGCCTCTAGTTGACTAGCTCATTGATCAAAGATGGTCAAGGTTTCCTGGCCATAGGCAAGTGTTGTCACTTGATAACGGGATCACATCATTAGGAGAATCAAGTGATGGACTAGACCCAAACTAATAGACGTAGCATGTTGATCGTGTCATTTTGTTGCTACTGTTTTCTGCGTGTCAAGTATTTGTTCCTATGGCCATGAGATCATATAACTCACGGACACCGGAGGAATGCTTTGTGTGTATCAAACGTCGCAACGTAACTGGGTGACTATAAAGATGCTCTACAGGTATCTCCGAAGGTGTTCGTTGAGTTAGTATGGATCGAGACTGGGATTTGTCACTCCGTGTGACGGAGAGGTATCTCGGGGCCCACTCGGTAATACAACATCACACACAAGCCTTGCAAGCAATGTAACTTAGTGTAAGTTGCGGGATCTTGTATTACGGAACGAGTAAAGAGACTTGCCGGTAAACGAGATTGAAATAGGTATGCGGATATTGACGATCGAATCTCGGGCAAGTAACATACCGAAGGACAAAGGGAATGACATACGGGATTATACGAATCCTTGGCACTGAGGTTCAAACGATAAGATCTTCGTAGAATATGTAGGATCCGATATGGGCATCCAGGTCCCGCCATTGGATATTGACCGAGGAGTCTCTCGGGTCATGTCTACATAGTTCTCGAACCCGCAGGGTCTGCACACTTAAGGTTCGACGTTGTTTTGTGCGTATTTGAGTTATATGGTTGGTTACCGAATGTTGTTCGGAGTCCCGGATGAGATCACGGACGTCACGAGGGTTTCCGGAATGGTCCGGAAACGAAGATTGATATATAGGATGACCTCATTTGATTACCGGAAGGTTTTCGGAGTTACCGGGAATGTACCGGGAATGACGAATGGGTTCCGGGAGTTCACCGGGGGGGGGGGGGGGCAACCCACCCCGGGGAAGCCCATAGGCCTTGGGGGAGACACACCAGCCCTTAGTGGGCTGGTGGGACAGCCCACAAGTGCCCTATGCGCCAAGGAGAAGAAAATCAAGAGAGAAAGAAAAAAAAAGGGGAGGTGGGAAGGAAGGGGGACTCCCTCCCACCAAACCTAGTCCAACTCGGTTTGGGGGGGAGAGTCCTCCCCCTTGGACTCGGCCGACCCCCTTGGGGCTCCTTGAGCCCCAAGGCAAGGCCCCCTCCCTCCCACCTATATATACAGAGGTTTTAGGGCTGATTTGAGACGACTTTTCCACGGCAGCCCGACCACATACCTCCACGGTTTTTCCTCTAGATCGCGTTTCTGCGGAGCTCGGGCGGAGCCCTGCTGAGACAAGGTCACCACCAACCTCCGGAGCGCCGTCACGCTGCCGGAGAACTCTTCTACCTCTCCGTCTCTCTTGCTGGATCAAGAAGGCCGAGATCATCGTCGAGCTGTACGTGTGCTGAACGCGGAGGTGCCGTCCGTTCGATACTAGATCGTGGGACTGATCGCGGGATTGTTCGCGGGGCGGATCGAGGGACGTGAGGACGTTCCACTACATCAACCGCGTTCTCTAACGCTTCTGCTGTACGGTCTACAAGAGTACGTAGATCACTCATCCCCTCTCGTAGATGGACATCACCATGATAGGTCTTCGTGCGCGTAGGAAAAATTTTGTTTCCCATGCGACGTTCCCCAACAGGAAGATAGCCCTCTTTGCTTCGTACGTACTGTCGGGCAACTAGTTGTCCTTTGAAAGCATCTTCTTTAACATTTTCAACAACTTTTCAAAACCCTTGTCAGATACACCATTCTTTGCCTTCCATTGTAGCAATTCAAGTGTGGTACCGAGCTTCTTCTTGTCATCTTCGCAATTTGGGTACAACAATTTCTTGTGATCCTCTAACATGCGCTGCAACTTCAACTTCTCCTTTTTACTTGCGTAGTTTCTCTTTGCATCGGCAATGCGTAACCAAAATCATCAGGGGGCTCATCTGGTGCCTCTACTTCACCTTCTTCCCCCATTGTAGTATCATCGTATTCAGGGAACAAAGGATAGCCGTCATCATCCTCTTCTTCTTCATTCTTTTCCATTAGAACCCCTCTTTCTCCATGCTTGGTCCAATAGTTATAGCCGGACATGAAACCGGACGTAGACAGGTGGACGTGAATGACTCTTGACTTAGAGTAAGTTTTATCATTTTTACAGACAGCACATGGAAAAGTCATAAAACCATCTCGTTCATTTGCCTCAATTGCACGTAGAAAACTTTGCAAGATATCAATGAACTGGGGAGAGCGTCGGTCACCGTACATCCACTGTCGGTTCATCTTTACTACACAAGACCAAAAAGACCAAATTAATACAAGTTCATACATAAAGTCCATACACACTTATTCTCATAAAATAACATACACGAGTATCTAGCTAAAGCATTTAGATGCAACGACAAATGCGATCAAGATCGCAACTAAGGTAACAATTGATGCAACAACATAGTGATACCAGGCATCTTTATTACCGGCATATTTTCTAATCTTTCTAATCTTCAAGCGCATTGCATCCATCTTGATCTCGTGATCATCGACGACATCGACAACATACAACTTCGATTTCATCTTCTCTTCTTCAATTCTTTTCAATTTTTCTTTCAAATACTCCTTTTCTTTTTTAAGTAAATTTAACTTCTCGGCAAGAGGGTCGGTTGCAATTTCCGGTTCACATACCTCCAAGATAAAAATATCTATGTCAACCTGATGGACATAATTGTCATAAACGAGAAATGAAACAAATACTTATAGAAGAGAATATACCACATCCGAATCATAAACCGGACGAGGGCTGGACGGATATCAAGACCATGGCACTATGTATAACAAACAATCATACAGGTAAGAAAACTATCTAAATTATACAAATAAGATTTTTCTTGTATAAAAAGGATAAGAACAAGAGGATCACCAAGCTGGTGTCGGCGTCGGGGCGGTGCAGGCGATCGATGGTGGTTAGAACGGGAACGGGAAGGCACTAAGTAAACTACACCTACATATATGCAAATAGGAAGTTAATTTAAGCTCAAATTGCATATAATTCAAATAAACTCCCAAAAAATTACTCCCCAAACTAAAACCCATAAATCACTATACTTATAGAGCATTGCACGATCTAATCTACCAATGAAAGATGAAAGGATAAAGTTGCTAACCTTTGTAAACACTGGGAGAGATGGAGTGTCTCAAATCTTGGAAAATATGGAGGATGAGCTTGAGCTAAGGGGAAGAACAGAGGGGGGGAATGGAGAAACTAGAGAAATAAGCTCGGTCTCGACGAAGTGCTTATACAGGGAGATCTTTAGTCTCGGTTTGTATAGCCAACCGGGACTAAATGTTCACCTCTAATTCCGGTTGGTGTTACAAACCAGGACTAAATGGGCTCGCAGGGGCCCCAGCCTACCACCACCCCTTTACTACCGGTTGATAACACCAACCAGGACTAGAGGTCACAAATAAACCGGAACTAAAGCCTAGCCTCATGAACCGGGACTAGTGGCAACATTAGTCCTGGTCCAAAAGTCAACCGGGACTAATGCTTCGATCCAAAGGCATGTTTTCTACTAGTGGGACCTAATTGATCCCTCGATCCGCGGACATATGCGGGATGAATTTTGCGGATCAACGATGAAGACATGATGGAGATCTTATTCATGTGAACATTCTTAATGTTCAGTAAAGCATAGCTCCGTCGGAGCCTAAGGGTGTGTTTGGTAGCATGCACAAGGGTGCATGAGACTAAAAAGTTCCCTCCCCAACCCACTTTTAGATGTTTGGTAGGTTGTATGGGCTCTCCTGAGCATAGTCCACTTGATGCAAAAAAAACGTCCAGAACGAGGCTGAGGAGAGCACCCGCGTAGAGGCGAGCTGGGCTGAGCTTAGCTCTGTTCGACCCACTGCCCCGAGCCCCCGACCCATGCAGCGCTCCCCTCCCTCTCGTCCTCCTCCTCCCGACCTAGCCGCCAGAAGGGAGCCGGCCCACTCCCCCTCCCGACCTAGCCGCCAGAAGGGCGCGCCACCGGCCCCTCCCCGCCGTCCCGCCGTCCCGCCGACCCTTCCCCGCCGTCCCGCCGGCCCGTCGTCGCCTCCCCAGCACAGGTAGCCACCCTCCTCTTCCCCCTCCCCTCCACGAGGCCGAAGCCGCCGGCTCGCCGGCCTACCGTCGCCTCCACCATCCACCCCTCCCCCTCCACCAGGCTGAGGCCGCCGGCTTGCCGGCACGCTGGCGCCTCCACCCCTCCCCCTGGCTTTCCTGAACAGAAGCTGCCATAGTTGTATTTGAGTCATTCTCTTTTATTAAAAGCAAAGTTCAAATGCAGAGTGTTTTTCAGATGCAGATACAAGATTGAATTTGTTAAGTTTCGTTTTTTTACATATTTTGCTACTAAGATTGAATTTGTTTGTATTATAATAGATGGATGAGATGGCAAGAAAACGAAGGCAGCTAATTGTGAGAGGAGTTGGTCTAGTGATTGGGTGTTATGCTTACATGATGGTCATGTTTAGAAGGGCTAGACAACAAACACCGCGGATAACCGTGGGCAGCATGTTATTATATGTGTTATGTCAATTGTTGATTTTCTCGTCATGGTAATATTTTTGTCGGAATTGTTCCCTAAAATGTTGATATGTTGTGTCAATATTGTCTTGGCGTCAAAAAATATATTCATGCAACCTAGCTCAGATACATGCTACCAAACACAGTCTTGGCATAACATGTCTCGTTTGATGCAGCCTACCAAACACAATCTCAGTTCAACATGCGTCAATACATACACTGCTACCAAACAACTGCAGTTGCATGTACTGAGCATGTTTATATACTCAACATGTCTCAAATGGGAACAACTAGCATAGGATGGGAACTGCTTCTAAACACACCCTAATACGGCGATGTAGCCTGCAGCGCCCCGGTCGACCTGCAAAACACGCAGACTAGCAAACACGAAACCTAAAATAAACACCAAAAATATTGATCTCCAAATGTATCGAACTAAGCATCATGAAATCAAGTACATGTGCCACCAGCCACAGGAGCTACTTGTCGTTTGTGATTAGTAACAGAGGCAAATAGGTAATAACAAGGCATCGGCGTTATTTTATTACATAGAACCATTCATCTATGGTACATAATTCTTTTGAATTATTTGGAAAAATGATCATGATTTGAAAAAAAAAATCTTCATTTTGAAAGAGAAGTTCACAAACCTGAAAAAAATCCATTCATTTTTGAAAAAAAATGGTCAGCAATTTTACAAATTAGTTCATTAAATTGGAAGAATGATCGCAGATTTTGAAAATAAAAAATACTCACATTTGAAAAACGTTCATCAAATTTGAGAAAGGTTCACCAATTTTGATAAAAAAGTTCAATGATTTCGAAAAATGTGCATCAAATTAAAAAAAATCAATTTTCAAACAAAGTTCATCGAATTTGCAAAAAAGTTCATAAAATTGGAAAAACAAATCATAAATATTGAAAAAAGTTAATCGATTTTCCAAAAAAGTTCATTGAATTTAAAAAAAGTTCATCAAATTTGAAAAAAAATATTCAATATTCAAAAATAGTCATCGAATTTGAATAAAATACAGCAATGTGAAACAAAGTTCATTAGTTTACAAAAATCATTTCATGAATTTTGCAAACAAGTTCATCTATTTGAAAAAAATACAATTACGAGTTTGGAAAAAGAAAGACCAAAAGGACAAAGAAAAAATAAAGGAAAAATAGGAATTAATAAATGGATGAAAAATGTGTATGTTATCACACCTAGTGAGGTGGTCTGGTTGGTTTACCCGTTGATCACACACAACCCGTGACGCATGGTTTGTATCCTAGCTCGTGCAGAATTTTTACACTTAGAGCAACTCTAGCACACCCCGCATCCCATCGGTCCGTAAAACATGTTTGCAGTTTACGCAAAACCGTTTGTGTGGGCCGGCGTGGGCTGACACAGATGCAGACCCCTGAAACGGATCCGTACAAAAGTATATTCGCAGAATATGTTTTTTTACGAATCGGCTTCTGCGGGTTCTGCTCGGGCTCCACCGCGACGATCCGCAAACAAAAAACTGTAAATCTCGCATTTGACATAGGGTTTGGCAAACAAATTCAAATTCAAACAACATAAACAGTTTGAGCGCAAATAAAAACGAAGTTTATTACGTAAAAGAGGGCATGCAAAGGTTTGCGCCCATGTCCGGCATCATCTTGGGGTCGATCTTCACTCTGCGTCATGGAGTTCATATTGAAGTTCATCGGCGCCACTGAATCCACCTCCGTCGCTTGTTCCAACTCCCGCACCGAAATCATCCACATTGGCACCATATGAAGAAGAGAAAACATCACTGAAACGGGAACACGGACCGGCCGAGGCGACCATTCTCCTCTTCAAGATCTCTCTCCTTGCCATATCATGCCATGTTTTGGTGAGGTCGTCCATGTCATTGCGGTTCATTACCATGATCTTGTTCTCCTCGGCGAGCAATAATGACATCGATTTGGTTTCAGAGGCGCGTGCTTTTCTCTCCTCAATGGCAGCTTTGTGGAGCCCCTTTTCCTTGAGCATTTGTCATTTTTCTTGCTTCTCTTTTGCCTTTTCTCGGTCAACTCTTTCTTGATCTCCAACGACTTCAACAACGTCAACTCGTTTGATTGCACCATGACATCAATCTTCTCCCTCAAGCTCGCTCCTTCTTGCTCTCTCTTCATCTTCTCTTTAGTCTTCTTGTCGTCATCGGGCTTGTGCAAATTTCTTGGGCCATCATCATCCTCATCTTCATCCATGTTTATAAGTGAACCTCTCTTTGGTGGGGATTCTTTGTCGATCAACTTCAACTTCTCACACTTTTGGAGCAACTCCCAACAATGCTCTAATTTGAAGAATTTGCCTTCCGAAGCTTCCATGTCCTTGTATCTATGTTGAGCAATCTTGTCCTACAAAATGTGAACAAAGTGATGCAATCATTTCCCATGATACATTATGATGATGCACAAGTTGAACAAAGGAAAAACAAACTCACATAGTCGGACTCCACTGTGCCACTTGGAGGTGCATTGCGTACTTACTCCAAGCAAGCTGCCCAACGGCTGCACATAGGCTTGATATTCTCCCAACGTTCTTGAAGTGACCGAAATGTGTGTGCAGTCCTATTAGGATACTTTTTCATAATGTGGAAGTATTGGTCTTCGATCCTTTGTCAATATCTCTTGGCGGTTTGAAAAACACCCGTGCATGCATCAAGAAACACCGCACTCCATGCTTGGATCAAAGCTTGATCTTCCAAGATAGTGTAGTTCTTTGATCTTTGGCTTTTCCCACTCTTTGCTAGCGATTGCTCAAACGCTTCTGCTTCGATCTCCTCCTATTCGTCCGCAGCACCATGATCATCCACGCCATCGTCCGTTTCATTGTAGTTGAATGGTTCGAAAGAGGCTTGAACAATGTCAACCGCGTTCGTGTTCAACATGTTCATGAACTCGGTTGTTGCATTGTTCGGACCACCGCTATAGCGAACGATAACAAGTCACGAGCTATCGAGACTAATGGCAAAAATGAAAGGGAATCGTCAAGATCGAAGAGGCATACCTTCCGGCCATTTCGTCGAACACCTCGGCCGCGGGGGGAGCGGGATCGTTCAACGGCATCGCCGGAGCACCTCCTTGCGGAGGGGGGGGGTGAAGTCAGAGGTTGAATAAGGTGGTTTCCTTTAAGACGGAACCTTCCTCCGCTTTACGCCTGCGGCCTTGCCGGCCTTCTCCGCCACCGGCCGGGATCGCACTGCGGCGTTGGCGCCCGGAGCACGAGCCGTCGCGGCGGGGGCAGCTGGATTCCCACCCTGCACGACCACGTTGCCCTGCCTCTTTCGAGAAGGCGCGACGTGTGCTTGGACGACGGCGGCGGGGGCAACATGGGCGACGAGATCCGCCCGAGGGGAAGGAGCATGCGCGACCTCGACGGTGACGGGAGACAGCATGGGGTCCTTCATGGCGGCGAGTAACGGCCGGGGAGGAGGAACCAGAGCTTGCAGAGGGGGGGCAATGGTGGCGGAGGGTGCGGGGAGCGGGGAAAGGGCGCGCGGAAATGTCCCTCCCACCAAATCTCGCGCCGGATAAGGGTTCAGCTCGGGTCGGCCTCCCAGCCCGTGAAGATAGAGGTTGGGGAGAAGATTTGCCGCGCCCTGTAAAAAAATTTACGGACTGGGACGGGATGCGGGGTCTGATCGTGCGGATTTTCTCACCTTGACCCACAATTTAACAGTTATTTTACGGACCGGAACGGGATGCGGGGTCTGATCGTGCGGATTTTCTAACCTCGACCCACAATTTGACGGTTATTTTACGGACCGGAACGGGATGCGGGGTGTGCTAGAGTTGCGCTTATGGGCCGGCCCTTGTGTACCTGCTGCAGGCGCCGGAATTGCCAAGCTCCACTCCACCCCTATACTAATTTTAAGAGCTGATCGCTGCAAAGAAAGAAAGAAAAAAAGACTGCGCATCAAGGTACGTACACAAGAGTAGCTCCGCCCCTGGCCGGCGCATGGGTTCGTCGTTTTGCTACAGAAGAAAACGGCAAAAGCCGTCCATTCCATGGCGTTTCCAAAGGAAAGTATAGTCGTTCAATCCAACCAGCACGGGCGTGTTCCCAACGGCCGGCTGGGCGAGCGACCCATGGCGTCCATGGTGCTCGGCCTGGTGCTCGCCCTGGACCTCCTCGCCTTCGTCCTCGCCATCGCCGGAGAGCTGCCCCGGAGAACGGTAAGCAAGTACTCCTGTATATGTACGTACATATGCTTAACATTAGGATTTTCTGATTGGGGAAAGTGCAGGCGTACGTGAACGTGTTGGTGTTCGACGACGAACCCGAGAGGCCCTTCTGCCTGTACGGACACGAGACGGACGCGTCGGCGTGGTACGGCCCCGGCGCGCTCCTCCTGCTGATGGCGGGGCAGGCCGTCGCCATGGCCGCCAGCCGGTGCTTCTGCTACGGCCGCGCGCTTAAGCCCAGCCGCTGGCGCTCCTTCTCCGGCATCTTCTTCATCCTCTCCTGGTAATTAACTAACCAGAGTTCATTCACGTGTTCGTTGTTTTCTCGGGAATTTACTTCCATTGTTCACCAAGCATTCGCTACAATCAAAATTACAGAATTACTCCCTCTCAGGGCCGGGCCGGCAAAATACGGACCCTCTGCGAAACTAAAACGTGCGATATGTCTCACTAAAAAATTAACTAACGAGTAACTATAATGTGTAAGTGGGTTGAAGAAGACTTTCATAATTATCTCATCCCAAATTCTTCGCTTCACTCGTTCTTTACCTGCATATACTGAAGATGCTATTTGTACAAATTGTCTGTTTCATTCCATCCTGGAGACTACATTATTGATGTGTTGCGCGTTCGTCTGAATACTTAATTCGCTACTCGCCGTTCGTGACTGAGCAATTTTCTTAGAAGGAATTTTCTCTGTGAAAAATTGATAAAAATCGTATATTCATCATTTTCTAGTTGATATAACGTACTTTCATGATGTATGTATGCTGAATTTTTTATAATATAATATCTTACATAACAATTGAAGATAAGAACCGATCTTTAACAAAGTAACGCTTCCTGCCAAAAGTTAATTTGAAAATTAGGAATACTGGAGTAGGAACCGAAGTTAATCGAAACGAAGAATTCGCTAAGCACCTGGAGGCTGGAGTCAGCTAATCGGTCACGGATTGATCCGACGAGGCGATCTCTTTTCTTGTAGCGACTCCGAGAGGACTGCAGCGGCAGCGGCCTGAAATAACGATTCCTGAAAATTAGGAGAGGAAGCTACGAAGACGACGACAACGATTGAAATCTGTTCGCTCTCATGGAGCGAAAGCGGTGATCGAGGAGACGATCTCGATTCCTATAGCGACGCGAACATGACTATTGTTCTGGTTTCCCGATGGATGCCATCCCGATCGACTGTTGTAGGCCTATAGCAATCCCTTTTTTTGGATAGAACAGTTTACTTTTTTCAAAAGAACGGTCGAGCAATTCCTTCTCCATCGATTGATAGATGGAGCAGTTTTCATTTTATCTAGAACTATCCATCAAGTGACAGGCGGACGAGTACCAGCGCTCGACGACCTCGACTTAGGCACAACGCCCAATGGTCCAGTGCCTAGGCTTTTATTTTAGAAATACTATGGCGAGAGCAACTAGCACTCCCACGTGTCGCATTCTGAGTGTTTTTTTCGTATTTTATTTCTTTATTTTTCTGCACGCGTTCTCAAAATTTTAGAATGGTTTTTTTCGAGGTTTTTTGTGTTTCGGTTTTCACGGACTTTCTTAGTTTTCTGAGAACAAAAATTTAGTGAGAAAACGTGTTTTTTGGTTTTTTTTTTATTAAGGCACACATTTTTCTTTCGTGAGAGGCACGACCATGTCTTTTGAAAACGAAATGAAGTGCTTTTTAATTTTCATTTTCCAAGAGACACGGTTTTGCTTCCGTGAGAGCCATGGCCGTGCCTTACGAAAATGAAAACATTTTTTTTTTGCGAGAGACACGGTTTTCCTTTCTAGAGAGGCACGATTTTGCTTTCACGAGAGGTATGGCCATGCCTCTCAGAATAGAAAAACGTGTTTTTTCACGAGAGAGACAGTTTTGCTTCCGCGAGAGGCACGGACATGCCTTGCGGAAACATGCCTTGCGGAAACGGAAATAACTCGTTTTTTGTTTTGTTTTTTTTTCGCGAGAGGCGCGGTTTTGCATTTTTGAGAGGCATGGCCGTGCCTTCCGGAAATGAAAAAACACGTTTTTTTTCATTTTTTTTCTATCATGATAAGCACGGTTTTTCCGTCCAATTTTTTCCTCCAACTTTTTTCGTGAAAAAAAGTTCATCAAAACCTATCAACATGGAATCTAATTTTGAAGATCTCGACGCGAGAAACCCAACAATCAAAACGGTTCAAAACGTACGGTTTAAGTGATAACACGTTTTGAAAATACAGATCTACGAAAACAAGAAAAACTCCCATATTGCAATAAATGACACACATACAACGCGCCTCTTGTCCCAACCTAAAAAGGTAAGAGTGATTTTTGATAAAAAATACTCCTCGAACAGTGATTTTATACTATGGCTATATAAAAAATTTGGACTCCAAAAGTATGGACCCTGTGTGGGAGGCACTTTCACACTACTATGGGTCCGGCCCTGCTCCCTCTTATTCATATTATTTGTCAATGATTTAATACAACCTTACACTGGATTAGCGATAATTAAGTTATACTAATTCAACGATAATTGACATGGATTGGCCGGAATATAAATTTTCACGGTATGATCTCATATTCAGACAAATCCTATTCGACGCATCAAGCGTGAAATAGTTCCCGTTCGTTAAAGACAAGTAAACAGGGCCGCCCGTGATGGGGCCGCCCATTGGTAGCCACCGTAATTTACCAATTTGGGTTTTACTGTTTTGTTATTTTATCGCTCTTAGGAACATTCTAGAAGCTTATGTTTTTTCCATGTTCTTCCTGTTTTTTGTTTTTCTTTTCTTTACCGGCCCTTCTAGGAAGTTTCTGACCGGTTTAGATCATTTTTCTTTCATTTTCATTTTTTCCTGATGTTTGTTTTGATAAACAAATTCATAAGCTTTTGATAAAAAACAAATTCATAAGCTTTTGATAAAATTATTTTTTGAAATTCCATCAGCACTTGGTTTTTCAAAATTGTTCAGAAAATTTACAATTTTTTTTATAAAATTACAAAGACAGAAAAAATTCTGTCAAGAAAATCAGTGATTTCTTTTGAAATCAAGTTTCCAAATGTGATCTCTGTTTGACAAATAATTCAAATATCAGAAAATATTTATGTTCTTCGAGAAATGTCATGTATTTTAAATTTACTTCACAATTCAAAAATTATTTAATTTTGTACAATAATATTGTATTAACAAAGAATCAAATCGAAAAAAAGTATTAAAACCGCCCGCTACAATGACCTGTTATAGTCAGGGTGTACTATATTGATAGGTCATACAAAGCCGGAATTTTCTATTCGCCGTTCTGTGCGAAGTGATTTTGCGGGTTCGCACAAGGAGGACAACAGAGCGATTTTAAATGGGCTGCCTCATTTAGCGGGTTTCAACTTCCCGGTTTTGGGAACCTTTTTTTCAGTTTTTGAAAACTTGCAGAAGTTTTACTGAATCTGTTTTCTTCCTTTTTTCTTCTTTTCTGTTTCTTTTTTTTCTGTTTCTCTTTAACAAAATGATCTGGATTTTCAAAAAATGTTTTTACATTTTCAAAAAATGTTTTCGATCTTAAAACATTTTCTGTATTTTGAAAACGTATTATTGGAATTTGAAAAATGTTCACATTTTATAATTTTGATTATGAATTTGAAATTTGTTCATCATTCAATTTATTCATAATTCAAAAAATGTTCTCAGTTTCAAATTTTATTGCAGATTCAAAAAGTATTTATAATTTGATAATTTTTCTCACAATTTGATAAATGTTCTTAATTTCAAAATATATTAGCAGATTCACAAAATATTTACAATTTTGAAATTTTGTTTACGAATTTGAAATTTTTTTTATTGTCTCAAATATATTAACATTTTGAGAAATGTTCGCATTTCAAAATTTATTTCAAGAAATGTTCCCATATGCAAATTTTGAAAAATGTTCCCATTGTCAAATTTATTTCAAATTCCAAAATGTTCGTGTCTTCAAAAAATCAATCACAATTTTAAAATTTTCTTCATGAATTATAAATATGTTCCTGTTCTTTTAATATTTTTTCACAATTCAAAAAATGTTCACAGTTTTATAACTTTGTTCACGAATTTGAAATTTGTTCATGTTTTAAATTTTCTTTCGATTTTAAACATGTTCACTGTTTCAAATTTTGTTCACAGATTCGGAAAATGTTCATATTTTGAAAAATGTTGCCATTTTTAAATTTTTGTGTCCAAATTTCATTAAATATTCAGGTTTCAAAAAATCCTCTCGTTTTCTGAAAACCAATCACAATTTTAAAATTTTGTTCACGAATTAGAAATATGTTTCTGTTCTTTGAAAATTGCTAACACTTCCAAATTTGTTCAGGATTTTTGAGAAATGTTCTCGATTTTTAAAAAAATCTCCAGATTCAATAAATGTTCGTGCTTTCAAAAATTGTTCATGCTTTCAAATTTGTTCGGGTTTCTTCAAAATTGTTCGCCGTTTCAAAAGTTTGTTCTCTAAATTCAAAAAAAAATGATACTTTAAAAAAATTGTTTGCGCTTCCAAATTTGTTTGAGATTTTTTAAAATTGTTCTTGGTTGCAAAATTTATTCTCAAAATTCAGAAAATGTTGTGCTTTTCAAATTTGTTCGGGGTTTTTCTAAAAGGTTCTCCTTCTCAGAATTTTGTTCTCAAGATTCAGAAAAGGTTTGTGCTTTAAAAAATTGTTCGCGCTTCCAAATTTGTTCACGGTTTTTAAGAATGATTCTTCAAATTCGAAAAATGTTTTTACTTCAAATACAAAAATAAAAGGAAAGGGGAAAAATAACGAACCAAAAAAAGGAAATAAACAGTAAGAAAAAAGTGACAGAAAAAACGACACTTAGCCGGCCCAGTCAAGGCGACCCCCCCCCCCCCCCCCCTCCCTGTGCGGTGCAGGATTCCCTGCCGCAAAGAGCGTCAGGTAGGAGCTCCCCTCATAGCCTCCTCTATGCAGCATCCCTGCTATTTGACGCGCTTTTGGTTTTAGACAATCCTATTTGACGCGTAGTGTGTGAATTTGTAGCCGACCGTGTTCAGCTTCACTAACGCAAGCCTTCGATTGGCCGGCCTTTTCGGATGTTTCCTTTTTTCCTTTTTATATGTGTGGTTATTTTGTATTTTTAGATCTTATTTTTTTTATTTTCATATTTATTTTGGGACACTTCTTTTTTATACAGTTTTAACAGTATACGACGAACTTTTCTTTAAGTATATAGTCAACATCCATCGAATAAATATATGTATTAATAAATATATACCTTTAATTTTCTAGGGTTGAGCCATATATGTATCAATAAATGCTTCCCAACAACTTCAACCAATGGTTATGCCCATCATCCATAAAGATCTCTTTAAAAACGTGTGTTCTAGTCTTAGCTGGGCCACAACCACTAACCCCTTCAGCCCATCTTGTAAAAGATAAAATCGTACCATATTCTTCGTTAAGAACAAGAATTAGAGCATCTTCAACACAGGCGCTATCCGCGGCGCACTAAAAACAGTTTGCAGCATGCCGTTGTCTATTTTAACGCGGCGGCCAGCGCTGGCTCCAGCAGGCGCGCTAAAATGCATCGTCCGCGTGTAGCTCCAGCGCGCGCGAGCAGCCAGCGCTTGCCATGTGTTGCATTTTTGACCCATTTTGAACGCAAAATGAATTTCAAACATCAAAACAAAGACATGGCATAATTTAAATCACGCAAACAAGTTCATGATGACATAAAAAGTTCATGCCCGTAAAATCATTCAATCAAGTTCATGCCCACTAGTTTAAATTCATGCCCACATCAAGCCTCTTCCTCGTCTTCATCTTCATCTTCATCTTCCTCTTCCTTCGATTCATCATCCGAAGTGGATTCTTCCTCCTCCTCTTCACGGGTGTTGGAAAGATCACGCGAAGGTGTTGGCACATCAGAAGACATGCCGCCATGACGCACGGAGGTGCTCCCATGCCTTCCATGAGAGACGCAAAACTCATGCCTTCTAGCCACTAATGTCGTCTGGAGGTGCTCCGAAGCCATCCATGCCTCCCATGCCACCAATGCCACCGCCTCCCATGCCGCCCGGAGGTGCTCCAAAGCCATCCATGCCGCCCATGCCACCGCCATCCATGTCGCCAATGCCACTCGAGGTGCTCCGAAGCCACCCATGACACCCATGTCGCCTATGCCACCGCCACCCATGCCGCCAATGCCACCGACACCCATGCTGCGAAGCATGGCTCTTTTTTGCATCAAGACCTCTTCACGGGTAAGATTGATATACTCCTTTTACGCCTCATTGAGTGTAGATGTGTCCAAGAAAACAAGTACTTCTCCCATTCCAACAACCTAGATCGCTCCTTCATGGGGACGTTCCTCTCCTCGGCCGCCACCCTCCTCTCCTCGGCTGCGGCATCTTGGGTCCTTGCCATCTTTCTCACCTTGTTCGCTTCTTTTCTTGCCTCCGTAATAGCTTCCATAGCATTTTTGAGCTGATCATCCCCTTCCTCTTCTTCTTTTCTTTTCCATCTTTCTTGCACCCATCCGGTCGTTTTGCCTTCGAGTATGAAACCGAGTTTGGTGTAGGGTTTCTCTTGCCGTCATCACTTGATGCCTCCTCCTCATCATGATCCAACTCAATTGTTCGCTTGCGTTTGTTGCTCTCATCAACATCATCGATGTTGTCACACGTCTTCCACTTCTCATATTCCTTCAATTCTTCATAGCAATGAGGCAAGGTAAATGGTCTCCCTTTCTTGATGTTCCCTTTCTTGGTCTTCTTCTCCTCTCCTTTGAACAAGTTTTGTGCAATATTGAACTACAAAAAAAAAACAAGTTAGCACTACAAACACCAAGAACAAGCATGATGAACATGGATGAAATGCCACTTATCCTATCTATATCATTAGTGCCACTTGGCTTCAACTTGTCGACCACCTTTTGTGCAGCCGTCCACTTTTTACAATCTCGGTTGATTGTCAACCACCGGGAGCGAAGAGATTGTGTCGAGCGATCAATTCCACTCTTGTTGTGTAGATCAAAGTGATCCTTCATCCGGTTCCAATATGCATCTTTACTTTGATCACCTCCAATAGATGGATCCCTCGACACTTGCAACCAAGTATTGCATAGCAATGTGTCTTCATCGTTGGTGTGGTTGCCTCCTCTTCCTTTCGATGCGTCGATAATGCCCTCACCATCCTCGTCCACCTCGAACTCATGGTCATCGAAATGCATGTCATTGGTTTGAGACCAATGAGAATTGTTGGAGCCAACACCCATAATTGACATATATGCCTCATCGTTGACACTAGAAAGGATATACAGCGAAACAAATGAGCTATCTATATGTATGCATTTAAAAAATAACAACAACATTTTTTTTACCTTTGGTGCATTTCCACGAACACATTTTGCGCGTCGGCCAGCGGCTCAACAAGTGAGCTCGCCGGCGCTTCGGTAGCCGCCGCGACCGTCACACGCCCTGCAAGTCTCTTTCTCGAAGGCTTGGAGGAGCCGGAGCCATCCGTCACCTTGTTCTTCTTCATGGAAACCTTGCCCTTCTTCGCCCGCGCCGCATTTGGGAGCTGCAAGACGGGGGCACGTGGGTTCACGGCGGGCGCCGGCGCGAGGCCACCCGCCGCCGAGGTCATTCGTGACGGCATGAAAAGGTCGCGCGTTGTACTCTTTATGCCGCGCGCGCGTTTATCGCACGACCGTTGGAGCAACTTTTGTTATTGCGCGCGCGCTAAAAAGGCGAATTTTGCAGCGCGGCACCGTTTTAGCACGGCTGTTGGAGACTCTCTAATGGTGTTTCACAGAGATTTTGTGGCAGGGACGATGCTCATGCATACCTGTGGAGGCCCCCTGTGTTTGGGGCCTACCTTCCCCCAACATCCCAAACCATGCTCGGTCATGTGCGCCGGTGGTGTTTTTATAGAAAAGTCCTTGCACTTTCCAGTATTTAACAAACAATCCTTCTTTAAGTAGAAGGAATCTTTTTTTGTAATTTACACAAAATCCTATGCTTTTATGCTAATTAACCCGCGGTCCATATTTAAGTCACAACGAATCTTTTTTTACAACTTTACATAAACCCACAAATATCGACGGTAATCACCTTGCATGTGTTAAAAATAAATATATCATTCCAAATAATCATATATTTTAAACCGTAACTCCAATTTTAACATGTTATATATGAAGTATGATAAAAAAACGTGTAAAATTTGAATAAGGTGTTATTTTACATGTTCAGTATTTTATAAATTCTATTTAGGATGCAATGTTAATCAATGACACATGATCTGTCTTTATTTCGTACCGATCCGGATCCGTATTGCAACATGTAAACTTGAACGTTAATATATCGGGAAAGATTATACGTTAATATATCGGGAAAGATTATAATCTTTGGGCATATTGTACTTGCACCAGGTTCTTCCTTTGTGCATATTTCATAGTCTAAGGTATTACATACGTACCTTTATTTGGCGAAATCCAAACGCCTGAGTGTGGTCGTAGGTGCACGTCATCAATATGACGAGTCACAATCAAAGTTCAACCAAAATGACAACGGCTCGGATGTTTTTTTTACTCTCCAGTTACATCGCACGGACATATTTGTTAGTCTTGATATAAATGCCTAAAACCCAATGACTTGGCAAGCGAAGGTTTTGTTCGATAATCCTCGAAATCATTACTAAAGCACTAGGTACACAAATAAAGTATACAAGGAATAGAAACAAGTGATCTCGTTTGTTTATTTAGTCATTTACTTTTGCAAGCCGATTGTTCGGTGTTGATGCTTAGCATCACTTTAACGAACGGTATGGCTATGTGCAGCCGAGAATGCAGAGGCAGTGCGGTTGGCCCTTCCTTTTTAAGAAAAAGAAAAGTCCTTTTCCATCATGAGTGTTTGCGTTTAGGTAACTTGGAAATTGTTAGTTGTATACCACTTTTACCCTAGTACTGTATGTTAGATAAATTGTATAGGTATAGGAAACTAGTTTAAACTAGTTTCCTCTTATCTCGTTACCTCTCTCTCTTATCTCTTGTAACCTCCTAGAGGATCAACTTGTATGTCAAGATATCTATCCTATAAATATAATGCGGCCCGAGACAAAGGGTTTAACGCTTCCTCATATGGTCATCAGAGCCACTTCCTCGTACGTCTAGCCGCCGAGAGCAAACCGATCTATTGATCGCGAGAGAGAGGGGAAAAAGATCGAGTTGAGCGCTATACCATGACAGTCACCACGCCATCCACTGCCTCATCATCATCATCCACCTTTGCTCCATCCTCCATGTCCAACAGCTCGATCTCCTTCGGCCCACCTCCAACAGAGAAGCTTACGAGGACAAACTTCCTCCTCTGGAAGGCCGTCGTGCTACCCCAGATCAAGGGCGCACATATGGAGCACTTCCTCGACGCCGCAACGCCGGCGCCTCCTGCCACCATCACCATCACCAGCAATGGGAAGGACGAGCAGGTTGCTAATCATGCCAGACTAATCTGGTATGCTCAACAGCAACAGGTACAAGGATACCTTATGGGATCTCTCTCTCGAGAGGTCCTCGCCCAAGTTGCCATGCTCCAGACGCCGGCCGAAGTGTGGACCGCCATCCATGCGATGTTCGCCGCACAAACGCAAGCCCAGAAGATCAACACGAGGATGGCGCTCACAAACCTGCAGAAAGGTAATCTAACCATGGCCGAGTATCTTGGCAAGATTAAAACTCTCACAGATGAAGTTGCATGCGCTGGTGCTCCTCTCGGAGACGCCGAGATCATCTCTCACGTCATCGCGGGTCTCGACATCGACTACAACCCTGTGATCTCGGCGTTGGCTGCAAGGATCGAACCAGTCACTGTCCAGGAGCTGTACAGCCGGCTTCTCAGCTTTGACGCCCGCCTCAGCATGCTCCAAGGCGGTAACCTACGCCAATCTTTTGTCAACGCTGCGTCTCGCGGACGTGGCCGTGGGCGTGGCCAACCGGGGCACGGTCGTGGCAGTGGAGGACGCAGCAGCAACCAGGGCCAGGGACACCCTGGTGGTGGTGATCGCGGCAACACCGACCGCGGCAACTACAACAACAACGGCTACAACGTCGGTGGCTACAACAACAACAACCGTCGGCCGCGCTGTCAGCTGTGCATGAAACCGGGCCATGAAGTCATTGACTGTTGGCACCGGTGCGATGAAAACTACGTGCCTGATCCACGACAGGCTGCTGCAGCTACGCGGGAGCACGGCGGACCTGATGGTGACACGGTCTGGTATGCTGATTCTGGCGCCACAGATCATGTCACCAACGAGCTAGAGAAGCTTGCCCTCAGAGAGAGGTACCACGGAAGTGATTAAATTCACACCGCGAGCGGTGGAGGTATGGACATTCTTCACATTGGTCAATCATCAATTAATTCCCCTAGTTTTAAACGTGATCTTGTCCTTAAAGATGTCCTCCATGTTCCACAAGCCGATAAAAACCTTGCTTCCATGTCTTGTTTAACCTCCGACAACAATGTTTTCTTTGAGACTCACCCTACCTATTTTTTTCATTAAGGATCGGGCAACGAGGGAGCTCATCCATCGCGGTAGATGCGTCGGAGGATTATACCCCCATCACATCTAGAGTCTTTGATCGCAAGAGTCATCGCCGAGTCTATTCTGCCATCAAGCCCTCCTTAGCCAAATGGCACCAAAGACTAGGACATCCCTCTTCAAATATAGTCAAGCAAGTAGTCAATAAAGGCAATTTATCATTGTCAAATAGTTCCGCAAGTGAGTCAGTTTGTGAGGCTTGCCAATGTGCAAAAAGCCATCAACTTCCTTATCCTGTGTCAAATAGTGTGTCTCATGCTCCTTTAGAGCTCATTTTTAGTGATGTATGGGGTCATGCAAGAGATTCCTTTGGTAGAAAGAAATATTATGTCAGTTTTATTGATGATTACAGCAAATTTACATGGATATATTTGCTTAAGTTCAAATCTGAAGTTTTTTCTGTCTTTCAAGAATTCCAAAAACTTGTTGAAAGACAGTTTGATCGAAAAATCCTTGCAGTCCAAAGTGACTGGGGAGGGGAGTATGAGAAACTCAACTCTTTCTTTCGTAGCATTGGCATCATTCATCATGTCTCTTGCCCTCATGCTCATCAACAAAATGGCTCAGCAGAACGCAAACATCGTCACATTGTGGAAGTAGGGTTGTCTCTCTTAGCCCATGCTTCAATGCCCCTCAAATATTGGGATGAGGCTTTTATCACAGCTACATATCTTATCAATCGGTTACCCAGTCGTCTCATTGGCAACACCACTCCTTTGGAACGCTTGTTTCATAAAAAACCTGACTATATCTCTCTAAAAAAATTTGGGTGTGCTTGTTACCCAAATTTGCGTCCCTACAATCGCCATAAACTTGAGTTTCGGTCCACACAATGTGTCTTTCTTGGCTATAGCAATCTTCATAAAGGGTACAAATGTCTAGAGATATCATCTGGTAGAATCTATATTTCTAGGGATGTCATTTTTTATGAAACATTATTTCCTTTCTCCAAACTCCATCCCCATGCGGGAGCACTTTTGCGTGCCGAAATATCACTCCTTTCTGATCCTTTGACTCCTTCTGGTCACGGGGGTGAATTAACTAATGATGATCATGTGCAAAATTCCATGGAACAGATTAATCTTGGTGTTAATTGTGCAGCTACAGGACGTCATTTTATGTGTGAAGAACCAGCCAAAAACGGATCTGACGCAGGATCCCAGGAAGATTTTCCTGACACTGGCCTCGGCGCGCGATCCCAGGCGGATCTCCCTGCCGCCGCCCCTACTGCACACGACAACCTGTTGGACACGCGATCCCAGGAGGATCGCGTTGATCCTCCCGCGCCAACCGTCCCGGTGGCCGACAGCCCGCCAGGTGGCGGCGCCTCCTCCCGCGCTGCACGCTCCGATGCTGCTGGCGAGGGGGACAACGCGCTAACTGCCACGCCAACTGCCTCAGGTGACGGTGCGGTCGGATCCCCTGTGAGTGCGAGCGCCGATGCTGCTATAGGGTCGGGATCTTCTGTGGCCAGAACTGCTGCAACACCGATTCCGCCTCGCCACACACGATCCCAGTCCGGTATTGTTCGAGAAAAGAAATACACGGATGGCACGGTCAGGTATGATAAACTTAGACATGCTTTCCTTGCAAATACTAGTGAACCAACGGATTTGCATGATGCTCTTGCACATAAGGATTGGAAAAAGGCTATGGATGTTGAATATGATGCACTCATTCAAAATAAAACTTGGAGATTAGTTCCACCAAAGAAGGATGCAAATGTGATTGACTGCAAATGGATATATAAAATTAAGAAGAGAGCTGATGGTAGTATTGACAGATACAAGGCCAGACTAGTGGCAAAAGGTTTTAAACAGAGATTTGGTATAGACTATGAGGATACCTTTAGTCCTGTTATTAAATCTACTACTATTCGACTTGTGTTGTCCATTGCTATCTCCAGAGGTTGGAGCCTACGACAGCTAGACGTTCAGAACGCGTTTCTTCATGGTGTTCTTGAGGAAGAAGTGTTCATGCGGCAACCACCAGGTTATGAAAATAAAAACACACCACAGTATATCTGTAAGTTGGATAAAGCTTTGTATGGATTAAAACAGGCCCCAAGAGCATGGTACTCAAGGCTAAGTACACAGTTGCAAAAGCTTGGATTTTCATCATCAAAGGCAGATACTTCCTTATTCTTTTATAATAAGAACAATGTTACTATATTTGTCCTTGTTTATGTTGATGACATAATTGTTGCCAGTTCAAGTCCAGATGCCACAACTTGCCTGCTCAAGGATCTAAAACTGGAATTTGCTCTTAAGGATCTAGGGGATCTACATTATTTTCTTGGAATTGAGGTCAAGAAGGTAAATGATGGTATAATTCTTACACAAGGGAAATATACAACTGATATTCTCAGCAGGGTAGGTATGGAAAAGTGTAAGACAGTCAGTACACCTATCTCTACTTCAGAAAAACTTACTGTTGAAAGTGGAGAGGCACTTGGGCCGAATGATGCAACAAAATATAGAAGCATTGTAGGTGCATTACAGTACTTGACTCTCACACGTCCTGACATTTCATACTCTGTTAACAAGGTATGCCAATATTTGCATGCTCCTACTACTTCTCATTGGACAGCAGTAAAGAGAATTTTGAGGTATCTCAAGTTTACAGAAGGACTAGGTCTTCGGATTGTTAAGTCTTCATCTATGCTTGTGTCAGCATACTCTGATGCAGATTGGGCAGGATGTGCAGATGATAGAAGGTCAACTGGTGGTTTTGCTGTTTTTCTGGGAACAAATCTTGTGTCATGGAGTGCAAGAAAACAGGCAACAGTCTCAAGATCAAGCACTGAGGCTGAGTATAAAGCTTTGGCTAATGCAACAGCTGAAGTAATGTGGATTCAAACACTATTACATGAGCTTGGAGTAAAGGTTCCACAAGCTGCTAGGTTATGGTGTGACAATCTTGGTGCAACCTATCTTTCAGCAAATCATGTTTTCCATGCAAGAACAAAACATATTGAAGTTGATTTTCACTTTGTCAGAGAAAGAGTAACTAGGAAGTTACTTGACATAAGGTTCATTCCAACAGGTGACCAACTTGCTGATGGATTCACAAAACCTCTCACAATGAGAAGGTTAGATGACTTCAAGTACAATCTTAATCTTAGCAAGTAGAAGTTTAGATTGAGGGGGAGTGTTAGATAAATTGTATAGGTATAGGAAACTAGTTTAAACTAGTTTCCTCTTATCTCTTTACCTCTCTCTCTCTCTTATCTCTTGTAACCTCCTAGAGGATCAACTTGTATGTCAAGATATCTATCCTATAAATATAATGCGGCCCGAGACAAAGGGTTTAACGCTTCCTCATACTGTAGTCGGTAGATTTCAATTCTACCGCAAGGATGATGAACATGAAGTAGGTGGTCATGGGTCGACGAGTACTTGTGTGGAAGTTGCGCGAGGTCAAGGCAGAGCTTATGGTGGTAAGAATTGGCGATCAGCTAGTCGGAGTGGAGCGTATCGACGACGAGGCTGTCTGTCGGAGCCGAGGAAGAATGGCAAACATGTGTCCCATCTGGGGCATCCGTGCTAACTCCATCCACGGGGAGTCTGGCCGTGCGTGCGGCCGTCATGCCACGCCACCACCCATTCGGCCAGTCATTCCCTCACTGCCCCGGCGCATCACCACGAGCTAAGGAAGAACACGACGTGCACGTCGTATCTGGGTCTTTTCGTGTCGATTCCTTCGGCGGGAAGTGTGGGCATGCGTGCGATCGTGCTTGACCCATCGCGCCACGCCACCGTCGGCTCAGCCCGTCGTGCCTCTGCGGCCCCGACTAGGGTACGACCGCATGGTTGGGTCTTGACGGACGCCGGCTAATGGGACGTCACGGGCGCCGTCTACCCCCCGGACACGTCGCGCCTGACAGTAGGGCCCATCAGTCAGAAATCCACTCAAACGCGATAAATCAGCGTATCAGCGCTTTTTGAAAACCGTTAGCACAATGTTGATCATTTTTTTAAAAACAAAACGAATGGTGACAGTTTTCTATTTCCGCGTCCTTAATTGTGATGATTTTATTGTAATTTACTCATGCTTAGCATCACTTCATTGAATCGTATGGCTATGTGCGGTTGGCCCTTCCTTTTCAAGAAAAGAAGTAACTGTGAATGAAATGTTACCTCTCTGTTCCTTTTTCTGTCATGAGCGTGTGCGTTTAGGTAACTTGGAAATTCTTAGGCGTATTCCACTTTTACCCTAGTACTGTAGTGGGTAGATTTGAATTCTACCGCAAGCATGATGAACATGAAGTAGGTGGCCATGAATTGAATTTAGGCGGAGGGGCCATGGTACGCAGGAATTCAGCATCACACACGCGACCCCAGAACGAAACAGCGCAGACTCATCTCCGTGTCGAGCTTGCCAAGATTCGCACGGGTATGGCATGAGCGTATAGTGGTTGGTAGCATACGGAAACAAACAGGGCCATCGCCCCGCCCGACACGGTGGATCGCCGACGGCCGAAAGGGACGTGGATCGTGGATGTGGATGCTTGGCCCGTCGCACGCTGCATCCACGCCGGAGGGAAAAGAAAAGGACCGCGCACCTCCGATCAGACGCCCGATTTCTTCCTTTCCTTGCAGGCACTGCGAGCTACTCGCCACCGCAAAGCGCACCGGCGCACGAGTGTCGCCGTCGCCTTCGCCGGCGCATCGCATCGGTTCGTCGTCGCTACAGAAAACGGCAAAAAGGCACCTGTCGACCGGTCGAATCCTTCGCCCGCAAGCAAAGGGGAGCTGTGATCCGCACAAGAAGAGGAAAGCGACAGGGAAATTGTTTCATCTCCAAGCCAAAGCTAACCGCCAGCTCGCCCCGGCATGTCAGTGTATTCTAGTACGAGTACTAGCTAATCACGAGGGGCTGCGCCCGCGCGTCAACCGCAGCCAGCAGCGCAGGCGGTGGCATCCGGCATGGAGCATAGATTACACAGTCTACAGAGTACAGACGAGCCACCACAACAATCAGTGGAGTAGAGTGGTGGAGCGGCGAATGTGCGGGAGGGGACGTCAACCTCAGAGAGAGAGAGAGAGAGAGACCCACGCGTAGCACCAGCAGTAGTAGTGGCGAGCCACATCTCCCCTCTTTCCTCTTTCCCATCCCATCCTCCGAGCCAGCCTCTTTCTTATCCCCCAACCCAAACCAGAGCCAACCCAGCCGGCCAGCGAGTTGTCGATCCATCGATCATCCATCGCCGCTGCGAGGCTAGCCAGCCAGCGGCGTGGTTAGGTTTTGACCGGCCGGCTTTGATGGCGTCCATCGTGGTGATCGGCCTGGTGCTCCTCCTCGACGTCCTCGCCTTCGTCCTCGCCATCGGCGCCGAGCGCCGCCGGAGCACGGTAGGAGACACCCCATCGCCCATCGCGGCACCACCTCTCCTGACTTCCTGATTGCCGGTTTGTTCGTTTGATTGATTTGGGGGGAACTGAGCGCAGGCGTACGTGAGCGTGGACGGGGCCGGGAGGCAGTTCTGCGTGTACGGCACGGACGCGTCGACCTGGTACGGCGTCGGCGCGCTCGCCCTGCTGCTGGTCGGGCAGGCCGTGGCCATGGTCGCCAGCCGCTGCTTCTGCTGCGGCCGCTCGCTCTCGCCCGGCCGCTGGCGCTTCTTCTCCGGCCTCTTCTTCATCCTCTGCTGGTAAGCCGGACGATTCACCACTCCCGACGCCCTCATCCCATCCATCCATCCATCCATCCATGGTCGATCGCTAGCTTCTTGGTCGATTAGCATCTGCTGCTGCTGCTGCTGCTTATTTTCGTGCGATTGCGTCCCTCTACTTCTGCCCTATCACGGTCACACACCTGAATCAGCGGTGCGCTGGTGTTAGTTAGTTACTTAATTAATTAATTAATTATTCCAAGCACAATCTGGGATATGTTTAATCGAACGTGTCGGTGTGCTATAGGCATTCCAGCGTATGCTTAATCACATTTCGATGTGACCGAGATGGCAAAAATATAACACATACCCCCCCTCGATACGTATTAACTGTTGCTGATTAGGCTCAACTTTGTACTGTACTAAATCTGATCGGGGGGAGTAGTTGATTCCTGAAGATTATATAACATATAAACATGTCTAAGTACACTGTCAGTTACTATGACTGACAATTTTGTCAACAGACGCTAGAAACCAGTGGCGTGTTGGTCACATATTAGCACATGCCATGTCTGTAGGACCTGAAGCTTCCAACCAAACGAATTTTTCGGCTCTACACTCTGTTCATCACACGGTATACAATGCAGTCTACAACTCTGTTCGGCACAAACTACAGAGGACAATCTATAACTCTGTTCAACTAGAGAGTATAGTCTATAACTCTGTTTGAAAAAAACAAACTATAGAGTTGAGTACTTCCTCCGTTACGGTTTAAAAGACATGTACCCATTTTTTTTAAATATAGGTGATTTTTGATTGGACGTGAGATAGTCTGAAAAATAACATTCACACTACACATACATGTGAAAACTGTACAACAGAGTACTATTTAGTTTTAGGAGTAAATGCAATGCATCTTAAACCTTGTCTATTCTGAAAATGCACGTAAATTTAACCGTGTCTTTTAAACTGTGACGGGGAAGTAGAATAGAGGGCATAAAACTAGTACAATTCGGGCTAGGGTTTCAAAAAGCTTAAAAAAAATCAAAAGGCTACTACCACAAATTTTGTTGGTTTGGTTGTTCCACAAAACACTGACCATCTTTCTGAACTTTCGAACGTGTCGGCTGTTCCTTGCTTTGAAAACTTATCTGAACATTTTGGATGGCGCATGCTGCAGGCTGACGTTCGTGATCGCGGAGGTGTGCCTGCTGGCGGGCTCGGTGCGGAACGCATACCACACCAAGTACGTGAGCGGCTACTACGCCGACGCGCCGCTCCCCTGCGCCATGCTGCGCAGGGGCGTCTTCGCCGCCGGCGCCGCCTTCGCCTTCCTCACCACGCTCTTCGTCATGCTCCACTACGTCTTCTACTCCAAGGCCCGCGCCGCGCCGCCGCCCATCATCAACGGCGGCGGCATCGGCATGACCCGCATCTGATCTCGCCGCATCGCCGGCGAGACTGGCCTGCGGCGTGTGCGTGTGCGTGTGGCTCCGAGTGTCGTGTTGGGCTGTCAATGGATTTGTGTCTTGTGTTGTGCTGTGATGTGCGTGTGTAAATCCCGTGTGTGGTTCTGTCGGAGTGAGCAGCTGAAGGTAGATCAGGAAGGGACTAATCATTCGTGTGGGTCGTAGTTTGTAGCTTGGACTCCATGATCTCCATCTTCCCTTGCGATTTTCGGGTTTATGTGATGCACCATCTTGCGTTTTGGGTTTACTATATGTAGTGTTGTAATTGCGTTAGGCAATTACATTGTACTAGTATTAATATTAGGCAAGACATAAATTGCATGCTAATACTCGTATTCAACCTTCGTCCGGAATTACTTGTCTTAAAAATAGATACAAATGATTTTTTTTTTAACTTCTAAATACGTTCATTCATACGATAAGTATTTTTGGACGAAGAAAGTATGATATTCATTCATACGATAAGTATTTCTAGACGAAGAAAGTATTATATTCATTTAGACGACAAGTATTTCTGAACGGAGGAAGTAATGATATTAAGCAGTGAAGGGTGCTAAACTTATTTAGTGCTAAACATGATTAATGCTAAACAACCTTGTGGTAATGATTCTTATGTAATTATGACATTTACCCCAACGGTGTTGTCCGTGGATCCAATTATTTTACGGATTGGATTTCACTTGCTTGTCTATGGTTACCTTGTGTTCGGCATAGGTGTTTTGTATATACGTTTTGCCGTATTATTAAGTATTCTTCTTCTGTATTTTCCTGATTAGGAATATGTAGTGAATTCTTGGACAACTGCATAGATTTATGAAGTTAGAGCATCTATAGCAGACCTCTCAAACCGCCGCAGACGCGTTCGGGCGCATCCGTGAACATTGACCGGTCACGCTTCAAATAATGCATTTTACATCCGGACACCTCAAATCTCATATCTCAAATCCATACAAACTCATGCAACTTACTACGTCCTGCTACTCCATCACTACTAACATGCCATCGGACTATCAAAATTTGGCATGTTTGTCTATGGTGGAGATCATCCACGACTGCCCTTGTCGTCATTGTCGTGGAAGTACCGGTTGAAGACGCGGTACGGATCGAGCCGGATCTGCTCATCGTCGGAGCTGTCCTCGCTGTCGCTCACCTCCTTCTCCTTCGATGGTAGTCTGGCCATTTCATGGACCGCCTTATTCTGCTCGCGAGCGAGGACGCGCGTGTTCCGCCGCTGTTGTTTCTTCAAAATGCGGGCGCGGATGGCTTTCTCCTTTGCCGCCGCCCGCTCCACCGCATCAGTCGCCTTCGCCTCCGCCATTTCCTCTGCGAGATAGGCCTCGAAATCCATGGGTCCGGTCGATGGATCCTCCCGCCGGGACATGGATGATCCCGCCCCAGAGGAACCGAGCGCCCTTCGAGCGGGCGCTATGGAGTCGCGCGGACATGTCCTCCCTTCGGTCGGACACTGTCCTCGCGGGAGCGGCGGTGTGCAATGTGAACCGCCATTGCCTCCTCCGCACGGGACGACCCCCCCTCCCCTCCCCCCCCCGTCGATGGATCCGGACTGGTCGGAGTCGAATCCGCTGGAGGCCATGTCGCAGAAGGCTAGAGATCGCCGGAGGTGAGGTGGGCGGCGGATGGGAGTGTATTGAGTGGAGTGAAGTGGCTAGGGTTTGGTCCGGCCAATGGATGAGGATGAATATATGTGGGCTTGATGCGGGTCAGCGTGGGTTAGGCGGGCGTGCCTGGGCTCCCTCAAATCCGCTCCATATTTGGGCTGAAAATGGGGGTGCCGGTTAGCCTGAGCATTTGAGGTCAGTTTGAGAGGTCTATCTGGATCGACTTTTTGTGACCGGACAGTGATCGGGCGGCCTGCACGGGCGTTTGAAGGGGCTTTGAGAGGTCCGGCTGTAGATGCTCATACTTACTATATCTATTTTTGGCATAGAATTTGTTTGCATAGAAAAAAGAGGAATATTCGGAGTGGCACAGGCCGTTGGATAGATGTGGTTGAACTGGTGAGATTTGTTGGATCTCTGCGAGTCGCTATTTCCATATTGGAATTGTTAGAAATATATGAGACCACCGTCAATCCCGCGAGAAGAAGCACGAGCAAAGACACCAAGTTTCGCCAACGACATTCAACAACATGGCTACATCTACGAAGCATTGCTCACGCGTGCTACTCCCCGTGTACCCAAACACATGATAAAAGGGACGATAAGTCTTCCAATGACACCACACATCGCTTACCATATCGTATTAGTACTATATATGCAACGTAACTTCTAGAGTAAGTGGCTTTGTGGTGCTTCACACCACTTCGGTTTACTTTATTCTTTGTACATACCCCTTATGGATTGAAGCTTACATTTGTTTTTATGATATACTCCCTCCGTCTCAAAATTCTTGTCTTAGGTTTGTCTAAAAATGAATGCATCAAAATTGTGAGACTGAGGGAGTACTAAAGTATATGTTGAATTTGAGGTCCAAGCTCGAGGCATGGGCTGGGGGGCATGGTTGACGGAGTTAAATCCAACAAATCTCGATAGGGGTTCCCGAGCTGGTAATTGTAGTTTGATGGTAACAGGACACAGAAGGAATACGATGTTTATCTAGTTTTGGACCCTCTCAAAAAGTTAAAACCGTATGTCATGCTCGTATTGTATTGATTGTAGATGGGGTAAAAGATTAAAGGGTAGAGATTGATCTACCTCAAGATCATATGTGTGGATGAAAATCTACCTTTACGGTCCAAACCCCTCGGTTGATATAGACACAAGGTTATCTAGGGTTACACCTAGGCCGGTTACATCGGGGCTAAACATGCCGAGGATTTCATCGTGCCTTGGAGTGTGCTTTAAGTCTTTGAAAGATTTCATCTTGTGTACATCGTGGGGCTTGACAAATGTGGCCCACTTGGTTGATAGTTTGGGGTCCTCGGCCAGCCCATGCTCGGTGGCCGACGTGGTTAGTACCCCTTTATCTAGGTCACCATCAATGGTCCCCTTTGGCCCACACTAAGCTCTGCCACTTTTTCAGACTGCTCAGACATGAACACAAATACAAAGATCTCATGTGCACCGACTTCACAAGGTGCAATTAGAAAACAACCCCGCAATTTAGATGGATTTTTCCGCTATTGGAAACTCATATGCATCTTGTTTTAACTTTTGTACCTCATGTTGCAAGAGATCGGCTAGGAGGGGACAACGTGTACAAAGCCGCCATATGGACGATTTGTGGGCATGGACATCAAGGAGCACACGAGGACCATATCTCGCAGAACCTTGGTAATCAAAATTCTTCATGGTCAGCGTTGTATGATAATTTTTGCTTGGTTATCTTAGATGTAAGAAGTGCAATTGGATAGTTACAACGTATGATTTCATTCTCTTCTCACAATAAACAGATTGACCGTTCAGTGGTGAAGATTTTCGAAGGCGGGGGTCGGACATGCATCACGACAAAGGTGTAGGAGAACGATAATATCCACATATTCATGTTCAACAAGGGCACCAACATTTTTAAGGTCTCCAAGATCAGTCATGTGAGGTTCAAGCTAGAGCATTGGGGGGGGGGGGGCGATGCCCCCCTTCGTTCCTCACTAAGCTCCGCCAATCCTTCAGAGTGTTTATACACAAACACAAATACAAATTTCTCAGGTGCACCTAGTCACCTACCTCACAAGGTACAATTAGAACAAAACTCCCATAATTAGATGGAATTTTCCGCTATTGCATACTCATATTTTTTGTGTTTTAACTTTTGACCTATTGCTGCAAGAGATTGACTCAGAGTTACAATGTGTACAAGCCACCGTACAAAGGGTTTGCGGACATGGACATCTAGGAGCACGGGAGGTCCACATCTCTTAGAACGTTAGTAATTGAAATTCTTCATGGCAAGTGCTGTCTGATTTTGTTCTCTTCCCACTAACAGATTAACCATTTGAAGTTGGAGAGTCTACAGGCGGGGGTGGATGTCTATCATGGCAGGGGTGTACCCTGAGCACGCTGAGAACAGAAATAGCCACGTGTTCATGTTCAACAAGCGCGCCAACAGTGTGAATGTTTCCAGTGTCGAGGCATGGAGGCCGAAGACGATGACCATAAACGTCATGCTTGTCGAGTGGATCCCTTAACTATAAAGTAAAAAATGACTCGGTCCTAGAAGGAACAAGGGCACCAGTGTTGTGAAGGCCTCCAAGATTGTTCATGGAGGTCCAAGCTTGAGGCAGGGGCATGGTCCCCTTTAGCCCTCACTAAGCTCGACCACTGCTTTAGAGTGTTCAAACACAAACAAAGTTCTCATGTGCGCTGGCCTCTCAAGGTAATTAAACAAAACTCCCGCAATTTAGATGGAATTTTTCGTTGTTGCAAACTTTTTTTTTATTTCTTTACCTCGTGTTGGGAGAGATCGACTAGGAGGGATAAGGTGTACAAGCCGCCATATGAAGGGTTTGTGGACATGGACATCAAGGAGCAAGGGAGGACCTTATCTCTCAGAACATTGATAATCAAAATTCTTCAAGGCCAGTGAGAGATGGACTAGGAGGGATAAGGTGTACAAGCCACCATATGAAGGGTTTGTGGACATGGACATCAAGGAGCAAGGGAGGACCTTATCTCTCAGAACATTGATAATCAAAATTCTTCAAGGCCAGTGATGTCTAATCTTTTGCTTTGTTATGTTAGATTCCTGAAATGAAATCGGATATTTACAACCTGTGATTTTGTTCTCTTCTCCCAGCAAACAACTGACCATTTGGTGGTCGACAGTTTTGGAGGTGGGGGTCGAACATGTATCACGGCAAGGATGTACTGTAACGCCCCGGACACACCCGCCCGCGGTCGTTACTCCTGGCGGGGTCTAGACTGGCCCCACATATCAATACTAGTCTTTTTGCGCACTTTGACCTCACTCATGCGCACGACAAACGTCATGAACAACATGACCGCGCACCTGTCCGCAAACATCCGTGTAACCGCGAGGGTTGGCTCTGATACCAAACTTGTAACGCCCCGGACACACCCGTCGGCGGTCGTTACTCCTGGCGGGATCTAGACTGGACCCACATATCAATACTAGTCTTTTCTTCACACTCTGTCCTCACTCATGCGCACCCGGGATGAACTTTCCGGTCGGTCACCCATCCTAAAACTACTTCAAGCCAAGCACGCTTAACTTGGGAGTTCTGTTTGAATGAGCTCCCGAAAAAGAAGGAATTCTTTATTGATATGAGTAGTCTATCATCCCTAATAAGCCAGGCTATCACATGTACCTAGAGCACGTGAAGAACGACAATAGTCACATGTTCATGTTGAACAAGGGAACCAACATTGTTAAGGTCTCCAAGCTCGGTCATTTGAGGTCCAATCTCGGGGTAGGGGGCATTGCCCCCTTTGGACCTCAGTATGCTTCACCACTACTTCAAAGCGTTCATACCATTTGTTGCAAACTCAATTCTTTTATGAAAAACTAGGCATCAATTTAATATTTAGAAGTGAATCTCAAATCCTAGCTGGCTAGCCGACCAACTCATGGTGCTAGCCAGTAAGGCCTACGGCACCCCCCTCCCCCCGCCCCTTCAAATGTAAGGGGTTATTGTAGCATTTTCAATGTAAAATAACGAGTGTCAAACACTGTTAGTAGGTGATTTTCTATTCCCTTAAACTATATATGTGTCACTAGTACAACCTTTCAAGCACATTAAACATCTACTTTACTAGGACGCAAGAAAATAGGTGCTTATGTAACAATATAGTGCAAGGTAAAATAATGGAAATAGTCAATGTATCCTAGTTCCCATAGAACCAAAATTGAAAAAAAAAGGTCAAAAAGAGTAAAAAAAATCTCAAAATAATTTCTAACAAATGCTACTTAGGGTAATACTAGTGTGAAGAGTTACACAAAGGAATGACTATTGTGGTATTCTAGACGGAAAACACTCGATACTATGCAAAAGGTACAAATTCACAATTTTTTTGACTTCATGTTTTTTTCACCGAGAATATCACGACTCATTCATTCGTGAAACTTTTTAAAAGAGTATTACGCTAGGCCATGTATGTTAAAAAAAGTTCGATTTTTTAACCACTTTGTAATTTGTAATTGTTTTTTCTATTCAGCTGCATTAGCACCATGTTCCGAAGAACCGCGTTCATAGCAATAGATAAAGTAATGAAAAAGTATGTGGTACCAAATTGGCGTTAATGTTTGCGATGCTTGGCTACTAAGAATTAATCTAATTTTCTTTTGCTTGAATCACCTTTGATAATAGGATTATTATTACCGACGATAGCCTATAAGCCTAATGCAACAAAAACTATTTATCAGTGTCACACTCTATAAATAAAGAGGTCCCAAGCCAGAGTAAAGGAGGAGGGTTGTGATATGCTTGACGAACCAACAACAAAACTCAACCATTTTTATGGAGATGAAATTCAAAAGCTTTTGTTGTTGTTGCCACACTCAATAAATAACACTGTGCACACTACTCGTTAGAAAACATGGATTTATCAAGTACTCTCTCTGTTCCTAAATACTCCCTCCGTTCCAAAATATAAGATCTTTTAGGGATTTCACTAGAAAACTACATACGGAGCAAAATGAATGAATCTATATTCTAAAATATGTCTATGTACATCCGAATGTAGTTTATAGTACAATCTCTAAAATGTCTTATATTTAGGAACGGAGGGCTATACTCTAAAAAGATATTTCACTAAATGACTACAGACAAAGCAAAATGAGTGAATCTACGCTTTAAAATATGTCTATATACATTTGTGTGTAGTTTTTTAATAAAACCTTTAAAAAAATTATATTTAGGAACGGAGGGAGTATTCTATTGCGGAAACTAAGCAAAGGTAAAATTTATTTAATAGTTGACGTGTCAATGGCAAAATTTGTTTCAATATTGTTCCTGTTAGCGGACACATGGTAAGCGATTTACTGTCACACGGTAGGCTTGTGCCTGGCTTGGACACATCTCTGATTTGTTGAGTGTTTACCAACGAAAAACACTAGGTAAAAAAAGCCCGCTATGTGGCCACTGCTCTCCAACGCCACATGTCAGCGACTTATTGAATGTAACACCTTGCCATGTTACCCATACGACTTTACCATCACAATGTGATGTTTCTTTACAGAGTGTTTGTAGAAAGCACACGATAAAGTAGTTTGAGAGGTCACGTTTTATATTTACAGGCTTTTTACAAACTAGAAATTCTAGAAACTATATAAACCAATTTGCATCTCAGCATTCAGCAACATATATCACATAATTCAAATAAAATGCATCACTAATATATATAACATCATTCAAAAGATACAGCATACATCGCAAGTTCACAACAAAGCCATGTTCATAAATTCAGAGAACATACTCTAGCCACAACCAAGTTCACAAGATTTATGTGTCGGATACACAAAATTCACAGGAAACATAGATTAGGTGTTGAGCATGCATGACCTCAACAAATGCGTTGAACATGCATCTCATTGACAGGTTAATGTTGATGCAATCTTCCCCTGCATCATAAATTAACCAGAGGACTCACGCGTGATGGCAAAACCAAAGACGATGTTACTAGTTGCTAATAGCATATGTTGTAGAGGCCACGAAATCCACTGAGACGTTTTTTAGGTCGAAATCCGGTTCTCAAAGAACTTGAATGAACAAACTATTACGGAAGGTTCTTGAGCTTGACTGCAATAATAATGCTGGTAAAAGAAATTCAAGAGCAAGAATGTGGCAATTATTCTTCGACGGTCTTATTAAACCATATCAACGGCCACCCAATGAACTTAATGTATGCAACAAAAATAGGGGGAGACAAATAAAACATCTGGTGCTTAGTTATGATCGCAAGCAGAGGATTATTATTTTTAGATCACAATCCAGTTAACCAAGAACTGTAACAAACAAATAACAAGCTTGAGTGCAATAATAACGCAGATAAAATATTTTCCAATAGCAAGAATGTGGCAATTATTCTTTGACGGTCTGAATTAAACCGTGTCAACGGTCATCTAGAGAAACCGAGGCATGCAACAAAAAACAGGGGAGACAAATAAATAAACAAGTAAAGAGAAAACGAGCAGGAACTCCTGTGTGCTCAATCAGATATGATCGCAGACTGCTTTTGTGTAGTCCGATGTCGACGACTTGCCACCAAGATCAGCGGTCCTGTACTTGCCGTCGGCGATGGTGCGTAGGATGGCATTGTGGATCCGGTCTGCCTGGTTGTTGAAATGCAGGTGGCGCAGCATCATAACAGCACTGAGCATAAGAGCAGTTGGGTTTGCAAGGTTCTTGCCAGAGATATCAGGTGCAGAGCCATGAACAGCCTCCGCCAGACAGATGCCGCCCTCACCAATGTTGCAGCTGGGAGTCAAGCCCAGGCCCCCGATCAAACCGGCGGACAGATCACTGATAATGTCGCCGTACAGGTTGGGCATCACCAGCACATCATACGTGCCAGGGTCCTTGACGAGCTCCATGCAGCAGTTGTCGATGACCACCTCCTCGTACTTGATCTCAGGGTACTTGGCGGCCACCTCGCGGCAGCACTGGAGGAAAAGCCCGTCTGTCTTCCTCATGATGTTGGCCTTGTGTATCGCCGAGACCCTCTCCCTGCCATTGGCCTTGGCGTAATGGAAAGCGTACTCCGCCACCCTCAGGCTAGCCTGGCGGGTGATGATCTTGAGGCTTTCCACGACGCCCCTGACGACCTGGTGCTCGAGGCCGCTGTACTCCCCTTCCGTGTTCTCGCGGATGGTCACGAGGTTCACGTCGTCGTATCTGGTCTTGTAGCCCGGGAGGCTGTTGCAAGGTCTGACATTGGCGTAGAGCCCGAGCTCTTTCCTCAGTGTGAGATTCAGAGAACGGTGGCCTTTTCCAATGGGTGTGGCCATAGGGCCTTTCAGGCCAACCTTGTTTCTGCGCACCGACTCCAGGCTTTCCCATGTCAAGAAGCTCTGTGTTCTGGGATCAACCTCCGCGCCGACATAATGCTCTTCCCATTCTATTGGCACGCCTGCAACGTTGATCACCTGCTTCACCGACTCGGCGATCTCCGGCCCGATGCCGTCGCCGGGGAAGAGGGTTGCGCGGATAGCCTCCCCGGGCGCAGTGGACAAGGACCGTCCCATCGTCCTCGGTAGAACGGCCCCCTGAAGCAGCCTTCGGAGTGCCATGCCTCCTCTCCACGGAACGATTTTCTGAAACAAGCAAACAGGCAGAAACAAACGGGAATCAGACCTCCAGATTTCTAGGCAGGCAAGGATGAATTCCCTGTTCGCTAATCGATGGATCGATCGAGCAATAGCGCACGGATCGAACGCCACGCCTGTCCGGCCGTCCCCGATCGGAACAACGATTTCCTTTTCTTTTGTGCAAGGAAACCGCGAAACTGAGAGGAGGGAGGCCGGATCGAGGGAAAGAGCGACGGTGAGGAATGCACGTACCGGAAGAAGGAGATTCGCGGCGGTGTGTCGACGGCGGAGGAGGCGCGCGGATGGGGTCCTCTTCGGCGATGAGAGGGAGGGGATGAGACGGCTAGGGTTATGGGTGGCTAAAAAAGATTAATCCTCCCGACGCATGTTTTTTTTTTTGAGCGACCTCGACGCATGTTTTTGTAGAGCACGTTCGATCGTGTTCATGTAGGCCCACGATGGCCTAGGTCAGATTCGGCTTTTAGATCAAGAAAAGAGAACGTAAGATACAGCTAGATTTTCTTTTAAAAAGCGTAGATTTTAATTAGGGTAATTAAGCCCATAAGCACAGAGAAGGACCAATTATAAACTAAAACAAAGTTTCTAAAAAAACTAATTATTTTTCCATCTCTTCAATTTTCTGACAAACAATAATTAATTTATCCAATGGGAAGAATGTTGTAATCGTGGGTCCTACGCTAGAAATATTTTGGAAAGCATGTATGGGTTGATTGCAGTATACTACTCCCTCCGTTCCTAAATATAAGTCTTTTAAGCGATTTCACTAAAGGACTACAAACAGAGCAAAATGAGTGAATCTATACTCTAAAGTATGTCTATATACATCCGTATGTAGTTATCTAGTGGAATCTCTAAAAAGACTTATATTATGGAACGGAGGGAGTATTAGGGTGTGATGGATAATCGAAAGAGGTTGCACGTTACGGTTCCCCTAGCGTAGGCTAGGGTTCCCGACTCCTTACGGCGACTCCCCGCCGTAAGTCCACCTGTGCCGGCGCCCCGGCGAGAATCCGTTGCTGCCCACGCCATCCATCGCCTTCCACCTCGCGCCACCCGCCCTCCATCCTCACGCCAACCCGCCTTCCCCTCGACTGTGCAACGTTCCCTCTGGTGCCCCAGGCGATCGCGGTTCGATCTTACATGCGATAACGATGGCAACTTCACCATCCGTCGTTTTCCGGTAATTCCCAAGGCAAGGAGGACGACCTTGGTGATTTTTTCGAGAAGCTTGATCTCCACGAAGATGAGTTCGACGATGTCGTTGTGGAGGAGGAAGCTCCTGAACTTCTGGAGGAAATCCGCTGGATCGCTCTCGCTAGGGTTCATACCTCCAAACTGTTTAGCCAAACCGCTTTCTACAAAGATATGCGAGCAGCTTGGAACTGCTCATAGCAAGTCCGATTCCGTCCCATCGGACCCAATCTATTCGTGGTGCAGGTCTACTGTTTGGGCGATTGGGATCGTATAATGCAACGAGGGCCTTGGCTCTTTCGCAACATGGCTGTTCTGCTTGCTCCGTATGATGGATTTACACGGGCGGAGGATGCGCCGATGATCAAGATGCCCATCTGGTTACAAATTCACAAATTGTCGGATGGCTACTGCAGGCATGATTTGATTGTCAAACTGTTGCGTTCTGTGGGAGAGGTTCTTGAGACTCGGATCAATGGGAACTCTAGAGGAGACTATGTGCGTGTCAGAATTAACCATGATATCTGAAAGCCATTAACCAAATTTGTGAGCATTGTCAAGGAAAAAGTGCGCCACATCTTTGTTGTTCGATATGAAAAACTTGCCAGATTCTGCAGTGCATGTGGTGTAATAGGTCATGACCATAAAGAATGTGGTGATGGGGTGTTTGCTGAGAAGGATCTAAAGTTTGGTGCCTATCTGTACGCGGATCAGCCAGCCCGTGCCCGATCGGAGAGGGTATACTCACAAGATAACAAAACTTCCCTAAACTCGGCTGCGGCGACACAAGAAACTACTCCTCAAGGGATAGTTCATGAACAGCAAAACCCTAGCCCTCTCACGATGGACCAGCTAAGCGACATGGAGCTGGATAAGCTCTCTCGGAAGAGATTGATGGTTACTAAGGCTACTGCTATACTAGATGCTGAGGAGGATATCTCCATTAGGGACGGGATCATGTTGTTGACCGATAAACCCTTGGACGCCCTTGAAGAACATACCGTCGCTGGGTGTAGTAAATGCGCAAAGGTGGGTACTGTGACTATCAATTCAGCTTCAAACTTGGCGGGCTCCGATGAGGAGTGCCGCCCGTCCCAATGAGTCACTTGTTCTGGAACTGCCGGGGGGTGGGGAACCGCCGGACAGTTCGCGAAGTTAGGGCTCTTGTAAAAGCCCATTCCCCTCGCTTGGTGTTTCTGGCGGAAACGAGACAACCAAGTGCAAAAGTTGAGGGTTTGAGATGGAAATTAGGACTAAAAGGCTTCTGTGGTGTCGACTCCGATGGCCGTGGAGGAGGTCTTGCTCTATTATGGGATGAATCACTAACAGTGACAGTAATCGAGTCATGCAGCAGGTTTATTGATGTGGTTGTTCTAGATCAAGGGTGGGGAAAAGTTGGCGGTCTACCTTTGTGTACGGTGAGCCCAGGGTCGAACACCGTCAACGTATGTGGGATCATCTCGTGAGACTAAAGAGCACATCGTCCCCGCCATGGGTGTTATGTGGTGATTTTAACGAAGCTATGTGGCAGCATGAACACTTCTCCCGTACTAGCAGGGCTGAGAACCAGATGGTGGAATTTAGGGATGCTTTGCAGCTATGTGAAGTGGTGGATTTAGGTTTTGCCGGAGTGCCCTACACGTTTGACAATGGCCAACAAGGACAGGGCAATGTCCGTCTCCGCCTAGACCAGGCATGTCCTGTGAAGAATGGAGAGAGCTATTCCCGTATGCTAGGGTACAACACCTTGTATCCCCGAGATCAGATCATTGCCCTATCATATTGTTCCTGGACTCATCCGAGGATCGGCGTCGCAAGGGAACTCCAAAGTATGAGATTATGTGGGAACGCGACAAGAAACTCCCGGAGTTTATTTCAAAAGCATGGGCTACGACACGGTCTGGAGGCGATTTGGGCAATGTGGCGACTTCACTAAACTCGGTCATGACTGCCCTGCGTATATGGAGCAAAGAAAACTTTGGGCATGTGGAGAAACAGATCGAGGATCTGCGAAAAGAGCTTGAGCACCTCCAACTTGCCAATGCTGACCGACTGTTAATCCGTATGAAAATGCAAAACTTGGATGCGCTTTTGTACCGAGAGGAGATGATGTGGTTGCAACGCAGCCGAATACCGTGGTTGAAGGAAGGGGGCCGTAACACGAAATACTTTCACCGTCAAGCAGTTTGGAGGGCAAGAAGAAACAACATCCGTAGGCTTCAAAAGGAGAACGGGTCCTGGTGCCATTCTCCTATGGAGATGGAACATATGGCTGCATCATACTTCAAGGAATTATATACTAAGGATCCAACTCTGAATCCGATTCCCGTTCTGGATACCCTCTTGCCAAAAGTATCCCCTGAAACAAATGATCGTTTGTTAGCCCCTTTCTCAGATCAGGAAATATCAGATGCACTATTCCAGATCGGTCCGTTAAAAGCGCCAGGGCCGGATGGTTTCCAGCAAGGTTCTTCTAACGAAGTTGGGGCTGTCTCAAGGAGGATATTGTGTTAGCAGTGCATCGTTTTTTCGAGACTGGACAGATGCCCTCGGGTGTTAATGATACCAGTATCGTACTTATTCCCAAGGTCCAACACCCGGCTACGTTGAAAGAGCTCAGGCCTATATCCCTTTGCAACGTAATCTATAAGGTGGTTTCCAAATGTTTGGTTAATAGGTTGAGACCGTGCTTGACGGATCTGATTTCCGAAAATCAAAGTGCCTTTATCCCCGGGAGGCTGATTTCAGATAACTCCCTTATTGCTTTCGAATGCATTCATCATATTCAATCTAATGCTGGGAATACAGATTTCTGTGCCTATAAACTTGATCTCTCCAAAGCGTATGACAGAGTGGATTGGGATTACTTGGAAGGAGCTCTATTGAGATGGGGTTTTGCCCCACGTTGGGTCTCTCTGGTTATGGTTTGCGTCCACTCCGTAAAGTTTTCCTTCAAGTTTAATGGGCGTTTGCTGGAACAATTCACTCCCACCCGCGGCATTCGTCAAGGTGATCCTCTGTCCCCTTTTTTGTTCCTCTTTGTGGCGGACTCACTCTCATCCTTACTGCACACGACCGTCCAACATGGAGGTTTGGAGGCTCTCCAAATCTGTCGGAGAGCCCCTGCCGTGTCACATCTCCTCTTTGCGGATGATTCTTTGCTTTTTTTCCGAGCTAATATGGAGAATGCAACAATTGTAAAGGATGTTTTGAACACTTACGCCTCAGCAACGGGTCAACCTATCAATCCATCAAAGTGTTCCATTCTTTTTCCAGACAGTTGTTCTCCTCAAGTGGCCGATGATGTCAAGCTAGTTCTTGAGATAACACAACAAGCTTTTGAGCCAAAGTATCTTGGTCTCCCTGTGCCGGAAGGACGCATGCATAAAGGACATTTTGAATCATTGCAAGCTAGGGTGAGCAAGAGCCTTATTGAATGGAGTGAACGCTACTCTTCTTACTCGGGCAAGGAAGTGCTTATTAAAGCAGTGGATCAAGCAATCCCAGTATATGTTATGAGCATTTTCAAACTCCCGGTGGCAGTGTGTGATGAATTGTCAAAGATGATGCGACAGTTTTGGTGGGGTGTTGAGAATGGAAGGAGGAAAATGGCGTGGGTTGCCTGGGATCGACTATCTCTCCCTAAGGCCCGTGGTGGTTTGGGTTTTAGGGATATGCAGGCTTACAACTAAGCACTCTTAGCTAAGCAGGCTTGGCGGCTCCTCACTACTCCGGAATCCCTATGTGCTCGACTCCTAAAGGCAAAATATTATCCCAATGGCAACCTTGTGGATACGGTGTTTCCATCTAATTCTTCGGCGTTATGGAAGGGCATAGAACATGGGCTTGCCCTAGTCAAAAAAGGTATGCTATGGAGGGTTGGGAATGGTGAACACATTCGGGTATGGAGAGACCCGTGGATCCCACGAGGGCCTCCTTTCACGCCTATTCTTCCAAAAAGAACATGTCGCCTCACAAAGGTTAAGGATTTCCTCGATGTTCATGGGAATTGGAAGACCGAGCTTTTGCAACAATTCTTCTGTCACGCGGATGTGGCATCCATTCTAAAGATCCGTACTTCGGCGCGCCAAATTGATGATTTTATTGCTTGGCCATGGGATAAATCTGGTAATTTTTCAGTTAAATCTGCTTACCACCTTGCTATAACCGCATGCTGGAACCAGCTCAGTCCTGGCGCATCCTCTTCTGCTCCCACGGGTGATCGGTCTATGTGGAAGTTAATATGGAAAATCGAAGCTCCCCCAAAGATGCGCCACTTCGCGTGGCAGGTGATCTCTGGATCCCTCCCAACTTCGGCAGAGATGCATCGGCGACATATGACTACCCAGCCTACATGCATTTTATGTGATCGTGATGTGGAATCATCATTTCATGCTCTTCTCGTTTGCCCGAACGCCGCGATGTTATGGGACTCAATGCAGGCAGTCTGGCCATTACCTCCTCGTATGGACATCACATGTACTGGGAAGGAATGGTTGTTTCATTTACTGGTGGAGGCACCAGAGTCTATTCGCAGCAGAATTGTTATGGTCCTATGGAGGACATGGTACTTACGGAATGAAGTTTTCCATGGCAAACCGGTACCCCCGCTTGATATCTCTTGTTCTTTCCTTGCAAGCTACTATAATTCTTACAAGAACATATCTCTGAGCGTTGAGGATATGGTGAAAGGAAAATCTCCAGTGATGGAGCTAATCCCTCCAAAACCATCATCCATGAGTACGGTGGCTAAGAAGTGGCCGGCCCCGGGAGCTAATATGGTGGGCTTATCTACCGATGGCTCTTTCAACCTTGATGATGGCACTGCCGGTTCGGGGATGATCCTTAGGGATAACAAAGGGGATGTCATCTTTGCGTCTTACCGTAAATTGTTCCAATGCAACGATGCACTTGAGGCGGAGCTACAAGCAATAAAAGAAGGGCTACAACTGGCTTTCATTCATGCTTCATTACCTGTGGTGCTGCAATCCGATTCTGCTGTGGCTCTAAAGATGATTGCTACTGGTAATTATGGTAGATCACCTTATGGTGTCCTAGTGATAGAAATTAAGAGTTTACTTTTGAATAGGGAGGTTTCTTTCCTTAAGATTAGTCATGAACAAAATAGAGTTGCACATTGTTTAGCGAACTTTGGTCGTAGTGGTGATAGCACTGCATGTTGGTTGGGTAGACCACCTCCATGTATCACTATGCTGGTTGCTGAGGATTGTAAGTCTGTTAAAGTTTAATAAAATCTCCCTGTTCTTCGCAAAAAAAAAGAGGTTGCACGTTAACGAAGTTTATTTATCTTGCTGGCACATAACGGATGACCAAGGCTACTTTTGATGGTGATAGGTTAGTGGGGTACATGGGTAAATTAAAAATGGGTTCATGAGTCAACTATGACTATAGTCTAATGTGAGGGTGTCCATGGTTCATGGTGAGCCATGCATCGAAATCACTAGTTAGCTAATACACACTCCAACGATTATTTCCATCATTAGAGGTTGCGATAAGTGGCGCACTGCATGCGTGTCATTTGTCGCAACCCAGAAGTATTTCCTTTTTTCGTAGATTCGTATTTTTAAAACATTTTATCTCCTAAACCATGCGTCCAAATCTCGAACCGTTTTCATCGTTGGCTTTCTCGCATCGAGATCTTCAAAACTAAATCCCATGTTAATATGTTTTGACGAAAAAAAATTACGAAAAAAGGAAGAAAAAATGACAAAAAAATGTGCCTCGCGCAATAGACAAAAATAATCAAAAAACACGTTTTTTTTCTCTTTCCGAGAGGCACGGGTCGTGCCTCACGCGATAGAAAAAACAGAAAACGTGTTTTTTTTCCTTTCCGAGAGGCACGGGTCGTGCCTCTCGCAAAGGCAAAACCATGCTTCTTGCGAAAGCAAAACCGTGCCTCTCGTAGAAAAAAAAGAGAGCAGAAAACACGTTTCCCCCTTTTCGGGAGAGGCATGGACGTGCCTCTCGTGAAGGTAAAACCATGACTTTCGCGGAAGCAAAACCGTGTCTCTCGCAAAAAAATAGAAAACGCGTTTTTCCCTTTCGGGAGAGGCACGGGCGTGCCTCTCGCGAAGGCAAAATTGTGCCTTTTGCGGAAACAAAATTGTGCCTCTCAGAAACAAAAAACACAGAAAACACGTTTTTTTTCCTTTTCGAAAGGCACGGGCGTGCCTCTCGCGAAGGCAAAATCGTGTCTTTCGCGGAAGCAAAACTATGCCTCTCGCAAAAAAAACAGAAAATGCGTTTTTTCTTTCCGAAGGAAAAAAACCGTGCTTCTCGTGAAAGCAAAACCATGCCTCTCGCAAAAAACCAGAAAACATGTTTTTTCGCGTAAAAAAGCTGAAAACGCGTTTTTTCGCGATGAAAGGCCGGTGAACAACCTAACACAAAAAAAATCGAGAAAACACTCAAAAAGGCGAAAACGCATGCCAAAAAATAAAAAAAATCAAAAGGAACGCTCAAAGCGCGACACATGGCGGCAGCTAGAAACGCGCCAAGTGGCGACGCGCAAGAGCGAACGCTGGGAGGCTCCCGAGGGAGCGCTCACTAACTAGTTGCTCCCGCCATGCATTCTCATCAATTATTAACGGGACTTGGCTAGTTGGGCTACTTCTTGACTTGGGATTTTTTTTTCTTTGACTTGGTTTTCCTATTTTCATCTCAACATTTTACTTGTTGATGACTAGGAGGGCTTTCTTGACATTTTTCTGGACTTCTGTTGATTGAATTTGACTTGTGTTGACTGTCCATGTGGATGCCATGTATAACTATGTCACGCCCAAGATGCGACCCTATCCTCAATTTAGCATGAGGGCCTCGTCAGGGATAGAAGCGCATCCCGTCGTGTCGCAAGAGTGGATATCGTTACAAGTACATGTACTGAAAAGAAGAGATATATATTGAGTTGGCTTACACTCGCCACAAGCTACATCAGAGTCTCATCAGTACATTACATAACCAATAAGAGTAAGAGCAGGGTCCGACTACGGACGAAAACAAACGAAAAAATAACAACGACGTCCATCCTTGCTATCCCAGGCTGCCGACCTGGAACCCATCCTAGATCGATGATGAAGAAGAAGAAGAAGCAACTCCAAATGAACAATCAACGCACTCGCGTCAAGTATCCTTTACCTGTACCTGCAACTGGTGTTGTAGTAATCTGTGAGCCACAGGGGACTCAGCAATCTCATTTCCAAAGGTATCAAGACTAGCAAAGCTTAATGGGTGAGGCATGGTTAAGTGATGAGGTTGCAGCAGCGGCTAAGCATATATTTATGGTGGCTAACTTACGAGTACAAGAAGTAAGAGGGGGAAGATCTACGCATAACGGACGTGAACTACTGATGATCAAATGAATGATCCTGAACACCTACCTACGTCAGACATAACCCCACCGTGTCCTCGATCGGAGAAGGAACTCACGAAAGAGACAGTCACGGTTACGCACACAGTTGGCATATTTTAATTAAGTTAACTTCAAGTTATCTAGAACCAGTGTTAAACAAAGTTTCCACGTTGCCACATAACCGCGGGCACGGCTTTCCGAAAGATTTAACCCTACAGGGGTGCTCCAACTAGTCCATCACAAATTACCACAAGCCGCATAGAAATCCTCAATCACGAAGCTCGCGATCTCGTCGGATTCCCTAGTGGAAAACCTCAACTCCGAGATTACCCAAAGCATCACCGGAATCCCGATGCACAAGATATTCCGTCAAAGGTAAAACTAATCCAGCAAGGCCACCCGGTGTGTCGACGAACCCGATAGGAGCCGCGTATCTCGTTCTCAGGACACACCGTCTATACAAAGTGGACGGGAACCAAACCTCGAGTTGCCCCGTGGTGGCACCGCCGACTGCTAGGTGGGTGGACCAACACTCATGAGGAGCACTGGCCCGGGGGTTGATTAAATTAATCCGCGGGTGCCGGCGGGTCCCTATGCATTATTATTAGGTTATTAGGCAAATGTAGTACCAAAGTTGGGCCTTGCCAGACCAGCTTTAATCTAAAACGAATTATCAAGGGGGTCCCCATAACAACCACGATCGTGTTAGGAGCGCTCATTTATGGAACATAACACCGGTAGCCGAAAACTAAGGGGGCAAAGGTGGAACAAAACACCAGGCTATAAAGGCCGAGCCTTCCACCTTTTACCAAGTATATAGGTGCGTTAAATTAAAATAGCATTTAATATGGTGTTATAACAAGGAACCCATGTTCCACATGGAAGCAACTGCACCTGCAACTAGCAACGCTATCAACAGGGTTAAGCAAGCAGTAACATAGCCAATCAGTGGTTTGCTAGGTTGAACAGGTTGAAGGTTTCATGGCATTGGTGAGAGGCTGATATTTAACATGTGGTAGGCAACGAGACATAAACGATAGCAACGGTAAAACTAACATGGCAATGATAGTAATGGTATTTGGGGAAATGATCATCTTGCCTGAGATCCCGCTTGGAAGAAGAATGCCTCCGAGAAGCAGACGAACCGACGTAGTCGAACGGGTCCTCACAATCCGGCACGCTGCGGATCTCTATCGAGACGAAGCAAACCGGAAACACAAATCAACACACAGAATTTACCACACGATACACAACACAAATGATGCATGAGCAGATGAATACATGCAAGTCACGGCATGACAATTCACACAATCAAACACTACACATTAAGTGAAGTTCAATATGCAACGAGTTGCATATTGACGAAACTCCACGTTAATTTATTTAGTTCCATCCCGATTAGATACACGGCAATATTAAATGTGGTTAAACATGGCAAGAGGTGAAGCGTAATTAAACTACCTATCTATGCATTTTAAATGAGGTCGGAAATGACATATAGCATCTCAGAAACGACCTCACACGTTAATTTACAATTCTGTCCAGATCTGAACTAACACATTTAATTGATTGTTAAACAGCAAAACAAATAGGTTCACGTGATTCTACGTGTCAAGGCAAGCAATCTACACATAAAGAACATCTCCAACGGAGCTACGGATCAAAAGTTACAATCACCGCAAGATACGATGTCATGAATGCAATATGTGTGCAACGACGGCTACGAGCACTTCAAAACATACAAACAGCAAGAGAAAATGAAACTACACAAGACTCTAAGCAAGTTTCATGTAGGAAACGATCAAATCGGAGCTACGGTTCAAAAACTACGAGCAAAACAAGAAATGACTACAATCTGCCAAAATCAGCCACATAGCATTTTCTACGCCCCACAACTTCGGCTACACAACCTCGATAAGCTCAAGCAAGGCATGGCACGGAAGAGGGCAAGAAGCACTACTACAAAAAACTAACAACAACTAGCATGGCAGCAAGGAGCACTAGGAAAAGAAGACACAAAAATGGCATCTCACACACTATTTCAGACTTGGTGAAAATTACACCTCATGAAAGTGCAGTTTTCGATCTGAAGCTATATTGACAGCAGCAAAACCTATAGCTACAGGACCCCAAATGGTATGAAAATTTACAGAATGCTAGACAAACACAAGGGGTACAACTAACTCCATTGGACCAACCTCAAAAGAACTACATATCACAAGATGCAAGCAAGACAATACAGCAACAAAATATAACAGATTCCAGACTTAGAAATATTTCAGCGCCTCCAAATCAGCACTATTTCTAGCAACTTGAGGGCAATCAAAACACACCTAAACATGCATTTATATTGCAAATAAAAATACCAGGGATTAGCCTAAACACCTAAGAACAACTCTCTAGTTGACAACTCCGTCAAACGACGCACGGAATAAATCCTACGAATTAAACAAAAGGGCAACACGGCAAAATATCACGCGAACTAATTTGCTCAAAAGCTAAAACTAATTGCACAAACAAATCCATGGGATTTTTCTACCCCGGAAACATATAAAATATGTGGAGTTTGCAACACAAAATAAAGCCACACATAAATGCGGGAAAATAACCTATATACGGAAAAATAAACTACCGGCAAACCCTACACGTAAAAATACCAATGACCGCTCTAAAATACCTGGAATAATGGTCCCTAAAACATAGGCATTTCTAATACGGCACACGAGCAATCCGGACTTACGCGAAAATTAAATACGGGACGTATCCTATTAAAACAGCACGCTATTCTAGGCATCCGGCACGCTAATCGACGTCAAACAATTATGCAAGTTGTAAAATCGGATTCTACACGAAAAGTTACATGGGATACATATCTAAATCTACGCGATCCGACTTACGGTTTAAAAGATACGGACGTCTAAATATACGTCTAAAATCTGGAATTTAATTAAATCCCAAAAAATACCCTAAAAGAAAAAAAATACTACCGGGCCTAATCTAAATGCTAATGGGCCACAGGACACGGGCGCGGGATGGCAAAAAGGCGCACAGGGCGCCGGATAGAAGGGCTACCTGTGTGGCCTCTTGGGCCGGCCTGGGCAGCAGGAGTGGAGGCCTCGGCCTGGCTGACCGAGCTGGGCCTCGGCGGGGCGGATGCTGGGCCGGCGCGGGGCCCACGGGGCGGCGCTGGAGGGGTTGACCGAGGAGATCTGGGGCTCCTCGTCGCCCTCCTCTGGCCTGCCGCACGAGGCATGGCGGCGCCGACCTGGAACCGCCTGAGGGCGCCGACCATAGGGCGGAGACGGTCGGGACGGGGCGGGGCCGTCCGGATCTGGCAGGTCTTCGCCGGATCTGGCCGCCGGCGGGGGCGAGGCAGCAAGGGCGGCGGTTGCTGGCGGGGCAAGGCAGCAAGGGCTCGGCCGGCAGGGAAGCTCATGCAAGGGCGCGGCACTCCGGCGGCTGCCGGTGGCCGGCGGGAGGCGGCGGGACCGAGTGTAGGAGGAGCTGCGAGGCTCCCCGGCGAGGGCTGGCCGGCGGCGCAGGAGGGCTGCGGTGTAGCTCGGGGCACGAGCTCGGGCTCCTCGGGCAAGGCGGCAGCGGGATGGGCTCAAATGGATTTCGGGCGGGCCCGGCGGCCGGTGGGTGGGGGAGAGAGCGCTGGGGTGGCGGCTAGGGTTAGGTGGGCGGCGCGGAAATCGAGGTGGAGGGGGGTTTGTGTGAATATAAGCACGTGGGTCTATATATAAACAAATGGTGGGGCTAGGTTACCCAAAATCGCGTTCCGGATCCAACCGCGGGGTCGGATTCGAACGATTCCGCAAGCGGGAACGGGTACGCGGCCGTGTAGAGGGGATATCCGAAGACGAGAGGGAGAACGGGCGGCGCGACAACGATTTTTTTAAAACACCGACAGACGTCCGACGGTAGACCGATTACGGTGCCGCTACGGTCGACCGTTCGGGTACCAGACGAACTCCGATCGCGACGAAATTCGACAGGCGGCCTACCTATATATAAATAACACGACACGACAAATCTCAACCCGATCAGAGGAAGTTTTCAACACACTTTTAAAACAGGGTTTCGACGATGCCGCGGGCGCGTGCTTGTGCGGTCGGACTCAGAACGGACAACGACGAGAACCGGCAACTACTAACGGATGCAAGTTTTGAAAACTGGCGGCAACGGAGACGCCGATGCAATGCTGATGATGCGCATGATGCGATGATGATGCGACAAATAAAATAAGCCAGAGGACGAAATTGGAAAGGAAAGGGAATCTTCTGGAACATCGGCATCGGGCTGTCACAAACTAAGTGGGACCCTTGATATAATTTAGTCATTCCCTAAATATCAACAGAAGATTATCATCATAAGGTATAAATTAACATACTCCACATTGTTGGAAACAGTTGGTTCCACATGGATGGGAGAATGGTGTTGATTTGAAAGTACCTAAGGAAGCTATACAACGACAACTTCCCGATTATATAGTGGCTTTTCTCAATTAAATCAAATACTTTTATGTCGGTTCCTCAAGGATTGTCGTCACTAAACAAGACGTGTCTTATGTCTAGTTAATGTTGACTTTGTTCAAATGTTATATTTTTGTGTGCAACATCGCCACATATTTCTTGTCGGTGATTCTATCAACCTTTACGAACTTGCTTGCTCATGGTTGTTGGTTGTTTTGCAAATTTCTTACACTGAAGTTTTCTAGGAGAACCCTTCTCTTCCCATCTCTTGTTATTTCTGACCAGGTGTGGCGAGTTGGGGTGGGGCCAACAACATAGGCAGGAGAGGAGACTACAATCAAGGTAGAGTGAGTGGTGGCAAGGCGATAGGAAGGGTTAGATTGGGGTAATCACTGAATAAGAGGTTTGTCTAGGGGAGGCTTGATCTTACATCAATGGTCGATAGATGGGACAATGGCAAGCGGGCACCAAAATCACATAAGGAGAGGGGAACTTAAGGACATGGCTAGCATGATGGCCATGCTCTACGGATGACCATGAAAGATGAATATTCTTGACGAATGTATGCCGAGTTTGTGCCATAATGATCACTTGGATGTATGTGTAACTCTAGATTTGATTTTATATTTGTTCATTTCTTATAAATGATATATGTTTGGAATAAACAAGAATATTTCACTAGTCTCTTAGCCCAAATTATCATAAAAAATCATCACAAAATAAATAAAAACATTATGTATTATAGCTTGGAAGATCACACCAGTGTTACCAACGCTGCCAGTGAAAATACTAAATGAAGTCTTAAAACTACAATAGGTTGGTACAAGAATGTGTGACGGCGGAGGCAATAACAACTGAGTGAAGGTGCAAGTTTGCCTGTCACCATAATGTTGTACGTTGTCATCATCTCCGCAAGAAGTACAAAAGAAACCAATTCTTTCTGACTACAAATTAAACGACATGTGTACCGTAGTTGTTATGCCCTATAAGGCTATAAGGTCTTCAAGAATGCCTGTGAGTCGGCGACAATGACTTTCCAGGAATAATAGGTGGATGACATGCCCACCATCGTCGTCACGCATTACGTCAGACTTCACCTTGTGTCAAAACCTACATTAATTGGTGACTTGGTTGGAGAACATGGTGAGTGGAGTCTTCCCAACACACATGTGTCCTGTTGAGCATTTTATACATTTTTGGCATTTATTAAAGATATTATTCACCAAAGTAACCTATTAGCCTTCACATAGTTATAACAAACACTTTTACATATTTATACAAACTTAGTGTACAATAGTTATTGCTACTATTATTTCCAGTTGTATCTAACAAGACCATAATTGTTTGCGCGATATTAAATTTGTTGGATACATAGATGTGCTTCAACTATATTAGATGCGCAACAAATGTTATGGCTTTGACTTTAGTATGGATCTTTTTATGCACTATAAATTCTTTAAAAGTGTAAGAATATATAAATAAAGATAACATAACACGCATCTATGGCAAAACTTGTTCCACCTAGATGTTCTATAGTTTATTTATTTGTGTTTGTGATCTATAGAATTTAGTCTTACGAATCTAACGAATATCATCATGAAAGTTGGTAAGGATAGTCCAGCATAATGTAACCAATATGAAACAATAAATGTATGAGGTGCCAATAAGTGGTTTAATTTGCCCTTGAATATTTCTTCCGATCTAGCTCCTTTGGGGTTGCAAACTACCCTCCGCGATTCTTTTATAGCGGCATTGAAGTCGTCTTTTGTGCCTTCGAACATGATAATACCTCTCTACCTCATAGTCCTCAACACCACTGCCCTCCTACTCTTACCGTGCATTTGGTAAATGAGGAATCTCCTTATTTTCAACGGTATTTCCACGAGCATTGACTCGATACTCAACTCATGGGGCAGTGGGTCACACATCCAAGGCTACCGCCGGAGCCCTTCTACTTGGCGTATTGAACCTTCTCCTTGGCTAATTGAAAGTGCACTTAGACCCTCTATGGGCCTTAGATGGTCAATGACAAGCCAATTAATACCATGCCCCATGTAGGGAGGACATCTTTGTTGCCACTGCCCCGTCGTCTTCCTCACCATACTTTTGGTTGAGTTGCAGTGCATCTTCCACGCCAACGCCCGCGTCGTTGTCCCATCGATCATCCAGGTGGTGACATCATGATAATCCGTATATGAAGGATCAGCGCGACCCTACGCACGTTGTGTTGGACCGTCAGTTACTCTGCCTCATGGAGTGTTGCCTTGTGTGGTATAATTAAAGTGCCTTCGCTCAGGATGAAAAAAACCTTGGCAACAACGAAGTGGTGGAATGGTAGGTATTTCTCAGGTGTGTTATTGTATGGCAGAAGAAGAATGCTCTACCCACTTGGTATTGGTTAAATAGCAGGAAAAAAGTGAGCTAGGTGGGTTCGAACCAGTAAGCTACGCGTTTCAAGTACGATGCGATAACCACCAAGCTACTTCTCCAGGACGCCATTGACTTCCTTTTTTTTAGTTCATTTACTTACTATTTTTTCAAATTTGTTTGATTTTTTTTCTTTTGACATTTTTTCTTTCTTAATTCTTACGTTTTTTCATAAATGATAAGTGCGTGAAATTTTTTTAATTTTGCTATTTTTGTTCATAACATTGATGAACTATTTTCAGTTCATGATTTTTTTTCGAATTAGATGAACTTCTTTTCAAAACAATGAACTATTTTCAAATTCTATGAACTTTTTTGAAAATTTATGATCTTTTTTTATAAATTCGTGAACTTTTTAGAGTTTTATGAACTTTTTTTCAAAATCGATGAATGTTTTTAATCCGATGAACTTTTCTTCAAATCAATGATCTTTTTTGCGAAATTTGATAAAAAAAATTATTAAAATTGGTGATTTTTTAAAAATCCGAGAACTTTTCTCAAACCCCGCTGAACTATTTCGAATTCATGGCCTTTTAATTCAAATCCAATGAAGTTTTTTATAACCCCGTGAACTTTTTTAAAATAGTTAGTTTTTACTTCAAAATAGATGAACGTTTTTCAAATGAAACAACGTTTTGAACTCTATTTCAAATTGATGAACTTCTTTAATACTCGTGAACTGTTTACAATTTTATGCTTTTTCCAATTTCATGTACCTTTTTCCGAAATCATAATATTTTTTAGGATTTGAAACAGTCGAACGAATGAAAGCACGAAAATGTCGAAGGAACTAAATGGGCCTCGAAGAAAACAACCCAAATACGGTCTCTACGGACGCCACTTTTCCTAACCGGCGCAGAAGGCGCCGATTAGGAGCTCCCTTCCATTTCATTCTTTTCCCGGGCCCTTTAATCGAGTGGGCCAGAACGCGATCGATAGCCCTGTTCGCTGGCTCCAGGCCCTGCCCCGCGGCCCACTGGCTTTTGTTTGTAGTCCAGGTCCTCAAAAGTCAAAAGAAGCGTGTGCGTATATTCATCCGTGTGGTTCGTTGGAGAAGTTGAAACCCTAACCTAGCAATGGCGGCGGCGGCGGCCGACTGGGTTCCCACGGGCGATGGCCTCCGTCTGGAGACGGCGAGGGCGGTGGCCAAGGCGCACGGCGTTCCCCTCGACGTGGTGCTCAAAGGCTTCTTCGTGGACGCGGTGGACGGGCCGGACGGCTTCGCGGATCTCCACGGCGTGGAAGACCATGTCATCGTCACCAACCAGGCCGACGGACGGCATCTCATCAAATTCGCCAACTACAAGGCCTTCGAGGACGCCTGCGAGGCGCCGACGGCTCCGGGACAGCAGGAGGAGCACGACAGCGCCGCCTGCAGGCTCACCGTCGTCATCATGCCCTACGCAGACCACGACTCGTGCGACAAGCTGGAGGATCTGGCGGCGTGTCCCGAGTTTGGCTACGCCAAGATCGACATAGCCAACTACGACATGCTGCTATGGAAGAAGAGGGACATGGCCGCCCTCAACGACCAAGCCGACAAGTGCCGCCAACTCTGCACCGACATGGAGATCACGGCGAGGAGGCTCTTCTCCGCGGACAAGTGCCGCAGGCTAGGGCTGGGGAGCGGCGACCGCAAGGTCGCCGGCGAAAGGCTGCTGAAAGCGCACCTCGACGCCAAGCGGTACGGGGACGCGCACGACCTGCTCTTGCTGCTCAACAAGGGGAAGCACGACGCCATCTTCAGAGAGTACGACCCCTGCCGCCCCGATGACAACGCTTCTTCAGGTGATCATTCCGCCGCAGCACGGAAGCAGGCGACCGCCCGTCACCTCGAGCGTTACAAACATGAGCTAGACGAAACATATGGCGCTCACCCGCTAGAGCCGTATCCTGAGCGCGCAGAGATCCTCAAGATGGAGGCCCGGTGCAAGATCAGAAGGGAGTTGGCCAACGCACGCAGGGAGGTTCGGGACATCGTTGAGACTGCAACACAAGAGATTGAGCGTATAGCTGACCAACTCGAAGCCATGGGGGCCGAGCCCAGGCTTCTTGGCTGCGGCATCTGATCTATACATGCATGCAGATCATCACACCCCATTAATTGCAGTGCCAGATCGTTTTTAGGAAATGCTCCGCGTTCTAGTTATATATATGTTGAACTTCTCATTTATTTATTTTTGAATGGTCGTTATACACAGTTATAATCTCTAAGTGGAATATTTTGATATCTTTGTCTCGTTTAATTGTCTCCGAGTTAGTCTAATACTAACCTGTGGTTAGATTGTTAGAGGGATTGTGGTATCCCTAATCAGGATTCAAGTCATGGTGTTTGCATTATTTCTGAATTTATTTTAGGATTTTCGACGATACGTTTTTAGTGCAAGGGGACGTTTTCATCGATAACGAAGCGTCTACGATGGCTTCGTAAATCTTAAGATGATACACTTGCTCGGTCTTTCAAAGATGCTCATAGGGATAGGGTGTGCGTATATGTGTTCATGGAAATGAGTGTTTTCGCGTATATATAAATGCTTGGGTCTGTATTGTGTTCAAAAAATAGTCTAATAGTATCATCTAGTCATGTGTAAGGGAAAGATTATACTCGCATCTTTTCCAAGTAGTGTTTAATTGTGTCCCAGTTTTTTTTTTTTTTGACAGTGTGATCATTTCATTCATCAAAGAATAGAGAGGTCCTTTACAATTAGAGATGTAATGAAACTAGGAGGGTCATTATCCCAAGTACTAGAGCTTCTAGTTTTATAAGCTTCCTTTGCTAAGGCATCAGCTACCTGATTAGCTTCCCGTTTACATAGACCAAATTGTATCTGCCCAAACTCGCTGGCAATCTGCCCACACTCGAAGATAGTTGCATATTGAGCTCCTAAGAAACCAACCGAATCCTTAACTGCTTCAATCACCAGCTGACAATCAGCTTCAGCTTCTAGTTTTGAACATCCAATATGAGCTGCGAGAATGAGCCCATTCCGAAGGGCTAGTGACTCGGCCGATGCAGCATCAGAAACATTTGGGATGTACTGTGTTGTTGCTGCTATGAAATGTCCCCATTCATCTCTGATGATTGCTCCTGTTGCCCCAGCACTATCCTATTCAACGAATGATGCATCCACATTTACTTTCAGAAAATCATGTCTAGGCTTAACCCATCTATGCTCTTCTTTTGTTCTTTCAACCCTTCTATCAGATGCATGCCAGAAGATGGTAGTCAAAGCTTTGATCATCATTGCAGCTCTCCCTACAGTCTGAATGTGTTCCCCTTTTTTTAGCTGTCTTCGTTGCCACCACAGGAACCATGTCGCCACCGCAACAAGTTCAGGGAACGGCAAGTCTGCCGAGGCAGTAACTTCTGGTTTATCAAACAGCAGTTGTTCCATATTAACTGAACCCGATCTATCCCTGCAGGTTGCTTTCCTGATATTGTCCAACAAACCCAACTCCTTCCATATCTCTTTGACCCGTTTGCAAGTGAATAGGCAGTGCTGGATATCTTCAGCCCCTGGTTACAGTTTAGACAATGTGTCTGTGTTGCAATATGCCGATTGGTAAGAACACCCATACATGGGAGGATACCATGCAAGACTTTCCATAGGAAGTGTTTAATCTTCCCCGGGACTTTAAGTTTCCAAAGACCACCCCAAGCTTCATTAACTTGCATACTACCTTGACCATTACTTGCATGTAGCTTCTGTCCAAATTTGTGTTCCCGTGCTCTATGGTATGCAGATCTGACAGAGAAGGTGCCAGATTTGTTGTAATGCCCACAAAATCATCCAGTCCATGCACATTTAGTGGAATCTGTAGGATGTGATGTGCATCAACAGGGAAGAAGTTGTCATAGATCAATTCTTCGTCCCAGTGTCCAGTATAAGGATCAATGAGCTCCTCCACTTTTGATAGTAACATACGTCCTCTAGGTGTTATAACCTTTCGGTTGTTGCTTGTAGGGATCCAAGGGTCTGTCCATATATTTATGTTCTGTCCTGTACCAACTCTCCAGATACACCCCCTTTTAAAGGTTTGAATTCCCGCCACAATGCTCTGCCAGGTGTATGAAGAGCCATTCTTTGGACCAGCCTTTAACAAATCACCATCTGGGAAATATTTTGCGCCAAGAACACGAGCACACAAAGATTCTGGGTTTTGGATTAGGCGCCAACACTGCTTTGCTAACATAGCAAGGTTAAAGCTATGCAGGTCCCTAAACCCAAGTCCTCCCATCCTCTTTGGAACACACATCTTCCACCACGCCATCCAGTGCATTTTCTTTTTCAGCTCATCATCTCCCCACCAGAAGCCCACAATTTCATCTGTTATAGCCTTGCAAATGTTCATTGGTAGGTTAAAAACTGACATGGCATAAGATGGAATTGCTTGTGCCACTGCCTTGATTAAGATCTCTTTACCTCCCAATGATAGGAGTTTTTCTTTCCATCCCTTTAGTTTCTGGCATACTCTATCAACAAGATGCTGGAAGCAGTCACTTATATCAACTCCAACCATTGCTGGTAAACCGAGATACTTGTCAGTTAAAGCCTCAGTTAATATATCCAGTGTACCACAGATGCTTTCTCTCACTGCAACTGTTGTATTGGGGCTAAAGAAGATACTGGATTTTCCCGTGGATACCATCTGGCCAGAGCTTTGGCAATACATATCAAGTACCTTTTTCAATGTGAGAGCACTTTCCTGATTTGCCTTCATTAAAATTAATGAATCATCTGCAAACAACAAATGTGAAACTGAAGGTGCATTTCTACATACTTTCACTCCTTCCAGTCCCCCATTTTCTTCTTCTTGCAAGAGCATACTAGATAAGCCTTCAGAGCAAATTAGAAATAGATACGGGGATAATGGATCCCCTTGTCTTAAACCCCGGGTTGGTATCAGTTCCTCTGTTTCATCACCATTTACTCTGATTTTGTACCGTACTGAAGACATACATTCCATCATTAACTCCACCCAGTGCTCATGAAACCCCGTTCGTTGCATCATTGATTCCAAGAATCCCCATTCAACCCTGTCATATGCCTTGTGCATATCCAATTTGACAGCACATAAACCAGCAGATCCATGTGTTTTTTCTTTATGGCATGAAAGCATTCATATGCCACAAGAACATTATCAGTGATAAGTCTCCCAGGAACAAACGCACTCTGTATTGGTGAAATGACTTCTGGAAGAATCTTTTTCAGCCTATTAGCCAACATCTTAGATATGATCTTATAAACAACATTACAAAGGCTTATAGGACGATACTGCATAATTGATTTCGGTACCTGAACCTTCGGAATAAGAACAATGTTTGTAGAGTTCCAGCCTTCAGGAATTCTTCTGGAGTTAACAGCTTCAAGAACTTCTTTGGTTAGTTCCTCCCCGATAATGTGCCAAAAACGCTTAAAGAAAATAGCATGTAATCCATCCGGCCCGGGGGTCTTTAGATCACCAATCTGGAATAAAGCTTGTTTGACTTCTGTGGCAGTGTATGGGGCTATGAGAATATCAGTCATCTCTTCAGAAACTGTCCTTCTAATTGATGCCAACAACGTCGGGTCGGGCATGCCTGCTTCACTAGAGAACAAGCTGGCAAAATAATAATAAACCAGAGGTTTTATGTTATCGTTACCTTCTACCCAATCATTGCTATCGTTCTTTAAGCGCTTAATGATGTTCCTTTTCCGCCTGGCAGAAGCGAAATTGTGGAAGATAGAGGTGTCGCGGTCTCCATGCCGCAGCCAATTTGCTCTCCCTCTCTGTACCCAGAACATCTCTTCCTGTTCCAACAGGTTTTCAATCTTGACTGTGAGCTCTTTCATTTTCATTCTGTTCTCTATCGAAGACGGTTTGCGTGCCAAACTTTCGAATTCCCGTTGGGCCTTCCTGATCCGGTCTCTAGGCCCTTTGAGCACTTTTCTATCCCATACATGTAATTCTTTATGCACAAGGCCCAGTTTCTCTTTTGACTTTGGGCATAGCCCATTCTACATGGCCTTCTGCCAAGCACATCGGACAATGTCCTCTACCACCTCCTCACTTAGCCATCTTGCTTCAAATTTCATGTGTCTATTATTATTTTTTGGATATTTGCCAGGTGTTCTGTATCTAACAGAATAGGCCGATGATCAGATTTCCCTAGCTCAAGGTTTCAGAGCCCAGCTAAGGGATACATCTGCGTCCACATGCCATTAAAAACTACTCGGTCTAGTCTCTCCTTTAATCCACCTCGAAACCAAGTAAACTGATCTCCCTCATAACCCATATCCTCAAGCGAGCAGTCCACCAGAGCATCCTGAAATGCTTTCATTCTTGCTCGTGGTCTAGGAGCACCACCCTCCTTCTCCGAAGACACTAATATCTCATTAAAATCCCCCAACAAAACCCCTCGGGCCATTGCCTCGGCTGTGTAGATCTCGCAGAGTGTTCTAGGTCCTCTCTTTTTGGTCCCAACTAGGTTCCCCATAGATCCCAGTTAGGCGCGAGAGGTTCCCATTGTCCTCCTCAATATCAACATCGATGAAATCAGAAGTCGTAGTCCGGGAGTAGATCCTCACCTCCTTCTTCCAGACTAGCATTAGACCTCCACTTCGTCCATTGCTAGGAGCCACCAGGCTGTGGTCCAGCTTAAGTTTTCTCATCAGATTTTCTGCCTTGTCAACATCCAAATGTGTTTCAGACAGAAACAACACATCTGGGTTGTGCTGCCTCTGGACTGTTGGGGAACGTCGCATGGGAAACAAAAAATTTCCTACGCGCACGAAGACCTATCATGGTGATGTCCATCTACGAGAGGGGATGAGTGATCTACGTACCCTTGTAGACCGTAAAACAGAAGCGTTAGTGAACGCGGTTGATGTAGTGGAACATCCTCATGTCCCTCGATCCGCCCCGCGAACAATCTCGCGATCAGTCCCACGATCTAGTACCGAACGGACGGCACCTCCGCGTTCAGCACACGTACAACTCGACGATGATCTCGGCCTTCTTGATCCAGCAAGAGAGACGGAGAGGTAGAAGAGTTCTCCGGCAGCGTGACGGCGCTCCGGAGGTTGGTGATGACCTTGTCTCAGCACGGCTCCGCCCGAGCTCCGCAGAAACGCGATCTAGAGGAAAAACCGTGGAGGTATGTGGTCGGGCTGTCGTGGAAAAGTCGTCTCAAATCAGCCCTAAAACCTCCGTATATATAGGTGGGAGAGAGGGGACCTTGCCTTGGGGCTCAAGGAGCCCCAAGGGGGTCGGCCGAGCCAAGGGGGGGAAGGTCTCCCCCCCCCCCAAACCGAGCTGGACTTGGTTTGGTGGGTGGGAATCCTTCCTTCCCTTCCCACCTCCTCTTTTTTTTCCTTTCTCTTTGATTTTCCTTCCAATGCGCATAGGGCCCCTTTTGGGCTGTCCCACCAGCCCTTAGTGGGCTGGTGCGCCACCCTCAAAGCCTATGGGCTTCCCCGGGGTGGGTTGCCCCCCCGGTGAACTCCCGGAACCCATTCGTCATTCCCGGTACATTCCCGGTAACTCCGAAAACCTTCCGGTAATCAAATGAGGTCATCCTATATATCAATCTTCGTTTCCGGACCATTCCGGAAACCCTCGTGACGTCCGTGATCTCATCCGGGACTCCGAAGAACATTCGGTAACCAACCATATAACTCAAATACGCATAAAACAACGTCGAACCTTAAGTGTGCAGACCCTGCGGGTTCGAGAACTATGTAGACATGACCCGAGAGACTCCTCGGTCAATATCCAATAGCGGGACCTGGATGCGCATATTGGATCCTACATATTCTACGAAGAACTTATCGTTTGAACCTCAGTGTCAAGGATTCATATAATCCCGTATGTCATTCCCTTTGTCCTTCGGTATGTTACTTGCCCGAGATTCGATCGTTAGTATCCGCATACCTATTTCAATCTCGTTTACCGGCAAGTCTCTTTACTCGTTCCGTAATACAAGATCCCGTAACTTATACTAAGTCACATTGCTTGCAAGGCTTGTGTGTGATGTTGTATTACCGAGTGGGCCCTGAGATACCTCTCCGTCACACGGAGTGACAAATCCCAGTCTTGATCCATACTAACTCAATTAACACCTTCGGAGATACCTGTAGAGCATCTTTATAGTCACCCAGTTACGTTGCGACGTTTGATACACACAAAGTATTCCTCCGGTGTCAGTGAGTTATATGATCTCATGGTCATAGGAACAAATACTTGACACGCAGAAAACAGTAGCAACAAAATGACATGATCAACATGCTACGTCTATTAGTTTGGGTCTAGTCCATCACGTGATTCTCCTAATGACGTGATCCAGTTATCAGGCAACAACACCTTGTTCATAATCAGAAGACACTGACTATCTTTGATCAACTGGCTAGCCAACTAGAGGCTTGCTAGGGACAGTGTTTTGTCTATGTATCCACACATGTAAATGAGTCTTCATTCAATACAATTATAGCATGGATAATAAACGATTATCTTGATACAGGAATTATAATAATAACTATATTTATTATTGCCTCTAGGGCATAATTCCAACAGTCTCCCACTTGCACTAGAGTCAATAATCTAGCCCTCACATCATCATGCGAATTACATTGTAATAAATCTAACACCCATACAGTTCTGGTGTTGATCATGCTTTGGCCGTGGAAGAGGTTTAGTCAGCGGGTCTGCTACATTCAGATCCGTGTGCACTTTGCATATATTTACGTCCTCCCCTTCGACGTAGTCGCGGATGAGGTTGAAGCGTCGTTTGATGTGTCTGGACTTCTTGTGAAACCGTGGTTCCTTTGCTAAGGCAATGGCACCCGTGTTGTCACAGAACAAGGTTATTGGATTCAGTGCGCTTGGCACCACTCCAAGATCCGTCATGAATTGCTTCATCCAGACACCCTCCTTAGCCGCTTCCGAGGCAGCCATGTACTCCGCTTCACATGTAGAATCTACTACGACGCTTTGCTTGGAACTGCACCAGCTTACCGCACCCCCATTAAGAATAAATACGTATCCGGTTTGTGACTTGGAGTCGTCAGGATCTGTGTCAAAGCTTGCATCGACGTAACCTTTTACGGCGAGCTCTTCGTCACCTCCATACACGAGAAACATCTCCTTAGTCCTTTTCAGGTACTTCAGGATATTCTTGACCGCTGTCCAGTGAACCACTCCTGGATTACTCTGGAACCTACCTTCCATACTTATGGCCAGGCTAACATCCGGTCTAGTGCACAACATTGCATACATGATAGAACCTATGGCTGAAGCATAGGGGACGGAGCGCATATGCTCTCTATCTTCATCAGTTGCTGGGCACTGAGTCTTACTCAATCTCGTACCTTGTAAAACTGGCAAGAACCCTTTCTTGGACTGTTCCATTTTGAACCTCTTCAAAACTTTATCAAGGTATGTGCTTTGTGAAAGTCCTATCAGGCGTTTTGATCTATCCCTATAGATCTTAATGCCTAGAATGTAAGCAGCTTCTCCTAGGTCCTTCATAGAGAAACTTTTATTCAAGTAATCCTTTATGCTCTCCAAAAACTCCACGTTGTTTCCAATCAGCAATATGTCATCCACATATAATATTAGAAATGCCACAGAGCTCCCACTCACTTTCTTGTAAATACAAGATTCTCCAACCACCTGTATAAACCCAAATGCTTTGATCACCTCATCAAAGCGTTTGTTCCAACTCCGAGATGCTTGCACCAGTCCATAAATGGATCGCTCGAGCTTGCACACCTTGTTAGCATTCTTAGGATCGACAAAACCTTCGGGTTGCATCATATACAATTCTTCCTTAAGGAAACCGTTAAGGAATGCCGTTTTGACATCCATCTGCCAGATTTCATAATCGAAAAATGCAGCTATTGCTAACATGATTCTGACGGACTTAAGCATCGCTACGGGTGAGAATGTCTCATCGTAGTCAACTCCTTGAACTTGTGAAAAACCCTTTGCCACAAGTCGAGCTTTATAAACGGTTACATTGCCGTCAGCGTCCGTCTTCCTCTTAAAGATCCATTTGTTCTGAATAGCCTTGCGGCCCTCAGGCAGTACCTCCAAAGTCCACACTTTGTTCTCATACATGGATCCTATCTCGGACTTCATGGCTTCTAGCCATTTGTTGGAATCCGGGCCCATCATTGCTTCTTCATAATTTACAGGTTCATTGTTGTCCAACAACATGATTGATAAGACGGGATTACCGTACCACTCTAGAGCAGCACGTGGTCTCGTCGACCTGCGTGGTTCGACAGAAACTTGAACCGGAGTGCCATGATCACCATCATCAACTTCCTCCTCAGCCGGCGTCGCAACGACAGAGGTTTCCCCTTGCCCCGCGCCACCATCCAGAGGGATGAGAGGTTCGACAACCTCGTCAAGTTCTATCTTCCTCCCACTCAATTCTCTCGAGAGAAACTCCTTCTCGAGAAAAGCTCCGTTTTTAGCAACAAACACTTTGCCCTCGGATTTGAGATAGAAGGTGTACCCAACTGTCTCCTTTGGGTAACCTATGAGGATGCATTTTTCCGCTTTGGGTTCCAGCTTTTCAGGCTCAAGCTTTTTGACATAAGCATCACATCCCCAAACTTTAAGAAACGACAACTTTGGCCTTTTGCCATACCATAGTTCATATGGCGTCGTCTCAACGGATTTTGATGGTGCCCTATTTAAAGTGAATGCAGTTGTTTCTAATGCATAACCCCAAAACGATAACGACAAATCGGTAAGAGACATCATAGATCGCACCATCTCTAATAAAGTACGATTACGACGTTCGGACACACAATTACGCTGTGGTGTTCCAGGCGGTGTTAACTGTGAAACAATTCCACATTGTCTTAAGTGAGCACCAAACTCGAAACCAGATATTCACCCCCACGATCAGACCGTAGGAACTTGATCTTCTTGTTACGATGATTTTCAACTTCACTTTGAAATTGCTTGAACTTTTCAAATGTTTCAGACTTGTGCTTCATCAAGTAGACATAACCATATCTACTCAAATCGTCAGTGAAGGTGAGAAAATAACGATATCCGCCGTGTGCCTCCACGCTCATCGGACCACACACATCGGTATGTATGATTTCCAACAAGTCACTTGCACGCTCCATTGTTCCGGAGAACGGAGTCTTAGTCATCTTGCCCATGATGCATGGTTCGCACGTGTCAAGTGAATCAAAGTCAAGTGACTCCAAAAGTCCATCAGCATGGAGTTTCTTCATGCGCTTTACACCAATATGACCTAAGCGGCAGTGCCACAAAAACATGGCGCTATCATTGTTAACTCTAACTCTTTTGGTCTCAATGTTATGTATGTGTGTATCGCTATCAAGATTCAATATGAACAATCCTCTCACATTGGATGCATGACCATAAAAGATGTTACTCATAGAAATAGAACAACCATTATTATCTTACTTAAAAGAGTAACCGTCTCGCAATAAACAAGATCCAGATATAATGTTCATGCTCAACGCAGGCACTAAATAACAATGATTTAAGTTCATAACTAATCCTGATGGTAACTGAAGTGAAACTGTGTCGATGGCGATTGGATCAACCTTGGAACCATTTCCTACGCGCATCGTCACTTCATCTTTCGCCAGCCTTCGTCTATTCCGCAGTTCCTGTTTCGAGTTGCAAATATGAGCAACAGAACCGGTATCGAATACCCAGGCACTACTACGAGAGCCGGTCAAGTACACATCAATAACATGTATATCAAATATACCTGATTTTTCTTTGGCTGCCTTCTTATCTGCCAGATACTTGGGGCAATTGCGCTTCCAGTGACCCATACACTTGCAATAGTAACACTCCGTTTCAGGCTTAGGTCCAGCTTTGGGTTTCTTCGTCGGATTGGCAACAGGCTTGCCGCTCTTCTTTGAATTACCCTTCTTGCCTTTGCCGTTTCTCTTGAAACTAGTGGTCTTATTCACCATCAACACTTGATGCTCTTTACGGAGTTTAGACTCTGCGACTTTCAGCATCGCAAACAACTCGCCGGGAGACTTGTTCATCCCTTGCATGTTGTAGTTCAACACAAAGCCTTTATAGCTTGGCGGCAGTGATTGAAGGATTCTGTCAGTGATAGCCTCTTGCGGGAGTTCAATCCCCAGCTCAGCTAGACGGTTTGAGTACCCAGACATTTTGAGCACATGTTCACTGACAGACGAGTTTTCCTCCATCTTGCAAGCATAGAATTTATCGGAGGTCTCATACCTCTCGATCCGGGCGTTCTTCTGAAAGATAAACTTTAACTCCTGGAACATCTCAAATGCTCCATGACGCTCAAAGCGACGTTGAAGTCCCGGTTCTAAGCCATACAAGACTGCACATTGAACTACTGAGTAGTCCTCCTTACGTGCTAACCAAGCGTTCTTAACATCCTGATCAGCCGTAGCGGGTGGTTCATCTCCTAGCGCAGCATTAAGGACATAATCCTTCTTCCCAGCTTGTAAGATTAGCTTAAGATTACGAGCCCAGTCTACAAAGTTGCTTCCATCATCTTTCAACTTAGCTTTCTCTAGGAACGTATTAAAATTCAGGGTGCCTGACGCGTGAGCCATGATCTACAACACAAATATATTCAAAGTGGACTTAGACTATGTTCAAGATAATTAGAGTTTAACTTAATCAAAATTATACGCTAAACTCCCACTCAAAAAGTACATCTCTCTAGTCATTTGAGTGGTTCATGATCCACTTACACTAGCTCAAGTCCGATCATCACGTGAGTTGAGTATAGTTTCAGTGGTAAGCATCCCTATGCTAATCATATCATCTATATGATTCATGATCGACATTTCGGTCTCATGTGTTCCGAGGCCATGTCTGCACATGCTAGGCTCGTCAAGCTTAACCCGAGTGTTCCGCGTGCAACTGTTTTGCACCCGTTGTATGTGAACGTTGAGTCTATCACACCCGATCATCACGTGGTGTCTCGAAATGACGAACTGTAGCAACGGTGCACAGTCGGGGAGAACACAATTTCGTCTTGAAATTTTAGTGAGAGATCACCTCATAATGCTACCGTCGTTCTAAGCAAAATAAGGTGCATAAAAGGATTAACATCACATGCAATTCATAGGTGACATGATATGGCCATCATCACGTGCTTCTTGATCTCCATCACCAAAGCACCGGCACGATCTTCTTGTCACCGGCGCCACACCATGATCTCCATCAACGTGTCGCCATCGGGGTTGTCGTGCTACTCATGCTATTACTACTAAAGCTACATCCTAGCAAAATAGTAAACGCATCTGCAAGCACAAACGTTAGTATAAAGACAACCCTATGGCTCCTGCCGGTTGCCGTACCATCGACGTGCAAGTCGATATTATCTATTACAACTTGATCATCTCATACATCCAATATATCACATCACATCGTTGGCCATATCACATCACAAGCATACCGTGCAAAAACAAGTTAGACGTCCTCTAATTTTGTTGTTGCATGTTTTACGTGGTGACCACGGGTATCTAGTAGGATCGCATCTTACTTACGCAAACACCACAACGGAGATATATGAGTTGCTATTTAACCTCATCCAAGGACCTCCTCGGTCAAATCCGATTCAACTAAAGTTGGAGAAACCGACACTTGCCAGTCATCTTTGAGCAACGGGGTTACTCGTAGCGATGAAACCAGTCTCTCGTAAGCGTACGAGTAATGTCGGTCCAAGCCGCTTCAATCCAACAATACCGCGGAATCAAGAAAAGACTAAGGAGGGCAGCAAAACGCACATCACCGCCCACAAAAACTTTTGTGTTCTACTCGAGAAGACATCTACGCATGAACCTAGCTCATGATGCCACTGTTGGGGAACGTCGCATGGAAAACAAAAAATTTCCTACGCGCACGAAGACCTATCATGGTGATGTCCATCTACGAGAGGGGATGAGTGATCTACGTACCCTTGTAGACCGTACAGCAGAAGCGTTAGTGAACGCGGTTGATGTAGTGGAACGTCCTCACGTCCCTCGATCCGCCCCACGAACAATCCCGCGATCAGTCCCACGATCTAGTACCGAACGGACGGCACCTCCGCGTTCAGCACACGTACAGCTCGACGATGATCTCGGCCTTCTTGATCCAGCAAGAGAGACGGAGAGGTAGAAGAGTTCTCCGGCAGCGTGACGGCGCTCCGGAGGTTGGTGATGACCTTGTCTCAGCACGGCTTCGCCCGAGCTCCGCAGAAACGCGATCTAGAGGAAAAACCGTGGAGGTATGTGGTCGGGCTGCCGTGGAAAACTCGTCTCAAATCAGCCCTAAAACCTCCGTATATATAGGTGGGAGAGAGGGGACCTTGCCTTGGGGCTCAAGGAGCCCCAAGGGGGTCGGCCGAGCCAAGGGGGGGAAGGTATCCCCCCCCAAACCGAGTTGGACTTGGTTTGGTGGGTGGGAGTCTTTCCTTCCCTTCCCACCTCCACTTTTTTTTCCTTTCTCTTTGATTTTCCTTCCAATGCGCATAGGGCCCCTTTTGGGCTGTCCCACCAGCCCACTAAGGGCTGGTGCGCCACCCTCAAAGCCTATGGGCTTCCCCGGGGTGGGTTGCCCCCCCCCCTCGGTGAACTCCCGGAACCCATTCGTCATTCCCGGTACATTCCCGGTAACTCCGAAAACCTTCCGGTAATCAAATGAGGTCATCCTATATATCAATCTTCGTTTCCGGACCATTCCGGAAACCCTCGTGACGTCCGTGATCTCATCCGGGACTCCGAACAACATTCGGTAACCAACCATATAACTCAAATACGCATAAAACAACGTCGAACCTTAAGTGTGCAGACCCTGCGGGTTCGAGAACTATGTAGACATGACCCGAGAGACTCCTCGGTCAATATCCAATAGCGGGACCTAGATGCGCATATTGGATCCTACATATTCTACGAAGAACTTATCGTTTGAACCTCAGTGTCAAGGATTCATATAATCCCGTATGTCATTCCCTTTGTCCTTCGGTATGTTACTTGCCCGAGATTCGATCGTTAGTATCCGCATACCTATTTCAATCTCGTTTACCGGCAAGTCTCTTTACTCGTTCCGTAATACAAGATCCCGTAACTTATACTAAGTCACATTGCTTGCAAGGCTTGTGTGTGATGTTGTATTACCGAGTGGGCCCTGAGATACCTCTCCGACACACGGAGTGACAAATCCCAGTCTTGATCCATACTAACTCAACTAACACCTTCGGAGATACCTGTAGAGCATCTTTATAGTCACCCAGTTACGTTGCGACGTTTGATACACACAAAGTATTCTCCTAATGACGTGATCCAGTTATCAGGCAACAACACCTTGTTCATAATCAGAAGACACTGACTATCTTTGATCAACTGGCTAGCCAACTAGAGGCTTGCTAGGGACAGTGTTTTGTCTATGTATCCACACATGTAAATGAGTCTTCATTCAATACAATTATAGCATGGATAATAAACGATTATCTTGATACAGGAATTATAATAATAACTATATTTATTATTGCCTCTAGGGCATAATTCCAACATGGACATCCAGAAGCGAGCGCACTGCCGGGCCTCCTAAGAGTCCATGTCAGTTCCAGCTTAAGATTTTCACGATGTCCGGTCAGCCTCCATGTTAGAGGCCGCCGATATTTTATCATCTAGGGATTGTACGACTTCCAGACCATCAATTCTCAGTTTCTTCTTATTCATAGATTTCTGTGGTGTGTTGACCTCCTTGCCTCACGACGAGCTAGCTGAAATATCACTTCCTACGTTGCCGTCAAACTGATCAACTCTCCCTGCCACCAAGCCAGGTCCTGTGAGTAAAGGAACTCTAGACTCCCTTGGTTTCTGCACCAGATATGTAGCATTCCTTTTCCCTAGCAGAGTAGACGTGGAATCCATGTTTGCATTGTTCTGATCAACCTGTGCGTTAAAACACCAATGTCTACTTGGGTCATACACCTCAGTATCTGTCCCCATTGGTGGCTCATCCTTTTCCGACATATCGTTCACATCATGATCATCATCATTAGGGTGTGCATCCCCTTGTCCCCCAGTTCTTCCACCTCGTTTACCACGACCCCGTCCTCCCAATTCGTTGGAGTCCTCGGCAGCATTGTATCCACGGCCATTACCTCGTCCCCCTCGATCGCCTCCTCTTCCTCGGCGAGCAACCGTTATGAAGGGACCCCATTCAAACTTTGAGGTGTCATGCTCCCCAGTTCCACATTCCTCATACCAGTGTCCCATAACTCCGTAGGCATGACAAAAAATAGGAAGCTTCTCATACTTCACCAGGTATTGGTCTGTCACCCCTGATTTTGTGAAGCTCACCACCCGAGTCAACTTCTTACCCACGTCCAGTTTAACACGCAACCGGACAAACTCACCAACAAAGCCATTTGGTAGCGTCACTTGCACTTCTTGTACTTCACCTATTCTTCTTGCCACATTTTCAAGAAACTTCTTATTCTTCCGAACACCATCAGGCAATTTATGGATCCGACACCACGTCTCCAGCCTCTCCAGTTTAACTTTCTCTGGGTTCGAGAAACCATCGTACTCAGCCAGGATTAGGGCATATCCATTAGAATCCCAAGGTCCTTGGTGCATAGCTTTATTCCAATCAGCCAGGCAATTGAACTGAATCAAAAACAGGTTGGGGTTCATCCTTCGCCACATCACCGGTTGAGCAGGATTCCACGCCGCCCTCATATCAGCAATCAGGGCACTTTGGCTAAAGGTTTTCCCAGACAGCAGGCACCCGATGGCCAGCCACTTTGTTTGAACTTCTGGCGCATCCACCTCGTCTTCCCAGACAAGGTCATCGATCTCATCGTCCTGCAGGGTTAGCCGCGCAATCAGGCTGCTGGGATCCTCCTGCTGCGCCTTGGAACCATTTGCATCAGACAGATCAGCCATCGCAAGATTTAGATCACGTCGGGTCCTTGGAAAACCCTAAACCCTAGTTCCGAACCCTAACCACAGACACCAGAGAGATATCGGGCCGGGAAACAGAGAGGGTAAGGGTATTCACGGGGAACAAGCGATAATCGATCGGGGGGAACTCACGGCAGGGGTCGCCGGAGGACTGGAGAACCCTAGGTTAAACCCTAGGGGAAGGCTTTCTTGTGTAGCTAAGTTGCTGAGATTACCGAATCATTGTGGATTCAAACATGTTATCAACACTTGTCTACTAGCGAGAGCAAAAAGCAACAGAAAAAGAAAGAAGGGAAGGAGCGCTTGCCGTCGATGAGATGTCGCCCTAATTGTGTCCCAGTTAGTCTAATATTATCCATCATCATCTCGTTTAATTGTCTCCGAGTTGGTCTAATAGGAATTCTAGTTAAATGGACCTGACTAAATAGGTAAGACGGCAAATAGACTCACATTGTAGTGTATAAGACGTTTTCAATTGTTAAGAAATTGTTGTGAAAAGTATTTCATTGAGCCATAATTATGTTGGCGTTGGAGCAAGCCACCGGACTGGACCGCTCCACTCCGCTGCGGTCTTTTGAACTGAACTTCGTTGCCTTCCCGCGCACGAAACGAATGGGCGCTGTGTCGTGGGTCAGTTTTGGGACGGGGGGGGGGGGGGGGCAGCTCTTTCTCTCGGTATCGTTCACCACATGCCTGTGATCGATCTCTCTCAAGCTAGGTTTGGTATCGGTATCGGTGATGGAATTAGCCCGACCCAGCGATCAAATTCTTGGTGGGAATCATCAACTTTATAATGTTTTAATAACGGCTCACGCTTTTTTAATGATCTTTTTTATGGTTATGCAAACAGAGTAAGAAGGAGGAAGGGCCGAAGGCGGCTTACTAAGCGCCCCAAAGAGCTGCCGGAAGCGCTTGACCAACTACTTAAGGTACAGCATTAAGAGCATCTCCAACGGCAGCGCAAAAAATCCGTGCCCAATAAATTTTTTAGCGCGTCACTGTAGCAATTTTGAAGCGCGGGGACCGAAGCATCTCCAACAGCCGCGCGCTAGTGCGGCTCCCAATCCAGTCCGATCCAGCGGTCCCATCTGCAGCCGCTCAGAGTTTGCTGCGCGCGCAAGCCGACACACCAAATATGCTGCGCGCGATAGCGTTTTTAAACGCGCGCCCAGAAGTTTTTAACGCACGCAGCGTTTTGCAGCTTCTGTTGGAGCAGTCCGGCGCCTAAAAAAAATATTTTAACGCGCGGAGCAGTTTTTGGGCGCCTGTTGGAGATGCTCTAAGCACGGCGAGATCGCCATGCACGAGGAGGAAGAGATCCCAGTACAAGGTGTAACCTAGGCAACGAAAAAGAGGCCCGATACTTCAACTAAAGGAGCGACCTGTTGGTTCACCAAACCCCGACCCAGTGTCACACGTTCTCCAGGTCCGAAGGGATCCAGTGCCCAACTACCGACTCCTCCCGGAATTGCGTTATCGGTTGAATGTATGTAAATACTTTCTTCGTACCTAAATAATTATACTTCCTCTGTCTCAAAATAAGTATCTTAAGCTTAATACATTTTATACTAGAACTGGTATAAAATTAAGACCGTTATTTTAGAACAGATGGATACTTAAAAAGAAATATTCTTTAATTATAATTATTTAGATATAGAAGAAAATAATGAGCCGACATAGGATGAGAGCTGCGCGCTCGCGGCCATGCATGACATGGTCATGGTCACGTACAACTCGAGCAGCGTCTCGCTTTGCGCCGCTGCTGCTGTTGTTGCTGCACCGGCCTACGGCGGCGTAGCTCACCAGCTTGAGCAACGGGACGACACGTCATTCCCGCTCCACGGATCGATGGAGATCAGATCACCAACAATGGCCGTTTGGAGAATCAGCAGCGTTGCTTAATTTGCCTGCTGCTACATGGTCACGACCTCAGCCATCTTGTGGTGGATTTTTTCTTCAGCTTTTCTCGCGCTGATATCCACGGCTCTGTCCCCGCTTGTGTTCAAGATGAGCTGGCGACCAGCCGGTGTGGCCGGAGCTTCTTCAGTTCAGGACACACGCCGGGACAGCAGCAGGCCTACACGCTTTACAAGCAACAAGGATGCGCGTCTGCCGGCCGGGGGCAACGGCGGCGCCGCCCCGCGTGCGTGCATGCTCTCAGGTGCACTTCTCCCCTGCTCCAGTTAGCCGGCACCAGATCAGTTAACTCGGTCGGCTTTGGCCTTTGGGTTCTGTTCAACTTCCGACGCCGGAGGATGGGCGTCTGCCGGCCTGGTTATCGTGTACCCGCGTACGCATGCGCTTTACTTGCTACTTCCTTCGTCCCTACATAATTATAGCTCGAAAAAACTACTAGTCTAATTATTCTATAAATACAATTATTTAGAGGACGTTTGGATTCAAGGGACTAAAACTAATCTGATTAAAACTAGTCTCTTTAGGCTAAAATTTCAAGCACCCCTGACTAAAGAGAGGCTAAAACTAGTCTTGAGACTAAAATCTTTAGCCAGAGGTACCCCTACTAAAATGTGCATTATTCCACAAGTTCTGGATTGGAGGGTTTAGAGGATAATAAATGTTCATTAACTTGATTTTAGTATTTGGATCCAAGCATGGGTGAGACTAGCAAGTTTTAGTATCATTACTTTTAGTCATGTGATTAAAACGTATTCAAGCACCCTCTTAGGTATATACTCCCTCTGTAAATAAATATAAGAGCGTCTAGATCATTAAAACACCAGATCTAAGTTAATCCGGTCGGTCTTGGGTTCCGTTCCGCTCAACGCGTGCAGGATCGACCAACTCATAGCACTCATCATCGGTCAGCGTACCGGCAGCCAGTCAATCATGCAGGTCGTGCATCTTTTTCTTCTTCTTTTCTTTCATTTTTTTTCTTTCTTTCTTCTTCTTCTTCTTTTGAGATGGAGGAGGCCATCCATCTTGACGCTTTGATGGATGGATCTCTAGCATGGTCGCGATCGACTCATGACTCGCCTTGCATTGGACGAACAATGATTCCCGCGCCATGAACTGGACGAACAATGATTCCCGCGCCATGAACGACAATGTCCACATGCAAGGCTGGTCTTTCAAACTAGTAGGATTTGGACACAAGATCGTTTTATACGTCGTGGCTGGCCAAACTGTGCCCCTTGCCCACTTTGCAAGCAATGCCAGGAGTCGGCCACACATCTCCTTTTCCAATGCCGCTACACCACCTGCATTTGGAACCATATTCTTCCGTGGCTTGGCATGCTTCACATTCTCTACAGTGGTATGAGAGACGAGGGCTTCGGTGAAAGAATAGTGGAACGACAACCTTCAGATTCGCCTTGGATCCCCTAAGACGCTCGCCTCCTTCATGATGCTCATCTCGTGGGAGATATGAATGGAGCGTAATGCCACGGTCTTTGAAACACGGTCATCCCTTTCATGATTTAATCAGGAAGATCAAAGAGGAGGTGTCTTTTTCGGCCGTGGCAGGTGTGAAGCACATGCATATTGTAATGCCATGAGAGTAGACCTTTTAATTTGGACTATTCATTTCGGAGTCGAGACTCATTTGCACCCGGTCAAGCAAAAATACAAAACAAATTAAATAACTCCAAAAACAAAATTCATAATAGATAATTTGATGCGTGAGGTACGCTCTAAATTTCAAATCAATTAAACATATGAATAGTTCTCAGGAAAAAAATCAGAACAATACATGAACAGTAAACTTTTTTACATACATAAAATTTGTCTTTTTTATTGAGAGATACTCAGATGCCCAAATCGTCTAAATTTAGGAACCCATCTCATGCACCAAAATATCTATCATTCAAAAAAGTATTTATTTGAATTTTTTTAGTATTTGTTTTTGTTTTTTCCTATGCAAATGAGTCCGAACACCGAATCGATGATTTCTTTTATTTTTTCGTTTTGCGGCTCTTGTTCGAAACCTCCTTTCTTAATCAATAAATTGGCAAACCTTCTGTTTTATGTTACTAGGTACTAGGTCAAAGAATAAGACAAGCAACATGCGCCGTTTATCCGTACAGTGGATGATCAAGGGCTGTCGAATCGAATCGCGCGGCGTGGAAATGGTGCTCGCGGTGCTGGTAGGGGTCCGGCTCACACCTGCCGATGGCCTACAGGATTATAGGAGCTAGATAGCTCTGGGCGGCTGCTGGGAGATCTTGGACTTGGACTGTACATACAGCTGCTCCTACAACCTGTTTCTTTTTTCCATTTCGTGGACAGGGGTCAATTCAATTTCAACCCAACTAACCCACGCCTATGCAAGTTTTTTTCAAAAAGGAATAAATCTCATAGGCTTAAAATGAAACATCAAAAGGATACAAACATGGTGGACACACACACGGCATCTGCACAGTTAAAATGCACACATGCAACACTAAAACATGTATACACACATACCAACAACTAACAAAGTAATATAAGGCCAAAGATATATATAGACGAGGAAAAAAGTAACACAAAAACAATCAGATTTACGATCGGCAAAATCCTACTCCCTCCGTTTCTAAATATAAGTCTTTTAAGAGATTCCACTAAGAGTCTACATACGGAGCAAAATGAGTGAATCTATACTCTAAAGTATGTCTATATACATCTGCATGTAGTCTACTAGTGTAATCTCTAGAAAGACTTATATTTAGGAACGGAGGGAGTACATACAATATCTTGTGAGCTACGAAGCACCGATACGGCGACACTGATACGGCGATACGGGATACGGCAATTTCTAAAACAGCAATTCGGCGATACGGCAAGCATATATAAATAATAATAAAATAACATGCAACAAAAACTAACATAATAAATGTATGAGATGATAACAAAATACCGACCCACTGATTGCCTAATTACTTTCATACCTTATTGTTTCCAATTTAAAATATCACTATCATTAATGAATAATACGGCCAATCGGTCATATATTGTCACAGTATAATTTAGACTGTAATTTCTATTAACATGACAATATAAAATTAATAAATCTTTTTAAATTAAAAACTTGAGATTGTCAAATGACAAACATATATAAAGAGCAACTTTGGATTGCATGAGTGGACCAAATAATGAATTGCACAAGCAACATCCTTAACAAGCACTTTTATCCAACTACTACATTAGTACGGTCTACGTGCACTATCTATATGAACAGATCAACGATACATCAAGTCATGGACAATATACAACGGCGATACTTTGAGGATACGCGTATCGCCATTTCTTTTAAATTAAAAATGACGATACTTCGGGGATACCTGTATCGAAGGCGTATCTGAAGTATCGAAGTATCGGCGAAGTACTGAACGGCGATACACAAATTTCTAAAGTATCGGTGCTTTGGAGCTTGTGAGCACAAAGGCGCATGCAGATGCGTGCCTGGCTAAACTCGGTATCGAACCGTACGTAGTGGCCACGCAAGTTTCTATTCTTTCTGCTTACCAGATATGCACTCAACGTATACATACATACATTCAGGTACATGTACAGGCACGCAGCGCAACGCATGCATGCATGCATGCATGTCAGCTAATCAATCATTGGGTGCCTTGCGCTTAACTCTGACGCTAACGCGCGCAGCTTGATCGCATCAACAAGTAGCCACTTTTATAATTAGCAATGCTAGTTCCAGAACGTACAAACAGAATCAGTATAGGTGCATGTGTGTCAACAGAGGTCCGCCGATCGATCGATCGATGCAAACTTATAGCAATCTTATTACAGCTAATGACTAGAGCGCACGTTCGACGATGGATATACGATCCCTCTTGGATTCCGCCGCTCCACCAGCGATTAACCTCATGGTTTGGTAGCTAGCTGTAACGATGTATTAACTTCATACTAGCTCTAGTATAAAATTATACGTACTTCCTCCGTTTTTAAATATAATTTTTTTAAACATTTCACTAGTAGACTACATACGGAGCAAAATGAGTGAATCTACATTTTAAAACATGTCTATATATATTCGTATGTAATCCTTTAGTGAAACCTTTTACAAGACTTATATTTAGAAACGGAGAGAGTACTAAGCTTGAAACAGTTATTTTAGGACGGAAGGAGTATAGAGGGTAGCTGGAATCTAATCTCAACCCATGCATGTCGTGAAGGATCGACAGGTGGTGATTATGTTAAAGCCAAGAGGCAGCAGGTGAGTCCTAGAACGTGTAGCCCCAGTATTCTAATGATGCTCCCGTGTAGAAGCTGGTGGGCATGGATTAATCAAGGAGAAGCTACGGATCAACTAGCTGGGGATTATAATTAAGTAACTAGTAGGAGGATCAAAGTAGTAGATAGAGTAGGAGACGTACTCCTAATAGCACTTGTTAAGTGTGCTGCCAGCTGGGCTCCCTCCCTCCTAATCCTTTTGTTAGTCCCCTCAGCCGAGATCCATGAGCCCCATTGGCGCTGAGGAAGCGCATGATCGTCCATCAGGCAGAGAAAGCGTCCCAGCTGCCTGCCTTTGACTCGAATCCGATCTACAATCTCTGCTAGAAGAAGAAAGAAAGAAAAGCTAGCAACGTGCCTCCGACGCGCCCAATAATTGTGGTGCATGCACGCACGCACGCACGCATCTGCCGATGCATCCATCCGTGGAGATCGATGAATGGAATCAACGTGCACGTAGTGGTAGAGTATGTGATGTGGTTGGTTCGCTCCTTGTCACATTCTGTGTTCGGTGGCGACAGGTGTTGCAAAAATGCTTAAGGCGTTGGAAGGGAGATCGTATGTTCTGAGACAGGGCGGCAGCAACCTCGATAGTTCCTCCGTCTCTGTGGTAACATGCATGGCCCGACGGATTTTTTTTCTTTCCCTATTAGAACTTTCGATCTACTTCCTTTGTACATAAATAACTGTAATTAAGAAGAATTAATCTAGTTTTTTCCAACTATAATTATTAGATACGAAAGAAGTATTCATCATTAATAATAACAGCACAACGAACAACAGAATAAAAGTTATATTCAGATCCGTAAACCACCTAGCGAGGACTGCCAATATTGAAGTGAGTCGAAAACATGCCGCGGTCATCGCTCCTTCCTCGTCGAAGTCAGACAAAATTTGTTGTAGTAGACAGTCGGAAATTTTATCGTGTTAAGGCCCCGTAGAACCAGCATATCAGAACAACAACTGTCGTCGTTAAATAGTAGCATAGATCAGAATAATCCAGTTTAAAAACATATGAACGTTAAAAAAATGACCAGATCCAAAAAAATCCATCAAGGACAGATTTATGGAAGACACACCTCCACACGCATACAAATGATACTAAGGGTGTGTTTGGTTACTGTCATCAAGTGGAATGTAACGGGTCCATTCCGTTCCGAGGGGTCGTTCTCGTGTTTAGTTGGGTAGAGGAACCGGAACCAACTCATTCTCCAGAACGGCATATTCCCCCAAGATCCCGAATGCGCTGGTATCTTCAAATCGGAGGAACCACGCGGAACCGTCTTCGGCGCTGCCCTCTCCCTCTCCCTATCCAGCACCGCCCTCTCCCTCTCCGGCGCCGCCCTCTCCCTCTCCCTCTCCGGCACCGCTCTCTCCCTCTCCCTCTGCGGTGGCTCGAGGAGCAGGTGCGCGGCGGCCCGATCAGGTGCGGCGGTGGCGGCCCGAGTAGGTGCGGCGGCGGCTCGAGGAGCAGGTGTGGCGGCGGCGGCCCGAGCAGGTGCGCCGCCCTCTCCCTCTCCCTCTCCGGCGGCGCCCTCTCCCTCTCCCGAGCAGGTGCACCGCCCTCTCCATCTCCCTCTCCGACGGCGGCTCGAGGAGCAGGTGCGGCGGCGGCGGCCCGAGCAGGTGCGGCGGCGGCGGCCCGAGCAGGTGCGGCGGCGGCAGACCCGTTTCATTTATTGTTTCAACCAAACATAGAAACGTAACCTTGTGGAATGGAATGTCATGAAATCATTCCATTACATTCCATCTCATTCTTCAACCAAACACACCTTAAACGCACCATCGGAACGGAGCCAAGGCGTGAAAAATCATATTCCATCTTCAAAAAGCCGATCGATCATATACGAATACGAAACAACGAATCAACTTCCTCTAGAAAAACACAAGGGGCTGGTGGCCATCCAAAATGTTGGGTGTGGGTCGCATAGTAAAGCAATGTCCAGCTAGCCAGCGATGGAGGTCCATCTGCAGCTGCGTGCGTGCCTGCTTTCAGTAACGCGTGAACTCTCCTCCACGTAATGCCGTCCACACACATCGATCCGCGTCCCGATCGATCGCCGTCGTGCCGGCACGGCGCCAGACACAACGCCCGCCGCGACCGGTGCGTTGCCTAATCCACACGGTTAGCCAGCGTGCCGCTTGAATCGTCTACAAAACCAACACCATCATAAATTCATAATGCTCTGCTTCCCCTAAAAAAACATAATGCTCTGCATTAGAAGAACACACAAGATGGACTGGAAAAAGGAATGTCAAATATCTACTTAGCGTTAAATTTTTCAAAATGATAAATGCTACACGTGCTGCACGAAATAATACCGTCCTATATACAACTAAAATTGTCATCCGGAAAAAATAAAACCTAAGGAAACTAAAACTTGTCATCAAACAGAAAGTTGACATGCTTCATTACTAAAGTTGTCATCATCAGATAACTAAACTTGCCATTAGAAAACGTCAGGGTAAAATTGCTTCGTGCCACATGTACAGTACTTATCAGGGTTCAAAAAATTTAGGCATAGCAAATGGAACATTTTTGAATGGCCAATTATGTTTGCTGAGGATGATAAATTTAGTTGACGAGCATGACAAATTCATCTCAGATCTTTTTTTCGCCAGAAAATTGATGTGCTCACCAACTAAATTTGCCATCCTTGCACCAACATAAATTGCTATGAAAAGCAATCGGTTTGTCATACCTAAAGTCTGGTGTCGGATTTTAGCATTTCCAATAAATTTTTTGTAACAGAAAGCTATACCAAGTGGCGATCACAGCTAAAAAAACATACGACTAGGAAATAATAATATGTAAGGATATGCATATATTGGGGTTGTCTCTCTGTATTTCATGTACAATACGCTTAACGGAACATGTGTAATGTCTTAGTGAGAGGCCCCCTCCCCTGTTCTCCCCATCGTCCCCTCTTAACTCCTCCCACACCTGCCTCGCCCCCTTGTTTTTCGAAAACCAGCCAATTTTTTTTCTTAACTGGTCTAAATCTCTTTTCAATATACTTGTGGGAATACAAACATCCACAAGTTCACGAAACAAGAAAGGAGAAAAAAAATATAAGAAGAAACAAAAAATATATATTTGTGCAACGTGTCGACTCGAAACTTCTACCATGAGACGGAAATTTGATGACATCTAATCATAGCAATAACTAACCCTAACAAGTTAAGTCCATGGTAAAAAAAACGTCCTCTTTCACCGTAGGCAAGATGAACTCAATATTTCATTACAAAATCCCGTTGCTCAACTAGTTATCCTTTCCTTTGTAAAATGAAAAGTATTGGTTGCTTTGCCCTCTAATTCATTTCTGGTCACAATCTTCTTTAAAGGAGAGTCTCACCGTATTCTTTTTTAAAGGAGAGTCTCGTTGAAATCATGAATGCACATCAAAACGTGTCTTGGAAGCTAAGCCGTGTTTCAAGTGCCGTTTTTTTTTGTATCGGTCATGGTGGAGATGTATGATAACTCCGCACATAAATTGCTAATTTTGTAAAATGAATGCAACTACTAAAAGCAGAATTTGTCTTGTAACAAAATAAAGTACCCCTTGCATTTTGAACGGTGAAAGTAGTATTATTCATAAAATAAAATACCCCAACGGTCATGGTCAGGCGCAAAGAGGAGATCTGGATTATGGATATGCCATCGCAACGGTACCGGATAGGCCGAAACCACTATTTTGATCTTAATTGCGAATATTCATAACCAGGTAACGGCAACTTCGTTGGACCCAATTAAATTATGATGAAAGTATGTACTTACAAACTTATAGTCTTGTGTTGTAGGTGTTATGGATGCCATATGAGCAGGAGGGGGAATTCTCTCTTAACGAGGTGTGCATGCATGACCAACAACTCTGGTGGTGGAGGTGTCCAATGATATGCTTCTATGTTGTCGAGTGCCACTTCGCAGACTGTGGTGCCAAACATTTGGAAAAAGGAAAATATTCCAAAAGGAGGAGAGCCACAAGACAATCCATTATTTGCATGAGTGATCAAGCATTTATTTTAGATATCCAGTTGTGCATTAGCAAATACATTGTTTGATAATGCTTATACATTGTGCAAAATTTGTAGGTTTAAGTGAAGGAACAACCAATATGTTAAGAATTGGAAGAACAAGCATCATACTTGGGTAGAAATATGGAATGAAAGAGTTCAGGTAATGAAGACGGAGAATAGACCCCATAATGAGCGGGTATATGAGAAGTACCTGGAATGGCTTGCAAAGTGTTGCCACACAAGGAGTGTTCGAAGTTGCTGGCGGAAGACCCGAATGAGGATGCAGATGATTATGCTACCTTCAACGTGCAAGCGAGAGAGAATGATGGGACTCCACCTGAGTACACGCACCGGTACATGACCAAGTTGTAGGTTAATCAACCTACTTCCATTGCACTTGTGTATACTTGAAATATAATTGTTTTGTGTCTTCATGAATTGTAGGGCAGTGAATTACTGAGGTGTGTTAACTGTTGGATTACGTAGCATAAATTCAAAATTTTCCTACGCATATTCAGATCTTCCTATGGAGAGACCAGCAACGAGAGAGGGGTAAGAGAATCTTCATACCTTTGGAGATCGCTAAGCGGAAACGTTGCTAGAACGCGGTTGATGGAGTCGTACTCGCAGCGATTCCGATCTAGTGCCGAACAACGGCACCTCCGCGTTCAACACACGTGCAGCCCGGTGACGTCTCCCGCACCTTGATCCAGCAAGGAGGAGGGAGAGGTTGGGGAAGAACTCCAGCAACACGACGGCGTGGTGTCGATGGAGAGACGAGGTCTCCCGGCAGGGCTTCGCCAAGCACCGGCAGAGAGGAGGAGGAAGAAGAGCAGGGCTGCGCCGAGAGAGAGGGAAAAACCGTGTGTCTCAATGGCCAAAAGTGCCCGATATATGTAGGGGGAGGGGAGAGGGGGTGCCACCCCTAGGGTTCCCACCCTAGGGGGTGCGGCGGCCAGAAGGGGGGGGAGGGGGTGGCGCACCATCTGGTGGGCCTTAGGCCCACATGGCCTAGGGTTTGCCCCCCTTTTCTCTCCCTTGCGCTATGGGCTGAGTGGGGAGGCGCACCAGCCCACCTAGGGGCTGGTTCCCACCCCCACTTGGCCCACCTTATCTCCCGGGGTCGTTGCCCCCCTTCGGTGGTCCCCCGGGGCCACCTCCGGTGGTCCCGGTGGTCCCGGTACGTTACCGGTGATTCCCGAAACACTTCCGGTATCCGAAACCATCCGTCCTATATATCAATCTTTACCTCCGGACCATTCCGAAGCTCCTCGTGACGTCTGAGATCTCATCCGGGACTCCGAACAACTTTCGGTAACCTCGTATAACAATTCCCTATAACCCTAGCGTCATTGAACCTTAAGTGTGTAGACCCTACGGGTTCGGGAGACAGGCAGACATGACCGAGACACCTCTCTGGCCAATAACCATCAGCGGGGTCTGGATACCCATGGTGGCTCCCACTTGCTCCACGATGATCTCATCGGATGAACCACAATGTCAAGGATTCAATCAATCCCGTACACGATTCCCTTTGTCTGTCGGTATAGAACTTGCCCGAGATTCGATCGTCGGTATACCTATACCTTGTTCAATCTCGTTACCGGTAAGTCTCTTTACTCGTTCCGTAGCACGTCATCGTGTGACTAACTCCTTAGTCACATTGAGCTCATGATGATGTTCTACCGAGTGGGCCCAGAGATACCTCTCCGTCACACGGGATGACAAATCCTGATCTCGATTCGTACCAACCCAACAGATACTTTCGGAGGTACCCGTAGTGCACCTTTATAGTCACCCAGTTACGTTGTGACGTTTGATACACCCAAAGCACTCCTACGATATCCGGGAGTTGCACAATCTCACGGTCGAAGGAAAAGATACTTGACATTAGAAAAACATTAGCATACGAACAATACGATCTAGTGCTAGGCTTAGGATTGGGTCTTGTCCATCACATCATTCTCCCAATGATGTGATCCCGTTATCAATGACATCTAATGCCCATGATTAGGAAACCATGATCATCTATTGACTAACGAGCTAGCCAACTAGAGGCTTGCTAGGGACACATTGTGATCTATTTATTCACATATGTATTACTGTTTCCTGTTAATACAATTATAGCATGAACAATAGACGATTATCATGAACAAGGAAATATGATAATAACCATTTTATTATTGCCTCTAGGGCATATTTCCAACAGTCTCCCACTTGCACTAGAGTCAATAATCTAGTTACATTGTGATGTATCGAACACCCATAGCATTATGGTGTTGATCATGTTTTGCTCGTGGAAGAGGTTTAGTCAACGGGTCTGCAATATTCAGATCCGTGTGTACTTTACAAATATCTATCACTCCACTCTGGACATGGTCCTGGATGGAGTTGTAGCGGCGCTTGATGTGCTTCGTCTTCCGGTGAAACCTGGGCTCCTTGGCTATGGCAATGGCTCCAGTGTTATCACAGAAGAATGTCATAGGACCCGACGCGCTTGGAACCACTCCAAGGTCGGTGATGAGCTCCTTCATCCAAATTCCTTCATGAGCCGCTTCTAAAGCAGCTATGTACTCCGCTTCACATGTAGATGCTGCCACGACTTCTTGCTTGCTGCTGCACCAGCTCACTGCCCCACCATTCAACACATATACGTATCCGGTCTGTGACTTAGAGTCATCCGGATCTGTGTCGAAGCTAGCGTCGACGTAACCCTTTACGACGAGCTCTTCGTCACCTCCATAAACGAGAACCATTTCCTTAGTCCTTTACAGGTACTTAAGGATATTCTTGACCGTTGTCCAGTGTTCCGTACCGGGATCACTTTGGTACCTCCCTACCAAACTTATGGCAAGGTTTATATTAGGTCTGGTACACAGCATGGCATACATTAGAGAGCCCACGGCTGAAGCGTAGGGGACAGAACTCATCTTCTCTCTATCTGCTGCCGTGGTCGGCGACTGAGTCTTACTCAATATCATACCTTGCAAAACTGGCAAGAACCCTTTCTTTGAGTTTTCCATATTGAACTTCTTCAATATCTTGTCAAGGTATGTACTTTGCGAAAGACCTATGAGGCGTCTCGATCTATCTCTATAGATCTTGATGCCTAATATGTATGCAGCTTCTCCAAGGTCCTTCATCGAAAAACTCTTGTTCAAATAGGCCTTTATGCTCTCCAACATCTCTATATTATTCCTCATCAATAATATGTCATCCACATATAGTATGAGGAAAGCTACAGAGCTCCCACTCACTTTCTTGTACAGACAGGCTTCTCCGTAAACCTGTATGAACCCAAACGCTTTAATCACCTCATTAAAGCGAATGTTCCAACTCCGAGATGCTTGCACCAGCCCATAGATGGAGCGTTGGAGCTTGCACACTTTGTTAGCACCCTTAGGGTCGACAAAACCTTCTGGTTGTATCATATACAACTCTTCCTTAAGGTTCCCGTTAAGGAACGCTGTTTTGACGTCCATTTGCCAAATTTCATAATCATAAAAGGCGGCAATTGCTAACATGATTCAGACTGATTTCAGCTTCGCTATGGGAGAGAAAGTCTCTTCGTAGTCAACTCCTTGAATTTGTCGAAAACCCTTTGCGACAAGTCGAGCTTTGTAAACGGTTATATTACCGTTTGCATCAATCTTCTTCTTGAAGATCCATTTATTTTCTATGGCTCGCCGGTCATCGGGCAAGTCCACCAAAGTCCATACTTTGTTCTCATACATGGATCCTATGTCGGATTTCATGGCCTCAAGCCATTTGTTGGAATCCGGGCCCGCCATCGCTTCTTCATAGTTCGAAGGTTCACCGTTGTCTAACAACATGATTTCCATCATAGGGTTGCCTTACCTCTCTGGTGCGGAGCGTGCCCTTGTGGACCTTCGCGGTTCAGTAGTAACTTGATCCGAAGCTTCATGATCATCATCATTAACTTCCTCTTCAGTCGGAGTAGGCGCCACAGGAACAACTTCCCGCGCTCCGCTACTATCCTATTCGAGAGGGGGTGCAATTACCTCATCAAGTTCTACCTTCCTCCCACTTACTTCTTTCGAGAGAAACTCTTTCTCTAGAAAGGATCCGTTCTTGGCAACAAAGGTTTTACCTTCGGATCTAAGATAGAAGGTATACCCAATAGTTTCCTTAGGGTATCCTATGAATACGCATTTCTCCGCTTTGGGTTCGAGCTTTTCTGGTTGAAGTTTCTTCACATAAGCATCGCAGCCCCAAACTTTAAGAAACGACAACTTAGGTTTCTTGTCAAACCATAGTTCATACGGTGTCGTCTCAACGGATTTAGACGGTGCCCTATTTAAAGTGAATGCTGCAGTTTCTAATGTGTATCCCCAAAATGATAGCGGTAAGTCGGTGAGAGACATCATAGATCGTACCATATCTAATAAAGTGCAATTACGACGTTCAGACACTCCGTTGCGCTGCGGTGTGCCAGGCGGTGTCAGTTGTGAAACGATTCCACACTTCCTTAGGTGTGTGCCAAACTCGTGACTCAAATATTCTCCTCCACGATCAGATTGTAAACATTTAATTTTTCTGTCACGTTGATTCTCAACCTCACTCTGAAATTCCTTGAACCTTTCAAACGTCTCAGATTTGTGCTTCATCAAGTAGATATACCCATACCTACTCAAATCATCGGTGAGAGTGAGAACATAACGATAACCACCGCGAGCTTCAACGTTCATTGGACCACACACATCAGTATGTATTATTTCCAATAAGTCGGTTGCTCTCTCCATTATTCCTGAGAATGGAGTCTTAGTCATCTTGCCCATGAGGCACGGTTCGCATGTGTCAAATGATTCAAAGTCAAGAGACTCTAATAGTCCATCAGTATGGAGCTTCTTCATGCGCTTAACGCCGATATGACCAAGGCGGCAGTGCCACAAGTATGTGGGACTATCATTATCAACTTTGCATCTTTTGGTACTCACACTATGAATATGTGTAACATCACGATCGAGATTCATCAAAAATAAACCATTCACCAGCGGAGCATGACCATAAAACATATCACTCATATAAATAGAACAACCATTATTCTCTGACTTAAATGAGTAGCCGTCTCGCATTAAGCAAGACCCTGATACAATGTTCATGCTTAAAGCTGGTACTAAATAACAATTATTGAGGTTTAAAACTAATCCCGACGGTAGATGTAGAGGTAGCGTGCCGACGGCGATCACATCGACCTTTGAACCATTCCCGACGCGCATCGTCACCTCGTCCTTGGCCAGTCTCCGCTTATTCCGCAGTTCCTGCTTTGAGTTGCAAATGTGAGCAACAACACCGGTATCAAATACCCAGGAGCTACTACGAGCGCTGGTAAGGTACACATCAATAACATGTATATCACATATACCTTTAACATTGCCGGCCTTCTTGTCCGCTAAGTATTTGGGGCAGTTCCGCTTCCAGTGACCCTTTCCCTTGCAATAGAAGCACTCAGTCTCAGGCTTGGGTCCGTTCTTTTTCTTCTTCCCGGCATCTGGCTTACCGGGTGCGGCAACAGCTTTGCCGTCTTTCTTGAAGTTCTTCTTACCCCTGCCTTTCTTGAAACTAGTGGTCTTGTTGACCATCAACACTTGATGCTCTTTCTTGATTTCTACTTCTGCAGACTTGAGCATCGAGTACAACTCGGGAATGGTCTTCTCCATCCCTTGCATGTTGTAGTTAAGCACAAAGCCTTTGTAGCTTGGTGGGAGAGACTGGAGGATTCTGTCAATTATAGCATCATCCGGAAGTTCGACTCCAAGTGAAGTCAGACGACCGTGTAACCCAGACATTTTGAGTATGTGCTCACTGACATAACTGTTCTCCTCCATCTTACAGCTAAAGAACTTATCGGAGACTTCATATCTCTTGACACGGGCATGAGCTTGAAAAACTAGCTTCAGCTCCTGGAACATCTCATATGCCCCGTGTTGCTCAAAACGCCTTTGGAGCCCCGTTTCTAAACTGTATAACATGCCACACCTGACCAGAGAGTAGTCATCACTCCGCGTTTGCCAGACGTTTAGAATGTCCTGGGCTGCTGCGGGAGCGGGAGGGTCACCTAGCGGCGCATTAAGGACATAAGCCTTTTTAGCTGCTTCAAGGATGAGCTTCAAGTTGCGAACCCAGTCCGCATAGTTGCTACCATCATCTTTCAGCTTGTTTTACTCTAGGAATGCGTTGAAGTTGAGGTTAACGTTGGAGATCTACAATATTTATAAAGACAACTTTTAGACTAAGTTCATGACAATTAAGTTCATTTAATCAAATTAAGTATGAACTCCCACTTAAATCGACATCCCTCTAGTCATCTAAGTGATACATGATCCATGTTGACTAACCCGTGTCCGATCATCACGTGAGACGGACTAGTCACCATGATGAGCAACTTCATGCTGATCGTATTCAACCATACGACTCATGTTCGACCTTTCGGTCTCTTGTATTCGAGGTCATGTCTGTACATGCTAAGCTCGTCGAGTCAACCTAGGTGTTTCGCGTGTGTAAATTTGGCTTACACCCGTTGTATGCGAACGTTAGGATCTATCACACCCGATCATCACGTGGTGCTTCGAGACAATGAACCTTCGCAACGTTGCACACTTAGGGGAATACGTTCTCGAAATTTTAAGAGGGATCATCTTATTATGCTACCGTCATTTTAAGCAATAAGATGTAAAACATTATAAACATCACAATGCAATCATATAGTGACATGATATGGCCATTATCATCTTTGCTCTTTCGATCTCCATCTTCAGGCATCGCATGATCATCATCGTCACCGGCGTGACACCATGATCTCCATCATCGTGTCTCTGTGAAGTCGTCACGCCAACTACTACTATAGCTAACCGTTAGCAATAAAGTAAAAGTAGTAAGCACATGGCGTTGCATCTCATACAATAAATTAAGACAACTCCTATGGCTCTTGCCGGTTGTCATACTCATCGACATGCAAGTCGTGAAACCTATTACAATAACATGATCATCTCATACATCATACATGCAACATCACAACTTTGGCCATATCACATCACATGTCAAACCCTGCAAAAACAAGTTAGACGTCCTCTAATTGTTGTTGCAAGTTTTACGTGGCTGATTTGGGTTTCTAGCAAGAACGCCTTCTTACCTACGTGACAGCCACAACGATGATATGCCAAAGATATTTACCCTTCATAAGGACCCTTTTCATCAAATCCAATCCGACTATAGTAGGAGAGACAAACACCCGCTAGCCACCTTTATGCACGATGTGCATGTCTGTCGGTGGAACCAGTCTCACGTAAGCGTACGTGTAAAGTCGGTCCGGGCCGCTTCATCCCACAATACCGCCGGAAAAGAATAAGACTAGTAGCGGCAAGCAAATTGACAAATCATCGCCCACAAATTTTGTGTTCTACTCGTGCATAGAATCTACGCATAGAAAACCTGGCTCGGATGCCACTGTTGGATTACGTAGCATAAATTCAAAATTTTCCTACGCATATTCAGATCTTCCTATGGATAGACCAGCAACGAGAGAGGGGTAAGAGCATCTTCATACCTTTGAAGATCGCTAAGCGGAAGCGTTGCTAGAACACGGTTGATGGAGTCGTACTCGCAGCGATTCCGATCTAGTGTCGAACAACGGCACCTCTGCGTTCAACACAGGTGCAACCCGGTGACGTCTCCCGCACCTTGATCCAGCAAGGAGGAGGGAGAGGTTGGGGAAGAACTCCAGCAACACGACGGCGTGGTGTCGATGGAGAGACGAGGTCTTCCGGCAGGGCTTCGCCAAGCACCGGCAGAGAGGAGGAGGAAGAAGAGCAGGGCTGCGCCGAGAGAGAGGGAAAAACCGTGTGTCTCAATGGCCAAAAGTGCCCGATATATATAGGGGGAGGGGAGAGGGGGTGCCACCCCTAGGGTTCCCACCCTAGGGGGTGCGGCAGCCCCCCCAGATGGGAGGTGCGGCGGCCAGAAGGGGGAGGAGGGGGTGGTGCACCATCTGGTGGGCCTTAGGCCCACCTGGCCTAGGGTTTTCCCCCCCCCTTTTCTCTCCCTTGCGCTATGGGTTGAGTGGGGAGGCGCACCAGCCCAACTAGGGCTGGTTCCCACCCCACTTGGCCCACCTTATCTCCCGGGGTCGTTGCCCCCTTCGGTGGTCCCCCGGGGCCACCTCCGGTGGTCCCGGTGGTCCCGGTACGTTACCGGTGATGCCCGAAACACTTCCGGTATCCGAAACCATCCGTCCTATATATCAATCTTTACCTCCGGACCATTCCGGAGCTCCTCATGATGTCCGGGATCTCATCCGTGACTCCGAACAACTTTCGGTAACCTCGTATAACAATTCCCTATAACCCTAGCGTCATCGAACCTTAAGTGTGTAGACCCTACGGGTTCGGAAGACAGGCAGACATGACCGAGACACCTCTCTGGCCAATAACCATCAGCGGGGTCTGGATACCCATGGTGGCTCCCACTTGCTCCACGATGATCTCATCGGATGAACCACGATGTCAAGGATTCAATCAATCCCGTACACGATTCCCTTTGTCTGTCGGTATAGAACTTGCCCGAGATTCGATCGTCGGTATACCTATACCTTGTTCAATCTCGTTACCGGTAAGTCTCTTTACTCGTTCCGTAGCACGTCATCGTGTGACTAACTCCTTAGTCACATTGAGCTCATGATGATGTTCTACCGAGTGGGCCCAGAGATACCTCTCCGTCACACGGAGTGACAAATCCCAATCTCGATTTGTACCAACCCAACAGATACTTTCGGAGGTACCCGTAGTGCACCTTTATAGTCACCCAGTTACGTTGTGACGTTTGATACACCCAAAGCACTCCTACGGTATCCGGGAGTTGCACAATCTCACGGTCGAAGGAAAAGATACTTAACATTAGAAAAGCATTAGCATACGAACAATACGATCTAGTGCTAGGCTTAGGATTGGGTCTTGTACATCACATCATTCTCCCAATGATGTGATCCCGTTATCAATGACATCTAATGCCCATGATCAGGAAACCATGATCATCTATTGACTAACGAGCTAGCCAACTAGAGGCTTGCTAGGGACACATTGTGATCTATTTATCCACACATGTATTACTGTTTCCTGTTAATAAAATTATAGCATGAACAATAGACGATTATCATGAACAAGGAAATATGATAATAACCATTTTATTATTGCCTCTAGGGCATATTTCCAACATTAGCATAGCCAGTATAACGCTTAGTCATGGACCGAGAGTGGAATATCTGATAGTAGTCTTAGGGACACGATGTAGGTATGTGCTATTTAATAGAAAACCTCCATCCTTGTGCATTAGTTATTTACTAATTTAATATTTTTTGTATTGCATAAGTTTAAGAAGAAGTTTCACAAGATGGCAACTATGCTTTCTGGCCACAATGGTGGTGTCGCCAACGCCCATACACCTTCTACTAGCCACAATGGTAGATCTTGATGTCGTATGTACATGATGAAGAGATGAGGAGGAGGTACAACAAGAGGAAGATGAGTACAATGAAGAGGCGGTAGAGGAAGAGAAGAGGAGTGTGGTGTTGATGCCATGCACCTGCCATGGCTGACAAAACCCACATAACCCGGACCTCGAAAGAAAATTTGGAATCAGAAACTAACGGGTCGAGAGTATCCTGGATATCAAGTCTGAAATGAATGGCTAGAGATGACAAAGTGGGGAAGAGAGGAAGAAATAAGTGAGCTAGTCTACCACGACCTTGTGTATCTCGTTTGGTTGTTGTGATAAGCTGAAATGGTTGTAATGAACTAGTTTTATTAGGTTTTCGTGAACTTCTATATCCTAGAGGAACTTTTTTATTAGGTTTTTGTGAACTTCTGTATCCTAGAGGCTTGTTATGAACTAGATGTCATGAACTTTGGACTTGTGATGAGAATTATGTCATGAACTTGTCTATTTGTGGTGAATTTGTATTTGTGAAGTTGCCTTTGAAATGCTCCCTGTACTTGTGATGCACTTGTATTTGTGATTACTATTGTGTTGGCCTTGTATTTGTAATATTTGTTTTTATGAGTTTACTTTGGAATGCTCTTTGTATAGGGAGAACGTTAATGATCCTGGCGTTTTGCTTGTAGAACAGGGGAGGAAATACCATGAACCCTAACATTTAGCATATGCATGGAGGAGGAAACGCTAGACTTCTGAGTGTTTTTTCCTCTTTCTAGAGAGTAAACTCATATGTTGCCTCTGGTCGATGGGAAACGCAAGGCTTCTCGACGTTTTGGACTAGGGAAAACGCCCAAGACCATGGTTTTTGCCCCATATCTAGAGTGTTTCCCGCAACAAACCTCTCCCCTCGTTTCTTCCCGCCAACCCAGTTCAGTCCATTTCTTCCCGCCAACCATTTCCCTCCATTTCTTCTCACAAATCCTTGTCCTGCTCGTTGATTTGGTAGACCATTGGAATGGGGTTAGATACAATAATGTGTTGGAACGAGGAATTGCATCCTTGTAACTTCAGCCATTTTTCAACCTTTTCGGGGCAATCAATATTTTACTTACCCATTTGGCGGTCTCTAACGAATGCATCATAAAATACTTGTTAAGCTTGAAGAAGGTATGTATATTCCATTGTTGTAGTCAACGTACACTGTTGTGAACATTGTTAAAACATTCAACCATGTTGCTCGTCATGTTGCCCTATCTCGAACCTCCTTCATCATGAGCGTGAGTCCCATTTGTGTTTCTTGTTCAAATTCCTATTTAGGATTTCTTTTCCTTCCTTTTCACCATTTCATAGAGTACAGTATAGAGATAATCGAACACATCGATGGTGAAGGCCACACAAACATACATCCTTGCTGAGATCCTTGCTCTTACATACTAAGTAAAAGTGTACCACATAACGCCTCACACATCATTCGTGGTGGAGCTTTGGAAGCCTTGAAATAACAATGTTCTTTATCTTGAGTATGCCTTGTTGATGGTACAATATGATGCATACATACCTATCCCAACCACCTTGTCCTTCGCATGACCCATGAACCATTCTTAGTTGTCGTGTTGCTAAAAAGCCACCTAAGTAAATGTCACTAGCAACACTTTTTCATTGAAAGAATGTGTCATTACTATCATTAGTGCATCCTTGTATCCGTCGTTCAAAAAAGTACTCCCTCCGTCTCAGTTTACAAGTTTGGCACATATACCTAGGTCGTAAATTTAACCAACTTAATGAGAGACATATATAACAAAAAATATATCATTAAAAACTTTAGATGTTCTATTTTCTAATGATATAATTTTTATGTTAAACAATATATTTTATATAAGTCAAATTAACGATGTAGGTACACATGCATGTCTTCTAAACTATGAAGGAGGGAGTATCATCTCTAGACAAAACCAGCCAACAATCCTTAAATGTCGTGATGCATTCCCCATAACCATAGGACACGAGTGAGCGCTAGACTTAAGTTCGAGCGGTGAAAAATACTTACTCCGTATCTAAATCCTCTATTCTTAAATAGTTGCAACCCATTATTTATTTTTTCTTTTCATGCAACCATGCCACATCAAGTCATGCATGTAGTCATACGTTATAATTTATGCACTAATCTATTCATGCAACCATGCCACATCAAGTCATGCATGTAGTCATACGTTATAATTTATGCACTAATCTATTCATGCAACCATGCCACCTCGCCAAGCATGCATGTTAATTTTGTCTCACTTATTTTTATACGGACATACGCGTCATGTTACACATCTTTTTAGCATGACCTACATATAACTGTATGTTGTACATTTGGAGCCAGCAAACATATATAGGTCATATGCTACACATTTTGATTAAAAACAACACCCCGTTTGACTTCAATCCAATAGATTTTGCTTTCGACACAATATTTTATCACATAATTCATATACTTTATTGTTTTCAAAATATATCCTGAGAGCATCCTTAATTTGAATTTATAATAGTTTTAGTTTTCTAGCATCTATTTATGCATACATTTTAACAAGATTTCCGCATCAACGCGCGGACGTCATCTACTCCCTTCGTCCCAAAATAACTGTCTTAACTTTGTACTAGCTCTAGTACAAAATTGTACTAGGCTTGAGACACTTATTTTGGGACGGAGGAAGAAACTAGAAGTTTTCTTCAACTATAATAACTATTTAGGTAGAGTGAAAGTATGAGTGTAAGTGTCATGCAGCTGATTGTGATGTTTGGGCCGGGTCCCTACCGGTCATGGTCAGGCACAGGAGGAGATCTGGATTATGGATATGCCGCCGCACCGCACCGGCTCCCGGATACCAGGGAAAAGGCGGAGGTTGGGCTGTTGGTGTTGGTGTTGGCGGTGGTGGCGAGTAGGGGTACCACGCCAGCCACGCGCGGGTCGGCCACCCCCGCACCGGCAGCCTCCCCAACAAAACACCGCAGACCCACCTCCAGCGACAAACCAATGCCGCAGTGCTCCCCCTCCTCCTCCTCGTTCCCGCTGCCGGCCTCCTCCCTCCAGCTGGACGACGCGCGCCGCACCACCACCACCACCATGCGCTGACAGCAACGGCGCAACCCCATTGAGGGCAACACGGCACGGAGGAGGGCCGAAGCCTTTGCTCCCACGCTATAAAATCCCGAGCTTTCGGCCCCGGCGCCGACTACTGCCCCCGACCACGACTCCGACGCGCGCGCTCTGGTGTGGGTGTCGGGGCAATGCCGGAGGCGGCGACGCTGGATCCGGCGCCGCTGAGTGGGGATGGATATGGGGAGGAGGAGGAGGAGTTCCACGAGTCGCTGGATCGGATCCTCTCCTCCTCCTGCTCCTCCACCTCCGCCTCCGACGACGACGCCGACCTCCTCCTGCACCGCCGACGCCACCGCGGGAACGGTCACCACCAGCACCAACAGCAAGGGGCGGCGGACCCCGCGTACGACGTCTGGATCTCCGAGCCCACCTCCGTCTCGGAGCGCCGCCGGGTGCTGCTCAACCGCCTCGGCCTCTCCGCCTCCGGCTCCCTCCAGCCGCCCGCCTCCCCCGGCCGCGGCTCCATCTCCATCTCCTCCCCTCTCTCGCCGCCGCCCCGCTCCCGCTCGCCCTCTCCACCGCCGCCCGCCTCGCCTTCACCGGACGAGGCGGGCCCCGCGGAGGACAGCCTTCCCAGATCCGTCGGGCACGGGAAGCCCCCGCTGGCGCGGACCGCGAGCATTGGCGGGGGCGGGGAGCAGTGCCGGATCCGGAACCTGGACGACGGCACGGAGTTCGAGCTCGGGGAGGTGCACGAGGAGGTGGTCCGCGAGGTCGGCACCGGCCGCCAGCTCACCCTCGAGGAGTTCGAGCTCTGCCTCGGCCGCTCCCCGATCGTCCACGAGCTCATGCGCCGCGCCACCACCGCAGGCGGCGCCTCCTCCTCCGCCTCCGACCTCCCCGCGTCGTCCAAGCCCCGCAGGAAGTCTGGCGGGTGGCTGCGCGGCATCAGGCACCTGGCCGGCACCGTCGCCTACGGAGGGCGCCGCACCAGCGCCGATGTGAGGGACAGGGAGAAGGAGAAGAAGGAGAGGGAGGCGCGCCGCCTCAGCTCCGCCACCGACGACAGCCTCGACGGCAGCAGCTCGCGCAGTGCGGGCAGGGTCAAGGTGCGGCAGTATGGGAAGACCTGCAAGGAGCTCACCGGCATGTTCATGACACAGGAGTTGGCAGCGCACTCTGGCTCTTTGTGGTGCATCAACTTCAGCCTGGATGGACGGTACCTTGCCAGCGCCGGCGAGGACCGTGTGATCCATGTCTGGGAGGTGTCGGAGGGTGAGAGAAAGGGGGAGTTGCTTGGGGAAAATGCGGTTTCAAGAGAGAGCGGTGGCGGAGGCAGCCCGTTTGTTGCAGTTGCTGGAAATGGGTCGCCGGATGTGGCAATGCTGCCGCTCAACGGTGCAGACAAGGGCTTTGTGGAGAAGAAGAGGAGGCCAAGGGTGCAGAGCAGCCGGAAGTCTGTCGGTTCAGATCATCTGGTTGTGCCTGAGTGCGTGTTTGGGTTCAGAGATAAGCCATTTTGCTCGCTCCTGGGGCACGCCGCTGATGTTCTTGATCTATCATGGTCCAAATCTCAGGTACAGACCCTGTCTGATATTTAATTGAACTTTTTTGGCACTTTCTTAGACATTCCAAAAATTTAGAATCGACAGTTGCACTGCAATCTTCTTGAGAACAAAATCGAATGCTAATTTTCAGTATTGATGGTGTATGTATAATACGTCTGTAAAGACCGTGATCATCAGAATGACTAAAAATAAACCATGTACTATACGGAAAGTCACTTGCAACTTTTCACCTGGCTACACTAACTAGTTGGCAATAGGCCTCAGGATGCAACAATAGTATAATACTCCCTCCGTCCCAAAATTCTTTTCTTAGGTTTGTTTAGAAATGAGTGTATCTAAATACTAAAATGTGACTAGATACATTTATATCTAGACAAATCTAAGACAATAATTTTGGGACGGAGGGAGTACTGCTTAGTCTTACTTTTTCAGCACTTTGTTGGATATTCTGAAAATTTAGAATCAACAGTTGCACTGCAATCTTCTTCAGAACCGAACCAAATGGCAATTTTTAGTTTTGATGGTGTATAAGTATAATACAGCTGTAAGGACCGTGATCATTACAATGCTAAAAATAAACCATGCACTATATGGAAATCCACTTTCAACTTTTCACCTGGCTACATTAACTAGTTGGCAAGAGGCCTCATCATGCAACAATAGTACAATACTGCATCCTGCCAATTGAACCAAAGGCCTGTCCGGCTGTTGTGTGCTTCAGTATTGGCACTGTTGTAAGATTCACTTCTGTATTAGTGGTGAATCTGTTACAAGATCTAAACACTTCCATTGTGTCATTATTTTAATGCTCTGTAAACTGGAGGATAGCACTATTAGTTAATCCTTAGGCTGCAGATCTAAACATAGTTCAAATAGTTGTTTACACGAGATTAGACTATGGTTATGACCTGAAAACCGGATATCATTAATAAACTGGTGAAGAACACTAATAGTTGCATATGGTTGAAATTGGTCTGTTTATATTTGGTGAGTAAATGTTTGTCCTAAGGACAAATGCTTACCATTTGTATATGGCTTACATATCCCAAATGATGAGTACGTCATGTGGTTGCAGTTCTTGATCTGGCAAGCAGACAGTAGGCAGTCTTCCTGTCATACTATGCACGTCTCCCTCCCACATACAACATTGCACTTCCAACTTCTATCACTTGGCTGCACTAACTGGGCAATAGGCCTCACCGCCTCAGCATGCAACATTGCACTCCATCCTGCCGCTTGAACCAAAGGCTTGTCTGTTGCGTGCTTCAGTTTTTGCACTGCTGTAAGATTCATTTCTTCTGTATTAGTGGTGAATCTGTTGCATGCAATTTGATTTATCCATTGTGTCATTATTTAAATGCTCTGTAAACTGGTGAATAACACTATTACTTAATCCTTAGACTGCAGATCTAAAGATTGTTCAGATAGTTGTTTATACGTGATTAACTATGGCTATGGCCTGAAAACCGGATATCATTTTTGTAATCGATAAACTGGTAAAGAACACTGACGGTTGCATATGTTTGAAATTGGTACTAACGAGTACGTTTATATTCGGTGCGTAAATGTCTGTCCTAAAGAAAATGCTTACCATTTATATATAGCTTACATATCCCAAAGGACGTGTACAGCATATGATTGACTGTAGTTCATGATCTGGCAAGGAAGACAGTAGGCAGTCATAAACAATAGCCTTCCGGTCACTTCCCCCTCACACACAAAATAATTGATCTTCTGTGCATTTAGTAATATGAAACATAACATATTTGGACCCTACATGTTTGCAAATTAATACCAACAAATGCATCAGGAGCAAATTGACCTTCTGGGTCCACTGTGAGCTTTCTTTGGCATTCATGCATGCTGTATTTCTGCGTATTTTGGACACTGTCTCCTTTTGAATTCTCCCAGAAGCCATTTTGCATTTCCGTTAGCAGGGATGCCCTTTTGGTTCCCCGGAGCATACGAACAGTAAACTGTAAACATATATTTTAATATTTCAAAAAAATCTTAATTTCTTTTGACAGCATACATGTTCATATCTTCTATCTTCATGCAAAGTTTGGTCAAGAAATGACATAAGCTGTGATCTGGGCCCAAGGAAAAAAATGTGTTCTAAAAGGCCATTTTCAAAGCAGTATATTTGTTTTTTTGGGTACAGGCCACAATATTTGTATTTTATGTTTTATCATTGTATTTTGCAGACAACCAAAAGCACACAAGCAAAAGCACATGCCTATTTTCCCCCGATTCCTTTGACATTTGCAAAATTGTTTATTACACTGGGAGCATATTCTCCCGGGAGCCATTTTGCATTTCCGTCAGCTGTAGTTATAAAGTGACTTAGGTTTGATATGTTCACCATATGTATATGTATCTTGTCCTTTGCTTCGTGTTTGGCTTCCAATCGTGCAGCCTTGTCAGTATGGCTTGCGTTCAGATGTGTTCACCTTTCCAATATACAATTGTCATGATCAAGTCATAGTTGAATATAATCCATGCTGTTAACAACTAATTTTTTTATGTGAATAACTTCTTGAATACCTACAAGTACTTCTAATTGAAAAGGAAACATGATCAATATTTTTTCCTAAACTAAAGTAGCTAAGTCTGTTAAACAAAACCCAGTGTGGACTGACCTTTGTGGGGGCAGTTAAAATGAAAATTGTTAGGTAAAGGCACTAACCAGTTGTTTGTCTCATGCAGTACTTGCTTTCGTCCTCAATGGACAAAACTGTTAGGCTATGGGACATCACATCCAGTACCTGTTTGAAGACATTCTCACACACAGACTATGGTCAGTCTAGTTGCAGGATCATTTCTACTCCCTCTGTAAAGAAATATAAGAGCGTTTAGATCACTAAAGAGTGTTCTAAACGCTCTTATATTTCTTCACGAATGGAGTACATAACACCTTTTTGCCATTCACTATATGCTTGGTGGAACCAGACAATTGACTTCCGTCTGTGCACCCATTTTATTGTAGTGACTTGCATCCAATTCAATCCGGTAGACGATAACTTCTTCATTAGTGGGTCACTGGATGAGAAAGTTCGCATTTGGAATGTCCGTGATCGTAAGATTGAAGATTGGAATGATCTACATGAGATGGTTACCGCCGCATGTTATTCCCCCGGTGGACAGGTATAGGCATTTTCATTATGTAGTGAACATGTGCAGTGACCAACTGACAATGAAGGCAAATGAGCTTATGTTGTATTTCTCTGTTACTTTTGAAGGTTGCAATGGTCGGATCTCACAAGGGAAGCTGCCATTTATTTGATACAACTGGTATGCCACTCTAATTGTAGTTAAAGCATCTGTTTATCTTAGTTACATTTATCTTAGTTACAGCTAAGTAATAGTACCCTGATATAAAAAGTAGTCAGATGAAATAACCTTACCTAGTGTTCTCTTTGATCAATGAATGCAGAAAAGAAGCTTCAGTACAAAAGTCAAATAGATCTAAGAATCAGGAAAAAGAAGTCTGGCCAGAAGAAGATTACTGGCTTCCAGGTGCATAATTGCGCAGTTCATGCTTTATGGAACTTAATACTTTGTTTTCAAACACACGTGCTTAGCATTTTTAAGAGTTGGACTCTAAAATTCATATGTTAATGTGATGCCATCAGTACCACCTAAGTATCTGTGTTTCATGCAACAGTTTGCTCCAGGAAGCTCCTTGGAAGTCCTGATTACTTCTGCGGATTCAAGAATCCGTGTTGTTAATGGCGATGAGCTTGTTCACAAATTTAAAGGTAACATTTCATTCTCCCCCCATTGTAAATTGTCTATGATATGTTTGCTGGTAAAAATGAAGTTCTGTTTTGCACAAATCTAATGAAAAATCTCATTCTGTGTAATGTGATTTGATTTGTGCTGATCTGTTTCCCTTGGAGGGAACAAGATCCATATTTACGTGATCCGTAATACAGTAGTGTTAGTTTTCGGCGTTGCATTTAATTTGTGTTTGATATTTTCACCAGGGTTCCGCAATACTAGTAGCCAAATCTCAGCTTCTGTAGCTCCAAATGGGAAATATGTAGTCTGTGCCAGTGAGGACTCTCATGTGTACGTCTGGAGACATGACAACAGTTCCCACCCGAGCAGAAGCAGGAGTGCAGTTGATGTAACCAACTCGTATGAACATTTCCACTGCCGTGATGTAACTGTGGCAATCACATGGCCCGGTGCCGAAGCGCGTGGATCAATGGGGTGTCGCAGCAGCAGACACAGTGATTCGGATGGTGCAGTGAACTCTGTCCCTGAAACTCCTATACAAAACAACGAGCATGGATCGAATGGAACTGCTCACAGTCACAGATACATTGAGAGCCCAGTTTGCGAAGGTGGTGCAAGCACAAGCACCAGCAATCATCCAGTCGAAGCAGCGTCCCCATCATTGGCCGACGAACAATTACCGTCTGCGAAGAGCAGTCCTGGTCACAGTTCATCCGATCTTTGCATCGGAGCCATGGATGTCCAGCGCCGGTCCGCGTGGGGTTTGGTGATTGTCACCGCGGGACAGGGAGGAGAAATCAGAGTGTTTCAGAATTTCGGTTTCCCAGTTCAAGTGTAAAGCAAGCGTGAGAGTGGGGAGTTGATGGTCTCATTACTGTATAGATATCTGTAGTTCTTGAGCAGTTCACCTAGGATTTTAACTAGTTGAAAGTTTTTCTCCGTTTTGATGCCTTGAGAGCTCACTTTAAAAACCACACTATTCTTTGATACAAGCTTCTGTAATTGTGTGGTTAACGCCAATACATTTATCTGTTCATATCTTGGTTGTTTTCCTTATACAAGACTAGATACTGTCAGTTGATGGTGCAAAATATATATATGTCTGCTCCCCTAGTTTTTTCCTGCCAATGACCGATGTCCAACACGGAGCAAGATCTTTAACCATTGTACAGCGTTGGTGGCTGTGTGAACTGGAACAATCTTTATTCCACTGTAAATATAGTATGTGGGGGAGGGTCTGTCACGCTACCGATCTGCTGTAACCAGTAGGTGATTTGGCGGGGAGATTGCTCTGACTTGGGGTCGATAGAGAAGAAGAAAAGCAAGCAAACCCTAGTTACAGTACAGTAGATAGATGGGAAATCACTTTCTTCTTGCCTTCTCATTTCCATCTCATGGCTTATAAAGGGCCGGATCGATCTATACAGGCAAGTGAGGCTAAACAGTAACAGTTCACTTTTTGAAACGGAATAACAGTTCATTTGAAATACATCGTTGTCCGATGACTGACGAACCGTAACTTGCATATATATCTTCAGGTTCGTCAGTTAACTTTAGAAGTCGTCCGCCAGCTATCTTCATAGGATCTACTCTCTCCGTTCCTAAATATAAGTTTTTTTAAAGATCTTACTAACTACGTACGAAGCAAAATGAATGAATCTATATACATTCGTATGTAGTCTTCTAATGAAACCTTTTAAAAGACTTATATTTAAGAATGACGGGAGTAATAACATAACAATACCGCCCCACCTTAAGATGCAACTTCTCCACGACCACGAGGGGCCAATTCTGGAAATGTAGCTTGCAAGAATGGCAGATCTTCCCAAGTGGGCATCCAACCAGAGCCAGATTTCCCCAGTGAAATAGCCATTGTTGTGCTATAGGAGTATGGCTTTTCTGGATAATGTACTTGTCCAGAACAGCAAAAGGAGTGTGATTTTCAGCTGGCCGACTTCGGTGACTAGAGGAGGAAGGAGGGTTGCATTTTTGCCGAAATGTTTCTTGAGATGGCCAATGTGAAAAACTGGGTGTATCTTAGAATGTCAGGCAAGTGTAATTTGTATGATACATTCCCAATTTGTTCCAAGACTTTGTATGGGCCATAGTATTTAAATCTCAGTTTCAGTGATCCTCTCAGTCCAAAGGCCGTTTGCCTATAAGGTGGCGGGTGTCGTGTGCTCTTTCTCAAGGTGCCGTTGTTGGCATTTGTTTCTTCTTTGTTTTTTAGGCTTGATGTGCTGCACGCCCCAACAATGTTCTATATACGGTGTTAGTTGCTTTGGAATACAAAGCCGGGAAATCCTTTTTGGTCATTAGTAGCATGGGTCCCATGCTCAGCGTCATCGTTAGTTAATAGTAGCGCTGGTAAAAAGCAACGTACATGTATCTTATAGTAGTAACGTCGGTGTATCCACCCACCGCTGCTGCTATGTGGATCCCGTGGTCCTTCCCGGGTCGAACCATAATAGTAGCGTGATTCATGTACCCGACGCTACATGTAATCTATTAGCAGTAGCGTGTGTTATGGACCCACCGCTGCCATTAAAGTTAAATAAGGGCAGCTGGTGGGCCCCACATAACAATACGAATACTACAAGTAAGTTTCTTAGCAGTAGCACTCATACCGTGCTCCACACTATTGCTACGATTATCTTATCGTCTCCCCCGACCATCCGTTTTGCTCACTCTATCACTCTCACTCTCTCTCCCGCCTGCAAACCCGCCCGCGCTGACGTCGCCGACCTTGACCTCGCACTGACAATGGTGGGATCTCACAAGGGAAGCCGCCATTTATTTGATACAACCGGCATGCCACTCTAATCATAGTTAAAGCAATCCGTTTATCTTAGTTACAACCAAGTAACAGTACCCTGATATAAAGAGTAGTGAGATGAAATAACCTTACCTAGTGTTCTCTTTGATCGATGAACGCAGAAAAGAAGCTTCAGTACAAAAGTCAAATAGATCTAAGAATCAGGAAAAAGAAGTCTGGCCAGAAGAAGATTACTGGCTTCCAGGTACATAATTGCGCAGTCCATGCTTTATGGAACTTAATACTTTATTTTCAAACACACGTGCATAGCATTTTTAAGAGTTGGACTATAAAATTCATATGTTAATGTGATGCCATCAGTACCACCTAAGTATCTGCGTTTCGTGTAACAGTTTGACCCAGGAAGCTCCTTGGAACACCCGCCCGCGCTGCCGCCGCCGACCTCACACCACCATTGCGTTGTCCTCCCGTGTCATCGTCGGTATTTACCTCCCTTCCTCCTCCTCTCACCGCCCTCCTCCCTTCCTACTCCTCCTGCCGCCCTGCTCTCTCCTCGCTCCCTCCGCTGCCCATTGCCCTCCTCCCTTCTCCCGCCGCCCACCGCCCTCCTCCCTCCTTCTCTAACGACACGCCCTCCTTCCCCTCCTCCCCCTCTTCCCCCCTCCTCCAACTGCCCTCCTCCTCCTCTATCCTCCTGCCTCCCTCCTCCCACCTCTCTTTCCTACTAATTAGGTATAGAAATATTTAGGTATCAACGAGCAAAAGGGTCCGTGTGTTGCAACGGGATAAGAAAACTATATGGGGCAACCCTCTGATTTTTTACTTTGTATTCTCCTTTTGTTTTATTTCAAAACAAAGTCTCATTTTATATAAAAGAGTTTTATTTTAATCTTCTAAAAAATGCTCAAATTATTTTCATAGTTGGAGCATGATTTTAGAAGCCCAAAAGTATTTTTATTTTAGTTAATTTTTTTTTTGTGTGTGATATTTTGTTTGTTTAAACCCAGCCTTATTTAGTTGCGAGGCCTTTTATTTGTGAGAGAGGAGGCCCAACCCAGCTGGCATCTTGGGCCTTCTGCAGCCCAAGGCCCAGCCACCCCTGCCGCCACCGAACCCTAGCGCCAGGGGGAGAGCTCCCTCGCTCGGTTCCCTCCCTGCTCCTGCCCGGCCCCGCGCTCGTCTCCTCGTCGGGGCGCTTCACTCACGACGGCAGACGCTCCCGCAGCCACCCACGACCTGTGCCTGTTGTTCGCCTGCCAGCCGTCGGGGATGGACAGATCCAGGGAACTCCGATGTGGATCTGACCTTCCTTGCCCTCCTCGCCACGCCGGAGCCCTGCTGCGAAGCTCACATCGCCGGCCAGGACATGCGAGCTCTCTGCTTCTGCACGCACGCATGTAGACGAGCCCTAGATTCAGGGAGGACCGCGGGTTGATTTCGATAAACCTCAAGGTTTTTTTTGCAAAAAAGCCATGACGTACGACAAAAACGATCCGCGCTTTATTATTAGGGAGAGAATTCAGTAATAGAAATATTTAGGTATAAAATTTATTAATATACATTTTTAGTAAACAAATTTATGTATAGAATTTTTTAGTAAAATATTTAGTTATAGAAACATTTAGGTATATAAAATTTTCAATATAGAAATGTATGGAATGCTACATTAGATATTTTTAGGTATAGCAAACCAACCCGTGGTTGGATGTTTACGAGGACTGTAGTATCCTCTGCACATCACAGTTCAAATCCCAGATCTGACATTGGTGCTTGCATTTTCTTGGATTTATTTCAGGCCTTCCAGCGATGTGCGTTCAGTGGGAGGAGAAGTTTCCGTCGACTACGAAGGTGTTGGGATAGGATGTACGTGTGTGCGTTCATATGGGTGAGTGAATGTAAGCGTCTTTGATTTTACACTGCTAAAAAAATATATTTTTAGCTATCAAATTTAGTAATACAAATTTTTAGTAATCAAATTTAGGTATAGAAATTTTTAGTAAAAAAAATCAGTAATAGAACTTTTAGGTATAGAAAGTTTTCAATATAAAAATATATTGGAATGCTATATGGGAAATATTTAGCTATGAAATTTACCAATAAAAAATTGTAGTAAAGAAATTTAGGTACAAATGTTTCTGGTATTAGATTTGATGATCTAAATTTTTCACTCGGTGGAATATGCAGGATTCTAGTGTCGCTTCTCTCCCTGGAGTGACCATCGTCAGAGCTTCCTGTAATTCTTCTCCAGCCAAGTTGGTGAGCTAAAAGCCCACCTCCTCCTTCTCCTCCGCTCATGTCACTAAAAAAATCCGTTGAAAGCTAAAAGTCGAGGATATTTGGACCTAGATGTGTTGTCTGTTCGGCCATGTGTACGATTTTGCTAGAAACACCTTTGAGTGGCTTATGTTTTGCCAGAATGTTGATTTATTTTTGTTCCGGCGAATTTCAGACGCTTGATATGTCCTGTTTTTAACAAAGCTCATGCGGAAGTTTTTGTGGATTTCAGCAAGACTTTTGCTATGGAGTATGAAATATCGAGTGCCCGTGATATGCCGGAACAGGAATTAAACGACATCCCGACAAAATATAGGCCATTTTTGAATGTCATTACTCCATAAATGTAATGTTAATTGGCTGATGCATCTAGGATACACTTTCAGTCTGTCGGAGCTCCTTGTGTGACTTGCAGTATTTTTTGACAGAGGAATACCGACCGTTGGAGTGAGGGTCGCTTCCTCTTCCTTTTCTCGTGATACGTTGGTATAATGCATGAGAGAGGGAAATAAAGCGACCATCACCAACGGTCGAAATATCAGAGATGAAGAATCCTGACTGTTGTCGTGGGGGTCACTTCCTCCTTATTCCCCGTGCGCTAGACATCTTGGTAATGTACGTTGGGACGAAGGGAGGAGTGATGATCATCGACGGTCGAAATATCAGAGATGAAGAATCCCGGGTGTTGTCGTTGGGGTCGCTTCCTCCTTCTTGCCCGTGTGCTAGACATTTTGGTAATGCACACGGGGATGAAGGGAGGAGCGACCATCACCAAAGGTTGAAATATTAATGTGAGGAAGTGTTCACCATGAGATATGTGAGTTTTTCAAGGAAGACTCAGAAAGACCGAAAGTCAATCCATGCTTAATAGTTCCTGGTATAGTTGCCATCGATTTTTGATCTTTGAATCATGAATACAACAAATTTATAACGACGAGAGGATCCATGGATGCGATTGGTGCACCGACGACAGGGGTATATGCGACAGTTATCCTCACCTAGACAACAGTACGTCCTTCACCGTCAAGCTAAAGGTGGACTTCAAAATTATTACAGTATGTAAAGATGACAAGTATTTTTTTTTGTAATGAAGCATGACGGGTGCTTTTTTTTTTGCTTTAATTAACTTGTAATTTTATTTTGTATAATTCGACTAGTGCATTTCCTACAATGCATGACTCCATGTCTTGGACAAGTTCCATTTTCAAGATAGGAAGAGTACGGAGACTAAGAGAACTCACCTAAAGACAGACTTTTTCACTTTTGTTGTCAAGCTAAAAAATGCAGCAGATCACACATACTTTGGTTGTTCCGCTTGGAGAGCATTATGCAAGGTGTACGGGTTTCAGGATGACATGCAAATAACCTTCAATCTTGGTCATGATGATGATCATAATAATAGTATCGAAATTTGGGTGCACGTGGATCTCTTGATTCCAGTTCTACCTCCATGTGAGATTGTCAATTTTTTTAGTAATTTATATTGTTTATTAAAAAATATTTGATACTCACCCTGACTAAACTTATTTATTTTTAATTTTCATCTTATTTATCTTCTCCAAAAAATAAACGACAGATAGAAGACCAACCTACTATAATTATGGCTCCGAGCTTACTTGGTTAGAGAAAAATCATTCGATCTCATTTATTCAGGATGTTGAGAATCTTAAGAATAGTTTCATGATTGGCGACAGTTCTACCGGATACATGCCACTAGTGCGGAAGTTGAACTATTATAACATCACTTCAAACATCTTTGTAAGATATTTTTTTACTATCATGTCACTAGTCCATCTTTTGCATACAATCTTCTTAACCAAAACGAGTTTGCTAAATATGTTATTATTACTTATGTTCTTCAACAGGTACTCCCGTCAGAGACTATGCCTAACATGATGTTTAACAAAGGTGATTTGCGTATGGTTAGCTTACGGCCATTGCTGGTGAGTTACCCAGATACATACACAATATCTTGAAGGGAGGAAATCCTGAAAATCAAAGGATGGATCAACGCAATAAAAGCACCGAGGCAACTACTTGGAGACTATAACTTGCGCATTCCACAAATTGGAGATATGTTGATTTGTATTCTTCAAATAGGAGATGCATGAGTTCACCCTTTTATGTTGTTTTACCTAGGAGAGAGAAGTTGGTTCTAGGACGACGAGTTATGATAATGATGAGTTTTTATATCATTGGATGTTGAGTTATGATAATGAGAGAGCAGTAGAATGATGATGAGTTATTTAACTAGTATGTTAACAATTAGTTATTGTTGGTAACTTGTGATATGCCAGATGATGAGTTGTGATAATAGGATGATGAATTATGATAATGATGAGCTGTTATATCATTGGGTGTAAAAACCATGGGTTAGATTATAGTTGATGTATCCAATTAATCAAGTTGAATTAGTAGGACGATATGATGTTGGGACGGCACACAAGTGCTGGGGAACGTCGCATGGGAAACAAAATTTTCCTACGCGCACGAAGACCTATCATGGTGATGTCCATCTACGAGAGGGGATTTAGATCTACATACCCTTGTAGATTGCACAACAGGAAGCGTTAAGAAACGCGGTTGATGTAATGGAACGTCCTCACGTCCCTCGATCCGCCCAAGGTCAACTTGGATGAAACTTTAAAATCTATGCGTGTCTCCATGAATGAGAGCAAAGAAAGAACCGCCCCAATTCACGCTAAGCATGAATGGTTTAAAAGGGTGCGTTCTAGTGATGCAAATCACGAAGATCTTAAGGTGCTTGGTGTGACTTCTCTTGAATCTTTGTTTTCACGTGTCAAACCTATTGATTGAAGGGGCTGGATATGAATCCACTTTGGTTGAAAAACGCCCCAATGATTCGGAGTCCACCTATCTTGATGATAAAGGTGTGGAGAGTGGAGTAGAAGAAATCAAAATATTGGGTAGTAATGAAACTCCCACTTTGGATTTCAAGGAATTCAATTATGATAATTGCTCCTTGTTTGAATGCATTTCCTTGATGCAATCCATTGCAAACTCTCCACATGCTTATAGCCAAAGCAAAGCCTTTACCGCTCATATCGTAGATGCTATGATGAAATCTCTTGAAGAGAAACTCGAATTAGAAGTCTCTATACCTAGAAAACTTCATCATGAGTGGGAACCTACTATCAAAATCAAAATAAAAAACTATGAATACAATGCTTTGTGTGATTTGGGTGCTAGTGTTTCCGCGATTCCAAAGTCTTTATGTGATATTCTTGGTTTTCATGAGATTGAAGAGTGTTCTCTTAATTTGCATCTTGCGGATTCTACTGTCAAGAAACCCATGGGAAGGATCAATGATGTTCTTATTGTTGCAAATAAGAACTATGTACCACGAGTTTCTGTCTAAGTTTCTTATCTCCATATGTGGTTTTGGTAATTGATGACAATTCCTATGGACTAATGGTTGCCTTAAGTTATATTTATAGGTTTTTTCCATAGGCACTTCTTGAAGTCCATCTGTTGGGTTCAAGGAGTTTGTATGATGACCAAGGTGGTATTCAAGGTATTATCCAAAGGATGGTCATAGAGACACAAGGTTGATGAAGATCGTCATACAAAGAGTAAATCAAGATGGTCAACACACAACGCGTACAAGATGTACCGAGAGGGATCAAGTGATCCCATGGTATGGTAAGCATTGTCCAGTACGTATTTGTGTACTAACCCATGGTCTTTGTGAGAGTTCTATGTGGGGGTTAGGTGTGTTTCTATGGGCTTGCGTCTAGAGGAAGATCTCATACAACCCATGAAGGATGACGTCAAGTGGTGATCGTCATCAAGATTGCGGTGTGCAAGTTCAAGTGGATCAGCACGAAGATATCATTCTTGAAGCTTGCCGTCCATTTGGTGGCAATGGACTTGTGAAGATATGCTGAAGAGTGGCTCACCCATAGTGAGTATGGGGGAGCAATCAACTAGTCTTCATCAAGCCAACACAATCAAGAAAGGTGGTCCATCTTGAGGAAACCAAGATCATCATCATCTAGCTCAAGAGGATGAGGTGCAAGGTATAGGTTTGCCCTTGATAGGTTTTCTGTTTAGGATAGATTGCTGTACTGCCAAGGGGGGCTCTCAAGTAAGTAGCTTGATCGTATCGTTCGTTGAGAGCTCAAACAATTTGCATCCTTGCATCATACTTCTTGGTTCTTGTTTGGTGTTTCTCTTTGTGAGTTTTAGAGCTTATGGTCATCTTCATGACAAGCTCGAGTTCATCGAAAACGGAGTCCATATGCATCTACTATGATGTTTTCGATGTTGGAGTTTTTGTCGGTTCTTCATTCATAGAGGACTCACATCTCTATATCATTGGCATTTTCATATCTGCATGGTCTTAAGATTTCCAACAAGCTTGGGTTTGCTCGATTCGGAGCTCGTATGCAAAAGTTATGGCTATTTCAGTGGCGAGCGGTAGTACCGCTGGCCCTAGCGGTGGTACCGCTAGAGCTGGCGGTAGTACCACTGTCCAAGCGGTAGTAAAACCCCTGGTCAGTGGTAGTACCGCTCCAGGACTTTTGTACCGTCATCTTTGCGGTTGTACTACGTCGGACTTTTTGCGAAGACTTTCTTGGCGGTGGTTGGCCCGGTAGTATCTTTGCGCTACCATGGGCTCAGCGGTAGTACCGCTGCAGCCAGCGGTAGTACCGCTGGACTCGGGCTGTAAGTGGGGGTAACGGTCTGATTCCTTCCCCCACTATATAACGGGGGTCTTCTTCCCCCTTGGCCTTATCCATCCGTTGAGCTCTTGTTCTACCTCCATTGTTGACATTCTTAGAGCTTGCTAACTCTCAATCCCTCCAATGATTCTTGCTTGTTCTTGAGGGAAAAGAGAGAGGAGATCTAGATCCACATCTCCACCAATCACTTTCTCCTCTATGTGAGGGGAACCCCTTGGATCTAGATCTTGGAGTTCTTTGTGAGCTCCTTGTTATTCCTCTCATATTTATGTTGGGGAACGTCGCATGGGAAACAAAAATTTTCCTACGCGCACGAAGACCTATCATGGTGATGTCCATCTACAAGAGGGGATTTGTGATCTACGTACCCTTGTATACCGTACAGCAGAAGCGTTAGTGAACGCGGTTGATGTAGTGGAACGTCCTCACGTCCCTCGATCCGCCCCGCGAACCGTCCCGCGATCAGTCCCACGATCTAGTGCCGAACGGACGGCACCTCCGCGTTCAGCACACGTACAGCTCGACGATGATCTCGGCCTTCTTGATACAGCAAGAGAGACGGAGAGGTAGAAGAGTTCTCCGGCAGCGTGACGGCGCTCCGGAGGTTGGTGATGATCTCGTCTCAGCAGGGCTCCGCCCGAGCTCAACAGAAACGCGATCTAGAGGTAAAACCGTGGAGATATGTGGTCGGGCTGCCGTGGCAAAGTTGTCTCAAATTAGCCCTAAAACCTCCGTATATATAGGTGGGAGAGGGGGGGCCTTGCCTTGGGACTCAAGAGGCCTCAAGGGGGTCGGCCGAGCCAAGGGGGGAAGGTCTCCCCTTCCAAACCGAATCCAACTTGGTTTGGAAGGTGGAGTCCTTCTTCCCTTTCCCACCTCCTCCTTTTTTTTTTCTTTTCTCTTTGATTTTCTTCCTATGTTGCATAGGGCATTCTTGGGCTGTCCCACCAGCCCACTAAGGGCTGGTGCGCCACCCCCAAGGCCTATGGGCTTCCCCGGGGTGGGTTGCCCCCCCCGCTGAACACCCGGAACCCATTCGTCATTCGCGGTACATTCCCGGTAACTCCGAAAACCTTTCGGTAATCAAATGAGGTCATCCTATATATCAATCTTCGTTTCCGGACCATTCCAGAAATCCTCGTGACGTCTGTGATCTCATCCGGGACTTCGAACAACATTCGGTAACCAACCATATAACTCAAATACGCATAAAACAACGCCGAACCTTAAGTGTGCAGACCCTGCGGGTTCGAGAACTATGTAGACATGACCCGAGAGACTCCTCGGTCAATATCCAATAGCGGGACCTGGATGCCCATATTGGATCCTACATATTCTACGAAGATCTTATCGTTTGAACCTCAGTGCCAAGGATTCATATAATCCCGTATGTCATTCCCTTTGTCCTTCGGTATGTTACTTGCCCGAGATTCGATCGTCAGTATCCGCATACCTATTTCAATCTCGTTTACCGGCAAGTCTCTTTACTCGTTCCGTAATACAAGATCCCGCAACTTACACTAAGTCACATTGCTTGCAAGGCTTGTGTGTGATGTTGTATTACCGAGTGGGCCCCGAGATACCTCTCCGTCACACAGAGTGACAAATCCCAGTCTCGATCCATATTAACTCAACTAACACCTTCGGAGATACCTGTAGAGCATCTTTATAGTCACCCAATTATGTTGCGACGTTTGATACACATAAAGCATTCCTCCGGTGTCAGTGAGTTATATGATCTCATGGTCATAGGAACAAATACTTGACACGCAGAAAACAGTAGCAACAAAATGACACGATCAACATGCTACGTCTATTAGTTTGGGTCTAGTCCATCACATGATTCTCCTAATGATGTGATCCCGTTATCAAGTAACAACACTTGCCTATGGCCAGGAAACCTTGGCCATCTTTGATCAACGAGCTAGTCAACTAGAGGCTTACTAGGGACGGTGTTTTGTCTATGTATCCACACAAGTATTGTGTTTCCAATCAATACAATTATAGCATGGATAATAAACGATTATCATGAACAAAGAAATATAATAATAACTAATTTATTATTGCCTCTAGGGCATATTTCCAACAGTCTCCCACTTGCACTAGAGTCAATAATCTAGTTCACATCACCATGTGATTCCAACGAATCCAACACCCATATAGTCATGGGGTCTGATCACGTCTTGCTCATGAGAGAGGTTTTAGTCAACGGTTCTGAAACTTTCAGATCCGTGTGTTCTTTACAAATCTTTATGTCATCTTATAGATGCTACTACTATGTGCTATTCGGAAATACTCCAAATATCTACTCTACTATACGAATCCGTTTCACTACTCATAGTTATTCGGATTAGTGTCAAAGCTTGCATCGACGTAACCCTTTACGACGAACTCTTTAACCACCTCCATAATCGAGAAAAATTCCTTAGTCTATTTAGTTACTAAGGATAACTTTGACCGCTGATCAGTGATTCAATCCTGGATCACTGTGTGTACCTCTTAATAGACTTGGTGCAAGGCACACATCAGGTGCGGTACTCAGCATGGCATACTTTAGAGTCTACGGCTAAGGCATAGAAGACGACCTTCGTCTATTCTCTTTATTCTGCCGTGGTCGGGTTTTGAGTCTTACTCAAATTCACACCTTACAACGCAACCAAGAACTCCTTCTTTGCTGATCTATTTTGAACTCCTTCAAAACTTTTCAAGGCATGCATCTTGTTGAAACTTCCATTAAGCGCTTTCGATCTATCTCCATAGATCTTTGATCCTCAATGTTCAAGTAGCTCAATCCAGGTATTCCTTTGAAAACTCCTTTCAAACAACCTTGTATGCTTTACAGAAATTCTACATTACTTCTGATCCACAATATGTCAACCACATATACTTATCAGAAATTCTATAGTGCTCCCACTCACTTCTTTGGAAATACAAGTTTCTCATAAACCTTGTACAAACCCAAAATCCTTGATCATCTCATCAAAGTGTATATTCCAACTCCGACATGCTTGCACCAGTCCATTTAAGGATTGCTGGAGCTTGCATACTTGCTAGTATCTTCAGGATCGACAAAACCTCATGGTTGTATCTCATACAATGTTTGCTCAAGGAAACCGTCGAGGAAACAATGTTTTGACATCCTACATGCAATATTTCATAAATAATGCAGCAACTACTAACATAATTCTAACAGACTTTTAGCATCGCTACGAGTGAGAAAGTCTCATCATAGTCAACTATTTGATCTTGTCGGAAACATCTTTGCGACAAGTCGAGCTTTTCTTAATAGTGACTTATCACTATCATCGTCTGTCTTCCTTTTAAAGATCCATCTTTACTCAATAGTCCTATGACCATCAAGTAGTTCTTCCAAAGTCTACACTTTGTTTTCATACATGGATCCTCTCTCGGATTTCATGGCTTCCAGCCATTTGTCGGAATCTGGGCCCACCATTGCTTTCTCCATAACTCGTAGGTTCACTGTTGCTCAACAACATGACCTCCAAGACAGGGTTACCGTACCACTCTGTAGTAGTACGCGACCTTGTCAACCTACGAGGCTTGTAGTAACTTGATCCGATGCTCGATGATCACCATCATCAACTTTCACTTCAATTGGTGTAGGCGCCACAGGAACAACTTCCTGCGCCCTGCTACACACTGGTCGAAGTGATGGTTCAATAACCTCATCAAGTTCTACCACCCTCCTACTCAATTATTTCGAGAGAAACCTTTCCTCGAGAAAGGATCCGTTTCTAGAAACAAACACTTTGCTTTCGGATCTGAGATAGGAGATGTACCCAACTGTTTTGGATATCCTATGAAGATGCATTTATCCGCTTTGGGTTCGAGCTTATGATACTGAAACTTTTTCACATAAGTGTCGAAACCCCAAACTTTCAAGAAACGACAGTTTAGATTTCTCTAAACCTCAATCTATACTGTGTCATCTCAACGGAAATACGTGGTGGCCTATTTAAAGTGAATGCGGTTGTCTCTAATGCTTAACCCATAAACGATAGTGGTAATTCAATAGGAGACATCATAGCATGCACCATACCAAATAGTGTGTGGCTATGACATTCAGACACATCATCACACTATAATGTTCTAGGTGGCATAAACTGCGAAACAATTTCCACATTGTCTTAACTGCGTACCAAAACTCATAACTCAGATATTCATTTCTATGATCATATCGTAGACAGTTTATCCTCTTGTTACGACGAACTTCACTCCGAAACAGAACTGAACTTTTCAATATTTCAGACTTGTGATTCATTAAGCAAATACTCTAGTATCTACTCAAATCGTCATTGAAGTAAGAACATAATGATATCCACTACGTGCCTCAGCACCCATTGGACTGCATACATCAAAATGTATCACTTCCAATAAGTTACTATCTTATTTCATCTCAATGAAAACAAGGCCTTGCTCATGTGGTATGATTTGCATGTCACTAGTGATTCAAAATCAAGTGAGTATAAAGATCCATCAGCATGGAGCCTCTTCATGCAATTTATACCAACATGACTCAAGCGGCAGTGCCAAAAGTAAGTGGTATTATCATCATTACCTCGTATCTTTTGGCACCAATATCATGAACATGTGTAACACTACGATCGAGATTCAATAAACCATTGAAGGTGATTATTCAAGAAAATAGAGTAACCATTATTCTCTTTAAATGAATAATTGTATTGCAATAAACATGATCCAATCATGTTCATGCTTAACGCAAGCACCAAATAACAATTATTTAGGTTTAACACCAATCCTGATGGTAGAGGGAGCGTGCGACGTTTGATCATATCAACCTTGGAAACACTTTCAACACGTATCGTCACCTCGCCTTTAGCTAGTCTCCGTTTATGCCGTAGCTTTCATTTCGTGTTACCAATCACTTAACAACCGAACCGGTATCCAATACCCTCATGCTACTAGGAGTACTAGTAAAGTACACATCAACATCATGTATGTCAAATATACTTCTTTCGACTTTTGCCAGCCTTCTTATCTACCAAGTATCTAGAGTTGTTCCGCCTCAGTGACTGTTCCCCTCATTACAGAAGCACTTAGTCTTGGGTTTGGGTTTAATCTTGGGTCTCTTCATTAGTGCAACAACTGTTTTGCCGTTTCACGAAGTATCCCTTCTAGCCCTTGCCTTTCATGAAACTTAGTGGTTTTACAAACCATCAACTATTGATGCTCCTTCTTGATTTCTACTTTCGCAGTGTCAAACATCGCGAATCGCTCAAGGATCATTGTATCTATCCTTGATATGTTATAGTTCATCACGAAGCTCTCACAGCTTGGTGGCAGTGACTTTGGAGAACCATCACTATCTCATCTGGAAGATTAACTCCCACTTGATTCAAGTGATTGTCGTACTCAGACAATCTGAGCACATGCTCAACGATTGAGCTTTTCTCCTTTACTTTGTGGACAAAGAATCTTGTCGGAGGTCTCGTACCTCTTAACAAGGGCACAAGCATGAAATTACAATTTCATCTCTTTAGAACATCACTTATGTTCCGTGACGTCTCAAAATGTCTTCGGCGCCTTGCTTCTAAGCCATTAAGTATTTTGCACTGAACTATCGTGTAGTCATCAGAAACGTGTATGTCGGATGTTCACAGCATCCACAGACGACGCTCGAGGTGCAGCACACCGAGTGGTGCATTAAGGACATAAGCCTTCTGCGCAGCAACGAGGACAATCCTGTGCAAAGTTTGCTACTATCAACTTTCAACTAAATTTTCTCTAGGAACATATAAAAACAGTAGAGCTATAGCGCAAGCTACATCGTAATTCGCAAAGACCATTAGACTATGTTCATGACAATTAGTTCAATTAATCATATTACTTAAGAACTCCCACTCAAAAAGTACATCTCTCTAGTCATTTGAGTGGTACATGATCCAAATCCACTATCTCAAGTCCGATCATCACGTGAGTCGAGAATAGTTTCAGTGGTAAGCATCTCTATGCTAATCATATCAACTATACGATTCATGCTCGACCTTTCGGTCTCATGTGTTCCGAGGCCATGTCTGCACATGCTAGGCTCGTCAAGCTTAACCCGAGTGTTCTGCGTGTGCAACTGTTTTGCACCCGTTGTATGTGAATGTTGAGTCTATCACACCCGATCATCACGTGGTGTCTCGAAACGAAGAACTGTCGCAACGGTGCACAGTCGGGGAGAACACAATTTCGTCTTGAAATTTTAGTGAGCGATCACCTCATAATGCTATCGTCGTTCTAAGCAAGATAAGGTGCATAAAGGATTAACATCACATGCAATTCATAAGTGACATGATATGGCCATCATCACGTGCTTCTTGATCTCCATCACCAAAGCACCGGCACGATCTTCTTGTCACCGGCTTCACACCATGATCTCCATCATCATGATCTCCATCAACGTGTCGCCATCGGGGTTGTCGTGCTACTCATGCTATTACTACTAAAGCTACATCCTACCAAAATAGTAAACGCATCTGCAAGCACAAACGTTAGTTTGAAGACAACCCTATGGCTCCTGCCGGTTGCCGTACGATCGACGTGCAAGTCGATATTATCTATTACAACATGATCATCTCATACATCCAATATATCACATCACATCGTTGGCCATATCACATCACAAGCATACCCTGCAAAAACAAGTTAGACGTCCTCTAATTTTGTTGTTGCATGTTTTACGTGGTGACCATGGGTATCTAGTAGGATCGCATCTTACTTACGCAAACACCACAACGGAGATATATGAGTTGCTATTTAACCTCATCCAAGGACCTCCTCGGTCAATTCCGATTCAACTAAAGTTGGAGAAACTGACACCCGCCAGTCATCTTTGAGCAACGGAGTTACTCGTAGCGATGAAACCAGTCTCTCGTAAGCGTACGAGTAATGTCGGTCCGAGCCGCTTCGATCCAACAATACCGCGGAATCAAGAAAAGGCTAAGGAGGGCAGCAAAACGCACATCACCGCCCACAAAAAACTTTTGTGTTCTACTCGAGAAGACATCTACGCATGAACCTAGCTGATGATGCCACTGTTGGGGAACGTCGCATGGGAAACAAAAATTTTCCTACGCGCACGAAGACCTATCATGGTGATGTCCATCTACGAGAGGGGATGTGTGATCTACGTACCCTTGTAGACCATACAGCAGAAGCGTTAGTGAACGCGGTTGATGTAGTGGAACGTCTTCACGTCCCTCGATCCGCCCCGCGAACCGTCCCGCGATCAGTCCCACGATCTAGTGTCAAACGGACGGCACCTCCGCGTTCAGCACACGTACAGCTCGACGATGATCTCGGCCTTCTTGATCCAGCAAGAGAGACGGAGAGGTAGAAGAGTTCTCCGGCAGCGTGACGGCGCTCCGGAGGTTGGTGATGATCTCGTCTGAGTAGGGCTCCGCCCGAGCTCCGCAGAAACGCGATCTAGAGGTAAAACCGTGGAGATATGTGGTCGGGCTGCCGTGGCAAAGTTGTCTCAAATCAGCCTTAAAACCTCCGTATATATAGGTGGGAGAGGGGGGGTCCTTGCCTTGGAGCTCAAGAGGCCCCAAGGGGGTCGGCCGAGCCAAGGGGGGAAGGTCTCCCCTTCCAAACCGAATCCAACTTGGTTTGGAAGGTGGAGTCCTTCTTCCCTTTCCCACCTCCTCCTTTTTTTTCTCTTTGATTTTCTTCCTATGGTGCATAGGGCCTTCTTGGGCTGTCCCACCAGCCCACTAAGGGCTGGTGTGCCACCCCCAAGGCCTATGGGCTTCCCCGGGGTGGGTTGCCCCCCCCTGTGAACACCCGGAACCCATTCGTCATTCCTGGTACATTCCCGGTAACTCCGAAAACCTTCCGGTAATCAAATGAGGTCATCCTATATATCAATCTTCGTTTCCGGACCATTCCGGAAACCCTCGGGACGTCCGTGATCACATCCGGGACTCCAACCAACATTCGGTAACCAACCATATAACTCAAATACGCATAAAACAACGCCGAACCTTAAGTGTGCAGATCCTGCGGATTCGAGAACTATGTAGACGTGACCCGAGAGACTCCTCGGTCAATATCCAATAGCGGGACCTGGATGCCCATATTGGATCCTACATATTCTACGAAGATCTTATCGTTTGAACCTCAGTGCCAAGGATTCATATAATCCCGTATGTCATTCCCTTTGTCCTTCGGTATGTTACTTGCCCGAGATTCGATCGTCAGTATCCGCATACCTATTTCAATCTCGTTTACCGGCAAATATCTTTACTTGTTCCGTAATACAAGATCCCACAACTTACACTAAGTCACATTGCTTGCAAGGCTTGTGTGTGATGTTGTATTACCGAGTGGGCCCCGAGATACCTCTCCGTCACACAGAGTGACAAATCCCAGTCTCGATCCATATTAACTCAACTAACACCTTCAGAGATACCTGTAGAGCATCTTTATAGTCACCCAATTACGTTGCGACATTTGATACACACAAAGCATTCCTCCGGTGTCGGTGAGTTATATGATCTCATGGTCATAGGAACAAATACTTGACACGCAGAAAATAGTAGCAACAAAATGACACGATCAACATGCTACGTCTATTAGTTTGGGTCTAGTCCATCACATGATTCTCCTAATGATGTGATCCCGTTATCAAGTAACAACACTTGCCTATGGCCAGGAAACCTTGGCCATCTTTGATCAACGAGCTAGTCAACTAGAGGCTTACTAGGGACGGTGTTTTGTCTATGTATCCACACAAGTATTGTGTTTCCAATCAATACAATTATAGCATGGATAATAAACGATTATCATGAACAAAGAAATATAATAATAACTAATTTATTATTGCCTCTAGGGCATATTTCCAACAATTTCTCCATAGCTTTCGTTGTTGTGGAGGGATTTGAGTGTGAGGGACTTGACCACTTCGTGTGTTCTTGCCATTGCAATAGTTGCATCGGTTTGAGTTCTCCACGGTGATACGTGGAAGTGAGAAGTTGAGAAGCTTATTACCAAGGTTGTCAGAATCGTGATTCTGAATCGGATCGGAGCTCTGTTGGTAGGATCGTGAATCGTAGAATCATAACTACCAGGATCGTAGAATCTTAGATTCTATGAGCAAAATCGTAGAATCGGAGGGGCTAGTTTGGATCATAAAGTCGTAAGATTCTAAGACTTGAGTCGCGATTCTGACAACTTTGCTTATTACCTTTGGTACTTAGTACCCTAGATATTGTTCTTCGTGGATGCTTTGGTGTCCTAGAAGCTTGGTGGTGTCTCGGAGCTCAATCATTGTGGTGTGAAGCTCCAGGCAAGCGTCGGGGTCTCCAATTAGGTTGTGGAGATTGCCCCGAGCAATTTGTACGGGTACCGGTAACCACCCCCAAGGGTTGCCACGTGTACGGGTTCGGTGACCGCCCCAAGGTTTGCCATTTGTACGGGTTCGGTGACCGCCCTCAAGGGTCCCTTAGTGGAATCACGACATCTTGCATTGTGCGAGGGCGTGAGGAGATTACGGTGGCCTTAGTGGCATCTTGGGGAGCATTGTGCCTCCACACCGCTCCAATGGAGATTAGCATCCGCAAGGGTGTGAACTTCGGGATTGAAAGTGCATGCTATGCCCCTAATCGACTTTTGGTGTTAATGACAACACATACATAGGAAACTAATCCTATTTGTTGAGTGTATCTCAGGATGGCAAGTACTTTAGTAGATTGAGAATTATGTGCCAAAGGTGGTCTGAGAAGATCGGGATTTATATTTCAAGAAGGCTCAGGATTGAGAAAAAATGATGTAGACTATCCTTTTAAGTTTACTATTATTGAGTATAGGGATCCCACACTATTAAGAAGGGATCACAGTATTTGCGATAAACTTGCTCATACCACATCTTCACTATCCTACCCAATACCACATATTATCTACTCTGTTCCTATCTCAAAACAGGTCTATTGCCTCGGACTTCCGGCTCCCTCTGGACGTCCGGGGGCCGGACGGCCGGCAGGCTTCGGAAATCCGGAGACCTCCACCAGAAGTATTTGAGTCATATAACTCGGATTTCCGGCTCCCTCCGAACATCCGAGGGCCGGACGTCCGACCAGCTTCGGAAATCCGGAGCCCTGCACCAGAAGAACATGAGCTCTATAACTCGGATTTCCGGCTCCCTTCGGACGTCCGAGGGTCGGACGTCCGTCCCCTTTCGTAAATCCGGAACCTCCCACCAGAAGAAGTTGAGTCGAATAACTCGGATTTCCGGCCTTCTCCGGACGTCCGGTCGCTGTTCAATTCACAGTGTTTCCAGTCATAGCTACAGCCCTCGGACGACCGACCCCTGTCGGGCGTCCGACCCCTTGCGGACGCGCGGACTTCCGAGAACTGCCGGACGTCCGGACCCTGTGTGACTTAAAGTGTCCCCAACGGCTGTTTTACACTCCCCACTATATATACCCCTCAGCCACTTCGTGAGAGGGTGTTCAACACAGCTAGAATACATCCAAGAACACCTTTCTTCTCACTCACTCTTGTCTACACCAAATCTTAGATCCCAAGAGCATTTGTGAGTCCCTTTGAGTGTTGTTCCAATCAAAAGATAGATCGTCTCCCTCTCCTCCTTCCCACCAAAGTGATTTGTGATTTGAGCAAGTTTTGAGCAATCCCCGTGATCTTGTTACTCTTGGAGGTTGGAGACTCCTAGGCGGTAGGAGTCTTCGGAGAGGAATCAAACCATTGTGATTTCCCCCGGAAAGTTTGTGAAGGTTTGGAAGCCACCTCAAGGCTTACCACTAGTGGTTGAGAAACGCCTTCGTGGAGTTATCTCAAAGGTAGAATAGGGTGAGCCTTCGTGGCGTTGGTGTGCCCTCGTGGTAACATCCGCCCCTCTAACGGTGACGTAGCTTCCCTCCAAGGAAGTGAACATCGGGATACATCCTTGTCTCTCTTGGAGTTTCGGTTATTCCTAACCCTAACTCTCTACTTGTGTTAATCCTTATTACGTACTTGTATTTGATTATTGTTTACCGCTTGTCTTACTTCAATCTAAATAGCTTAATCCTTGTCGTAGCAATTATTAGGCCTACACTCATATTTCGCACTTTTGCCTAAAATTGCTAAGTAATTATTAAAATTTGGAACTGTACCTATTCACCCCCCTCTAGGTCCATCTCGATCCTTTTCAATTGGTATCAGAGCCTCGTGCTCTATTCTTGTGGCTTAACTGCCCTAGAGCGAGATGGACGGGGTTCCAGCTACGGTAGCTCGAGTGCAGAGGGATGGGACTTCCACGGAAGTCAAGTCTTTCACCTCTGAGGACCTGGAACGGGCCCTTGCCAAGCAAAAGGAGGAGCATGATGCTTCTCTTGAGGCCATGGTCCAAATGAGACTGGCATCACTAACCACGGGGACAACCACGTCCCCGAGGGCCTCAGGGCCACATGTGCACGGTACTTCATTTGGCCAACAACCTCCGGAAAGGAACCAAACCAGTGTTCCATGGCTTTATGCTAGATCTCAAATTGAGAAACCTAAGTACAATCCTGGAGGAAAACCTCCCTTGCTTGATGACAATTCCGATTTTGCTTTGTGGAGAGTTGGTATGCAGGATCATCTTAGGTACGCCAATGATGAGATGTTGGACATCCTCGAGCATGGGTACAATCCTGTAGATCCAAGGTGCCTCACTCCCAGAGAAACTTATGACAAGCATCTCAATGACACTGCGATCATGTGCATAAGAAAAGGAATGAATGACAAGCAACGGAGACCTTACATTCACATCACAAGTGCCAAGGAACTGTGGGATAGCATTATAAGGACCAAGACCGGTACCTCCACTCTTCGGCTTGCTCAATATGAAATTGCCAAGGGGAAATTACAGAATTTCTGTATGGAAAAGGGTGAATCTCCCAAGCAACTACTAGAACGGCTCATGACTCTCGCCACAGACATTGAGTCATGTGGCTGTGACAAGACGCAAGATGGTTTCAATCTGACCAAGAGATTTCTCGTGGACAAGTTACTTCATGCGCTTGCTCCATATCACCATCAAATGGTATGGGACATGAGGCAGCACCACGGGTTCAAAGAAATGACTCCAGATGACATCATATCCACTTTCCAACTATTTGAAGAGTCAAAGGCAAATGCAACAAAGCACCTTGCCATGCATGGCACTTCAACATCAAAGATCAATCTTGCTTTGAAAGCCAAGCATGAATGTGACGAAGAAGAAAGTGAAGAAGAAAGTGAAGAAGAAGAGGGTGATGATGAATACGAAGATGGTGATGATGTTGACTCTGATGAAAGCCCATCTTGTGAGGACATTGCTCTCTTTGTAAAGAAGTTCAGTGCAGGAAAATTCAAGGGAAGATTCCCAAAGAAGAAGGTAAGGAAATGCTACAACTGTGAGGAAACCAACCACTTCTCCAATGACTGCCCTTATGAGAAGAGAGAAGACAAACCAAGGTTTCCAAAGACCTTTGTAAAAAAGAAGTTGCCAAACCCTATGAACTCCAAGCTCAAGAGTACAGATGGAAGAGCAATGGTTGCACAAGAAGAATCAGATCCAAAAGATGTTGGTGGGGTTGCCGGAGTAGCTCAGGATACACAAAACACCTTGAGGCTAGTCAACAAAAGTGGTGATGTTGTTCACTACAACTATATGAAGGACTACAAGGGCAACACTCACAAGTGTTTGATGGCAAAGACTGCCATGGGAGACGAGGAAGACCAAAGCTCCCATGATAAGGTTAAGGTAACTCGACGGTTAAACTCCTTCAGTCTAGCTTCTACCCCATCTGATGAGTATCTTGATGCGGAAGATCACTATGAGGATAATGACTTAGATCATCCCATGTTTGCTAAAATAAACAAATTTATGTGTTCTCTTAAAGGAAAGAAGCTCACTATGTTTCACATACTTATGGAAATGGTGAGTAAGCACACCAATACCATCAAGGAACTCGAAACCCTCGTCACTGAGGAGAAGGAAAGAAATGAAATCCTTGAGCAGAAAGTCCTGTATGAGAAAGCACAAAATGATGCATTATGCTCAAAAGTAGGTGAAAACCTTGATAAACATGCTAATGATCTTGCCTCCTTGAAAAAGGCTGAATCTGTGTGCAAAGAGTTACTAAATGATAAAAACCGACTAGTGAACTCTCATGCTTCCCTTTCTAAGGACTGTGAGCGTCTATCCTTGTCTCTCAAAGACAAGGAAGAGAAACTCACTGTTCTTACAAAGAGCTTTGAGGCACTCAAGGTTACTTATCTTGACACTTTAGCTAAGGCCTACTCCTCACCTATTATTAATGTTGATACCTGCACTACTAACTCTAGTAGTGAACTGACATCTATCCTTGAGGAAAACTGTTCGCTAAAGGCACAGCTAGACAGAGGTCTCATGACATGTGCACAAGGACAAAAGACTCTCAATGAGATCTTAAGTCGACACAATGGAGGCCTTGCCAAGGAAGGGCTTGGGTTCAACCCAAGCACCGCCAAGAAAAGTGCATCTCCTCTCAAGTGTACCACTCCGCTTAAAGAAATATTTGTACGAGAGGGACACAAGGAGAAAGGTAATGTTGTGAGTGGGTCGGCCACTAGGGGTTCGCCTACTCACAACAAGACAACCGAATTCATGCCTCCATCCTATGTACTACGCAAATCAAAGGAAGGAGAGGTTTATGCTAAATTCATTGGTCCCTGTAATGCATTCCGATTCTATGCTATTTGGGTCCCTAAGACTCTTGTAACTAATGTGAAAGGCCCCATGACGAAATGGGTACCTGAAACCAAGTCTTAATTCGTTACAGGTTGTTTTCTCCGGAGGAGCCAAATGGGTGATCGACAGTGGATGCACCAATCATATGACCGGAGATAGTAACTTGCTCTATGACTTCATGCAAGCCATTCGACCATACATGAGCATTGTATTTGGTGGAGGGTCGAAAGGGCAGGTAATTGGGTTGGGCAAGGTGGCAATCACTAATGACATGTCTATTGCAAATGTCATGCTTGTCCAATCTCTTCAATATCATTTACTTTCAGTTCGCCAATTGGCTTCCGTCGGTTATGACACATTATTTGGACTAACGGATGTGAAAGTCTTTAAGAGAGACACTCTCGAAGTGGCCTTTGTTGGAGAGTTGGATGGCTACACGGTTGATTTCTCGAAAGATTGCACCTTCCATACAACTTGTCTAATGGCCAAGGCCGACATGGGATGGCTGTGGCATCGCCGGCTCGCCCATGTTGGCATGAAAAATCTTCAAAATCTCTTAAACGGCAATCACATACTTGGACTAACAAATGTATCTTTTAAGAAAGATCGTGTGTGCAGTGCATGCATAGCTGGGAAACAACATCAATCAAAACATCCACCCAAGAACATTGTATCCACTTTGAGGCCGTTAGAGCTCCTTCATGTGGATCTGTTTGGGCCTCCTTCATGGGCAAGTCTTGGAGGGAAAAAGTATGGCCTAGTCATTGTTGATATACATGGGTGTTCTTTCTCAAGTCCAAGGACGAGACAAAGATCACCTTCATTGATTTTGCCAAACAAGCCCAGCGGAAGTTTGACAAGGACATCAAGGCAGTAAGAAGTGATAATGGCTCTGAGTTCAAGAACTACACCCTAGAAGAATTTCTTAGTGATGAGGGAACTGAACATCAGTACTCCGCACCTTACACCCCTCAGCAAAATGGTGTGGCAGAGAGGAAGAACCGGACACGTGTGGAAATGGCAAGGTCCATGTTAGACGAATACAAGTCACCACATAGTTTTTGGGCTGAGGCCGTCAACACAACATGTCATGCATCAAACCAGCTCTTCCTTCGATCAATATTGGAGAAGACTCCATATGAGCTCCTAACTGGGAACAAGCCCAATGTTAAGTACTTTCGCGTGTTTGGATGCAAGTGTTTCATCCTCAACAAACGGGAACGGTTAGGAAAATTTCAATCCAAAACAACTGAAGGGATTTTTGTTGGCTATGGGTCAAACTCTCACGCCTACAGAGTCTACAACAAATCCACTGGATGTGTTATAGAAACCTGTGACGTGACGTTTGATGAATTTAACCGCTCCCATGGGGAGCAAGTTGATCTAAATGATGCAGGTGAAGAAGACTCCCCACAAGATATCTTAAACATGGGTGTAGGTGCACTTCTTCCCATGGAACAAAGACCCCATGATGATGATGAAGATGATGAGAGTATTTCTCATCCTCAAGACAGTTCACTGCCCGTACCTCCACAAGATACTAGCACACAGATCATGCCAGTTGTTGAGGATCAAGTGGGAGAACATGTCTCTCACTCTGATCACACTCAAGAACAAGTTGATCTTCAAGAGCTAGAGCAAAGTATGGGTATGTTTGATGATGAACCTCAACAGGTGCAACGCGAAGAGGAATATCTTCCTCCGCACATAAATGATCCATATGTTGAGGACGTTGATGATGGAAACGAAGTCGAACCTCATGAAACCCTGACCTCCATCATGCCATGTGTGGCCGGTCGTGTTGATATTGATCAAATCCTCACCGGCGTGTCGGAAGGTAGAGTGACTCGTAAACAATTAACAAACTTTTGTGCTCACTTTTCGTTTGTCTCTAGTACCATGCCACACAGGGTTCAGGATGCATTGTGTGACAATGACTGGCTCCTTGCTATGCAAGAGGAGTTAAACAGTTTTACACGCAACGAAGTATGGTCATTGGTAGAACGACCAACTGAGGAACATAATGTCATTGGAACTAAATGGATTTTCAAGAACAAGGAAGATGCGAATGGGACTGTCCTACGCAACAAGGCAAGGTTAGTAGCACAGGGGTACTCCCAAGTTGAAGGTTTGGACTTTGGTGAAACTTTCGCCCCTGTTGCTCGTCTTGAGTCCATTCACGTTTTATTGGCCTATGCTGCTTTCAATGGTTTTACTTTGCATCAAATGGATGTGAAAAGTGCTTTTCTTAACGGTCCTCTACAAGAAGAGGTATATGTATCACAACCACCTGGGTTTGTTGACCCTCACCACAAAGACCATCTATACAAACTTCACAAGGCTTTGTATGGCCTCAAACAAGCACCCCGTGCTTGGTACGATCATCTTAAGAAGTTCCTACTCGATGATGGATTTGTGGTGGGGGTGATCCATCCCACTCTTTTTACTAAGAGGGAAAATGGTGATTTGATCTTATGCCAAATCTATGTAGATGACATCATTTTTGGTTCTCCTAACATCCATTTATGCAAGAAGTTTGCGGCTTCCATGACCAAGACCTTTGAGATGTCACTCAACACGGACTTGAAGTTCTTTCTTGGTTTTCAAATACAACAATTTCAAGAAGGGATTTTCTTGTCTCAAAATAAGTACCTCAAGGACATTCTTGAAAATTTTGATATGACAAATGCTAAACCAATGAAGACACCCATGGCCACACATGTAGTTCTAAATGAAGACACAAACGGTATTCCTTTTGACCCATCTACTTACCGCTCCATGATTGGTTCGCTACTTTATCTTTGTGCATCTAGACCGGACATCATGTTAAGTGTAGGCATATGTGCTAGATTTCAAGCTTCCCCTAGGGAAAGACATCATACGGTGGTTAACATATTCTTAGATACCTTGTTCACACCCCAAAGTTAGGCTTATGGTACCCTAAGGATGCAAAGTTCGATCTTATTGGGTACTCCGATGCGGATTGGGCCGGTGACAAAGTGGGACGGGAATCCACTTCCGGTGCATGTCAGTTTCTTGGACGCTCCTTGGTAAGTTGGTCCTCGAAAAAGCAGAACTGTGTTTCTCTCTCCACGGCCGAGGCCGAATATATTGCAGCCGCAAGCTCTGCAACCCAACTGCTATGGATGAGGCAAACACTAAAGGATTATGGTATCACGTATCGAAACGTTCCTCTTCTCTGTGATAATGAAAGTGCCATAAAGATCTCCGAGAACCCCATTGATCACCCTCGCACAAAACATATTGATATTAGGTATCATTTCTTGAGAGACCATGTGCAAAAGGGTGACATTGATATTACCCATGTGGGTACCGACATGCAGCTAGCCGACATTTTCACCAAGCCACTTAGCGTAGCTAGGTTCTGTCAACTTAGGCGTGAACTTGGTATCTTGGAGCTTGACAACATAACTTGAAACCTTGCACACATACACACACTCACATTATGTTTGTGTCTTGATGTGTGCATGCATTTAGGGGGAGTGAGTCTTAATTTTCTGTTTTTGAGCTTACAAAGTACGCATAAATCAATTTCTGTCCACAAGTAGTATATGTAATGCTTGTAGGCAACTATGTTCGTAGTTTTTGTGAGAAAGCATGAAAATCATCATCTCATCATCAAAAATTCCAGAATCAGCCTCTGCCTCCTCCTCTTTCTCGGTCGTCCGACGTGTCTCGGACGTCCGGGGGCAAATCTCCTTCCGGTCGTCCGACGGCACAATCCTCTCCGGACGTCCGACGCGTGTCGGACGTCCGACGCATCGGGGCCTATAAATAGCTGGGCGCGGGGCTGGGCTTTGCCCTAGCCCTCACGCGCCCCCTTTTTCCCCTGCCGCCGCCGCCGCCAGCTCCAGGAGCACTCGCCAGCGCTGCCACTCCCGAGATCTGCCCGATCTCCTCCGCGTATCCTTCTCTTCTTCCTTTTCTTCCTCCGCGGGATCCGTCTATAGGTAGCTCCTCCGTTCCCCTCGCATTTGGTTCCCTCTCTTCCAAGTCCACATGTTCGTTCCTATGGTTTGACCATGTTCGTTCCTTATTTGGGATTTCCATCCGTGTAGGATATTGTGCACCATGCCCAAGACCAAGCACGCCGCTCGAAAGAACGTTGCTGGCTCATCCTCTCGTGCCCCTACTAGCACGGGGTCAGACTCGGATGGGCCACATCGTCCCTTCAAACGGACTGCCCGGCGTTCTCCGTCTCCACGGCTCCCCTCGTCGTCTGATGGTGATGACTCCGACTTCGAGGATGAACTTGCCTTCGAGGACCTTGCTGACCAGCGCGCCGATCGGAGGTCCAAGCCAAAGCCCGGGACTCGCAGGGCGTCCTACATGCCACCACCTCCTCCTGCTCAGCCCGCAGGTGAAGCTCGTCGCATCTCACTAGAACCCCATGCTACCTTAGGTCGTGCAATCACGAACTTCACCACACTTGCCAAGTCGTCTTACCTCACTTTCAGCCGCGACACTGATCAATACGATGTCGTACGTGACTCTACGGACTCACGTTTCCGCACACATGTCGAGGCAGACATTTTTACTACAGTCATAGTTCCTAAGGGTCTCTCTGTTCATCTTTACATAGATCTTGAGCATATTCGCATGCACCCGGCGAAATACCCGGGTGCCATTGAGCTTATTGAGGCATCGGGGCTTGCCGCCCCGTTTGCTTTTCATCGCGATTTTAATGTTGCTGCCATTCACCAGTTCTATGCCACATGCTACTTTTCTCCAAACCAGACTGTCAGCTGGATCACCTCTGACGTTCGCTTCACAACTTCTTATGATACATTTGTTGCCGCACTTGGTTTCCCCAACTCCGGCTTCAAAATACATAGGAATGATCCTAACCATGCACCTAAGTCCATTGAGGCGTGTGGGTATGTTCTTAAACCTCTCAGTGAGCTTGATGCGGATGAACGCATGAAGGATCTTAACCAGGTATCCATCTGGCGCTCACCTTACTTCATAATATTTCAGTGTCTCATCCGCACCATCTATCCCAAGATGGGTGATAAGGGCTCTTGTAGTGGCTATTGTATTGACATCATGTCTCACTTGTACGAGCACCCCAAGAGCAAAATTAATGTGCCTCACTTTCTATGGCATGATATTCGGCTTGCTACCTTTCAGTACAAGCGAGCCTTTCCTCATGCCCCCTTCATCCAGGCTCTTATTAATCATGTTGCTGATTTCTCTGTTGCTGTCACTCACACACATCGCAAGTGGGTCATTCCCGCTCACATGGCGGATAACTATGCTCCCAAGAAAGCCCCATCCTCCACATCCACTCGCCGCAGTGCTGCCCGGTCAGCCACCCCCTCATCTAGCTCCGCTCTGCTCGGTCGCATTGCCAAATTCCTTGGCAAGGCACATTCTGCTATGATGAAGGCCGTCTCTTTCCAGTGTGGTCAAACCCATGATGTGGTTTTTCGCCTAGTCTCCTCCAAGAATGCCCTCAAGGCTCGTCTGAAAGCCTCGGGCGCTCTTGATGTGAGTGATGATGAGGCCCCTCCTGCTGCTCCTCCTTCTGACTTCGGCTTCCCATCTGGTCCTGAGTGGGCTGATTTCCTTGACGAGGCTGGTGGCAGTGGCTTGCCTGACGATGCTGATGATGCTGATGAGCTCTGAGCGTCGTTGGTGTTGTTGGTGCCTCCCTTTTTGGTACTTGGTGCCAAAGGGGGAGTAATGTATCATAGTTTTTAGTCTTTGGAGATTTAATGTAATGGATAAACTCATGTATGGCTACTTATGGATGATTGTGATTTCTATGGATTGCTATGATATCATCATAGACTATTATGTTTTGCTCCACTACTTCTATGATGATATATTGTCTTTCTATGATGATCTATTATCTTTACATGATGATCCATTATATGTTTGATAAACACATTAAAAGGGAGCTCCGATATTTTATCATGCACATACTAAGGGGGAGCTTCGTACTAAATATCTCCTAGGCTATAATGTATGTTAAAACTTTTTGAGACCTATGTATATGTTGTCATCAACTACCAAAAAGGGGGAGATTAAAAGTGCATGCTATGCCCGTAATCGACTTTTGGTGTTAATGACAACACATACATAGGAAACTAACCCTATTTGTTGAGTGTATCTCAGGATGGCAAGTACTTTAGTAGATTGAGAATTATGTGCCAAAGGTGGTCTGAGAAGATCGGGATTTATATTTCAAGAAGGCTCGGGATTGAGAAAAGATGATGTAGACTATCCTTTTAAGTTTACTATTATTGAGTATAGGGATCCCGCACTATTAAGAGGGGATCACAAGTTTTGTGATAAACTTGCTCATACCACATCTTCACTATCCTTACCCAATACCACATATTCTCTACTCTGTTCCTATCTCAAAACAGGTCTATTGCCTCGGACTTCCGGCTCCCTCCGGACGTCCGACAGGCTTCGGAAATCCGGAGACCTCCACCAGAAGTATTTGAGTCATATAACTCGGATTTCCGGCTCCCTCCGGACATCCGAGGGCCGGACATCCGACCAGCTTCAGAAATCCGGAGCCCTGCACCAGAAGAACATGAGCTCTATAACTCGGATTTCCGGCTCCCTCCGGACGTCCGAGGGTCGGACGCCCGTCCCCTTTCGGAAATCCGGAACCTCCCACCAGAAGAAGTTGAGTCGAATAACTCGGATTTCCGGCCTTCTCCGGACGTCCGGTCGCTGTTCAATTCACAGTGTTTCCAGTCATAGCTACAGCCCTCGGACGACCGACCCCTGTCGGGCGTCCGACCCCTTGCGGACGCCCGGACTTCCGAGAACTGCCGGACGTCCGGACCCTGTGTGACTTAAAGTGTCCCCAACGGCTGTTTTACACTCCCCACTATATATACCCCTCAGCCACTTCGTGAGAGGGTGTTCAACACAGCTAGAATACATCCAAGAACACCTTTCTTCTCACTCACTCTTGTTTACACCAAATCTTAGATCCCAAGAGCATTTGTGAGTCCCTTTGAGTGTTGTTCCAATCAAAAGATAGATCGTCTCCCTCTCCTCCTTCCCACCAAAGTGATTTGTGATTTGAGCAAGTTTTGAGCAATCCCCGTGATCTTGTTACTCTTGGAGGTTGGAGACTCCTAGGCGGTAGGAGTCTTCGGAGAGGAATCAAACCATTGTGATTTCCCCCGGAAAGTTTGTGAAGGTTTGGAAGCCACCTCAAGGCTTACCACTAGTGGTTGAGAAACGCCTTCGTGGAGTTATCTCAAAGGGAGAATAGGGTGAGCCTTCGTGGCGTTGGTGTGCCTTCGTGGTAACATCCGCCCCTCTAACGGTGACGTAGCTTCCCTCCAAGGAAGTGAACATCGGGATACATCCTTGTCTCTCTTGGAGTTTCGGTTATTCCTAACCCTAACTCTCTACTTGTGTTAATCCTTATTACGTACTTGTATTTGATTATTGTTTACCGCTTGTCTTACTTCACTCTAAATAGCTTACTCCTTGTCGTAGCAATTATTAGGCCTACACTCATATTCCGTACTTTTGCCTAAAATTGCTAAGTAATTATTAAAATTTGGAACTGTACCTATTCACCCCCCTCTAGGTCCATCTCGATCCTTTTCACGGATACATCATTGTCTCCCCGTGCCTCGGTTATCTCTTACCCGAACCTTTTACTTATGCACTTTACTTTGTGATAGACATATTGTTTATTGTAATATATCTTGCTATCACTTAGTTGTTTATCTTGCTTAGCATAAGTTGTTGGTGCACATAGGTGAGCCTAGTTGTTTGTAGGTTTTGTGCTTGACAAATTAAACGTTAGTTTTATTCCGCATTTGTTCAAGCCTAAACCTTAATTATTTTAAAGCGCCTATTCACCCCCCCTCTAGGCGACATCCACGTCCTTTCAGTATATAAAACATCCAAAGTTGACAAGATAACAACATGAAACTATCAAAAATTATAGATACGTTTGAGACGTATCAAGCAGTCTCAAACGTATCTATAATTTTTGATGGTTTCATGGTGTTATCTTGTCAACTTTGGATGTTTTATATACCTTTTATATCTTTTTTGGGACTAACTTATTAATTCAGTGCCAAGTGCTAGTTCCTATTTTTTCTCTGTTTTTTACTCTTTTCAGATCTGATTTTGGAACGGAGTCCAAAGGGAATAAAATCCCCGAAATGATTTTTTTCCAAAACAGAAGAAGATCGGGGGACTTGAGGGCCAAGGCAGGAGGCCCAGAGGGAGCCCACAAGCCCTGACACCGCGGCCAGGGGGGGCGACCAGGCTTGTGGCCTCCCTGGCACTCCCCTGCCCTAGCTCTTTGGCCTATATATTCCCTTAAATCCCAAAAAAAATCAGGGCGTCCACGAAACCACTTTTCCGCCGCCGCAAGCTTCCGTTTCCGCGAGATCTCATCTGGAGACCCTTCCCGGTGCCCTGCCGAAGGGGACTTTGGAGTTGGAGGACTTCTACATCAACATCATCGCCTCTCCAATGACTTGTGAGTAGTCCACTTTAGACCTATGGGTCCATAGTTAGTAGCTAGATGGCTTCTTCTCTCTCTTGGATCTTCAATACAAAGTTCTCCATGATCTTCATGGAGATCTATCTGATGTAATCCTCTTTGGCGGTGTGTTTTCCGAGATCTGATGAATTGTGGATTTGTGATCAGATTATTTATGAATTATATTTGAGTCTTTGCTGATTTCTTATATGCATGATTTGATATCCTTGTAAGTCTCTCCGAGTCTTGGGTTTTGTTTGACCAACTAGATCTATGATTCTTGCAATGGGAGAAGTGCTTGGTTTTGGGTTCATACCATGCGGTGACCTTTCCCAGTGACAGAAGGGGCAGCAAGGCACGCATCGTGTTGTTGCCATCAAGGGTAACAAGATGGGCTTTCATCATAGATTTGAGATTGTCCATCTACATCATGTCATCTTGCTTAAGGCGTTACTCTGTTCTTATGAACTCAATACACTAGATGCATGCTGGATAGCGGTCGACGTGTGGAGTAATAGTAGTAGATGCAGAAAGTATCGGTCTACTTGTTTTGGACGTGATGCCTATAGATATGATCATTGCCATAGATAACGTCATGACTTTGCGCGGTTATATCAATTGTTCGACAGTAATTCGTTCACCCTCCGTCTACTTGCTTTCATGAGAGAAGCCACTAGTGAACACTACGGCCCCCGGGTCTATTCACAACTATCGTCTCCACTTTTACTTTTACTTTGCTTTGTTTACTTTTTTTCTTTCAGTTCTCACTTTGCAAACAATCTATAAGGGATTGACAACCCCTTCATAGCGTTGGGTGCAAGCTCTTTGTGTTTGTGCAGGTACTTGTGACTTGACGCAATCCTCCTACTGGATTGATACCTTGGTTCTCAAACTGAGGGAAATACTTACCGCCGCAGTGCTACATCACCATTTCCTCTTCAAGGGAACACCAACGCAAGGCTCCAAGGCCTCGGGGGAATCCTTTGCATATTTGCCAAGGAAGTCCATATAGGCGTAGCCAGCAGCAGAAGGATTTCTGGCACCGTTGCTGGGAAAGGTCTGTTGTCGCCGTAGCAGGCCCCGAGATACCTCTCCATCACACGGAGTGACAAATCCCAGTCTTGATCTATACTAACTCAACAGACACCTTCGGATATACCTGTAGAGCATCTTTATAGTCACCCAGTTACGTTGTGATGTTTGATACACACAAGGCATTCCTCCGGTGCGAGTGAGTTATATGATCTCATGGTCATAGGAATAAATACTTGACACGCAGAAAAACAGTAGCAACAAAATGACACGATCAACATGCTACGTTCATTAGTTTGGGTCTAGTCCATCACATGATTCTCCTAATGATGTGATCCTGTTATCAAGTGACAACACTTGCCTATGGTCAGGAAACCTTGACCATCTTTGATCAACGAGCTTGTCAACTAGAGGCTTACTAGGGATAGTGTTTTGTCTATGTATCCACACAAGTATTGTGTTTCCAAGCAATACAATTATAAAATGGATAATAAACGATTATCATGAACAAAGAAATATAATAATAACTAATTTATTATTGCCTCTAGGGCATATTTCCAACAGTCTCCCACTTGCACTAGAGTCAATAATCTAGTTCACATCACCATGTAATTTCAACGAATCCAACACCCATATAGTTCTGGGGTCTGATCACGTCTTGCTCGTGAGAGAGGTTTTAGTCGATGGTTCTGAACCCTTTCAGATCCGAGTGAGCTTTACAAATCTTTATGTCATCTTATAGATGCTTCTACTATGTGCTAGTCGGAAATATTCCAAATATCTACTCTGCCATACGAATCCGTTTCACCACTCATAGTTATTCAGATTAGTGTCAAAGCTTGCATCAACGTAACCCTTTACGACGAACTCTTTAACTACCTCCATAATCGAGAAAAATTCCTTAGTCCATTTAGTTACTAAGGATAACTTTGACCGCTGATCAGTGATTCAATCCTGGATCACTCTTTGTACCTCTTAACAGACTTGCTGCAAGGCACACATCAGGTGCGATACTCAGCATGGCATACTTTAGAGTCTACGGCTAAGGCATAGAAGACGACCTTCGTCTATTCTCTTTATTCTGCCGTGGTCGGGTTTTGAGTCTTACTCAAATTCACACCTTACAACATAGTCAAGAACTCCTTCTTTGCTGATCTATTTTGAACTCCTTCAAAAATTTGTCAAGGCATGCATCTTGTTGAAACTTCTATTAAGCGCTTCGATCTATCTCCATAGATCTTGATGCTCAACGTTCAAGTAGCTCAATCCAAGTATTTCTTTGAAAAACTCCTTCCAAACAACCTTTTATGCTTCACAGAAATTCTACATTACTTCTGATCAACAATATGTCAACCACATATACCTATCAGAAATTCTAAAGTGCTCCCACTCACTTCTTTGGAAATACAAGTTTCTCACAAACCTTGTATAAACCCAAAATCTTTGATCATCTCATCAAAGTGTATATTCCAACTCCGAGATGCTTGCACCAGTCCATTGAAGGATCGCTGGAGCTTGCATGCTTTTCAGCATCCTTAGGATCGACAAAACTTTCCGGTTGTATCACATACAACCTTTTCGTCGAGGAAAACAATGTTTTGACATCCTATGTGCAATATTTCATAAATAATGCTGCAACTGCTAACATAATTCCGACAGACCTTTAGCATCGCTATGAGTGAGAAAGTCTCATCATACTCAACTCTTTGAACTTGTCGGAAATCATCCTTGCGACAAGTTGTGCTTTTCTTAATGGTGACGATTCACCATCATCATCTGTCTTCCTTATAAAGATCCATCTTTACTTAATAGTCCTACGACCATCAAGTAGTCCTTCCAAAGTCTATACTTTGTTCTCACACATGAATTCTCTCTCGGATTTCATGGCTTCCAGCCATTTGTCGGAATCCGGGCCCACCATTGCTTCTCCATAACTCATAGGTTCATTGTTGTTTCAACAACATGACCTCCAAGACAGGGTTACCGTACCACTCTATAGTAGTACGTGACCTTTGTCGACCCACGAGGTTTGTAGTAACTTGATCCGAAGCTCTAATGATCACTATCACCAGCTTCCACTTCAATTGGTGTAGGCGCCACAAGAACAACTTCCTGTGCCCTGCTACACACTGGTTGAAGTGACGGTTCAATAACCTCACCAAGTTCCACCACTCTCCCACTCAATTCTTTCGAGAGAAACCTTTCCTCGAGAAAGGATCCGTTTCTAGAAACAAACACTTTGCTTCCGGATCTGAGATAGGAGATGTATCCAACTGTTTTGGATATCCTATGAAGATGCATTTATTCGCTTTGGGTTCAAGCTTATCAGACTGAAACTTTTTCACATAAGCATCGCAGCCCCAAACTTTCAAGAAATGACAGCTCAGATTTCTCTAAACCTCAGCCTACACTGTGTCATCTCAACGGAATTACGTGGTGCCCTATTTAAAGTGAATGCGGTTGTCTCTAATGCATAACCCATAAATGATAGTGGTAATTCGATAAGAGACATCACAGTATGCACCATATCAAATATGGCGTGGCTATGACGTTCAGACACATCATCACACTATGGCGTTCCAGGTGGCATGAACTGCGAAACAATTTTCACTTTGTCCTAACTGCGTACCAAAAACTCGTAACTCAGATATTCATCTCTATGATCATATCGTAGACAGTTTATCCTCTTGTCACGACGATCTTCACTCTGAAATTTCTTTGAACTTTTCAATATTTCAGACTTGTGATTCATCAAGTAAATACTCTTGTATCTACTCAAATCGTTAGTAAAGTAAGAACATAATGATATCCTCTGCGTGCCTTATCACTCATTGGACTGCACACATCAAAAATGCATTACTCCCAACAAGTTACTCCCTTGTTTCATGTGGCATGTTTTGCATGTCTCAAGTCATTCAAAATCAAGTGAGTCCAAACGATCCATCTCTATGGAGTTTCTTCATGTATTTTATACCAATAGGTATGGTTTGCATGTCCCAAACGTTTCAAAAACGAGTGAGTACAAAGATCCATCGGCATGGAGCTTCTTCATGCATTTTATACCAACATGACTCAAGTGGCAGTACCACAACTAAGTGGTACTATCATTATTACTTTGTATCTTTTGGCACCAATATTATGAACATGTGTAACACTAAGATCGAGATTCAATAAACCATTGAGGGTAATTATTCAAGAAATAGAATAACTATTATTCTCTTTAAATGAATAATCGTATTGCAATAAACACGATCCAATCATGTTCATGCTTAACGCAAGCACCAAATAACAATTATTTAGGTTTAATACCAATCCCGATGGTAGAGGGAGCGTGGGACGTTTGATCATATCAACCTTGGAAACACTTCCAACACGTATCGTCACCTCGCCTTTAGCTAGTCTCCGTTTATTCCGTAGCTTTCATTTCGTGTTACGAATCACTTAGCAACCGAACGGGTATCCAATACCCTCGCACTACTAGGAGTACTAGTAAAGTACACATCAACATCATGTATATCAAATATAGTTTTGTCGACTTTGCCAGCCTTCTTATCTACCAAGCATCTAGGGTAGCTCCGCCTCAGTGACCGTTCCCCTCATAACAGAAGCACTTAGTCTCGGGTTTGGGTTTAATCTTGGGTCTCTTCATTAGTGCAGGAACTGTTTTGCCGTTTCAAGATGTATCCCTTCTAGCCCTTGCCTTTCTTGAAACTCAGTGGTTTTACTAACCATCAACTATTGATGCTCCTTCTTGATTTCTACTTTCGCAGTGTCAAACATCGCGAATCGCTCAAGGATCATTGTATCTATCCTTGATATGTTATAGTTCATCACGAAGCTCTCATAGCTTGGCGGCAGTGACTTTGGAGAACCATCACTATCTCATCTGGAAGATTAACTCCCACTTGATTCAAGCGATTGTCGTACTCAGACAATCTAAGCACACGCTCAACGATTGAGCTTTTCTCCTTTACTTCGTGGACAAAGATTCTTGTGGAGGTCTCATACCTCTTAACAAGGGCATGAGTATGAAATCACAATTTCATCTCTTTAGAACATCTCTTATGTTCCGTGACGTTTCAAAATGTCTTCGGCGCCTTGCTTCTAAGCCATTAAGTATTTTGCACTGAACTATCGCGTAGTCATCAGAAACGTGTATGTCGGATGTTCGCAACATCCACAGACGACGCTCGAGGTGCAGCATACCGAGTGGTGCATTAAGGACATAAGCCTTCTGCGCAGCAACGAGGACAATCCTCAGTTTTACAGACTCAGTCCGCAAAGTTTGCTACTATCAACTTTCAACTAAATTTTCTCTAGGAACATATAAAAATAGTAGAGCTATAGCGCAAGCTACATCGTAATTCGCAAAGACCATTAGACTATGTTCATGACAATTAGTTCAATTAATCATATTACTTAAGAACTCCCACTCAAAAAGTACATCTCTCTAGTCATTTGAGTGGTACATGATCCAAATCCACTATCTCAAGTCCGATTATCACGTGAGTCGAGAATAGTTTCAGTGGTAAGCATCTCTATGCTAATTATATCAACTATATGATTCATGCTTGACCTTTCGGTCTCTTGTGTTCCAAGGCCATGTCTGCACATGCTAGGCTCATCAAGTTTAACCTGAGTGTTCCGTGTGTGCAACTGTTTTGCACCCGTTGTATGTGAACGTTGAGTCTATCACACCCGATCATCACGTGGTGTCTCGAAGCGACGAACCGTCGCAACGGTGCACAGTCGGGGAGAACACAATTTTGTCTTGAAATTTTAGTGAGAGATCACCTCATAATGCTATCGTCGTTCTAAGCAAGATAAGGTGCATAAAGGATTAACATCACATGCAATTCATAAGTGACATGATATGGCCATCATCAAGTGCTCCTTGATCTCCATCACCAAAGCACCAATATGATCTTCTTGTCACCGGCGCCACACCATGATCCCCATCATCATGATATCCATCATCGTGCCGCCATCGAGGTTGTCATGTATGCTATGCTATTACTACTAAAGCTACGTCCTAGCAATATAGTAAGCGCATCTGCAAACACAAACGTTAGTTTAAAGACAACCCTATGGCTCCTGCCGGTTGCCGTAGCATCGACGTGCAAGTCGATATTAACTATTACAACATGGTCATCTCATACATCCAATATATCACATCACGTCGTTGGCCATATCACATCACAAGCATACCCTGCAAAAACAAGTTAGACGTCCTCTAATTGTTGTTGCATGTTTTACGTGGTTGTCATGCGTATCTAGTAGGATCGCATCTTACTTACGCAAACACCACAACGGAGATGTATGAATTGCTATTTAACCTCTCTCCAAGGACCTTCTCCGTCAAATCCAATTCAACTAAAGTTGGAGAAACCGACACTCGCTAGTCATCTTTGAGCAACGGGGTTGCTCGTAGCGATGAAACCAGACTCTCGTAAGCGTACGAGTAATGTCGGTCCGTGCCGCTTCGATCCAACAATACCGCGGAATCAAGAAAAGACTAAGGAGGGCAGCAAAACGCACATCACCGCCCACAAAAACTTTTGTGTTCTACTCGAGATGACATCTACGCATGAACCTAGCTGTGATACCATTGCTGGGGAACGTCGCATGGGAAACAAAATTTTCCTACGCGCACGAAGACCTATCATGCTGAAGTCCATCTACGAGAGGGGATTTGGATCTACATACCCTTGTAGATCGCACATCAGGAAGCGTTAAGAAACGCGATTGATATAGTGGAACGTCCTCACGTCCCTTGATCCGCCCCGCGAACCGTGCCACAAACCGTCCCGCGATCCGCTCCGATCTAGTGCCGAACGGACGGCACCTCCGCATTCAGCACACGTACAGTTCGACGATGATCTCGGCCTTCTTGATCCAGCAAGAGAGACAGAGAGGTAGATGATTTCTTCGGCAGCGTGACGGCATTCCGGAGGTTGGTGGTGATCTATCTCAGCAGGGCTCCGCCCGAGCTCCGCAGAAATACGATCTAGAGGAAAAACCGTGGAGGTATGTGGTCGGGCTGCCGTGGCAAAGTTGTCTCAAAGCAGCCCTAATACCTCAGTATATATAGGAGGGAGGGGGAGGGACCTGACTTGAGGCTCAAGGGAGCCTCAAGGGGTCGGCCGAAGCAAGGGGGGAAGTCCTCCCCTTCCAGTCCTAGTCCAACTAGGATTGGAAGGTGGAGTCCTTCTCCACTTTCCCACTTCCCCTTTTTTTTCATTTCATTTCTTTCTTTCCTGTGCATAGGGCCTCTTGGCTGTCCCACCAGCCAGCCCACTAAGGGCTGGTGCGGCACCCCTATGGCCGATGGGCTTCCCCCGGGTGGGTTGGCCCCCTCGGTGAACATCCGGAACCCATTCGTCACTCCCGGTACATTCCCGGTAATGCCGAAAACTTTCCGGTAATCAAATGAGACAAACCTATATATCAATCTTCGTCTCCGGACTATTCCGGAAACCCTCGTGACGTCCGTGATCTCATCCAGGACTCCGAACAACATTCGGTAACCAACCATATAACTCAAATACGCATAAAACATCGCCTAACCTTAAGTGTGCAGACCCTGCGGGTTCGAGAACTATGTAGACATGACCCGAGGGACCCCTCGGTCAATATCCAATAGCGGGACCTGGATGCCCATATTGGATCCTACATATTCTACGAAGATCTTATCGATTGAACCTCAGTGCCAAGGATTTATATAATCTCGTATGTCATTCCCTTTGTCCTTCGGTATGTTACTTGCCCGAGATTCGATCGTCGGTATCCGTATACATATTTCAATCTCGTTTACCGGTAAGTATCTTTACTCGTTCCGTAATACAAGATCCCGTGACATACACTAAGTCACATTGCTTGCAAGTCTTGTGTGTGATGTTGTATTATCGAGTGGGTCCCGAGATACCTCTCTGTCACACGGAGTGACAAATCCCAGTCTTGATCCATACTAACTCAACGAACACCTTCGGAGATACCTGTAGAGCATCTTTATAGCCACCCAGTTACGTTGTGACGTTTGATACACACAAGGCATTCCTCCGGTGCCAGTGAGTTATATGATCTCATGGTCATAGGAATAAATACTTGACACGCAGAAAAACAGTAGCAATAAAATGACACGATCAACATGCTACGTTCATTAGTTTGGGTCTAGTCCATCACATGATTCTCCTAATGATGTGATCTCGTCATCAAGTGACAACACTTGCCTATGGTCAGGAAACCTTGACCATCTTTGATCAACGAGCTAGTCATCTAGAGGCTTACTAGGGATAGTGTTTTGTCTATGTATCCACACAAGTATTGTGTTTCCAATCAATACAATTATAGCATGGATAATAAACGATTATCATGAACAAAGAAATATAATAATAACTAATTTATTATTGCCTCTAGGGCATATTTCCAACAACAAGTGTGCCCATCATTCGACACTTGTGTGCCGTCCCAACATCATATCGCCCTAGTAATCCAATTGATTAATTGGATCCATCCAATTTAATCTAATTGATGTTTCATTCACTACCTCTTCGTTGCTGCCGTATAAAAACTTGTATAATGGTTTATAAAAAAAATACAAGTACGACGCTGGATAGAAACAAGCGCTCCTGCTACTTAGCAGTACCGTGTGTTAAACAAGCTCTACTGCTACTTGAATTAGTAGTAGCACTGCCTATAAAATGCGTTACTGCTAAATATTAGTTGTACCACCTTAGCAGTAGCGCTGGAGCCCGCGCTAGTGGTAGGCAAAAATCCAACGCTACTTATAAGTTTTTCCCTAGTAGTGTTCTCTTGAGATCAAAAAATATATTTTATCCTGTTTTGAGCTTGTTGAAGATTTTCCTTGAGCTTTTCCCTCATATTGTCTCTGTCTATCACTGTAACTTTAGCTTATGGTAACAACATTCTGGTAGAAAAAGTTCACCAATTTGTGGTGGGTGATAGGCATACAAGGCTTCAAATGGGGTGACTTTTAGGGATATGTGGTATGTTGTATCGTACCGCCATTCTGCCATTAAGAGCCGGTTCATCCAATCCTTAGGGTGTTGAAAACCATCTGTATCCAATCCTTATGGTGTTGAACATCATCTTCATGCAATCCTTAATTATATATATTATTCCAAACACTAGTTGACCCTTTCAGTTTGACCATCAAATTGTGGATGGTGTGTAGTACTAAAGCTGAGTTTCACCTTGAAACTGACTAGCCTATCTTGGTAAAACTAGGTTGTAAACATCATATCCCTGTCAGACACAATTACAACTGGTATACCATGCAATTTAACAATATTGTCCAAGAAGATTGTACAACACCGATTACACATTATATGTGTGGCTCATAAGGAGGAAATGAGCATATTTGGTTAATCTGTCAACTACCACTGATGTCACTTCTTTGACCTGTAATTTTGGTAGTGCTTCTATGCAGTCCATAGATATATGTGACCAAGGAACTTCAGGAATTTCCAAAGGGCCTAGTACTCATATGTGAATTTGGTAGTGCTTCTATGAAGTCCATATATATATATATAGTAATGTTATTCATCATACAGGTGCAGAATAAGTTATTCTTCGCTCGAGGTAATCTTACAATTATTTTTATAAACAAATTACATTTGGAATACCAATAGTTACATTCATATTGATCCACTATGTAAAATTTGGCATAAAAAATAGGCCAAAAGACCAGGAAAATTGCATTTTATGTATATTTTACACTATGTTTTTACGTTTGTAATTTTACGTAACAAAAATATTTTTACGGTGATTATATATATTCTTACATTTTTGTTTTTACCTAAGGAATAAGACAAATTTTACGAAACATAAAATTACGATGCATTGATGTTAAAATAGAGGGAATGAAGAATAACGATTCCTCATCCAGGGTGACAAATAGCGCGACCATATATATATATATGAGCAAGTGAAAGGATTGAAATGGACCTGGGGGGTGAATAGGTGCAGTTACAAATTTGAAGTGTTACTTACCAATTTTAGGCAATATAGGTGGATATGAAAGTGGGCCTAACAAGTGCAAAGGTGATTCTAGTGCTAACAAAAGTAAGTAACTACACAAAGTAACAACGTAAGCAAGAAAAAATATATAAGATTAAATACTAAGAGAAAAATAACCACAGGTAGGGAGTTTGAGTTAGAGATAACCGCAACTCGGAGAGACGAGGATGTATGCCGGTGTTCACTTCCTTGGAGGGGAGCTAGTCACCGTTAGATGGATGTTACCATGAAGGCACATCAACGCCACGAAGGTCACCCTATTCTCCCCTAGCGATAACACCATGAAGACGTTTCTCAACCACTAGCGGAAAGACCTTGAGGTGGTTTCCAAACCTTCACAAACTTTTCGGAAGGCAATCACAATGCTTGACTCCTCACCAAAGAACTCCTACCGCCTAGGAATCTCCAACCTCCAAGAGTAACAAGATCAAGGGGAAAATCTCATGACTTGCTCAAATCACAATTTCCTTTGGTCACCGGAAGGAGAGTGGGTAGATATATCACTTGATTGGAACAACTCTCAAGAACTCACTCAAATGATTTTGAGGTCTAAGATTGTGTGAGAAAGATAGAGGGATCACTTCTAGGGTTCTTGGGATATTTTGAATGGAGTGGTCAACCCTCTACCGGATTGGTAGAGGGGTATTTATAGTGCAAGCACAATTGTGGCCGTTGGAGAAGAAAATCTGTGAAAGTGTCCGACAACCAGTGTAGTACCGGATGTCGAGTGACAAAACAAACACCAAATGTCTGATGCAAACACCCGTCATCTGATGGCTGATGCGTGCCGATGGATACATGTAGTGTAAAAATAGGCCAATGATAGTTTTGTCGGACATCTGGTATTGGCCGGACATGGCATCGGACATCCGGTCAGTACCAGAAATCTGACAAAATGGCTCTGCACATATGACACCGATTTTTGTTGAGTAGCGGAAATATGTTGGTATGGCTCTGGCAGGATCACACTGGATTTTCAGACGATGTTGGACATCCGGTGACTCAGGAAGGACTAGACATCCGAAGAAACATGACAACTGACAATTTGACTATGTATAGGATTGGCCGGATTTTCGGCGAAGGCCGGAAGTCGGACGGTTTTGGTTTTGTGGACATGTACCAGGTTTGTGATAGGTATTTCCGGTGGGTAATGAGTGACCGGATGTTCGGTAGATACCGGTCGTCTGGTGAGACTGAGATCAAATGAACTCATCCTAGATATAATATATGTGGGACACATGGTGGTGAACCTAGGATGGATTTGTGGGTGTAAGCGTGACTTGGAAGAATGAAGTGAATGAAGAACATTTGAAAGAAACTGTGGGTTTTGAGGAAATCTTTCATGGTACCCGATGATGCCATCTTAATAGTGCGGGATCCCTATACTCAAGAATAAACCGAAAAGACTTAGCTATTTATTTTGTTTCTTAAATCTTGAGTAACGAGAGATACTTGGTTGATAATCCACGCACACATAATTCCATGGGGACTAAAACCTATGATATACTTGACAAACATGATTAGTCCCCCATATGTATATTGTCATCAACCTCAAAACATGATTAATGGCATGATTGCACTTTCAATATCCTCATTTTTGATAGCTGATGACAATACACATATAGCTCTCGATAGGTAACAATAAGATATGCTTAGGAGAGCAATTTGTTGTAGGTACACAGGAAGATCCCCCTAGACATGTGCACAAATGATCGCGACGTAAAGCAAAATACACACGTAAGGAGAACTCCCCTTGAAACTTACAACCTTTTGTTTAAACATTTGAGAAATGCAATCCAAAGTTCTCTTATCTCAAATGCATATAAGTATGACAAGACGTCTATGATGACTTCACAAATCTTAAAATGATATACCGGTTTAGTCTTTCAAAGATATTCAAAGAAATAAAATATGTACATGTACGTTTATAAGGATAATTATATGCTCGTGTATATAAACACTTGCTTGTACTGTGTTAGAAAAACACAGGTTGGTTGGCAACCCACGGCTAGTGCTGCATAGTATTGCAGCTCAATACGGGCTATGTATCGTATTCTCTTGTTTATTTATTTACTAGCAAAATAGCCCGTGCGTTGCAAAGGAAGAAAAAAAACACAATCTTGAATGATGATGACCACATTATGTTCACACATCATCGCTTGTTTTTGAAATCTTGTGCACAAATGCAAGAAAATGTTTCTTCTTTTAAATTTATTCACACGTTGAAGCAATCTTTACATTTTCAAAAAAAAATCATGGTTGTCAAAAATCTTGGTAACTCAAAGAATTATTCTTAATTTCAATAAAAAAAATTAGAAAACATACAATAATAATCCGATCCATCCAACTGTTAATTCTTCAAAAATCACACGAGTATATTTTCACAAAGACTTAGAAGCATTAATGTTTAACTACATACATTAGATCTTTCATGAACAATTTTACAAATATGAGAACAATTTTACAATCGAGAACATTTTTTACAATTTACAAACATTTACTAAAAATGGTGAATATTTTTATATTTTAAACGGGTTTAAATATTTTCTTATGAATTGGCGACCAATTCTAGAAAAGATGAACATAATTTTTGATTTTGGAGGATTTTACTTTAAATTCACAAATATTTTTGAAACACATGAAGTTTTTCTGAATAAACAAACATTTTTATAAGTCACTAATATATTTATTAAATTCACGGACATTGTTTTGGAATTTGCAAAAAAATAATATAAAAATCGGGTGCCTTTTTTGAATCCACAAACATTTTATGTTTTCGTCAACATTTTAATTCAAAATTCCTATTTTTTAATATGCAAATGCTTTTGTAATTCAAAATTATATAAATTAGAAGTAGACAAAAATGGAACGGAAAATTTAAATAAAAAAAGAAACTATCAGAACAGGCATTAGCTATTTTTAAAATTTTAGGATATTTTTTAAATGCATTAACATATTTTGAATTAGAAAGCATTTAGTTAAATGCTTTTAATAATATTTAATACATGGAGTTTGATTTGAAATCATGGACTTTTCTTATTTTACATAAAATGTTTTACAAAAACTCCGAGCAGTTTTTGAAGTCACAAACATTTTATATTTTTAAATATATTGATTTGAAATTTTCAGTTTATTAAAAGTTTAAAGATTAGTTGAAGTTCTAAATTATTTAAAATAGAAAAATAAAATGGAACTGAAGATAAATAAATAAACGGAGCTAAAAAAACTGATGCCTGTGCATGGGCCGGCCCATACAGTGTGCTGGATATTCTCCCACGTGTGAGCGTAATATAGGAGGTTTTTACATGGACCGGCCCAGTCCGAGAGTTTTCGCTTTGTGAAACGTTTTCTATTACTTACCGGTGGCATGGTGGGTAATTTATGCAAGGTTCACGGACAATTTTCCATGACGTACCACAAAAGCTATAGGTGCTTTATTAATAGACTAGCACAAATGCCCGTGCGTTGCAATGGGAGAAAAATAAACAATGAAAAAAGTGTAGTCCATTGGTAAAAACGTGCGTGGATACTTAAAAAAAAAGACACGTACGTAAGGTCGATTATAAAATATGTATAAAGAAAGAACCCGGTGCAAGTACATCATGTCCAAAGATTATAACATTTCTCAAATATTGATTCTTAAGTTAACATGTTACAATACAAATAGTCGATACGAAATAAAGACAAATATTGATTAGTATTGTATCCTATATAGTATTTAAAAAAATATATTTAACATGTAAAATAACAACATATTCAAACTCTATACATTTTTTCTAATAAAGTTTCATATATGACATGTTGAAATTGGATTTACGGTTTAAAAGATATTGTTATTTGAAAATACATATTTATTCTGAATGGACTTTGAGGTTATTACCGCATATGTGAGGGGTTTACGTAAAAAAATTTAAAAACGATTCACTCTAACTATAATTTGGACCGCGGGTTATTTAGCACGAAAGTAAGGGGTTTTGTGTAAAATGCGAAAAAAAAGAACTGTTGACCCACACTTATAAACGGACTGCTGGTTAATTAGAGAAAAATTCAAGGACTTTTCTGCAAAAGAGCCACGACGGACATACAAATATAATAGGTAAAAATAAAGATTTGGCGGGTAGTATCTTTGCCCACAATTAATCTCAACGTACGTGCGTGTTGTTGCAGTGTTTCCTGGCCGCACTACTAGATCGCTTTGCCTAAGGACCGAACGCTCATTATCCCTTCCAAATTGCCACCTTTGTCTTCAGCAGTTCTTGCACAACCACCTGCAGAGGCTCCTTTAATGGAGGTACCATGGGCGCCCTCCCTGGTGGTCCTGCTGGCCACCGCCGTCTTCCTGGTGGCCATTCTCCGTCGCCACCGGCAGCAATCGCGCAAGTACAACATCCCGCCTGGTCCTCGGCCATGGCCGGTGATCGGCAATCTCAACCTCATAGGCCCCCTGCCACACCGCTCCATCCATGTGCTCTCGTCGCGGTATGGCCCGCTCATGTCCCTCCGGTTTGGTTCCTTCCCTATCGTCGTCGGCTCCTCCCTTGAGGCGGCCGAGTTCTTCCTGAGGACACACGACCTGGCGTTCCTCGACCGGCCCCGGATGGCCTGCGGCAAGTACACCGTGTACAACTACTCCGGCATGCTGTGGTCGCACTACGGTCCATACTGGCGCCAGCTCCGCAAGCTATGGCTGACAGAGCTTCTTAGTACGAGGCAGCTGAGGCTGACAGAGCACATCCGTGGCGAGGAGGTGCGCGCCATGCTGCGCGACCTGCATCCGAGCACGAGCACGGCGGCCTCCACCTCCACCGGGCGCGCGGTGGTGCTCAAGGACCACCTTCTCATGGTGACCCTCAACGTCATCTCGCGCATGGTGCTGGGCAAGAAATACGTCGGCGAAGGGGCTGGTTCGGCCTCGGCGGTGAAGCCGGAGCAGTTCAGGTGGATGATCGAGGAGATCTTCTTCCTCAACGGCGCGCCTCACATCGGGGACATGATCCCGTGGCTCAGCTGGCTAGACCCGCAAGGGTACGTCGGCAGGATGAAGAGGCTGGGCAAGATGTTCGACCGATTCATCGAGCACGTCCTGCGCGAGCACAACGAGCGGCGGCTGCAAGAGGGCAAGGCGTTCGTCCCCAAGGACATGGTCGACCTGCTGCTACAGCTCGCCGATGACCCCATCCTTGAGGTCCCCATTAGTGGCGACGGTGTCAAGGCATCCGTTTTGGTATGTTATGTTATTTGATCGATAATCGTTTTCCGTTCCTAATATTTGTGATTTTGTGTGGAGGTTAAGTTAACGGAAAAGACACTTCTAACGGTTCCGATACCTACGACCGGCAACTAGCTAGCATCTGAGACATGAAACCTGTTGAGTAAATAGTCAATTTTTCAAATAGATTAATCCATAAGATAATAACTAGCATGACATTGACTAGACTAATGATATACTGATTATAAATTAATCTAGCACATACTACCCATATAGTTGATAAATCTATGCATGCAAAAAGTACTACTAGGATCGAAACGAACAGGAGTGGGATAAACAGATTATACCCGGCAACATTCTTTGCCGCATTCTTCTCAGCTTCAAGGGCGAGACGATCGGTCTCGGATGGTTCAGCCATGGCGATGATGAGGACGACGCGGACATAGACGAAGCAGACGGACGGATGAGAGCAGTCGCGTGATCGCTCCTCAAAAACCTAATCGCCCCTAACCCCGTACAGGAACCGGAGAGGCAGGGTTTCGGAGGCCTGCTCTCCCGTCGACCGTGTATGCGGTGAACGGGACGGAGTCGCTGGCAGCAGCAACAGCAAAGGAACGAGCGCGTGAGGCAGAGGCGATCTGATCTCGTGACGGCTAGGGTTGGTGTTAGCCCTGCTTAAGCGCGTAGGTATGAGCTCGGCTCGACTCATTCCCGCAACCCGCGGCGCGCGGGACGAGGCTTGGCGGCGGAGGAGGAGTGCGCGAGGGCCTCTTCTTTTCTCACTCTCCAATAGCATGTAGAAGAGAGACCCTTATAAAGGGGTCCAACTTCTCCTCCACTAGCGGGGTGGGACTAAACTTCCCACTACCACTTTGTCATGCCACCACCTACATGGGCCCTTGGAGATTTCTGAAATTCTCTTATCGGCCTAAGGCCCACTACTAATTTCAACAATCCCCCACCAGATCTCAAGGGCACATCGTGTTCCCTCGTTCCAATCACTGTTTTAATATACCAACATTTCAGTGAAGACCTGTTAAGGTTGAGCTTCACCTAGAACAAGTAGCTACACCCCTTTACAACTGAATAATGGACTATGCCTTGAATTGTCAGTTTGGCGTAAAGAAGCTTCACCACAAGTCTTACTAATACTAGGCTACCGAAGGCTAACCTCTCGGGTGGAGCATATAAGTCACACTCCTAGCCTATTCATGAGTTTACTAGAGATCACCCCAATCTCATAGACTGTGACCAGCAGTCAGGCTCGTATAGGTGTGTTCCTCCAAAGATCGCTCTGTAGGACAGCATCTTGCTTACACATAAGCTTTAGAACACATTAAGACAGTAGTCATCCTACCATACAACACCCGAGAGCATTGCATCTCCAACGGAGTGGGTTAGTAAAGTTACTCTCCTCAGTTCACCACTGGCTTGTTTTCCCAGGTCCTACTTCACGGGATCTCCGATCATATAGGTTGGGTTACTGCCATGGCAACTCATGTGGGTCTCATACCCATCTCCCTCGATGCACTATCTATCACAACATGTGATAACCCTTTAGTAAAGCGATCTGCCAGATTCTTAGCCGTTTGGATGTAATCCAACGCTATCACTCCGGAGTTTCTCAAACGTCTGACAGACTTCAATCTCATTCTTATGTGTTTGTTGGACTTCATATTATCCTTTGAACTCTTCAGTTTGACAATAACTGTTTGATTATCGCAGTTCATAAGGATAGCCGGAACCGGCTTCTCAACCATAGGTAAGTCCATCAAAAGATCTCGAAGAAATTCTGCTTCGACACCAGATGTGTCTAATGCTGTTAATTCTGCTTCCGTCGTCGATCTCGTTAAGATCGTTTGCTTGCAAGACTTCCAGGAAACAACACCACCTCCAAGAGTAAATATATACCCAGTAGTGGCCTTCATCTCATCAGCATCAGAGATCCAATTCGCATCACTATACCCTTCAAGTACCGATGGGTATCCCATATAGTGAAGTCCGTGGTTGACAGTACCTTTCAGGTAGCGCATAATTCTTTCAACAGCACGCCAATGAACATTGCCCGGGTTTGCAACAAACCGACTAAGTTTGCTCACAGCAAATGCGATGTCAGGCCTCGTTGCGCGAGCTAGGTACATAAGCAAACCAATAATTTGAGAGAATCTCAATTGATCTATAGTTGTTCCTTTGAACTTTCGAATCAGCACACTAGGATCATATGGTGTTTGAGAAATTTTGAAGTCTGAATATCAAAAACGACTCAAAATCTTCTCAACATAGTGGGATTGCAAAAGTGTAATCCCACCCTCATCATCTCTCAAGAGCTTGATGTTCAAGATAACATGAGCCACCCCAAGATCCTTCTTCTCAAAGTTTTGAGACAAAAAGGACTTAACCTCCTCAATCACCTTGAGGTTGGTTCCAAATATCAGTATGTCATCAACACACAAGCACAGTATAACTCCTTCGCCCTCACCATGGTGATAGTATACACACTTGTCAGCTTCATTAACAACGAAGCCAACAAATATCAGAGTTGTATTAAACTTATCATGCCATTACTTAGGTGCTTGCTTCGGTCCATATAAAGATTTTAACAACTTACACACTTTTCCTTCCTGACCATTTATCATAAAGCCATCTGGCTGTTGCATATAGATTTCCTCGTCTAGCTCTCCGTTCAGGAAAGTCGTCTTAACGTCCATTTGATGAACAAGAAGACCATGCGAGGCTGCCAACGAGAGTAGTCCTCGAATGGTGGTCAGTCTGGCCACAGGTGAATAAGTGTCAAAGAAATCTTCCTCTTCTTTCTGGGCATAGCCCTTAGCCACAAGCCTAGTCTTGTAATTTTCGATTGTACCATCGGTCCTAAGCTTCCTTTTGAACACCCACTTGCATCCCAGTGGTTTACAGCCATAGGGACGATCAGTAATTTCCCATGTCCCATTAGCCATGATGGAATCCATCTCGCTACGGACCGCAGCTTTCCAGTAATCAGCATCTGGAGATGCATACGCTTCTGAAATAGAAGTGGGATTATCATTCACGAGGTATACGAAGAAATTATCACCAAAGGTCTTTGCAGTCCTTTGTCTCTTGCCCCTACCAAGGGTTTCCTCGTCATCCTCCTCATGATTATCATCGTGTGTTTATTCATAATATTCCACAAGAATGACAAGCTCAGGAGTTTCCTGAGATTCCTGTCTAGAAGTGCTTTGCATATCTCTCATGGGAAAGATATCCTCAAAGAATGTAGCATCCCTCGACTCCATAATTGTACCGACCTTCGCGTGAGGTACCTCAGATTTCACTACTAGAAATCTCTAGCCTACCCTATTCTTAGCGTACCCAAATTAACGCAGTCGGCAGTCTTTGGTCCAAGCTTACGCTTCTTGGGGATCGACACATTGACTTTCGCCAAGCAGCCCCAAGTACGTAAGTACGAGAGCGTCGTCCTTCTCTTCGACCACTCCTCATAGGGAGTGACCTCATTATCTTTTGTAGGAACCTTATTCAGGACATGACACACGGTCAATATAGCCCCCCCCCACCATGCCTTGGATAAACCCGATGTATCTAACATGGCGTTAACCAAATCAGTTAGAGTACAATTTTTCCGTTCGGCAACCCCGTTTGACTGGGGTGAATAGGGAGGCGTCCTTTCATGAATAATGTTGTGTTCCGCACGAAAAGAATCAAACTCATTTGAGAAGTATTCTCCACCACGATCAGGCCGGACTCGTTTAATTTTCTTTTCAAGTTAATTCTCAACTTCTGCCTTATAGATTTTAAAAATACTATGTCCACGAGATAATAACTAGCATGAAATTGACTAGACTAATGACATACCGATCATGAACTAATCTAGCACATACTACACATACAGTTGATACATCTATGCATGCAAGTAGTACTGCTAGGATCGAAACGAACATGAGTGGGATAAACAGATTATATCCTCCGGTCGGCCACTTGGCCGTAGCAGCAGCGTTGGCGGCGGCGGCATCCTCTGCCGCCTTCTTCTCAGCTTCAAGGGCGAGACAATCGGCCTCGGATGGTTCAGCCATGGCGATGATGAGGACGAAGCGGACGTAGACGAAGTAGACGGACGGAGGCGAGCAGTCGCGTGATCGCTCCTCAAAAACCTAATCGCCCCTCTCCCATACAGGAACCGGAGAGGCGGGGTTTCTGAGGCCTGCTCTCCCGTCGACCGTGTACGCGGTGAACGGGACGGAGTCGCCGACGACAGCAGCAGCAAAGGAACGAGCGCGTGAGGCAGAGGCGATCTGATCTCGTGATGGCTAGGGTTGGCGTTAGCCCTGCTTATATAGACGGCCGGGAGGAGAGACATGGGCTAAATCCACGTCCAAGTCGGTAACAGCCCACTCGGATCGTGGCGCATCCATTAAGTATTCTCCGATCCTGACCGGTAAAAATAAGCGCGTAGGTACTAGCTCGGCTCGGCTCATTCTCGCGCTGTGGCGAGGCGGAGGAGGAGTGCGCGAGGGCCTCTTCTCTTCTCATTCTCCAATAGCATGTAGAAGAGAGACCCTTATAAAGGGGTCCAACTTCTCCTCCACTAGCGGGGTGGGACTCACCACCACTTTGTCATGCCATCACCTACGTGGACCCTTGAAATTTTTTGAAATTCTCTTATGGGCCTAAGGCCCACTACTAGTTTCAACAACACCACGGTCAAGCATCCATATGCGGGGACGGATATTCCACTCTTTTCTCCAGATTTACATGTCGTCTAGTAAGACTCACCATGTGTCAAATAAAGGACACATGCATGCATGACCATATTTTTGGTACACACACGTACGTATAACTCACATGCGCATTTTGTTTTCTCTTTGACAATTTCAGTTATGCATATCTTATACACTTTAGTTTAATGTTTGATTTTTTATACATATTTGAACTCCTGGGCCAAGACCTTTACAACAAGATCAAGCTTAGATATATATATTTCAAACATATTTAAATTTCAACATTTCAGTTCACTTATTCTGCTTAATCTATCTCGGTGCGGGGAACTGCCTAGAATAAGACCAATACATGGAGTATGTTTCTGATCTTTAGTAAAAAAAAAATGAAAGGAGCTAAACTTGTATTTCGAAAGGAGTGAAAGTTTACCTCAATTAAATTAATTTTTTAGAATAGTGATTTTCTTTAAAGGAGTGAAAGCTACTATCCAAAATGAGAGTGAAAAAAAAATCTTGTTAGATGAGTGAAATTGGCATTTTGAAATGCGTGAAATCATTTTTTTATTGACTGAAACAAGTTTTTTGAAATGTGTGAATTGAAACCTTTTCTTGAATCATGTGAAATTAGTGAAATCACATCTTTGAAATAGGCAAAATTAGTTTTTGAGTTGAGTGGAATTAGTATTTTGAATTAAGCGAAATCAACGATTTAGAAACGGACAGTGCTAACTTCCAGTCCACCATTAGTTAGCGACACATCCGGACGACTCGTTCCTACCTGATCATTATCATCCCATGCTTGTTTGCACTGATTTTTTTTCTTCTCTAAAAAACCGTAGTAAATCGCTAGTGGTTTTTTCTGGTTTTTCGCTTCATAATATGAAAAGAAAATAAAAGTGCTTGGAAGAGGATTCAAACCCAGGTCTATGCAATAGCTATTGAGCCTAATAACCAACCAATCCACCATTTGTTGTTGTCCATTGTAGATAAGCAATGTTATTCGAACTTTTCTTATTTCTGCCATGTCAGAAAAAATAATAAAGATTGGCTTGGTAATATGAGCAACATGCTAACTATACCATGATAAGGGTGGTAAGTAGAGTACGAGAAGGTTAAAGCATGCGACAGTAATACAATACAAGAATTACCGGTGAAATGTTTCAAAAAAAATCCCTTTGGATGAAAGTTACCATGGTGTTTAAACTTAAGATATTAGGTTTGTGATGCATAAAATTATCATAAATTTACATGAAAGTTACCGTAGGAGTTATGTTTAATGTTTTTTCGTCCAACATGATGGTTGAATGGAAGTTATGAGGTCCTCGAGGCATAAATGACCATGCTATTTACACAGAAGTTACCGAGGCATGTTAAGGTAATGTTTTTCCCATAGATAAAAAGTTAGCAATGTGTTGTATGTAAGGTATTGGTTGTCTGATGCATAAATTACCATGCTATTTGCACTAGGTTATCAGGGGATATTTCTAGAACATTTCGCCCAAGGTGAAAAGCTATCAATGTGTTTAGATGTAAGTTATCAGGTTAGTTGTACGTAAGTTATCAACTTATATACACAAAAGTTTACTGGTGTTATATTTCAACAACTTTTTCACCTCGGATGGTCAAAAAAGTGATATTTTATTTGAACTTGTTAGGAGCCAAGTAGTCGGTGAGTTGGCTAGTATGTTAAGATCTCAATATTGAAGTCTTGAGTTCAATTCTAAGCTTTAGCATATGATTTTTTAGGATTTTTTTCCAACATCTTTTTCTCCCGGTCAAAAAGTTATCATGGTGTTTGTGTGTTAGCTATCAGATTTTTGATGCGTATATCACCATGCTATTAACATAGAAGTTATCGTGGGTGTGTCTTCAATAAGTTTTTTTCACGTAAGTCACCATGGTGTTTGCACCTAAGTATCATGTCTATGGTGCGTATAATGAACTTGTGTTTGCACAAAATTTGTTTGGATTATGTTTTCCCCCTAGGTTAAACTTATCCCGACGTTTGTGATTAAGTTATTAGGCCCGTGGTGTGTATATTATCAAGCTATTTATATAGAAGTTATCACGGGTGCGTCTTCAACAACTATTTTCCTCAGGTAGAAGTTGTTGCGGTGTTTCCGTACCTAAGTTTCAGGTCTATGGGGCATACGATACACTGATATTTGCACAAAAGTTTACCGGGGTTGTGTTTTCAACAACTTTTTTTGGGTCAAAGTCATCAAGATGTTTCTACCTAAGTTATCAGGTCTCTAATGTGTATATTATCATGCTATTTAGATAGAAGTTATCACGAGTGTGTCTTCAACAACTTTTTTCCACGAGTAAAAGTTATCGTGGTGTTTGTTCCTAGGTTATCAGGTCGGTGGTGCGTATATTACCATGTTGTTTTGCATATAAGTTGAAAAGGAATGAATAAAAATAGCCAAAAAATATTAAAAACAACAACGCTGCATGGTTCATAACCGGTGACCAGATCCAGAAAAAATCGAAAAGCAAATCCCGCTTTCTCCATAAAATGCACTAGCAGTGTTTGTGGAAATAAAAGCAGCCTAACCTGTATCTAAGCACTAGGGAAGTATTAACCCAGATGGCTAGCAAGAGTAAGACTAAACCATTAGGTACAAGGTTCGATTCATGTTATCCCTTTTTCTGCGAGAAAAATTAATAGCGAAGAAAAACAAAGAAATAGAACCGGACGGACTACGCTTTTCAATAGAAATAGATCCACAAATAATATAAACTGTTTATTTTGATTGACTCAAATCAATATTTTAAAATGAGTGAAATCAGTTTTTTAAAATGAGTGAAATCAATGTTTTGAATGTATTCCACATTCTCGATTTTTAAGAAACGAGTGGAATCAGTATGTTTTTAGAAATGAGTTAAATATGTTTCATGATTTTAAAACTCGTTTAAAATGTTTCTAAAATAATGAGTTAAATATGTTTCATGATTTTTAAACTCGTTCAAAATATAACAAAGATCGTTCTTGTTTTAATGATCTTGTTGAATTGAATTCAAATATGTACACAATGTCAAAAATGACAATTCGGTTGAAAGTTATGCGCAATTCAAAATGACACAATGAAAATAAAGGGCGCAATTTTAGTAGTTTGGAGAGAGAGAGAGCGCCATATGTGCATGCAACCACCCACTCATCTCTCCACGGCCAAATTCACTATTTTGACCCTTTTCCGTTAGTTTAGCATGAATTGACCCTATGTGTAATTTGTTTTTGGATTTAACCATTTTTCTATCGTCATTGTCTTTCGCGACAGGTTAGCACATCATATCGCCAAGGCCTTTGGCAGTATGACTTACTTGCACTGTCACGTCCGTTCGATGTGAAAAATACCTTACCGCAATGGTCTTTGGCCATGACGGCGACGACTAGGACAGCTCGGGGTGGGTGGGTGGAAGGGTTGGTTACTAGGGTTTCGCCCCCCCCCCCCCCCCCCCCGAGCACCCGTACGTGCGACCCTGGAGGGGAGGGGGAAAGATGGGTCTGTTTTGGAGATGTCGTTATCTATACCTAATGATAAAGGGGCTATCGCTTCTGCCCTTCGTCGTTAGATTTATCCTTGAAGTTGTCAATAATTACCCGCTTATGCCACCGATAATTGAAAAAATGATTCATTTATTCTTCTAAGTCACCGTCGGCTTTTTTTTTATATAGCTAGCCCCAAAATGTTTCACATGCATCGAAGTAGTGTGGTGGGTTGACCATAACCGCTAGAGCGAGGAGACCCAAGTTTGAGTCCTGCTTTTTGCCCTTTTTGTGTATTTTATCTCCCATGCGTTGCAACGGGAAAAAATAATATCATACATTTTTAATTAAAGAATTTAGAGAAAGAAATTAAAGGAAAGAGAGAGAGAGTAGTAGTGCACATCCCATTAGGCGTGCCAAGGCCCAGCCTTACCCACTCCTAAATCCCCTAACCTAGCCCGATCCCCAGCCCCCCTCCTCTCCTCCACCTCGCGCCGCTAGGGGAGAGATCTCCACAGGATCCCCAATCTCCCTGACTCCCCCTTCGAATGGCGCCCGCACTCCCCTCCTCCTCTGCTCCTCCACCGCCTCCCACCTCTGCACCTCGCGACCACCTCCCATGGTGTGCTGCTGCGAGGTCGGCCAACCCCTTTCCTTCGCCCGAGCCCCCTATGTCTCGCGGCTCCACCTCTGTTCGCGTCATCCCAATTTCGTCTTCTCGAATTTGTTCCTCTGTTGATTTCCATTGCCTCTTGTAAAATCACCAAGGCGCATGTATATAAAGTGATGAAATTATCTGTGAAGTATCGATGTGGGATTATGAGGGCAGAAGCGATAGCCCTCTAGTGCGTTTTCTGTCAGTCCAGATGTGTTTCTCTTATCCAATGCCATAGGGGGCTCTCTGCAAAAATGAAACGTTTTCCTGTTCGTGACACATAAAAAGGTACTGCGGGTTTAATTACCTAAAAGACGGGGCCTTTTTTAATAACAGCAGCGGCGGGTTTTTCGACGGAAGCAATAGCCTCTTTATTATTAGGTAAAGATTTCTGGTGGGGTAGGACAAAATTGCCTCGCCCAAGCCCATCTATGAACAATGTTACAGTTTGGCACAGCTACTATATTTTTAATCTTTTTTTGACATATTGAAATGCTTTAAAAAATCATATATTTCAAATGCTAAATCCAAATTAAACATGTTATATATGGAAATCATTCAAAAAAAAGTATAAATTTCAAATATGCTATTATCCTCCATGCTATTTTTTTTGAAAATTATGTTTAGGATACATCATTAATTAATACTTTTCTTTATAGGGTGTATTTTGAAAATGCCTATTATATATGTTTTCTATTTGTTTAAATTGAATAGATATGATAGTTTTCATGCTCTTACAAAATCTAATATTGACGTCAAAGGGGATGTACATATGCTAACGGTGTGTCTAATAAATTGGACATACCTTTAGTATACTTAAAATATCATCCTACCATTATGTCTTGGTGCAACATCACTTATCATGTTGTTTTTCATACGGCAATGTTAAATATTTCAAGGAATTTGTTGATGTTGGGAATGTTGGCCATGACGGCGACGACTAGGACAGCTCGGGGTGGGTGGGTGGAAGGGTTGGTTACTAGGGTTTCGCCCCCCCCCCCCCCCCCCGAGCACCCGTACGTGCGACCCTGGAGGGGAGGGGGAAAGATGGGTCTGTTTTGGAGATGTCGTTATCTATACCTAATGATAAAGGGGCTATCGCTTCTGCCCTTCGTCGTTAGATTTATCCTTGAAGTTGTCAATAATTACCCGCTTATGCCACCGATAATTGAAAAAATGATTCATTTATTCTTCTAAGTCACCGTCGGCTTTTTTTTTATATAGCTAGCCCCAAAATGTTTCACATGCATCGAAGTAGTGTGGTGGGTTGACCATAACCGCTAGAGCGAGGAGACCCAAGTTTGAGTCCTGCTTTTTGCCCTTTTTGTGTATTTTATCTCCCATGCGTTGCAACGGGAAAAAATAATATCATACATTTTTAATTAAAGAATTTAGAGAAAGAAATTAAAGGAAAGAGAGAGAGAGTAGTAGTGCACATCCCATTAGGCGTGCCAAGGCCCAGCCTTACCCACTCCTAAATCCCCTAACCTAGCCCGATCCCCAGCCCCCCTCCTCTCCTCCACCTCGCGCCGCTAGGGGAGAGATCTCCACAGGATCCCCAATCTCCCTGACTCCCCCTTCGAATGGCGCCCGCACTCCCCTCCTCCTCTGCTCCTCCACCGCCTCCCACCTCTGCACCTCGCGACCACCTCCCATGGTGTGCTGCTGCGAGGTCGGCCAACCCCTTTCCTTCGCCCGAGCCCCCTATGTCTCGCGGCTCCACCTCTGTTCGCGTCATCCCAATTTCGTCTTCTCGAATTTGTTCCTCTGTTGATTTCCATTGCCTCTTGTAAAATCACCAAGGCGCATGTATATAAAGTGATGAAATTATCTGTGAAGTATCGATGTGGGATTATGAGGGCAGAAGCGATAGCCCTCTAGTGCGTTTTCTGTCAGTCCAGATGTGTTTCTCTTATCCAATGCCATAGGGGGCTCTCTGCAAAAATGAAACGTTTTCCTGTTCGTGACACATAAAAAGGTACTGCGGGTTTAATTACCTAAAAGACGGGGCCTTTTTTAATAACAGCAGCGGCGGGTTTTTCGACGGAAGCAATAGCCTCTTTATTATTAGGTAAAGATTTCTGGTGGGGTAGGACAAAATTGCCTCGCCCAAGCCCATCTATGAACAATGTTACAGTTTGGCACAGCTACTATATTTTTAATCTTTTTTTGACATATTGAAATGCTTTAAAAAATCATATATTTCAAATGCTAAATCCAAATTAAACATGTTATATATGGAAATCATTCAAAAAAAAGTATAAATTTCAAATATGCTATTATCCTCCATGCTATTTTTTTTGAAAATTATGTTTAGGATACATCATTAATTAATACTTTTCTTTATAGGGTGTATTTTGAAAATGCCTATTATATATGTTTTCTATTTGTTTAAATTGAATAGATATGATAGTTTTCATGCTCTTACAAAATCTAATATTGACGTCAAAGGGGATGTACATATGCTAACGGTGTGTCTAATAAATTGGACATACCTTTAGTATACTTAAAATATCATCCTACCATTATGTCTTGGTGCAACATCACTTATCATGTTGTTTTTCATACGGCAATGTTAAATATTTCAAGGAATTTGTTGATGTTGGGAATGTGTATAAGATTTATTTTTTCTTGTTGCAACGCATGGCCAATTTTGCTAGTATCTTAAATGAATGCATGGATCTTGATGCCGAGTTAAATCTCGGTGCCAAAATCTACCAGTAGGTATTGGTGTCGCTTGATTTTCAATTGCTCAACAGTAGGATGAGACTTTAATAAAAGCTTTCTTTATCTAAGACCTGCGGATGTTTCTATGTATGGATTGCTCATTGCTGGGCACGCATGAGTGTGTGGCATCAAAAATTTCTCTCACTGTTATGCTATCCGCTCATATAAGAGCATCTCTAGCAGACCCCGTATAATCGTTGGAATTGTAAAATTCCAGCGACTATACGGGTTCGGGCTGTTTTTCCTGCTAGAGCAGATACTGTAAACGCGGCCCGACCAGTAAAACTTTTGCGGTGGCCTGTAAACGTGAGCGCTGGACCGCTATATGTGCGGGTTCGACCGCTGGATGCGGGTCGAAACCCTATCCCTCCGCCGCCGCGAAAAGTCCCCCACCTCACCGCCGGCGCCTCCAATCCGCCGCCGCGCGCCTCCATTCCGCCGCGTAGCCGCTCCATTCCACCGCCCTTGATGGCCAACTCCGGTAGTCGTAGGAACGACGACCCCGAGAGGGCTCGTTGCGTCAGATCCGATGCCGCCTGTAAGCGCGCCGTCCGCCGGTACACGTAGTGGGGCCGGACGCCGCCGCCGTGGCGAGACAGAGGAGTACGACCGCGTGCGCGGCCGCCTCTTCTCCGAAAGCTCCTTCGAGGCGTCGAACTCGCGCTCGTGCTCCTCCCTCCCCCCGGTGACTCGAAGAGCTCCCGTCAGTGTAGATGGAGCTGGAGGCCGAGGCGGTGCCGGAGCGACGTGCCGGGGCCGTCGTCGGACCGGAGGATTTCCTCCCTCCACGGAGGCGGATAGCCTTTTGCCCGTGCTGCTGGTGCGGAGTGCACGAGAGGCGAAAGCGGACCAGCAACGCCACCGGAGGGAGGAGGAGATCGACACCCTGCTCTATGAACAGGGTGTCGCGTCGGCCCTTGATACGTCTCCAACGTATCTATAATTTTTGATGGTTTCATGCTATTATCTTGTCAAACTTTGGATGTTTTGTATTGCCTTTTATATCTTTTTTGGGACCAACTTATTAACTCAGTGCCAAGTGCCAGCTCCTGTTTTTTCCGTGTTTTGACCCTTTTCAGAGGAGGATTTTAAACGGAGTCCAAACGGATAAAACTTCCGAAAAGATTTTTTTCCGAAATAGAAGATACGCAAAAAAGCTTGGGAACCAAGGCAGGGAGTCTCGGGGGAGACCACAAGCCCCCATGGCGCGGCCACGGGGGCCCACGCCTCCCAGGCTTGTGGGCTCCCTGGGCCTCCCCTGCCCTAGCTCCTTCGCCTATAAATTCCCTAAAATCCTTCAAAAATCAGGAGATCCACGAAAATAATTTTCCGCCGCCGCAAGCTTCTATCTCCGCAAGATCCCATCTGGGGCACATTCTGGTGCCCTGCCGGAGGGAGGATTCAGATACGGAGGGCTTCTTCATCAACACCATGACCTCTCCGATGACGCGTGAGTAGTTCACCATAGACCTTCGGGTCCATAGCTAGTAGCTAGATGGCTTCTTCTCTCTCTTGGATCTTCAATACAAAGTTCTCCATGATCTTCATGGAGATCTATCCGATGTAATCTTCTTTGCGGTGTCTTTGTCAAGATCCGATGAATTGTGGATTTATGATCAGATTATCTATGAATCTTATTTGAGTTTCTTCTGATCTCTCTTATGCATGATTTCATATCCTTGTAATTCTCTTTGAGTTGTGGGTTTTGTTTGGTCAACTTGATCTATTATTCTTGCAATGGGGGAAGTGCTTGGTTTTGGGTTCATACCGTGCCGTGACTTCACCTAGTGACAGAAGGGGTAGCGAGGCACGCATCGTGTTGTTGCCATCAAGGGTAAAAAGATGGGGTTTTCATCATTGGTTTGAGATTATCCCTCTACATCATGTCATCTTGCTTAAGGCGTTACTCTGTTCGTCATGAACTCAATACGCTAGATGCATGCTGGATAGCGGTAAATGTGTGGAGCAATAGTAGTAGATGCAGAAAGTATCGGTCTACTTGTCTCGGACGTGATGCCTATATGTATGATCATTGCCTTAGATATCGTCATGACTTTGCGCGGTTCTATCAATTGCTCAACAGTAATTTGTTCACCCACCGTAATATTTGCTATTTTGAGAGAAGCCTCTAGTGAACACTATGGCCTCCGGGTCTACTTCACACCATATTTTCAGCCTTACTCTTTTACTTCGTTGCACTTTCCGCCTTCAGGTCTCACTTTGCAATCAATCTTGAAGGGATTGACAACCCCTTTATAGCGTTGGGTGCAAGCTCTTTTGTGTTTGCGCAGGTATTCTGGACTTGACGAGATTCTCCTACTGGATTGATACCTTGGTTCTCAAACTGAGTGAAATACTTATTGTTCCTGTGTTGCATCACCCTTTCCTCTTCAAGGGAAAAAACCAACGCAAGCCAAGTCTCCGTCAACGTGCCAATTTCTGGCGTTGTTATTTGAGAAGTAGCAGCCCTCGCCTCCGGCCATAAGGTGGAGGAGTGGCGTCGCGAAGCGACTGCGCAGAAGCGCATCTACGTCGAGCTCTCCTCCGACGAGGACGACGACTGAGCGCGCTGCGCATCTACTACTGCACGAGCTCGACTCCGGTGAGCTCAATTTTGAATAATGCGGTAGGATAGCTACTAGCTCTGGTGAGCTCCGATGAGTTCCAGTAGGTTTGCTTTACCTCTGCCCCCCTCTAGTAAGTGATGCAGTCTGAATATAGTTTGTATGATCATGTTCTATGTAAAGCTCTCAATGATTGTGGTTTCAATTTCGCCCGCGAATGTTTTTATTTTACATTATGCAGTTTGATTATATGGGTTATGTTCTGCAATGCAACATTTCGTTCCGCAAAACCCCATTTCATCGAACTGTAAAACGCGTTTGCAGGTCGCAATTATACAGGGTCTGCTACAGTTGCTCTTACTACTCCCTCCGTTCCTAAATATAATTCTTTTAAGAGGTTGTACTATAAAGCTACATACGGATGTATATATATATATATACTTTAAATTTAAATTCATTCATTTTGCTCCGTATTTAGTTCCTTAGTGAAATCTTTAAAAAAACTTATATTTAAAAACGGAGTGAGTAATAAATATGATTTGTGACAGATGGTAAACTAGACACTATCTTCTTCCACACAGATATTTGCTTCATCGATTTTAGACTTTAACGGTTGTGATTTTCTTAAATGTAGCACATATGGCACATGTTTCGGTCAGATACGTTCACGGAATTCCGGTTTGTTCAAGTACTACAAGCTCTTGCCGCACCGTTTTTCGTTGGTTGTCAATTCATTCTTTTCTCTCAGTCTGCAAATTATTAATAGTTTTGCAAAAATACATCTAGATGTGTCTTTATTAATTAGTCAATCCATTTTTTCAATTTTTTATTCTAGTTGTTAATTCGTTAACAGGGGCATGCTTGGTAGCCTAAGGTTGTCATACCTAAGCTTAGTCTTGCCATAACAGTTTAGACATGTGAATTGTTCGTCGTAACATTTGTGGCTAGCCACATTTTCTACCTACATGGTCCACATGTCATAGTTACTGGTTTTTTGCCAAATCGTGTCATGTTTATGATGGCCATTTTGTTCACCACACTTTTAGAGGCAGCCACAATTTGTGAATGGTTAGTTGTAGTAAAGTTAGCCATGTACCAAACATGTTGAGAGTCTTTGCTTCTCTTTTGTGGGCTGGTTTTTATTGTTTTTTTTTTTGCGGGCTTCTTTTGTATGGGCTGAGTGCTATTGTTCGGTTTTTCGTGGACCTGTTGTGCTTTGGCATCCGGTATGTGGGCGCGAGCACGTCATCTACTTCGGTGTAAAATATGTCTATCTTACTTGTTAAGAAAACGCAATATGTGTTCACCAAAATTAAGGTATAATGATGTCCAGAAGCAAGACATGATGTCACAAAATTTAATAGGACATTAGTTAGTATTTTTACAACACTTATCCTCTAAAAATATGAAATTTAAGCAACACTACCAAACTAATAAATTCTACTTTTTATGGGGACAAATAATAAAAATTACATGTAGTGGTCTGTGTCACGCGTTTAGTACAGCCTTAGAGCATCTTTAACTATCCCTTATAAGTTAGCGTATGGGCATCTTTAACTATCTCTTATAATTTTGCATCTCAAACACACACCCCATCCTTTAATTCCCTATATTTAGTCATAAAAGCGGTACTTAGTCGATCCCCTAAACTTGACTCCCTAATTTTTTTCTAGTCAAATCTCATAGTTTTAGTTTACATACTACATTTCAACTACAATTTTGCGCACATATTAAATCCAAATGCAATAACTGAGGTCCACGCAATTCACAGATATTACAAATTCAAAGTTTATAAACCAAAATATTCTAAGTCAAACATGAGGAAGGGTTCAAATGAAGTAAAGAGCATAATAAAAGCACAACTATGAAATGTTGTGGAGTAGCCACTGATACTCAACAAGATTATCTTGGAGTTGTGTATGAACTTCTCCGTTCTTGATGCTTCGATGTGCTGTGAGGAATCTTTGTATCATGTTTGCATTATGCTTCGGCCGAACAAGATTCCCATTGGAGGTGTATCGAAAATTCTTTGCCATGCCTCTCTCATCTTTAACGATCATGTTCTCCAAGATGATGCAACATGTCATTATTTGCCATAGGACCTGGGGTTCCAATACTCGAGGGGCCCCGAATAATGCCAATGATCTTCTGAAGCACACTGAAAGCTCTCTCCACATCATTCCTTGTCGACTCTTGACGCATTGCAAAGCGGGGTCTTTTATTCCCTTGAGGATGCTAAATTTTCTTGACAAAGGAAGCCTATGCAGGATAGATGACATCTGCAAGTTATTAACCCATCGTCAACTCACGACCATTGATAGCATAGTTGTAAGGAGGAGCATGTCTAGCAACAAGCCTTGTGAACAATAGTGATCTCGAACACACATTCACGTCATTATGAGATCCAGACAATCCAAAGTATGAATACCAAATCCATTGATCCTCCAACCCAACAACCTTAGGAATGATTGGTGAATCTTTGCAGTGGCCTTCATACTAAAGTTTCCATCCTACAACACAATTCTCCCATGTCCAATGCATGCAATCAACTAATCCAATCATCCTAGGCCACCTCATTTTCCACTAAATACCAAGAGCCTCTCGGTGTCTTCACCTATGGGTGTCCTCAAGTAGTCTCTGTATTAAAGATCTCAACCATGAAATGTGTGTACTTCAAACGGAATCCAAGATTTATCTTACCTACACCGACACAATCGCCAATGGTTTCGGCCGAACACCCATACGCAAGCACACAATCAATTGTGATACTATTCATCAGCGGGCTTGCACTTCTCTCCCCTGATGCACCCCTCCTTAACTTAAACCAATCACCATGCTTCTCCAAAAAAATGCAACGGTGAGGAAGAAACTTGTATGCATGCCAAATCGTCGGCGTAAAAACTAATTTGGATAGATTGCTTTGGGGTTGAAGCACTATCTCAAAATCTAGGCATGGCCCTCCGGTTACTCGATTGATGTGCAAACGAACGAATTGTGATCCTGGTCTTGGCCGCCGAAAATCCTTGTTGAAGATCATGGCAATGACCATTTCAAGGTCATCATCATCTTCTTCCTCCTCCATCACCGAAGAGTCATCGAAGATCATCTCCCTCAACCTTTTCATCTACACTAGAATTTACTACTTCAGTTGAAGTGTTAAAATTAAAAAAGGTGAAAAAGCACAAACAAAATCACCTAGGCAATTCGGTGAATACTTGAAGGATGGAGGAGGTGTCATGGTCGTCCGGTGGCGTTCAGCTGATGTGCAAGATGCTAGTGGTCGTCGGGGCTTTGATATGGTTGATAGTTGACGAAGGGGATCGATGCACAAAGATGAGATCGGTGAGGCGACGACGGCAATGATAGAGCTTCATTCCAGCAATGACAACAACGGGCTAGCGTCTCGGAGTGGGGCAGGCGGGCAGTGCTACTTATCAAATGTGTTGGATTTTTTCCTAAAGAGGAGGGGAGATGCAGCACAGTAGAGATAAATATTTCCCTCTGTAAGAACCAAGGTTATCGAACCAATACAAGAATCACGCAAAAAAAACTCTTTACAACACCTACAAACAGATTATCAAACGCTTGCACCCAACACGGGCAAGAGGGTTATCAAGCCCCTTGAACTCATTACTTGCAAGGATTAAATACGTATGCCAAGGCCCAGGGGGGCCACTAGACACCACGACGTGCGAGAAGCCCCTCGCACGACCTGGTGTCTAGTGGCGCCCTATGGAAGCTTCTCCACCACCTATGAGCTCTATAAATACCCCAATATTCAGAAAACCATAAAGGAGTCGACGAAAAATCGTTTCAGCCGCCGCAAGTTCGAGGCCACGAAATCCAATCTAGCACACGTTCCGGAGAGGAACACGGTCATGGAGGGGTTCACCATCCTCATTGGTGCTCCTCCGATGATGCGTGAGTAGTTCATATTAGACCTACAGGTCCGTAGGCAGTAGTATTGGAAATATGCCCTAGAGGCAATAATAAAATAGTTATTATTATATTTCCTATTTCGAGATAATTGTTTATTATCCATGCTAGAATTGTATTGAATGGAAACACAAATGCATGTGTGGATACATAGACAAAACACTGTCCCTAGTAAGCCTCTAGTTGACTAGCTCGTCGATCAAAGATGGTTAAGGTTTCGTAGCCATAGACAAGTGTTGTCAATTGATAATAGGATCACATTATTAGGAGAATGATGTGATGGACAAGACCCAAACTATGAACATAGCATGTGATCGCGTTATTTTATTGCTACTGTTTTCTGCATGTCAAGTATACATTCCTATGACCATGAGATCATGTAACTCACTGACACCGAAGGAATGCCTTGTGTGTATTAAATGTCGCAACGTAACTGGGTGGCTATAAAGGTGCTCTACAGGTATCTCCGAAGGTGTCCGTTGAGTTAGCATGGATCAAGACTGGGATTTATCACTCCGTAAGATGGAGAGGTATCTGAGGGCTCACTCAGTAATACAACATCATAAACAAGCCTTGCAAGCAATGTGACTAAAGAGTTAGCCACAAGATTTTGCATTATGGAACGAGTAAAGAGACTTGCCGGTAACGAGATTGAAATACGCATAGAGATACCGATGATCGAATCTTGGGCAAGTAACATACCAAAGGACAAAGGAAATGTTATACGGGATTAACTGAATCCTTGACATAGAGGTTCAACCGATAAATATCTTCGTAGAATATGTAGGATCTGATATGGGCATCCACGTCCCGCTATTGAATATTGACCGGAGAGTGTCTCGGTCATGTCTACATAGTTCTCAAACCCGCACAGTCTGCACACTTAAGGTTCAGTGACATTTCGGTATAGTTGAATTATTGATGTTGGTAACCGAATATTGTTCAGAGTCCCGTATGAGATCCCGGACGTCACGAGGGTTTCTGGATTGGTCCGTAGATGAAGATTGATATATATAAAGTATTTGATACATCCCAAACGTATCTATAATTTCTGGTTGTTCCATGATCTTTTTGGTGACATTGTTATATGTTTTGCTACACTTTCATATCATTTTACACATATTTGGACTAACCTACTAACTCAGTGCACCCAGTGCTAGTTTGTGTCTACTGGTATCTATTTTGCAGGGGCTTTTACCCAATTTTCTGAAGCCCCAAAAAATCCAGAAAAAATATATAAAAAATCAGCGAAATAGAAGCTTCCTGGTCACCGAAGGAGTGCCAGGGGCCTCCCAGGCGGCCTGCTCGCGCGGCCAGGCCCTAGGACGCGCTAGGAGGTCGCATGGGTGGGTCCCACCTCCTTTGTGCCCTCCTTTGGCCTATATTTAGAGTCCCAAGAGGAAAACCTCGTAGACTTTCTGGAATCGCGAATTTCTCCATCGTTCCACCGCCGCAACGCTTCCGAGATCGGGAGCGTGAGGAGACCTCTTCCCGTCACCTTGCCGTAGGGAGGATTGACCTCTGGGAGCTTCTCCACCGCCATGGACGCTTCTCGGACGTGCCGTGAGTAGTCCTCCTTGGACCATGAGTCCATGACCAGTAGCTATGTGATGTCTTCTATCCAATCTTGTGCTTCAATGGTTAGTCTTTGTGAGCTGCCCTACATGATTAAGGCATCTATGTAATTCTCTTGCTATTGCTATGCTCGGTTTGTTGGGATCCAATGGATTATGAGATTATGTTCAGATTTTTATGAGTTATATATTTGATTATCCTTTTATATTATGTTCCTTAGTGATTCATCCATGTTCTCCGTTGCTTTTTATTGCTTTGGCGAAGTAGTAGATTGTAACTCCAAGAGGGAGCGTTATGCATGATTGTGGGTTCATGCCCCTCGATGTCTAGCTTGAGTGACAGAAACATGAGACTAGAGGATGTGCTTGTTGCCACCAGGGAGAAAACAACGGTGCTTGTGACCACGGTTGCAAGGATTGTTTACCATACGCATAGTTCGTTAATGCAGTTGTCCGTTGCTTTGTGTTTACACTTTGGGTGGGGCTCGCAACTTAATACCGGAGAGATGTTCTAGATAGATATATCAAGGTGGATGATTAGTAAGTAGATGCTGATGAATAAATGATCTACTCGTCTTGGCGTACTGCCCATTACTATTGAACCTCTAACTATCAAGGAGCATAATTAGCATTGCGGTGCGATCATAATTATGTCAATTGCCCAACTGTGATTTGTTTACCCAAGCATAGTTGTTTATCGTCTTTTGGGAGAGAGACAGCACTAGTGAACATCATGTGACTCCGATCCATATCACCATCATTTTTTACACCTCCATCATTTACCGCTTTCATTTACTTTTCCGTTGCAATCACTATTACCTTCCCGCTTGTTTTTTGATTCTTTGCAAACTACAAGGCCGGAGAGATTGACAACCTCTCTGTACTCGTTGGGAGCAAAGTTATTTGTTGTGTGTGCAGGTCCATGTCTTCTGCTAGCTCCAGGGTGAAAGACACCTACTTGTTGAGCCTAGGAGTCCTCTTGGTTCGATAAACCTTACAGTCTCCGTGTAAGGGAAATTTGCTTGTGACTACATCTCCACCTTCCACTTGGGGTAACCAACGAGGGGCGAGAAGTATATCCATCAACTCGTCATCAAGCGAATTTCTCGCGCCATTGCCAGGGACTCCAGTCTTCAAGATAGGGGAGTTGCACACTATCTTTTACCTTTGCTTTTTAGTCTTGTTAGTTTGCTTTTCAGTTTTTTGCTTTAGACTCTTATACCAAAAACCACAAAAAAAAAGTTGCTTTGTTCTTGCTTGTTGCCGCTGCTATGGGTTCCACTGAGAACACCAAGTTGTGTGACTTCACAAGTCACAACAACAATGACTTTATCTACACTCCTATTGCTGCTCCCGCCACTGAGGCCATGTCCTATGAGATTAAACCTGCTTTACTGAACCTAGTTATGAAAGATCAATTCTCCGGTGCTGGAGATGATGTTGCCTTGCACTTGAACAATTTTGTTGAGCTGTGTGATATGCAAAAATATAAAGAACTAGATGGTGATATTGTTAAACTTAAGATTTTTCCTTTCTCCTTGAGAGGAGGAGCTAAAGTGTGGCTTCAATCTTTGCCTAGGAATATCATAGATTCTTGGGATAAGTGCAAAGATGCTTTTATTGGGAAGTATTACCCGCCTGCTAAGATTATCCAGTTGAGGAGTAACATTATGAATTTTAGGCAATTGGATAATGAACATGTTGCTCTGGCTTGGGAATGTATGAAATCTCTTGTTAAGAATTGCCCTACACATGGTTTGACTACTTGGATGGTTATCCAAACTTTCTATGCATGATTGAACTTTACCTTGCGGAATTTGTTAGACTCGACCGCGGGAGGAACCTTTATGTCAACTACACTTGGTGCTGCCACAAAGCTATTGCATGAGATGATGACAAGTTATTCTCAATGGCACACCGAGAGAGCTCCAACAGGTAGGAAGGTAAACTCTGTTGAGGAGATCTCCTCCCTTAATGATAAGGTTGACATGATCATGCCTCTACTTACTAAGCAAGCTCCTATTGATCCTCATGATGTTCCTCTAAATTCTTTGCTTGCTCAAGAAAGAGAGCAAGTGGATGTTAATTTTATTTCTAGGAACAACTTCAATAACAATGCTTATAAGAGTAATTTTGGTAGCAATCCTAGACCGTTCCCATCCAACAACTATGGGAACAACAACAATTATCCTAGCACCAAAAATTCCACTTCTGAAATAGAGAGCATGCTTAAGGATTTTATCACTTCTCAAAAAGCCTTCAACAAGAGTGTAGAAGAGAAACTAGAAAAATTAGATAGTCTCTCTTTGAAGGTGGACAACATAGCTCATGATGTAGAGATGCTTAAAATTATAACTTCCCACTTGAGGAAAGGAACACCACACCCATGGATGCTATCCGTCCAAATTAATGAGAACATAAGAATGCTATCCAAACTTCAAGAGAGATGGGCTAGAGAAAAAGAAGAGGAAGAGAGAATTAAGAGCCTTCCTACACACACTACCATTGCTGCTATACAAGTTGTTTAGGATCTCAAAACTTTTAGCACCCATCACACTCCTAGTCCCAATGGACCTATTAATGGTGATGCTAATACCTCAACTATAGGACAAGAAGGTCCTATGAACTTAGAGACTACTAAAATAATGAGCTTAGATGACATTGCTACCACTTTAATTAATGGTACTAACCTTGATTTTGACAATTGTAGTCTGTGTGAAGTCATCACCTTTTTGCAAAGAATGGCTAAAGACCCCCACACTAGTACACTCAATATTGCCTTCACCGAGCATATTACCAATGCTCTTATCTAGGCTAGGAAGGAGAAGCTCAAGCTAGAGACTTCTATTCCTAGGAAACTAGAAGATGGTTGGGATCCTATAGTCAAAATTAAATTGACTAATATATCTTGCTTTGCTTTGTGTGATGTTGGAGCTAGTGCCTCCGTTATGCCCAAAAGAATGTATGATATGCTTGATTGTAAACCTTATGATCCATGTTCTTTTGGTGTTCGTCTTTTTGATTCTTCCATAAAGAAACCTTTAGGGAGAATTGGTGATGTGCTTATTATTTCCAATGATAATTAGGTTCCCGTTGATTTTCTTATTATGGACATTGAATGTGATCCTTCATGTCCAATTATTTTGGGACGTCCTTTTCTACGCACCGTTGGTGCTATCATTGACATGAAAGAGGGAATTGTTAAATTCCAATTTCCTCTTATAAAGGGAATGGAACACTTCCCTAGAAATAATATTAAGTTACCTTATGAGTCTGTTACACGGGCAAGTTATTCTTTTGGAGTTGATAACACTTGATCTTCTTGCATTGTGCCTAGCTCAAAGGCATAAAAGAAAGCGCTTGTTGGGAGGCAACCCAATTTGTTTTTACTTTATGCTTTAGTGGTATTGATGTGTGTTACTACCGTAGAAACATCAATATATCTTTATTTTTAAGCTTTGTGCCAAGTTATAGCCCTCGATTATAAGAAAGTTCAAAAGTTGTGACATGCTGTCCAGAAACAGATGTTGTCTGCCTGACGGAGAAATTCACCAAAAATCACCAGATCATCTTTTTGAAATGAATTTGTTTTACAGCATGCTCTATATAATTGTCTTTCTGGCATCTGTTCTGAGTCTTTTTGATTTGAGTTGCAGAAGTGCCCCGAATAAATTATTTACTACCTGTTGTTCTGTTTTTCACAGATTCTGCCATGTTTTGCGTTTTCATTGTTTTGCAAATACTAAGCTTACTTTTTATTTGCACCAAACCTTTTGGAATTCATAAGAAGCGGTATATTTTCATCAAAATATTTATTTCCAACAGGTAATGAACTATTTTATTAAGGGAACTAACCATTCTAATGAGCTTATGATGAGTTTTGTATGAAGGGAGTTTTCAAGTATGCAATGAAAGAAGATACAGGAGTGTCAAACGCTCAAGCTTGGGGATGCCCCCATGCACCCCAATAAATATTCAAGGAGACTCAAACGTATAAGCTTGGGGATGCCCCCGTGCATCCCCTTCTCTATCAACAATCATCAGTTCATCCATCTCCATGTTATATTTTTATCACTTCATATGATATGTGCTATGTTTGGAGTGTCCCGCTATTTAATTTTTAGTTTGTTTTAGTTTTGCTTGCTGTTTATAACAATTTGGAACTTATCCTACCTTGTTTGGGAGAGAGACACGCTCCATTCCACTCTAGAACACAACATAGCTTTTCATGCTTATCTTTTTTTGTGTGTTCTTCATCTTCTCGTAGCTACTATCATGCTTAGCTCTTAGTTTTCATGCTTATATTTTTATGAGTTTTTATTTAGGTTGATTTTCTAAATCTCTTGAGTTATCATGCTTATCTTGTTTAGAGAGTTGGCTTGTTGCACTGAGTTGTGTGTCTTGCATAAATAGGTAACTTGGGTTGCTATTTAAGTATAGTAGTAACTTGCAATAATTTTGAGGTATTGATTTGAGTAATGTTTGGACTATTGGTGCCAAGAGGTTGAGCCTATTAGTGATAGGTGTCGTATTTTGGGAAATCCGTGTGTTTTTCAAAAACTAAAAATTAGTTGATAACTCTAGCTACTAAATTGATTGCTAACCTCTGGAGGGGTTGGAATATATTGAGTATCCTCACGTTACCATTAGTCGAGGATGCGCAAGGATAATCAAACCCCCAAACACTCCTCCTTGGGGTACTTGTCTCTTTGTGAATTTCCTAACTAGATAGAGAGTTACCGATAATAAGTGTATGAGTTCTTCAGACTAATGTGAGTATTCGATTGTTGGCACTTCCACCATCCATATTTTGCTAGCCTCTTCGGTATCGTGCATTGTCCTTATACGTCCATTTTGCATCATGCTTTCATGTTGATATTTATTGCTTTTTTGGACGTTATTTCACTTCAGGGTACAATACTTATGCCTTTTCTCTCTTATTTTGCAAGGTTTACATGAAGAGGGAGAATGCCAGCAGCTGGAATTCTGGCCTGAAATTGGAGCAAGTTTGAGATACCTATTCTGCGCAACTCCAAACGCCGTAAAAATCAACGAGGATTTTTTTCGGGATTTATAAAAAATATTGGGCCGAAGAAGTGCCAGAGGGGCGCCAGCACGTGGCCACAAGCCTGCTAGGCGCGGCCACCCCCCCCCCCCCCCGGTCGCGCCTAGGGGGCTTGTGGGCACCCAGCTGGCCCACTGGCTCCCCCCTTCTGCTATATGAAGGATTTCGTCCGGAAAAAATCAAGAGGAGGCTTTTTCGAGGATTCGCCGCCGCCACGAGGCGAAACTTGAGCAGAACCAATCTAGAGCTCCGGCAGGACGATCCTGTCGGGGAAACTTCCCTCCCGGAAGGGGAAATCGTCGCCATCGTCACCACCAACACTCCTATCATCGGAGGGGACTCGTCACCATCAACATCTTCATCAGCACCATCTCATCTCCAAACCCTAGTTCATCTCTTGTAACCAATCTCCGTCTCGCAACTCCGATTGGTACTTGTAAGGTTGATAGTAGTGTTAATTACTCTTTGTAGTTGATGCTAGTTGGATTATTCAGTGGAAGAGTTTATGTTCAGATCCTTGATGCTACTCATTACCTCTATGGTCATGAATATGATTATTCTTTGTGAGTAGTTACTTTTGTTCCTGAGGACATGGGATAAGTCATGCTAATTGTAGTCATGTAAATTTGGTATTCGTTCGATATTTTGATGTGTTGTATGTTGTTTTTTCTCTAGTGGTGTTATGTGAACATCGACTACATAACACTTCACCATTATTTAGGCCTAGAGGAAGGCATTGGGAAGTAGTAAGTAGATGATGGGTTGCTAGAGTGACAGAAGCTTAAACCCTAGTTTATGCGTTGCTTCGTAAGGGGCTGATTTGGATCCACTAGTTTAAAGCTATGGTTAGACTTTGTCTTAATTCTTCTTTTGTAGTTGCGGATGCTTGCGAGAGGGGTTAATCATAAGTGGGATGCTTGTCCAAGTAAGGGCAGCACCCAAGCGCCGGTCCACCCAAATATCAAACTATCAAAGTAACGTACGCGAATCATATGAACATGATGAAAACTAGCTTGACAGAATTTCCCATGTGTCCTCGGGAGCGTTTTTCCTCCTATAAGACTTTGTCCAGGCTTGTCCCTTGCTACAAAAGGGATTGGGCCACTTTGCTGCACCGTTGCTACTTTTATTACTTGTTGCTTGCTACGAATCATCTCATCACACAATCACTTGTTACCGATAATTTCAATGCTTGCAGATATTACCTTGCTGAAAACCACTTGTCAAATCCTTCTGCTCCTCGTTGGGTTCGACACTCTTACTTATCGAAAGGACTACAATAGATCCCCTATACTTGTGGGTCATCAAGACTCTTTTCTGGTGCCGTTGCCGGGGAGTGAAGCGCCTTTGGTAAGTGGAACTTGGTAAGGAAACATTCATATAGTGTGCTGAAATTTATTGTCACTTGTCACTATGGAAACTAATCCTTTGAGGGGCTTGTTCGGGGTATCTTCACCTCGAACGGAAGCACAGAGAGTTTCTCCTCAACCTGCTGCACCTACTGAAAAATATTTTCTTTGAATTTCCTTCGGGTATGCTTGAGAAACTGCTGACTAATCCTTTTACAGGAGATGGAACATCACATCCAGACTTGCATCTATTCTATGTAGATGAAGTTTGTGATTTATTTAAGCTTGCAGGTTTGCCCTAGGATGAGGTCAAGAAGAAGGTCTTTCCTTTATCTTTGAAGGATAAGGCGTTGACATGGTATAGGCTATGTGATGATACTGGATCATGGAACTACAATCGGTTGAAATTGGAATTTCATCAAAAGTTTTATCATATGCATTTAGTACATCGTGATCGGAATTATATTTATAATTTTTTTCCTCGTGACAGAGAAAGCATCGCTCCAGCTTGGGGGAGGCTTAAATCAATGTTATATTCATTCCCCAACCATGAGCTCTCGAGAGAAATTATCATTCAGAACTTCTATGCTCGGCTTTCTCATGACGATCGCACCATGCTTGACACTTCTTGTACCGGTTCTTTTATGAAGAGAGATATTGACTTCAAATAGAATTTATTGGAGAGAATTAAACGCAACTCTGAAGATTGGTAGCTTGAAGAAGGTAAGGAGTCAGGTATGAATTTAAAGTTTGATTGCGTTAAATCCTTTGTTGAAACAATTACTTTTTGTGGCTTTAGCGCTAAGTATGGACTTGACTCTGAGATAGTAGCTTCATTGTGTGAATCTTTTGCTGCTCATATTGATCTCCCCAAAGAGAAGTGGTTTAAATACCATACTCCTTTAGAAGTCAATGTAGTTAAACCCAATCCAGTTGAAGAGAAAGTCATTGCCTATAATGATCCTATTGTTCCCAGTGCTTACATTGAGAAACCACCTTTCCCTGTTAGGATAAAGGATCATTATAAAGCTTCAACTATGATACGTAGAGGCTACATTAGAACACCTACACCCCTTGAGAAAATTAGAGTTGAACCTAGCATTGCTATTATCAAAGATCTCCTGTCCGATGATGTCGAGAGACGTAATATTCACTTCTCCGAAGATGCTGCTAGAATTGCTAAACCTCACGCTAGAGATAAACATAGGCCTGTTGTTGGCACGCATGTTGTTTCTGTTAAGATAGGAGATCATTGCTATCATGGTTTATGTGACGTGGGTGCTAGTGTTAGTGCAATACCTCAATCCTTATATGATGAAATCAAAGACGAGATTGCACCTGTTGAGATAGAACCTATTGATGTCACTATTCAGCTTGACAATAGAGATACTATCTGTCATGTGGGAATTGTTAGGGATGTTGAAGTCTTGTGTGGTAAAATGAAGTATCCTCCTGATTTCCTCGTTCTTGCTACCACTCCAGATAGCTTTTGTCCCATTATATTTGGCAGACCTTTTCTCAATACCGTCAATGCTCATATTGATCGTGAGAAGCAAATTGTCACTGTTGGCTTTGAAGGTGTGTCACATGAGTTCAATTTCTCCAAGTTTGGTAGACAACCTCATGAAAAAGAGTTGCCCAGTAAGGATGAAACTATTGCCTTAGCTTCTATTGCCGTGCCTCCTACTGATCCCTTAGAGCAATAATTGCTTGAGCATGAAAATGATATGCATATGGATGAAAGGGATGAGATAGGTAGAGTTGTCTTAGAACAATATCCTATCCTTAAGAATAATTTGCATGTTGAACTACTTGGGGATCCAGCCCCACCAAAGGGTGATCCTGTGTTCGAGCTTAAACAATTGCCTGATACTCTTAAGTATGCTCATCTTGATGAAAAAGAGATATATCCTGTTATTATTAGTGCTAGCCTCTCAGAGCATGAAGAAAAGAAGTTACTAAAAACTCTAAGGAAGCACCGTGCTGCTATTGGATATACTCTTGATGATCTTAAGGGCATTAGTCCCACTCTATGCCAGCACAAGATTAAAACTGATCCTGATTTCAAACCAGTTGCTGGTCATCAAAGGAGATTAAATCCTAAGATGAAAGAAGTAGTGAGAAAAGTAATACTAAAGCTCCTCGAAGCGGGTATTATCTATCATGTTGCTCACAGCGATTGGGTGAGTCCGGTGCATTGCGTCCCTAAGAAGGGAGGCATTACCGTTGTCCCTAATGATAAGGATGAATTGATCCCACAGAGGATTATTACTCGCTATAGGATGGTGATCGATTTTAGGAAATTGAATAAAGCCACTAGGAAAGATCATTACCCTTTGCCATTTATCGACCAAATGCTAGAAAGACTGTCTAAACACACACACTTCTGCTTTCTAGACGGTTATTCTGGTTTCTCCCAAATACCAGTTGCACAATCTGATCAGCAGAAAACCACTTTCACCTGCCCTTTTGGTACCTTTGCTTATAGATGTATGCCTTTTGGCTTATGTAATGCACCTGCCACCTTTCAAAGATGTATGATTGATATATTCTCTGACTTTTGTGAAAAGATTGTCGAGGTTTTCATGGATGACTTCTCCATTTACGGGTCTTCCTTTGATGATTGGCTCAGCAACCTTGATCGAGTCTTGTAGAGATGTAAAGACACCAATCTTGTCTTGAATTGGGAGAAGTGGCACTTTATGGTTAATGAAGGCATCATCTTAGGACATAAAATTTCTGAAAGAGGTATTGAAGTCGATAAGGCTAAGGTTGATGCAATCCAGAAAATGCCATACCCCACAAATATCAAAGGTATAAGAAGTTTCCTTGGTCATGTTGGTTTCTATAGAAGGTTCATTAAAGACTTCTCTAAGATTTCTAGGCCTCTTACCAATCTCTTGCAAAAGGATATTCCTTTTGTTTTTGACGATGATTGTGAGGAAGCCTTCGAAATACTTAAGAAGGCCTTGATAACTGCACCTATTGTTCAACCACCTGATTGGAACTTACTTTTGAAATCATGTGTGATGCTAGTGATTATGTTGTTGGTGATGTTCTAGGGCAAAAAGTTGATAAGAAGTTGAATGTTATTCACTATGCTAGTGAAACTCTAGACAGTGTCCAAAGAAACTATGCTACTACGGAAAAGGAGTTTTTAGCAGTCGTGTTTGCATGTGAAAAGTTCAGGTCTTACATAGTTGATTCCAAAGTCACTATTCACAGTGATCACGCTGCTATTAAGTACCTCATGGAGAAGAAAGACGCTAAACCTAGACTTATCAGATGGGTTCTCTTGCTACAAGAATTTGATTTGCACGTTGTCGACAGGAAGGGTGCTGATAACCCCGTAGCAGATAACTTGTCTAGGTTAGAGAACGTTCTTGATGACCCACAACCTATTGATGATAGCTTTCCCGATAAGCAATTGAATATCATCAATACTTCACGTAGTGCACCGTGGTATGCTGATTATGCAAACTATATCGTTGCCAAATATATACCACCTAGTTTCACATACCAGCAAAAGAAGAAATTCTTCTTTGACTTGAGACATTACTTCTGGGATGATCCTCACCTTTATAAGGAAGGAGTAGATGGTGTTATTAGACGTTGTGTACGTGAACATGAACAGGGACAGATCCTACAGAAGTGTCACTCCGAGGCCTACGTAGGACATCATGCTAGAGATAGAACTGCACACAAGGTATTGCAATCAGGTTTCTATTGGCCCACTCTCTTCAAGGATGCCCGTAAGTTTGTCTTGTCTTGTGACGAATGTCAAAGAGTAGGTAATATCGGTAAACGTCAGGAAATGCCTATGAACTATTCACTCGTTATTGAACCATTTGATGTTTGGGGCTTTGATTATATGGGACCTTTTCCAAAATCCAACGGGTATACTCATATCCTAGTTGATGTTGATTACGTCACTAAGTGGGTAGAAGCTATCCCCACTAGTAGTGCTGATCACAACACCTCTATCAGGATGCCTAAAGAAGTTTTCTTCCCTAGATTTGGAGTCCCTAGATATCTAATGACCGACGGTGGCTCACATTTCATTCATGGTGCTTTCCGTAAAACGTTTGCTAAGTATGATGTCAACCATAGAATTGTGTCTCCCTATCACCCTCAGTCTAGTGGTCAAGTAGAGCTAAGCAATAGAGAGATTAAACTAATTCTGCAAAAGACTGTCAACAGGTCTAGAAAGAATTGGTCTAAGAAGCTCGATGATGCACTGTGGGCTTATAGAACTGCCTATAAGAATCCCATGGGCATGTCTCCGTACAAAATGGTGTACGGTAAAGCATGTCATTTACCTCTTGAGCTAGAGCATAAAGCTTATTGGGCAATCAAAGAGCTCAACTTTGATTTCAAACTTGCTGGTGAGAAGAGGTTATTTGATATTAGCTCGCTTGATGAATGGAGAACTCAGGCATATGAGAATACCAAGTTGTTCAAAGAAAAGGTTAAGAGGTGGCATGATAAAAGGATACAAAAGCGTGAGTTCAATGTAGGTGATTATGTCTTGCTATATAATTCTTGTTTAAGATTTTTTGCAGGCAAGCTTCTCTCTAAATGGGAAGGTCCCTATATTGTTGAGGAAGTATATCGTTCCGGTGCTAACAAGATCAACAACACGGAAGGTAATTGTCCAAGAGTTGTAAATGGGCAGAGAATCAAGCATTATATCTGAGGTACTCCCATAAATGTTGAAAGCAATATCATCAATACCATAACTCCGGAAGAATACCTAAGGGATATTTATCAGCCTGTTTCAGACTCCGAAAACGAAGAGGTATGTGATTCGTAAGAAAACAGACTCCAAAACTTTTCCAGTAGGAATTTTTCTCCGTTTTGGAATTTTTGAAAAAATAGAAAAAATGGAAGTAGTCCGGAAAGCGCGTGAGGAGGCGACAAGCCTGCCAGGCGCGGGCCCACCCCCTGGCCGTGCCTGGGGGGCTAGTGGCCACCTCGTGTGCCTCCTGGACTCCATTTTCGTGCGGAGTACTCCTTCTGGTCTGAAAAAAATCATTATATATTCTCCCATAAGGTCTGACGCTTGTATCACGTGAATTTCCTTTTTTTCATTTTGAGCCTGTTTCTGTTGCAAATCTAGATTGCTATGACGTCCCCAAAAGCTCCGAAGGACAAGATCTTCGAGAAGGTCATCAATCCCTACCTCACGGGAGTGCTGCAACACCCTCAATCTATCGAGATGCTTGAGGGGATGTTGCACCTCAGTGATGTTGAGGGGGCCAAGAAGACCGGAAGCGTGGAGGCGAGGCTCGAAGAAATGGAGCAACAGGTCTTCAAGTGCCAAGGGATGGTGGAGCATGGACTCAACGCCAACCACATGATGACCACAGAGTTCACCAGCAAGCACAGGATTGATGCCAATGACATTGGGAAGCACCTCTCGAGGCTCTATGACAGGATTGATCACCTCGAGGCCCAGATCTATGACCTGCAGAACCAAAACTGTGAGTATGAGTATATATTTAAATCAATACGGTTGGCTGCAGATTTGAGGATTCCGGAGACTTGTTCATCTTTCCATGATGGAGCACCCATGCCTTGGAAGACGGAGGATCAAACTCATGTTGCAACAACTCCACCACCATCACCTCCGAAGGAAGACAACTGAGCATGGGTATGGGCAATCCCCTTGGCTTGTGCCAAGCTTGGGGGAGTTGCCCCGGTATCGTATCACCATCACATCTTTTTCCTTTTACCTTTGTTTTAGTTTGTTCCTTTTTAGTTTTCTTTTTCTCTAGTAGATTAAAAGTCTTAGTGTTTTAATCTTGAGTTTTGCTTTGTGTCACCCCCGATGTATTCGAGCTCGTGAGCCATATAATAAAGAGTGTCTTAGTTGAGGGCTTTGCCTCTTGCCATGATCAAAAGAGTGAGAAAAGAACAAAAGCATGAAAGATCATGTAATGATCTTATGGGAAGTGATGGCTTCACATATAAAAAGAATGATGATTGAAACTTGTTGAGGGTAGACAAACGTAGACCTTGGTCATTGTTACAATTAATAGGAAGTGATAAGGAAGGAGAGGTTCACATATAAATACATCATCTTTGACACCATCTATGATTGTGAACACTCACCAAACTATTACATGCCTAGAAGTAGATGTTGGACAAGGAAGACAACATAATGAATTGTGTTTGCTTGGTTCCGAACAATGTTATATGATTAGAGATCCCTTAGCATGTGACGATTGCTTCCACCTCATATTAGCCAAAACTCCCGCACCAAGTAGAGATACTACTTGTGCATCCACAAAGTTTTGCCATGAGAGTCCACCATACCTACCTATGGATTGAATAAGATCCCTCAAGTAAGTTGTCATCGGTGCAAGCAATAAAAATTGCTCCCTAATATGTATGATCTATTAGTCTGTGGAAAATAAGCTTTGTACGAACCTGTGATGAGGAATACATAAAAGCGACAGACTGCATAATAAAGTTCTTTATCACAGGAGGCAATATAAAGTGACGTTCCTCCACACTAAGAGGACATGCATCCAAACCTCAAAAGCGCATGAAAACCTCTGCTTCCCTCTGCGAAGGGCCTATCTTGTACCTTTACTTTTTTGCCCTTGAAAGAGTCATGGTGATCTTCACCAATTCCTTGTTTCGCCTTTATCTTGGCTAACGTCATATGCTTGGGAAAGATCTATATTCATATGTCAACTTGGAGGTAAGTATTCACGAATTATTATTGTTGACATTACCCTTGAGGTAAGCAGTTGGGAGGCGAAACTATAAGCCCCTATCTTTCTCTGTGTCCAACTGAAACTTTGATCTCATGAGTACCACGTGAGTTGTAGCAATTGTAGAGAACGAAAAGATGATTGAGTATGTGGATTTGCTTTACAATCTCTTATTTGACTCTTTCTGATGTTGTGATAAATTGCAATTGCTTCAATGACTAAAGGCTATCGGTTGCTATATCTTGGTAAGGTTCTTGATCCATACTTTACTTTGTGAAGGATTTGTCACTTTAGCATGAGAGATTATATGTTGGTATTGTTGTTCTGATCATGATCATGATGCATGCATGTTCGTATTTTGTTTTGTCGACACCTTGATACGTCTCAAACGTATCTATAATTTTTTATGGTTTCATGTTGTTATCTTATCAACTTTGGATGTTTTATATACATTTTATACCTTTTTTGGGACTAACTTATTAATTCAGTGCCAAGTGCCAGTTCCTGTTTTTTCTGTGTTTTTTACTCTTTTCAGATCTGATTTTGGAACGGAGTCCAAATGGAATAAAATCCCCGAAATGAAATTTTTCAGAACAGAAGAAGATCGGGGGACTTGAGGGCCAAGGTAGGAGGCCCACAGGGAGCCCACAAGCCCTGTAGCCATGGCCAAGGGGGCCCGCGGCTACCAGGCTTGTGGCCCCCCTGGAGCTCCCCTGCCCTAGCTCATTGGCATATATATTCCCTAAAATCCCAGAAAAAATAAGGGCGTCCACCAAACCACTTTTCCGCCGCTGCAAGCTTCCGTTTCCGTGAGATCTCATCTGGAGACCCTTCCCGGTGCCCTGCCGGAGGGGACTTTGGAGCTGGAGGGCTTCTACATCAACATCATTGCCTCTCCAATGACTCGTGAGTAGTCTACTTCAGACCTATGGGTCCGTAGTTAGTAGTTAGATGGCTTCTTCTCTCTCTTGGATCTTCAATACAAAGTTCTCCATGATCTTCATGGAGATCTATCTGATGTAATCCTCTTTGGCAGTGTGTTTGTTGAGATCCGATGAATTGTGGATTTGTGATTAGATTATCTATGAATTATATTTGAGTCTTTGATGATTTCTTATATGCATGATTTGATATCCTTGTAAGTCTCTTCGAGTCTTGGGTTTTGTTTGGCCAACTAGATCTATGATTCTTGCAATGGGAGAAGTGCTTGGTTTTGGGTTCATACCGTGCGGTGACCTTTCCCAGTGACAGAAGGGGCAGCAAGGCATGCATCGTGTTGTTTCCATCAAGGGTAACAAGATGGGCTTTCATCATATATTTGAGATTGTCCATCTACATCATGTCATCTTGCTTAAGGCGTTACTCTGTTCTTATGAACTCAATACACTAGATGCATGCTGGATAGCGGTCGACGTGTGGAGTAATAGTAGTAGATGCAGAAAGTATCGGTCTACTTGTTTTGGACGTGATGCATATATGTATGATCATTGCCATAGATAACGTCATGACTTTGCGTGGTTCTATCAATTGCTCGACAGTAATTTGTTCACCCACCGTCTACTTGCTTTCATGAGAGAAGCTACTAGTGAACACTACGGCCCCCGGGTCTACTCACAATTATCATCTCAGCTTTTACTTTCACTTTGCTTTGTTTACTTTTTGCTTTCATTTCTCACTTTGCAAACAATCTATAAGGGATTGACAACCCCTTCATAGCGTTGGGTGCAAGCTCTTTGTGTTTGTGCAGGTACTTGTGACTTGACAAAATCATCCTACTGGATTGATACCTTGGTTTTCAAACTGAGGGAAATACTTACCGCCGCTGTGCTACATCACCCTTTCCTCTTCAAGGGAACACCAACACAAGGCTCCAAGGCCGCGGGGGAATCCTTTGCATACTTTCCAAGGAAATCCCTATAGGCGTAGCCAGCAGCAGAAGGATTTCTGGCGCTGTTGCCGGGGAGAGATCAAGTCAAGATCTATCCAAGTAAGTGTCACAAACTCATCTCTTGCATTTACCTTTTTTGCCAGTTCCCTCTCGTTTTCCTCTCCCCCACTTCACATTTGCCATTTTGCCTTTCTCCTTTGCTGTTTTCATTTGCCTTTTGCCGTTTTCCTTTGCCAGTTTTCTTGCTTGCTTGTGTTCTTGTTTGTTTGTTGAAGTCATCATGGCTGAAAACACCAAACTTTGCGACTTCTCGAATACTAATAATAATGATTTTATTAGTACCCCGATTGCTCCCGCCACTAGTGCGGAATCATATGAAATCAACGCTGCCTTGCTGAATCTTGTTATGAAAGAGCAATTTTCTGGCCTTCCTAGTGAAGATGCCGCATCCCATCTTAATACTTTGATTGAACTTTGCGATATGAAAAAGAAGAAAGATGTAGATAATGATGTTGCTAAATTGAAGCTTTTTCCGTTCTCTTTGCGAGATTGTGCAAAAACTTGGTTTTCTTCTTTGCCTAAAAATAGTATTGATTCTTGGAATAAGTGCAAAGATGCTTACATATCCAAGTATTTTCCGCCGGCTAAGATTATATCTCTCCGTAACGATATCATGAATTTCAAGAAACTTGATCATGAACACTTTGCACAATCTTGGGAGAGGATGAAGTTAATGATTAGAAATTGTCCCGCTCATGGCTTGAGTTTGTGGATGATTATACAAATCTTTTACGCTGGTTTGAATTTTGCTTCTAGAAATATCTTGGACTCCGCCTCAGGTGGAACATTCATGGAAATCACGTTAGGAGAAACTACAAAACTGCTAGACAATATCATGACCAACTACTCTCTGTGGCACACTGAAAGGTCACTTGCTAGCAAAAAGGTACACGCTATAGAAGAAATTAACTCGCTTAGTGCTAAGATGGGCGAGTTGATGAATTTGGTTGCTAGTAGAAATGCTCCTTTAGATCCTAATGACATGCCACTATCTTCCTTGATTGAGAGTAGCAACGCTAGTTTGGACGTTAATTTTGTTGGTAGGAACAATTTTGGCAACAACAATGCTTTTAGAGGAAACTATGTTCCTAGGCCTTTTCCTAGTAACTCCTCTAACAACTATGGAAATTACTACAACAACACTTATGGAAATCATAACAAATTACCCTCTGATTTAGAGAGTAATATCAAAGAGTTCATCAACTCTCAAAAGATTTTCAATGCGTCCATAGAGGAAAAACTACTAAAAATAGATGATTTGGCTAAGAGCGTTGATAGGATGTCTTGTGATATTGATGCTTTGAAAGTTAGATGTGCTCCTCCCAAGGTTAACTTGGATGGAACTTTAAAAGCTATGCGTGTCTCCATGAATGAGAGCAAAGAAAGAACCGCCCAAATTCGCGCTAAGCATGAATGGTTTAAAAGGGTGCGTTCTAGTGATGCAAATCACGAAGATCATAAAGTGCTTGGTGTGACTCCTCTTGAATCTTTGTTTTCGCGTGTCAAACCTATTGATGAAGGGGCTGGATATGAATCCACTTTGGTTGAAAAATGCCCCAATGATTCGGAGTCCACCTATCTTGATGATAAAGGTGTGGAGAGTGGAGTAGAAGAAATCAAAGTATTGGGTAGTAATGAAACTCCCACTTTGGATTTCAAGGGATTCAATTATGATAGTTGCTCCTTGTTTGAATGCATTTCCTTGATGTAGTCCATTGGAAACTCTCCACATGCTTATAGCCAAAGCAAAGCCTTTACCGCTCATATCGTAGATGCTATGATGAAATCTTTTGAAGAGAAACTCGAATTAGAAGTCTCTATACCTAGAAAACTTCATGATGAGTGGGAACCTACTATCAAAATCAAAATCAAAAACTATGAATGCAATGCTTTGTGTGTTTTGGGTGCTAGTGTTTCCGCGATTCCAAAGTCTTTATGTGATATTCTTGGTTTTCATGATATTGAAGAGTGTTCTCTTAATTTGCATCTTGCGGATTCTACTGTTAAGAAACCCATGGGAAGGATCAATGATGTTCTTATTGTTGCAAATAAGAACTATGTACCCGTGGATTTCATTGTACTTGACATAGATTGCAATCCTTCATCTCCCATTATTCTTGGTAGACCTTTCCTAAGGACTATTGGTGCTATCATCAATATGAAGGAAGGGAATATTAGATTTCAATTTCCTCTAAAGAAGGGCATGGAGCATTTTCCTAGAAAGAAAATAAGATTGCCTTATGAATCTATGATGAGGGCTACTTATGGTTTGAGCACCAAAGATGACTATACGTGATTCCATCACCTTATGCCTAGCTAAGGGCGTTAAACAATAGCACTTGTTGGGAGGCAACCCAACGAATCTATCCTTTTTCTTTCTGTTTTGTGTTTTCCACACTTTCATAATTCTGTTATGATTGTGTTTTTTGTGTGTTTATTTTGCGTTTGTGCCAAGTAAAACCGTTATGATTAGTCTTGGGGATGATCGTTTGATCATGCTGGAAAAGACAGAAACTTTATGCTCACGAAAAGAATTTTCATTTTTTTCTGTAAGATCTTTTGAGTTGATTATTTTTGCTTCTGATTTCTACGCAAATTCTTCAGACTGTCGTAATTTTTCAGAATTTTTTAAGTACCATAAGTATACGAAGTATATAGATTGCTACAGACTGGTCTGCTGTTAACAGATTTTGTTTTTTGTTGAGTTGGTTGCTTATTTTGAAGAAACTATGGATAGTATCGGGGGGTATTAGCCATGGAAGATTGAAAATACAGTAGCCCAACATCAACATAAGTAGAATATAAGTTTGCTACTGTCGTGGTATAAGTCTGACAGTAGATGTGTAGGGTACGAAAGGATGGGTAGAGCCTTAGCTACGGCGAGGTTGTATGAGTTGAGGCCCCTCTGCGGTGGAGGTAAAAGCCCTACGTCTCAGTGCTCTTGGGAGCTTTAGTGTCGAGTGGAATATAGGATTACAGTAAAAGCCAACCCCTGCACCAGTGGGGAAGGGCGGCTTATATAGAGTGCGCTGCCCTTCACAACGGTCCGGTGGACATGGGTGGAGTAGTGGCGAATAAATGCATACGTTAAAGGTAACGTATGTCTTAAATGCTAATAATGGTGTATGAAAACGTACGACCGTTGCCCTCCCTGGAGGTTACGATGTGTGCAAAGTGGAATTCAGTCGGTACGATAAATACGCTCCGAACGCTCGTCATCGACTGGATGATGGGGGGTCCTTAGTTCAGTCGGAACTGTCTAAGGGCCTTGCTCTCTGTAAAGGGTAGTCCTTGGATAGGACCTATAGGGCAGGCCTATGACCCTACCCTGGGACTATAACCCCATCATTAGTCCCCGAATGGATCGGGGTTGGAGCGACGAAGTGGTACCTGGAGTACGGATCCGACTGGTATGGATGTGACTTTGGCGTTGTTAGCCTCGGTCCATTTTATCCTTTCTACCAGTGATCCGAGTGAATATACCAGTGAAACGAGCCGCCAGGGACCGAGTGCTTCCCCGGAATCTTTCAATGTGACCGGTCAAACTGACAGCGGCGGATTTTCTGGGATCTTCAAATTTCGGTTGTTGCGCGCTCAGCGGGGATGTCGACATCGTCATCGAGTAGTTTTTGCCGCCTCGATTACCGCGCCTTTATCTTCTCCACTAATATCGCAGCAGCCAGTCGGGGGATAAGATTTTGGGGCCACCTGTTAGTGACCCAGTCGGAACCTTATTTAAGCCTCTCCGGCGGGGGTTTCTTGTTGCGCTACCCTTGTTACTCGCACTCGCCCCGCTTCTCCCGTAGCTCACTGTGCGTACCAAGCCTCCTCCTTCCTCTCCTCCTCTGCGGATCTGCTGCCTTCACCATGATGAAGGGGCAGACGACCAAGCTTGAGTCGCAGAAGGAGAAGAAGAAGGCGGCGGCTCCTGCTCAGCGGCGACAACGAGCACTACCGGCGGGTTGGATCCAGGGGGATTTCCTCCCCTCCACGGTGACGACGAACGACCTGCTGGAGCTGGTGGAGCAAGGCATGATTGCCAACAAGTCGTGGAGGTTGCCGGCAGAGGGCGAGACGGAGCCGGCGCCGCAGGAGGGAGAGCGTGTCTTGCTGCTCAGCCACGTGTACACGGGCTTCTCCCTGCCTCCCCACCCCTTTTTTAGAGGTATTATGAATCACTTCGGGGCGCAGCTCCATCATTTTCCTCCCAACGCGATAGCTCATCTCGCTGCATTCGTCACTCTGTGCGAGTGCTTTATTGGATGCCCCCCCATTGGGGGCTCTTTAACTATATCTTCTCTGCTAGGTCTCAGACTGTCAAAAAGCTTAGCCAGTCGGACGATAAAACCCATCTCCTCCAGCTCTGCGGGGGCTTAAGCTTCCAAAAGAAAACGAAGAGTAGCTACCCCCCTCTCCAGTTGTCCGAGTCAGTTAGGAACTGGCAGTCGACCTGGTTCTACTGCCAGGACATAGCTTGTCCGAATGCTGCGACTGGGTTGCCGCCCTTTAGCCTTGACCATCCGGCTCCTCCAAGACAACTTGCGCTCTCCAAGTTGGAAAAGATTCAGATCCAGCCTCTGGTCGACGCGCTGATAACCGTCGTCCGCAAGGGAGTCACCGGCACGGACTTGCTGGAGACCTTTCTGGGTCGGCGCATCCAGCCGGTGCAAGCCTGACACCACGCCATGTGGCACTATGTGGGGCCTGAGGATTCCACTCGGACTCACCCAGAGTGCGTGACCGGGGAGACGGTGATAGCGTGGGTCCGCGGCATCACAGGCGCATGCGACAACCCCCAAGGAGCCCGGCGAGTGAGGCCCTTCCGTGCCGACAACCCTCCTCCGAATGAGGTGAGCGCATCTTGTCGAGTGCTTTCAATCTTCTTAGATTTATCGCTTTTCTTGTGTCGCCGCTTGGTGTCTGACGTTGTCGACTGTATTTTGTGCAGGAGTGGACCAACTGGTATTCTCCCGTCTTGAACAGGAATCCTGCTGAGGAAGAGGAGGGCAGCCAGGAGGGCACATGGATAGCGCCGAGTGTTGGGGAACGTCGCATGGGAAACAAAAAAATTCCTACGCGCACGAAGACCTATCATGGTGATGTCCATCTACGAGAGGGGATGAGTGATCTACGTACCCTTGTACATCGTACAGCAGAAGCGTAAGTGAACGCGGTTGATGTAGTGGAACGTCCTCACGTCCCTCGATCCGCCCCGCGAACAATCCCGCGATCAGTCCCACGATCTAGTACCGAACGGACAGCACCTCCGCGTTCAGCACACGTACAGCTCAACGATGATCTCGGCCTTCTTGATCCAGCAAGAGAGACGGAGAGGTAGAAGAGTTCTCCGGCAGCATGACGGCGCTCCGGAGGTTGGTGATGACCTTGTCTCAGCAGGGCTCCGCCCGAGCTCCGCAGAAACGCGATCTAGAGGAAAAACCGTGGAGGTATGTGGTCGGGCTGCCGTGGAAAAGTCGTCTCAAATCAGCCCTAAAACCTCCGTATATATAGGTGGGAGGGAGGGGACCTTGCCTTGGGGCTCAAGGAGACCCAAGGGGGTCGGCCGAGCCAAGGGGGGAAGACTCCCCCCCCCCAAACCGAGTTGGACTTGGTTTGGTGGTGAGGGAGTCCTTCCCTTCCTTCCCACCTCCTCTTTTTTCTTTCTCTTGATTTTCTCTTCTTGGCGCATAGGGCCCTTTTGGGCTGTCCCACCAGCCCACTAAGGGCTGGTGTGCCACCCTCAAGGCCTATGGGCTTCCCCGGGGTGGGTCCCCCCCCCCCGGTGAACTCCCGGAACCCATTCGTCATTCCCGGTACATTCCCGATAACTCCGAAAACCTTCCGGTAATCAAATGAGGTCATCCTATATATCAATCTTCGTTTCCGAACCATTCCAGAAACCCTCGTGACGTCTGTGATCTCATCCCGGACTCCGAACAACATTCGGTAACCAACCATATAACTCAAATACGCATAAAACAACGTCGAACCTTAAGTGTGCAGACCCTGCGGGTTCGAGAACTATGTAGACATGACCCGAGAGACTCCTCGGTCAATATCCAATAGCGGGACCTGGATGCCCATATTGGATCCTACATATTCTACGAAGATCTTATCGTTTGAACCTCAGTGCCAAGGATTCATATAATCCCGTATGTCATTCCCTTTGTCCTTCGGTATGTTACTTGCCCGAGATTCGATCGTCGGTATCCGCATACCTATTTCAGTCTCGTTTACCGGCAAGTCTCTTTACTCGTTCCGTAATACAAGATCCCGCAACTTACATTAAGTTACATTGCTTGCAAGGCTTGTGTGTGATGTTGTATTACCGAGTGGGCCCCGAGATACCTCTCCGTCACACGGAGTGACAAATCCCAGTCTCGATCCATACTAACTCAACGAACACCTTCGGAGATACCTGTAGAGCCTCTTTATAGTCACCCAGTTACGTTGCGACGTTTGATACACACAAAGCATTCCTCCGGTGTCCGTGAGTTATATGATCTCATGGTCATAGGAACAAATACTTGACACGCAGAAAACAGTAGCAACAAAATGACACGATCAACATGCTACGTCTATTAGTTTGGGTCTAGTCCATCACATGATTCTCCTAATGATGTGATCCCGTTATCAAGCGACAACACTTGCCTATGGCCAGGAAACCTTGACCATCTTTGATCAACGAGCTAGTCAACTAGAGGCTTACTAGGGACAGTCTTTTGTCTATGTATCCACACAAGTATTGTGTTTCCAATCAATACAATTATAGCATGGATAATAAACGATTATCATGAACTAAGAAATATAATAATAACTAATTTATTATTGCCTCTAGGGCATATTTCCAACACCGAGTACGTCTCCGACAGTGGGGAGGCGGAGGAGGAGTCTGAAGAGGAGGAGGGGGAGGCTGGGGAGCAGAGCTCGCCACCTCCACCATCACAGCCTCGGACTAAGCGCCGTCACAAACCCGCGGCTCCGCCGGCTCCTCCAGCAGCTCCGAGTGCTCCGCCTGCTTCTTCCGTGGCTCCGAGTGCTCCGCCAGCTCCTCCCATGGCTCCGAGTGCTCGGAGCGTGAAGAGGACCAGGGACGCTGCTGCCGAGCCTACGGACCAACCGTCCAAGGTGGCCAAACCAAGTGGGCCCAAGCCTCGGAAAGCTTTGCCTCGGATGAGGATCGTTGTTCCAGTTGCCTCAACATAAGTGTCTTGTTCTCCCATCTTCATTCGATATTTGACTGAACTCATGCTTATCGGACGAGTGGATTTTACTCGACAGAGCTGCCACCTCTCTGCCGCGCCAGGACGATGATCCCATGGATGCGGATAACGTTGCCACATCTCAGCAAGGTACGTTGTGACGACTCCAAGAGTTTGCATTATTGTTTCGCGAGTGTTGTCTTTAATCTTGCCCTTTTTCTGCAACCTCATGTTGTTCAGTCAAGCTTCCTTCGGAGGTGATTCATCTGGAGGAGGAGGACCAAAGGGGATCAGGGCCAACTTTGGCGCCTGTCCTTGAGGTTGTTCCATCTGCTGCTGCTCCCACCATGGACGGGCCGCCGACCGAGCCGATGCCGTCGACTGAGGCGGTGTCCCTCGCAGCGGAACCGACTGGAGCAGGACTTGGGATGCCCAAGGAGTCTTCTGTTGTGCCAGGCATGTCGATAGTCCAGTACGAGATCCGACACCTCCCGGAAGACCAAGTGGGAGCCGCCAAGGAGGCGATGGTGCAGGTGGATTTGATGGTGGGTGATGTCAAGGGAGCGTATGACTCCATCACGTCTTTGTACAAGAGAAGCTTGGAGCTCCGAGACGATATCCGAGTAAGTGCGCTAGTAGGTTTTTACTTCCCTCTTGTAACCCACTGGGTGTTCAAGTGATATACTCGGATACAGTAGGATTATTTTGCAGTGGGTTCACTCAGAGTGAACCCAGTGGGTGTAGTCCCCGAGACTGTTGTTGAGTGCTTGCACTGGCAGTTGTCTTTATATGTATTTCCCGTTATCTGAGCAGATCCGAACTGGTCTGCCCGAATATTACCAGTGGGGGCACTCGGAGTGCATCCACTTGATGTAGTCCCCGAGAGTAGTGTTACTCAGGTCGGGTTATAGCATTCTCGTAGATTTGCATGTTCGTCATGTAGCTCAATAGGGCCGGCCTATTCGAGCTACATGCCAGTGGGGTCACTCTTAGTGAACCCACTGGGTGTAGTCCTCGAGACCGCTGTTGAGTGCTTGCATCGGCACGGGTCTGAAGAACTTTGTTTGTTTTCCTTGTTGAATCTGTCTGAGCTTCCCTTTGGGCTGATTTGGCAGAAGACTTGCGAAATGGGATCCGCGTACAATACTCTGAAGGCGGAAAAGGTTCAGCTTGCTATGGAATTGGAGGCGGCTGTGAATGACTTGGCTAGTGTGAAGGGGGCACTTGCTGACCAAGAGAAGTCTTTGGAGGAGTCCCGGGAGACCAACAAGGCATTGGTGGCCGAAATAGAGAAAATGGGCAAGCAAAGAAGTGAACTGATGGGTCAAATGAAGGTGATGAACCGTCGATGCATTTCGCAGGAGAAGTATGTCAACGACTGGGCGAGGAAGATGATTGCACTGCTCGGTGGTAAGCTTCTTGCCGAGTGCTACTTGACTTTGTAATTCATTCTGCGCTTACTTTCTGCTCTTCTTTTCTTTGCAGATTTTTGTCTGGACGCTGAGGCTGAAGCAGCCGACATTGAACGGTCGGTTGTTCCGAACGTTCCACTCGGCGACGAAGCGAATCGGGACATGCTCCGAGCACATATTCACCTTGGAAGAGTGGGGCCTTTCATCGGCCGTCTGAGAGAAGTCATCGGCCGGATCGACAAGGAGCTGTGGCCCGAAGACGATTCCCGGCAGGAAATAGAAGGGTTGATGACTCGGCTGGAGGACGTCCCGAACAGAGTGCAGGCATGGAAGAAGTCAGCCGCGCGTTGTGGTGCGGACGTGGCGCTATCGCTGGTCCGAGTGCACTGCAAGGAAGCTCGCGAAGAAAAGCTGAAGGCGTTGCAGGTCGCCAACACCAAGAAGCTTCAATTAGAAGATTTCATGGAGACCTTCCTCAAGACAGCCACTCGTATCGCGGACGGGATCGATCTTCAGACCTTTGTGGAGCCTGCCAGTCCTGGTGCCAGTCCTGATGACGCTCGAAAAACTTCACCTCGGTATGCCGAGTGGTATCTGTATCAAACTTGGGCCACTGCTGTTGGCCGTCACATTCGTGGTTTGGTGTGGGTAAGCTTGATCCACACCGAGCCGACTATCGTAGATCCAACGTTGAATTCGAATCGAATATTTTGTTGTTCTTTCGCCAAGTTTATTTTCTGACATGATTTGAGATCGTGGTTTTTGTTTGGCGTTTCTTGGTGAAGCCAATGGCAAACATGCGGAGCATGTAATTGTCAATTGTCTTCACATCCACATGAGCCTCAATGAGGGTCTTCTAAGCCTTGGAGTGGATCTCGGGGATACACTCGAAGGAAGCTTTTTTACTTAGGCGATTCTGGATCGCAGCTAAGTCCCCGAGTGCGGCATCTCGTGCGCACTCGGAGCGAGTTGATACTCATGTAGTTGTCAGTTGTCTTGACATCCACATGAGCCTCAATGAGGGTCTGCTAAGCCTCCGAGTGGATCTCGAGGATACACTCGAAGGAAGCTTTTTACTTAGGCGATTCTGGATCGCAGCTAAGTCATCGAGTGCGGCATCTCGTGCGCACTCGGAGCGAGTTGATACTCATGTAGTTGTCAGCTGTCTTGACATCCACATGAGCCTCAATGAGGGTCTGCTAAGCCTCCGAGTGGATCTCGAGGATACACTCGAAGGAAGCTTTTTTACTTAGGCGATTCTGGATCGCAACTAAGTCCCCGAGTGCGGCATGTCGTGCGCACTCGGAGCGAGTTGGTACTCATGTAGTTGTTAGTTGTCTTGAGATCCACATGAGCCTCAATGAGGGTCTGCTAAGCCTCCAAGTGGATCTCGAGGATACACTCGAAGGAAGCTTTTTTACTTAGGCAATTCTGGATCGCAACTATGTCCCCGAGTGCGGCATCTCGTGAGCACTCGGAGCGAGTTGATACTCATGTAGTTGTCAGTTGTCTTGACATCCACATGAGCCTCAATGAGGGTCTGCTAAGCCTCCGAGTGGATCTCAAGGATACACTCGAAGGAAGCTTTTTTACTTAGGCGATTCTGGATCGCAGCTAAGTCCCCGAGTGCGACATCTCGTGCGCACTCGGAGCGAGTTGATACTCATGTAGTTGTCAGTTGTCTTGACATCCACATGAGCCTCAATGAGGGTCTGCTAAGCCTCCGAGTGGATCTCAAGGATACACTCGAAGGAAGCTTTTTACTTAGGCGATTTTGATCGCAGCTAAGTCCCCGAGTGCGCCATCTCGTGCGCACTCGGAGCGAGTTGATACTCATGTAGTTGTCAGTTGTCTTGACATCCACATGATCCTCAATGAGGGTCTGCTAAGCCTCCGAGTGGATCTCGAGGATACACTCGAAGGAAGCTTTTTTACTTAGGCGATTCTGGATCGCAGCTAAGTCCCCGAGTGCGGCTTTTAGGGCGCACTCGGAGAGAGTTTTTTACTTAGGCGACTCTGGATCGCAGCTAAGTCTCCGAGTGCGGCTGTTAGCGCACACTCAGAGAGAATTTTTTGACTTAGGCGATTCTGGATCGCAGCTAAGTCCCCGAGTGCGGCTATTAGCGCACACTCGGAGAGAATTTTTTGACTTAGGCGATTCTGGATCGCAGCTAAGTCCCCGAGTGCGGCTGTTAGCGCACACTCGGAGAGAATTTTTGACTTAGGCAATTCTGGATCGCAGCTAAGTCCCCGAGTGCGGCTGTTAGCGCACGCTCGGTGAGAATTTTTTGACTTAGGCGATTCTGGATCGTAGCTAAGTCCCCGAGTGCGGCTGTTAGCGCACACTCAGAGAGAATTTTTGACTTAGGCGATTCTGGATCGCAGCTAAGTCCCCGAGTGTGGCTGTTAGCGCACCCTCGGAGAGAATTTTTTGACTTAGGCGATTCTGGATCGCAGCTAAGTCCCCGAGTGCGGCTGTTAGCGCACACTCGGAGAGAATTTTTGACTTAGGCGATTCTGGATTGCAGCTAAGTCCCCGAGTGCGGCTGTTAGCGCACACTCGGAGAGAATTTTTGTCTTAGGCGATTCTGGATCGTAGCTAAGTCCCCGAGTGTGGCTGTTAGCGCACACTCGGAGAGAATTTTTGACCGGAGTCTGCAAACGCGGAAGAATTTTGGACCTGCAAAAAATCAGTCTGCTTTGTATTACTTCAATGATACTTGTTCTTTACATTGCCTCCGTCGGCGGTCACGTGAAGAAGCGCTTCAGGAGATCTCCGTTCCATGCTCGCGGCTCGTCTGTTTCCCTGTCGAGGTTGTAGAGTCGATATGCTCCGTTGTTCAGCACCTTAGAGATGATGAAGGGTCCTTCCCAGGAGGGAGCCAACTTGTGAGGCCTCTGTTGGTCCACTCGGAGCACCAGGTCACCAGCTTGGAATGTGCGACTCCTGACGTGTCACGCGTGAAAATGCCGCAGATCTTGTTGATAAATTGTTGAGCGAGTGAGTGCCATCTCGCGCTCTTCTTCTAGTAGATCCACTCTGTCTTGCCTGCCTGCTCCGCTTCGGCTTCGGAGAAGAGTTCGACTCGTGGAGAGTTGTGAAGCAAGTCGCTCGGAAGGACTGCCTCTGCTCCATAAACGAGGAAGAACGGGGATCGCCTTGTAGATCTATTCGGAGTTGTGCGGAGGCCCCACAACACCGAAGGCAGCTCGGTGACCCACGCGCCGGCGGCATGTCCAACTTCTCGCAGGAGTCGAGGCTTCAACCCTTGAAGAATAAGTCCGTTCGCCCGCTCTGCTTGCCCGTTGGTTTGAGGGTGCGCCACAGATGCAAAATCCACTCGGATACCTTGGCCTGTGCAAAAACCTTTGAATCTGTCCGAGTCAAAGTTTGTGCCATTGTCAGTGATTATGTTGTGCGGGACTCCGAATCTGGAGATGATGTCTCTGACAAATTTGATGGCCGTAAGGGCGTCGAGCTTCTTGATGGGCTTGGCTTCAATCCACTTGGTGAACTTGTCGACTGCCACCAACAGATGAGTGAATCCCCCTTGGCATGTTCTGAATGGACCGACTATATCTAATCCCCACACTGTGAACGGCCAAACAAGAGGGATTGTTTTCAACGCGGATGTTGGCTTGTGGGACTTGTTCGAATAGAACTGACAGCCTTCGCATCGGTCGACCATATCCTTTGCCATTTCATTCGCCTGCAACCAGAAGAAGCCAGCTCTGAATGCTTTGGCGACGATTGCTCTTGAGGAGGCATGATGGCCGCAAGTTCCCGAGTGAATTTCTTCCAGGATTAACTGCCCCTCCTCGGGGGAGATGCATCGCTGAAGGACTCCTGAAACACTTTCCTTGTACAACTGGCCATCAATGACGGTGAAGGACTTCGACCTGCGGACGATCTGCCTCGCTTGGACTTCGTCCTCTGGTAATTCTTGCCTCAGGATGTATGCAATGAACGGCACAGTCCAATCGGGGATGATAGCAAGAATCTCCATGATCAAATCAACCACAGCGGGGACCTCGACTTCAGTCGGATCTGTTGAGCTCTTCGGTTGTACCGGTTCCTCTGTAAAGGGGTCTTCTTTCACCGAAGGGAGATGTAGGTGCTTGAGGCAAACATCACTCGGGACTGGTCTCCGAGTGGATCCGAGTTTTGCCAACTCATCAGCTGCTTGGTTCTTCAGTCGCGGAACATGATGAAGTTCCAGACCTTCAAACTTCTTCTCGAGCTTCCTTACTGTGTTGCAGTATGCAGTCATGGTGGGATTCCTGACATCCCACTCCTTCATCACTTGATTAACCACCAAATCTGAATCGCCATAGATCATCAGGCGACGGACGCCGAGTGTGATGGCCATGCGCAATCCGTAAAGGAGAGCTTCATACTCTGCTTCATTGTTGGAGGAATCGAAATGTATCTGCAACACATACTTAAGATTATCACCTTTCGGCAATACGATCACTACGCCAGCGCTGGAGCCATTCAGCATCTTGGACCCGTCGAAGAACATAGTCCAATGAGCCGAGTAGATGTGAGTCGGTTGCTGTTGTTCTACCCATTCTACTATCAAGTTAGCCAGGGCTTGAGGCTTTATAGCCTTCTTGGCTTCAAACTTGATGTCGCAGTATAACATCTCCATAGCCCACTTCGCCACTCGGCCTGATGCATCTCGATTGTGGAGGATTTCCGACAACGGAGCATCAGAAACGACAGACACCGAGTGGTCTTGGAAATAGTGAGCCACCTTCTTTGCAGTCATGTAGATCCCATAAATAAGCTTTTGATAATGGGGATACCTCTGCTTGGAAGGAGTCAGGACTTCGGAGACATAATATACTGGCCGCTGAACCTTGTACGCTTTGCCTTCTTCTTCACGTTTGACTGTAAGAACAGTGTTGACGACTTGATTTGTAGTCGCGATGTACAGAAGAAGGGGTTCTTTACTGAGCGGGGCAGTAAGAACCGGCTGGGTGGAAAGCAGGGCTTTGAGGTCGTCGAATGCAATCTGGGCTTCGTCTGTCCACTCGAAAGTATCTGATTTCTTCATGAGTCGGTACAGAGGTAATGCCTTCTCGCCGAGTCGAGCGCTAAACCTGCTCAAAGCCGCTAGGCAACCTGTGAGCCTTTGAACATCATGTATTCTAACCGGCCGCTCCATTCGGACGATGGTCCCAATCTTTTCGTGGTTGACATCGATTCCTCGTTCAGAAACAAAGAAACCGAGTAACTTTCCGCTGGGAACACCGAATGAACACTTGGCAGGGTTGAGCTTGATATCGTACCTTCGAAGGTTGGCGAATGTTTCTGCCAAGTCAGTCAGCAGGTCGGAACCTTTGCGTGACTTGACTACGATATCGTCCATATATGCCTCCACATTTCGACCGATCTGGTCAAGGAGGCATTTCTGGATCATGCGCATAAAAGTTGCTCCTGCATTCTTCAAACCGAATGGCATAGTGATGTAGCAGAAACACCCAAATGGGGTGATGAAGGCTGTTTTTATTTCATCGGGACCATACAGACGGATCTGATGATAGCCCGAATAGGCATCAAGGAATGATAAACGCTTGCAACCCGCAGTCGAATCGACAATTTGATCAATGCGGGGGAGCGGGAAATGATCTTTCGGGCAGACCTTATTGAGATGCTTGAAGTCGATGCACATACGGAGGGACTTGTCCTTCTTGAGCACCATGACAACATTGGCGAGCCACTCGGAGTGGTGTACCTCGCGAATGAAGTTGGCTGCCAAAAGTTTAGCCACCTCCTCTCCGATTGCCTTCCTTTTGTGCGCGGCGGACCGACGCAGGCATTCTCGGACGGGCCGAGCGGTAGGATCCACATGTAGTCGATGCTCAGCCAACTCCCTGGGTACACCTGGCATGTCAGCGGGCTTCCATGCGAAAATGTACCAGTTCTCACGGAGGAATTGGATGAGCTCGGCTTCCTATTTTGGATCAAGGGTGGTGGAGATGTTCGTCGGGGCGGCGGTGTCGTCCGTCGGGTGGATGCTGACTTTCTTCGTGTCGCCCGCCGACTGGAATGCAGACTCCAAAGCTGGCTTCTTCGAACGCATCAAGTCAGCGGGGTCGGCCGTCTTCTTGTACTCATCCAGCTCGAGGATAGCCATCTGCTGGTCGGCAATCCGCGACCCCTGCTGCAGACACTCTTCAGCCCGTTGCCGATTGCCTGTGATGGTGATCACACCTTTGGGACCCGGCATCTTCAGCTTCAAATACACGTAACATGGACGGGCCATGAAACGTGCATACGCCGGACGGCCCAGAATCGCATGGTATGCACTCTGGAAGTCCACCACCTCGAATGTCAGCTTTTCCTTGCGGAAGTTCTTGTCGGAGCCGAAAACGACGTCTAACGCGATCTGACCGAGTGACTTGGCCTTTCGTCCTGGGACGACTCCGTGGAACTGCATGCTGCTCTCGCTAAGTTTGGACATCGGAATGCCCATCCCCTTGAGAGTGTCAGCGTACATGATGTTCAAGCCGCTGCCGCCATCCATGAGGACTTTGCGCAGTCGGACTCCTTCCACCACCGGGTCGACTACCAGAGCCTGCCTCCCCGGGGTGGGTACGTGTTGGAATTATGCCCTAGAGGCAATAATAAATGTATAGTTATTATTATAATTCCTGTATCAAGATAATAGTTTATTATCCATGCTATAATTGTATTGAATGAAGACTCATTTACATGTGTGGATACATAGACAAAACACCGTCCCTAGCATGCCTCTAGTTGGCTAGCCAGTTGATCGATGATAGTCAGTGTCTTCTGATTATGAACAAGGTGTTGTTGCTTGATAACTGGATCACGTCATTGGGAGAATCACGTGATGGACTAGACCCAAACTAATAGACGTAGCATGTTGATCGTGTCATTTTGTTGCTACTGTTTTCTGCGTGTCAAGTATTTATTCCTATGACCATGAGATCATATAACTCACTGACACCGGAGGAATGCTTTGTGTGTATCAAACGTCGCAACGTAACTGGGTGACTATAAAGATGCTCTACAGGTATCTCCGAAGGTGTTAGTTGGGTTAGTATGGATCAAGACTGGGATTTGTCACTCCGTATGACGGAGAGGTATCTCGGGGCCCACTCGGTAATACAACATCACACACAAGCCTTGCAAGCAATGTAACTTAGTGTAAGTTGCGGGATCTTGTATTACGGAACGAGTAAAGAGACTTGCCGGTAAACGAGATTGAAATAGGTATACGGATGCTGACGATCGAATCTCGGGCAAGTAACATACCGAAGGACAAAGGGAATGACATACGGGATTATACGAATCCTTGGCACTGAGGTTCAAACGATAAGATCTTCGTAGAATATGTAGGATCCAATATGGGCATCCAGGTCCCGCTATTGGATATTGGCCGAGGAGTATCTCGGGTCATGTCTACATAGTTCTCGAACCCGCAGGGTCTGCACACTTAAGGTTCGACGTTGTTTTATGCGTATTTGAGTTATATGGTTGGTTACCGAATGTTGTTCGGAGTCCCGGATGAGATCACGGACATCACGAGGGTTTCCGGAATGGTCCGGAAACGAAGATTGATATATAGGATGACCTCATTTGATTACCGGAAGGTTTTCGGAGTTACCGGGAATGTACCGGGAATGACGAATGGGTTCCGGGAGTTCACCGGGGGGGCAACCCACCCCGGGGAAGCCCATAGGCTTTGGGGAGACACACCAGCCCTTAGTGGGCTGGTGGGACAGCCCCAAAGGGGCCTATGCGCCAAGAGAAAGAAAATCAAAGGAAAAGAAAAAAAAAGGGAGGGAAGAAGTGGGAAGGGAGGGGGACTCCTCCCACCAAACCAAGTCCAACTCGGTTTGGGGGGGGAGTCCTCCCCCCCTTGGCTCGGCCGACCCCTTGGGAGTCCCTTGGACCCCAAGGCAAGGTCCCCCTCCCTCCTCCTATATATATGGGGCTTTTAGGGCAGATTTGAGACGTTTTTCTCACGGCTGCCCGACCACATACCTCCATAGTTTTTCCTCTAGATCGCGTTTCTGCGGAGCTCGGGCGGAGCCCTGCTGAGACAAGATCATCACCAACCTCCGGAGTGCCGTCACGCTGCCGGAGAACTCTTCTACCTCTCCGTCTCTCTTGCTGGATCAAGAAGGCCGAGATCATCGTCGAGCTGTACGTGTGCTGAACGCGGAGGTGCCGTCCGTTTGGTACTAGATCGTGGGACTGATCGCGGGATTGTTCGCGGGGCGGATCGAGGGACGTGAGGACGTTCCACTACATCAACCGCGTTCTCTAACGCTTCTGCTGTTCGATCTACAAGGGTACGTAGATCACTCATCCCCTCTCGTAGATGGACATCACCATGATAGGTCTTCGTGCGCGTAGGAAAATTTTTGTTTCCCATGCGACGTTCCCCAACAGTACGTGTGCTGGATGATCCGACTGATCAAAGGTGATCGAAGTCTGAGACCATTTGAGGAACGTGGGGTTGGTCGGGGTGGCCATGTTCACCTCCCAGTTCACCAGCTTCAGTCGACTCTTGCTTTCCACGTCATCATAAATCATTAATGTTGCGTGGACTTGGGGGAACGGATCCTCCTTGTCCTCATCATCCTGCTCGTTGTCCTTTTCACTCGGCTGCCCTTCGCCGAACCCTTGGATCAGGAGGCGACATTGCCGAGTGGTGTGCTTCGGGAATATGGCGTTGCCTTCTTCATCCATCTTCGTGTGGATCGGACATGGCTGATCCAGGATGGAGTTCCCGAACTGCTTCTTCTTGGGGGTATACTGAGCTTTCCCCTTGCCCTTGAACTTGGCATTTGTAACAGCAACTTCCTCTGCTTGCGGAGTGGGCGGAGCTTTCTGCTTTTGCTTCCGATTGTTGTTCCCATCTTCGTCGGCGACTGCCTTGTGCTTGCCGCTACGTATGCGGTCTTCTTCTTCGCCATTTGCATAGCGTGTGGCTATCTCCATCATCTTGCTCATGGAGATGTCGCCTGTCCGACCGAACTTCAGGTATAGATCTCTGTATCGCACGCCTGCCTTGAATGCGCAGACTGCTTGATGCTCAGTGACGTTCTCCACCGTGTGGTAGAGGGTCGTCCAGCGCTGGATGAAATCGCGCAGGGGCTCATTCTGCTTCTGGACGCAGTGTTGGAGCTCCACGAGACCAGCAGGGCGTTTGCACGTGCCCTCGAAGGTCCTGATGAACACTCGGGACAGATCTGCCCAGCTTTAGATGCTTGATGGAGCCAACTGATTCAGCCACGCTCGTGCTGAGCCGTCGAGCATCAGGGGGAGATGATTCATGGCGACCTGGTCATCTCCGCCACCGATCTAGACCGCCACTCGGTAGTCATCCAGCCACGTTTCTGGCTTGGATTCTCCTGTGAACTTGCCGATCCCCGTCGCCAATCGGAAGTTGGGAGGGATGTCAGCTGAACGGATGGCCCGACTGAAGCACTCGGGACCAGAGACGATGGTCCTGCTTCCACTCAGACGGTCTCTATCGTGACCATCACGGTGGGCTCGACTCCTGTCGACCTTCCTCTGGGCGATGTGTCCTCTTGCGTCGGGCCTTGGATCATACGTGTCACCGACTGAACGCCGATCATCATGATGTCGAGGCCCGTAAGGCCCACCTCGTGGAGGGGTGCGTGAACGGCGACGAACTTCGGGATTCGTGGAACGGCTGCCCCCTCCGCGTCGCTGATGAGAGTGGGGGATGTAAACCGACCGATGCGTGTTCGCGTGAACAGAACTGTTGTGGATCCTGTTGTGCGACTGGGAGACCGCCGAATTCTGCTGCTGCGCCGTGTGCAACAGGGCACGGATCAGCTCGATTCCTCTACCAGCCTCCGAATCAGTCGGTTGGAGGGAATCGGCTATCTTGGCAGCGGCAGCCAGGTTGAGGACGGGTGTACGGAACACCTCGATGTTGCTCTGACGAGTGCGTCGACTGGAAGAACGGTGGTGTTGACGGCGAGCGCGGGACGATTCGCCGACCTCGTGCTCGTTCCGGCTAGTCCGGTGGGGACTTTCATGGGAATTTGCCATGAGAACTTCGGCTGCAGGCCCGCGACCCAAGTACTCGGAAGGCAACTCAGTCAGAACTGATTCCAAGCACTGGGACGGTGACGCGACCACAACCGACTCGAGGACCGCCACTTGAGAGGACGCGTTCTGGCGCGCCTGGGCGTGTCGCACCCAATGCTGGAGCCGCGGATGGCGGGACCGCTTGTTGCGGCGCGTGACGGGGGCGAAGGTCGACACCGGGGCCGACTGCTGGAGAAGAAGGACGCCGCGGGGACCGGCACGGAAGTGCGTAGCCCCGCGACTGGGGAGCGCCTTGACGTCGAGAGACGCATCCCGAAGCCATGCCGAATCGTCGACGATGAAGGAGAGTGCACCGAAGAGGATCTCCCGACCCATGCACAAATCTCCGGCGGACGACATGATGAAAAGATGAAGCTACAAACTCGCCGGAAGTCGCTTAGACGCCTGCCCCAAGGTGGGCGCCAACTGTCGTGGTATAAGTCTGACAGTAGATGTGTAGGGTACGAAAGGATGGGCAGAGCCTTAGCTACGGCGAGGTTGTATGAGTTCAGGCCCCTCTGCGGTGGAGGTAAAAGCCCTATGTCTCAGTGCTCTTGGGAGCTTTAGTGTCGAGTGGAATATAGGATTACAGTAAAAGCCAACCCCTGCACCAGTGGGGAAGGGTGGCTTATATAGAGTGCGTTGCCCTTCACAACGGTCCAGTGGACATGGGTGGAGTAGTGGCGAATAAATGCATACGTTACAGGTAACGTATGTCTTAAATGCGAATAATGGTGTATGAAAACGTACGACCGTTGCCCTCCTGGGAGGTTACGATGTGCATAGTGGAATTCAGTCGGTACGATAAATACGCTCCGAATGCTCGTCACCGACTGGATGATGGGGGGTCCATAGTTCAGTCGGAACTGTCTAAGGGCCTTGCCCTCTGTGAAGGGTAGTCCTTGGGTAGGACCTATAGGGCAGGCCTATGACCCTACCCTGGGACTATAACCCCATCAGCTACAGTACCTAAGGAAGTGGTGATTTGCTTTCTTATACTAATGATATCACGAGTTTTTGTTTAAGTTTCGTGTTGTGAATTTTTCAACTTTTGGGTGAAGTTCTTATGGACAAAGAGATAAAGAGTGGCAAGAGCTCAAGCTTGGGGATGCCCAAGGCATCCCAAGTTGATTCAAGGATTGCGAAAAAGCCTAAGCTTGGGGATGCCCTGGGAAGGCATCCCCTCTTTCGTCTTCAATCCATCAGTAACGTTACTTGGGGCTATATTTTTATTCACCACATGTTATGTGTTTTGCTTGGAGCGTCTTGTATCGTAGGAGTCTTTTATTTTTGTTGTGTCACAATCTTCCTTGCTGCACACCTAGAGAGAGAGACCTGCACTCACCGTGATTTTGTCGAGCTTCACTTATATCCTTTGGTTAGGCAATTCAGCTCACATGTGTTTCACTTATATATTTTGAGCTAGTTGATTTTGCTCTATGTGTTTCACTTCTATCTTTTAGAGCACGAAAGTGCGTGGCGTGGTAGTTGATCTATGCTATGAAAGTAGTCTCAAAAGGGGTGGTTATCCAAAGGGATATGAAAACTTCCACCTTCATGTGCATTGAGTAGTTAGAGAAGTTTGATTCATCTCAATTAGTTTTGAGTTGTGGTTGTGGTAATATTGAAGTTATACTAGTAAGGTGTTGTGGATCTAGAAATACTTGTGTTGAAGTTAGTGATTCCCGTAGCATGCACGTATGGTGAACCGCTATGTGATGAAGTCTGAGCATGATTAGTTTATTGATTGTCATCCTTTGTGTAGCGGTCGGGGTCGCGTGATGGTTTATACCTACCAACACTTCCCCTAGGAGTATGCGTTGAATGCTTTGTTTCGATTACTACTAAAACTTTTGCAACAAGTATATGAGTTCTTCATGACTAATGTTGAGTCCATGGTTTAGATGCACTTTCACCTTTCACCATCACTATCTTCTTTAGTGTCGTGCAACTTCCGCTGGTGCATAAACCACCATTAGCCTCCCTCAAAACAGCCACCATACCTACCTACTATGGGGTTTTTTTCAAAGTCATTCCGAGATATATTGCCATGCAACTACCACCATGACATGTGCCACAACTTCTACATCGCCATTGCATGATCATAAGATAGCTAGCATGATGTTTCCATTGATGTCTATGATATGCTAGATCATTGTCACGGTACGCTATCGAAGGCATTCCATATAGAGTCATCATTGCTCTAATTTTTGAGTTGTAAGTGTGATGATCATCATTGATGGAGCATTGTCCCATGTGAGGAAATAAAAGAGGCCAGCGAAGCCCATTTACAAAAAAAGAGGCCAAAGATGCCAACCAAAATAAAAATAAAAATAGAGAGGCCAAATAGCCCACCAAAAAAATAAGAGAAAAAGAGAGAAGGGACAATGCTACTATCTTTCCACACTTGTGCTTATTAAGCACCATGATCTTCATGATTGAGAGTCTCTCGTTTTGTCACCACCATATAGCTAGTGGGAAATTTTCATTATATAACTTGGCTTGTATATTCCAATGATGGGCTTCCTCAAAATTGCCTTAGGTCTTCGTGAGCAAGCAAGTTGGATGCACACCCACTAGTTTTCTTTAAGAGCTTTCACATACTCTTAGCTCTAGTGCATCATTTGTATGGCAATCCCTACTCATTCACATTGATATCTATTGATAAGCATCTCCATAGCTCATTGATATGCCTAGTCAATGTGACCATCTTCTCCTTGTTTGCCTTGCAACCACCACCACACTCCATTCCACTTATGGTGCTATAACCATGGCTCACGCTCATGTATTGCGTGAGAGTTGAAAAAGTTTGAGAAAGTAAAGGTGTGAAAACAATTACTTGGCCAATACCGAGGTTGTGCATGATTTAAATTCGTTGTGCAAGGATGATAGAGCATAGCCAGACTATATGATTTTGTAGGGATAACTTTCTTTTGGCCTTGTTATTTTGAAAGTTCATGATTACCTTGCTAGTTTGCTTGAAGTATTATTGTCTCCACGTCAATAGCAAACTATTGTTTTGAATCTAATGGATATGAACATTCATGTCACATAAGAAGAGTTACAAAGTACATCTATGCTAGGTAGCAGAAAGCATCAAATTATTCATTCTTTATCACTTCCCTACTCGAGGACGAGCAGGAGTTAAGCTTGGGGATGCTTGATACGTCTCAAACGTATCTATAAATTTTTATGGTTTCATGTTGTTATCTTGTCAACTTTGGATGTTTTATACCTTTTATATCTATTTTGGGACTAACTTATCAATTCAGTGCCAAGTGCCAGTTCCTGTTTTTTCTGTGCTTTTGACTCTTTAGAGATCTGATTTTGGAACGGAGTCCAAACGGAATAAAATCCTCGAAATGAATTTTTCCAGAACAAAAGAAGATCAGGGGACTTGAGGGCCAAGGCAGGAGGCCCAGAGGGACCCCACAAGCCCTGTAGCCGCGGCCAGGGGGGCCGCGGCTACCACGCTTGTGCCCCCCCTGGAGCTCCCCTGCCCTAGCTCTTTGGCCTGTATATTCCCTAAAATCCCAGAAAAAATAAGGGCGTCCACGAAACCACTTTTCCGCCGCTGCAAGCTTCCGTTTCTTCGAGATCTCATCTGGAGACCCTTCCCGGCATCCTGCCGGAGGGGACTTTGGAGTTGGAGGGCTTCTTCATCATCATCATCGCCCCTCCAATGACTCGTGAGTAGTTCACTTCAGACCTACGGGTCCGTAGTTAGTAGCTAGATGGCTTCTTCTCTCTCTTGGTTCTTCAATACAAAGTTCTCCATGATCTTCATGGAGATCTATCCGATGTAATCTTCTTTGGCGGTGTGTTTGTCGAGATCCGATGAATTGTGGACTTGTGATCAGATTATCTATGATATATATTTGAGTCTTTGCTGATTTCTTATATGCATGATTTGATATCCTTGTAAGTCTCTCCGAGTCTTGGGTTTTGTTTGGCCAACTAGATCTATGATTCTTGCAATGGGAGAAGTGCTTGGTTTTGGATTCTGCCATGTGGTGACCTTTCCCAGTGACAGTAGGGGCTGCAAGGCACACATCAAGCAGTTGCCATCAAGGGTAAAAAGATGGGGTTTTTATCATTGGTTTGAGATTATCCCTCTATATCATGTCATCTTGCTTAAGGCGTTACTCTGTTCTTTGGACTTAATACACTAGATGCATGCTGGATAGCGATCGACGTGTGGAGTAATAGTAGTAGATGCAGAAAGTATCGGTCTACTTGTTTCGGACATGATGCCTATAGAAATAATCATTGCATAGATATCGTCACGACTGTGCATAGTTCTATCAATTGCTCGACAGTAATTTGTTCACCCACCGTCTACTTGCTTTCATGAGAGAAGCCACTAGTAAACACTACGGCCCCGGGTCTATTCACATCCATCGTTTACATCTCCGCTTTTACTTTGCTTTGTTACTTCGTTGCTTTCAGTTCTCACTTGGCAAACAATCTATAAGGGATTGACAACCACTTCATAGCGTTGGGTGCAAGCTTTTGTGTTTGTGCAGGATCTTGAGATACTCTTCCGCCGGATTGATACATTGGTTCTCAAACTAAGGGAAATACTTATCGTCGCTGTGCTACATCACCCTTTCCTCGTCAAGGGAACACCAATGCAAGGCTCCAAGGCCACGGGGGAAATCCTTTGCATACTTTCCTAGGAAGTCCCTTAAGGCGTAGCCGTAGTTGAAGGATTCCTGGTGCCGTCGACACAACTATTTCTGGCGCCGTTGCAAGGGATACACAGCAAACATCAGAAGTATTTCTGGCGCCGTTGCCGGGGAGGATAAATCAAGATCTATCCAAGTAGGTCTCACAAACTCTTCTCTTGCATTTACTTTTGTTGCCAGTTGCCTCTCGTTTTCCTCTCCCCGAGTTCACATTTGCCGTTTTCATTCGCCTTTCTCCTTCGCCGTTTCCTTTTGCCCGTTTCATTCTCTCTTCCCATTCGTTTGTGCGTGAGATAGTCCATCAATGGCTAGACCCACCACTCCAAACGACACCCCTGGAAATGAAGTTCTCAATTTCAGGCACAATGAGGAAGAAAATTTGAAGGACGCTTGGTACAGGATTTGCAATGCTCAAAGTAGATCTACTCGTAAGCAATCCACTACCGTCCTCCTTCGCAGTTTCTATGTTGGAATTTCTCCTTGGAATAGGTATATCCTTGATACAATTGTAGGCGGGAACTTTTTGGGGAGCCATACCGTTGACTCCTATAGAGCTATCATTAATTTGGTAGGCTCACACCCGCTCATGGTTAATGGAACTATCTTGACCTTGGAACACGTGATGCAAAGGCTTGACGCTATTGAAAACAAAATTGCCACAGTTGAACTTATTGAGGGTTTGGATAGAAAGATCCACAATCAAATTACTCAGTACGGATCCAAAGTGGGAAACTTTTTGAAAAATTTAAAGGAGAAGGAACTTATAGTTAACGATTCTTCTAGAATTGCCAAATTAGAAAATGTCATAACTAACTTGGGTTCCGCTTTTGCCGCTGTGCAAAATACTCCAAAGACCGTCAAGCCTGTTTTTGTTCCTAGAGCTAGTGGTGAGTCATCTAATAAAGATGAAAATCTTAAGATGATAAATGATCACGCTACTTGTGGTTTGAGTACCAAAGATGACTATACGTGATTCCATCACTTTCGCCTAGCTAAGGGCGTTAAACAAAAGCGCTTGTAGGGAGGCAACCCAACGAATCTATCCTTTTTATTTCTGTTTTGTGTTTTCCACACTTTCATAATTCTGTTATGATTGTGTTTTTTGTGTTTCTTTTTGCGTTTGTGCCAAGCAAAACCGTTATGATTAGTCTTGAGGATGATTGTTTGGTCACGTTGGAAAAGACAGAAACTTTCTGCTCACGAAAAGAATTTTAATTTTTTTTTCCTGTAAGATCTTTTGAGTTGATTCTTTTTGCTGCTGATTGCTACGCAAATTCTTCAGACTATCGTAATATTTCAGAATTTTTTAAGTACCAGAGGTATACGAAACATACATATTGCTACAGACTGGTCTGCTGTTAACAGATTCTGTTTTTGTCGTGTTGGTTGCTTATTTTGATGAAACTATGGATCGTATCGGGGGGTATTAGCCATGGAAGATTGAAAGTATAGTAACCCAACATCAGCACAAGTAGAATTTGAGTTTGCTACAGTACCTAAGGAAGTGGTGGTTTGCTTTCTTGTACTAATGTTATCACGAGTTTCTGTTTAAGTCTCGTGTTGTGAAGTTTTCAAGTTTTGGGTGAAGTTCTTATGGACAAAAATATAAAGAGTGGCAAGAGATCAAGCTTGGGGATTCCCAAGGCACCCCAAGAGATTCAAGGATGCCGTAAAAGCCTAAGCCTGGGGATGCCCCGGGAAGGCATCCCCTCTCTCGTCTTCAATCCATCGGTAACGTTACTTGGGGCTATATTTTTATTCACCACATGTTATGTGTTTTTGCTTGGAGCGTCTTGTATCGTAGGAGTCTTTTATTTTTGTTGTGTCACAATCATCCTTGTTGCACACCTAGAGAGAGAGACATGCACTCACCGTGATTTTGTCGAGCTTCACTTATATCTTTTGGTAGACAATTCAGCTCACATGTGCTTCACTTATATCTTTTGAGCTAGATACTTTTGCTCTATGTGCTTCACTTATATCTTTTAGAGCACAGCGGTGCATGGCTTGGTAGTTTATCTATGCTTTGAAAGTAGTCTCAAAAGGGGTAGTTATCCAAAGGGGTACGAAAACTTCCACCTTCATGTGCATTGAATAGTTAGAGAAGTTTGATTCATCCCAATTAGTTTTGAGTTGTGGTTATGGTAATATTGAAGTCATGCTAGTAAGGTGTTGTGGATCTAGAAATACTTGTGTTGAAGTTAGTGATTCCCGTAGCATGCACGTATGGTGAACCGCTATGTGATGAAATATGAGCATGATTAGTATATTGATTGTCATCCTTTGCGTGGCGGTCGGAATCGCGCGATGGTTTATACCTACCAACCCTTCCCCTAGGAGTATGTGTTGAATGCTTTGTTTCGATTACTAATAAAACCTTTTCAACAAGTATATGAGTTCTTCATGACTAATGTTGAGTCCATGGTTTAGATGCACTTTCACCTTCCACCATCACTATCTTCTTAGTGCCGTGCAACTTTCGCCGGTGCACAAAACCCACCATTAGCCTCCCTCAAAACAGCCACCATACCTACCTACTATGGCTTTTTGAAGGTCATTCTGAGATATATTGCCATGCAACAACCACCATGATATGTGCCACCACGTCTACATTGCCTTTGCACGATCATAGATAGCTAGCATGATGTTTCCGTTGATGTCTATGCCATGCTAGATCATTGCCACGGTACACTACCGAAGGCATTCCATATAGAGTCATAGTTGCTCTAAGTTTTGAGTTGAAAGTGTGATGATCATCATTATTGGAGCATTGTCCCATGTGAGGAAATAAAAGAGGCCAAATAAGCCCATAAAAAAGAGGCCAAAGAGCTCACCAATTTTTTTAAAAAAAATAGAGAGAAAAAGAGAGAAGGGACAATGCTACCACTTTTTCCACACTTGTGCATATTGAGCACCATGATCTTCATGATTGAGAGTCTCTCGTTTTGTCACCACCATATAGCTAGTGGGAAATTCTCATTATATAACTTGGCTTATATATTCCAATGATAGGCTTCCTCAAAATTGCCTTAGGTCTTCGTGAGCAAGCAAGTTGGATGCACACCCACTAGTTTTCTTTAAGAGCTTTCACATACTTGTAGCTCTAGTGCATCATTTGTATGGCAATCCCTACTCATTCACATTGATATCTATTGATGAGCATCTCCACATCTCATTGATATGCCTAGTTAATGTGACTATCTTCTCCTTTTTGTCTTGCAACCTCCACCACATTCCACACCATCTATAGTGCTATAACCATGGCTCACGCGCATGTATTGCGTGAGAGTTGAAAATGTTTGAGAAAGTAAAGGTGTGAAACAATTACTTGGCCAATACCGGGGTTGTGCATGATTTAAACTCGTTGTGCAATGATGATAGAGCATAGCCAGACTATATGCTTTTGTAGGGATAACTTTCTTTTGGCCTTGTTATTTTGAAATTTCATGATTACTTTGCTAGTTTTCTTGAATTATTATTGTTTCCACGTCAATAGAAAACTATTGTTTTGAATCTAATGGATCTGAACATTCACGTCACATAAGAGGAATTACAAAGGACACCTATGCTAGGTAGCATGAAAGCATCAAAAATTCATTCTTATCACTTCCCTACTCGAGGATGAGCAGGAGTTAAGCTTGGGGATGCTTGATACGTCTCAAACGTATCTATAATTTTTGATGGTTTCACGCTGTTATCTTGTCTTCTTTGGTTGTTTTATGTACCTTTTATATCTTTTTTGGGACTAACTTATTGATTCAGTGCCAAGTGCAGTTCCTGTTTTTTCCGTGTTTTTGACTCTTTTCAGATATGATTTTGGAATGGAGTCCAAACGGAATAAAAACCCTGAAATGTTTTTTTCCTGAACGGAAGAAGACCAGGGGGCCTTTGGGCCAAGCCAGGTGGGCTCCAGGGAGCCCACAAGCTCCCGCCATGCCACTAGGGGGGAGGCAGCGGTGGGCAAGCTTGTGGCCTCCCTGGCCGCCCCCTGACCTAGGTCTTTGGCCTATAAATTTCCAAATATTCCGCAAAAAATCAGGGAGCCTCGAAAATACTTTTCCGCTGCCGCAAGCTTCCGTTTCCGCGAGATCTCATCTGGAGACCCTTCCCGGCACCCTGTCGGAGGGGACTTTGGAGTTGGAGGGCTTCTTCATCATCATCATCGCCCCTCCAATGACTCATGAGTAGTTCACTTCAGACCTACGGGTCCGTAGTTAGTAGCTAGATGGCTTCTTCTCTCTCTTGGATCTTCAATACAAAATTCTCCATGATCTTCATGGAGATCTATCCGATGTAATCTTCTTTGGCGGTGTGTTTGTCGAGATCCGATGAATTGTGGACTTGTGATCAGATTATCTATGATATATATTTGAGTCTTTGCTGATTTTTTATATGCATGATTTGATATCCTTGTAACTCTCTCTGAGTCTTGGGTTTTGTTTGGCCAACTAGATCTATGATTCTTGCAATGGGAGAAGTGCTTGGTTTTGGGTTCTGCCATGTTGTGACCTTTCCCAGTGACAATAGGGGCAACAAGGCACACATCAAGCAGTTGCCATCAAGGGTAAAAATATGGGGGTTTTATCATTGGTTTGAGATTATCCCTCTACATCATGTCATCTTGCTTAAGGCGTTACTCTGTTCTTATGGACTTAATACACTAGATGCATGCTGGATAGCGGTCGACGTGTGGAGTAATAGTAGTAGATGCAGAAAGTATCGGTCTACTTGTTTCGGACGTGATTCCTATAGAAATAATCATTGCATAGATATCGTCATAACTCTGCACAGTTCAATCAATTGCTCGACAGTAATTTGTTCACCCACCGTCTACTTGCTTTCATGAGAGAAGCCACTAGTAAACACTACGGCCCCCGGGTCTATTCACATCCATTGTTTACATCTTCGCTTTTACTTTGCTTTGTTACTTTGTTGCTTTCAGTTCTCACTTGGCAAATAATCTATAAGGGATTGACAACCCCTTCATAGCGTTGGGTGCAAGCTTTTGTGTTTGTGCAGGATCTTGAGGTACTCTTCCGTCAGATTGATACCTTGGTTCTCAAACTGAGGGAAATACTTACCGTCGCTGTGCTACATCACCCTTTCCGCTTCGAGGGAACACCAACGCAAGGCTCCAAGGCCACGGGGGAAATTCTTTACATACTTGCCTAGGAATTCCCTTAAGGCGTAGCCGTAGCTGAAGGATTCCTGGTGCCGTCGACACAACTATTTCTGGTGCCGTTGCAAGGGATACACAACAAACATCACTCCACTACCATCACCGCCACACCATCGTGTTGCCGAAGAATTCATCTACCTCTTCGTCTCTCTTGCTGGATCAAGAAGGCGGAGATCGTCATTGAGTTGCACGTGTGTTGAACGCAGAGGTGTTTCGTCTCTCTTGCTGGATCAAGAAGGCGGAGATCGTCATTGAGCTGCATGTGTGTTGAATGCGGATGTGCCGTCTGTTTGGCGCTAGATCGAGACGGATTTTGTGGGATGCTTGCGATTCGGATCGCAAAGACGTTCAACTACATCAACTGTGTTTCTTAATGCTTCCGGCTTAGAGATCTACAAGGGTATGTGGATCCGATCTCTCCTCTCGTAGATGATCATCACCATGGATAGGTCTTGCGTGTGTGTTGGATTTTTTTTTGTTTCCCATGCAACGTTCCCCAACAAGTAGCTAGATGGCTTTCTCTCTCGTTTTTCTCTCAATATAATGGTCTCTTGGAGATCCATATGATGTAATTCTTTCTTTTGTGGTGTGTTTGTTGGGATCCGATGAATTGTGAGTTTATGATCAGATCTATGAAAAGATATTTATGCTTTATTATTATAGCCTTGTATTTCTTGTCCAATATTTGGTTTTGTCTGGCCAACTTTATATTTTATATTGTAATGGGAAGAGGTGCTTTGTGATGGGTTCGATCTTGCGGTGCTCAATCTCATTGACAGAAAGAGCCATGACACGCATGTATCATTGCTATCAAGGATAAAACGACGGGGTCTCTTACTACATGAATAGATCTTGTCTAAATCATGTCATCGTTCTTAAGGCATTACTCGGTTTCTCCATGAACTCAATACACTAGATGCATGCTGGATAGCAGTCGATGTGTGGAGTAATAGAAGTAGATGCAGGCATAAGTCAATCTACTTATCTTGGACGTGATGCCTATATACATGATCATTGTCTTGAATATCATCATAATTATTTGCTTTTCTATCAATTGTCCAACAGTACCCACCGCTTGCTATTTTCTCGAGAGAAGCCACTAGTGAAACCTATGGCCCCCGGGTCTACTTCACATCATCTATTTGCAATCTCTATTTTGCTATTTGTTTTTCTACTTTATTTGCTCTTTTATTTTAGATATATATTATGAAAAAACCCAAAAATACCTTGGTGCGTTCTATTTGCTATCACTCTTATTTGCATCTATCAATCTATCCTTACTTTACCCACGAGGGATTGACAACCCCTTTATGCGTTGGGTTGCGAGGATTTGCTATTTATGTTCAGGTGTTGCTTACATAGTCTTATGGATCTTCCTACTAGATTGATACCTTGGTTTCTTAACTGAGGGAAATACTTCTCGTCGCTGTGCTACATCACCCTTTAAGTTTGGAGGGAGACCAATGCACCTGCGAGGACCATCACATATCTATCGTGGCATTTTCATAGCCATTTCGAGATATATTGCCATGAAACTTCCACAATTCCCTCACATGACTTGTGTGTTCATTATCATGTTGCTTTGCATGATCATGTAGATGACATAGTATTTGTGGCAAAGCCACCGTTCATCATAACCTACATGTTACGCTAGATCATTGCACATCCCACTACACTGCCAGATGCACTCATATAGAGACATCTTGTATATAGTAGTTGTTCATATCGAGTTCTAAGTAAATAAAATTGTTATGATCATCATTATAAGGGAACTTTGTCTCAATTAAGAAAGGATGATGTAGACTGTGATTCCCCACAAGTTCGGATGAGACTCCAAAAGGAAAAAAAAGAAAAAAAAGAGAAAAACGAGAAAAATGGGGGAAATGAGGAAAAATAAGACAAATAAAAAAATTGAGAGAAAACAGAGATGGGTAGTGCTACTATCTTTTTCCACACTTGTGCTTAGAGGGAGCACCATGTTCTTCATATAAAGTCTCCTGAGTTGTCATTTTCTATGCTAGTGGAAAATTTTCATTATAGAACTTTGATTGTATATTTCAATGACAAGCTTCCTCAAATTCCCGAGGTCTTCATGAGCAGGCAAGTCAGATGCACACACACTTAGCTTCAGTTGAGCTTTCACACACTTATAGCTCTAGTGTATTTGTTGCATGTCAATCCCTACTCCTCACACCGATGTCGATTAATGGGCATATCCATAGCCCGTTGGTCCACCTAGTTGATGTGAGACTTCCTTTCCACTTTGACTCCTTTTGATCTCTACCACCATATTCTATTCCATCCATATGCCATATAATTCACGCTCGTGTATTGAGTGAGGTTGAAAATGTTGAAGCACGTTAGAAGTACGATCCAATTACGTGACTTGACACCGAGGTGTTCATGATTTATACTTATGCGGTGAGGACGGAGTCATGCCATGCTAATATGATAAAATGAGTAGGGAAAAACATTCTTTAATGATCGTATATTTTGAATATGAATGAATAAGTTGTTCATGTTTATGGATATTATTATGTTGATATCAATTAGTTCATCGTTTCTCAAGATCATACCTAAAAGAGATTACATTTTGGGTAGCATGTCGCATCAAAAGTTCTGTTTTTAATCATTTACCTACTCGAGGACGAGCAAGAATTAAGCTTGGGGATGTTGATACGTCTCCAACGTAACAATATTTTTTATTGTTCCATGCTATTATATTATCAATCGTGGATGCTTTATATGCAATTATATGCCATTTTATATCATTATTGGGAACTAATCTATTAACCAAGTGCCAAGTGCCACTTGTTGTTTTCTACATGTTTTTTGGCTTTTCAGTAAACCACTACCAAACGGAGTCCAAACGCTATGAAACTTTTGATGATTTTTTCTAGACCAAACTAGGATATGGAAGCTTCACATAGAGACCAGACGACACACGAGGAGATGGCAAGACAATAGAGTGCGCCCAAGGGGGTAAGAGCGTCCTGATGGCTTGTGGGCCACGTGGCTCCGTATGACCTAATTCCACCTCCATAAATTCTCTAAAATCTTGAAACCAACATAGAGCCACCCGAAACACTTTTTCTACCGCCGCAAGTTTCTATTCCGATGGAAGGCCATCTGGAGACCTTTTCTAGTGCCCTGGCGGAGGGGGAATCGATCATGGAGGCCATCTACATCAACATTGTTGCCTCCATGATGATGTGTGAGTAGTCCACCACAGACCTACGTGTGCATAGCTAGTACCTAGATGTCTTCTTCTCTCTCTTTTATCTTCAATACAAAGTTCACCGCAATTCCCGCGGTGATCTATTTGATGTAATCTTCTTTGCGGTGTGTTTGTTGGGATCTGATGAAGTGTGGCTTTATGATCAGGTTATTCATGAATATATATTGAGTCTTCTCTGAATTCTTTTATGCATGATTGTTATAGCTTCGTATTTCTCTTCGGTCTAACGGTTTGGACTAGACTGATTTGTCTTCAGTGGGAGTAGTGCGTTTTGACGGTGTCCTGGAATATGGGGCCCTAACCTAGTCACCCAGGCTCCTCAGATCTGGCCGATGGGCCCTCCTCCTTCTCAAGATGTACTCCGGAGGTTGCACGATGGGGCGTGATCGGGACTGCATCTGCCGAAGACCAAACATATACTCAAAGACTTCTCCTGCTGCCTCCACGCCCAAATGCTTTATTACTTAAAACATTCAAGCATTACACCTGGCCTTCGCATAACCAAGATGCACACAAACAAGATTCTCTCACACAAACGAAAAACGAAAAGGCAAAATACAAAGAAACATGTAGAGTCTGTATAACGCCGAAAGCGCGCGGGGGGGGGGGGGGGGGGGAGGGACAATCATAAGATCATGGTGTCACCCATGTTGGGTAAAAGTATACCTCATTGTTGCTTCTAATCGTGTACACATCTCCGTAAACAGGTCTCGATTCTCCACACGTTGTAGGGAGGACCATAAACGAAGAGTGTTGGTACATCTGTAGGTAACTGACAATAGAGAAGTACTTTTATCGTTTAAAACCTCATCATTTCTAAATTGCCAAAATGACCAAATAACGACAAGCGCTACCATCCTTAAAAGAGTTCTAAACCTGTTATCAATCCCATGTAACAAGTTCTCAAATACATACATCAACAACACTACAAGGAGGATACAAGGCACAAACTATTTGGATGATTGACCATATAGAACAATTCGATTTGCATTGGAAGAATAAATGTTTTATTGTCTCATCATGGTGATAAAAAACACATTATTGACTTCCATGCCAAATCCTCTTAATAATGTTATCTTTAGTAAAAATGACTCCGCGATGAAGATACCATGCAAAGATTTTATTCTTAAGAGGTGTCTTCATCTTCCAGATCTTCTTGTCTTTAGCTTCCAACTTTGGCGTGCGTGTGTGGGCCGAGAGCGGGCACATAAATCAACGACTAACGGGGGAGAGGACGACGCGCGGCGAAGCGGACTGCGCAACCCTCGCGGAGCTGCGCGTGGGGCGGAGGGCCAACTCTAGCGTCCCGTTGTACCGGTGCGGGAGGAGCAACGGTGCATATCGGAGCTGCCCCTGATGTTCACCTTCGAGCGCTCGGGCGCAATGCTTTTTTTTGAATACTATACAACCGCAAGCATTCATATAAATGCGCGTACACTCACCCCTATGAACGCGCGCGCACACACACCTTACCTCTTTGAGCACCTTCGAGAGACTGAGCCGTCATATCATCTTGAGATTTATGATGTCACCATAGGTGCCTCGTCGTTGGCGGAAGTGTTTCCTCCCACCGAATGCACATCGCCGAAAGTCCTGAAATAAATCCAGGAATAATGCGAGCACCATGACTTGAACCCTGATGGGCTGGTGATACCACTATCTTTCTAACCATCCAACCACAAGGTTGTTCGTGCTCCAACGCAATGCTGAGGGCCAACTCCTTCTCGAGGTCGATGTTGGAGCCCAAGTGGTTGCTGAAGCTTGGCATGCTGTGAGATTCGATCGGAATGAGAGAGAGGAAAGGGGGGAGGGGGAAAGCGAGAGAGGAGAGTGGAGTGAGTTACGGTTCGGAAAGGAGACATATTGTTTTTTTTGTGATGACATCGTGGGGGCGGTGGTGGGCCGAACTGATGTGACCGGACGTGTCTGGGCCATCCCATATCCATCCTACATTTGAGCTGGATATGAGGGATGTCGGACAATCCAGACGAGTCCAGTTTAAGACGTTCAGGTGGGTCGATTTTTCTACTGGTCCATTCGGCCGGACATTTAAGTTGGGTTTGAAACGACCGACTATAGATGCTCTAATTTCTTTTACTTGTCTACATGTAAGTGTGGGTGTGGTGGGTGGGCATCCATGAGGTTAATGTCAGTCTCAAAGCCCATCCCATGCGCCCAATTCAGCTGCCCCCTTCTCCATTGCCTTTTGCGTTTGTCATCTCCTCTGATTATTCCCCCAATATGAGATCCGTCTCCACTTTTGCATGGTGGTCTGCCAACCAGCACACATGGCCATGGGAATGGGATGGTGGCAGGGCAGATGCAGAATAGATAGAGAAATTTACACACACAGCTCCCAGAAAAAAAAGGAGGAGCGAGCAGCAAACAGCCCCCGCATTTTCCTCTCTCCCCTTTCCCCTCGGATACCCACCCTCACCCCCCCGCCCGAGGTCCAGTGGAGCCACGCACTGAGCCCGCCCGCCCGCCGCGAGCCCGACCCCCTTCTCCCTCTCCTCCTCCTCCTCCCGTCGCCGCTGCCCCCTCCGCCCGCCGGCGCTCCCCCCCTCCGCCCGCCGGTACCACGTCCCCCACTGCCGGTTCGACTCGATCCGGGCGGCCCCGACCCGTCAAGCCGCGCCGGAGATCGAGGAGGGCTCGCCTGAGGCCCACCAGGCCCCGCGGTGACCGGCAATTCCGCCGCCAAGGAGGTGCGGAGGTGCGTCCCCGCGCCCGCCCGCGCTCCCTCCCTCCCGCTCTACTCCGCTCCAGGGAAGGGAAAGAGCGCATCTTGGAGGGACGATTTGTCCGTTCGTCTTCGTCCCGCTGCTGGTGCGGTGGGTTGGCTCGCTTGCTCTGCTCCGCTCAGCTCAGCTCAGCTCAGCTCACGGGGCCGGATTTGGTTTGGCGGTGTGGGTGCGGTTGGGGCGTGAATTAAAAAAGGGCGAGGAGGGGGAGTGGTTAGTTCTTCCCTTGGCCGCTTGCAACGGGAGCGCTGCTTCGTTGGCTCGCTCGTGCCATTAAAGGCGTCTCCTTCCTCCCTCCGCCCCCCTCTCTCTCCCCCCCGTCGCCCGGTGGTTGGGTTCTTGGAAGATCTGCGGCGGTTCTTGCCAGGGGTTTGCGCAGATTTGACGAATCTGGAAGGAGGAAGAAGAGGACGGGGGCAGGCTCTGATTCGCCGTGGTATTTATGTGCCATGAGGAAGCTCTTCTTCTCCGAGTTGACCTCCTGCAAGGAGACCAAGCTCCAATCAGCCACCCATTCATGGCTGCCCATGGACAAAGGCAAGCTCTCCAAGTTCACTGGCCACTCCAGCTCCTCCTCCTCGATGTAAGCCTTCTTGCTTCCCCACCATCCCTTATTTCCTTGCAAGAACGCAGTACAAGTGCTCTGTTTGCTGCTGAATTGTGCTATGCCTTTGGTTAATTACTCTGGTCTTAGTGTGGTGAACATCAAAATTCAGATTTTTAGTGCTGCTAGTTGGTTTTGGGCGTCAAGAGCCAGCTGATTCAAGTGCCTTTCCTTGTCTTTGCGATGCAGAGAATGTCTGATGAAAATGCCAGAGCCGCCGGTCCTCCCGCACTTCAAGCCCGCTGACTACGTTGACATACTGGCTCAGATTCACGAGGAGCTGGAGTACTGCCCTCACGATGAGAAGTCGTGCCTGTACCTGCTCCAGTTCCAGGTCTTCCGTGGGCTTGGCGAGGCCAAGCTGTCGCGAAGGAGCCTCCAGGCTGCGTGGGAGAAGGCGAGCACGATACATGAGAAGCTCATATTCGGGGCATGGCTCAAGTACGAGAAGAGAGGGGAGGAGCCGATATCTGACCTTCTTGGCTCGTGCGGCAAGTGCTCTCAAGAGTTCAAGCTGCTGGACTTCGTCTCGCAGATCTCCGCCGAGTCGCATGGGATAGGCTTTGACGACGAATCTGATGAATTCCAGGGCTCCCCGGTGGTTCATTTCAGGATAAGAGATGACATGATTGCTTGCGATAGGCGGAAGCTTGCGGCCTTGTCAACTCCACTGTATGCGATGCTTAATGGTGGGTTTAAGGAATCACATCTTGAGGTCATTGACATGTCTCGGAATGGCATCTCCCCTATTGGCATGCGGGCCATCAGTAAATTCAGCCTGTCAGGAAGACTACCGTATTTGTCAGCAGAAGCTATCTTGGAGATGCTTGATTTTGCTAACAAATTCTGCTGTAAGGGCCTCAAGGATGCTTGCGAGCAAAAGCTTGCTTCTTTTGTTTCTTCCAGGCAAGATGCTATAGATTTCATGGAATGTGCTATTGAGTTGGGCTGTTCCATCCTTGCCGCGTCATGCTTGCAGGTGCTCTTGAACGAGCTTCCAGAATGCTTGAATGATGAGCAAGTGGTTAGGATATTCTCCTCTGCGAATAAGCAGCAGAGATCCACTATGGCTGGCAATGCATCTTTCTCCCTATATTGCCTTCTTGGTGAAGTCTCCATGAGCATCAGTGCAATATCAGATGTGACTGTAAGCTTCTTGGAGAAGCTGGTTGACTCAGCATCAGATTCTAGGCAGAAGCAATTGTCCTTGCATCAATTGGCTTGCGTCAGGTTGCTACGGAAAGATCATGCTGAAGCTGAGCGCCTGTTCAATGCCGCCTTTACCGCTGGTCATGTCTACTCGGTAGTGGGATTGGCTAGATTGGCCTCTCTGAGGAGTAATAAACATTATTCTCTCAACTTGCTTGACTCTGTCATGTCATCTCGTTGGCCTCTTGGGTGGATGTATCAAGAGAGAGCCCTATATCTGGACGGTGATAGCAAGCTGGAGAATCTCAATAAGGCTACTGAACTGGACCCTACCCTTACATACCCCTATATGTTTCGAGCTGCATCTTTGATGAAAAGGCAAAGTGTTGAAGCAGCCCTGATGGAGATTAACCGGATCCTGGGATTCAAGCTGGTCCTGGAATGCTTGGAGCTAAGGTTCTGTTGCTACCTTGCTCTAGAGGATTACAGAGCTGCCTTATGCGATGTACAGGCAATCCTCACGCTTGCTCCAGATTATCGTATGATTGGTGGTCGGGTGGCTGCGAAGCAGCTGCGTACCCTTGTGATGGAGAATGTAGAGCAATGGACGACTGCTGATTGCTGGATGCAGCTTTATGATCGGTGGTCCTCTGTGGATGATATTGGATCTCTCTCGGTCATATATCAAATGCTGGAGTCAGATGCTGCTAAAGGAGTACTGTACTTCAGACAATCTTTGCTACTTCTCAGGTAACTTAATTAATTTATGTCATTACAGAGAATAATTAATAGCTGGCATAATGCGGTTGGTTAGTCTATCAATAATTGGCGTTGTAGATGCTACAATCACATGGTTTGCATGCCTGGCATGTCTTGGAATGCTAATTCAGTAGACGTCTGATCACTGATCAGCATAGTTGCACATGCCTCCTCCATTATCTAATTCTTTGGCAGTATATGTTAGGACTAATGCAATTGTCTTTGTTCTTTTTCCAGATTAAATTGTCCTGAGGCAGCAATGCGCAGCTTGCAGCTTGCTCGCGAGCATGCAGCAAGCCAGCATGAACGACTTGTTTATGAAGGATGGATACTGTATGATACTGGCCACTGCGAGGAAGGATTGCAGAAAGCGGAAGCATCCATTGCCATACAGAGATCATTTGAGGCGTTCTTTCTAAAAGCTTATGCTTTAGCTGATTCGAGCCTCGAGCCGTCAACCTCAGCAACAGTCGTATCGCTTCTTGAAGATGCATTACGGTGCCCCTCAGATAGACTTAGGAAGGGCCAGGTAAGACTTTTGTACACCTCTTTCTCAGTTCCAATTAGCTAAACATTCCATGCATGATCGTCGTCTTGTTTCTTCTGTGGACATGTTGCGATATAGAGATTCAGAGATCTTATACCGTAAATACGTATGTAGCAAACAAGGGTTTTGTCTTGGGCTCACAAATTACGGAGTGGTAATTTGTTGACTTTCTTACCTATTGCTTTTGTGTAGTATTATGCATGTGCATTTCTTCATCATTTGTTAAATGTATAGGTGTCTCTTTATGATTCAGATCAGGTGTTGCTATACATAGCCCTTGTTAGGATGTCATATTCATTGTTGCATTGAGTAATGGGAATGGTGCTCTTATACCATTAAAAAATTGTTGTCCTGGTGCTCCTAACATGGCAACTCATTAACTGGTCTCTTGAGGGCACTCAAAAAGTGATTTGATTTCTTGTCAAGTGGATATCTTCTTGTCGAAGTTAGCATGCCATACCATCCAGGGTATAGGATGCCACTTTACCATATATATGGAGCAGGTTGTTGGGTTCAGTAGCTGCTCAAATGAATTCCAACATTTTTGTAATCATCTTAGCTACCTGCTGGTGTTTATTTCTGCATCAATTATAACCTACTTAATTGAAAACTGTTTCTTCAGCACAGCTTGATCCAAGTTCATATATAGGCGATTCTGTAACTTTCTAGACTCAAATGTCCAGACAAGAAGCATCTAACACATATAGTTGTTTCACATCTTACAGGCTTTGAACAACCTTGGGAGTGTTTATGTGGATTGCGGGAATCTAGACTTGGCAGCTGAATGCTACATTAATGCTCTAAAGATTGGCCACACGAGAGCTCATCAAGGCCTCGCCAGGGTTCATTTCCTTAGGAATAACAGGACCGGTGCATTCGAGGAAATGACAAAGCTGATAGAGAAGGCCAGGAGTAATGCATCAGCATACGAGAAGAGGTCTGAGTATTGCGACCGCGATCTAACTAAAGCTGATCTGCAGATGGTCACCAAACTTGACCCCCTGCGTGTTTACCCCTACAGATACCGTGCTGCTGGTAAGCGCTTGTACCTGCCTAGCATATCTAGTTTTAGATCACCAGTTTCAAAGAAGGTTGAAACTTTGAATACAAAATTCTGGTCAAAGTAGTTCAATTTATTATTGGTTGTAGCTCATCTGCACCCAACTCCCAGAGAGGGTTTGTTGGTACTTTAACAAACCAACTATCCAGTTCCTAACATGGGCTAGTAATAAGTCAATGTTGTTTGCCATATTCTATGCTAGTTGGTGTAACAACCACACATTTCATTTAGTTCCTGAAGTAGCTCATCTGTTTAAAGTTTTCATGCCTCCTTTATGCTGATGTGGTCTTCTGTATGACCTGGTCCTCAGTTCTGATGGACAACCACAAGGAGAAAGATGCGATCTCAGAGCTGACCAAGGCAATCGCCTTCAAGGCGGACCTGAACCTGCTCCACCTGCGTGCGGCCTTCCATGAGCACGTGGGCGACATCTCAGGCGCCCTCCGGGACTGCCGTGCAGCACTTTCCGTGGACCCCAACCACCAGGAGATGCTCGAGCTTCATCACCGGGTGAACAGCCAAGAACCCTGAGCCCGTTGTTGTACATACAGGAGGGGCTGCCATAGCGAAAACCCATACCAGTGTATGTTCTGTACCATACACAGCAAGCAGTAATTTTTAGTTTTGATGGTGTCTAGTGCGGCTGTAAGGATTGTGATCATCAAAACGTCTAAAATTAAGCCACGTGCTATATGGAAAATATTACAATTTCCACTTTTGTCACTTGGCTACACTAACTGGGCAATAGGCTTCAGCATGCAACAATACACTACATCCTGCAGATTGAACTGAAGGCCTGGCTATTGTGTTCTTCAGTTTTTGCACTGCTGTAAAGCTCCACTTCTTTTGTGTTAGTAGTGGATCTGTTATGACATGCAATTTGATTTGTCCATTGTGTTACCATTTGCATGTTCTGTAAACTGGTAAATATTAGTATTAATTAATCCTCAGACTGGAGATGTAAAGATAGTTCAAGTAGTTGTTTTTGCGTGATTAACTATGGTCAGGGTCTGAAAATTAGATATCGTTTCTGATTTTCATGGTCGGTAAACTGGTAAACGACACTACCAATTGTTGCATATGATTGAAGACTGGAATGATCTGCATGAGATGGTTACCGCTGCATGTTATTCCCCTGATGGACAGGTATAGTTATTTTCCTTGTTAGTGAACATGTGTACTGATCATGAAGCTAGATGAGCTTATGCTATATTTCTCTGTTACTTTTGAAGGTTGCAATGGCGGGATCTCACAAGGGAAGTTGCCATTTATTTGATACAACTGGTATGCCACTCTAATCATAGTTAAAAGCATCTGTCAATGTTATTTACAATTAAGTAATAGTAGGCTGATATAAAAAAGCATTAATATGTAGACACGTACTCACTTTCTGTAGTGTTTGATTATGCTGATGACTGCAGAAAAGAAGCTTCAGTACAAAAGTCAAATAAATCTAAGAATGGGAACAAGAAATCTGTCCAGAAGAAAATTACTGGCTTCCATGTACTCCCTCCGTTCCTAAATATAAGTCTTTTTAGAGATTCCACTACGGACTATATACGGAGCAGAATGAATGAATCTACCCTGTAAAGTATGTCTATATACATCCGTATATAGTCCGTAATAAAATCTATAAAAAGACTTATCTTTAGGAACGGAGGGAACTTATTTGTGCAGTGGATGCATTAGGAACTTAATACTCCCTCCGATCCATATTAATTGTCGCTGACTTAGTGCGAAGTTGTACTAAAATCAGCGACCATTAATATGGATCGAAGGGAGTAGTTAATACTCGGTTAAGAAATACTCATGCTTAGCCTTCTTGAGATTTGGACTCTAAAATTCATCTGTTAATGTGATGCCACCAATACCAGCTAAAGCATCTGTATCTCACGCAGCAGTTTGCTCCAGGAAGCTCCTTCGAAGTCCTGACTACTTCTGCGGATTGAGGAATCCGTGTTGTTAATGACGATGAGTTTCTTCACAAATTTAAAGGTAACATTTCGTTCTCCTCCCATTGTAAAATATCTAGGATATGTTTGCTGATCAAAATAAAGTTTTATTTTTCGCAAATCCAGAGCACATGAACAATGTTATTCTGTGTAATGCAATTTGTGCTGACCTGTTTCCCTTGGAGGGAAACACACACACACACAGGGAGATTTGGTGCACTGCACGACTTGTGTCTTTTTTCTGTTTCTTTCTTCTCACTAACAAATGAACCAGATACAATGGCTTAAATAGCGAAACGTGCAACGCACCAAGCCTCACTGGCCTGATCACCATGCTGTTTCTTTCTTCTTATGGACCCACTCTCCACTAGCTAGCTACATGCACGCACACGTTCTCCACTTGTGCAGCATCACCGCAACGGCTGTACAAGCCAGCCAAAACAGCATGCATTCACGTTCTCCACTTGTGCAGCATCACCGCAATGGCTGTACAAGCCAGCCAAAACAGCATGCATTCAGCCGGCTGACACTAACAACCTCCATGCAATCTACTCCCTCCGCCCCATAATATAAGGACGTTTTTGACACCCTTATATTATGGGGCTGAGGGAGTAGCTAACTAACACAGGTATACACGGCACTTGCACGTCCAGGTTGCATCTCCACTGGGTGCACTGGGGCCGTTCCTTGTTCACTGAAACACACGTGTACACAAAACGACTCCAAGAGCACCTGCATGGTTGCCCTTGGCTGCTAACTTGCGGAGCATGGTTGCCCTTGGCTGCTAACTTGCGGATGTGCTCACGTCGCTGCCGCCACACACGCTTCTATCTCTGTGCTTCTCCAGCTGCTGTTCCGCCCGTGTCATGAAGCAGCACATGCAATTTTCCTTCAACCTATTAATGAGATCTGTGACAATGAACTATGCAATACAAATAAAAACATCAACTAGACCTATACAACAAGGCAAACTCTAACAGAGCAATGCCTTTGCATTCACTTTATGTTTGATATTCTCAACAGGGGTTCAGCAATGCTAGAAGCCAAATCTCAGCTTCTGTAGCTGCAGAGAGGAAATTTGTAGTCTGTGCCAGTGAGGACTCCCATGTGTTAATGTGTATGTCTGGAGACATGGCAGCAGTCCCCGTCCAAGCAGAAGCAGAAGCAAGAGTCCATGATGTAGCTGTCCGACTCGGATGGCCTGGCATCGTCTGAGGGTCGTAGCAGCAGACAGCCAGACACAGCGATTCGGACGGTGCAGTGAACTCTGTCCCTGAAGCTCCTGTACAACAAAGACAATGGGCATGAACCGAATGGGACTGCTCAGAGATACACCGAGAGCCCAGTTTGCCAAGCTGGTTCAAAGCACAAACACTAGCAATCATCCAGTTGAAGCAGTGTCCCAATCCTTGCTCGACAAACAACCACCGTCTGCCAAGAGCAGTCGTTGTCATGGCTGCAGAGCGCCTGTCTGTGCGGGGTTTGGTAATTGTCATGGCAGGACGAGGAGGAAAAACCAGTGTGTTCCAGAATTTTGGTTTTCCCGTTCGAGTGTAAAGGTAGTGTAAGAGCGCGGAGCTGTTGGTTTCTACTGTATAGGTATATCTTTTATTTCTTCACCAGTTCACCTAGAATCTCAACTATTTGAAAGTTCTGGGGACTGGTTAGCATGCATGCGTCCACCATTCATCATCATTTGATGGTTCGTGTTACGTTTTTCTAGTTCGGTCAAAATTTGTCGTGTTACATAGTATATTACGTAATACGTATTTCATTCAAGTATTTCTTGTGTGCTGCATGATGTTTCTTTTAGGACTTTGATAACTAGCGAACATCAGATTTGTTTTAGAAGGGTATGGCAGTTTTTCAAGCATGACAAATGAACCTTTTGTTATGGCAATTTCCATGTTCAGTTTTTATTTTTTGCTAGAATTTGCCGTGATTGTTAAAAGAAATTGCATCCTTACGACAACATAAATTACCATAAAACAACGTCAGATTTTGTTCTACTTTTATTTATGGGGTTTCTTCAAAAAATTTAGGTGTATCTTTCGTCGTGTATACTAGTAAAATAAGACTAATTGTCAGATTTTTTTAGCGAGTACAGTTTTCTGTCTGGTTTAATGTTTCGTCGTATATCAGCAAAACTCGAAAGCATGAATCACTAAACACATTGAACCGTTAAAAGTTTCTCTGTTTTGAGATCACTCTGTTGAAAGTTCTCTATGTTTTGATGCCTTGAGAGCTCACTTCCCAAACCACACCATTCTTTCTACTACTGCTGATACAAGTCTCTCTGTAATTGTATTGGTATTAGCATCCAATACATTTATTTGTTCATGCCTTGGTTCTTTATTTGTACAGAATAGATAGCGTATTGCAATTAAGTTCATGAACAAAATAACATTACGTGCTTCACTACTACTTCCTCAGTCCCAAAATAAGTGTACCTGATCAGTATAAAATTTGTATAATTTAATATTAAATCTGGGACACTTATTTTGTATTTTTTTCTTGACAGTGATGATTGATGATTGAGCAACAACACCATATATAACCATTTATTGTAAATATGTAATATTGTATCACTGCACGGACCAAACTACATCGTCCTCCCTGCTGATCATGGTCCATTGATTCAAACAACAATCGCCACATCATTTGTACCTAAGCATGAGAAGAAACGCAGTGAAGTCGTGGGAGGATCCATGGAGCTACATGAGCATGAGCATGAGTACATTCCTAGCTCAGGAGACACACTGGTAATAAGGTAAGCAACAACTAGCTGATCGATCGAGGCTGCGATGATAAAACAGGAGCCTCGAACGCGCTGGCGGCACGCTGACTGACATGACGAAGCCGATCATCAGTTGCCGGCCGCCGGGGGTGGCGGCGGTGGCCAGGTGAGCTCCAGGCCGCCCAAGTCCTCCCACGCGCCGGTGGGGGCGAGCGCCCCGTCGCAGCCACCCCACGGCGCGAGCCCGTCGTAGAGGTTGTCCGTGGCCGCCGGCGTCGTCCACGGGAACCCGCCGAGCCCGAGGTCGAACTGCGGCAGGAAGACGGGGCCGCCGTCGGTGAGGAACGGGAAGACCGGGAGCGGGGGGAGCGTGTCCTGCTGCGGCGAATCGGAGGAGGTCGTGTGGGGCTCGGCGGAGGGCCTGCGGCGCTTGTTGCTGCTGCCGGAGCCGCGGCGGCACGCGCCACCGACGGGGACCTTGCGCAGGGTGCCGCCGTGCGTCCAGTAGCGGCGGCAGGTGCGGCAGTAGTGGCGCGGCTGCGCCGTGCTGTAGTTGTTGTAGTAGCAGAACTTGGTGTCGCTGGAGCTGCACCGCGGGCACTCCAGCTTCTCCTGCTGGCTCTCGCCATGCTTCTTGGTCACCGCGCTCTGCTGGTCACCACAGTTCACCACACGCGCGCGTTAGCAGGTACGTACGAATGCCGCTTGCCGGAGAAGAGTCGGACAGAGCGAGCACTGAGCAGAGAGTCGACTGACCTGCGCGAGGGGCTGCCCTTCATCAGCAGCGTCGACGGCGGAGTCGGCGGCGAAGGGGCGCTTGGCGCCGGCGGCGGGAAGGAGCGATGCGGAAGCTGGAGCCATGGTTTGCCGTGCGGGCGGAGCAGCGCATGCCGTGTCCGACCCGGCCGGCTTAAAAAACGTGCCGCGGGCGCGCGTGGTGACCACCGGCTAGCTAGTTCTAACTGAGCTACCCGTAGCTAGGCAATTAGCTAGGAGAGGAAGAAGAGAGTGAGACGTAGCGGTCAGTCTGAGCTGGATGGGCGGCGGCGGCGGCAATCAGATGATGGAGCTGAGCTGACGGGAGCGGTTGGTCGTGGCCTACTAGCAGTAACCTATGCGAGGCCGTGCGTCCAGTGGGTGTCCTATATATAGAAGCCGGCGCGGGCGCGGGGCTTGCGTCCGAAGGCAGCTTAGCTTCCTCCACCCGCGTACGTCGCCGTCGGCGTCAGCGTCAGCGTCGCGTTACATGCATGTATGTCTGGCACGACCGGGGACACAGACCATGCCCATGCCTGATTAGTGGCACGAGCAGGAGCGTTCGGTTTGCTGAGGAATCGAGACGGAACGGGCCGGCGTCCATGGCGTGGTGGTGCAGAGGAGACCGGAGAGTTCTCGCGGTCCGTCCGTCCGTCCTCGGTGGTGGACGGAATCTTGCAACCAGTCCGGTCCAGACATGCATGCACGCGCGCTCTCGCACTGTCATGCTCTCGTGATCGGCAAGCGGGCATCGTCGCGTCAACATCTGGCGGCGCCGCCACTGGGACACGGCGCAGCGAGGCGCCGGCCGGACGCATGCATGCAGTGGGTGTGGACGAGGAGCGATTGGTGCGGGTCGGGGGTTAACGGGGACGGACTCGAGGTGGCCCTCCGGTCGTCCTGTGCTCTGCTCGTCGCCTCACCGTGACGCGGCGCGGGGCCCGTCGGAGGTTGGCGAGCTAGGATCTGGGCTGAGCAAGGACATGGTCGGTGCCGCTTTTTCTACGCGCCGTAAGTGCTGTCACCGTCACGGACGGGTGGCCGATGCGACCCACTCGCCGGCGTCATTCCGCGCCTCTCGTCGACCGATCCATCGGCCTTGTCAACCAAGATTCAGGACTCAATACTCAAGTCTGTTTACCGCCAGACCTAAAGGCCTACAAACGAATCTCTCTTGAAATTTCTTGCCATACCTAAAGTCCTAAACGATATTCACTTTTTGATAAATACTTCCTCCGTTTTAAAAAAATAAATAAATGTCTCAAGCTTAATACTTCCTCCGTTCCTAAATATAAGTCTTTTTAGAGGTTCCACTAAAAAACTACATACGGATGTATATAGACATACTTTAAAGTGTAGATTCATTCATTTTGCTTCGTATGTAGTCCCCTAATGAAATCTTTAAAAAATATTTAGGAACGGAGGGAGTACAAAATTGTAACACTTTTTTCGAGATGGCGTGAGTATTGTTTCTATCAAAATTATCTAGAATGGTTTTAAAATCCTTTTTTTTTGCGGGGTAGGATGTTTTTAAAATTCTAGACATGCCACAACGGAGAGTAAATAAACCAGGGCGAAAACACGAGACAATGTGTATGGCGTGCAGAGCAGATTGAGCACAAGGGGGAGAAGCAGGTGCTACCGTGACTTCAAAACAGGGACATTGTAGGTCAAGATGGAGAAGTTGACGACAAGAGCATGTCGAGCAAGCGAAAAGTGGCAACCGAGGGGAGAAAATTTTAAGAGAGTTATCCATATGATCGAATTCTTCCATTCCCTTTGTACTTTGCATGAGTATATATCTTCATACCACCATACTTTACTTTGGTTTCCTCGCGGACTGATTATCGCTGGCATAAAAATAGCAAAACTTAAATTGCAAGGGCATGCATGTATAATCATTGATATAGATAACATACTCTTATCTATAGTCCCTTTGTTCTACAATGTACTACACATTGATTTTTTTTTTACCAGTTAAATTCTATATACTTTAATCAAGTTTACACCTTCATAATGTATATATTTGGTATCGTATTTATAAACATGTTTTTATAAACTTTAGCAAAATTTGTAAAGTTTGACTTTCTAGAAACTATATGCACTATATTATAGAACGGAGGAAAGGGAATATCATCTATGTCGTTAAGAGAAGACGAAAGACGTACTATACGAATACGATGAACTATTCTTTTCATTCCAATTTTTTGTTGTCTTAGACTTGTATACATCTATTTTTTGATAAACTTAAGACTAGAGTTTCGAGACGGAAGGAGTATATCTTACTGTTATTACCTAAGCTTGTGGAAGTTAATACTACAACATACTGTACTTTACCAGTTCTTTTTTCCTGATCTGTGAATATGTGTACCAGGTTTGATTACAATTGTTCTAGGTTCCATTCCTACGTGCGCGTATGTGTGTGTCAGCTGGTCTATCCGGCCGGCCCGCGTTACGAGGCAGCTAACATGTTTGCGGTGGCGATTGATCCAGTCCAGTGTAAACGTGAGTTGAGTGTGTCGGCAGAAGATTAGCCACGAGCAGTACCAGGAGTGCAGGACTCAATAGAGAAATTGCACTTTCGGCAACGCACGGACGTCGACCGTTGACTGACTACACAGCCGTTGCAGTCTTCCAATTTTCAGACGGATCTTCTTGGGTCCAGTCATCTTAAGTGAATCTGCTTGGATCTGGCCGGCGTTCTCCTCTGACGGATCCGTCATGGATTCAACCGATCCTTATTTCCATTGTTGTATTTGTAGACATGGCACTTCAATCTACGCCTATCATTGTCGGAGAGGGTTGATGTTCTGGTGCGCTGATCGTCTCCAACCTTAGCATCATTAATTGTTGATTAACAAAAGAGCCCGTGCGTTGCAAAGGAAAAACAAAATCCTCGTTTGCACCAAACGACTCATTCATGTTGCCACTTCTATCTTCCATCTTCTCCTTTCAATATTATCGGGGTTTGTGGTTTAATATGGCATTGTTCTTTAATTTCACCCCTTTTCTTTCATTTCCTCATGAGAATCTTCGCCTTTCGATCTTATCGAATTTTGTGATTTATGCCACTGTCTTTTAATTTCGTCCTTCAAAATATCATACACTGTACATTTGACTACCTAGGATGATCCTGCTAGGGATACACCTCGGGAGTTGAAACATACCTTCCACATATTTGATAATTTCAAAATTCGATAACGACTATTTGACCTCAATGAACATGTATGTCTAAGTTTAGCAGTAACAAAAATATACTGAATTAAACCATGCAAGTCACACACCATATATAATAATGATATTTCTAAGTATATCAAGAAAATTACATTGTTAGCTCAGAGTAACCACACAGGAAAATATATAAAATCACGAAGATGCACACTATTACAATAATTTTGTTGTGGTGAAATTAAAACAAATAATTATTATGCAATTGGGAGGAAATGAGAAAGATAACAACAGTTTGATATTGTGCATTACATTTGACTACCTAGGAAGATATCCCTTTGATCTGCCTTAAAAATATCAAGCTTAATTAGTGTGCCTAACTTTCATCAGGGAGTATCTTTGTAACTACTCTACCATGAAGAAGCTAGGAAAATTACTAAAAAGGATATTGTGTGAAACGCACGTGTAATATAATCTTAAAAAAAAGATTTGTATTAAGTTTATTCGAAACCCTAAACTTGTAAAGAAATATGTGCAAACATTAGTAGCTACATTCTGAACGAAGATTCTGTTTAATAACGCACGTCTCAAACATAAGTGCGGTGGGCGAGCGGGGCGCGGCGCATGGGCGAGCGGCGCGGTGGCCCGGGACAACCGACGCTGAACCGGCGCGACGAGCGGGGCGAGGGGGCGACGACCTTCGTTGCAAGTGGGGCGAGGGGGCGGCGACCTTCGCGGCGAGCGGGCGGGGCGAGGGGGTGGCGACCGGCGAGCATGCTGCACTCACACACTACGGAGCGCATATTTCCCCTCCTCGACCTCCCAACACTGCCTCCAGGCTCCAGCCCTCCACCATTGCAACTCGCATACCTCTCCTCTTCCTCATCAACTTCCGCCGAAGCTTGGACGACCCCGACCTCCCTCCCCACCGTGACATTGGGCTACGGCCGGTCATACCACCACGGCTGCGGGCATGGCGGAAGGTCCGTTGGTGGGGAAGTGCAAAAGTAATATGTAGGAGGAGAGGAGGCGCGAGGGTGTTCACTGGAGAGGTGAGACGTAACACCTTAGTTTCTGCACCAAATATAGAACAACATCGAGTCAGGGAAACAAAACAATAAGAGCAGAGTTAGAACGTAGATGCAAAATCAGCTTCCCATATAGTCCAATTCCCATAGAACTGCCACAGCTACACCCATGGTCCTGAATAATATAAGTTTTGTATGCTCATATATTCATAGATTAAGGAATACGGCAATACCATAGAAAATTAAAATGGAGGACAGTGCAAATGATTTTATTAGTTTGATAGTTTAGAAAAAAACAGTCGGCGGGTTACACAAGAGTGTCCCCATGTCCCAGCTGACCCTTCTGCTAGAAATAACAGTAGTGTTAAGTAAGACACATAACAAAAATTAAGCATCGACTCATACCTCATTTTGACCCGACGAGAAACAACGACTGTCAGAATTGAAAGCAAGACTGTAGCAAGCCCCTGGCAAAATACAGGAATCCATTATAAAAATCGATATGACCATAACTCAATTTTACTACTTGACAACATTCAAGAAACGCGATGACAATCCAGTAATACTTCCGCGCATAAACTGGACGACTTTCCATGCCTCCTTATATTAGATGAAGAAATACAATGGAGTAAAGTAAGGAACTCACGAAGGAGGAAAGTAAGGACGCCGAAACGGATGTCCAAACCCACGAGCCACGAGAGGGCACAACCGTGTTGGGGACATCAGGTTGCAGGCGCTTACATGTATAGGAGTCTCTGCTTCCAATGTTGCAGGTACTTGAACACTGGAAAAATACCATCACTCACTTTAGAATATAGCTGGCACCCGGCGACTGATTAGGCACCGATGCAAACAAAAATCCTAGTCCCGTCTAGGAACACGGCCAGGAAAAGTAACAAATCACCCCGGAAGATAAAGCTGGTGCTTGACATGGCCTATGGCATATGTATATTCACCTCCCATGTTCGTCAGAGACATGTCTCCATAATTTTCCATGTCTGAAAATATATGAGGTGATCATCAATTCTCAAAGAGGAAAAGTGAAACTACAGATCATGAGAGGAGAGAAAAAACTAAACTTCCCTAAAAAATGAACACCCAATATTACGTCAAGATAGGAGTACTGCCCCGATTCCTTCATTTGATTTTCATAATTCTCCATAATTTTCCTTGATTCGTCGTGGACTCTTTTACCACTCCGATCCATATTAATTGTCGCTTATCTAGTAGGAAGTTGGTATATGCATCAGAGGGACCAAGGGAGTACTAATTAGTATTAAAATTTTCTAACTCTGACTTAGCATATTCATATAAAAAAAGTAAGCGTCGATTAAGAACACACTGTTCTAGATTCCACTTCACACTTACTTTCAGTTGTCGAGCATTAGGCAGTAATTGTTCCAGAGACCAAGTCGGTATGCTGCACAAGTAAGGGTCGATCAAGAACACAATGTTCTAGATTCCACTTCACACTTACTTTCAGTTGTCTAGCATTAGGCAGTAATTGTTCCAGAGACCAAGTCGGTATGATGCACAAGTAAACAAGAGGACGCAATGATCATCATGACAATAGTGACAACATAATAGAAAAAAATAAGAACACATGCTTGTAAACGTCAAGTGGTTGTTGATGTGTGGCATTGTCCAACAACAGCGATAGCCATGGAGGAGGATCTTATGTGTTCTACGACAAAGAAGAAAAGCCCCAGCAATCTGAAACCCAGCCCACTGGCTACAGAATGCCTACAATCTCTCATCCATAGAACGGTGAAAGCGTGCATTTGTGGAGATCAAAACAAATTGCAGCCAACGGAATGGTTAGAAGCATATGATGGAACGAGTGAATCACCTGGCTGGGAGAGCGCAAGATTACTTTCCCAATTCCAGTTCTGCTTCAGATTGACTTCCTCTTGATCACGGCTTTCGCTTTATCTGCCTCCCTGATTTCCTGTCAATTTTCGTTTAATGGCTTGCCGATGCCGACAAACTTGGCACCAATGGACCCCAATGCCTGTAGTGTTGTGCCTGCAGCAATGGGAAGCCCGGCATCGTCAGCTGCAGAAACCTCAGATGTCCTTCTGAGAGTCCACCCACCTTCTATAATAGCAAAGATATTGTCACATCCATGAGCTAAACAGGTTTAATATCGTACAAATAAGTGAAATTAAGAAGAGCGTGCTGCAACGCTACAGCGGTAGGCTGCAAGAGCATCAGAGTTATTTTTCATACTACCAAATAAACCAAAAAATCTTTAAAAGAAAGTTGAACAGCAGGGTGAAGCAGTTCCATACCTTTAACTCAGAGTCATCTACTCCAACATAAACAAGTTTTCGTTGTCTTTCTTCCTTTTTCCCAAACGTAAAATTTGTAAAATCTTCAACCTGTGGGATGACAGGACAGAAGCATTGCCGCCGAAAAAATTGGGGAAAATTTGAATAGGCTGAATAATAGATCCCCTAATGTCCAGAGTCTGTGTGGGAGAAAAGAGAACAGTTTGCCTATTCTGCATAACAATTCCAGGATCTTTCATTAGAAAACAGAATTTAGTATTGGTGATGGCTATAGAAAAACAAACGACATTTATAGAATAAGAAACTGTAATTAGTTCCCGCTTAATTCAATTTAGATAATAACAAACGGCATTTATATCCATTGGAGTTTATATGTATCATCTGAGTTTTTCGTGAAGCCTCATAAGCAAATATAGTGACTATGGGTAATATGAAGAAATATGTTTCACTTGCTCCATCAAAAATGGGAATAGAAAATTACAAAACTTGCATGAAGAGACCTACTACTCGGCCAATCAGTACCAAATCTTCCAGATCCCAGGAATGGCTATACATCATCAGTCACGCCAACCTGCTGATGGTTCAAAAAACGCAAGCATGCAAATCTTAGTGATAGCTACAAGATTAGAAAATAAATTCAAATAGAACCGATGAACTTGTAGCATCATCAAGTGGGGATTATAAAGAACAATTCGCTCATGTAAGATCATTGAAACCAGTATAAGGCAAATTCTTACAATAGATGGCCATTCCAAAGTTTATATGGATAAAAGTGGACATGCCTTGCATTGGGACTTACAGCATCACAAGCGCCCTAGTCGTCATCGGGACATAAAACCTTCTCCCGCCTGCTCGGTCGCCATGGGCAAGAAGCCAACAAGGGCTAGCGTTGGCGATGCTTCATGAACAGAGAGATGTTCCCCTGCAATAGAGAAGAGAGGGAGCTTCAGGAACAAAGCACCAACTCAAAAAGTCCAAATCAAAAACCAGAGAGAGAGAGGGAGAGAGAAGTGCTGGAGAAGGCACCTTTTCGATGGCGTTGACACAGGCATTATGAATCTGACCATGTTTACTTCTTTCTGGAAAGCCACTTAAATCGTGCTCTCTGTTTTGGTTTACAAATTTCTGATGATTATGTATGGCTTAATGTTTATACCTGTCGATTTCAAGGGTCTTCTGAACATATCGGTTCTTGATCTTGCATATGCATGCATCTATTGAAGATAAATAAGGCTAATTAGTCTGCCCGTGCTCAAACTTCAGTTATTCTCTCTAATTTCTAGTCAGCCTGCTTTCAACCAGCTACGGACTGTTGAGCAACTTGGGTATATAACATATCTTTCTGTGAGGTACGTCCTTTCAAGAGAAACATACACGGTTTGGCTGACCTCACAAAGCGTGACACCAAACTGAGAATCAACGAATTCATCACAGTGCTCCTGTTTGGCTGGCCTCCTGTACTTATTGCCATTTTCTGTAAAGCAAGTGTTGCAAAAGCATACTGATAAAAAAGAAGGTTCATCACTTTTGGCAACACATGCACTTTAGTTTCCCATTGGAGTAGGCAGCCAAAAATATGTTTTGAAACTGAAATGGAACTAATAGCAAATAAGACCATAGTCGCAATTCACAGTGTGTGTGTTTTCTAGTAAGTGCAATCTGAGCTATCATTCAACAAGGCTAACTGTTGTTAGGTTATCCAACACATTAGAGATATATGGCTGCTCAACCAAAATATCATACTGAACAACAGAAGTTCAGTGGTAAGTTACAGATCCCAAACGCATACTCTTGAGTATTTTGTCAAATGTCATCTACCATAAGAGACAAGGAAATGTTTTTAGAAAATATACTTCAGGGTCATCAGAACTTCCAAATAGTCAATCGGAGGTATGCTCCAAGAATGTAATAGCACCACCAAGATTCTTCTCATTCACACTCATCTGATATCACTTCCTCCTATATATAAATGTTATCAACTGACATTGTATCTTTAGTTTAGATTACTTAACAGACAATAATTTTCCATTTGCATGCCTTTAGGATACAATTGCATGCGATTGTTTTAGTATCAGCAGGCAGTCATGTATAAGTATTGCAGAAAATGCAACCCTGAACTCCAAATGTTCATATGTCATGAATCAGAGAAGGTGAAGTGTTCCAACCTTCACTAACAAGTCCAAGGGTCTCATACTGGATTGATGAATCTGGGGGTGCACGACTTCAGATCCTCATCTCTGGTTTTCTGACTGCTACCTTTGATCTTTTCATGCAAAACAAATTTATCTTTCACCCATACACACTCCAGGATAGTACCGGGATCATTGCTGGAGGGGTAGTACTCTCTGAAAGCCTGTGACACAAAGAGGCAAAACCAAGGAGTTATGCACTGAGGTAACTGCAAGGTCCAGCTACTGCACTTCTGTGTGAAAGCATGATCTTACGCAATACATATTTTTCCATGATCAATAAGGATACAGGTTACCTAGGCCATCGTCGGTTGCCGTTGTCGCTGCACCGTCATGCTCATTATCCTCCCCGCATTGAGCACCTCCTGGACTGGGTGAACAATAAATGAGATGGCAAGCGACTCCGATCTAGATCGAGGTTGTCGTATGCGAGGAAGGTCGCTCGAGGTCTCCATAGACGGGGAAGGTCGATTGGATGACGAAGACGGCTGGATGAAATTGTCGAGGAGGAGAGGCCGCCGATGGCTCCGTTGAGAAGGCAAGTGGATCAGGGACATGTCCCTCTGGATGGAGAATGGAACCGGGGCAGGTGTTGACGATCAGAAAGCTAGATCCCATGGGTGAGAGGAGAGAAGGGGGCCCGTCAGAGGCCTGCGCCAACGCAACCGCGACGCCCCACGCGCCGGAGCCGAACGCGAAGGTGTCATCGCCGACGACGAAGTTGACTTCGTTGGGCCTGACCACCTCCTCAACCGCGGGGGCGTCGGGGCGGCTCCAATCGACGGCCCCGTCGTAGGCCTGCGGCAGCGCGACCGCGGCGCCCCCCGCGCCGGAGCCGAACGCGAAGATGTCATCGCCGGCGACGAAGTCGACCTCGTTGGGCCCGACCACCTCCTCCACCGCGGGGGTGACAGGGCGGCCAGATGGAGGCGGCCTCTTTCCTCCCGCGCGAGCATGGCCGGCGGCGGCATCCCTCCCCCCGTGCGAGCACGGCTGGTGGCGGATCATGAAACGGCTTCCCTGCCTGGCCGGGTGGGAAGAAGAGAGGGGAGATCGTGGGCATCACGAGATGGAGGGGATCAGGATCGAGGAGGTTGGGAGAAAACGGGGTCATGGTCTGTGGATGCGGCTCTTTCGTTTTTTTTTCTAGTATCCAACCGAGGAAACGAGAAGGGTTAGCAGGAGCGGGATCGCTAGACTAGGAGGTACAGGTTTTGTCGTGGGTTAACCGGTTTGGTTTAAGGAGGGATAAAAAAATCGATTGGTTTAAGGAGGGATAGAAAAAAAATCAGTGAACTGTGCTGGTACAAACTGGGGATTGCACGATGTCAAACCATCATGACGACGGCAGATCCCGCTTTAATAGTAGAGATTATCTACGGCGGATGCTCTGCCAGCAGGCGAGGCGACATTGGCCGTCAGCTGCTGGAGCTGGCCGACGTGCTCGTTGTTGGGGTGAGGTGTTCGGTGGCTCTTGATGGCTCTGGCCGGATCTGGCCATCGACCTCTACAGCGGGGAGGTGAGGTGTTCGGTGGCTCTCCGATGCCGCTGGCGCGGTAGCTTGGTGGGAGACGTGTGTGCTAGCGGAGGTGTTGTGTTTGGGGTTGTGGTGTTGGGAGGTGCTCCGGGTGGAAACTTGTGAGGCAAGAGCTTGCCGGCCGACGGTGTTAGCGTTTGTGGATGTCGTCTCACCTCCTTGGAGGCATCGTTGAGGAGTTCTCTTCCTACACACCCCCGGATCTAGTTCTTCGGATGAAAACCTTAGGCCCGGTTGGGCCGGACGACGGCGTCGGCATCGTCACTTCCTCCTTGAGGGCGTCGTCTTGAAGAGCTTTGAATCTCGTTTGCACTTTCCAGGGGCTAGACGCTCGCAACATTGCGGTCGGCTGGGGCTCGTCCGACAATGTGGATGATCTGCGCGGTTTCTGTGTGGCAACGATGGCCCCTTCAAGCGGAGTAGGATTTGCTGTTGGGTTCTGGTAGTTGGTCTCGTCCGGTGTGTTCGAGGGGTCGCCCTACCTCTCTTGTCTTCTGAAGTCGGAGCTGTTTGAGGGGATCCTTGCGGCGACGATGACGTGAAGACGGGTCGTCGGTTCTGGTGCTGGCTCGGTGCAGGTCCAGTGCTTTTCTTCCTTCAATGCTTGTCGGCTGAGTCGAAGCTGCCTGGTCGCCGGCGCGTGTGGTGGACTGTTTGGCGTTGTCCGACGTAGGCCTCTATGCTTGTCTGCGGTGAAGGCTACATCTGTGGTCATCGACAATGAAGTCGGAGTCGCCCTCGTGGAGGCGTGATAGCGATGGCACCGGATTACAACCTCGACGGAGCTCTTCCCCTAGGCGGCGTGTGTGCGTTCTTGTGTAGGTTGTCAGGTCGCCATGTGTGCCCTGTTGTGGCGAGCGCATTGTGACGGTTTTAACCCGTTTTTCCGATTATTAACCGGGCAACTCTCTTCAATCTTTTTAATAAGATCGGTACCTAAGGGACCATGTTTCAAAAAATTATTGATTGTCTACTCTAACAAGGTTTGCCAGACTCCAGTGAAGAACGGGTGATGGTGGTGGTAAGCTCGGCTCACACCAATGCCTGTAATATGTTGTGGGGATTTATGTACTATCGTTACATGCTATTAATAGACATGGGGGCTTTTAAAAAATAATTAAGATGGGCACCAGGACGACAACCCTGGGTTCATTGATTGAGTAACCTAATGACACTAGTAAGCTTGCACGTGCAATGCACGTCTTGAATAATACATTTTTTATTATACTTTAATAATACAACGATCTATTAACCATTTGAAATACAAATATTAGCAAATTTCATAATAACTACACCAAATATGCTCCTTCCTAAAATTTTAAGTTATATATATACTCTAAGTGTGTTACCACATCAAATATGAACATGATACATTTCTAAACATCTAAAAAGTGCAACAACGTAAATATGTGGTATTGGGTGGTGTACTTTAAGAATCCATCAAAAAATGATTCCAGTAGAGTACTTCTATCTGGTGCTTCAGTGATAGGATAAGTTTGTCACACACCTGAACAACCAACAGAAATGAAACTAATGATTATAAAACATCAGGGCAAGGTAACAAAACATGCTTATAGAATTAACCATGGGCTAAGTAGTTACCCTTAACAGAACTAACCATTCTAGATGGTTGGCTGGTCTTGGTCTATTGCATTTATAAAATTACTCAGTCCAACCATTCTAGATAATATGTACTGAATTTATGGAATTACTCGGTCCATCTAGGCTGGTCCAAACATATTTGTATAACCAGTCAACCCATTAACAAAACTTCATGCGGATTAAGGGGTTGTTTGTTCTACACCTAGCAATGCCATACTTTGCCACAAAATGTTACCACACTTGCCTAAGATTAGGGGTTGTTTGGATTGTAACTATCTTTGTCATATTTTTCCACATCATTTTTGCCACACTTGCCTTACTTGAGTTACTCAAATTGTTAGTCACATTCTTGCCTAATGGATTCTTGTCACACTTTCTGTATGTATGACATATGTAGTTCACTCCTTATATTTTTTTTACCATAGGTGTAGCAAGAACGAAACACCCACCTAACTTCGTCAAATTTGACTAAGGTGAGGTGTGGTAAAGTGTGGCAAGGTGTGGCTAGAAACCAAAGAACCCCTTAGTTCTTCAAAATAAGAGCCACAAGCTGGCAAGTCTAAGGGAATATTGTTGGAAATATGCCCTAGAGGCAATAATAAATTAGTTATTATTATATTTCTTTGTTCATGATAATCGTTTATTATCCATGCTATAATTGTATTGATTGGAAACACAGTGCATGTGTGGATACATAGACAAAACACTGTCCCTAGTAAGCCTCTAGTTGACTAGCTCGTTGATCAAAGATGGTCAAGGTTTCCTGACCATAGGCAAGTGTGGTCACTTGATAACGGGATCACATCATTAGGAGAATCATGTGATGGACTAGACCCAAACTAATAGACGTAGCATGTTGATCGTGTCATTTTGTTGCTACTGTTTTCTGCGTGTCAAGTATTTGTTCCTATGACCATGAGATCATATAACTCACTGACACCGGAGGAATGCTTTGTGTGTATCAAACGTCGCAACGTAACTGGGTGACTATAAAGATGCTCTACAGGTATCTCCGAAGGTGTTCGTTGAGTTAGTATAGATCGAGACTGGGATTTGTCACTCCGTGTGACGAAGAGGTATCTCGGGGCCCACTCGGTAATACAACATCACACACAAGCTTTGCAAGCAATGTGACTTAGTGTAAGTTGCGGGATCTTGTATTACGGAACGAGTAAAGAGACTTGCCGGTAAACGAGATTGAAATAGGTATGTGGATACTGACGATCGAATCTCAGGCAAGTAACATACCGAAGGACAAAGGAAATGACATACGAGATTATATGAATCCTTGGCACTGAGGTTCAAACGATAAGATCTTCATAGAATATGTAGGATCCAATATGGGCATCCAGGTCCCGCTATTGGATATTGACCAAGGAGTCTCTCGGGTCATGTCTACATAGTTCTCGAACCCGCAGGGTCTGCACACTTAAGGTTCGACGTTGTTTTATGCGTATTTGAGTTATATGGTTGGTTACCGAATGTTGTCCGGAGTCCCGGATGAGATCACGGACATCACGAGGGTTTCCTTAATGGTCCGGAAACGAAGATTGATATATAGGATGACCTCATTTGGTTACCGGAAGGTTTTCGTGCATTACCGGAAAAGTTTCGGGCTCATCGGTAGTGTACTGGGAGTGCCGGGAGGGGTGCCGGGGACCATCAGGAGGGGTGTCACGCCCCAAGGGGTCTCATGGGCTATGGGAAGAGATTAACCAGCCCCTAGTGGGCTGGAATAAGTTCCCACTAAGGCCCATAAGGTTTGAGAAGGAAAAAACACAACGTGGAAAGAGTTTCCAAGTGGGAAGGTAGAATCCTACTCCAAGTAGGATTGGAGTAGGACTCCTCCACCTCCAATTTCGGCCAAACCTTTAGGTTTTGAGGCTGCCTCCTCCCCTCCCTCCCTCCTATATATAGTGGGGTTTTAGTGCTGATTTGAGACAACTTTTGCCACGGCAGCCCGACCACATACCTCCACGGTTTTACCTCTAGATCGCGTTTCTGCGGAGCTCGGGCGGAGCCCTGCTGAGATTAGATCACCACCAACCTCCGGAGCACCATCACGCTGCCGGAGAACTCATCTACCTCTCCGTCTCTCTTGCTGGATTAAGAAGGCCGAGATCATCGTCGAGCTGTACGTGTGCTGAACGCGGAGGTGCCGTCCGTTCGGCACTAGATCGGAGCGAATCGCGGGACGGATCGCGGGACGGTTCGTGGGACGGTTCGCAGGGCGGATCGAGGGACGTGAGGACGTTCCACTACATCAACCGCGTTTCTTAACACTTCTGCTGTGCGATCTACAAGGGTACGTAGATCGGAAATCCCCTCTCGTAGATGGACATCACCATGATAGGTCTTCGTGCGCGTAGGAAATTTTTTGTCTCCCATGCGACGTTCCCCAAGAGTGGCATCATGAGCTAGGTTCGTGCGTAGATGTCTTCTCGAGTAGAACACAAAAGTTTTTGTGGGCGGTGATGTGCGTTTTGCTGCCCTCCTTAGTCTTTTCTTGATTCCGCGGTATTGTTGGATCGAAGCGGCTCGGACCGACATTACTCGTACGCTTACGAGAGACTGGTTTCATCGCTACGAGTAACTCTGTTGCTCAAATATGACCGGCGAGTGTCGGTTTCTCCAACTTTAGTTGACTCGGATTTGACCGAGGAGGTCCTTGGATGAGGTTAAATAGCAATTCATATATCTCCGTTGTGGTGTTTGCGTAAGTAAGATGCGATCCTACTAGATACCCATGGTCACCACGTAAAACATGCAACAACAAAATTAGAGGACGTCTAACTTGTTTTTGCAGGGTATGCTTGTGATGTGATATGGCCAACGATGTGATGTGGTATATTGAATGTATGAGATGATCATGTTGTAATAGTTAATATCGACTTGCACGTCGATGGTACGGCAACCGGCAGGAGCCATAGGGTTGTCTTTAAACTAACGTTTGTGCTTGCAGATGCGTTTACTATATTGCTAGGACGTAGCTTTAGTAGTAATAGCATGAGTAGCACGACAACCCCCGATGGCGACACGTTGATGGAGATCATGGTGTGACGCCGGTGACAAGAAGATCGTGCCGGTGCTTTGGTGATGGAGATCAAGAAGCACATGATGATGGCCATATCATGTCACTTATGAATTGCATGTGATGTTAATCCTTTATACACCTTATCTTGCATAGAACGATGGTAGCATTATGAGGTGATCTCTCACTAAAATTTCAAGACGAAATTGTGTTCTCCCCGACTGTGCACCGTTGCGACAATTCTTCGTTTCGAGACACCACGTGATGATCGGGTGTGATAGACTCAACGTTCACATACAACGGGTGCAAAACAGTTGCACACGCAGAACACTCGGGTTAAGCTTGACGAGCCTAGCATGTGCAGACATGGCCTCGGAACACATGAGACCGAAAGGTCGAGCATGAATCGTATAGTTGATATGATTAGCATAGAGATGCTTACCACTGAAACTATTCTCGACTCACGTGATGATCGGACTTGAGATAGTGGATTTGGATCATGTACCACTCAAATGACTAGAGAGATGTACTTTTTGAGTGGGAGTTCTTAAGTAATATGATTAATTGAACTAATTGTCATGAACATAGTCTAATGGTCTTTGCGAATTACGATGTAGCTTGCGCTATAGCTCTACTATTTTTATACGTTCCAAGAGAAAATTTAGTTGAAGTTGATAGTAGCAAACTTTGCAGAGTATTGTCCTCGTTGCTGCGTAGAAGGCTTATGTCCTTAATGCACCGCTCGGTGTGCTGCACCTCGAGCGTCGTCTATGGATGTTGTGAACATCCGACATACACGTTTCTGATGACTACACGATAGGTCAGTGCAAAATACTTAATGGCTTAGAAGCAAGGCGCCGAAGACGTTTTCAAACGTCACGGAACATAAGTGATGTTCTAAAGAGATGAAATTGTGATTTCATGCTTCTGCCCTTGTTCAGAGGTACGAGACCTCCTTCCCGTTGTACGCCGGCGACACCCCCACCGCCTGCCGAGCACCATGTCTCGTCCCCGCTTCACCTGCAGCAAGTGATCACCCTCGAACTTGGGACCGATGTGTTCCTCGTGGAGGCTAATGTTGACCAACAGCCGTGACTCGCTCCTGTGCAGCGGGACGTCCACAAAGCTATTCATGTCGAACACCTCCTCGGCGGCTCCATGCTCCGTGTCATAGGCGTACACCTTGTGTCGGCTCGTCACCAGCAGGATCTTCTTCTTCACACTGCAGAGCGGTACTGTTGGGGATATTATCTGTTGATAACCCGCCCTAATTGGGCCGGGTCACCAAAGCTGGCGACTCATCTAAGATGTAGTTTGGGCCTTGGTCTGGTAGAGCCAAGAGTAGTATGGCGGTTTATGACTTTCGGAAGGAGTCCATAATAAAGAAGGTCCCCAAGCTTCGGAAGGAGGCGACTTAAAGATCGCAAGGGTCACGATTTGTGTAAAGAAAATGATCCTTGTAAACCCTAAGGACTCGACCTGTATATAAAGGCGAGTCCCAGGGGAGAAGAGGACAGGTTAGAAATCATCTATTGCTAGGTCTGGCGAGTTACGCCCTCCTTGTAATCGAAACTCCATCAATACAACTCAAAGCAGGACGCAGGCCTTTACCTCCTCACGAGGGGCCGAACCTGGGTAAATCGCCGTCTCTCTCCCGTTCAACCCCTTTGAGTCGTCACCAAAGTGTGATCGCTCCAGTACTAAGTTCTTTTACGAGGACATCTGCCGTGACAAAACCACGAAGTTGGCGCCCACCGTGGGGCCTGCGCACGGTGGAGTTGAGTTCTCAAAGGGAGCCCTACCAGGGTTTGGGAGCTACGCGACGGGGCCCATGACCCGGAGCCGCTGTGGGATGTTCTACATCAACAACCTGCAATGGGGGCCCGAGGCGGATTCGATCGAATCTAGTTACAGGGTCCCCTTCGGCAAGATCAACGTCTTCATCGGCATGATTGGATCATCCGTGCCTGAGCTGGACATCTCCACCGACATCGTCGAGCCGACCAGGTACGTCCGCCCACTAACGACGTCAAATCTGACTCGCCCGATCTTTGATGGATTCACGCAGGGATCTGAGGAGCCAGAACACTCAGCAACCCACGAAACCACACCCGTCAACACGGATGTCATCCATGGACGATTCAGATTCAATCCGGTCTCTACATGGGGATTGTCTCGGGGGCTTGTCGTTGGCCATGGACCCCGAAGTCCTTGACCGAACTCGCCGCTAGATCGCTATTTACATGGCTGGGGCGACTCAACCCTCGCCAAAGGTGGCAGGCGGGGATGGGCCTGGCGAGACATCTAGAAGCCCGACCGCTGCCTTGGTGGAATTAGCAACAGAAATTACGAGGCTTATGGCGACTCCCATCACACAGGAAAACCAGGAGGCAGTAAACACGGAATTGGCGAAGCTAAGAGAAGCAGTGGCAAAAGCACATCGGGATGCCGAGGTGGAATCTGCCAGAATCGAGACCCGGCAGGCTCAAATTACCGCCGAGAGAATTCGCTTAAATACTGACAACTGGCGGCTCGAAAGACACCAGCGCGCACCTGACGACGTCCATCAGCGGAGGCACCAGGGTCGCCTACCCCTGATCTCAACCCGACCCGCCTGTTCGATACTCCCCGAACTCCCGGGGCGGGAGCCGCCCTAGGGGGAGGACCAGGCCAACCACCTAACCCACCGGTTCAACCAATTGAGGATCGCGTTCCCCAATTCCGGACACCTCAAGGTCACTTTTCCAACCCAGTGGACAACGTCCTTGCTGCAACTCGCCATTTGGAATCTCTTCCGATTCACGGCAATACTCCTGCCGAGATAGAAGCAAGAAACGCCATTGAGATGTTGAAGACGACGGTGGTTCAAAATGCCCAGTTCTCACATAGCCTAGATAGGCTGCATTCCACTCCCCAGGCGAGTCACACCAGGAGTCGGCCAGAGGACCAGCCCGCTGTAAACAGCGGACGGCGACTCATCCCCCACGACAACCCGCCTGACCATCAAAACCCGCCGGGCCGGGATCTCCCGAACATCCAAGTCGCCCCAGCCCCTCTCGTCGGAAGCGGTGGATGAGTGGGGGTGCCGTGCTTGGCCCCCGCCCTCCGCGACGAACGAATGCCAAAGGATTTTAAAGGACCAAGAAAGGTGCCTAATTACACACCGGACCTTGAGCCGGCATCGTGGGTCGAGAGTTATGAAATCGCCATGGACATGCTGGACGTAAATGAAGCAGTTTGCGCCAGATACTTCACGATGATGCTCGAAGGGTCAGCACGTACTTGGTTAAAAAACTTACCCCCCAACTCCATCCAGACCTGGGCTGAATTGAAAGAGCGCTTCATCAAAAACTTCCGAGGAACCTGCAAACGACCAATGACGATTGTCGATCTGCAGCACTGTGTTCAGCGCCCCGATGAGTCGGCCCACCGTTGGTCACGGCGGGTCGCGGAAATTATCCATTCATCAGACGGTATCACGACGGCTCAGGCTGTGTTGATCCTCGAGCAGAATTGCCACTACGAACCCCTGGTGCAGAAGTTTGGGCGACTCAAGCGAAAGGTCCAAGACATGGGGGAGCTAATGGATACTCTTACTAGATACGCTGAAGCGGACGACACCAAAGATCCCGCCGAGGACGGTAAAGCTAACTCGCCAAAGAAGGGCGAGTCATCCAAAAATCATACCCGATTCCAGGGGATTGACGGTGGCGGGCTCGACCATTGGCGGGCCGGGGGAGCTCCAGGAACATTGGGGAGGGGCAGCGGATTGCTGGGGAGCTCAGGCACGCTCTAAATAGTTCGAGGGAGAGCTCGGGAATGCTCTCAGCACATGGGCAACATGCCATGGCAGAGGAAGACGACAGAGTCACGGGGGCGCTTTGTTCCTCGACGGAGACGACGTGAAGAGGAAGAATCCGGAGGGGGGAACATGGTCCAAGGTGAAGGCGAGGCCAAAACAGAGCTGTTGGACATGGCTAGGTGTCGAGGGCGCGAGGGAACGAACGAATCCGAAGGCCCCGACTGCCAGAGCGCGGGCATTGGCATGTCATCCACGTGGTAACCACGTGAACACAACGGTGACACGCGCTCTGGTCGACCATACCTTGTCTGCTCGAACGACCACCCACAGGAGAGGGCCAAGGGGCAAAGGAACAAACGTAGTGGCCACTGATATTGCCACAAAGAGTTTGAAGACAACAAAACAACAAGGCGTTTGTTGCTTCCTCAGGAAGATTGGTGTTGGGAGATATTCTGATCTTTCGGTGAGAGTGATCAATCACTAAGATGACCATCTATACAATTTTTCAGCTCAAAAGGATGAAGCTAGATAGCACTTGCTGTATAATATACCCCACTAGGCAGAAATGCAATATGAAGTAGCACTCGCATGCTTGATTGGGTTGAGCTGAAACTTGGGAGAGATGAGCTATTTGGGCAACAGGGATGCACTGTAAAAAATTCATACCAACTAGATATACCAAAGTGGTACTTCCTTCACACTGCATCTCTCTAGATAGAAACTTAGAAATATTTTAGGGGAAGTTTGGATCAATGAAATGATCACGAATTTAGTGGAGGCAAGAGATATGGATAGCTGAAGGTCCTGGTAAAGTTCCAGAAATAATGAAGTAGTATAAAATATAGTTGCTTCACAAACTGAAAATCTGACTGGGCTCGCATGTGTGATGGAGAAATACTCAAATTGGGAGGAGGGCTATTATTTGAGCATACGAAGGTCATGTCAAAATTTAAAATTATTTCGATATTCCTAGCTAGTACCTACTTCATAAAGTTCCTTTCTGGATAGAAACTTTGGAAATTAGCTGCGGAATATTTTCTAGGCAAATAAAGTTGAATTTTGGCATGATGTCCTAATATGTATAGGAAAGGGTCCACAATTTTTTAGGGTAATCAATAAGATAGAAGTGACATTTCCTTCACAAAGTGTCATTGAGGGCAGAATAGGAAATGGAATATCCATGAATTATTTTTGAACTAGACAAGGAAGTATTTTTGACATATTTGAGGAAGATATGACCCAAACAATTTATGAGAGTTACTTGAAAATTTTAGGAGAGACAAAAATATAGGTTGCTTCACAACTTAAGGCAAATAGGGTTATTCCTTTAATAGAAAAAGAAATATTTTCAAGAAAAAGAATATTAAGATAGGTCCAAGATGGGAAATGACATGATCTTAGGAAGGATTTGAGGATGACAAGCCACTATGGAGACTAGGAAGAGATGATCTTCCCAAGTTTCCAGACCACATAGCCACACAAAAGCAATTTCAAACAAAATCTTAAAGAAATTCAAAAGAAAAAAGAGAGGGAGAAAATCCAGGGTGTTACAGAAAAGAAGGCCGCTACGGACATCGCCCTCAAGGTGGCCGCGCTGCGTGCCGCTCAACGCACGGGCGACATTGATGACAAGCCATCGTTGTCAAGGCACACACCCTTTTCATGTTAGGGTTGTGCCGACCCTCGCGGTCATTCTGCCGGTCGCTGCCATGGCCGTTGCCAAGAACACATTTTTCTTTCCTTTTTTACATTTTTTTTATGGACAGGAGCATATGCCCCCAAGAACGGAATTGGATTTTTTCATGGATAATTGTTGTCGAGCTCAAATACACCCGCATGAATATTTAATTCAGAACATAGTACAAATAACTAAAACCACACTTTTTTTTGTCGATGAACATCAACTAGCATTCTGCAAAATTCATCTTGTCAACCTTGTTGATCTTCTTTCACAAAAAAAAATCAGATGTTTCAATTTTTACTTCTCTTTTTGGAATTTAGTGCGGGTGAATTTGTGCACGAGATTGGAGCAATGCTTTCAAAAGAAATGGCCATTTATTACAACATTGCTCTACTCAAGTTGCATGAGTTCCTATTCCCATGAGGTTTATCTAGCACAACAAAGTACTTAACAACATGCGCTTGCTAGCCACATCCAAATTACATGAAAAATTTAACTTCAAATGGATCGAGCTATGTTATCAGACATCAAGTGTGGAGAAAGATGTCTAGTTGGTCACATCACATGAGGCTGCGATGATAAAACAGGAGCCTCGAACGCGCCGGCGACATGCTGACTGACATGATGACGCTGGTCAGTTGCCGGCAGGCGGTGGCCAGGTGAAGTCGAGGCCGCCCAAGTCGTCCCACGCGCCGGCGGGGGTGAGCGCCCCATCACAGCCACCCGACGGCGCCGCGAGCCCGTCGTAGAGGTGGTCCGTGGCCGGCGGTGCCGTCCACGGGAATCCGCCGAGCCCGAGGTCGAACTGCGGAAGAAAGACGGGGCCGCCGTCGGTGAGGAACGGGAAGACCGGGAACGGTGGGAGCGTATCCAGCTGGTCCGGCTGCGGCGAGTCGGAGGAGGGCGTGTGGGGCTCGGCGGAGGGCCTGCGGCGCTTGTTGCTGTTGCCGGAGCTGCGGCGGCACGCGCCACCGACGGGGACCTTGCGCAGCGTGCCACCGTGCGTCCAGTAGCGGCGGCATGTGCGGCAGTAGTGGCGCGGCTGTGCCATGCTGTAGTTGTTGTAGTAGCAGAACTTGGTGTCGCTGGAGCTGCACCGCGGGCACTCCAGCTTCTGCTGCTGGCTCTCGCCGTTCTTCTTGGTCACCGCGCTCTCCTGGTCACCACGGTTCACCACACGCGCGCGTCAGTACGCTTGCCGGAGAAGAGACAGACAGAGCGAGCACTGAGCAGAGACTGACCTGCGCGAGTTGTTGCCCTTCTTCAGAAGGGTCGAAGGCAGAGTCGGTGGCGAAGGGGCGCTTGGCGGCGGCGGCGGGGAGGAGCGATGCGGAAGCTGGAGCCATGGTTTGCCGTGCGGGCGGAGCAGCGCATGCCGTGTCCGACCCGGCCGGCTTAAAACGAGCGGCGAGCGCGCGTGGTGATCACCAGCTAGCTACCCGTAGCTAGACAATTAGCTAGGAGAGGGAGGAGAGAGTGAGACGTAAGCGGTCAGTGTGAGCTGGATGGGCGGCGGCAATCAGATGATGGTCGTGGCCTAGTAGTAGTAACCTATGCGTATGCGAGGCCGAGTGTCTAGTGGGTCTCCTATATATAGAAGCCGGCGCGGCGGCGGGGCCCGGGGTGACGCGGCGCGCACGTACGGCGGCAGCACCAGATGCGATGCTCTCCTTGCGTCCGAAGGTAGCTTCCTCCACCGTGCATCCCCACCAGCGTACGTCGCCGTCGCGTTCTACATATGTCTGTCTGGCACGACCGGCCGGCGCACGGGTCAGTCTACCGAGGAAACCGAACGGCCGGCGGGGTGTGCATTGTGGGCGCGGTGTGGAGAGGAGACTGGAGAGTTCTCGGTGGTGGATGGAATCTTGCAAGTTGCCGCTGGCAGCGCGCTCACCAGTCCGGTCCAGAGCCCAGACACGCACGCGCGCTCCCGCGGCACTGTGCCGAGATGCTGTGATGGACGTAACGCGACGGACCCAGCTATTCTGCACTGCACGTACGTACCACGGCTACGTGGTCGATGGGCGCCAAGGCATCGTCACGTCGACATCCGGCGCCGGCAGCGCACACTGCGATGCTTGCGGCGGCGCCGGCAGCGCATAGTGCGACGCTTGCGGCGGCGCCGGCCGGACGCATGCATCAAACCAGTTTGTTTTGCGTGAACGAGGAGCGATGTGGGCGGCAATGGGGACGGACGCGAGCTGGCGGGCAGTCGTCGCTTCACCGTGACGCGGCCGGGGGGCCGACGGAGGTTGGCGAGCTGGGCCAGAGAGAGGACGAATGGAGGGACATGGTCGGTGCCGCTTTTTCTACGCGCCGGGGCCACACGCGCCATGAGAGACGGCGACGGCGCTGTCACCGTCGTGGGTTTGGTGTCTCGTCCCGGGTGAAGGTTAATTTCTGGCTTCGTTGGTGGCTGGCCGACGGTAGGCGCGGAGGCCGGGCCGGCGTGATTCCGGGCTTCTCGTCTGCGGTTGGCCCCTCTGCTGCGAGGCGACGCTGCTGGATCGGCGTTGTCAAGACTCAAGGGTCAAGTCCTGTTTACCGTGGAGGGGGTGCGCTTCCGGATCGGTTCCCGGCAGAAAACAAATTCGATTACTTTTGAAAAAATATTCACGGATTCCGATAAAGGGAACTGATCTCCGCCGGCGCGCCGGGCCAAACTTTCGGCCGGCCGCGCGCGAGCCGCAGGATCTACTGACCCCGCGTCGTCTGTACCGTTGGATCCGCATGCAATATTTTTTCCCCTTATGCAGCAAAATTTCGATGCGATGCAATAATTTTTTCAACGGTTACAACAAAAAACAAAATTTGTAGCAAAAAAATATCTACGTGATCGTAGCAAAAAAAGAAGTTGATGGTACGTGGTAGCAAAAGTCAAACGCCGGTTGTAACAAATATTTGCGTGACGTGTATGGAACTTTTTTATTGAACGGTTGCAGCAAAACACGATGCCGGTTGTAGCAAAAATTAACACGGTTGTAGCAAAAAGTAAAAAACATCGATTGTAACGAAAAATCCGACGAACTGGAGTTGCAGCCAAACGTATATGCAGTTTTTTATTGGGATAAAAAATAGTAAAAAAATGCTTGCAGCAAAAATGACGTTGGTTGCAACATATTTAGACAAAAAATGTTGCATCCATTAACCAGAGAAGCGCGCGGGTGGGAAAAATGTTGCAAGGGCCCACGCGCGAGGGGGCGACCGACGCGTCGGTTCGGCCGGCGCGCGGGTGAGAAACGATTCCCTTCCGATAAATCTCGAACGTTTGTATTTTAATCATACCATCTGAAAGGTTTTTTCGTGACAATTTTAGTTGTGGTGAGGTGGCAACTTTATTCTAGTTCATTTTTTGTCGAAAAATTATCATATTTGTCTACCTCGCGTGAACTAAAGTTGCAATGAAAAAAAATTAGGATTGGCATGCTTAAAATCCAAACATTCGGAATTTATCATTTCCGTTTTTCGGTGAGAACTTTTCAAGAGCATCTATAACCAGATTATCATTTTAAGATGGTGATTATTTTGACTCAATCGGCTTGCTCAAACGGCTCATACACGTTCGAGCAGACCGAGACATCTAATATCTAGCTCATATATGGGGTGGACTGGAAACACCAGTCGGATACATGCTAGCCCGCACCGACTCCACCCTAGCCCCTAAAAATCCCTACTTGGATCAGAACCTACCTACTCCCTCACTCTATGCTCCGTGACCCGCCGAATCCCCTCCCTTCTCTGCGCCGTCATGTCCTAATGTTGAGCACCAGCAATGGCAGCCGCAGCGGATCCGGCGTCGAGAATGCCTTGCCATCTCCCAATGTTGAGCACCAGCAATGTGCCCCCTTCTCCGCCCCGTCATCTCGCAATGTAGAGCACCAGCAATGGCGCTCTGCTGGCTCGGGTCCCTTTGCGGTCTTCTCCAACCCCTCTGCCGCTTGCTCGACACAGTCCTCGGTGGGCGCTGGTGCCCGCGTCGAAGCGAGACCACACACGAGGGAGAGGGCGATGGCGGAGGCTGCTGCTTCCTCCCGCCGGTCCTACCACAAGCCGGCAGTTGATGCAGAGGAACATTTCCTAAAGAGCTCTTCCGTTGCTCTCTCACCACAGCGCAGACCGACGCGTGGCGGCTCCGCCACAAGAACGCGAAGGTGCACTCGCTCAACATCGAGTAGTCGGAGCGTGAAGCCACATAGAGGGCGGCAAGGGAAGCGAAGCCCGCTCGGCTGACGAAGTAGCAAGCACACACAATCCATGTGATGACCGACATCATCTCCTTCTCCGACGACTCCAACGACTCCGGTGACGCCCGTCCCACCGCCGATTCCAACACGCAGGTTTACAGCGGCACCGACGACGACCACAAGTGTCATGGTTTTGTCACGACAGATGTCTTCGTGAAAGGACTTAGGTATGAGACCATCACAACTAGGAGGCGACTTGAACGGGGTTCACCGGAATCGGGAGACACAAGTTTACCCAGATTCGGTCCCTCTCAAGGTGACAAAAGGGCCTTCCTAAGTCGGTGATGTCTACTACTCAACTTTTCTCTTGTATACTATATTAGGCCTCCAAGCGCAAAGTTTTGTAGGACAGTAGCAATTTTCTCTTAAGTGGATGATCTTAGGTTTATCAATCCATGGAAGGTGTAGGATGAAGATGGTCTCTCTCAAACAACCCCGCGATCAAATACATAAAATCCCTTGTGTCCTCAACACACCCAATACAATGGAAAATTGTATAGGTGCACTAGTTCAGCAAAGAGATGGCAATACAAGTATTGTATGGATAGTAGATATATGTTTTTGTAATCTGAAAATATAAAAAACAGAAAGGTAGCAAATGTAAAACAACGAGCAAAAAATTGTATAAATGGTTGGTAATAAGGCCTATGGTTCATAATTTCACTAGTGCAATCTCTCAACAATGCTAACATAGTAGAATCATATGACCACCCGTCAATGTGTAATAAAGAATCACTCTGAAGTTCCTATCTAGCGTAGAACAATAAGATGAAGTTGGTGTAGGTAGTAGAACCACCTCAAAGCTATTCTTTCTGATAAATCTTTGGAGCTATTCCTATAAGTGTCACAAATAGCCCTAGAGTTCTTACTAGAATAACACCCATGATGCATATCAATCAACCCTAATGTCACCTAGATACTCCAATGTCACCTCAAGTATCCGTGGGTATTATGCGACATGCGTCAAACAATTTCAAATATATCATATTCAATCCAACACAAAGAACTTCAAGGAGCACCCGAAAAATTATATCGGAGAACATAGTATGAAAACGTGCAATCAACCCCTATGAATAGATCCCCAAGGTCACCAGAATCGACAAGTTGATGCCATAACATATATCAAGTGAATTACTTGAATACCCTCATGTCACTACGGGTATCCACATGCAAGACATACATCAAGTGTTGTCAAACCAAAAAATTCAATTCAATATAACGAGATCTTAAAGGGAAAGATTCAATTCATCACAATAATGTAGCAATGGAGTAACATAATATGATCCAACTAGATTAACAAGGCCCGTGATACATCAAGATCTTGCCATCTCAAGAACACAAGAGAGAGAGATTAACACATAGCTATTAGTACATACCCTCAGCCTCGAGGGTGAACTACTCCCTCCTCGTCATGGCCTCCACCGGGATGATGAAGATGGCCACCGAAGATGATTTCCCCTCTCCAGCAGGGTACTAGAAAGGATCCAGATGGGTTTTTTGTCAATACAAAGAGTTGCGGCGGTGGAGCGGAAGCACTCTTTTTTATTTCTGGTGTTTCTGTATATACAGGATTTTTCAACGTTGGGATTAGGCGCAACGGAGCCTTGTGGGCCCCACAAGCCATCAATGCATGACCTAGGGATGGGCGTCCTTTTGGCTTGTGGCCCACAGGTGGCTCCCCTCCAGTGGTTCTTTGCTCCAATATTGCTTATTTCCTCGAAAAAATATAAAAATATAAAAGTTGGTTAAGAAAGGGGTCATCTGGCGTGTGGGCAATGGCCATGATATTCGTACTTGGCGGGATCCTTGGATCCCTCGGCCTTCATCCTACAGACCAATTACTCCTAAGGGCACTTGCCGGTTCAATAGGTTCTCCGAGTTCTTAGACGACAACGGTGCCTGGAGGGCCGACCGTCTCAATGAGTTCTTCTTTCCCATGGATGTGGAGCACATTCTGAAGATTCATGCCTCTTTGCGCCCGAGGAATGATTTCCTCTCATGGTGCCCTGAGAAGTCCGACCGAATTTCTATGCGAAGTGCTTACAGACTTGCCACACAGGATCACAATGATGCCTTTGTTGTTGGTGCGTCAAGCATGAACCCTGTCGGTATGCACACTTCATGGAACTTTATTTGGCAGTCTACGATCCCCCAAAACATGAAGATCACTGCCTGTCGTTGCGCCACCGGTACTCTGGCTACACAGAAGTGCAAAAAATTCAGACACCTTTCAAACAGGTCGTCTTGTCCGCTATGTGGTGTCGCAGAGGAGGACTCGTTCCATGCACTGATTATTTGCACCCACGCCAGGATCTTATGGGTAAATATGCGGCGTCGATGGCCACTCCCCGGCGACGATTTGCTCATTTTTTATGGGACAGAGTGTCTTGTCACCCTGCTATCCAAGTGTTCTGTGCCGGTCCGGAACATGCTGATTCTCCTGCTTTGGCGTATGTGGCAAACTCGGAACCATATGGCTCATGGGAAGGAGACTACAACCATCCTAGCCACGGTAGAATACCTTGACAACTACTACAAGTCGATCGTCCTGGCTGGGCGATTCTCGACGGAGGAAATCCTAAAAGGAAAGATGCCCTCGTCGATGGATGTAGAAATAGTCCGGTCTCTGTCTCCAACTGCTGCTCAATGGTCGGCCCCGTCGGCTGGTTTGCTTGCGTTGTCTGTCAATGGCTCCTTCCTGAAAGATGACGGGACGACGGCGGCGAGCATGATCATCAGAAACAAGAAGGGGGAAGTGTTGTTGGCGGCCTATCTCTATCTCTTCCATTGCAACGATCTGCTGGAGGCCAGACTGCATGCGATCATGCTAGGTATGCCCCTTGCAATTCAACACTTCGCTTCTCTGGTGGTGTTGCAGTCGGATTCATCCGAAGCCCTCTTCAGTCTTACTAATGATGCGCTTCTCCGCTCGTCCTATGGCCATCTGGTCCTAGAGATCAAGGCTCTTCATGATGATAAGGAGTTTTATCCGTTGAAAATCAATCGCTCTTAAAATAGAGTTGTCGATCGCTAAATATAGCCGCTCTAAACGTGGGTTCAGTCCCACCATGTATTCAGGGCCGGCCCTGGGGGGTTCCGCGGGGGCGGCCGCACGGGGCCCAAATATTTTAGGGGCCCCCTGCGTATATACGTATACTAAGTATTATAATTAATATAGAAAAATTGAAAAAATAAATAGAAACCAGGCCTATTTGCATGGGCCAAGAGACAAATGGGCTGGAGCAGGGGATCTCTTATCACGACAGGAGATCGTATGGATGGATTGATCCTTTGATCGTGCATGCTTCTGGTCCGCCGCACGCACGAAGCCACGAGCGCCCTGGCTCTCTCCAGGAGCCGCTCCTCGCCGCACGCACACGCACGCGCTACTACGAAGTCTCCCTGCACGCCGCGGTTGACGGCTCTCTCATCTACTGATCTACGAGTATCGCGTCGCGCGGAGCCGCTCCTCGCCGGCAGCTTCCCCCGTGGCGCCCGTCGCCGTCAGTCCCAAGCCTGTTCAATCCGTGGTGCGTCCCTTCTGCTGATGGACCTGGTCATCTGGACGGCAATTGATTACTTCTAGTGATTCCTTTTTAATTTTTAGGTAGTTTATGCCCTAATTTTCATTCATATTTATTTATTTTGAAAATTATTATGAAGCCTAAATCAGGTGCTGCTAAAAGAAAAAAAAGGAAAGCAGATAAAAAATTGATAGATTGACAAAGAGGATCTCTTCCTAAGTTTTTTAAGAGTAACCCGTCCACTTTAAAAAATCCAGATGAGTTGGCATTAGTTCTTGTGGGAGAACCAAGTAATGTGAATCTAGAAGATGATATCCATACAGAAGACAATGTTGACATCGACGCGAACGATAACAATGTGAGTGATCATGACCATAATTCATCTTCCATGAAATCTGCTACTGTTGATGAAGAACCAGTTCATATGGATATTTATGATCCAGCAAATTGGGCTAGTCTTGATAACAAAGCAAGGGATACAATAGTTGAGAAGGGGCCTATTAGAGAAGATGATATTACTTTTCCTTTAAATGGCAAGAGAAAACATTTTTCATATGCCCATTACTCTAGAACAATGAGCAACGGAGAGGTACGTGATCGAAAATGGTTAGTTTATTCATAACAGACTGACAAAGTGTTTTCTTTGCTATTTATTTCACTAATCTATACTATTTATTTATACTAAGGGGCCTTAAATTTTAGTTTCGTCCTGGGTCCCCGAAATCTTAGAACCGGCCCTGCATGTATTGAGGACTTGTGGCATCTCGACTGTAACTCTGTTTCCTTGAAATAAAATTCCCTTTACCTCCGCAAAAAAAAAAGCAGGGCGAAAGCATGAAACGACACGTTTAGTGTGTAGAGTGAGCACAAGGGCAAGAAGCAAGCACCATGGTAATGTTGACCAAGCACACTGTAGATCCGGATGGAGAAGCCAGCGGTGAGAAGCAAGGGACACAGTGAAATCCAAGGGGAGGAATTTTTTAGAGTGGCGTAATCGCCCTAGGAATAGTTTTCCGTTAGTCCATACCGATATCCATTTCATCAAATTCTTTCATCCGTTTTGTATTTTGCATGTGTATAGATTTTTGGACCGCCGTACTTTGGCTTTTCGCACAGATCGATTATAGCTGGCTTATCACCCAAGGTATAGTAAGGGTAATGAATCTACAATGATTAACCACATCTTCTTGTCTTATACTCTCTCCATCCTATAATATAAGAATATTTTTCAAGCTAACATCATGTATGTCATTTAGAGAAGACAAAATTCAAATACAATGAACTATATTTTTAGTGTTATCTCCTAGATTTGTGGAAGCTATACTAGAAATCATATAGGTTCATTGCAATTGTCTTAGAGCAAGTCTAGTAGAGCCCTCAAACCCCCAAACCCTTAAAAATAATCGTTTTTTTTTACAGTTTTCGTCCAAAAAACGGCGTAGACTAGAACCCTTAAACCCTTAAACCCGTAAATATTTTTAGAGGTCCGACCCTCAAACGCCATCGCAGCCTGTAGAGACCTGCACTCCATTTCCTCGCGAGCGCGGGAGGAAGTTTCAGCTTCCTTCCCTCCCTCCGCAGCGCCGCCGCCGCTCCGCTCCGCCGCCCCTCCCTCGATCCGCCGCCGCCGCCCCGCCCTCCGCCGCCTGCGCCCCGCCCCGGCCGCCCTCCGTCGCCTGCCCCGTCCGCATCGCGCGGCCGTCCCTCCGCTGCCACGCCCCGCCCCGGCCGCCCTCTGCCGCCGCCGCCCCCGCCGTCCCTCCGCCGCCACGCCTCGGCCGTCCCGCCGCCGCCCCGCCCTCCGCAGCCCGTCCACGCCGGCCCTCTGCAGCGCCTCCGCCCCGCCCTCCGCAGCCCGTCCACGCCGGCCCTCCGCAGCGCCTCCGCCCCGGCCGGCCCTCCGCTCCGCCGCCCCGTGCCGGCCGCCCCTCCCAGCGCCGCTGCCTCGTCCCGGCTGGCCCTCTGCAGGTTCGAATTTTTGCTTTTTTCTTCATTTTTACATTTTGGCACTCATATTGTAGATGGAGTTGAACAACGCCGACATGGACTCGTTGTCCGATGCGTCGGATTGGTCGTCATCCGACGATTCGGACATTGACGAGTTGTTGCAAGACGACGACGTTGAGATGATGAGCCTCCTCGTCGACGTGCAAGCGTTTGAAGACCGCGTGAAACTTATGGATCAGAGGAGAGGGTCGACGATGGGGCGACTCACCATCTACCGGAACCGTGCTCTCAGACACGAGCATTTGATGCAAGACTACTTCGCGGAGGTACCTACATACCCTGCTCGTCTCTTTCGCAGAAGGTACCGAATGCGTCGTAGTTTGTTTGTGAAGATTGTCAACGATTGTGAGGCTGCCTCCTATTACTTTAAACGTCGTAGATCCGCCGCCGGTATCATGGGGGTTTAGTGCATATCAAAAGATATCGGCGGCAATGCGGGTACTCGCTTATGGCATACCCGCGGATTATACTGACGAGTATCTTCGCATTGGGGAAGATACAACCACGGAGTCCGTCCGTAGGTTTGCCAAGTTGGTCATCCGGTTGTATGGTGAGAAGTATCTTCGGGCACCAAACGAGGAAGATACAAAGAGATTAATGGAAATGAATGAAAAAAGAGGATGGCCGGGGATGCTTGGTAGTCTTGATTGCATGCATTGGAGGTGGGAAAATTGCCCAAAGGCATGGCATGGAATGTATTGCGGTAAAAGCCGTGATGCTACCATTGTGCTTGAGGCCGTAGCATCGGAGGGCACATGGATTTGGCATGCATTCTTTGGGTTGCCGGGAACACTCAATGATATCAATGTCCTCAATAGATCTCCATTGTTCAAAAGATTAATTTCTAGGGATGCTCCAGCTTGCAACTACAAAATCATGAACAATGAGTATTCAATGGGATACTATCTCACCGATGGCATCTATCCCGAATGGGCAGCTCTTGTGAAGTCCATCAAGGAGAAAAATGGGGTGCCCTTAACAAGAAAAGAGGCTCATTTCACCAAGGCACAAGAGGCAGCCCGCAAAGATATCGAGAGAGCTTTTGGTGTTTTACAAGCAAGGTTTGCCATAGTTCGGGGTCCAGCTCGGTTTTGGGACAAGAAAACCTTGGTGAACATCATGAAATGTTGTGTGATTCTACACAACATGATCCTAGAGGATGAGAGAGGGTTAAACCTCCCTTGTTTCTATGACAATGTTGGTACGCGTGTGCAACCGGAAAGAAACCCTTCTCGCATACACGCCTTTTTTGAAGCACATCGTGAGATTGAGGATGCAACCACTCATGGTCATCTCCGGGATGATCTAGTAGAGCACCACTGGCAGTTGGATGGGCGGCGTATTGGCCCATGATGTATCTTTGTTTTACTTTTCTATGTCCTATTTGATTCGAACAATTGTTGTAATTTGCTCAAACATTGTTTTATGTTGTAATTTGCTCAAACATTGTTGTAATAATTTGAATGATTATTGTTTTATTCGGTGTTGTAATAATAACTAGAATGATTATTGTTTTATGTCAAATGTGTTTGAATTTGTGATATGTCATATGATGAAATGTGATGAAATGTGTGATATATGAAATGACAGTTTTAAGGTTTGGGGTTGGGGCAAAGAGTAGAACCCTCAAACCCAACCCTTATAACGGAATATTCCGTTATAAGGGTTGGGTTTGAGGGTTCTAGTCTTTGCCCCTGTTTTTCAACCCTTAAAAGTGTCAAAAATGGGCAATTCTCAACCCTTAAAACTGATTTTACATTTAAGGGTTTGAGGGTTCTACTAGAGATGCTCTTAGGTCACATTCGTAAGATTGGACCCGGACCCATGTGTTAGTGGCCCAACATCAAGGTGCCAACGTAGAGTACCTCAGGGGATCCGACTCCGGTAAGATGACACCATCACACGCCCTAAGGCGTCTCCAACGGCAAGCCACAAATTTTCACCCGCATCCATACGTGGACAGGAACATAGATGTGGAAGGTTGACAGTCAACGTTGTTCGCATACATTCCAACAATTTTTTTAACCAACCAGACAAAATTCATGCAAACACGATCGAATTTCATATGAATATGGTTGGATTTCATATAAACATGACACACTTCATTACATTTAAATCAACTAAGCAGTGCTTGTCCGACTCTAGAGGTATAATTAATAAACCTGATCTATGATCTCGGCGTCCGTTCCCCGTGTCCGGCCATGAGTCCCGAGAACTGAAACTTTGTCTTCTCCAGCTCCGCCTCCGTAACCTCCTTCTTCGGAGCCTCGGAATTTGAAGTTGTCTGCCTCAACGTCGCTGCGAAGCGGCTAATTGGTCGATGATGTTGGGGCCGCCAAGCTTGGCTTCAACGGGAGGGGAGGAGCGGTGGCCTTCTTGGGACCCGAGAGTCGCGTCCTACTCTGCTCTACTCTTCCTCGTTGTTTGCAATGTTCTCTGCATCGTTGTCGGTCTTGCCAAGCATGACGCCCGCTGCTTCGTTGAACTCCTTGTAGGCGGCCACCACTTTCGTTTGACGCTGACGGTATCGTCAGTGGTCAAGAGGGATCTAGCAGACGGAGTGCTAGGACTCAATCATCACCCCCTGCTCCATCAGGTCCGCTTCTGGCGCGAACACCCTGCTCTCGACGAGCCGCTCCTCCGCTTGATGGTGCTCCTGGAGGAGGTAGTGGTTGTAAGCGGCGTTGGCTTGCACCTCCCAGAACCGCTCCTTCCGTACCATGTCCGTGTAATGGGCACGGGCCTCACCGATGGTCATGGTGCAATGTACCGGCAAGCGTGGGGTGAAGAAGGAGGAAGGTGGTACAGACGAGGGTGGGCGGAGGAGGAGGAGGGTGGCATCGGCTCGTCTAAGGCCGTGTCTTCCATTGCGCCATCGTCGCCGTCCAACTGCCTGTCGGCAAACCAGCCAAATGCAGTCTTGGACATCTCCTTCTTTTGGTCCGCCGTCAGCCCGTCTCATAGAGCTTTGGAGCACAAGGAAGCCATGGTAGGAGTTGTGCGGAGAGAAGAAGGATCGAAGGCAGATGAGTGCGCCTATGGTCGGGGAAACCGTTCTTATAGGAATGGAGTGCCTCCAAGCGACGGACAGGTGAAACCGTAGTAGATGGCTCGTCAACCACGTGGCATTAATGGTGGCGGCAGATGAACGAACGACGGTCGTCGTGTTGTTTAAACATGGAGCAGTCGCCTGCATCGGGAAGAGGCACGGGTGACGCTCTCTCGTTTAACACACCGCTTCAATGCCGACGACATTGAGAGTTCTCGTCCGCTCTGGCCGGATGTGAATGCGGCACTTACCGGTTCGGACCGGAAGCACAAGCGAGCGAGGCAGGACATGATGGTCGAAAGTGGACGTGGATGCTGTCCGGACTTCGATAAAGCCCCCACGATTGTCTCCGGTTTGCGGAAAAATAAATGCCCAGACCGTTGCTCAGAGTGATACATACGGCATTGAATGAATTTTGCAGTTCGTACAGTCTGATCCAAACATAGAACAAGTATAATAAGGTACAACCAGCAGGCCGCAAGGATTAAAATACTATATTTTGGTTGAGTTGGATGAAAGAGAAGAGGAGAGAGAAGAAAAGCGGGCTCTTCGTGAAGAGCTAGCTCTAGCACGTGCTCCTAGATGCTTTATGAGAATGAAAGGTGGATCATATATAATAAAAAATAGTACTATTTTATTACTAACTATTGTATAAATTAGCTATAAGATGGTTTATAACCAGCAGTTGGCTATACTATTAACCATGCTCGTATGCGGACAGTTTGCGGGTTACCATGCCACAAACAGTATTGTTCGATCCACACACCAGTGAGGAAGAATTGGCCGAATGAGATGCGTCTCGCACACGAAACACGTGTGTCAGCACGTCTACCTGGCAGGCTGGCACACACTACGAGGCAGCAAACATGTTTGCTGTGGCGATCGATCCATTCATGTAAACATGAGTTGAGTGTGTCGATAGAAGATTAGCCACGGCCAGTACCAGGAGTGCAAGACTCAATAGAGAAATGACGCTTTCGGCAACCCTTGACTGGCTACAGAGGCGTGCAGCCTTCCAATTCTGAGCTCCGTCAAACCCATCCACCCGTGCGTGCGCGCACAAAATAGATAATTGCTGCAATGATCGAGTGATGATTAGTGCAGACGTACGCACGCTTGCTAGGTCATTACAACTTCCTGCATTGCATGCGGATGCGGATCGATCGGAAGAGAATGTTCAGGCCAGTATAGCGTCAGGGCGTACGTGGTCTACTCCCTCGGTTCTTAAATATATACTCCCTTCGTCTCAAAATTCCACTAGTGGATTATATAGGGATGTACATAGATAAATTTTAAAGTGTAGATTCATTTATTTTACTCCGTATGTAGCATTTTAGTAAAATCTCTAAAAAGACTTATATTTAGAAACGGAGGAAGTACATATCAGGTCGGTTGCAACTGAGGTCGAATTATCCTTAGAAGAAATTTAGGTTAAACTAGCAAAAGGACCCGTGCGTTGCAACGGGAGAAAAAAAGACCACACGTTTTTAATCTTTTTATAATCATTTTGATTTATTAAAATAATAAGCTAACTAACTAATGTAGTCAGTCCTATCCTATTTAGTTGAGAAATCAACCCGTCCATTGTTAATTCCACCATGATGAGAAATTGAGCGGAACAAGCAAAGCAAAACAAAGAGGCTATGTGAATTGATCAATGGACTGTTATCTTGTTTCACTCATGGGGTAGAGAATGTGGGATCAGATGACAAACTGAAGGTGGTGTTTCATTCTCTGTCTCTACAACAATGCAATCTTACATTCAATACATTCATTCATCAGCAAACAAATCCCCACAAAATAAATTTTCTTGCCGGTGCTTGGCACACGGTTGGAGGCATGGGGAGGAGATCTTACCATATGATGAGTTCCTGCCGGAGGAGGGGATACGATGAGGGGAGCAAGGGTTAGGCGCCTCTATCTGGCCATAAGGAGTCGTCGTTGCCGCGCCATAACCTCGGAGTTCCCCGTGTGAGCCATGGAGGCCCGCCTCCACCTGCAAGTACTTCGCTCCGCCGCGCCTTATCCGCGCGCCGCCGCCGTTCTGCATCGAGCAGACGCATCATCCCCAGTCACTGTAGCTGTCGCGTTGATTTAATCCAGAAGCTATGCTCGAGCGCCGAAATGGGGGCAACAAGCGGGCAGAGGTACAGCCGCGGAGGCGGGTGGGTTGAGATCGACAGCAGTGGTGGTTGAGGTCGACCGCGGCGGCGAGCGGTGTGGCAGCGGCCTCGACACAGGCCATGGTGGACCAGGGTCGACGCGATGCGCTCGAGCGCCGCAACGGGGGCAGTGAGCGGGGAGAGGTGCGGCCGCGGAGGCGGGTGGGTTGAGATCGGCAGCTGTGGCGGTTGAGGTCGACCGCGGCGGCGAGTGGTGTGGCGACGGCCTGGGCACAGGCTAGGGTGGCCCAGGGTCGACGGGAGGAGGCGATGCGTACATGTATAATTTTTGCAGCGAATCGTTTTTTTTCTTTTGCGTTGCAGATAAATGATGGAGCGCGGGTTGAATAACAAAAATTACAAGGGTTTTTTTTATAAAAATGTCGCGGTGGGTTTTCCGACGGAAGCAATAGCCTCTTTATTATTAGGTAGGTATAGATTAGTTACAGTCTAAAATAAATAAATAAAGATGGCGTTAAAGCGTCGTTCCTCTACATGGGACTGAGAAGACATATGCGTATTTACCGTCATGCCCGCACAATCACTAGTAACACCCGAGCAATGCTATACCTACTTAAACAAACGTATGGTTTTTACGAAATAGAAAGCGTGGAGACGTGGGATTGGATTGAAGGGGTGGGTGGGCCCACACTCATGAAAATCAGGGGGCAAGAGGATTTAGTTAGTCAGGTTACGTAGGATTTAGTAAATAAATTACGTAGGTCTAGCATTTTTTGGTAACACCCTCACCCTCGCACTCCGACAGGAGGGATCTCATCATTTCTTTAGATTTTTAGTGCATTGGTCGGTGACTCAGAGTTAGAATAATGCCTTTACCGTCATATTCCTGTTACGGTGGTGCGTTTAATGTTGGCAAAGGGTATTTGTAGGTGTTTTTTTAAACGAGGCAAAAGATTTGCTAATTTCATTAATTAAGGAGAAGGTTTAGACAATAGCCGGCAAGCGGCGAAAAAGAAAAGAACTACTCCCACGACATTAGGCGACTCAAGTGCTTGGCTCCCGCCAAAGCCCAAAGATGGGCCTCAGCTTTAATCCTGTTGATGACGATGGAGGTTGTTGCCGCCGTGTTCCTGAAAATTCTAGCGTTACGCTCCTTCCAGATTTCCCATGAGACAAGCATCATAACCGATGCGATGGCCTTCCGGTTTGGACCTCCAGCAGTCGTCGCCTTCTGCCAGCAGGCACAGACTGATTCTTCATGCCTCCATATCATTGGTGAACGGTCTTGGATGCCCAGCCAGGCAGTGATCGCGTTCCAGACCCGTTCAGAGAAACGACATTGGAATAGTAGATGAACGGCGGATTCATGCACTTGCTTGCAAAGCGGGCAGAGCCCGCAGTTTGGCCACCCCCGCCGTATCAGGCTGTCAGCCGTCATAACACGGTTCTGAACAATTAACCAGGAAAAGAATTTGCACTTTGGGGGCGCCCAGTTCTTCCAAATCATGGCCACATTTGGGCTGAACGTTAGCCCCGCAAATTGGGCCTTGTACGCCGACTTGGCGGAGTATTCCCTGCTGGTTGTGAATTTCCAAGTTATAGTGTCTTGCGTATGTTGCGTGAGAGTCACAGCAGATATCATCTCCCAGAGAGCAGCAAACTACTGAATATGAGGAAGAGTGAGGCCCTGTTGGAATTGTATGTGGCGAATCCAGAAGTTGTTATCCAACGCTTTTCTCACAGTACATGCCCTTCTTTTAGAAATAGCAAAAATCTCGGGCGCAATATCCTTGGGCCGAAGACCAAGCAGCCAGGATGATTCCCAGAAACTCGTTTTGGTCCCATCACCAACGGCCACCGTCGTGGCAGCGGCAAAAAGGTCCTTGTCGCCGTCCGAACAAGGCGTTTCCGTACCAGCCCAACTTTTTTCCGGGTCGGCCCACTCGAACCACAGCCAACGAAGGCGCAGCGCTGCCGCGAATTTCTCCAGATCTAGCACGCCAAGACCCCCGTAAATCTTGGGCTTGCAGACTAGGTTCCAGATAACCTTGCATTTGCCGCCTGACACTTTCTCACAGCCCGCCCAAAGGTAGGCTCGTCGCAGACTATCGATCTTCTTCCTGACCTCAACAGGGAGATCAAGGGGTGTGAGGTGATAAATCGCGATAGCTGTGAGGACGGCCTTGACGAGGACAATGCGCCCAGGGGCGGCAACGTGCTTGGCCGACCAGGGCGGTAGTTTGCCAGCCACCTTATCCTCCAAATATTGAAAATGAATGCGTTTGAGCCTCCGGATCGAAAGTGGAAGGCCCAGATATCTCATTGGGAAGGTGGTCCGTACCGCTGGGAAGGCCTGCAGGATATCGTCAAGATCAATGTTTGTGCATCGAATGGGCGCCACTAGGCTTTTGTTGCAGTTGGTGACCAAGCCAGTGACAACCCCAAAGGAACTGAGCGTGGAAGCTAAGAACTGGATATCCTCTTTGATTGGCGCCATAAAAATGGCCGCATCATCCGCATATAGAGAAGCCCGGATTGGGCGTCCGCGGATAGGTTGCAAATTCCCTTGGTCGGTAGCCTTTTGGAGTATGTGATGGAGCGTATCGATGGCAAGGACGAAAAGAAGGGGAGAGAGGGGGTCTCCCTGGCGTAGACCGCGGCCATGCATGATAGGGTCACCCGCAACCCCATTGAGCAAGACTCTGGAGGAGGCCGAGGAGAGGAGGGCTGAGACCCAATCACAGAAACGGCTTGGAAAGTGGTGGTGCCTTAATAAATCCATCAAATAGTCCCATCGAACTGAGTCAAAGGCTTTCTTGATGTCTAGCTTGAAGAGCAAGGTTGGGGAGTTGGTGCGGTGGAGACGCCGCGCCAGGTTGCGGACGTACATAAAGTTGTCATGAATGCTTCTTCCTCTGATGAAAGCGCTTTGCGTGTTGGAAACAATTTCTGACATATGAGGAGCAAGGCGGGAAGCCATCATCTTTGCAATTATCTTTGCGACCGCATGGATGAGGCTTATGGGTCTGAAGTCGGAAATGTCCTCCGCCCCGTCCTTTTTAGGGAGGAGAGCAATATTCGCCGAGTTGAGCCAGTGTAGGTTAGCGACATGGAGTGTTGAAAAACTGTTTATCACTTTCATCAACTCGGGCTTGATAATGTCCCAGCATTCTTTGAAAAAAATCCCGGTGAAGCCATCCGGGCCCGGGGCTTTATCGCTAGGAAGATCATTGATGGAAGCCCTGACCTCCTCCTCAGAGAACAAAGCCCCTAATCCTGAGAGATCTATCGTAGCCGGTGGGATGCAGGACCAGTTGAAGTCCTTGTCTCGTGTAGGCCCCTTTCCCATGGTTCTTGTAAAGTGTTGTTTGATGATCTCTTTTTTCTGTTCATGGTCCGTGACCCAGCCATTGTTGTGCTTGAGCCCGTGAATGAAGTTCTTCCTACGGCGGTGGTTAACCCTGAGGTGAAAAAACCGTGTGTTCGCATCTCCCTCTTTGAGACCGTTTATTCTTGAGCTTTGCTTTTTCCTTGCTCGTTCAAGAACCGCAAAGGCCACCACTTTTCTTTTGAGCTCCTTTCTCAGGTTCCGCTCATCCAAGCTGAGTGGCCTTTGATCTTGTGCCACGTCAAGCCGGAGGATGATCTGAAGGGCCATGTGCAACTGCACCTTATGGTTGGAGAAGAGCGATTTGCTCCAAGTTCGGAGCCGCTGGCTCGCACGTTTCAGCTTGTGAAACAGGAGCTGGTATGGTTCAATATGCCTTAGCTCCTCGTTCCAGGCATCCTGGACCGTCTTCTTGAAATTTGGCATCTTAACCCAGAAATTTTCAAAGCGAAAAGATTTCGGCCGAATAGGCCCCTTGTCACACGCGAGGAGAAGCGGGCAGTGATCGGAGAGTGAGGAGGAAAGGGCATGAAGGATATGGGCGCCGGACGCAATATCCCAGTCTTCGTTGCAGAAAAAACTGTCCAACTTGCTCAAGGTTGGGTTGGCCTGCTCGTTGCTCCAGGTAAATTTCCTATTTTGGAGGTGAATTTCTTTTAGCTCACATGAGTTGAGCGTATTCCGGAAGCGCACGAGGCGACTCCGATCAACATTTGAGCGGTTTTTGTCTTGGGCCCGATAAATTTGGTTGAAATCACCCGTAACCAACCAACTCGTACCTTGCTGAGGTTTCAGTTGCACCAGCTCCTGAAAGAATGCATCCTGAAGATTGCTACTGGTAGGGCCATACACCGTTGTCAACTTAAAAGCGGTGCTGGTAGCGAGAAGGGTGATTGTTGCAGAAAGGTTGAAGGATCCGGTGGAAATGTTGTCCACCCTTATGATGTCTTCATTCCAAAGCAGAAGGATACCACCCCTTGTGCCTTCGGCATGCTTTTCCGCAAAGCATTTCAGCCTCTGGCCCCCAAGGAAAGCAGCAAGGAAGGGATCAACCACAGCGAGCTTGGTTTCTTGGAGACAAACGATGTTGCATGATGTCGCAGCGATTGTTTCGTGTACAGTAGCACGGCGGTTTGGACAGTTAAGACCACGAACATTCCAGTTTAGGATAGAAGGGAAGCTCTCATTCATTGATAACATTTGGCACATCAGGGTTACGGGCCAAACTACAGTCAGGTGCAGCGAGCAGGGGATACAGGATCGCGTGATGGTGGTAGCTAATCATAAGAACAAGGATACGTCGACGGATAGCCGGTCTGCGGCATCAGGCAGACGTCGCTGCGTCCTCACCTCCCAAGTCTTGAAGCTCTGGTCCGGCCTCCCCCCCATGATCCAGGAGGGCCTCCTCAACTGCCGAGGCGAGGTCGCAGTCGAGCCTGAAGAGGGCGCGCAGCGCGGCGACAGCAATGTCCGGCAGCTGGCCGCGGAAAAGGGCCACGAACTTGGAGATAGCAGCTTCAGTGATCATCTCTCCTTCCTCCACCACCCCCAGACGCTGGCAGAGGAGTCTCTCAGCCAGCAACGCAATGGGCATGTCTCTGTTCTTCGCCTGGAGCCGTGGACTATTGCGAACGAGGTGCAGCCCCGTAACTCCTGCCAGAGTTTTCCTCCTTGCGACACGGGGCCTCGGTGGGGTAGAGCAGGGCGTTGGCAAGATTGCCGGAGACCGGGCAATGAACAGCAGAGAGCACTCCGGGCCGTCCGTCAGCAGATAAGTGTCGATGGCAGCAGGAGCCCCATCGGCCGTAGGGTCCGGGCAGTGAAGAGGTGTGCGAGGGCTTGGCAGCACCGGGCTGCTGCAGTGGTGCTGGGGAGAGAGCCCAGCCCAGCCAGGGGGGGCATCAGGAGTCACCTGCGATGCCAGGCACGGGGCAACGCGACGCAGCCAGACCGGAGATGCCGAGGATGGCCTCAGTTCGATGATGTCGCTGGAAGTGGTGCGCGGCGAAGGTGGTGGGGACCTTCCCCGGCTGTCCTCCGTGTGCACGTGGCCATCAGGAGCACAGGGGCGAGATCGCCCCTCCAAGGCAGCCTCACGGTGACGAGCACGCCGGCCTGCAGCAGGAATGACCGCGCCGTCAGGTAGGCGTTGCTCCTTGGTCACATCGACCGACCTGGCGTCCGGGATGGAAGCCGAATGACGGCGTCTGTCGTCATCCTGACGGCCACGGGAGTGGCGGTCATCACGACGCCGATCATCGCGTGGGCTGCTGCCGCGGTCTTCGCGTCGGGGAGCTCTCGAGCGACTTCGGAACAGGCGGTCGCGCCAGGAGGAAGGCCGGCGGTCACTGCGTCTCCCGCGATCATCATGGTCACCATCCCTGTCACGATCCCCATATCGTCGGTCGCGGTCATCACGAGAGCCAAGGAGGTCGTCAGTCTCTAGCCGATCCCGCGAGCGTGACTCGCCGTCCACAACTCCCAGACACCACTGGAGGGGAGGTAGCGCGCGCGGACGCCGAGGGATCGACCCATCAACATCAGGAGAGAAGTCTTCTATTAGGTCCATATGGATCAGAACACGACGTTGCAGTCCTTGGCGCCCAACAGCAGGGTTGGGGGCACTGGTAGCCGGAGGTTGGTTGCAGGTGAAGGTAGCCTGAAGGACTTTAGGGATCTTGCTTGGGTCAGCCGACCAGGCCCAAACATTCAGGGTGGCGGCATCCTCACACCGGGCGGAGGCGATGTCGAAGTAGTGCAGGAAGGTGTTGGGTCCCAGGACCTGCGCCGCGACGGCGTCGTTCCAGGCGTTGAGCGACACATTCTCGATGCAGAGGTGGACGTGGAAGTTGGCTTGAACGATGTCGGCGTGAGCATTGAGCCTCCACTTGGCAATGTGGATGTCCAGGTTGCCGTAGTCGGAGTTGTAGTAGGAGAACCGGCCTGGGGCAGCAGCAGCAATGTCCCTATGGTGCGGGTAGTCGAACCTGACTAGGAAATCCTCAGGGAAGAAAGGGACCACCCTGATGAAGCTGCGGTCGACGCCTGCGGAGGAGGCGATGGCATCTCTGATGACTGAGGCGCAGACCGAGGGTCGGTTGCCCCCCAGCCAGACCACAGCCGCGAGCTCGGAGAGGCTGGCCGCCTGAGCATCCATGTCAGCCGTGGAGGTGATGACCGCGTGGCACTCCGCCGGCCGCAGAGCCGGGTCTCCAATCCGAGGCATTGCAGGCCCCTGGAGCAGAGGCAGAGGCGCGCTGACGAGCGTGGAGGGGGCACTCCTGGCGCCTGGCTGGGCAGTCGGGGCGGGCAGAGGCAGTGGTGGTGACTGAAGGCAAGCTTGAAAGGCTGGGGACTGAGGCTTGGAGCACTGCCGCGCTCGGTGACCACTTCTTCCACAGCGCAGGCATTTATAAGGATCCCGACAGTCCGCCTTGCAGTGGCCCAATCCCAGACATTTGTGGCAGGAACGCCGACGATGCTTGACAAAATCTCCACCCGCAGCAGGGGAACGCGCAATCCAGCTTCTTGAATGCAGGTGGGTGGGCGCCTTGACTCGCCACCAGTACGGCGCCTTAACCAGCTCCCACGACGGCGTCGGGCTGGCCTCCAACACCAACGGCACGCGCGGAGGAGCCCGAGGTAGCGCAGAGCTCGAGGTAGCAGAGGGCTGCGACGCCAGCCGGGCGGCCATAAAGGGCAGCGGCGTCTTGAGGCATGACATGGGAGCGCCATGAATGCCACGGCAGGGGGGCAGCGGGGCGGACAGCAGAAGTCTTCAACAGCAGCGAAACGAACCTTGCGGACAAGACCCAACGAGGATGCTGGAGTAAAGGTCGGGGGGCCCGAGCGCATTGAAGCCAGTCGCAGGGGGCAGTCCGCTTCGGCCGGCAGCAGCTCCGGCGCCACCAGATCTGGGGTGGCGAAACCCAGCTGCGGGAACAGCGTGGGCACTAGGGCCTGGCGCGCCGGCCCGGGGGGGGGGGGGGGAGCCCGAGGGGAAGCGCAGCGTTGGGGGGGAGCGGGAGCGCCTAGGAGGGGAGGCGGCAGCGGCGGTGGCGGCGGCGTTGGTGGCTGCGGGCGCCGGGGTAGCGCGTCGCAGGAGCGTGGGCGTGGGCGTGTGCGGAGCCATGTCGTCTATTACAGTATTTGTAGGTGTGTCTTTGGTGAAACTTGGATTCGGTTTGCGCTGCTCTCAAGTGAATTTGTTTGGATCAGCCGACATTTACCTCTGATGCATTCATTATGGACTCAACTGACTCTCGTTTTCTGTTGTTGTATTTGCGAATATGGCACTACGTCTATTATTGTCGGTGATCGTTGCTGCTTTGGTGCACTGATCCTTTTGGACTTTACCATGATCATTTTTTAACTATCTATATAACGAGGTTTGCCTAGCTCCAATCAGGGCCGGCTTTGGCCCAGTGCGAGAGGTGCGACGGCCCGGGGCCCGGCCTAAAGAGGGGCCCATAGTATATATGCAATATGTATATATTACATATTTATACAGTAGAGGTGATAAAAATAATAATGACTCATGTCCAACCCCAGCGGCCCAGCCCAGCTAGCTCTGACTCTGAGCCCAGCAAAGCAGCCACACCCGTATGTTAGAGATGTGGTTGTTATCTAAATGTCTGATTTTTTTAGAGATGCAAATTGTTATCCAACTGTCACAATTGCTTATCATATCCTTTTAACCGTAATCGTGATTGTTGTATTAGCTGAAAGGAGTTTCTCAAAATCAAAGCTACTGAAAAATTATTTGAGGTCAACAATGTCCCAAGAAAGACTGAATGGTTTGGCTATGTGCTGCATTGAGAAGAATATGCTGGATAGTATTAATCTTGACACTCTCATAGATGATCTTGCGTCAAAAAATGCACGAAAAAGTCTCGTTTCCCATGATTAGTGAAGGTTAGCATGCTACTCCTGTATATTTTTTGCGGGTTGTAACTTTCATGATACTTGGTTTGGAACAAAGGCATGGAAAATAACAATTTTTTTATTTTAGTAAAAATGATTACTTTTATTAATTTATAGCAATTATACATGTTCATGTATCGAATAGGATTTTTCTCTTTATTGGACCCATTGGTGGAGTTCACACCGGAACCTTTGAAATCACAGAGCCGGCCCTGGCTCCAATAAGAAACGGGTGATGACGGCACTCGGCTCACTCAAATGAGGATTTATGTAGTACTGTTGCATGCTATTGATAGACGAGATGGCTTTAAAAAAAAGAATCGGGATGGGCACCAGGAAGACAACCCCGTGTGTTTGGTTGAGTAAGTAAATGAAATGTAATAGTATCATGATTTGTTCCATGAAATGGGTCAGTTGCGTCTTCTAAATTTGGTTCTGGATCTCCCCTTCCACCGCTGTTGGCTGGGCTCACCACGCAACTCCTGCGGTCCACTACCGCTGATGCCAAATTCCAATATGGGATAGACATAGACTTCTGTAGAGGAAGGAAAATGACAAGGTGCATGCATGGTATCACGAAACTCCATGTCACGTGGTGCTAACTCAGGCGAGGTACAAGATGGTGCGGGCGATCGATATGGCGTAACGAGCTGGTTCCATGTAGTACGTGTATATTGGAGCGACATCCCTCTAGGTGGAACCAATACATTCCATTCCGCCTCCTCAACCAAACACTAGAATGAGTACCAAACGCAGAGCTGACCCCATTCCACTCCATTACTCCAACCAAACACACGTTAAAAAGTGACGCATGTCCTTCAATTTTCTTGTGCGATCAGTGTTATACTCTCATTTAACCTACTACAACTATAAATATTTTGGTACAAAGAAAGTAGATCTTTACAAAAAGCAAAGAAACACAGGTAATGCTGACCACAAGAAATTAAGACGATACAATGGACTATTTTGGACGAAAGGCTCACGTTCGGAATGGAACCACAAGTGAGATGATACAAGAAAACGGTGTCCTGCCGACCAACGTTTGCAGCGACAGCGACTCAGCGCTGCAGGCGATAGGAACCGCAACCGCAACCGCAACCGCAACCACATATGATTGAGCACTAGTTTAATCATGAGCTCGATCACAAGTTGCGCTTAGACAATGGTGCTCATGACTGTTATTCTGGTTGTGGTCGTGCTCTCGAAGGGCTGGTACGTGTACGCACGCCTCCTACTTCCCCTCTCACCCGGCCATCAACTTGTTAATTTCTTGTTACAACTTATCACTATAATAAACTAATACATTTATGGGACGAAAGGAAAATATATATATATTAATTTGTACGTATGTATGTGCAAGGATGAGGACTAGGTGCGGCCATATACTGGTCAACACTCAACACGCATCCATGAGAGGACAATTGCTGGTCATGGATCTCATCAACTAATTTAATTTCTCCAAGGACAAATGTGGGTCATGGATCTCATCAACTGGTTAATCTACTGTGGGAGCGCGATGGATTTGTCATGCTAATACGAATTGTTAGTTAGTTAATTGGCATGATATGCCACGAATCCACAAGAGCTTTCCAGCAGGATCCCGAAAACGCGCTGTCTAAAGAAATACGCATCTCTCTGATGAGGATAGCGACCAAGGTTTTAGTTTAGTTTACGGTGTGAACAGGATTGAAGTACTCGCTTCAGTGCATGCATGCTACGATTTTCTTGGGTTTGCCGGTGTGGTTCTATCTCTCTCACATGTCTGCACTTTTGTGTGTATGAAGACGACAATTTATAAGAGCACCTCCAACAAGTAATGTAGAATAGAACACTTGATGTAAACACCATTTTTTTTGTATCACCTGCCAAAAAAGAGCTCCAACAGGCAATTTAGCGTATATTTTTATGTTACCATTTTAGACCTGCCAACAATATCACTCCTAGCCAGGTGATGTAAATTATTTTTTGGTTTCATGTTTTCATTGCTTTTTCATTTTAAAAATCGGTACTAATTCATTCAGATTTTGTTTTCTACTCCCTCCGTTCCTAAATATAAGACCTTTTAAAGATTGCACTATAAACTACATACGGATGTATATAGACATATTTTAGAGTGTACATTTACTCATTTTGCTCCGTATGTAGTATCCTAGTGAAATCTCTAAAATGTCTTATATTTTGGAACGGAGGGAGTATTTTCTAAGTCTTGAAATAATTTTTCATATTATTTTTGTTAAATTATCTTTCATGGTTTGGGCGAGTCCTATATTATTTAGTTTATGTGGCACGGCTACATTTTCATTATTTTTCCGTGCATTCTCTTTTGCATGTTTTTCATCATTGTTTCATTTATACATCATTAATGCTTCATCTCTGATTTTGACATAAGTTTTCTCATGATTTGTTATCTTTTTTGCAGGTCTTAATTATTGGTTTACTCCAGTTTCAGTGATGTACCATCCGGTACTCCCATCCATATATATAGGACCCTCCATATATTATGGGTTAGCACAATATTATAAGAAATGCATGACACACAAAGCGTACCCTCGAATTCATACACCTCATATATTAATATATCATTGATCAAATGCTACCTCGAAAGACGTATTATGCTCTATATATGTGGATGGAGGAAGTACCATATAAATTTCATTATTGTATCAACATTCAAATTTGAACTTTAAATTGTGTTCAAAATTGGTCTTGTTTTAAAGATTTAAATGTCATGAACCCAAATCTGCAAACGGATTAAAAAAATAGATCATTTGTTCAAAAGTTAGAAGTGTTACTAAGTGTGGAATCAAACTAAAAGTATGGGTGAATGACCCTAGACTGAAAGAATAAAATATGTTAATTGCAATAGATTCCTGCTGTCAAAAAAAAGGAAATCGCATCCGTTAAGAGCATGGTTAATAGTATAGCGAACTGATGTCTATTAAAAGTTGTCATGTCATATATAGTCGACCTAATAGTTAACATCATGTTATCCGTTAATGACAAGTTGCTAAGAAGTATTACTACTTTATTAATACATGACTCATCTTACATTCTCACAATGTTTTTTTGAGTCCGTGCTACATCTCACTGTTAATTTGTAGTCTGCTTTTCTTCTCTCTTCTATTCTCTTTCATCCAACTAAGTAAAAAATATAATACTTTAATCCTTACATGCTGCTGACTGTATCTTATTATATTTGCTCTAAAGCAAAAGTGAGTGGAATACTTCGTACTATCTGCATTCACTACAGGAATAAGCTTCTTTGCCGTCTGCCATCACAGACGGCAAAGACAATATCCCGGACGGCAAAGACAATATCGCAGACGGCAAAGATTCTCACGGCCGGCAAAATTTCTGCGTCAGCCTACGACGGCATAGGACCTTCTTTGCCGTCTGCCCCCCCCAAAGCGGACGGCAAAGCTCTTTGCCGTCGGCTTTCCTTAGGAGCAGTTGGCAAAGTGCTCGAGACGGCAGCCGACAGGCGTTGCCTCTGTTAGGGGTTAACGGAGGCTTTGTCGTCTGCCTCCCCGTGCATCTTTGCCGTCTGCCTCCCCGTCCATCTTTGTCGTCTGCCTTCTCTTCCCCTCCCCTCCCCCTCCATCTTTGTCGTCTGCCTCCCCGTCCATCTTTGCCGTCTGCCTTCTCTTCCCCTCCCCTCCCCCTCCACTCTTTGTCGTCTACCTCCTCCTCCCCCCTCCCCTGTTCCCTCTTCTTTGTCGTCTGCCCACCCTGGAGGCTGACGGCAAAGAGACTACATAGACACCCCAGAATGCACAACTGGGTGCCATGTGGCACCTTTGTCGTCTGCCAGCTGATGGCACAGGACTTTGCCATCAGCTGGCAGACGGCAAAGAGACCATATAGTTCCTGTTTTTTTTGTTTTATATTATTTCACAGCACACACACACACACACACACATATATATATATATATTTGACAGCACATTTATATAATTCACCACACATATATGATATATAGTTCACCACACATATACTTGCCAACACATATATATAATTCACCACACATATATGATTCACCAATGTACATCCCCATATATCCAAAGAACCAACATACCAAGTATTGCACTGTTTATCCATATATACATATACATATAGTTCGACATTGTTCATCAACTCAAATGAAAACTAGATGATATACATATAAAGTTCATCCATCGACATTCTTCAACTCCATGAATGCCAGCTTCCATGCATGTAGTATATCTAATTTGCAAAAATGTGAATAAGAAAGTTAGAAGAAGAACAAAATATGATGTTTTTCAGCTAATTATGTCATTTTTAGCGGAAAACAAGCTAAGTATATGTGTGGTGAACTATATATCATTTGTTGGAGCTAAATTACCTAATTATGTCTTTTTTGAGCTAAATGGGCTAATTATGTCATTTTAGAGGAAAACAAGCTAAGTATATAATATTCATGAGCTAACCAAGGTTCTTATGCCATTTTGAGGTTATTATGGCATTTTGGAGCTAAATGGGTTAATTATGTCATTGTTGTGGAAATTAAAGCAAGGATAATATGAAAGAGGAGAAGAAAGAGGAGGAGGAGGAGAAGAAGAAGAAATCAAGAAGAAGGAGGAGGAGGAGGAGAAGGAGGAGGAGGAGAAGGACTAGAAGGTCCTTGGCCTTCTCCTCCTCCTCCTCCTCCTCCTTCTCCTTCTCCTTCTTCTCTTCTTCTTCTTCTTCTTCTTCTTCTTTCTTTTCATTTTGCGTATTTCTTCTCCTCTTATCCTTTTGTTGGAGCTAAATTACCTAATTATGTCTTTTTTGAGCATAATGGGCTAATTATCCCATTTTAGAGGAAAACAAGCTAAGTATATAATATTCATGAGCTAACCAAGGTTCTTATGCCATTTTGAGCTTATTATGACATTTTGGAGCTAAATGGGCTAATTATGTCATTGTTGGGTTAATTAAAGCAAGGATAATATGAAAGAGGAGAATAAAGAGGAGCAGGAGGAGAAGAAGAAGAAATCAATAAGAAGGAGGAGGAGGAGGAGAAGGAGGAGGAGGAGAAGGATAGAAGGTCCTTGGCCTTCTCCTTCTTCTCTTCTTCTTCTTCTTCTTCTTCTTCTTTCTTTCTTTTCATTTTGCCTATTTCTTCTCCTCTTCTCCTCTTGTTGGAGCTAAATTACCTAATTATGTCTTTTTTGAGCTAAATGGGCTAATTATCCCATTTTAGAGGAAAACTAGCTAAGTATATAATATCACTGAGCTAAGCAAGGTTCTTATGCCATTTTCAGCTTATTATGGTATTTTGGAGCTAAATGGGCTAATTATGTCATTGTTGGGTTAATTAAAGCAAGGATAATATGAAAGAGGTGAAGAAAGAGGAGGAGGAGGAGAAGAAGAAGAAATCAAGAAGAATGAGGAGGAGGAGGAGAAGGATAGAAGGTCCTTGGCCTTCTCCTCCTCCTCCTCCTCCTCCTCCTCCTCCTCCTTCTTCTCTTCTTCTTCTTCTTCTTCTTTCTTTTCATTTTGCCTATTTCTTCTCCTCTTCTCCTCTTGTTGGAGCTAAATTACCTAATTATGTCTTTTTTGAGCTAAATGGGCTAATTATCCCATTTTAGAGGGAAACTAGCTAAGTATATAATATTACTGAGCTAACCAAGGTTCTTATGCCATTTTGAGCTTATTATGGTAGTTTGGAGCTAAATGGGATAATTATGTCATTGTTGGGTTAATTAAAGCAAGGATAATATGAAATAGGAGAAGAAAGAGGAGGAGGAGGAGAAGAAGAAGAAATCAAGAAGGAGGAGGAGGAGGAGAAGGAGGAGGAGGAGAAGGATAGATGGTCCTTGGCCTTCTCCTCCTCCTCCTCCTCCTCCTTCTCCTTCTTCTCTTCTTCTTCTTCTTCTTCTTTCTTTTCATTTTACCTATTAGTTATCCTCTTCTCCTCTTGTTGGAGCTATATTACCTAATTATGTCTTTTTTGAGATAAATGGGCTAATTATCTCATTTTAGAGGAAAACTACCTAAGTATATAATATTAATGAGCTAACCAAGGTTCTTATATCATTTTGAGCTTATTATGGTATTTTGGAGCTAAATGGGCTAATTATGTCATTGTTGGGTTAATTAAAGCAAGGATAATATGAAAGAGGAGAAGAAAGAGGAGGAGGAGGAGAAGAAGAAGAAATCAAGAAGAAGAAGGAGGAGGAGGATAAGGAGGAGGAGGAGGAGGATAGAAGGTCCTTGGCCTTCTCCTCCTTCTCCTCCTCCTTCTTCTCTTCTTCTTCTTCTTCTTCTTCTTCTTCTTCTTTCTTTTCATTTTGCCTATTTCTTCTCTTCTTCTCCTCTTGTTGGAGCTAAATTACGTAATTATGTCTTTTTTGAGCTAACTGGGCTAATTATCCCATTTTAGAGGAAAACTAGCTAAGTATATAATATTACTGAGCTAACCAAGGTTCTTATGCCATTTTGAGCTTATTTTGGTATTTTGGAGCTAAATGGGCTAATTACGTCATTGTTGGGTTAATTAAAGCAAGGATAATATGAAAGAGGAGAAGAAAGAGGAGGAGGACGAGAAGAAGAAGAAATCAAGAAGAAGGAGGAGGAGGAGGAGAAGGAGGAGGAGGAGAAAGATACAAGGCCCTTGGCCTTCTCCTCCTCATCCTCCTCCTCCTCCTCCTCCTCCTCCTCCTTCTCCTTCTTCTCTTCTTCTTCTTCTTCTTCTTCTTCTTTCTTTTTCATTTTGCCTATTTCTTCTCCTCTTCTACTCTTGTTGGAGCTAAATTACCTAATTATGTCTTTTTTGAGCTAAATGGGCTAATTATCCCATTTTAGAGGAAAACTAGCTAAGTATATAATATTAATGAGCTAACCAAGGTTCTTATGCCATTTCGAGCTTATTATGGTATTTTGGAGCTAAATGGGCTAACTATGTCATTGTTGGGTTAATTAAAGCAAGGATAATATGGAAGAGGAGAATAAAGATGAGGAGGAGGAGAAGAAGAAAAAATCAAGAAGAATGAGGAGGAGGAGAAGGATAGAAGGTCCTTGGCCTTCTCCTCCTCCTCCTTCTCCTTCTTCTCTTCTTCTTCTTCTTCTTCTTTCTTTTCATTTTGCCTATTTCTTCTCCTCTTCTCCTCTTGTTGGAGCTAAATTACCTAATTATGTCTTTTTTGAGCTAAATGGGCTAATTATCCCATTTTAGAGGAAAACTAGCTAAGTATATGATATTAATGAGCTAACCAAGGTTCTTAGGCCATTTTGAGCTTACTATGGTATTTTGGAGCTAAATGGGTAATTATGTCATTGTTGGGTTAATTAAAGCAAGGATAATATGAAAGAGGAGAAGAAAGAGGAGGAGGAGGAGAAGAAGACGAAATCAAGATGAAGGAGGAGGAGGAGGAGAAGGATAGAAGGTCCTTGGCCTTCTCCTCCTCCTCCTCCTACTACTTCTCCTTCTCTTCTTCTTCTTCTTCTTCTTCTTTCTTTTCATTTTGCCTATTTCTTCTCCTCTTCTCCTCTTGTTGGAGCTAAATTACCTAATTATGTCTTTTTTGAGCTAAATGGGCTAATTATCCCATTTTAGAGGAAAACTAGCTAAGTATATAATATTAATGAGGTAACCAAGGTTCTTATGCCATTTTGAGCTTATTATGGCATTTTGAAGCTAAGTGGGCTAATTATGTCATTGTCGGGTTAATTAAAGCAAGTATAATATGAAAGAGGAGAAGAAAGAGGAGGAGGAGAATAACAAGAAATCAAGAAGAAGGAGGAGGAGGAGGAGAAGGATAGAAGGTCCTTGGCCTTCTCCTCCTCCTCCTCCTCCTCCTCCTTCTCCTTCTTCTCTTCTTCTTCTTCTCCTTCTTCTTTCTTTTCATTTTGCCTATTTCTTCTCCTCTTCTCCTCTTGTTGGAGCTAAATTACCTAATTATGTCTTTTTTGAGCTAAATGGGCTAATTATCCCATTTTATAGGAAAACTAGCTAAGTATATAATATTGATGAGCTAACCAAGGTTCTTATGCCATTTTGAGGTTATTATGGCATTTTGGAGCTAAACGGGCTAATTATGTCATTGTTGGGTTAATTAAAGCAAGGATAATATGAAAGAGGAGAAGGAATAGGAGGAGGAGGAGAAGAAGAAGAAATCAAGAAGAAGGAGGAGGAGGAGGAGAAGGAGGAGGAGGAGAAGGACTAGAAGGTCCTTGGCCTTCTCCTCCTCCTCCTCCTCCTCCTCCTTCTCCTTCTCCTTCTTCTCTTCTTCTTCTTCTTCTTCTTCTTCTTTCTTTTCATTTTGCCTATTTCTTCTCCTCTTCTACTCTTGTTGGAGCTAAATTACCTAATTATGTTTTTTTTGAGCTAAATGGGCTAATTATCCCATTTTAGAGGAAAACTAGCTAAGTATATAATATTAATGAGCTAACCAAGGTTCTTATGCCATTTCGAGCTTATTATGGTATTTTGGAGCTAAATGGGCTAACTATGTCATTGTTGGGTTAATTAAAGCAAGGATAATATGGAAGAGGAGAATAAAGATGAGGAGGAGGAGAAGAAGAAAAAATCAAGAAGAATGAGGAGGAGGAGAAGGATAGAAGGTCCTTGGCCTTCTCCTCCTCCTCCTTCTCCTTCTTCTCTTCTTCTTCTTCTTCTTCTTCTTCTTTCTTTTCATTTTGCCTATTTCTTCTCCTCTTCTCCTCTTGTTGGAGCTAAATTACCTAATTATGTCTTTTTTGAGCTAAATGGGCTAATTATCCCATTTTAGAGGAAAACTAGCTAAGTATATGATATTAATGAGCTAACCAAGGTTCTTAGGCCATTTTGAGCTTACTATGGTATTTTGGAGCTAAATGGGTAATTATGTCATTGTTGGGTTAATTAAAGCAAGGATAATATGAAAGAGGAGAAGAAAGAGGAGGAGGAGGAGAAGAAGACGAAATCAAGATGAAGGAGGAGGAGGAGGAGAAGGATAGAAGGTCCTTGGCCTTCTCCTCCTCCTCCTCCTCCTACTTCTCCTTCTCTTCTTCTTCTTCTTCTTCTTCTTTCTTTTCATTTTGCCTATTTCTTCTCCTCTTCTCCTCTTGTTGGAGCTAAATTACCTAATTATGTCTTTTTTGAGCTAAATGGGCTAATTATCCCATTTTAGAGGAAAACTAGCTAAGTATATAATATTAATGAGGTAACCAAGGTTCTTATGCCATTTTGAGCTTATTATGGCATTTTGAAGCTAAGTGGGCTAATTATGTCATTGTCGGGTTAATTAAAGCAAGTATAATATGAAAGAGGAGAAGAAAGAGGAGGAGGAGAATAACAAGAAATCAAGAAGAAGGAGGAGGAGGAGGAGAAGGATAGAAGGTCCTTGGCCTTCTCCTCCTCCTCCTCCTCCTCCTCCTTCTCCTTCTTCTCTTCTTCTTCTTCTCCTTCTTCTTTCTTTTCATTTTGCCTATTTCTTCTCCTCTTCTCCTCTTGTTGGAGCTAAATTACCTAATTATGTCTTTTTTGAGCTAAATGGGCTAATTATCCCATTTTATAGGAAAACTAGCTAAGTATATAATATTGATGAGCTAACCAAGGTTCTTATGCCATTTTGAGGTTATTATGGCATTTTGGAGCTAAACGGGCTAATTATGTCATTGTTGGGTTAATTAAAGCAAGGATAATATGAAAGAGGAGAAGAAAGAGGAGGAGGAGGAGAAGAAGACGAAATCAAGATGAAGGAGGAGGAGGAGGAGAAGGATAGAAGGTCCTTGGCCTTCTCCTCCTCCTCCTCCTCCTACTTCTCCTTCTCTTCTTCTTCTTCTTCTTCTTCTTTCTTTTCATTTTGCCTATTTCTTCTCCTCTTCTCCTCTTGTTGGAGCTAAATTACCTAATTATGTCTTTTTTGAGCTAAATGGGCTAATTATCCCATTTTAGAGGAAAACTAGCTAAGTATATAATATTAATGAGCTAACCAAGGTTCTTATGCCATTTCGAGCTTATTATGGTATTTTGGAGCTAAATGGGCTAACTATGTCATTGTTGGGTTAATTAAAGCAAGGATAATATGGAAGAGGAGAATAAAGATGAGGAGGAGGAGAAGAAGAAAAAATCAAGAAGAATGAGGAGGAGGAGAAGGATAGAAGGTCCTTGGCCTTCTCCTCCTCCTCCTTCTCCTTCTTCTCTTCTTCTTCTTCTTCTTCTTCTTCTTTCTTTTCATTTTGCCTATTTCTTCTCCTCTTCTCCTCTTGTTGGAGCTAAATTACCTAATTATGTCTTTTTTGAGCTAAATGGGCTAATTATCCCATTTTAGAGGAAAACTAGCTAAGTATATGATATTAATGAGCTAACCAAGGTTCTTAGGCCATTTTGAGCTTACTATGGTATTTTGGAGCTAAATGGGTAATTATGTCATTGTTGGGTTAATTAAAGCAAGGATAATATGAAAGAGGAGAAGAAAGAGGAGGAGGAGGAGAAGAAGACGAAATCAAGATGAAGGAGGAGGAGGAGGAGAAGGATAGAAGGTCCTTGGCCTTCTCCTCCTCCTCCTCCTCCTACTTCTCCTTCTCTTCTTCTTCTTCTTCTTCTTCTTTCTTTTCATTTTGCCTATTTCTTCTCCTCTTCTCCTCTTGTTGGAGCTAAATTACCTAATTATGTCTTTTTTGAGCTAAATGGGCTAATTATCCCATTTTAGAGGAAAACTAGCTAAGTATATAATATTAATGAGGTAACCAAGGTTCTTATGCCATTTTGAGCTTATTATGGCATTTTGAAGCTAAGTGGGCTAATTATGTCATTGTCGGGTTAATTAAAGCAAGTATAATATGAAAGAGGAGAAGAAAGAGGAGGAGGAGAATAACAAGAAATCAAGAAGAAGGAGGAGGAGGAGGAGAAGGATAGAAGGTCCTTGGCCTTCTCCTCCTCCTCCTCCTCCTCCTCCTTCTCCTTCTTCTCTTCTTCTTCTTCTCCTTCTTCTTTCTTTTCATTTTGCCTATTTCTTCTCCTCTTCTCCTCTTGTTGGAGCTAAATTACCTAATTATGTCTTTTTTGAGCTAAATGGGCTAATTATCCCATTTTATAGGAAAACTAGCTAAGTATATAATATTGATGAGCTAACCAAGGTTCTTATGCCATTTTGAGGTTATTATGGCATTTTGGAGCTAAACGGGCTAATTATGTCATTGTTGGGTTAATTAAAGCAAGGATAATATGAAAGAGGAGAAGGAATAGGAGGAGGAGGAGAAGAAGAAGAAATCAAGAAGAAGGAGGAGGAGGAGGAGAAGGAGGAGGAGGAGAAGGATAGAAGGTCCTTGGCCTTCTCCTCCTCCTCCTCCTCCTCCTCCTCCTCCTTCTCCTTCTTCTCTTATTCTTCTTCTTCTTCTTTCTTTTCATTTTTCCTATTTCTTCTCCTCTTCTCCTCTTGTTGGAGCTGAATTACCTAATTATGTCTTTTTTGAGCTAACCAAGGTTCTTATGCCATTTTGAGCTTATTATGGTATTTTGGAGCTAAATGGACTAATTATGTCATTATTGGGGAAATTAAAGCAAGGATAATATGAAAGAGGAGAAGAATAAGAAATCAAGGAGGAGAAGGAGGAGAAGGAGGAGGAGGAGAAGGACTAGAAGGTCCTTGGCCTTCTCCTCCTTCTCCTCCTCCTCCTCCTCCTTCTCCTTCTTCTCTTCTTATTCTTCTTCTTCTTTCTTTTCATTTTCCTATTTCTTCTCCTCTTGTTGGAGCTAAATTACCTAATTATGTCTTTTGGAGCTAAATGGGCTAATTATCTCATTTTAGAGGAAAACAAGCTAAGTTTGGAGGAGAAGCTTACCGTAGTGGTCATCAAGGAGGAGAGACACCACGGTTGCTCGCTCCGGCTTCGTTTGGAGACGGTTGCCCTGGAGAAGGGTCGTGCGATGCCACTCGGGAGTTATTCTGCAGAAAAGATATTTTGCAATGTCTCAGTTAGCATGTTGACACTCAATTATTAATACTAGTTTATAATGAAACTCACCGTGCCAATTGAAGATAAGACGGGCATCGGCGGAGGGACTTGACCGCTCTTCTCGCACAGACCCTGAAGAGTGGGTCGTATTAGTTAGTATTGAAGCAGACATTACACACATGATTTGGCTAATGTGAAAAAAAACATACCACAAAAAGCTCGTACAGGGCCCGTTGACCCGCCTCATTCCGGGCCCTCTCCTCCTCAAGCAATCGTGCCATGGTCTGGTCCCTCTCATCAAGAGCAGCCTGAAGAGCAGCCTGGCTTGCCAATCTCTCTTTCTCAAGAGCAGCCTGGTTTGCCGCTCTCTCTTTCTGAAGAGCAGCCTGAAACACCATTCCTCGTTACCACAGTAATGATCTATGGTGACACACATAATGAAATGGATGAAAGTGTTCTTAGTCCGTACAGCTAACCTCGATGGCAAGTTCGACTGGCCGTGGACGAGACGTTATCTCAGGACATCTGCTCGACTGGCGCGCCTTGATCTCCGGAAGAGTGAGTGGACAACGTATTATCCCATCTCCAATGGCTATCGAGCCATGGGGCCTCCCGCCACCAGATATCATCACCAGCTCTGGATCCAAAAGTTCCTGGCTAGGGTGAAAGTCATCCCCTTTCGTAGCCTTCCCCGCGTCCCTGTATGCCACGAGCTTCTGGTGGGATGATATGTTGGTGAAGTTATTGGGATCATCCAGGTCAGACTCAGAGAATGCCTTCGCCTTCTTGTACGAGGCAGTATGGGCCATGCCATTAAGGTCGTACAAGTGTGGCATCTCAGTCTTATTGTGATGCGCCTAAAAGAGAGGAACAAAATATTAGCATCAAGAATGAATTGCATGAATCATGAAGCAAATCACATACCCAGTTTCGTCCAAACTGAAGTAAGTTGGCGTTGCCTTGATGGTGTGGCACACCAACCATTTGGCTACGCCGATCCTTCGCATTCTCGTGGATGGCTCGCCAGCTGCCTGTGCACCACTCATCAACCAACGCCTCCCAATAATCCATCTTATCCGCACACCATCTCGGGGGCACCTGTAAGTTATTAGAAAGAACTTTCAGCGATACGCCTATGAATGAAATCAAGAAAACTACGTAGAAGGACTTAAGAATAGGTAATTACCTTCATGTATTGCTCCTTCTTCAGAAACTTTCCGCGGCAATCCTTCTTCTCCTTCTTAATACCACGCGTGGCGTAGTAATCTCGAATAGCCTGCGGCCGAGCCTCGTGGCGCAAGTTATGTAGTAACCGCCTACACTCGACCTCGAGAACCCTAGCCGCCTCCTCCTCATATCCATCCTCACACCTATAGAAGGTCTGCAATCAAACGTGAAAACACCGATTAGTACAATAATTAGCTATATTGTTAATTTTAGATTCTGTAAAAGGATAATTTACCCAAAAGCTCTTGATCACCACCTCGGCCCTCGTGTGGCACAAGACACCATCTATAATCTCCTCCGGCGGGGCCTGCGCAGCCTGGTAGTGCTCCCAGGTAAATCCTAGTGTAGGAACCTGACCCTCACCAGGCAACGTGACAAACCCCGGGAAATTTGTCCGGCAAAGCACACCAAGGACGGAGTTCGGCCTGCGGACTCCAAGAGGGTGTACCCATCCCCTGCAGTATGATAAGGTCAGCGCATTAGATATTTGAACAAACTTGAAGGCAAAAGCTAAAAAAGGTAAATGTACTTACCTATCTCCTTCGGGTTTAATCACCGGCCTCTGCTCGCGGGTAGCCGGGGCGACCGGGAGACGTGTACTACCACGCTTGTACACGGTGGCCCCGTCCACCTGCACATCGCCCTCACTATCCGTAAGCTCATCCCCACCATCCCCGCCCCCTGAGCCACCCGGACCCTCGGTCCAATCCGGCAACTTGGTACGATCCGGCCAAGGCTCCCATCCGGGCCTCTCCACGTCGGGTGAAGCCTCCGGAACCGTAGTCTCCTCCGGCTGCTCCTGGGCCGAATGCACCTCGACCCGAGGGTGCTCCTGGACAGGAGTCTCATGGGACGAATGCCCGTGAACACCAGGCTCCTGGACCGGAGTCCCCGTAGCCTCCTCCACAAACGGGTCGACCATACTAGTCCTATGCTCGGGTGAATGAGCTGGTGGTGGTGGCGAGGACGGCTCAACAATCCTCCTGGATCTTCCGCGGTCACCACCTCTCCGTGTACCCTTCCCCTTCCTCCCTACCCGACCAGCACCTCTCCTAGTGGGCAATGCCGCCGACGAAGAAGAACCCTCGGCTGGTGTCGAAACACTGTTTGCCAAGGCTCTACGGAGAGATAGGGGTGGAAGGGAAGTACCACCCCTCGTGCGGGGCGCCTGGGAAGAACCCGTCGAGCGCTCTGAACCCGCGCCCACCATCTTTGAACACCTGCCATGATAAAGATTAAAAGAAATTAGTACAACATAAAAAAATTGAATGACTGACATGAATAATAATATGTACATGAATAATAAAGATTAAAATATATATAATTTAAGTTGTGAATCTTACAAACTAATAATCATCATCATCACTATCATGCATGTCTTCATGAATGACGTGCTCATCGGGTTCAACGGCGTGAAGTTGTGAAAGGCCTTCCTTTAATCGTTGAAGCATTGACATGTCTGCTGGGGAACGTCGCATGGGAAACAAAATTTTTCCTACGCGCACGAAGCCTATCATGGTGATGTCCATCTACGAGAGGGGATGAGTGATCTATGTACCCTTGTAGATCGTACAGCAGAAGCGTTAGTGAACGCGGTTGATGTAGTGGAACGTCCTCACGTCCCTCGATCCGCCCCGCGAACAATCCCGCGATCAGTCCCACGATCTAGTACCGAACGGACGGCACCTCCGCGTTCAGCACACGTACAGCTCGACGATGATCTCGGCCTTCTTGATCCAGCAAGAGAGACGGAGAGGTAGAAGAGTTCTCCGACAGCGTGACGGCGCTCCGGAGGTTGGTGATGACCTTGTCTCAGCAAGGCTCCGCCCGAGCTCCGCAGAAACGCGATCTAGAGGAAAAACCGTGGAGGTATGTGGTCGGGCTGCCGTGGAAAAGTCGTCTCAAATCAGCCCTAAAACCTCCGTATATATAGGTGGGAGGGAGGGGTGTTGGAATTATGCCCTAGAGGCAATAATAAATGTATAGTTATTATTATAATTCCTGTATCAAGATAATAGTTTATTATCCATGCTATAATTGTATTGAATGAAGACTCATTTACATGTGTGGATACATAGACAAAACACCGTCCCTAGCATGCCTCTAGTTGGCTAGCCAGTTGATCGATGATAGTCAGTGTCTTCTGATTATGAACAAGGTGTTGTTGCTTGATAACTGGATCACGTCATTGGGAGAATCACGTGATGGACTAGACCCAAACTAATAGACGTAGCATGTTGATCGTGTCATTTTGTTGCTACTGTTTTCTGCGTGTCAAGTATTTATTCCTATGACCATGAGATCATATAACTCACTGACACCGGAGGAATGCTTTGTGTGTATCAAACGTCGCAACGTAACTGGGTGACTATAAAGATGCTCTACAGGTATCTCCGAAGGTGTTAGTTGAGTTAGTATGGATCAAGACTGGGATTTGTCACTCCGTGTGACGGAGAGGTATCTCGGGGCCCACTCGGTAATACAACATCACACACAAGCCTTGCAAGCAATGTAACTTAGTGTAAGTTGCGGGATCTTGTATTACGGAACGAGTAAAGAGACTTGCCGGTAAACGAGATTGAAATAGGTATGCGGATACTGACGATCGAATCTCGGGCAAGTAACATACCGAAGGACAAAGGGAATGACATACGGGATTATACGAATCCTTGGCACTGAGGTTCAAACGATAAGATCTTCGTAGAATATGTAGGATCCAATATGGGCATCCAGGTCCCGCTATTGGATATTGACCGAGGAGTCTCTCGGGTCATGTCTACATAGTTCTCGAACCCGCAGGGTCTGCACACTTAAGGTTCGACGTTGTTTTATGCGTATTTGAGTTATATGGTTGGTTACCGAATGTTGTTCGGAGTCCCGGATGAGATCACGGACGTCACGAGGGTTTCCGGAATGGTCCGGAAACGAAGATTGATATATAGGATGACCTCATTTGATTACCGGAAGGTTTTCGGAGTTACCGGGAATGTACCGGGAATGACGAATGGGTTCCGGGGGTTCACCGGAGGGGGGCAACCCACTCCGGGGAAGCCCATAGGTATTTGTGGGGGTCACACCAGCCCTTAGTGGGCTGGTGGAACAGCCCACCAAGTCCTATGCGCCAAGGAACAAAAATCAAAGGAAGAAAGAAAAAAAAGAGGAAGGGGGAAGGGGGAAGGACTCCCTCCCACCAAACCAAGTAGGACTCGGTTTGGGGGGGGGAGAGTCCTCCCCCCTGGCTCGGCCGACCCCTTGGGGTTCCCTTGGACCCCAAGGCAAGGTCCCCCTCCCTCCTCCTATATATATGGGGCTTTTAGGGCAGATTTGAGACGACTTTCTCACGGCTGCCCGACCACATACCTCCATAGTTTTTCCTCTAGATCGTGTTTCTGCGGAGCTCGGGCGGAGCCCTGCTGAGACAAGATCATCACCAACCTCCGGAGCGCCGTCACGCTTCCGGAGAACTCTTCTACCTCTCCGTCTCTCTTGCTGGATCAAGAAGGCCGAGATCATCGTCGAGCTGTACGTGTGCTGAACGCGGAGGTGCCGTCCGTTCGGTACTAGATCGTGGGACTGATCGCGGGATTGTTCGCGGGGCGGATCGAGGGACGTGAGGACGTTCCACTACATCAACCGCGATCTCTAATCGCTTCTGCTGTACGATCTACAAGGGTACGTAGATCACTCATCCCCTCTCGTAGATGGACATCACCATGATAGGTCTTCGTGCGCGTAGGAAAATTTTTGTTTCCCATGCGACGTTCCCCAACAGCTATTGCTAACATGATTCTGACGGACTTAAGCATCGCTACGGGTGAGAATGTCTCATCGTAGTCAACTCCTTGAACTTGTGAAAAACCCTTTGCCACAAGTCGAGCTTTATAAACGGTCACATTGCCGTCAGCGTCCGTCTTCCTCTTAAAGATCCATTTGTTCTGAATAGCCTTGCGGCCCTCAGGTAGTACCTCCAAAGTCCACACTTTGTTCTCATACATGGATCCTATCTCGGACTTCATGGCTTCTAGCCATTTGTTGGAATCTGGGCCCACCATTGCTTCTTCATAATTTGCAGGTTCATTGTTGTCTAACAACATGATTGATAAGACGGGATTACAGTACCACTCTGGAGCAGCACGTGGTCTCGTCGACCTGCGTGGTTCGACAGAAACTTGAACCGGAGTTTCATGATCATCATCATTAACTTCCTCCTCAACCGGCGTCGCAACGACAGAGGTTTCCCCTTGCCCTGCGCCACCATCCAGAGGGATGAGAGGTTCGAGAACCTCGTCAAGTTCTATCTTCCTCCCACTCAATTCTCGAGAGAGAAACTCCTTCTCGAGAAAAACTCCGTTTTTAGCAACAAACACTTTGCCCTCAGATTTGAGATAGAAGGTGTACCCAACTGTCTCTTTTGGGTAACCTATGAAGACGCACCTTTCCGCTTTGGGTTCCAGCTTTTCAGGCTGAAGCTTTTTGACATAAGCATCACATCCCCAAACTTTAAGAAACGACAACTTTGGCCTTTTGCCATACCACAGTTCGTATGGTGTCGTCTCAACGGATTTTGATGGTGCCCTATTTAAAGTGAATGCAGCTGTTTCTAATGCATAACCCCAAAACGATAACGGCAAATCAGTAAGAGACATCATAGATCGCACCATTTCTAATAGAGTACGATTACGACGTTCGGACACACCATTACGCTGTGGTGTTCCAGGCGGTGTTAACTGTGAAACAATTCCACATTGTCTTAAGTGAGTACCAAACTCGAAACTCAGATATTCACCCCCACGATCAGACCGCAGGAAGTTGATCTTCTTGTTACGATGATTTTCCACTTCACTCTGAAATTGCTTGAACTTTTCAAATGTTTCAGACTTGTGCTTCATCAAGTAGACATAACCATATCTACTCAAATCGTCAGTGAAGGTGAGAAAATAACGATATCCGCCGCGTGCCTCCACGCTCATCGGACCACACACATCGGTATGTATGATTTCCAACAAGTCACTTGCACGCTCCATTGTTCCGGAGAACGGAGTTTTAGTCATCTTGCCCATGAGGCATGGTTCGCACGTGTCAAGTGAATCAAAGTCAAGTGACTCCAAAAGTCCATCAGCATGGAGTTTCTTCATGCGCTTTACACCAATATGACCTAAACGGCAGTGCCACAAAAACATGGCGCTATCATTGTTAAGTCTAACTCTTTTGGTCTCAATGTTATGTATATGCGTATCGCTATCAAGATTCAATATGAACAATCCTCTCACATTAGGTGCATGACCATAAAAGATGTTACTCATAGAAATAGAACAACCATTATTCTCTGACTTAAAAGAGTAACCGTCTCGCAATAAACAAGATCCAGATATAATGTTCATGCTCAACGCAGGCACTAAATAACAATGATTTAAGTTCATCACTAATCCTGATGGTAACTGAAGTGAAACTGTGCCGACGGCGATTGCATCAACCTTGGAACCATTTCCTACGCGCATCGTCAATTCATCTTTCGCCAGCCTTCGTCTATTCCGCAGTTCCTGTTTCGAGTCGCAAATATGAGCAACAGAACCGGTATCGAATACCCAGGCACTACTACGAGAGCCGGTTAAGTACACATCAATAACATGTATATCAAATATACCTGATTTTTCTTTGGCCGCCTTCTTATCTGCCAGATACTTGGGGCCATTGCGCTTCCAGTGACCCATACCCTTGCAATAGTAACACTTCGTTTCAGGCTTAGGTCCAGCTTTGGGTTTCTTCGTCGGATTGGCAACAGGCTTGCCGCTCTTCTTTGAATTACCCTTCTTGCCTTTGCCGTTTCTCTTGAAACTAGTGGTCTTATTCACCATCAACACTTGATGTTCTTTACGGAGTTCAGACTCTGTGACTTTCAGCACCGCAAACAACTCGCCGAGAGACTTGTTCATCCCTTGCATGTTGTAGTTCAACAAAAAGCTTTTATAGCTTGGCGGCAGTGATTGAAGGATTCTGTCAGTGATAGCCTCTTGCGGGAGTTCAATACCCAGCTCAGCTAGACGGTTTGAGTACCCAGCATTTTGAGCACATGTTCACTGACAGACGAGTTCTCCTCCATCTTGCAAGCATAGAATTTATCGGAGGTCTCATACATCTCGATCCGGGCGTTCTTCTGAAAGATAAACTTCAACTCCTGGAACATCTCAAATGCTCCATGACGCTCAAAGCGACGTTGAAGTCCCGGTTCTAAGCCATACAAGACTGCACATTGAACTATTGAGTAGTCCTCCTTACGTGCTAACCAAGCGTTCTTAACATCCTGATCAGCCGTAGCGGGTGGTTCATCTCCTAGCGCAGCATTAAGGACATAATCCTTCTTCCCAGCTTGTAAGATTAGCCTAAGATTACGAGCCCAGTCTACAAAGTTGCTTCCATCATCTTTCAACTTAGCTTTCTCTAGGAACGTATTAAAATTCAGGATGACTCTAGCGTGAGCCATGATCTACAACACAAATATATTCAAAGTGGACTTAGACTATGATCAAGATAATTAGAGTTTAACTTAATCAAATTATTCGCTAAACTCCCACTCAAAAAGTACATCTCTCTAGTCATTTGAGTGGTTCATGATCCACTTACACTAGCTCAAGTCCGATCATCACGTGAGTTTAGTATAGTTTCAGTGGTAAGCATCCCTATGCTAATCATATCATCTATATGATTCATGATCGACCTTTCGGTCTCATGTGTTCCGAGGCCATGTCTGCACATGCTAGGCTCATCAAGCTTAACCCGAGTGTTCCGCGTGCGCAACTGTTTTGCACTCGTTGTATGTGAACGTTGAGTCTATCACACCCGATCATCACGTGGTGTCTCGAAACGACGAACTGTAGCAACGGTGCACAGTCGGGGGAACACAATTTCGTCTTGAAATTTTAGTGAGAGATCACCTCATAATGCTACCGTCGTTCTAAGCAAAATAAGGTGCATAAAAGGATTAACATCACATGCAATTCATAAGTGACATGATATGGCCATCATCACGTGCTTCTTGATCTCCATCACCAAAGCACCGGCACGATCTTCTTGTCACCGGCGCCACACCATGATCTCCATCAACGTGTGGCCATCGGGGTTGTCGTGCTACTCATGCTATTACTACTAAAGCTACATCCTAGCAAAATAGTGAACGCATCTGCAAGCACAAACGTTAGTATAAAGACAACCATATGGCTCCTGCCGTTTGCCGTACCATCGACGTGCAAGTCGATATTTTCTATTACAACATGATCATCTCATACATCCAATATATCACATCACATCGTTGGCCATATCACATCAATAGCATACCCTGCAAAAAAAAGTTAGACGTCCTCTAATTTTGTTGTTGCATGTTTTACGTGGTCACCATGGGTATCTAGTAGGATCGCATCTTACTTACGCAAACACCACAACGGAGATATATGAGTTGCTATTTAACCTCATCCAAGGACCTCCTCGGTCAAATCCGATTCAACTAAAGTTGGAGAAACCGACACTTGCCAGTCATCTTTGAGCAACGGGGTTACTCGTAGCGATGAAACCAGTCTCTCGTAAGCGTACGAGTAATGTCGGTCCAAGCCGCTTCAATCCAACAATACCGCGGAATCAAGAAAATACTAAGGAGGGCAGCAAAACGCACATCACCGCCCACAAAAACTTTTGTGTTCTACTCGAGAAGACATCTACGCATGAACCTGGCTCATGATGCCACTGTTGGGGAACGTCGCATGGGAAACAAAAATTTTCCTACGCGCACGAAGACCTATCATGGTGATGTCCATCTACGAGAGGGGATGAGTGATCTACGTACCCTTGTAGATCGTACAGCAGAAGCGTTAGTGAACGCGGTTGATGTTGTGGAACGTCCTCACATCCCTCGATCCGCCCCGCGAACAATCCCGCGATCAGTCCCACGATCTAGTACCGAACGGACGGCACCTCCGCGTTCAGCACACGTACAGCTCGACGATGATCTCGGCCTCCTTGATCCAGCAAGAGAGGCGGAGAGATAGAAGAGTTCTCCGACAGCGTGACGGCGCTCCGGAGGTTGGTGATGACCTTGTCTCAGCAGGGCTCCGCCCGAGCTCCGTAGAAACGCGATCTAGAGGAAAAACCGTGGAGGTATGTGGTCGGGCTGCCGTGGAAAAGTCGTCTCCAATCAGCCCTAAAACCTCCGTATATATAGGTGGGAGGGAGGGGACCTTGCCTTGGGGCTCAAGGAGCCCCAAGGGGGTCGGCCGAGTCCAAGGGGGAAGGCTCCCCCCCCAAACCGAGTTGGACTTGGTTTGGTGGGTGGGAGTCCTTCCTTCCCTTCCCACCTCCTCTTTTTTTTTCCTTTTCTCTTTGATTTTCTTTCCTAGGCGCATAGGGCCCTTTTGGGCTGTCCCACCAGCCCACGAAGGGCTGGTGTGCCAGCCTCAAGGCCTACGGGCTTCCCCGGGGTGGGTTGCCCCCCCCAGTGAACTCCCGGAACCCATTCGTCATTCCCGGTACATTCCCGGTAACTCTGAAAACCTTCCGGTAATCAAATGAGGTCATCCTATATATCAATATTTGTTTCCGGACCATTCCGGAAACCCTCAATACGTCCGTGATCTCATCCGGGACTCCGAACAACATTCGGTAACCAACCATATAACTCAAATATGCATAAAACAACGTCGAACCTTAAGTGTGCAGACCCTGCGGGTTCGAGAACTATGTAGACATGACCCGAGAGACTCCTCGGTCAATATCCAATAGTGGGACCTGGATGCCCATATTGGATCCTACATATTCTACGAAGATCTTATCGTTTGAACCTCAGTGACAAGGATTCATATAATCCCGTATGTCATTCCCTTTGTCCTTCGGTATGTTACTTGCCCGAGATTCGATCGTCAGTATCCGCATACCTATTTCAATCTCGTTTACTGGCAAGTCTCTTTACTCGTTCCGTAATACAAGATCCCGCAACTTTCACTAAGTCACATTGCTTGCAAGGCTTGTGTGTGATGTTGTATTACCGAGTGGGCCCCGAGATACCTCTCCGTCACACGGAGTGACAAATCCCAGTCTTGATCCATACGAACTCAACTAACACCTTCGGAGATACCTGTAGAGCATCTTTATAGTCACCCAGTTACGTTGCGACGTTTGATACACACAAGGCATTCCTCCGGTGTTAGTGAGTTATATGATCTCATGGTCATAGGAATAAATACTTGACACGCAGAAAACAGTAGCAACAAAATGACACGATCAACATGCTATGTCTATTAGTTTGGGTCTAGTCCATCGCGTGATTCTCCTAATGACGTGATCCAGTTATCAAGCAACAACACTTTGTTCATAATCAAAAGACACTGACTATCTTTGATCAACTGGCTAGCCAACTAGAGGCTTGCTAGGGACGGTGTTTTGTCTATGTATCCACACATGTAAATGAGTCTTCATTCAATACAATTATAGCATGGATAATAAACGATTATCTTGATACAGGAATTATAATAATAACTATATTTATTATTGCCTCTAGAGCATAATTCCAACAAGGTCATCCGCATCAGTAACCTCTACGAGTTCCAGGTCTTCTGGTTCTGGCTCAGGGCTGGAGTCGGATTCATTGTCGCTGTCTACTTCCATGTTCTTGGATGAAGCACGGCGGTTCTTGAAACGTTTCTTGGAAAGACGTGTTTCTTGGAAGAATTCTCCATCATATGTGTCTGGGTCAATGTGAGGTTCATAATCATGTTCATTTGGGAGAGGTGGTCTGACATGTGGCGGCACTTCATAAACAACATACCAACCTTCCAGATTCTTATCCGTTTGGCATGCCCACGGTAGATAGAAAACTTGGGTCGCCTGTTGAGCCGTAATATAGACATCGGGAACATCTAAATGGGTGTTTGGATTGATTTTGACTAGTCCTATATGTTCATGAGTCCTTCTAGTCTTTTTCGGCTGGAACCAATAACATTTGAAGACTACGACGTTCGGTGGGTTTTCACCATAGAATTGAAGTTCATAAATTGCTTCAACTCTTCCATAATACTCGATAACACCTGCGCCGATAGCAGAGACACCACAATTTGTAGATTTCCGGTCGGGCATAGATAGCTCTTTGCCAAAGGTACGAAAGAGATACCCGTTGATGTTGTATTTCTCAAATGAACGGACCTTATAGTCAAAATGATTAGCGACTTGTCTCAATTCGGCGTCCATAGACTCTGAATTAGCCTACAAGTTTAATACGAAACGGTTGTTGCATTAGCCGCAAGTTAGACCAAGAATGAAATGGTCCATTATTGATAATTACCGTTTGTTTGAACCAAGAGATGAAACCGGGATAGCTGCCTCCTGTCTTTGACAGAAGCTCATACTCTTCGACGGAATCATTTTCGATCACCGCTCCATCCGAGAATTTGACGACGTAACGGCTGTTTGAAATATCCGGGAATAAGAGCAGTTCAAATGAATTAGAAGTTACGGGAAAATGTGCCGAGAACTCACTCGATGTACGGCCGCACTTCTGTTAGGTTGTTGAAGATATACAATGAAATGTTCCGCCATTCTTCGATATCCAACGTTATTGGTTTCGAAGCACCGGCTGGTGCGAGCTTCCCTTTGAATAGGCTGAGGTTGGACCCACCTTTTTTAGGGTCTCCATCATTGTGCCGAGGCTTCGGATTATGCAAATGATGATTTTTGGCTTCGTAGTGTGCTGTCACAAAGTTTGCCACCTCCTTAGTAATGAATGCCTCAGCCATCGATGCTTCAATTCTACACTTATTTTTACATTTAGCTCGAAGGAACTTCTGCATCCTCTCAGTTGCATAGCACCAACGATCTTGCACGGGCCTACCCAATCTTGCCTCGGTCGATAGATGTAAAATCAAATGTTGCGTTGGATTAAAGAAGCCCGGTGGAAAGATCTTCTCTAACTTGCACAACAACTCCGGTGCAAACTTCTCCATGTCTTCTGCCACGCCAGGCGACATTTCTTTCGCACAAAGAACACGGAAGAAATAGCTCAGCTCCGCCAGTACTAGCCATTCATCCTCAGGAATAAAGCCACGTAACATCACCGCCATTACCCGCTCTAGCCATATGTGCCAATCATGACTCTTGAGACCAAAGATTTTTAATTTTTCAAGACTCGCTCCCCTCTTTAGATTTGCTGCATACCCATCGGGGAACATCAAGTGAATTTTGACCCACAAGATAATTTCCCTCATAGCTGGCCTTCCAAGATTGAACCAGGCCTTTGGCTTCGACCACTTCTGCTTTCCTTTGCCTTCTCGCATGTTTTGTAACGGTCTATGACATAGTGTCTCTTGATCGACTCTAGCCTTAATATTATCCTTTGTCTTCCCATCTATGTCGAACAATGTACCAAAAATAGCCTCTCCAATATTCTTTTCAGTGTGCATCATGTCGATATTGTGTGGAAGAAGGAGGTCTTTGAAGTAAGGCAGATCCCAGAAGCATGGCTTGTGAGTCCAGGCGTGTTTTGAATATACCCCTTGAAATACCCTGGACGCTCTGGATCAGGCTCGAGGGCGTTTAACTGATTCAGGATCTGTTAGCCTGTGAATGCAGGTGGTGCCAAGTTTTTGACAACTTTACCTTTGGTAAAGTTCTTCTTGTCTTTTCTGAACTGATGGTCAGGATCCAGGAACTGTCTATGCAAGTCAAAGCAAGAATACTTCCGACTCTCCTGCAACCAATGAAATTGAAGAGCTGCCTTGCATTGGGGGCACGGGAACCTTCCATGCACACACCATCCAGAGAATAGCGCATACGCTCGCAAGTTATGCATAGAGTACATGTACCACACATGCATTTTGAAGTTTTCTTTTCTAGCGGCATCGTATGTCTTGACCCCATTTTCCCAATCTTCTTCCAATTCATCCTTAAGCGGTTGCAGGTACACATTCATATTCTTCCCCGGATAATTGGGCCCTGGAATTATCAACGTCAGAAATATGTTCTTTCTTTGCATAATCTGCCCGGGGGGGGGGGGGGGGGAGATTGAGTGGAATGACAGATACAGGCCAACAACTGTATTGGGTTGCCGTCATGCCGAAGGGATTAAAACCATCCATGGCGGTGCAGACTCGAGGATTCCTTGGATCTGCCGCTTTATCTTGATGCAATCCATCGAAATGTTTCCACGCTTCCCCATCCGATGTGTGTACCATCATCTTATTCCCATCCGCATCTAGTTTGGTTCTTTTGCCCAATTTGTGCCATGTCATCTGTCTGGCTGTCTCTTCGACCATGAAAAGACGTTGAAGTCTTGGTACGATTGGCATATATCAAAGAACACTAACTGCGATTTTGGTCTGCCTCTTCTCACCCATACCGTTGTCTACCACAAGATACCTGCAAGACTCGCAATTGGGACAATAGTCCAAGTGTGCATACTCCTTCCTAAGTAAGACACATCCTTTCTCACATGCATCTATCTTCTCATAGGGCATCTTAAGTACACGAAGTATTTTGTCCGACTGGTACAGGTTTGCAGGCATGACATGGCCTTTGGGTAGGAAACGTCCAAATAGTGTCATCATCGCATCGTAGCATTCTCTTCCCAAGTTGAACTAAGCCTTCAGAGCCATTACTTGTGCAATTGCATCCAGCTGACAGAGCTCAGTGTGCTCATGGAGAGGACGTTTTGAAGACTCCAACATTTCATAAAAGGCCTTTGCAGATTCCTCCATCTCACCTTCCGAATCCCGAACATCATCAAATTCTTGCACCATGTCTTCGATCCCGGTACCATGCTCGTCCGTGCGACGACGGACCACCTCAGCTCTTGTGCGTTGTATAGACTCACCATGAAATGTCCACACCATATAATTAGGCTTAAAACCCCTCCTCTGCAGGTGTTTAATCATTACCGCCTCTGTCATCTTTTTATAGTTGTCGCATCCACGACAGGGGCAATAGTTTCTTTCCTGGCCATTTGCGAATGCGGCTTTCACAAATTCCTTTGTTTTTAAAAACCATTCTTTCCTCATCTCTTTCTGACTAGGGTGACCGGTATACATCCACGCACGATCACTCATCTTGCGTAGCTACTAAAGACAGAAGAAATACATTTATATATAATTTAGCATTTATATTCATCGGTTAATCAGGTTCGCCATTTTTATTACGTCCAGGCAACCTACATGCTAATAGGTAAAGATAGGTCCTAATCCCACCCGAGTATGTGTAGATTGGGTTCGTTTTCCCATGCTCTGCTCCGGATCCAATGCAACATTTCGGCAGCATCTCCCCACTGTTCTCCTAATACACGTCTCCGCAATAAACAGACAGGATGTGCATCCGGAGAACAACAGGTAGGCACTGACGAAATTCCGCATCGGATCCAGAGCCCAGCATACGGGAAAACGAACCCAATCTACACATACTCGGGCTGTCCATGGATAATGTTGGACAATTCGAAAGCATGGCGGTTATAAATATGCAAAGACATGCATATTTCTAGATGTCGCCCTTTCGAACGGGAGACGCATACTGGTCACGCATACTGATAAATTAATTGAATTACCTAAATCTAGAAAGTTTCATCCGAAAACCGAGCCACAGTAAATGAAGGGGCGGGGAGGAGATGAAATTTGTACTGACCCACGAATGCAGGGGCGGAGCTCGTACAACGCACGGGCAGGTCTTCGCACAGCAAACCTCACAGCGACGAGACAACTATCACATGTAAATCCACCCGATCAACACAAACATTCCAATTATGTCATTTTAGAGGAAAACAAGATAAGTATATAATATTCATTAGCTAACCAAGGTTCTTGTGCCATTTTGAGGTTATTATGGCATTTTGGAGCTAAATGGGCTAATTATGTCATTGTTGCGGAAGTTAAAGCAAGGATAATATGAAAGAGGAGGAGAAAGAGGAGGAGGAGGAGAAGAAGAAGAAATCAAGAAGAAAGAGGAGAAGGAGGAGAAGGAGGAGGAGGAGAAGGACTAGAAGGTCCTTGGCCTTCTCCTCCTCCTCCTCCTCCTCCTTCTCCTTCTTCTCTTCTTCTTCTTCTTCTTCTTCTTCTTCTTCTTTCTTTTCATTTTGCCTATTTCTTCTCCTCTTCTCCTCTTGTTGGAGCTAAATTACCTAATTATGTCTTTTTTGAGCTAAATGGGCTAATTATCCCATTTTAGAGGAAAACTAGCTAAGTATATAATATTAATGAGCTAACCAAGATTCTTATGCCATTTTGAGCTTATTATGGTATTTTGGAGCTAAATGGGCTAATTATGTCATTGTTGGGTTAATTAAAGCGAGAATAATATGAAAGAGGAGAAGGTAGAGGAGGAGGAGGAGAAGAAGAAGAAATCAAGAAGAAGGAGGAGGAGGAGGAGAAGGATAGAAGGTCCTTGGCCTTCTCCTCCTCCTCCTCCTTCTTCTCTTCTTCTTCTTCTTCTTCTCCTTCTTCTTTCTTTTAATTTTGCCTATTTCTTCTCCTCTTCTCCTCTTGTTGGAGCTAAATTACCTAATTATGTCTTTTTCTACATTTGAGGATGGCAATATTATTTAAGTTGTCCTGTTTTGCTCCGGTACCAATAAATATAGACGATACATTATTTTGACAGACTTGATTTCAACAAAAGAACATGTGATCTTCTTTGAAGTGGTCTTGAACCTAAGCAATAATGATGGACGAATTAACTAACAAAATCTACTAATTAACTAACAGAATCTACCACTAAAACTACTAATTAATTCCAAAAAACTAAATACCAAACATGTGATCTTCTTTTTGTCTTCTCCTCCTCCTATTCTTCTTCTTCTTCTTCTCCTCCTCCTCCTCCTCTTCTCCTCTTCTCCTCCTCCTCCTCTTCTTCTTCTTCCTATTCATTCTAGTAAGCTAACTAACTAACTAACCTAACTAACCAAGCTAACTAAACCTATCACTAAACCTAGATAGCACTAAAAAGCAAAAAAATAACAAAAACAGAATCTACCACTATAACAAAAACAGAATCTACCACTAAGTAACTAAAGAAGAATCTAGCTACCACTAAATACCAAACAATAAAAAATCAACTTCTTCTTCTTTTTCTCTTCTTCTCCTTCTTATTTTTTTCTTATTCTCTTCTTCTCTTCTTCTTCTCTTCTTCTTTACTTCTTCTCTTCTTCTTCTTTTTCTTCTTCTTCTCCTTCTTATTTTTTTCTTCTCCTCCTCTTCTTCTTCTTCTTCTTCTTCTTCTTCCTTTTCTTCTCCACTAAAACTACTAAAACTACTAACCTAACTAAATCTACCACTAAAACTACTAAAACTACTAACCTAACTAACTAACCTAACTAAAACTACTAACCTAACTAAATCTACCACTAAAACTACTAACAATAACAACTACTAAAACTACTAAAAAATAATAAAACTAGTAAAAAATAATGCGGGTGGGGGGTGGGGGTGGGGGTGTGGGGGCTCACCGAGAGGGGCGGCTGTGGAGGGGCCGGAGTGTTGGGGGTGGCGGGGCGGCGCCGGGGGCGCCAGGGGCGGCGGCGCGACGGTGGTGGGGCAGCGGCAGCGGTAGCGGGGGCGAGGTGGGGAGAGAGAGAGAGAGGGGCGGCGGCGGGGGGACAGGGGCGGCAGTGGGGCGCGACAGGGGCGGCGACAGGGGCGATAGGGGCCGCGACGCGACGGGGCCGGCGGCGCGACGGTGGTCCTGGCGGCCGTTACAAAGATAGGAGCGCGCGCGGTGGGGAGAGAGAGCGAGGGGCGCGCGGGGTGAGCCGTTACAGACAGAGAGGGGCGGGGTGGGGGAAAGGAGCCGTTAACGGAGTTAGCGCTTTGCCGTCTGCCGGCGGACTCTTTGCCGTCCGCTAGCAGACGGCAAAGGTCCGACTCTTGTTTGACCTAGCCACCCCGCGGTCAGGTGGGCCTATCTATATCTTTGCCGTCTGCCCCTGGACTATTTGCCGTCCGCTAGCACACGGCAAAGAGGTGACAGATGGCAAAAAGACTGTATGCCATCAGCCAGTACTGCGCCGTCTGTTTTGCTGAAGGTGACGGCAAAAACACTCTTTGCCATCAGCTAGCAGACGACAAAGACTAGGCAGATGGCAAAAAACTATTTTCCAGTAGTTATTATATGCCCATACATCCCTAAACAAAATTTGCAGCATCTCATTAACCGATAGAAACCTGAATCGTTAGTTTATCATTTCTGAAATAAATGATAGTTGTATGGCTAGACTAGGGCCTTGGCCTCCTAGGTCACGCTGGGCGTTTGGGTATCCGAACCCGTACCGAACCGATTACCCGAATTGTCGGGTAATTCGGGTATCGGATAAGTGTTCGGTTCTCATTTCTTGACTATTCGATTTTCGGGTTAGGGTTCGGGTTCTAGTCTGGAAAACCCGAAATACCCATACTACCCAAATTATTCATACTGTTCAAAAATTTCATGCTATTATTACACTAACTTGTTACACATACTAACTAAAATACCCATATTACCAAAAATACCCATAATATCTGAGTTATTCATATCAAAGTTGATGTATGCTCCGAATATTTTGGGTACCCGAATTACCCAAACCAAAATTTTGAGGAATTTGGATTCGGATATTTTTTTGACAGAAACAATTTTGGTTCCCATTTTCGAATACCCGAATTACCCATAAACCGAACTATCCGAACCGAAATAACCAAAATACCCGAACGCCCAGGCTGACTCCTAGGTAGATGTGAGAGACTTTGTGGTCTTCAACCCTTTTGTCCTCCTGAATTTATTTTGGTCATTTTTTTCCTTTGTTGACATACAAAGAGGATGACACAATATCGAGGTGTTCACGTAGTGTTGGAGAAAAAAAATGTGATGTTTAATATTCGTCGTACATTATTCTCTCCTTTTTCTCCTATACTTCAGCTCACAACTCGATCACCACCACTGCAATAGTTCTTTTCTCTTCTAGAAAGGAGGTTGATCCTCGACCTCTGCATAACAAAAATACATATAATTAATTTATTAATTATAAAAAAGATGCATACAATCAATTAATTAACTATTTATAAAGTTATTAGAAAGTAATACATCAATATGTCTGAAGCCATCATCTCAATAACATATATCGCTATTTCTATTCATTGATAAAGGGTTGTAGATATTGTGAGCCGAATACCTAAACTTTTCACTTAAGTCTAACATCTAAAACCGGAGGCCTCAACCAAGCCATACACTAGGTTTGAGACACAAACCGCTCCGACACACTCTCATATGTTGTCGCAGTCGTTTTTCATCGATTCATTTTCAAAGCAGATACTAACATGTCGACCTTGCAAGGCCAGCTTCCGACGCTACCACCCGACGAGCCGCGCCTCCACATGCCAGGGACCCCGCCCCACCCCAAGCCATGAGAGAGAAGAAGAGACCAACACCACCGCCATTTGCCCCGTGACGCGGCCCCACTCCGGACCATATTCTTATTTTCTTTATTCATTCGTTTTTCTTTCTCTCTCTCTTCATCAATCACGTCTAAGTGAACAGACTTATGAGGAAAAAATGAGGAATGTGACTGTACGATGAATAAATAGAAAACACATATGATTACTGAACGGACACGTTAGGAACGTTTGAGGGTTCGAATTTACGTGTCGTGGCTGAAGATGATCCTAGTCTTCCCTTGGCGAGGTTTACCTAGAGGACAAAACATTTCAAGTAACCCGTTTAGAAAAAAAAAACATTTCAAGACACGAGGGAAACAAGTAGCCTGGATACTCATGCACTTGCTAGCCACGTCCATACATGCAAATGTAACTTGAAATGGATCGAGCTAGGTAGGTCATTAGACAATTAACTAGTGTGGTCAAAGATGTCTAGTTGGTCACGGGAGACGTACAATTTCCCGTGCAAATTTGCACTATTGGCCTCGATCGAGGCTGCGATGACAAAACAGGAGCCTCGAACGCGCCGGCGACACCCTGACTGACATGACGACGCCGATCAGCTCTCGGCAGGCGGCGGTGGCGGCGGCCAGCTGAGCTCGAGGCCGCCGAAGTCTTCCGACGCGCCGGTGGGGGCGAGACAGCCATCCCACGGCGCGAGCCCGTCGTAGAGGTTGTCCGTGGCCGCCGGCGTCGTCCACGGAAACCCGCCGAGCCCGAGGTCGAACTGCGGCAGGAAGACGGGGCCGCCGTCGGTGAGGAACGGGAAGGCCGGGAGCGGGGCGAGCGTCTCCTGCAGATCCGGCTGCGGCGCCGGCGAGTCGGAGGAGGGCGTGTGAGGCTCGGCTGAGGATCTGCGGCGCTTGTTGCTGCTGCCGGAGCCGCGTCGGCACGCGCCACCGACGGGGACCTTGCGCAGGGTGCCGCCGTGCGTCCAGTAACGGCGGCAGGTGCGGCAGTAGTGGCGCGGCTGCGCCGTGCTGTAGTTGTTGTAGTAGCAGAACTTGGTGTCGCTGGAGCTGCAACGCGGGCACTCCAGCTTCGGCTGCGGCTGCTGCTGGCTCTGGACGTTCTTCTTGGTCACCGCGCCCTCCTGGTTACCAGTTCACCACACGCGCGCGTTAGCAGGTACGTACGACGTACGTCGGTTGCTAGTTCAGTGGAGACGTGCAGTACGTGGTGAGCAGAGCAGCTACTGACCTGCTGGAGTGGATGCTCAGCAGCGTCGGGGTCATGGGCGTCGGCGGTGCGCTTGGCGCCGGCGTTGGAGGTGGCGGCCGGGACGACAGAGGCGGAAGCTGGAGCCATCGTTTGCCGAGCGAGCGGAGCAGGGCATGCCGTGTCCGACCCGGCCGGCTTAAAACGTGCAGCGGGCGTGCGTGGTGATCACCAGCTAGCTAGCTCTAACCGACCTGCTCGTAGCTAGGCGATTAGCTAGGAGTGTGAGACGTAGCGGTCAGTCTGAGCTGTTGGGCGGCGGCGACGGCGACGGCGGCAATCAGGTAATGGAGCTGACGGATCGATCGACGGGAGCGGTTGGTCGTGGCCTAGTTGTAGTAACCGATGGCTATGCGAGGCCGTGCGTCTAGTTGGGGCTGCTATATATAGAAGCCAGCGCGGACGTACGGCGGCAGAACTAGATGCTCTCCTTGCGTCCCAAGGTAGCTTCCTCCACCGTGCACGGTGAGTGCACCCCCACCCGCGTCGGCGTCAGCGTCAACGTCGCCTTCGACCGTCGCTGTCGCCTTCTATATATGTCTGGCACTACCGGCGACGCAGACCCGACGCGCACGGCCATGCCCATGATTGATTACTAGTGCGAGTAGGAGCGTTAAGTTTTCAGAGGAGTCGAAACCGAACGGGCCGGCGTCCATGGCGAGGTGTGCAGAGGAGACTGGAGAGTTCTCGGTCCGTCCGTCCTCGGTGGTGGATGGAATCTTGCAAGTTGCCGCTGGCAGCTAACCAGCTCCGTCCAGACATGCATGCACGCTCTCGCTCGCTAGCTCCCACACTACTGTGCCGAGATACCGTCCTCGACGTAACGCGCGCTCTCGTGATCGGCAAGCGGGCATCGTCTCATCGACATCCGGCGTCGCCGCCCATGGGCCACGGCGCACGGAGGCGACACGAGCGGCGGCGCCGGCCGGACGCGCGGCGACGCTGATGCATCCAGACATCCAGTGTGTTTGGCGTGCGTTGCGGTGTGGACGAGCAGTGATGGGTGCGGGTCGGCGTTAATGGGGACGGACGGGCGCTCGTCGTGTGCTCTGCTCGTCGCGTCAGGGTGACTTGGCGCGGGGCCAACCCGGCGGAGGTTGGCGAGAGAGAGGACGAATGGGGGGACATGGTCGGTGCCGCTTTTTCTACGCGCCGGGGCCACACGCGCCATGCGAGAGGGCGACGGCGCTAGCTCGTGGTCGTGGGTGGCCGATGCTAGGCGCACAGGGTCGCCGGCGTGATTCCGCGTATCATACGGTGGCTCCTCTGTTGCTCCATCGGCTCGGGCCTTTATCCAAATAGACCGATGCAAAAACATTTTTTAGGGCATTGAGATTTACATGATCTCTAATATCTGATTCTCCTTACTCTTGCAAATCTCAACAGACACAACTCATCAAATGCCGTTGGTTACGGCAACTCCACGACCTCTACCATAAGTTCATTTTATCTGTTTTTCGTTCGTTCGAGGCTGGCAGTGGAGCAATGTCGACCTGGATTTGTGGATGCGTCGGTAGTGCGCTTGACACGAGGCCGCATTTCGGTCACATCTCGTCCGGTGTACATGCAAATATGAAAAGTATGACAGTGCAAGGTTTGACATGACCCCTGTATGTACGTATTGTCCCTGCCAAGCAGAAAGACAATTCTTCCATTGCCAGTGCATAAGATCTATGCTACCAAGCATTCCCGGAAATCCCCTGCTGCCGTTCATCGTCAACAGGCGAACAGTATCCATAACATTTGGCTCTCTTAGGTATTCAGAACCAAACACTATAATCACATCCCTGCATAACATATACACGGATTCTAGGCACGTGAACTAGCTCATACGAACATACTCATTAATGAGATCATCAGGAACTTCGTATGCAAGCATCCGGATAGCTACAATGCATTTCTGATAAGACGAGAAGTCAACCTTTCCAAGGACATCCTCCTTGCACTCAAAATACTTATCATATCCAATCACCGCCTTCTGAATATGGTAGAAAACATGCCTAGCCATACGGAAAGGACACCGAAATTGATGATGTTTGAAGAGCGGGTTGGGTGTCTTAAAGTAGTCCTTCCAAAGAAGAAAATGACCATTCTCTCGGTTGCGATTCAATACAGGAGTGTGCCGCGAGATCAAGCCCCGGAACAACGGCCGCCGCCTACTAAGGTGGTCATGAACGACCAACATAGCAACCACCATCTCCTCATCGTCAGATGAGGAATCATTGGAGTCGCATAGGGAATTATGGAAAAAAGAACTTATCGACGTAGTCCATTTGCACCTTTGGGACAAACTGTCCAACAACTTGGAGGTGTCGTTGAAGAGGTTGGCCGGTGAAGAGACGCTCGCCTCCCCTGGACCAGGTATCTGTCTTGGCGGCGTGCTACGAGCGTGGCGACGTTGTCGAAGGAGTTGGCCGAGTGCGCGTGGCCGAGGTGATGCTCGTAGCACCGTCAGGGAAGAAGCTCTGGTGGCCCGGCGGCATGGCGATGGTGTCGGCGATGTGGAAGGTGGTGTGCTACGAGGGAGGTATGTGGGGCGCAGATTTCTACGAAAACATCCAAATTGGGCGGCGACGACGACGGGGTGGGGCGAGCGAGGGCTCGATGTCTATGGGGTTGGGGGGAGGGGGTGAGAATGGCCTATGTGCCACTGACTGACAGACCAAAAGAAGGAGTAGACGAACGTCGCACGTGTTTGCGTCGTGTCCACACCGATATAAATGAAGCTTAAAGTTGAATCGGATATAGATCGACGGACGAATTAAAAATGGAACACTCGTTCATTTCAATCGACGCATTGATGTTGTTTTAAGCGGTATTGTTCCACGCACACTAGTAGGGAGAAATAATCGATTGCGCTGTCTGCGAACGAATTTGCTCCATACACGACAAGTGCAATCCAACTTACGCACAACCATGGAATCGAGCGGTTCTTGCCCTTTAATTCGCATGCATGTGCGGCTCCATTTTCACTGTCTTGCAGGAATGGTTCGACTGTTGTCATGCGTATAGCACGATTCGTCTGCCCAATTACACGAAACACTTTGTATAATGTTACGAGGCAACTAACATGTTTGCTGTGGCGATCGGTCCAGTCCAGTGTAAACATGAGTGGAGTGTGTCGGCAGAAGATTAGCCACGGCCAGTACCTACCATGAGTGCAAGACTCGATAGAGAAATGACGCTTTCGGCGAGGCACGGACGTCAACCCTTGACTGGCTACAGAGGCGTGCAGCCTTCCAATTCTTAGCTCCGTCAACCCCACTCGTGCGTGCGCGCACAAAATAAATAATTCTGCAATGCTCAGTCGAGACGCAGGGGAACCGCATGCTTGGTCATTACCACTTCCACCATTGCATGCGGATCAACTGGAAGAGAATGGGAAGAGAATGTTCATGGTATGGCCTGGTTTATAAATCTTCAATGTGTAAACCGTTTCTCATACGTCTGAATCATACTGTCCGGACCACCAAAACCATTTAACGTGAGTCTTTATTAGTTCGTAAGACATTTCAAACGTGCTTTCTTTTATAAAACGATGACAAATATGGAGGCTATGCGAATATCGGGACCACTTCAATGTCCGAATGTTCCAAACCCCTCAACCAACCGCTCTCGTACTTTTCATCCCACAGGCCGCGTGGATTGACGCGTCACATTCATGTCATCACAGAGCATGCAGTAGCCGACATTGATGCGCCCTTGATTTGACCGTATGGAAAGGTCACGCACACACACACGACCACTCGGGCGTTGCCTCTTTAATGTGAACGTCGCGCCCTGAGAAACTAACTCTGATTGTTGCGCCGCATTGAAGCGGGCTGCCCCTTTATATGGCCTGGTTGTGGCTATTTAAGCACTGGCGATGAACAGATTCACACTCCCCTCCTAAGCAGTCGAGCACCGCATTGTCCTCCTCCCGAGGTTGAGCCCTTCCCCCCCTCGAGCCCAACGGTGATGCCAAAAGTGTTGGTTCTCTGCGCCGGTGGAAGTTCCTCGTTAGGTGGAAGTTCTTCTGTAAATGTCCATTTTTATGTTCTCCCATGACTTTCATCAATGTTATTTTGTGATGAAATTTTGTATGCACGACAAATATTCTTTAAAGTATGTCATTTAAAAAATTCTCATTTTTCTAAATTTTGATTACGAGGTTGCCAACATGTTTGTTGTGGCCATCGATTCAGTCCAATGTAAACGTGAGTTGAGTGTGCCCGGCAGAAGATTAGCCACGGCCAGTAGTACCAGTAGTGCAAGACTCAATATAGAGAAATGGCAATGCACTTTCGGCAAGGCATGGACCTTCAACCGCTCCCTGATACGTCTCCGTCGTATCTACTTTTCCAAACTCTTTTGCCCTTGTTTTGGACTCTAATTTGCATGATTTGAATGAAACTAACCCGGATTGACGCTGTTTTCAGCAGAATTGCCATGGTGTTGTTTTTGTGCAAAAATAAAAGTTTTCGGAATGTCCGGAAAATATACGCAGATTTTTTCTGGAATAAAAGAAAAATACCTGCGCAAAGATCCACGTGAGGGGGCGTGCCAGTGGGCCACAAGCCCACAGGCCGCGGCCACCCCCTATGGTCGCGCCGTGCAGGCTTGTGGGGCCCACGTGGCACCACCGCCCCCAATCTCAGTTTTATATCTTCCGTTTCGTCTGGAAAAAAAATCAGAGAGAAGGTTTCGTCGCGTTTTGCGATACGGAGGCGCCGCCACATCCCGTTCTTCATCTGGAGGGTAGATCTGGAGTCCGTTTCGGACTCCGGAGAGGGGAAGTCGTCGCCATCGTCATCATCAACCTTTCTCCATCGACAATTCCATGATGCTCTTCATCGTTCGTGTGTAATCTCATCGTAGGCTTGCTGGACGGTGATGAGTTGGATGAGATCTATCATGTAATCGAGTTAGTTCTTGACGGGGATTGATCCCTAGTATCCACCATGTTCTAGATTGATGTTGCTACTACTTGACTATGCTTAATGCTTGTCACTAGGGCCCGAGTGCCATGATTTCAGATCTGAACCTATTATGTTGTCGCCAATATATGTGTGTTTTAGATCCTATCTTACAAGTTGTAGTCACCTACTATGTGTTATGACCCGGCAACCCTGGAGTGACAATAGCCGGAACCACTCCCGGAGATGACCATAGTATGAGGAGTTCATGTATTCACCGCGTGTTAATGTGTTGGTCTGGTTCTTTATTTAAAGGAGAACCTTAATATCCCATAGTTTCCATTAGGACCCCACTGCCACGGGAGAGATGAACAATAAATGTCATGCAAGTTCTTTTTCCTAGGCACGTATGACTACATACGGAATACATGCCTACATTAGATTGATGAACGGGAGCTAGCCACATATCTCTCGGTGTTATAGTTGTTACATGATGAATCACATCTGTCACACTCATCCATCACCGATCCACTGCCTACGAGTCTTTTACTACCGGTTCTCGCTACGTTACTTTGCCTAGGCTTGTCCCTTGCTACAAGAGGGATTGGGCCACTTTGCTGCTGCTGTCACTTTGATGTTGTTGCTACTGCTGTTACTTGTTACTTTGCTGCTGCTGCTGCTACTACTGTTCCTTGCTACTCCGCTGTTACTTGTTGCAAGACTTTGTTGGCGCTAACATCCCGTCAACAAGGCTTTTTCTAGCGCCGTTGCCGGGGATTGCCATAGCTTTTTCTGGTGCCGTTGCTATCATACCACCTTGCTACTGATACTTTGCTTGCAGACACTAATCTTTCAGGTGTGGTTGAATTGACAACTCAGCTGTTAATACTTGAGAATATTCTTTAGCTTCCCCTTGTGAGGGAATCAATAAATTTGGGTTGAATACTCTATCCTCGAAAACTGCTGTGATCCCATACGCTTGTGGGACAAGAAGGCTTTTTCTGGCGTCGTTGCCGGGGAGACACAACTATATCCTCTGAGTCATTTGGGATTGACGTCTGCTGATCACTATGAGGAATCTGAAAGATCCAAGAACTAAAATCCTGTCTTCCACTATGATGAGAGGTAAGGAACTGCCATCTAGCTCTGCACTTGATTCACCTTCAGTTTTGAGTAAGTTTGCGACTTGGCCTCCTGCTAGAAATCTTGATATGTCGCGTGTGTTTGATGATGTTACTTCTGCTGTCCATGATGCTATGCTAGATACTATGCCTGATGATGCTATGCTTGATACTATGCCTGATGATGCTATGCTTGACACTATGTCTGATGATGGTATGCTAGATACTATGCCCGATGATGCTATGCTTGATACTGCTTTGCCACTTGGTGCCCTTGATGCACATATTGCTAGAGTTGCTGCTAGATGTGATGATACTTCTGAAACTGCTGATACTATTGAAGTAGAACCTGCTACTATGCCTGTTATGCCTGATACGCGCTATGTTATGGAGGGAGAGATAGCCGAGGACTTTCTTGCGTGTAAGGATAGCTATGATGTTGAGAAACGTTTGTGCAAGTGGAAAGAAAAATCTCTGAACACTAGGATGAAATACGACCCGAAGTTTGTCACTTCACCTATCTTTGTGACCGATAAGGATTATGAATTTTCTGTCGACCCTGAGTTAATCACTCTAGTCGAATCTGATCCTTCACGGTTATGAGTCTGAAACGGTTGTAGCCCATCTTTCCAAACTGTACGATATAACCACCCTATTCACTAGTGAGGAAAAGATCCGCCACTACTATATGCTCAAGCTGTTTCCTTTCTCGCTATAGGATGATACTAAGACCTGGTTCACTTCTCTTGCTCCTGGTTGTGTGCGTAGCCCCCAGGATCTGGTCTACTACTTCTCTGAAAAATATTTCCCTGCCCATAAGAAGCAAGCTGTCTTGAAGGAAATATACAACTTTGCTCAAGCTGAAGAAGAGAGTCTCCCACAAGCTGTTTTTAGGGAATGAACTGTAGAACAAGATGAGATTCTATTGAATAACATCTTGTGCAATGAGAATGCTTCGACTATTCCCGAACCACCTCCTAAGCCAACTCCGAAGAAAAGAGGTATTCTATTCCTCAGTCCCGAAGATATGCAAGAAGCCAAGAAATCTATGCGAGAGAAAGGCATTAAATCTGAAGATGTCAAAAATCTACCACCTATCGAAGAGATCCATGGTCTCGATAACCCGATACACGTAGTAGAAGTAAATTCTCTGCGTAGGTTTGATGAGAGTGATATTTCTTTTGATAAACCTGCTAGCTTATGCCTGGATGAATTTGATAACTTCGTTGCCAAACAATAGAGTTTCAATGATTATGTTAGCAGACAATTGAAAAAGAATGCTCGTATGCTTAGTCATTTAAGTGCTTGTGTGGACAGAAATGTCAATGATCTTAAACTTCTGAGTAAACATGCTTCTATGGTTACTACTCAGGTAGAACAAGTACTTAAAGCTCAAAATGACTTGCTCAATGAGTTGAGTGACAATTCCGTCAGAGTCGTCACTAGAGGCGGTAGAATGACCCAGGAACCTCTGTATCCCGAGAGTCATCCGAAGAGAATTGAACAAGATTCTCAAGGAGTTAGCACTGATGCACCTAGTCATCCTAGAAAGAAGAAGAAAGATGATAGGAACCTGCACGCTAGCAACCCTGTTACTGCTACATCTGAGAGTCCAAACGATGCCTCTCTCTCTGATGCTGAAACACAATTTGGTGATGAACATGAGCCTAATGATAATATCAATAGTGATGTTCATGATGATGCTCAACCTAGCAATGAAAAGGATGTAGAGATTGAACCTAGTGTTGATCTCGATAACCCACAGCCTAAGACTAGAAGATACGATAAGAATGACTTCGCTGCTAGGAAGCACGGTAAAGAAAGGGAGCCATGGGTTCAGAAACCTATGCCCTTTCCTTCCAAACCATCCAAGAAAAAGGATGATGAGGATTTTGAGCGCTTCGTTGAAATGATTAAACCTGTCTTTTTGCAGATGCGTTTGACAGATATGCTCAAGATGTCTTCGTATGCTAAGTACATGAAGGATATTGTGACTAATAAGAGGAGGATACCTGAGATTGAGATTTCCACCATGCTCGCCAACTATACCTTCAAGGGTGAAACTCCGAAGAAACTAGGTGATCCCGGTGTGCCCACTATACCTTGCTCCATTAAAGGCAACTACATTAAAACTGCTTTATGCGATCTTGGAGCCGGTGTTAGTGTTATGCCTCTCTCCCTTTATCGTAGACTTGAACTGGATAAGTTGACACCCACTGAAATCTCTCTGCAAATGGCCGACAAATTAACTGCTTTCCCTATCGGCATTTGCGAGGATGTACCTGTTGTGGTTGCTAACACCACTATCTTAACAGACTTTGTTATCTTGGATATTCACGAGGAGGATGCCATGGCTGTCATCCTCAGAAGACCCTTTTTAAACACTGCAGGGGCTGTTATAGATTGCAACAAAGGCAATGTCACTTTTCATGTCAACGGTAATGAGCATACGGTGCACTTTCCGAAGAAACAATATCGAGTACATTGCATCAATGCTATCGAAAAGACTTCATCGATTCTTATTGGAAAACCTTTTAAAAGGGTAGGAAGAGGCGTGGTTTCACGAAACCTCATGTCATGTGGTGCTAACCCGGGCGAGGTACAAGGTGGTCCAGTCAATATAGTGTGGTTCCATATACATCGAAGGGGCATCCCTCTAGGTGGAACCAAGCAATTCCATTCTCGCTCGTCGACCAAACACTAGAATGAGTATGAGGCGCCGAGCTGACCCGACCCTCCATTACTCCAATGAAACTTGCCTTAAAAAATGGCATCTGTTTTAGAATTTTCTCAGAAGCAGTGCTGGGATCTCAACAAAAAGCCAAGAAAAACATGTAAGATTAGGAAACAATGATGTGCCACGTGTCTGTTTTTTCCTCTCTGGATCGAATTTGGCCTTGTTTAATCCAATTAACAAGTTTATGGCCTAAATCGATAAATTCTTGAGTTTTTAACCAAAAGCGTGCAATCCGTTTAAGTTAATGGACCGGGGACGCATTTCACTTGAACCACAACGAATTCAGACGACAGAATGAATTTTTGTGGATAGAAGGCTCACGTTTGGATTGGAATGACAAGTGAGATAATACAATAAAACTGTGTCCTACCGACCAACGTTTGAAGCGACAGCGACTCAAAGCTATAGGCGATCGGAACCGCGGACGTACGCATATGATTGAGCGCTATTTTTATTTCCGGATGATTGAGTGCTAGTTTGATCATGAGCTCGATCACAAGCTGCACATAGACAATGGTGCTCATGACTGTTATCCTAGCCATGCTCGTGAGCTCGAACCTCTGTTACGTGCACGCACGCCTCCTATTTCCACTTTCGTCCAACCATCAACTTGTCAATTTATTCTTACAACTTACCATTATACTCCCTCCGTTCCTAAATATATAATACTTTTTAGAGATTGCACTACGAACTATATACGAATGTATATAGACATATTTTAGAGTAGAGATTCACTCATTTTGCTTTGTATGTAGTCTTTTAGTGTAATCTTTAAAAGGTCTTATATTTTGAAACGGAAGGAGTATATACTAGTACATTTATCGGCCGAAAGGAAATATATTAATTTGTATGTATGTACATGCAAGGATAATAACTATTCCTTCATTTTTAAATATAAGTTTTTTTTTATATTTCATCATAGATTACATACAACTGTATGTATACATATTTTAGAATATAAATTCATTCGTTTTACTTTGTATTTAGCCCGTAGTATAATCACTTAGAAGAAACTTATATTTACGAAGTAGTTGCAGCCATATAGTGGTCAACATTTAACGCGCATCAAGGAAAGGACAATTGCTGGTCAGGAATCTCATCAACTAATTGACTAATTTAATCGCTTGAAAGACAATTGCTGGTCATGGATCTCATCAGCTGGTTAATCTACTGTGGGAGCGCGATGGATTTGTCATGCTAATACGAATTGTTAGTTTAATTAGCATTGATATGCTACGGATCCAAATGTGCTTTCCAGCCGGATCCCAAAAACGAGGTCTCTAAAAATACGCATCTCTCTGATTAGGATGATAGCGACCAAGGTTACTGTTGCTGTGTTGTGTTATGTGTGCTTATTTTTAGAGTGTGTGAACAGGATTGAAGTACATGCATCATTGCATGCACGCTGCGAGAAAATTGTATGCTCGTGTGGTTCTATGACGCTCATATGGTGTGCGTGGAGATCACTATTAACACAAGCTCGATCAGTTTTATATTCGACTCATTGGCGACCCATTTGGTAATTGGGGCCTTGGATGTACAAGCAAGCTGTTTTTTTCTGCTTTCTTTCAAGAATTGAGTTTTCCTTTTTTTTTTCTTCTCTTGGCCGATTAGGCTGGGAATAAAGAAAATCTTAATAATATAAATACGGTTACTTTTCTTGTAATATCTGTCTCATTTGTGAATTGATATTGAAAAGAAACAAGCGCACTAAATTTTGCTTTTGCTCTTTTAACAGTGGATAATTAGCAACCAAGGATGCCAACAGACGAATATGTTGCTTTGACGTTAACGATGAGTTCGTTGTTGGTTGTTGTGCTTTGAGGACGGTTTTCATAGCTGAGGAAAAACCGAATATGTAAGTGCCCCCAAGTGTCTGTTGGGCATCATGATCTTGAAGGGTTACTAATTGCTGGAGCTTTAGTCCCCTCAAAACAAGTTCATCGTCCGATTGCCTGCTTGAAGTCCGTACTGAGGTTGCCTTGACTCCTGAAGTTGAAGGTATCGCCTGCTTGATAGGCACCCCCTTTTCCCATACAATGTATTCAGGTTAGTACACTATAGATCAATGTTGATGATACCACTTATCGTTAGCGTCTTGATCAGTTGAGAATTAGAAATTAATCAGAAAATCGCTTGATTAATCGATTTATCGGTCGACCATTAATTGGCCTTTTTTTGCAAATCTCAGGTTCCCCACACTGAAATATGTTATATTCAACACCAAAACAATATTCACAAAAGTGTTACCTTGATTCCTAGCCATTGATTCCTCATATAATGACAATCAAAATAGGACAACACTGCATATTGCAGGCGAATAGCTCATGTGCGACGTTTTTGAGGTGAATTAGAAGGATTGCAACGTCGTTGGTAAGAATGACTCTGCTGCGACACCTCTGTGTGCACAAATAGCCCAGGCACGACATGACCCTTAAGCACAATATGTATCAGGATTAGGTGTAGCCGGACGGGACCCACAACTTATCCACGTCGGCATGGGACCCAGATGACGGCTGTCGTGGTATAAGCCTGACAGTAGATGTGTAGGGTACGAATGAGATGGGCAGAGTCCTAGCTACGGCGAGGTTGTATGAGTTCAGGCCCCTCTGCGATGGAGGTAACAGCCCTACGTCTCAGTGCTCTCGGAGCTTGTTGTCGAGTGTAATATGGAATACAATGATTTGCTAACCCTTCTACCAGTGGGGAGGGCGGCTTATATAGAGTGCGCTGCCCTCCACAACGGTTCCGGTATAAGGGCGGAGTAGTGGGGATTGAATGCATACGTTACAGGTAACATATGCTCTAAATGCTAATAAATGCACCCGGAAACGTACGACTGTTTCCCTCCAGGGAGGGTACGATGTACCGAGTGTATCCAGTCGGTTAGCTTGGTATTCTCCGAATGCTAGTATCCGACTGGATGATATAGGACCTGTGGCCGACTGAATAATGGGGATTCCTTAATTCAGTCAGGGTAGACTTAGGGTATTGTCCTTTGTGTGGGGTAGTCCTTGGGTAGGACCTGCATGGCTGGCCTATGACCCTACCCTAGGACTATGACCCCATCATTAGTCCCCGAATGGATTGGGGTTGAAACGACGAAGCGATGCTTGAAGTTCGGATCCGAGTGGATTAGATTCGGCTTGGGCGTTGCTTGCCTCTATCCATTTTACCTTTTCTGACCAACGATCTGAGTCTAAGTGCTTGCGAAACCGACTGTCGGGAGCCGAGTGTTTCCGCGGCATCTTTTGACGCGACCGGTCAACTGACAGCGGCGGATTTTCCGGGATCTCAAATTTCGAGTTCCGCGCGTTCAGCGGGGACGACGTCAGCGCACTCGAGTAGCGCCTGACGCCTCGATTCTCGCGCCTTCAAGTCCTCCACTGATATCGCCGCGGCCGGTCGGGCGGATAAGGTTTCGGGGCCACCCGCCAATGACCTAGTCGGAACCCTATTTAAATCTGGGCGGCGAGGCTTCTTCGTTACGCTCGCCGAATCTTTCGCTCTCGCCTGCTCCGTCTTCCTCGCCACCTCCAGCGCTCCAACACTCCCTCCTTCTCCTTCCTCTCGGGAGTTCGCCGTCGCCCCCATGACCAAGGGTCAGACCAACAAGATGGAGGCGAGGAAGAAGAAGGGCAAGGCGACGACGCCTGCTCAGCTGCGGCAGCGGCCGCTGCCGGCGGGGTGGATCCAAGGAGACTTCCTCCCCTCCACGGTGACGGAGGGAGATCTGCTGCAGCTGGTGGAGCACGGAGTGCTCGTGCACAAGTCCTGGAGACTGCCGGCGGAGGACGAGGTCGAGCCAGCGCCCCGGGAGGGGTAGCGCGTCCTGCTCCTCAGCCATGTCCACCGAAGTTTTTCTTTGCCCCCGCATCCTTTCTTCAAGGGCATCATGAATCACTTCGGTGCCCAACTTCACCATTTCCCTCCGAATGCCATCGCGCACCTTTCTGCCTTCATAGTCTTATGTGAGTGTTTTATCGGCTGCCCTCCCCATTGGGGTTTGTTCAAACACATCTTCTCCCCCCGATCCCAAACCATCAAACGACTTAGCCAGTCGGATGATAAGACGCACCTCCTCCAGCTCTGTGGGGGTTTAGGATTCCAGAAGAAGAGTCGGAGTAGCTATCCTGCTCTCTAGTTAAGTGAGTCGGTTAGGAACTGGCAGTCGACATGGTTCTACTGCCAGGATATCGCCTGTCCGAATGCGTCGACTGGTCTGCCTCCTTTTAGTCTAGACCGGCCCGCCCCGCCTAAGCAGCTCGCGCTCTCGAAGGCGGAGAAGAACGACGTCCAGCCCTTGGTTGAGGCGCTCGTGGACGTCGTCAGGAGGGGGTCACCGGTATAGACCTGCTGGAAGTCTTCCTTGGTCGGCGGATCCAGCCTCCGCAGGCTCGCGACCATGCCATGTGGCATTACACGGGGCCCGAGGATTCCACTCGGACCAATGTTGTGGGCGTGACTGAGGAGAGGGTGACCTCGTGGGTGCTCCAGATCACCGGTCCCTGTGAGAATCCCAAAGGATCACGACGAGTGAAGCCCTTTTGCGCGGATAATCCCCCGCCGAATCAGGTGAGAGACTCTTGTCGAGTGCTCCTAACTGTCTTAATCTTGTCGTTTGCTTGAATCTCTGTGTGATGTTTGATGTCGCCGACTGAATTTTATGCAGGAGTGGACCAACTGGTTTTCTCCCGTCTCGAATGGGAATTCGGCCGAGGAGGAGGAGGGCAGCTAGGAGGGCAGCATGGAGAGCGCTGAATATGTCTCCGACAGTGGGGAGACGGAGGAAGAGTCCAGCGAGGAGGAGGAAGAAGACGAGGAGCAGGAATCGCCACCTCCACAACTGGAGCATCGGACCAAGCGCCGACACGAGCCCGCTGTCCCCTCAGCTCCTCCCGCGTCTTTGAGTGCTCCGCCTACTGCTCCAGTGGTCCCGAGTGTTCGAAGCGCTAAGAGGACCAGGGATGCCGCCGCTAAGTCTGCGGGCCAATCTTCTAAGGCGCCCAAGCCGAGTGGGCCTAAACCTCGGAAGGCTCTGCCGCGAATGAGGGTCGCTGTCCCCGTCACCTCCACGTAAGTGTACTCAGCTTTCAGTTTTTTTCTGATATCCGAGTGAACTTCTGTTTACTGGCCGACTGGATCTCACTCGACAGGGTCGCTACTTCTGCCACCTCCCCGGCGCGTCAGGAAGACGACCCCATGGACACGGACAACGTCGTCTCGTCTCAGCCAGGTGCGTTGTAGGAACGTCGAGTGTTTTATACCATCGCTTCTTTCTTTTTCTGAGACCTCGTGTCATTCGGCCTGTCAGGGGCGATCTGCGTGGATGAGGGCGACCAGGGGAGAGCCGACCCAGCTGTGGAGCCTGTTCTTGAGGCTGCTCCTCCCGCTGCCGCTCTCGCCGCCGACGTGCTGCCGACAGAGGCACCGCCGCCGACTGAACCAGTGCTGGTGGAGGAGGAGCCGACTGGGGCGGGCCTTGGGATGCCTCAGGAACCTCCGACGATTCCAGGTTCGTCGCATGCTGAATTCAGCATCCAGCGTCTCCCGGAGGAGCAGGTGGGAGCGGCCAAGGGGGCTATGGTGCAGGCGGAGCTGATGACTGGAGAAGCCAAGAGGGCCTATGACTCCATTGCGGCTTTGTACCAGCGGAGCTTGGAGCTGCGCGATGATATCTGAGTAAGTGGTCTAGTAAGTATTTACTTTTCCCCTATAACCCACTGGGTGTTATTGAATATCAGCTGTTGTTTGCAATGGGTTCACTCTGAGTGAACCCAGTGGGTGTAGTCCCCGAGACTTCTGTCGAGTGCTTGCACCGACAGTTGTCTTTATACACTTTGCCTTGAGTTTGGTTGTGTCTGTAAATAGGATTACCGAGTGCGAGTAATTGTTGCAGTCGGAGTGCACTTACGGTAAGAGTCCCCGAGAGTAAGTTGTACTCAGGTCGGGTAGTATTGGCCTCGGAGGCATAGGTGAAAACATGCATTTCAATAGGGCAGGCCTGCTTGAGGTGCATGCCAGTGGGGTCACTCTGAGTGAACCCACTGGGTGTAGTCCCCGAGACCGCTGTCGACTGCTTGCGTCGGCAGGGGTCTGAAGAACTAAGACTGTTAACTATTGAACTTTCTGATTGTCCCTTGTTTCTTGTTGGCAGAAAACTTGTGGAATGGGAACGGCCTATGAGGCTCTCAAGGCGGAGAGGAATCAGTTTGCTGGTGAACTTGATGCGGCCATGCTTGCAATGGTCGGCATGAAGGAAGCTCTGGCGGAACGGGAGAAGTCATTGGAGCAGGCGCGTGAAGTGAACAAGGTGTTGACTGAGGAAGTGGAAAGGATGGGGAAGCAGAGGACTGCGCTGATGAGTTAGATGGACGTGCTGAACAAACGATGCAGAGCACAAGAGAAGATGTGAGCGACTGGGCTCGGCAGATGATGACGCGTCTGGCTGGTAAGTCCTTATTTTTCCGAGTGGTTGTGCTATGCGCGTAGCACTCGGCGCTTATTGTCTGTTTGTCCTATTGTCTTAGATTTTTGCTTTGACGCCGAAGCTGAAGCGGCTGACGTGGCACGTTCGATTCTTCAGAACGTTCCACTCGGCGACGACGCCAATCGGGATCTGCTCTGTGCGCACATCCGCATGGGCAAAGTTGGTCCTTTCATTGGTCGACTGAGAGAAGTCATCGGCTGAATCGACAAGGAGCTTTGGCCAGAAGATGAGTCGCTGCAGGAGATGGAGAACATGATGACCCGACTGGCGGAGATTCCCAACAGAGTGCAGTCGTGGAAAAAATCTGCAGCTCGTTGCGGTGCAGATATTGCGCTGTCCCTGGTCCGAGTCCATTGCAAGGAGGTGCGTGAGGAAAAACTGAAGACGCTGAAGGTCGCCAACACGAAGAAGCTTCGATTCGAAGACTTCATGGAGACGTTCCTTGAGAGTGCTACCCGCATCACCGACGGAATCGACTTGGACACTTTCGTTGAGCCGTCCAGTCCTGGTGCCGGCCCAGCTAACGCGTAAGAAACTTTATCCTCGGTATGCCGAGTGTTTATCTGTAAGGTACTTTGGCCACTTCTGTTGGCCGTCACACTTTTAAATCGATGCGGGTAAACTTGATCCGCACCGAGTTAGGTATCTTTGCGAGGAATTTGGAATCCGATTTTTGCTCTTCTGTTGCAATGTTGATTCGAGTTTTTGTTTGGCGTTTCTTGCTGAAGCCAAAGGCAAACAGTCGATGTTGGATCGCTGCTAAGCCCCCGAGTGTGACATGAAGTGCACACTCGGAGAAGGTTAATACTTAGGCGATGCTGGATCGCAGCTAAGCCCCCCGAGTGTGACGTGAAGTGCACACTCGGAGAAGGTTAATACTTAGGCGATGCTGAATCGCAGCTAAGCCCCCGAGTGTGACGTGTAGTGCACACTCGGAGAAGATTAATACTTAGGCGATGCTGAATCGCAGCTAAGCCCCCGAGTGTGACGTGTAGTGCACACTCGGAGAAGTTTAGTACTTAGGCGATGCTGAATCGCAGCTAAGCCCCCGAGTGTGACGTATAGTGCACACTCGGAGAAGTTTAGTACTTAGGCGATGCTGGATCACAGCTAAGCCCCCGAGTGTGACGTGTAGTGCACACTCGGAGAAAGTTAATACTTAGGCGATGCTGGACCGCAGCTAAGCCCCCGAGTGTGACGTTAGGTGCACACTGGGAGAAAGTTAATACTTAGGCGATGCTGAATCGCAGCTAAGCCCCCGAGTGTGACGTGTAGTGCACACTCGGAGAAGGTTAATACTTAGGCGATGCTGAATCGCAGCTAAGCCCCCGAGTGTGACGTTAAGTGCACACTCGGAGAAAGTTAATACTTAGGCGATGTTGAATCGCAGCTAAGCCCCCGAGTGTGACGTTAAGTGCACACTCGGAGAAAGTTAACACTTAGGCGATGCTGGATCGCACCTAAGCCCCCGAGTGTGACGTTAAGTACACACTCGGAGAAAGTTAATACTTAGGCGATTCTGGATCGCAGCTAAGTTTTTTTTTGAGACCGGAGTCTGTGACCGCGGAAGAACTTTGGACCTGCAAAAAACTCAATCTGCTTTATATTATTTCGCCAATACTTGTTCGTTACATCGCTTCAGTCGACGGTCACGTGTAGAAGCGCTTCAGGAGGTCTCCGTTCCATGCGGGCGACTCGTCTGTCTCCCTCTCAATGTTGTAGAGTCTGTATGCTCCGTTGTTCAGCACCTTGGAGATGATGAAGGGTCCTTCCCAGGCCGGAGCCAACTTGTGGGGTCTTTGTTGATCCACTCGGAGCACCAGGTCGCCTGCTTGGAACGTCCGACTTCTGACGTGGCGTGCATGAAAACGCCACAGATTTTGTTGATAAATGGTCGAGCGAGTTAACGCCATCTCGCGCTCCTCTTCCAGAAGATCCACTCCGTCTTGCCTTGCTTGTTCTGCTTCGGCTTCGGAGAAGAGTTCGACTCGTGGCGCATTGTGAAGCAAGTCACTCGGAAGGACCGCTTCTGCTCCATAAACAAGGAAGAACGGTGATCGCCCTGTAGATCTGTTCGGGGTTGTTCGAAGTCCCCAAAGCACTGAAGGTAGCTCGGTAACCCAAGCGCCAGCGGCATGTCTTATCTCTCGCAGGAGTCGGGGCTTCAATCCTTGCAAAATAAGCCCGTTTGCCCGCTCTTCTTGTCCATTGGACTGAGGATGTGCTACGGAAGCAAAATCCACTCGGATGCCCTGGCTTATACAGAACCCTTTGAATCTGTCCGAGTCAAAGTTTGTCCTGTTGTCCGTAATTATGCTGTGAGGTACACCGAATCTGAAGATGATGTCCCTGACAAACTTGACGGCTGTCAAAGCGTCGAGCTTCTTGATGGGCTTCGCTTCGATCCATTTCGTGAACTTGTCGACTGCCACCAACAGATGTGTGTATCCACCTTGGCCTGTCTTGAACGGGCCGACTGTATCTAATCCCCACACTGCAAACAGCCACACCAGAGGGATCGTCTTTAACGTAGACGTTGGCTTGTGGGACTTGTTGGAGTAGAATTGGCAGCCTTCACATCTGTCGACCATATCTTTAGCCATCTCGTTTGCCTGCAGCCAAAAGAAACCGGCCCTGAACGCTTTGGCGACGATTGCTCTCGAAGAAGCGTGATGACCGTAGGTTCCCGAGTGAATATCCTCCAGAATCAGCTGCCCCTCCTCTGGGGAGATGCATCGTTGAAGAACGCCTGAGATACTCTCCTTGTACAACTGGCCTTCAATGACAGTGAATGACTTCGACCCGCGGACTATCTGCCTGGCTTGGACTTCGTCTTCTGGAAGTTCTTGCCTCAAGATATATGCCATGATCGGCACAGTCCAATCGGGAATGACAGCCAGAATCTCCATGACCAGATCAACCACAGCAGGTACATCGATTTCAGTCGGATATGTTGTGCTCTTGGGTTGTACCGGTTCCTCTGTGAAGGGATCTTCTTTGATTGAGGGAAGGTGGACGTGCTCGAGGCAGACATCACTCGGGACGGGTCTCCGAGTGGATCCGAGTTTTGCCAACTCGTCAGTTGCTTGGTTCTTCAGTCTCGGAACATGGTGGAGCTCTAGACCTTCAAACTTCTTCTCCAGCTTCCTCGCTGCATTGCAGTATGTGGTCATGGTGGGGTTCCTGACGTCCCACTCTTTCATCACTTGATTGACCACCAAATCCGAATCGCCGTAGACCATCAAGCGACGGATGCCGAGTGAGATGGCCATGCGCAATCCATAGAGGAGAGCTTCATACTCTGCCTCGTTGTTGGAGGAATCAAAGTGTATCTATAGCACGTACTTGAGCTTGTCGCCCTTTGGTGATATGATCACAACACCAGCGCCGGAGCCATTCAACATCTTAGACCCATCGAAGAACATTGTCCAATGAGCCGAGTAGATGTGGGTCGGTTGCTGTTGTTCTACCCATTCTGCTATAAAGTCAGCCAGGGCTTGAGACTTAATAGCTTTCTTGGCCTCGAACTTGATGTCACAGTACAACATCTCCATTGCCCACTTCGCCACTCGGCCTGATGCGTCTCGATTGTGGAGAATTTCCGACAACGGAGCATCAGAAACGACAGATACCGAGTGGTCTTGGAAATAATGAGCCACCTTCTTCACAGTCATATAGATCCCATAGATAAGTTTTTGATAATGGGGATACCTCTGCTTGGAAGGAGTCAGGACTTCGGAGACGTAGTACGCTGGCCGCTGAACTTTGTATGCTTTGCCTTCTTCTTCTCGCTCGACTGTAAGAACAGTACTGACAACTTGATTTGTAGCCGCGATATATAGAAGAAGGGGCTCTTTATTGAGCGGAGCAGTAAGAACCGGCTGGGTGGAAAGTAGGACTTTGAGGTCGTCGAATGCGACTTGGTCTTCGTCTGTCCACTCGAAGGTATCTGATTTCTTCATGAGTCGGTACAGAGGAAGTGCTTTTTCGCTGAGTCGACTGATGAACCTGCTTAAAGCCGCTAGGCAACCTGTGAGCCGTTGAACATCGTGTATTCTGACCGGCCTCTCCATTCGGACGATGGTCCCGATCTTTTTGGGGTTGACGTCGATCCCTCGTTTGGAAACAAAGAAACCGAGTAACTTTCCGCTGGGAACACCGAATGAACATTTGGCTGGGTTGAGCTTGATATCATACCTACGAAGGTTGGCGAATGTTTCTGCCAAGTCAGTCAGCAGGTCGGAACCTTTGCGTGACTTGACTACGATATCATCCATATATGCCTCCACATTGCGACCGATCTGGTCGAGGAGACATTTTTGGATCATGCGCATAAAGGTAGCTCCTGCATTCTTCAGACCGAAAGGCATAGTGATGTAGCAGAAGCACCCGAATGGGGTGATGAAGGCTGTCTTTAACTCATCGGGACCATACAGACGGATCTGATGATAGCCCGAGTAGGCATCAAGAAATGACAGACGCTCGCAACCCGCAGTCGAATCGACAATTTGATCTATGCGGGGGAGCGGAAAATGGTCTTTCGGGCAGACCTTATTGAGATGCTTGAAGTCGATGCACATTCGGAGCGACTTGTCCTTCTTGGGCACCATGACGACATTGGCGAGCCACTCGGAGTGGTGAACCTCGCGAATGAAGTTGGCTGCCAGCAGCTTGGCCACCTCTTCCCCGATTGCCTTCCTCTTGTGCACGGCGGACCAGCGCAGACGTTCTCGGATAGGCCGAGCCGTGGAATCCACGTGCAGTCGGTGCTCAGCCAACTCCCTGGGTACACCTGGCATGTCGGAGGGTTTCCATGCGAAGAAGTCCCAGTTCTCACGGAGGAATTGGGTGAGCTCGGCTTCCTATTTAGGATCGAGGGTGGTGGAGATGTTCGTCGGGGCAGCAGTGGCGTCCGTCGGATGGATGCTGACCTTCTTCGTCTCTCCCGCCGACTGAAATGCAGACTCTGAAGCCGGCTTTTTCGAGCGCATCAGGTCGGCGGGGTCAACTGTTTTCTTGTACTCGTCCAGCTCGAGGACGGCCATCTGCTGGTCGGCGATTCTTGATCCCTGCTGCAGACACTCTTCAGCCCGCTGCCGGTTGCCTGTGATGGTGATCACGCCTTTCGGGCCTGGCATCTTCAGCTTCAGGTACACGTAACATGGACGGGCCATGAAATGCGCATACGCGGGGCGACCCAGAATTGCGTGATAAGCGCTCTGGAAGTCAACCACTTCGAACGTCAGCTTCTCCTTGCGGAAGTTCTTGTCGGATCCGAAAATGACGTCCAACGCGATCTGGCCGAGTGATTTGGCCTTCCGTCCAGGAACGACTCCGTGGAACTGCATGCTGCTCTCGCTGAGTCTGGACATCGGGATGCCCATCCCCTTGAGGGTGTCGGCGTACATGATGTTCAAGCCGCTGCCGCCATCCATGAGGACTTTGCGCAGTCGGACTCCTTCTACCACCGGGTCGACGACCAGGGCCTGTCTTCCTGGGGTGGGTACATGTGCCGGGTGATCCGACTGGTCGAAGGTGATCGCAGTCTGGGACCATTTGAGGAACTTGGGGTTGGAAGGGGTGGCCATGTTCACCTCTCTGTTCACCAGCTTCAGTCGGCTCTTGCTCTCGACGTCAGGAAAGATCATCAGGGTTGCATGGACTTGGGGGAACGGTTCCTCCTTATCCTCCTCATCCTGTTCAGGATCCTTCTCACTCGGTTGTCCCTCGCTGAACCCCTGGATCAGGAGACGACACTGTCAAGTGGTATGCTTTGCGTATATGGGGTTGCCTTCTTCGTCCATCTTCGTGTGAACCGGACAAGGTTGGTCCAGGATGGGATTGTTGAACGGCTTCTTCTTGGGGTAAACTGCGCCTTCCCTTTGCCTTGAACTTGGCATTGGTCACGGCTGCAACTTCTGCTTGCGGTGTGGGCGGAGCTTTCTGTTTCTGCTTCCGAGTGTTACCTCCGTCAACATCGCCGACTGTCTTGTGCTTGCCGCTCCGGATGCGGTCTTCTTCTTCACCGTTTGCATAGCGAGCCGCTATCTGTTGGAAATATGCCCTAGAGGCAATAATAAAATGGTTATTATCATATTTCCTTGTTCATGATAATCGTCTATCGTTCATGCTATGATTGTATTAACAGGAAACAGTAATACATGTGTGAATGAATAGATCACAATGTGTCCCTGGCAAGCCTCTAGTTGGCTAGCTCGTTAGTCAATAGATGGTCATGGTTTCCTGATCATGGACATTGGATGTCATTGATAACGGGATCACATCATTGGGAGAATGATGTGGTGGACAAGACCCAATCCTAAGCCTAGCACTAGATCGTATTGTTCGTATGCTAATGCTTTTCTAATGTCAAGTATCTTTTCCTTCGACCGTGAGATTGTGCAACTCCCGGATACCGTAGGAGTGCTTTGGGTGTATCAAACGTCACAACGTAACTGGGTGACTATAAAGGTGCACTACGGGTACCTCCGAAAGTGTCTGTTGGGTTGGCACGAATCGAGATCGGGATTTGTCACTCCGTGTGACGGAGAGGTATCTCTGGGCCCACTCGGTAGAACATCATCATGAGCTCAATGTGACTAAGGAGTTAGTCACACGATGACGTGCTACGGAACGAGTAAAGAGACTTACCGGTAACGAGATTGAACAAGGTATAGGCATACCGACGATCGAATCTCGGGCAAGTTCTATACCGACAGGCAAAGGGAATCGTATACGGGATTGATTGAATCCTTGACATCGTGGTTCATCCGATGAGATCATCGTGGAGCTAGTGGGAGCCACCATGGGTATCCAGACCCCGCTGATGGTTATTGGCCAGAGAGGTGTCTCAGTCATGTCTGCCTGTCTCCCGAACCCGTAGGGTCTACACACTTAAGGTTCGATGACGCTAGGGTTATAGGGAATTGTTATACGAGATTACCGAAAGTTGTTCGGAGTCCCGGATGAGATCTCGGACGTCACGAGGAGCTCCGGAATGGTCCGGAGGTAAAGATTGATATATAGGACGGATGGTTTTGGACACCGGAAGTGTTTTGGGCATCACCGGTAACGTACCGGGACCACCGGGACCACCGGAGGTGGTCCCGGGGGACCACCGAAGGGGGGCTGCGACCCCAAGAGGTAAGATGGGCTAAGTGGGGGTGGGAACCAGCCCCTAGTTGGGCTGGTGCGCCTCGCCACTCAGCCCATGGCGCAGGGGAAAGGAAAAGAGGGGGGGAACCCTAACTCAGGTGGGCCTTAGGCCCACCAGAGGGGTGCGCCACCCCTCCTCCCTCATCTGGCCGCCACAAACCCATCTGGGAGGGCTGCCGCACCCCCTAGGGTGGGAACCCTAGGGGTGGCACCCCCTCTCCCCTTCCCCTATATATAGTGGGCACTTTTGGCCTTTGGAGGACACAGTTTTCCCTCTCCCTCGGCGCAGCCCCGCACTTCTCCCTCCTCCTCTCTGCCGGCGCTTGGCGAAGCCCTGCCAGGAGACCTCGTCTCTCCACCAACACCACGCCGTCGTGTTGCTGGTCTTCTTCCCCAACCTCTCCCTCCTCCTTGCTGGATCAAGGTGCGGGAGACGTCACCGGGCTGCACGTGTGTTGAACGCGGAGGTGCCGTTGTTCGGCACTAGATCGGAATCGCCGCGAGTACGACTCCATCAACCGCGTTCTAGCAAACGCTTCCGCTTAGCGATCTTCAAAGGTATGAAGATGCTCTTACCCCTATCTCGTTGCTGGTCTCTCCATAGGAAGATCTGAACATGCGTAGGAAAATTTTGAATTTATGCTACGTTACCCAACAGTGGCATCCGAGCCAGGTTTTCTATGCGTAGATTCTATGGACGAGTAGAACACAAAAGTTGTGGGCGATGGTTTGTCAATTTGCTTGCCGTTACTAGTCTTATTCTTTTCCGGCGGTATTGTGGGATGAAGCGGCCCGGACCAACCTTACACGTACGCTTACGTGAGACTGGTTCCACCGACAGACATGCACATCGTGCATAAAGGTGGCTAGCGGGTGTCTGTCTCTCCTACTCTAGTCGGATTGGATTTGATGAAAAGGGTCCTTATGAAAGGTAAATAGCTTTGGCATATCATCGTTGTGGCTGTCACGTAGGTAAGAAGGCGTTCTTGCTAGAAACCCAAATCAGCCACGTAAAACTTGCAACAACAATTAGAGGACGTCTAACTTGTTTTTGCAGGGTTTGACATGTGATGTGATATGGCCAAAGTTGTGATGTTGCATGTATGATGTATGAGATGATCATGTTATTGTAATAGGTTTCACGACTTGCATGTCGATGAGTATGACAACCGGCAGGAGCCATAGGAGTTGTCTTAATTTATTGTATGAGATGAAACGCCATGTGCTTGCTACTTTTACTTCATTGCTAACGGTTAGCCATAGTAGTAGTGATAGTAGTAGTTGGCGTGACGACTTCACGAAGACACGATGATGGAGATCATGATGATGGAGATCATGGTGTCACGCCGGTGACGATGATGATCATGCGATGCCTGAAGATGGAGATCGAATGAGCAAAGATGATAATGGCCATATCATGTCACTATATGATTGCATTGTGATGTTTATCATGTTTTACATCTTATTGCTTAAAACGACGGTAGCATAATAAGATGATCCCTCCTAAAATTTCGAGAACGTATTCCCCTAAGTGTGCACCGTTACGAAGGTTCGTTGTCTCGAAGCACCACGTGATGATCGGGTGTGATAGATTCTAACGTTCGCATACAACGGGTGTAAGCCAGATTTACACACGCGAAACACTTAGGTTGACTCGACGAGCTTAGCATGTACAGACATGACCTCGAATACAAGAGACCGAAAGGTCGAACATGAGTCGTATGGTTGAATACGATCAGCATGAAGTTGCTCACCATGGTGACTAGTCCGTCTCACGTGATGATCGGACACGGGTTAGTCAACATGGATCATGTATCACTTAGATGACTAGAGGGATGTCGATTTAAGTGGGAGTTCATACTTAATTTGATTAAATGAACTTAATTGTCATGAACTTAGTCTAAAAGTTGTCTTTATAAATATTGTAGATGTCCAACGTCAACCTCAACTTCAACGCATTCCTAGAGAAAAACAAGCTGAAAGATGATGGTAGCAACTATGCGGACTGGGTTCGCAACCTGAAGCTCATCCTTGAAGCAGCTAAAAAGGCTTATGTCCTTAATGCGCCGCTAGGTGACCCTCCCGCTCCCGCAGCAGCCCAGGACGTTCTAAACGTCTGGCAAGCGCGAAGTGATGACTACTCTCTGGTCAGGTGTGGCATGTTATACAGTCTAGAAACGGGGCTCCAAAGACGTTTTGAGCAACACGGGGCATATGAGATGTTCCAAGAGCTGAAGCTAGTTTTTCAAGCTCATGCCCTTGTCGAGAGGTATGAAGTCTCCGACAAGTTCTTCAGCTGTAAGATGGAGGAGAACAGTTCTGTCAGTGAGCACATACTCAAAATGTCTGGGTTACACGGTCGTCTGACTTCACTTGGAGTCGAACTTCCGGATGATGCTATCATTGACAGAATCCTCCAGTCTCTCCCACCAAGCTACAAAGGCTTTGTGCTTAACTACAACATGCAAGGGATGGAGAAAACCATTCCCGAGTTGTACTCGATGCTCAAGTCTGCAGAAGTAGAAATCAAGAAGGAGCATCAAGTGTTGATGGTCAACAAGACCACTAGTTTCAAGAAAGGCAAGGGTAAGAAGAACTTCAAGAAAGACGGCAAAGCTGTTGCCGCGCCCGGTAAGCCAGATGCCGGGAAGAAGAAAAAGAACGGACCCAAGCCTGAGACTGAGTGCTTCTACTGCAAGGGAAAAGTTCACTGGAAGCGGAACTGCCCCAAATACTTAGCGGACAAGAAGGCCGGCAACGTTAAAGGTATATGTGATATACATGTTATTGATGTGTACCTTACCAGCGCTCGTAGTAGCTCCTGGGTATTTGATACCGGTGCTGTTGCTCACATTTGCAACTCAAAGCAGGAACTGCGGAATAAGCGGAGACTAGCCAAGGACGAGGTGACGATGCGCGTCGGGAATGGTTCAAAGGTCGATGTGATCGCCGTCGGCACGCTACCTCTACATCTACGGTCGGGTTTAGTTTTAAACCTTAATAATTGTTATTTAGTACCAGCTCTAAGCATGAACATTGTATCAGGGTCTTGCTTAATGCGAGACGGCTACTCATTTAAGTCAGAGAATAATGGTTGTTCTATTTATATGAGTGATATGTTTTATGGTCATGCTCCGCTGGTGAATGGTTTATTCTTGATGAATCTTGATCGTGATGTTACACATATTCATAGTGTGAGTACCAAAAGATGCAAAGTTGATAATGATAGTCCCACATACTTGTGGCACTGCCGCCTTGGTCATATCGGCGTTAAGCGCATGAAGAAGCTCCATATTGATGGACTGCTAGAGTCTCTTGACTTTGAATCATTTGACACATGCGAACCGTGCCTCATGGGCAAGATGACTAAGACTCCATTCTCAGGAATAATGGAGAGAGCCACCGACTTATTGGAAATAATACATACTGATGTGTGTGGTCCAATGAACGTTGAAGCTCGCGGTGGTTATCGTTATGTTCTCACTCTCACCGATGATTTGAGTAGGTATGGGTATATCTACTTGGTGAAGCACAAATCTGAGACGTTTGAAAAGTTCAAGGAATTTCAGAGTGAGGTTGAGAATCAACGTAACAGAAAAATTAAATGTCTACGATCTGATCGTGGAGGAGAATATTTGAGTCACGAGTTTGGCACACACCTAAGGAAGTGTGGAATCGTTTCACAACTAACGCCGCCTGGCACACCGGAGCGCAATGGAGTGTCTGAACGTCGTAATCGCACTTTATTAGATATGGTACGATCTATGATGTCTCTCACCGACTTACCGCTATCATTTTGGGGATACGCATTAGAAACTGCAGCATTCACTTTAAATAGGGCACCGTCTAAATCCGTTGAGACGACACCGTATGAACTATGGTTTGGCAAGAAATCTAAGTTGTCGTTTCTTAAAGTTTGGGGCTGCGATGCTTATGTGAAGAAACTTCAACCAGAAAAGCTCGAACCCAAAGCGGAGAAATGCGTATTCATAGGATACCCTAAGGAAACTATTGGGTATACCTTCTATCTTAGATCCGAAGGTAAAACCTTTGTTGCCAAGAACGGATCCTTTCTAGAGAAAGAGTTTCTCTCGAAAGAAGTAAGTGGGAGGAAGGTAGAACTTGATGAGGTAATTACACCCCCTCTCGAACAGGAAAGTAGCGCAACGCAAGAAGTTGTTCCTGTGATGCCTACACCAACTGAAGAGGAAGTTAATGATGATGATCATGAAGCTTCAGATCAAGTTACTACTGAACCGCGAAGGTCCACAAGGGTACGCTCCGCACCAGAGTGGTACGGCAACCCAGTGATGGAAATCATGTTGTTAGACAACGGTGAACCTTCGAACTATGAAGAAGCGATGGCGGGCCCAGATTCCAACAAATGGCTTGAAGCCATGAAATCCGAGATAGGATCCATGTATGAGAACAAAGTATGGACTTTGGTGGACTTGCCCGATGACCGGCGAGCCATAGAAAATAAATGGATCTTCAAGAAGAAGACTGATGCAAACGGTAATGTAACCATTTACAAAGCTCGACTTGTCGCAAAGGGTTTTCGACAAATTCAAGGAATTGACTACGAAGAGACTTTCTCTCCCGTAGAGAAGCTGAAATCAGTCCGAATCATGTTAGCAATTGCCGCCTTTTATGATTATGAAATTTGGCAAATGGACGTCAAAACAGCGTTCCTTAACGGGAATCTTAAGGAAGAGTTGTATATGATGCAACCAGAAGGTTTTGTCGACCCTAAGGGTGCTAACAAAGTGTGCAAGCTCCAGCGCTCCATCTATGGGCTGGTGCAAGCATCTCGGAGTTGGAACATTCGCTTTAATGAGGTGATTAAAGCGTTTGGGTTCATACAGGTTTACAGAGAAGCCTGTCTGTACAAGAAAGTGAGTGGGAGCTCTGTAGCTTTCCTCGTACTATATGTGGATGACACATTATTGATGGGGAATGATATAGAGATGTTGGAGAGCATAAAGGCCTATTTGAACAAGAGTTTTTCAATGAAGGACCTTGGAGAAGCTGCATACATATTAGGCATCAAGATCTATAGAGATAGATCGAGACGCCTCATAGGTCTTTCGCAAAGTACATACCTTGACAAGATATTGAAGAAGTTCAATATGGAAAACTCAAAGAAAGGGTTCTTGCCAGTTTTGCAAGGTATGAGATTGAGTAAGACTCAATCGCCGACCACGGCAATAGATAGAGAGAAGATGAGTTCTGTCCCCTACGCTTCAGCCGTGGGCTCTCTAATGTATGCCATGCTGTGAACCAGACCTGATATAAACCTTGCGATAAGCTTGGTAGGGAGGTACCAAAGTAATCCCGGTGCGGAGCACTGGACAGCGGTCAAGAATATCCTTAAGTACCTGAAAAGGACTAAGGAAATGTTTCTCGTTTATGGAGGTGACGAAGAGCTCATCGTAAAGGGTTACGTCGACGCTAGCTTCGACACAGATCCGGATGACTCTAAGTCACAAACCGGATACGTATATGTGTTGAATGGTGGGGCAGTGAGCTGGTGCAGCAGCAAGCAAGAAGTCGTGGCAGCATCTACATGTGAAGCGGAGTACATAGCTGCTTCAGAAGCGGCTCATGAAGGAATTTGGATGAAGGAGCTCATCACCGACCTTGGAGTGGTTCCAAGCGCGTCGGGTCCTATGACACTCTTCTGTGATAACACTGGAGCCATTGCCATAGCCAAGGAGCCCAGGTTTCACCGGAAGACGAAGCACATCAAGCGCCGCTACAACTCCATCCAGGACCATGTCCAAAGTGGAGAGATAGATATTTGTAAAGTACACACGGATCTGAATATTGCAGACCCGTTGACTAAACCTCTTCCACGAGCAAAACATGATCAGCACCATAATGCTATGGGCGTTCGATACATCACAATGTAACTAGATTATTGACTCTAGTGCAAGTGGGAGACTGTTGGAAATATGCCCTAGAGGCAATAATAAAATGGTTATTATCATATTTCCTTGTTCATGATAATCGTCTATCGTTCATGCTATGATTGTATTAACAGGAAACAGTAATACATGTGTGAATGAATAGATCACAATGTGTCCCTGGCAAGCCTCTAGTTGGCTAGCTCGTTAGTCAATAGATGGTCATGGTTTCCTGACCATGGACATTGGATGTCATTGATAACGGGATCACATCATTGGGAGAATGATGTGGTGGACAAGATCCAATCCTAAGCCTAGCACTAGATCGTATTGTTCGTATGCTAATGCTTTTCTAATGTCAAGTATCTTTTCCTTCGACCGTGAGATTGTGCAACTCCCGGATACCATAGGAGTGCTTTGGGTGTATCAAACGTCACAACGTAACTGGGTGACTATAAAGGTGCACTACGGGTACCTCCGAAAGTGTCTGTTGGGTTGGCACGAATCGAGATCGGGATTTGTCACTCCGTGTGACGGAGAGGTATCTCTGGGCCCACTCGGTAGAACATCATCATGAGCTCAATGTGACTAAGGAGTTAGTCACACGATGATGTGCTACGGAACGAGTAAAGAGACTTACCGGTAACGAGATTGAACAAGGTATAGGCATACCGACGATCGAATCTCGGGCAAGTTCTATACCGACAGACAAAGGGAATCGTATACGGGATTGATTGAATCCTTGACATCGTGGTTCATCCGATGAGATCATCGTGGAGCTAGTGGGAGCCACCATGGGTATCCAGACCCCGCTGATGGTTATTGGCCAGAGAGGTGTCTCGGTCATGTCTGCCTGTCTCCCGAACCCATAGGGTCTACACACTTAAGGTTCGATGACGCTAGGGTTATAGGGAATTGTTATACGAGATTACCGAAAGTTGCTCGGAGTCCCGGATGAGATCCCGGACGTCACGAGGAGCTCCGGAATGGTCCGAAGGTAAAGATTGATATATAGGACGGATGGTTTTGGACACCGGAAGTGTTTCGGGCATCACCGGTAACGTACCGGGACCACCGGGACCACCGGAGGTGGTCCCGGGGGACCACCGAAGGGGGGCTGCGACCCCAAGAGGTAAGATGGGCTAAGTGGGGGTGGGAACCAGCCCCTAGTTGGGCTGGTGCGCCTCCCCACTCAGCCCATGGCGCAGGGGAAAGGAAAAGAGGGGGGGAACCCTAACTCAGGTGGGCCTTAGGCCCACCAGAGGGGTGCGCCACCCCTCCTCCCTCATCTGGCCGCCACAAACCCCATCTGGGAGGGCTGCCGCACCCCCTAGGGTGGGAACCCTAGGGGTGGCACCCCCTCTCCCCTTCCCCTATATATAGTGGGCACTTTTGGCCTTTGGAGGACACAGTTTTCCCTCTCCCTCGGCGCAGCCCCGCACTTCTCCCTCCTCCTGTCTGCCGGCGCTTGGCGAAGCCCTGCCGGGAGACCTCGTCTCTCCACCAACACCACGCCGTCGTGTTGCTGGTCTTCTTCCCCAACCTCTCCCTCCTCCTTGCTGGATCAAGGTGCGGGAGACGTCACCGGGCTGCACGTGTGTTGAACGCGGAGGTGCCGTTGTTCGGCACTAGATCGGAATCGCCGCGAGTACGACTCCATCAACCGCGTTCTAACAAACGCTTCCGCTTAGCGATCTTCAAAGGTATGAAGATGCTCTTACCCCTATCTCGTTACTGGTCTCTCCATAGGAAGATCTGAGCATGCGTAGGAAAATTTTGAATTTATTCTACGTTACCCAACACTATCTCCATCATCTTGCTCATGGAGATGTCGCCCGTTCGGCCGAACTTTAGGTACAGCTCTCTGTACCGTACGCCTGCCTTGAAGGCACAGACTGCTTGATGCTCGATGACGTTCTCCACCGTGTGGTAGAGAGTTGTCCAGCGCTGGATGAAGTCACGCAGGGGCTCATTCTGCTTCTGGACACAGTGCTGGAGCTCCACAAGGCCAGCAGGGCGCTTGCACATCCCTTCGAAGGTCTTGATGAACACTCGGGCCAGATCTGCCCAACTGTAGATGCTTGAGGGGGCCAACTGGTTCAGCCACGCTCGCGCCGAGTCGTCGAGCATCAGAATGAGGTGCTTCATGGCGACATGGTCGTCCCCTCCTCCGATCTGGACTGCCACTCGATAGTCATCCAGCCATGTTTCCGGTTTGGATTCCCCTGTAAACTTACTGATTCCCGCCGCCAATCGGAAGTTGGGTGGGATGTCAGCCGAGCGGATGGCTCGACTAAAACACTCGGGACCAGACACGATGGCCCTGCTTCCACTCGGACGGTCCATATCGCGACCATCGCGGTGGGCTCGACCTCTGTCGACTCTTCGCTGGGCGATACGTCCTCTTGCGTCGGGTCTTGGGTCGTAAGTGTCGCCGACTGAACGCCGATCATCATGATGTCGGGACCCATAGGGCCCACCCCGCGGAGGGGTGCGTGAGCGGCGGCGATCTTCATGGATCACGGAACGGCTGCCTCCCCTGTGGCGCTGATGGGATCCAGGGCTATGAACCGACCGATGCGTGTTCGCGTGGACGGAGCTGTTATAGATCCGGTTGTGCGACTGGGAGACTGCCGAATTCTGCTGCTGCGCCGTGTGCAACACGGCTCGGATCTGCTCGATCCCTTTGCCAGCTTCTGAATCAGTCGGCTGGAGGGAATCGGCTATTTTGGTAGCTGCAGCCAAGTTGAGGAGAGGTGTACGGAACAGCTCCACGTTGCTCCGCCGAGTGTGCCGACTAACAGAACGGCGAGGTGGACGACGTGCGCTGGACGTTTTGCCGATCTCGCGCTCGTTCCGGCCAGCCTGAGGGGGATCTTCATGGGATTTGGCCATGTGTACTTCTGCTGCGGCCCGTGACCCGCTTACTCGGAAGGAAACTCAGTCGGAACCGAGTCCGAGTGCTGGGCCGACGGGGCAACCACAACGGACTCAAGAACTGCCACTTGCGAAGATGCGATCTGGCGCGCCTGGGCGTGTTGCACCCAACGCTGGAGCCGCGGACGGCGAGACCGCTTGCTGCGGCGCGTGGTAGCGGTGCAGGTCGACACCGGAGTCGACTGTTGAAGAAGAAGGACGCCGCGAACGCCGACACGGAAGTGCGTAGCCCCGCGACGGGGAAGCGCCTCGACGTCAAGGGGCGCATTCCGAAGCCACGCCGAATCGTCGACGAAGAAGGAGAGAGCGCCGAAGAGGATCTGGTGACCCATGCTTGAATCTCCTCCGGACGACATGACGAAAGGAAGTAATCGCAAACTCGCCGGAAGTCGCTTAGACGCCTGCCCCACGGTGGGCGCCAATTGTCGTGGGTATAAGCCTGACAGTAGATGTGTAGGGTATGAATGAGATGGGCAGAGTCCTAGCTACGGCGAGGTTGTATGAGTTCAGGCCCCTCTGCGGTGGAGGTAACAGCCCTACGTCTCAGTGCTCTCGGAGCTTGTTGTCGAGTGTAATATGGAATACAATGATTTGCTAACCCTTCTACCAGTGGGGGAGGGCGGCTTATATAGAGTGCGCTGCCCTCCACAACGGTTCCGGTATAAGGGCGGAGTAGTGGGGATTGAATGCATACGTTACAAGTAACGTATGCTCTAAATGCTAATAAATGCACCCGGAAACGTACGACCGTTTCCCTCCAGGGAGGTTACGATGTACCGAGTGTATCCAGTCGGTTAGCTTGGTATTCTCCGAATGCTAGTATCCGACTGGATGATATAGGACCTGTTGCCGACTGGATAATGGGGATTCCTTAATTCAGTCGGGGTAGACTTAGGGTTTTGTCCTTTGTGTGGGGTAGTCCTTGGGTAGGACCTGCATGGCTGGCCTATGACCCTACCCTAGGACTATGACCCCATCAACGGCTACTACAGTCAAACAGTTATCCTGCACGCGCATCCTCCCTCTCCTTCTTCTCCGACGACGAAGCACGACAACGCCGGCGAGCTCCGATTCAGAAAAGCGGGCAATTTAAAAACATTTAAAAGAAAACAGACCGAATTTGAACAAACATAGATCCATTACAGAAAATATCAAAAGTTCATTACAAGGGCCACCTAACCCTCCCCGATTACACGGGCTAGCTCCTAACCATCTTCCAAAGTGGGCGCTCACCAGAGCCCCAGCGGTGCGGCCCCGACGTTGCGGCGGCGCTGGTCAGTTGAAGTCAGAGTCGGAGGCGCCCCACACCCTGTCGGCGCGGGATGCCTCGATAGCTTGGCGGAGGCGGATCTCGTCGAGCTCCTTTTCCCTCTGCCCGCGCGCGGCGACGTGCTGGGCCTCTTCCTTGTTGCGCTTGATCACCTCGGCCATGACGTCCTCGAGCACGCCGTCGTTGACGTAGTCCTCCGACAGAAAGCCCGGCGGCACCAGCGCGGGTGCAATGGCGGAGGAGCCCGCGGCAGAGGAGCACGCCGCTTCTACCATCTGGTAGGGGCGGTCATACTCCTCCACCTCGCGCCGGGCGAAGGCACACGATGGCGCGAGCCCCCAGTTGGTATACCTTCGGGCGCCGCGCTTCCGAGCAGCGTCGGAAGCAACCCACGCCACCCGTTCGCGCTCAGACTCTGGGGTTTCATGCGCTGGCCGCTTCGGCCTCCGGTTTCCGCCGTCAGAATGGCCGCCGCGCGAGCTGGAAGATCCTGGACTCCACATTCATGCGGCGGCGAGGCTGGAATGCGTGGGCTAGTTTTGGTGGGGTTCGCCGGCGGTGAGGTGCGAGAGGAGCTAGAGCGGCGCAGATCTGTAAATAGCTAGGGTACGACACCTCATCGTATAAATAGCTTCGATGGGACACTGATGTGACGCCCGCTGACTTCCCTGGCCCACGAGTCAGTTTGATCGCTCGGTCAGATTGATCGGTCAGCCCGAGCGCCCTGCTCTATTTTCAACGGGGTTGCCGTGTTTTCAGTTTTCAGTTTAAATACATACACGTTTTCGATGTAAATAAATACACATGTATATTTGTTCCAGGTGTAAACGAAGAGCAATTTACAGGTGTAAACGAAAACGAAAACGGCGAACAGAGGGGTCTGTTTAAATGTTTGTCAAACTTTGGTTTGACCAAGTTTGAAATGAGCATAAAAATAATAAAATATTGGAAAACCAGTGCACATATTCTTACTTTGTCATATACTAAACTCAAAATTGATTTGGCTGTTTTAGAGACGATGGACAAAAAAACTTGTTTTAGAAATGGGGGTATTTACCCCCTTTGGAGCTAATTTGTTACTCATGTGTGAAGACAAATGGTTTTGGGTGTTGAACTTTAAACTTTGAAAAACATCACAAAAGCTTCATTTTGGAGTGACTAAGAAGGATCGAGGCTTGGTTTGTCATTTTCATGTTTGCAACTTGTTTAAATGTTTGTCACACTTAGGTTTGACCAAGTTTGAAATAAGCATAAAAAAATATTGGAAAACTGGTACACATGTTCTTACTTTGTCATATACTAACAACTCAAATTGATTGGCACTAGTTTTCTATTTTTTTTAATTTTTTTTGAATTATTTATGCTCAACCCTAACATTTGAAAACCGTACAACCTCGTTCGTGATAGCCAAGTTTGTGAAAGTTTTTTCATGAAAAACTCCATAGTCCAGATTTCTTATTTTTCCTATGGAGTTAGTCACATATAATGATGATTGCCAGAAGTTTCCTATTTTTTGATTTTTTTTGAATTACTTATGCTCAACCCTAACGTTTGAAAACCGTACAACCTCGTTCGTGATAGCCAAGTTTGTAAAGGTTTTTCATGAAAAACTCCATAGTCCAGATTTCTTATTTTTCCTATGGAGTTAGTCACATATAATGATGATTTCCACACGTTTCCTATTTTTTTTGATTTTTTAATTACTTATGCTCAACCCTACCGTTTGAAAACCCCATCAAAACCCCACACCTGTCCGGACCATTGGATCGCCGTGAATGAACAATCTGGATCAGGCAGTAGGGCTACGTCAGCGATCCGCGGGCTGTGCTTTCATTGGTCAAAGTTGTGAAGCAACTATGTTTTATGTTCTGGATTGTGAAGCAACTATGTTTTATGTTGCTCCATAAATTCTGAAATTTTACCAGGACATTCTCCTATCCATATCATTGCCTCATGCCAAAATTCAACTCAATTTAGCTAGGAAATATTTCTTGGCAAATTTCCAAAGTTTCTAATCCAAAGGAAGCTTTGTGAAGCAAGTGCTAGCTACGAGTGTTCAAATGCGTTGAAACTTTGCCATCATCTCAAAATGCTCAAATAATGTCTCTTCTACAAATTTGAGCATCACTCCTTCAACCATGTGACCATAGCATCAAATCTTTTTCTCTGGTCATTATTTTGGATTGTGAAGCAACTATGTTTTATGTTGCTCCATAAATTGACAAATTTTGCCAGGACATTCTCCTATCCATATCACTGCCTCATGCCAAAATTCAACTCAATTTAGCTAGTAAATATTTCTTGGAAAATTTCCGAAGTTTCTGATCCAAAGGAAGCTTTGTGAAGCAAGTGCTAGCTACGAGTGTTCAAATGCGTTGAAACTTTGCCATCATCTCAAAATGCTCAAATAATGCATCTTCTACAAATTTGAGCATCACTCCTTCAACCATGTGACCATAGCATCAAATCTTTTTCTCTGGTCATTATTTTGGATTGTGAAGTAACTATGTTTTATGTTGCTCCATAAATTCTGAAATTTTACCAGGACATTCTCCTATCCATATCATTGCCTCATGCCAAAATTCAACTCAATTTAGCTAGTAAATATTTCTTGGAAAATTTCCGAAGTTTCTAATCCAAAGGAAGCTTTGTGAAGCAAGTGCTAGCTAGGAGTGTTCAAATGCGTTGAAACTTTGCCATCATCTCAAAATGCTCAAATAATGCATCTTCTACAAATTTGAGCATCACTCCTTCAACCATGTGACCATAGCATCAAATCTTTTTCTCTGGTCATTATTTTGGATTGTGAAGCAACTATGTTTTATGTTGCTCCATAAATTGACAAATTTTACCAGGACATTCTCCTATCCATATCATTGCCTCATGCCAAAATTCAACTCAATTTAGCTAGTAAATATTTCTTGGAAAATTTCCGAAGTTTCTGATCCAAAGGAAGCTTTGTGAAGCAAGTGCTAGCTAGGAGTGTTCAAATGCGTTGAAACTTTGCCATCATCTCAAAATGCTCAAATAATGCCTCTTCGACAAATTTGAGCATCACTCCTTCAACCATGTGACCATAGCATCAAATCTTTTTCTCTGGTCATTATTTTGGATTGTGAAGTAACTATGTTTTATGTTGCTCCATAAATTGACAAATTTTACCAGGACATTCTCCTACCTATAAAACCTCTCTAAACAAATGTTGAGCTCATTTTATTTAGCCAATTATTCCCAGTAACTCTTCTAAGATTCTGTCCAGCAGGATGCTGTGTGAAGGAAGTGCTCGCGGGTATAAATATATGTTGTGTAGCTCGTTGGCGAGTGTGTGTGTTGAGTCTGAGCTCAAGGAAGGGCGTTCGAGCGCCGGAAAAACCACCTCGCCGTGTCCCTGTTCTTCTTCCTTCTCCGATCTGACAAGGTGTTTGTGCACCGGGGAACCCTGGGCGTTGTCGCTCTCGCGTTTGCTGGTTGTCTCCGATGATCGCCGGAGCATGGCGGTTCCATTTTTGTCCTGACATTTCGCATCAGAGCTAGGTTGAGAGTGGGAGGTCGCCGACCATGGCGCTCGTGACGTACTCTGGTGGATCGGGGACTGCGATGGCGACGTCGGTCCCCTTGCTCACGGGTGCCCCTTGCTCACAGGGGGGAACTTCACCACCTGGGCCATCAAGGTGGAGGCCGACCTGGATGCCGGTCTCTGGGAGGCGGTGGTGCCGCTGGAGGACGCGGTGTTGACGGTGATCGCCAAGAAGGATAAGCCGCCGGTCTCAAGTTTGCAGATGTGAGTGGTGACTTCTGTGTATTCCTCGAGCTCGAACTCGAGAACAGAGGAAAACAGAGGGTGCTCTCACCATAGTCGCCGACATCGCCGAGAACAAAAGCGCCGCCGCTGCTGTCACCCAGAACAAAAGATCCTCCGCCGCCGCTGGCTCACCACCGGGAACGAAGAGGAGGGAGCAACACAGGTTCAGACAGGGATACTCATTCTGACAGGCATGAGGATACGTTTGACCTGATGCACTAACAAGTGGGGCCCGTGCTTACGTGGATAAGTTGTGGGTCCAGCTCCATATAGCTAATGAGGGCATCAGTTCAGATTAAGGGCCATGTCGTGTGTGGGATGTTTCCTCGATCAGAAACGTCGCACTGAGGCAATTCAGACGAACGATGTCGCAGTCCTTTCAATTCACCTCAAAAATATCGCACAGGAGCCATTGACCCGCATATTGCATAACAAGGTCCACAAAACACAAATTAGCATAGTTTTTGCAAACTTAGTGCTAGAAATAGGCACGACTTATCGATAGATTCCTGATAAATCACTTGTTAGAGCGGTAAATTGACCCAAATGATAAAACGGTGAAGACATGGCATAATCTTATCGATCACCCCCCGATTAGCGATAAATTGGACAATAAATCATTGAATCAGATGATTTTTTGAACAGTGCTAGCTGTAGATACATTGAAAAATATGATTTAGTTATATGAAAAATAAATTTGGGCCCATTTGCATCTCCGAGGCTCTGAATACCTAGTTACGGCTCTGATCTCGTGAGAGTGTTTTTTCAAAGCCTGTCTTGGTGGTTTGCTGTTAAAGCCATTCACTCCTAAACAAGTTAGAGCATGGTTAATAGTATAGCCAACTGCTGGCTATAAGCCATCTTATAGCCCACCTTATAGCTAGTTTGTACAATAGTTAGCTACAAAAGAGTACTACTTTTATCATATATGGCCCACCTTTCATTTCACAAAGCACCTAGGAGCACGTGCTAGAGCTGGCTCTTCACGAAGAGCCCGCTTCCCTTCTCTCTCCTCTTCTCTCTCATCCAACTCAGCAAACATATAGTATTTTAATCCTTACAGCCTGCTGACTGTACCTTATTTTACTTGCTCTTAAGGTGTGCTAGAGTTAAAACCTGTAAGATCTTGAAATCTAGTCATGGTTACGGCACGTGGATAGCTAACTTTCACGCACCCTCTCCATTACTAGTTTTTATGGCACGGTCAATTTCCCCCCTCGTTTCAGAATTCTCAATTCAACTAATCAGCTGATCGACTTAAGTTTGCATGCATTAGGATTATGCATATACGCAATCATTGAGCCATATGCAAAGCATTTAATTGGAGTTGGCCATCGTACATATCCATCATATGTGCATATTGGTATGGAAAATTCTTACCTCCCGCCGGTTGATCCGAGCAATCTATCCACCGCTTCCTCGGCCATTGATCTTGTTTCAACCAACAGCCCAGATCGTATCCGCGCGCCAACGGAGCAGAGACATAGCGAGACCGTTTCCTGAAACTGGAGCATTGTTTCAGGAAACGGTTCTGAAGCTGGGCACGCTCGCGCTCGCTTCAAGGAGGCGGCGGCTACCGGATCTGGGAGGGCAACGACGCGGCCGCTCGCCCCCGACGTCGGCCGCTCCCGCCGCAGTCCCTCCACCACGACGCCGGCCGGCCCTTCCCTACCCCCACCGCCCGCGACGCCAGCCGCTCGCCTCCGACGCTGGCGGCCCAACGCACACTGCTGCCAGCCGCTCCCGCCGGCAGCCCCTTCGCCCCGCCGGCCGCCCCGCCGCCTAGAGCTCGCCGGCCGCCCCGCCCCGCCGCCAAGAGCTCGCCGGCCGCCCCGCCGGCCGCCCCGCCGCCAAGAGCTCGCCGGCCGCCCCGCCGCCAAGAGTTCCCTGCTCGCTAGGTAGTGGTTCTGCAACTTGACCTTTGTTGCAAAAAATTCTTGAAACATGACCTTTGTTGCAAAAAATTCTCCCGCAAAAACGAAGAAAAAAATCCTGCAACAAGCAAATTGTTTCTGAAACTCGACCGTTGTTTCAGGAATTAACAGATCCAAAGTTTATTTCTTGCAACAAAGCGAAAGTTTCCGCAACTCGAGCGTCGTTTCAGAACCATGCGGCGGGGATGCAGGGCGTTAGATCGCCATCCGACGGCTAGCTAGGTGACGGATAATTTTTAGAAATCATCCGGCGGATGCGTAGCGTTCCCCTATTGGTATACAACTCACGTGAACATGTTTTAGAGAGAAAGGCAACAAACCAGATCAAAAGGAGATAATTAATCAAAATTGGTGTCAACGGCCAGTTCTCCATTAAATAGTGACATGAAAAGATTACAGCGTAAAATCCATTGCCAAGTACAATGGATGTCATTTAAGCAAGGAAACACATCCGCTAAGAAAATTTCAAAATTCAGTACCAGCTCATGGAACCTATTAACACTCTGAAACTGGGCCTAAGGCTCGGAGAACAAGAATATTTAATCAAGCAAAATAAATTAAATAAAATGGTAGGTCTATCGATCGCCACATCTCTACAAGTAGACAGCACGCGCGGTAGGTATACGAGAGATCCTCTTGTCATAGTTCAAGGGTGGTTTAACGTGAACGGTTAAAAATATCTATGTCACATAGTTCCTGCCAGTAGGCAGGTTGTTTCTGTTGTAGATGTCAGGGTAAAGTACTATGGTGGTGCAACATAGGGAAGACTTCTTCCTGCAAGAAAAATGAATTTGCGCCATGAGAGGAGGTGGTCACAACATAGTTATAGGATTAACCATTGATATTACCTCGGTCTTTGGCAACACTATAGCGAATTTGACCCACCCAATAATAGGTGGCAACATAGCCAATGTCACGTCTTCTTGTTGCGCTGGAGACAATGCATGTGCCGACCGTGAACGGAGCTTCTCTCACAATAATAGGTGGCAACATAGCCAATAATCAATAGATGGACCTGGTTGCTCATATTTGGCTCCTACATATTTTATGAAGATCTTTATCGGTTGAATCTCTATGTCAAGGATTCGGTTAATCTTATATGCTGTTTCATTTGTCCTTTGGTATGTTACTTGTCCGAGATTCGATCGTCGATATCTCTATACCTAGTTTAATCTCGTTACCGGCAAGTCTCTTTACTCGTTTCATAATACAAGATCCCGTGACTAACTCCTTATCACATTGCTTGCCAGGCTTATTGTGATGTTGCATTATCGAGTGGGCCCTGAGATACCTCTCTGTCAGATGGAGTGACAAATTCTAGTATTGATTCACGCCAACACAACACACGCCTTCGGAGATACCTGTAGAGCAACTTTATAGTCACTCAGTTACGTTGCGATGTTTGATACACACAAGGTATTCCTCCGATGTCCGGGAGTTGCATGATCTAATGGTCATAGGAGCAGATACATTGACATGCAGAAAACGGTAGCAATAAACAGACACGATCGTATGCTACGTTCATAGTTTGGGTCTTGTCCATCACATCATTCTCCTAATGATGTGATCCCGTTATCAAGTGTCTACAGTTTTCTACGTCCAGGAAACCTTGACTATCTTTGATCAACGAGCTAGTCACCTAGAGCCTCACCAAGGACAGTGTGTTGTCTATATATCCACGCATGTGTTTGAGTTCCAAATCAATACAATTATATCATGGATAATAAACGATTATCATGAACAAGGATATATAATAATAACCAATTTATTATTGCCTCTAGGGCATATTTCCAACACAAAGTTCATCACAGAAATCAATATAAATAAAATAGTTCAACAAAGCGAGCTCATAATTCAAACACAAATTAAAACAAATCGAACTAGGCGTTGCCCTTGAGCCTCCATAAGTGTTTCACCAGATCGTCCTACAGTTCTTGATGCACCTGTGGGTCTCGGATCTCCTGGCGCATATTGAGGAAGGAAACTCATGTTGCCGACACCTAGTGATCAACAACTGTAAGATGACCCTGCCCGAAATATAATTCATTGTCAAACATTGGCTCTTCCTGCTCGCTCTCAATGATCATGTTGTGCAAGATGCAAAGGAATTCATCACCTCCCACGTCTGAGATTTCGACCAGGTTGGAGCGGGGTACCGAACAACAGCAAATTGAGATTGGAGCACACCAAATGCTCGCTCAACATCCTTCCTGCAGGCCTTCTGACATTTAGCAAAGTGTGACTTCTTGCCTCGTGGCACAGGGTTTGAGATAATCTTCATAAATCTGGACCATTTCAGATAGATACCATTTGTTGGATAGTATCCCTTGTTGTAGTGCTACCCATTGACCTCGAAGTTCACCAGAGGAGCATGACCTTCAACAAACTTTGCAAAGACATTCGAGCACTACAATACATTAATGGCATTTCGAGTTTCTTGCATACCAAAGAAGGAGCGCAAAATCCATAGGTCCTTTGTAGAAACTGTCTTAAGTACCACACTACAACCTCTTTTGGCGCCTTTGTACAACCCCTGCTAAGTAAATGTACAGTTTTTTTCATGCGCAATGCATGCAATCGATGCTTCCAAGCACCCGAGGAAATCGCCTTGCTGCATTCCGTGCTATGTAAAAATGATAACCCCACTTGTTCTTAAACGATGAGTATGACCTATAATCAAGTATTATTACTTGACTCATGAGTCAATATACTTATATATAGACGGTAAAATGGCAGCCGCTGCCTTTTCCCACCTTATTTTTTTTCTAGAGCCAACATAGAACAATTCAACACCTCCGCTAAAATTTGGAATATTTTCAAAGTATGTTTTCCATTTTTAATACATTAATTAACTTTCTAGGTATTTAACATGCATGTTCAAATTTGAAATACACACGCATACAACGATTGAAAGGATCGATATGGTTGACTAGAGGGGGGGGGGGTGAATAGACAACGACCACTTTTTAATTAATCTTAGCAAGTTAAGGTAAACAACATATAGGTTCTCAAATATTACGAAAATGAGGTGAACCCTAAAGGAGCTAACAACGAGAGCTATTAAGACAAGTAAGATAAAGTCAACAATATAAGCATACACAAAGTAAAGGTTAGAGATAACCACAAGTGGAACCGATGGAGACGAGGATGTGTTACCGAAGTTCCTTCCCTTTGACAGGAAGTACGTCTCCGTTGGAGCGGTGTGGAGGCACAATGCTCCCCAATAAGCCACTAAGGCCACCGTATTCTCCTCACGCCCTCGCACGATTCAAGGTACCGGGATTCCACTATAGGTGCCCTTGAAGGCGGCGACTGAACCTTTACAAACAAGGTTGGGGCAAACTCCACACAAAGCTTGGAGGCTCCCAACTAGACCACGAAGCTTCACCACAATGGAATATGGATTCGAGGTGACCTCAACCGTCTAGGATGCTCAAACACCCAAGAGTAACAAGATCCGCAAGGGATTGGTGGGGGAATCAACTTTTCTCTTGGTGGAAGTGTGGATCTAGGCCTTCTCAACCAATCCCTAAAGAATCAACAAGTTTGATTGGCTAGGGAGAGAGATCGGGCACTTTTGAGCTTAGGGAGCAACAATGGAGCTTGGGGAGGTAAGAGATAAGGTTCCACAACTAGAAGAACCCTTTATATAGTGGGGGGGAAAATCCAACCGTTTTCCCACTCTCTGCCCGAGCTCCAGCGGTACTACCGCTGGCACTCCAGCGGTACTACCGCTGGTTGCAGCGGTACTACCGCTGGCATTCCAGCGGTACTACCTCTGGTCCCCGGGTAGTGCAAAAGCACTACCACCGCCAAGAAAGTCTTCGCAAAAAGGTCCGTCCATGAACAACCGTTAGGCAGGCGGTACTAAGCTCCTGGAGCGGTACTACCGCTGACCAACGGCGGTACTACCGCTAGCATTCCAGCGGTACTAACGCTGGGGCCAGCGGTACTACCGCTGGGGACCATTTTGCAAGGAGGAAAGAAACACAGTGGCGGGGGGCCGCTCCAAAGATGTAGGTAAGGGAAAATATGTGAAGTGTGCGCGTGCAACAATAGATTCCACCCAAACCTTTCCACTACGGTTCCCCTCTTAATAGTACGACTTTCCTATGACTCAAATAAAGAGAATCGTAGAGAGCGCCGTGCTTCCGTTCCATGAATGAGGAGGCGAGTCGTGTTGTGCCGTTGACGTGTGTTATCTGAAACCTTAACACACACGGTTAGTCCTTTACGGTACTGTCATCAATTGCCAAAATTACTTAGGCATAAACTATGCCCCAACAATCTCCCCCTTTTTGGTGGATTGATGACAATACCGGATTTGCACAGAGAATAATATGAGAACAAAAAGATAGAGATATATGACAATACGGGGCATATGACTCACAGCATATGATGGAAATAAATCTCACATAAGTTCATGTCTCACCAATGATAGCAAACTAGAAGCAAACCAAGTTCGAAGCAAACCACGAAAGAAAGCAAAGCAAAGCAAAGTTCAACTCTGAAAACAAGTAAATCCAGCTCCTAGACTCTCTCCCCCTTTGGCACAAGACACCAAAAAGGGCACACCTAACGCCACAAGTAGTTACTCCTCATCCTCAGCATCGCCAGACTCGTCGGTACCCTCCTGATCGTCCTGCTCCTCCTATTCCTCCTCAGCGCTAGACCACTGGTAACCTTGAGCCTGCATCCAAGTAGCCTCTGGAGTGATGTCGTCCTCTGATCCGCTGGAGATGTCAACATCAAGAGTCCTTAGGACACGCTTGTGCCTCTGTCGGTTCTCCTTCTGAGCCACGTGCACCTGGTACTGGCCCTTGGCCTGCATACAGAATAGGGTCTTCATCTTATCCTGCAGTTTGATGGCCCAAGATGGCATGGCAGAAGAGCGGGACTGAGAGGCAGTTCCTCTGTCAGCTGCAGTCTCTGTGTCAGTATCCATGGGCTGAGAGGAAGTTGATGGGTTGGCCCATTTATCCTTGACGCGAAGCTTGACAGGGTCGTGCACAATGTAGTCAGACTGAATGTAGAGCTCCTCCTGCGGATAAGTATCTTGCCACTTCTGACGAATATAGGCGAACAGATAGGGCCCATAGATGGGAACCTTACGCATTATGATGCAGTTCCAGAGCTCCGTGAACATCACATCAGAAATATCAAGAGGGGCAGACTCCTTAGTCATAGCCTCCTCACAGAGCAGCAGCATCTCAGCCAAGGAGCCATGAACCTCGTCGAAGTTACCAATGCGAGGGAAGAGTGTGTTGCGGAAGATCCGATGCATGATGTCCAAATGCTTGGGAAGCACACCCTTCCTCACATAGAGTTGCTGCAGTCTGTCCTTGGCTGGGGGCCTATCAATGGGGGCTGCAACATGAGGACGCGACCCAAGTGGAGTGTCAGCTCCCTGGCACTCAACCTTGAGGAATGCCATGAATTCACGCCAGGTACCTGTCATCTTCTGAGTCCCAGTCATCCATAACATAGAGCACTCTTCATCGGGAGAGAAGTGGACCGTGACATAGAACTGGGCAACAACAGTGGGGTAAAAATCCGTCTTGAAAGTGATTATGTCCTTAATGCCCAGTTTGTCAATCAGAGAGAGGGCATCACCAAAATAGTCTAGGTTCCGCTGAAGATGAGCAAGGTCAATCCACTGAACGGGGACATAGTTCTTCTTGAAATGCATGACAATATCATGGTAGATCCGGCAGTGATCCTTTGCCCAAACATGGTCAACATTCTTGATCACAGCTCTCTCTTGGAGATAATGGTTCTGAGTGCGGAACCACAGAAAGTCCTTGGGGGGCATTGTGCGGACATTGATCCCCTTGTCCTTGGTCGCGGTCTTCTTGAAGGACTGCTTTTTGGGTTGTAGACCTAAAGTGGCAGAACCCTCTGGAGCCTCTGGGTTGCGATACTGCTTTGACTGCGTGTCCCGTGGGGGGTTCGAACGGCGAGAACTACCTGTGACACAAAACACACAGCAAAAAGAAGCGACAAAAAGAGTCAAGGCAATGAACTAGAAAAGGCAGAAAAATAAACACTCATTGCCAAGCACATGAAAAGAATGCACAGTGAAACCTCCTGGCGGTAGTACCGCTACCCCTGGCGGTAGTACCGCTGGGGTCCTAGCGGTAGTACCGCTACCCCTGGCGGTAGTACCGCCGGGGGTCCTAGCGGTAGTACCGCTGGGGTTTGACTTTCAGATCTGACAGATAAAATAGACATCATGGATAGGGCTACACGATTTTGACGAGGGGCATGGGCTGTATATGAACACTAAGAATTCCACCATAGCCCTACACACATGAGACTCACAAGTACGACCGAAATAAGTGCATGCCTAGGCAAGTGAGAGCAACTTTTAGATCTAATCCAAATAGTTCAAGTACTTGATCTAAAACATGTAAATCCTAGGGCATGGCAAAAATAAACCGCAAAGATTCATAGGACCTATACTCCCTCAAATATCTCCTTCATGCCATCCAAGAACAGGACACAAGATCAAAGACATGAATCCAAACCACCAATGCTCCTAACCCTAGAACAAGAACATCAACCAATAGAAGAAGGGGAGGAGCGTTACCGGGATTCATGGACCTTGGAGGAGGAAGGGGACGTGGAGCAACCCTTCCAATCCAACGGAGAGAAGGAGCTCCACAAATAGAGATCGAAACAGGGGGATTTCGGGCTAGGGAGGGAGGAGCCGCGAGGAAGAAGAAAGGGCTTGAGAAAAACGGGCTCCCCCTCCTTTATATAGCCCAAGGGGTACGGGCCAGCGGTAGTACCGCAGTGGACCTGGCGGTAGTACCGCTGGATGCAGCGGTAGTACCGCTGGGGTCCTGGCGGTAGTACCGCTCCCCCTTGAGACAGACCTAAAAATTTCCTAGCAGGTCGTGTTAGATGGGAATCCTGACGGTAGTACCGCTACCCCTAGCGGTAGTACCGCTGGGGTCCTGGCGGTAGTACCGCTACCCCTGGCGGTAGTACCGCTGCAAATGACACAACGCGGCCTAGGATAAGAGAAGAACTTGGGCAAATGACAAGTAAGTAAAAGAAATAGCACCCAAAAAAATATGTACTGACTTCCTTTTCTTCTATACGAAGGAAAGGTGGGGAGGGGCGGTGGCCGAGGCCACCTATGTTTGAGACAATGGTATGACACCGCGAAGAATTATCCTTGGGTTCATGACCAATGCTCGTCTTTGAAGCACAAGTGCCATTTGACAATGGCTAAAGTGAAAGACTAGATTGATTTATGCATAATGGGGGGAGGGAAAGTTCATTGAGAGAACAACACTCCCCCTATGTACATGCCTACATCTAGACCAAGATGGAATGCAAAGTGAGGTGCAACATGCCTAGTTTCAATCCACATTACTTGAATCAATGATATTTAGCTCATGCCTTAACTCCCGGAACCTTGCTTCATCTAGAGGTTTAGTGAAAATATCTGCAAGTTGCTCTTCAGTGTGGATGAAGTGAACCTCAATATCACCTAGTTTGATATGTTCACGAATGAAATGATGGTGAATATCAATATGTTTGGTTTTGCTATGTTGCACTGGGTTGAGGGAAATCTTGATAGCACTTTGATTGTCACATAGAAGAGGCACTTTGTCACAAGTGACACCATAATCCTTTAAAGTTTGCCTCATCCATAGCAATTGTGCACAACAACTTGCAGCTGCCACATACTCAGCTTCGATGGACGATAAGGAGACGCAGTTCTGCTTCTTTGACGACCAACTTACCAATGAGCGACCAAGGAATTGGCATCCTCCAGACGTTGACTTCCTCTCCACACAATCTCCTGCCCAATCTGAGTCAGAATAGCCAACTAGATTGAAGTTTGCTCCTTTGGGATACCAAAGGCCAAAGTTTGGGGTATGAGCCAAATATCGAAAGATTCGCTTAACAGCCATGTAATGACTTTCTTTTGGTGCGGATTGAAACCGTGCACATATCCCTACACTTAACATAATATCCGGTCGGGATGCACAAAGGTAAAGGAGGGATCCAATCATGGAGCGATATACCTTTTGATCCACTGCTTTACCATTGGGATCACTGTCAAGCTTGCATCTTGTTGGCATGGGGAACTTGACCGGTTTGACATCTTCGAGCTCGAACTGTTTGAGCATGTCTTGAGTGTACTTGGCTTGTTTGATGAATTGCCCTTCTAGACCTTGTTTAATCTCGAACCCGAGGAAGAACTTCAACTCTCCCATCATGGACATCTCAAACTTCTCAGTCATTAGTGCAGCAAATTCTTCATTGAAGGAAATGTTAGGAGAGCCAAAGATAATATCATCAACATATAGTTGGCATATGAACAAATCCCCTTTAACCCTCTTAGTAAAAAGACTGGGATCTATCTTCCCAATTTCAAACCCACGATCTTGTAACAACTCAGTAAGATACTCATACCACGCGCGTGGGGCTTGTTTAAGGCCATAGAGTGCCTTATTAAGTTTGTACACATGATTGGGGAGCTTGGGATGTTCGAATACCGGAGGTTGTTTGACATAGACCAACTCATTTAAAGGACCATTAAGAAAGGCACTTTTAACATCCATTTGTTGTAATTTGAAGTTATGATGAGAAGCAAATGCAAGCAACATGCGAATAGATTCTAGACGAGCAACAGGGGCAAAGGTTTCACCGTAGTCGATACCCTCGACTTGGGAGTAGCCTTGAGCCACCAATCTTGCCTTGTTTCGAATCACAATCCCATTGGCATCTTGCTTGTTCTTGAATATCCATTTGGTCCCGATGACATTATGTTCCTCCGTTGGCCTTTGCACTAAATCCCAGACTTGGTTGCTCTCGAAGTTGTTAAGTTCTTCGTGCATGGCCATAAGCCAATCCTCATCATCGAGCGCTTCCTGTACCTGTTGAGGTTCACAGTACGAAACAAACGTGTGATGCTCACAATAATTCCAAATCTGTTGACGGGTGGATACTCACCTTTTTAAACTGCCAAGTACATTCTTCATAAGATGTGACTTGACTCTCAGCTTGTTCGCAATCTTGGCTGCTCGACGCTCCAAGAGTTCTTCATTAGATAACGGGGGAGCATCGACTTGTTTCCTTTGCTTGCCCTTGCGTCTTGAGCCAGCTGTTGGTGCTCCAGAAGGGAATTGTGAGATAGTCTCCTGATCATCTTGTCCTTCGACTTGAGCAGGTTCACTAGTTTGTTCTTGTATTTGTGGTTGCTCTTGATCTTGATCTTGTGCTTCTACTTGGTCTAGATCTCGGGGTTGCACTTGATCTTGATCATGAGCCGGTTCGGAGTCTTGGGGTAGTGCTTGAATATCCTGAGACACATCATCATTGTTGGGCAATTTATCTTGACCTTGAGCTTGTTTATTTTGTTGGGAGTCTTCTCTTTGTTCATCGGAAGCGTGTGGGGCTTGTGGAGGTGATGGCTCCACTTGAGTAGAGCATTGTCCTTCTCCTTCGGCCACAAGGGGTTCCTCAATGGGGAGTATTTGACCAATCCCCATTCTTCTTATGGCTTGGGGAGGAATTTCATCACCTACATCACAAAGACCACTTTGCTCCACTTGGGAGCCATTATTTTCATCAAGCTCTACGTTACATGTCTCCTCAATTAGTCCGGTGGACTTGTTGAGGACACGGTAAGCATGAGAGTTTGTAGCATAACCAACAAAGATACCCTCATGTGCTCTAGAATCAAATTTAGCTAACCGTGCAGCTTTCTTGAGAATGAACAACCGAATTATGCCCTAGAGGCAATAATAAATATAGTTATTATTATAATTCCTGTATCAAGATAATCGTTTATTATCCATGCTATAATTCTATTGAATGAAGACTCATTTACATGTGTGGATACATAGACAAAACACTGTCCCTAGCAAGCTTCTAGTTGGCTAGCCAGTTGATCAAAGATAGTCAGTGTCTTCTGATTATGAACAAGGTGTTGTTGCTTGATAACTGGATCACGTCATTAGGAGAATCACGTGATGGACTAGACCCAAACTAATAGACGTAGCATGTTGATCGTGTCATTTTGTTGCTACTGTTTTTCTGCGTGTCAAGTATTTGTTCCTATGACCATGAGATCATATAACTCACTAACACCGGAGGAATACTTTGTGTGTATCAAACGTCGCAACGTAACTGGGTGACTATAAAGATGCTCTACAGGTATCTCCGAAGGTGTTCGTTGAGTTAGTATGGATCAAGACTGGGATTTGTCACTCCGTGTGACGGAGAGGTATCTCGGGGCCCACTCGGTAATACAACATCACACACAAGCCTTGCAAGCAATGTGACTTAGTGTAAGTTGCGGGATCTTGTATTACGGAACGAGTAAAGAGACTTGCCGGTAAACGAGATTGAAATAGGTATGCGGATACTGACGATCGAATCTCGGGCAAGTAACATACCGAAGGATAAAGGGAATGACATACGGGATTATATGAATCCTTGGCACTGAGGTTCAAACGATAAGATCTTCGTAGAATATGTAGGATCCAATATGGGCATCCAGGTCCCGCTATTGGATATTGACCGAGGAGTCTCTCGGGTCATATCTACATAGTTCTCGAACCCGCAGGGTCTGCACACTTAAGGTTCGACGTTGTTTTATGCGTATTTGAGTTATATGGTTGGTTACCGAATGTTGTTCGGAGTCCCGGATGAGATCACAGACGTCACGAGGGTTTCCAGAATGGTCCGGAAACGAAGATTGATATATAGGATGACCTCATTTGATTACCGGAAGGTTTTCGGAGTTACCGGGAATGTACCGGGAATGACGAATGGGTTCCGGGAGTTCACCGGGGGGGGCAACCCACCCCGGGGAAGCCCATAGGCATTGGGGGGTGGCGCACCAGCCCTTAGTGGGCTGGTGGGACAGCCCAAAAGAGCCCTATGCGCCATAGGAAGAAAAATCAAAGAGAAAAGAAAAAAAAGAGGAGGTGGGAAAAGGGGGAAGGACTCCTCCTTCCAAACCTAGTTGGACTCGGTTTGGAAGGGGAGGGCTGCCCCCCTTGGCTCGGCCAAAACCCTTAGGGGTCCTTGGACCCCAAGGCAAGGCTCCCCCTCTTCCCCCTATATATACGGAGGTTTTAGGGCTGATTTGAGACGACTTTTCCACCGCAGCCCGACCACATACCTCCACGGTTTTTCCTCTAGATCGCGTTTCTGCGGAGCTCGGGCGGAGCCCTGCTGAGACAAGATCATCACCAACCTCCGGAGCGCCATCATGCTGCCGGAGAAATCTTCTACCTCTCCATCTCTCTTGCTGGATCAAGAAGGCCGAGATCATCGTCGAGCTGTACGTGTGCTGAACGCGGAGGTGTCGTCCGTTCGGCACTAGATCGTGGGACTGATCGCGGGACGGTTCACGAGGCGGATCGAGGGACGTGAGAAAGTTCGACTACATCAACCGTGTTCACTAACGCTTCTGCTGTACGGTCTACAAGGTACGTAGATCACACATCCCCTCTCGTAGATGGACATCACCATGATAGGTCTTCGTGCGCATAGGAAATTTTTTGTTTCCCATGCGACGTTCCCCAACAGTGGCATCATGAGCTAGGTTCATGCGTAGATGTCTTGTCGAGTAGAACACAAAAGTTTTTGTGGGCGGTGATGTGCGTTTTGCTGCCCTCCTTAGTCTTTTCTTGATTCTGCGGTATTGTTGGATCGAAGCGGCTCGGACCGACATTACTCGTACGCTTACGAGAGACTGGTTTCATCGCTACGAGTAACTTCGTTGCTCAAAGATGACTGGCGGGTGTCAGTTTCTCCAACTTTAGTTGAATCAGATTTGACCGAGGAGGTCCTTGGATGAGGTTAAATAGCAACTCATATATCTCCGTTGTGGTGTTTGCGTAAGTAAGATGCGATCCTACTAGATACCCATGGTCACCACGTAAAACATGCAACAACAAAATTAGAGGACGTCTAACTTGTTTTTGCAGGGTATGCTTGTGATGTGGTATGGCCAACGATGTGATGTGATATATTGGATGTATGAGATGATCATGTTATAATAGATAATATCGACTTGCACGTCGATGGTACGACAACCGGCAGGAGCCATAGGGTTGTCTTTATACTAACGTTTGTGCTTGCAGATGCGTTTACTATTTTGCTAGGATGTAGCTTTAGTAGTAATAGCATGAGTAGCACGACAACCCCGATGGCGACACGTTGATGGAGATCATGGTGTGGCGCCGGTGACAGGAAGATCGTGCCGGTGCTTGGTGATGGAGATCAAGGAGCACGTGATGATGGCCATATCATGTCACTTATGAATTGCATGTGATGTTTATCCTTTTATGCACCTTATTTTGCCTAGAACGACGGTAGCATTATGAGGTGATCTCTCACTAAAATTTCAAGACGAAATTGTGTTCTCCCCGACTGTGCACCGTTGCTACATTTCGTCGTTTCGAGACACCACGTGATGATCGGGTGCGATAGACTCAACGTTCACATACAACGGGTGCAATACAGTTGCGCACGCGGAACACTCGGGTTAAGCTTGACGAGCCTAGCATGTGCAGACATGGCCTCGGAACACATGAGACCGAAAGGTCGATCATGAATCATATGGATGATATGATTAGCATAGGGATGCTTACCACTGAAACTATACTCAACTCACGTGATGATCGGACTTGAGCTAGTGTAAGTGGATCATGAACCACTCAAATGACTAGAGAGATGTACTTTTTGAGTGGGAGTTTAGCGAATAATTTGATTAAGTTAAACTCTAATTATCTTGAACATAGTCTAAGTCCACTTTGAATATATTTGTGTTGTAGATCATGGCTCACGCGACAGTCACCCTGAATTTTAATACGTTCCTAGAGAAAGCTAAGTTGAAAGATGATGGAAGCAACTTTGTAGACTGGGCTCGTAATCTTAAGCTAATCTTACAAGCTGGGAAGAAGGATTATGTCCTTAATGCTGCGCTAGGAGATGAACCACCCGCTATGGCTGATCAGGATGTTAAGAACGCTTGGTTAGCACGTAAGGAGGACTACTCAGTAGTTCAATGTGCAGTCTTGTATGGTTTAGAACCGGGACTTCAACGTCGCTTTGAGTGTCATGGAGCATTTGAGATGTTCCAGGAGTTGAAGTTTATCTTTCAGAAGAACGCCCGGATCGAGAGGTATGAGACCTCTGATAAATTCTATGCTTGCAAGATGGAGGAGAAGTCGTCTATCAGTGAACATGTGCTCAAAATGTCTGGGTACTCAAACCGTCTAGCTGAGCTGGGGATTGAACTCCCGCAAGAGGCTATCACTGACAGAATCCTTCAATCACTGCCGCCAAGCTATAAAGGCTTTGTGTTGAACTAAAATATGCAAGGGATGAACAAGTCACCCGGCGAGTTGTTTGCAATGCTGAAAGTCGCAGAGTCTGAACTCCGTAAAGAACATCAAGTTTTGATGGTGAATAAGACCACTAGTTTCAAGAGAAACGGCAAAGGCAAGAAGGGTAAATCAAAGAAGAGCGGCAAGCCGGTTGCCAATCCAATGAAGAAACCCAAAGTTGGACCTAAGCCTGAAACAGAGTGTTACTATTGCAAGGGTATGGGTCACTGGAAGCGCAATTGCCCCAAGTATCTGGCTGATAAGAAGGCGGCCAAAGAAAAATCAGGTATATTCGATATACATGTTATTGATGTGTACTTAACCGGCTCTCGTAGTAGTGCCTGGGTATTCGATACCGGTTCTGTTGCTCATATTTGCAACTCGAAACAGGAACTGCGGAATAGACGAAGGCTGGCGAAAGATGAAGTGACGATGCGCGTAGGAAATGGTTCCAAGGTTGATGCAATCGCCGTCGGCACAGTTTCACTTCAGTTACCATCAGGATTAGTTATGAACTTGAATCATTGTTATTTAGTGCCTGCGTTGAGCATGAACATTATATCTCGATCTTGTTTATTGCGAGACGATTACTCTTTTAAGTCAGAGAATAATGGTTGTTCTATTTCTATGAGTGACATCTTTTATGATCATGCACCCAATGTGAGAGGATTGTTCATATTGAATCTTGATAGCGATACACACATACATAACATTGAGACCAAAAGAGTTAGAGTTAACAATGATAGCGCCATATTTTTGTGGCATTGCCGCTTAGGTCATATTGGTGTAAAGCGCATGAAGAAACTCCATGCCGATGGACTTTTGGAGTCACTTGACTTTGATTCACTTGACACGTGCGAACCATGCCTCATGGGCAAGATGACTAAAACTCCGTTGTCCGAAACAATGGAGCGTGCAAGTGACTTGTTGGAAATCATACATACCGATGTGTGTGGTCCGATGAGCGTAGAGGCACGCGGCGGATATCGTTATTTTCTCACCTTCACTGACGATTTGAGTAGATATGGTTATGTCTACTTAATGAAGCACAAGTCTGAAACATTTAAAAGTTCAAGCAATTTCAGAGTGAAGTTGAAAATCATCGTAACAAAAAGATCAAGTTCCTACGGTCTGATCGTGGGGGTGAATATTTGAGTTTCAAGTTTGGTGCTCACTTAAGACAATGTGGAATTGTTTCACAGTTGACACCGCCTGGAACACCAAAGCGTAATGGTGTGTCCGAACGTCGTAATCGTACTTTATTAGAGATGGTGCGATCTATGATGTCTCTTACCGATTTGCCGTTATCGTTTTGGGGTTATGCATTAGAAACAACTACATTCACTTTAAATAGGGCACCATCAAAATCCGTTGAGACGACACCATACGAACTGTGGTATGGCAAAAGGCCAAAGTTGTCGTTTCTTAAAGTTTGGGGATGTGATGCTTATGTCAAAAAGCTTCAGCCTGAAAAGCTGGAACCCAAAGCGGAAAAGTGCATCTTCATAGGTTACCCAAAATAGACAGTTGGGTACACCTTCTATCTCAAATCCGAGGGCAAAGTGTTTGTTGCTAAAAACGGAGCTTTTCTCGAGAAGGAGTTTCTCTCGAGAGAATTGAGTGGGAGGAAGATAGAACTTGACGAGGTTGTCGAACCTCTCATCCCTCTGGATGGTGGCACATGGCAAGGGGAAACCTCTGTCGTTGCGATGCCGGTTGAGGAGGAAGTTAATGATGATGATCATGAAACTCCGGTTCAAGTTTCTGTCGAACCACGCAGGTCGACAAGACCACGTGCTGCTCCAGAGTGGTACGGTAATCCCGTCTTATCAATCATGTTGTTGGACAACAATGAACCTGCAAATTATGAAGAAGCAATGGTGGGCCCAGATTCCAACAAATGGCTAGAAGCCATGAAGCCCGAGATAGGATCCATGTATGAGTACAAAGTGTGGACTTTGGAAGTACTACCTGAGGGCCGCAAGGCTATTCAGAACAAATGGATCTTTAAGAGGAAGACGGACGCTGACGGCAATGTAACCGTTTATAAAGCTCGACTTGTGGCAAAGGGTTTTTCACAAGTTCAAGGAGTTGAATACGATGAGACATTCTCACCCGTAGCGATGCTTAAGTCTGTCAGAATCATGTTAGCAATAGCTGCATTTTTCGATTATGAAATCTGGCAGATGGATGTCAAAACGGCGTTCCTTCACGGTTTCCTTAAGGAAGAGTTGTATATGATGCAACCCGAAGGTTTTGTCGATCCTAAGAATGCTAACAAGGTGTGCAAGCTCCAGCGATCCATTTATGGACTGGTGCAAGCATCTCGGAGTTGGAACAAACGCTTTGATGAGGTGATCAAAGCATTTGGGTTTATACAAGTGGTTGGAGAATCTTGTATTTACAAGAAAGTGAGTGGGAGCTCTGTGGCGTTTCTAATATTATATGTGGATGACATATTGCTGATTGGAAACAACGTAGAGTTTTTGGAGAGCATAAAGGATTACTTGAATAAAAGTTTCTCTATGAAGGACCTAGGAGAAGCTGCTTACATTCTAGGCATTAAGATCTACAGGGATAGATCAAAACGCCTGATAGGACTTTCACAAAGCACATACCTTGATAAAGTTTTGAAGAGGTTCAAAATGGAACAGTCCAAGAAAGGGTTCTTGCCAGTTTTACAAGGTACGAGATTGAGTAAGACTCAGTGCCCAGCAACTCATGAGGATAGAGAGCATATGCGCACCGTCCCCTATGCTTCAGCCATAGGTTCTATCATGTATGCAATGATGTGCACTAGACCGGACGTTAGCCTGGCCATAAGTATGGCAGGTAGGTTCCAGAGTAATCGAGGAGTGGATCACTGGACGGCGGTCAAGAATATCCTGAAGTACCTGAAAAGGACTAAGGAGATGTTTCTCGTGTATGGAGGTGACGAAGAGCTCGCCGTAAAAGGTTACGTCGATGCAAGCTTTGACACAGATCCGGACGACTCTAAGTCGCAAACCGGATACGTATTTATTCTTAATGGGGGTGCGGTAAGCTGGTGCAGTTCCAAGCAAAGCGTCGTAGCAGATTCTACATGTGAAGCGGAGTACATGGCTGCCTCGGAGGCGGCTAAGGAGGGTGTCTGGATGAATCAGTTCATGACGGATCTTGGAGTGGTGCCAAGCGCACTGAATCCAATAACCTTGTTCTGTGACAACACGGGTGCCATTGCCTTAGCAAAGGAACCACGGTTTCACAAGAAGTCCAGACACATCAAACGACGCTTCAACCTCATCCGCGACTACGTTGAAGGGGAGGACGTAAATATATGCAAAGTGCACACGGATCTGAATGTAGCAGACCCGCTGACTAAACCTCTTCCACGGGCAAAGCATGATCAACACCAGAACTGTATGGGTGTTAGATTTATTACAATGTAATTCGCATGATGATGTGAGGGCTAGATTATTGACTCTAGTGCAAGTGGGAGACTGTTGGAATTATGCCCTAGAGGCAATAATAAATATAGTTATTATTATAATTCCTGTATCAAGATAATCGTTTATTATCCATGCTATAATTGTATAGAATGAAGACTCATTTACATGTGTGGATACATAGACAAAACACTGTCCCTAGCAAGCCTCTAGTTGGCTAGCCAGTTGATCAAAGATAGTCACTGTCTTCTGATTATGAACAAGGTGTTGTTGCTTGATAACTGGATCACGTCATTAGGAGAATCACGTGATGGACTAGACCCAAACTAATAGACGTAGCATGTTGATCGTGTCATTTTGTTGCTACTGTTTTTTTGCGTGTCAAGTATTTGTTCCTATGACCATGAGATCATATAACTCACTAACACCGGAGGAATACTTTATGTGTATCAAACGTCGCAACGTAACTGGTGACTATAAAGATGCTCTACAGGTATCTCCGAAGGTGTTCGTTGAGTTAGTATGGATCAAGACTGGGATTTGTCACTCCGTGTGATGGAGAGGTATCTCGGGGGCCCACTCGGTAATACAACATCACACACAAGCCTTGCAAGCAATGTGACTTAGTGTAAGTTGCGGGATCTTGTATTACGGAACGAGTAAAGAGACTTGCCGGTAAACGAGATTGAAATAGGTATGCGGATACTGACGATCGAATCTCGGGCATGTAACATACCGAAGGACAAAGGGAATGACATACGGGATTATATGAGTCCTTGGCACTGAGGTTCAAACGATAAGATCTTCGTAGAATATGTAGGATCCAATATGGGCATCCAGGTCCCGCTATTGGATATTGACCGAGGAGTCTCTCGGGTCATGTCTACATAGTTCTCGAACCCGCAGGGTCTGCATACTTAAGGTTCGACGTTGTTTTATGCGTATTTGAGTTATATGGTTGGTTACCGAATGTTGTTCGGAGTCCCAGATGAGATCCTGGACGTCACGAGGGTTTCCGGAATGGTCCGGAAACGAAGATTGATATATAGGATGACCTCATTTGATTACCGGAAGGTTTTCGGAGTTACCGGGAATGTACCGGGAATGACGAATGGGTTCCGGGAGTTCACCGAGGGGGCAACCCACCCCGGGGAAGCCCATAGGCATTGGGGGTGGCGCACCAGCCCTTAGTGGGCTGGTGGGACAGCCCAAAAGAGCCCTATTCGCCATAGGAAGAAAAATCAAAGAGAAAAGAAAAAAAAGAGGAGGTGGGAAAAGGGGGAAGGACTCCTCCTTCCAAACCTAGTTGGACTCGGTTTGGAAGGGGAGGGCTGCCCCCCTTGGCTCGGCCGAAACCCTTAGGGGTCCTTGGACCCCAAGGCAAGGCTCCCCCTCTTCCCCCTATATATACGGAGGTTTTAGGGCTGATTTGAGACGACTTTTCCACATACCTCCACGGTTTTTCCTCTAGATCGCGTTTCTGCGGAGCTCGGGCGGAGCCCTGCTGAGACAAGATCATCACCAACCTCCGGAGCACCGTCACGCTGCCGGAGAACTCTTCTACCTCTCCGTCTCTCTTGCTGGATCAAGAAGGCCGAGATCATCGTCGAGCTGTACGTGTGCTGAACGCGGAGGTGCCGTCCGTTCGGCACTAGATCGTGGGACTGATCGCGGGACGGTTCGTGAGGCGGATCGAGGGACGTGAGGACGTTCCACTACATCAACCGCGTTCACTAACGCTTCTGCTGTACGGTCTACAAGGGTACGTAGATCACACATCCCCTCTCGTAGATGGACATCACCATGATAGGTCTTCGTGCGGGTAGGAAATTTTTTGTTTCCCATGCGACGTTCCCCAACAGACGTTGCGCTTCATTAGCAAAGTTGATGACCGTTTTTTGAGTTTCACTCTTCTTTTTAAAGAAATATACCCAGGTATATCTTGAGTAGTCGGCAACAATCACTAAGCAATACTTTCTGCCTCCAAGACTATAAAATGATGGAGGACCAAACAGATCCATATGGAGAAGTTCCAATGGCCTCTTAGTGTAGATAAGAGTCGTTGGACGATGAGCAGTTTCATGAATCTTTCCTTCAATGCAGGCACTGCAAACACGATCTTTAGCAAAACTCACATTTTTTTAGTCCACGAATATGGTCCCCTGTCAGAAGACTTTGCAAAGATCTCATATTGACATGAGCTAAACGGCGATGCCAAAGCCAGCCCACGTCAACTTTAGCCAGCAGACATGTCGCAGTCTTAGTGGGTCGCTTTGAGAAGTTCACCACATAAAGACCATTTTCAACATATCCAACATAGGCTACTTTAAGAGTCTTGCTCCTTAGGAGGACCACAGTATCAAGATTAAAGAATGTCGAAAAACTCATAATTGCGAGTTGACGAACCGAAAGTAAATTGTAGGCAAGTGACTCAACAAGCATGACCTTCTCAATAGATAAATCTTGAGAGACGACCACCTTACCAAATCCCAATACCTTTGAAGAGGATGCATCGGCGAATTGGACATGGGTGGGCATAGATGGAGAAGGATGCACATCCACCACTAAGTCCTTGCTTCCGGTCATATGATTTGTTGCTCCACTATCGAGCAACCATGACACCCCACCGGAAGCAAACTCCTGCAATAGATCAAGGCTTGGTTTTAGGTACCCATTTTTTAATGGGTCCTTTCATGTTAGAGATAAGGGTCTTAGGAACCCAGATAGCCCATTCAATATCCTCATCGTAGGAACCAACAAATCTGGCATAAACATGCCCATCACTAGCACAACATAAGACATAAGAGGAATTGAATGTGCCGGCTGTGTTAGTAGGGATGGTTTTGCCCTTCTTGAGGTTTCCATAGTCCACCTTGTTCCTGTTCACCTTCTGAGTCCCCTCACCCTCTTTGACAAAGATGTCCATGAGGGTGGGAGATCGTTTGTTCCTGTTCCTCCTTTTACCTTTTGACTTGGAGGTAAGTCCAAGTCTCTCCTTTCCTACAACACCCTTTTGAGTGCTCAAGAGGTCGTTCAGACTCTTCTCACCTTGTATGCATGCCATAAGGCCCTTCTCAAGTTTCTCCTTTAACTTGGCATTTTCCTCCACAAGATGTACATGCTCAGAACAGGGGTTAGTTGCACAAGCATTATCAATTAACACAAAGGGAGGGCAAGTAGAGATCTCCTTGGTAAGCTTTGCTTGGAGTTGATCATGAGAATCTTTTAGAGAGAAATGAACACCTTTCAAGACCTTGTGGGCCTTGTCAAGTGTGTAAAACTCCTCTTTGAGTCTGTCATGGCCAACCTCAAGAGCATACTTTTCAGACTTAAGCATACGAGTATGAACAACATCATGATCTAGTTTCTTTTTCATTTTAGCGCAGCCATCGTTATATGACTCCTCAAGAGCCAAACGAAGAGTGCACTCCTTTTCTAGAGCATTAGATAATTCGGCAATTTCATCGGCATAGTCACGACTGTGTCCCTGAAGCTCGGAGATGGTCTCCTCATGAGACTCAATGAGGTCAGTGGCCTCACCCAGTTGTTCCAAGAGAGCAACAAAGTGCTTCTTGGGTTCTCCCTTAATAGTGCACAGAAACTTGTCAAGATCATGCTCATTAAGTTCCCCAACATCACTATCTTCAACACAATTTAACAATGAAGGGGAGGAAGTAATGTTGGTCTTAATGATGGGGGTTACCTGATTGATACCTTTTGCCATGAGGCACTTGGGGATGTGGTTCTCGTTGGGGGCGTTGAAGAGAGACACCTTCTGGGGAGGTGTAGTGGCAATAGCAACAGTTGCCGTTGCCACTATATCATCATCATCATCATCATCATCGGAAGGGTACTCTTCAAGGGCCACCATCCCTTTTGGGTGAGGTTTCTTCACAAAGTTGTTCTTGATTGGAAATGATTTGGTTTTGTCTTTGCGAATGAGCTTGCCTCAGTTGTCTTCCCTTTTCTCATAGGGACATTCGGCCACGAAATGACTCACGTTACCACAGTTATAACATGTCCTTACTCGTTGCTTGGGTTTGAATCCACTCGAGTTGTTCTTGGTGAAGGAGGGTCTTGAGTTCCTCTTGTTGCCCCAGAATTGCCTTGATGCAAGAGCCATGTGCTCATGATAGGCATGCTTCGTTTCTTCAGGGCAGCCCTCCTCTTCCTCGTCTTCTTCTTCTTCTTCTTCTTCTTCTTCTTCAAGCATTTCTTTTGCTTTCAACGCAAGGTTGGGTGAAGTATTCTTTGATCGAACACTAGCAAGTGCATTGTCGGCTGTTCCGTTCGTGATTGACATTGCAATGAATTCATCCAACACCTCACTGGAAGACAAGGAGTGGAAGTCTGGCCACTGACGAATGACAGATGACATGGCTTTGTTGAAAGGCATGATGGCTTTAAGGAACTTGCGCTTGACCCATGTATCATCCACATCCTTGCTCCCATGATCCTTGAGTGCCACAGCAATAGCAGTCACCCTCTGATAGAGATCACGAGGGTCCTCGTCTTCCTTCATCACAAACTCATCGGCCTTATCAAGTATCACTTCATAGTTGGATCGTTGAATGCTTGAGCTTCCCTTGTACAACACCATAATATGCTCCCAACAATCCTTGGCCAAAGTGAAGGGACGCAAGTGAGGAAGATCTTCAGGTGGCACTGCAGACTGGAGGATAAACAAAGCGGAGTGATTGTATTGACTGTCTACATCTTCTCTTGGAGTGAGGTTGCTTGGATCATGGGGATAATATCCTTGCTCGATGATTCTCCACAAGTTTGTTGAGCTGTGATTCAAATGAGACTTAATAGAAAATACCCAGTTAGCAAAGTCACCTTTCACAAGCTTAGGAGGAGGACCAACAGGATTAAGACGTGGTGCGGGAACGGATCCTCCATATACCATGGGGGCTGGAACTGAGGCATATGTTCCAGTTCCATCCTTTTCGTGAGATGAGGGAGGTTGCATACCTTTAGCCGCTTCCTTAGAGTAGTTGGCCTCCGAATCGGAAATGGTGGGTTTAACCACTATAGCCGGTTCGGGTAAACTTTTAAATTCCTCAATTAACTCTTTAAGCATGGTCTTGACCTCGTTCGTCAAGGACGTCTTGAGAGCGGCCATAGCCGTATTCAAGTCGTCCCTTGTGACCGAAGTCAAGTCCATGGCCTCGGGTTGCCCATGGTTAATTCCCTCTTCGCCTTCCATACTCTTCGGGTGGTTAAACCCTTAATAAAGAGACGTGGCTCTGATACCAATTGAAAGGATCGATATGGTTGACTAGAGGGGGGGGTGAATAGACAACGACCACTAATTAATCTTAGCAAGTTAAGGTAAACTACATATAGGTTCACAAATATTACAACAATGAGGTGAACCCTAAAGGAGCTAACAACGAGAGCTATTAAGACAAGTAAGATAAAGTCAACAATATAAGCATACACAAAGTAAAGGTTAGAGATAACCACAAGTGGAACCGATGGAGACGAGGATGTGTTACCGAAGTTCCTTCCCTTTGACAGGAAGTACGTCTCCGTTGGAGCGGTGTGGAGGCACAATGCTCCCCAATAAGCCACTAAGGCCACCGTATTCTCCTCACACCCTCGCACGATGCAAGGTACCGTGATTCCACTATAGGTGCCCTTGAAGGCGGCGACCAAACCTTTACAAACAAGGTTGGGGAAAACTCCACACAAAGCTTGGAGGGTCCCAACTAGACCACGAAGCTTCACCACAATGGAATATGGCTTTGAGGTGACCTCAACCGTCTAGGATGCTCAAACACCCAAGAGTAACAAGATCCGCACGGGATTGGTGGGGGAATCAACTTTTCTCTTGGTGGAAGTGTGGATCTATGCCTTCTCAACCAATCCCTAAAGAATCAACAAGTTTGATTGGCTAGGGAGAGAGATCGGGCACTTTTGAGCTTAGGGAGCAACAATGGAGCTTGGGGAGGTAAGACATAATGTTCCACAACTAGAAGAACCCTTTATATAGTGGGGGGGGGGGGAATCCAACCGTTTTCCCACTCTCTGCCCGAGCTCCAGCGGTACTACCGCTGGCACTCCAGCAGTACTACCGCTGACCAGGGGCGGTACTACCGCTGACTAGCGGTACTACCGCTGGCCCCAGCGGTACTACCGCTGGGCCCCGTCACCGCCAAGAAAGTCTTCGCAAAAAGGTCCGTCCACGAACAACCGTTAGGCAGGCGGTACTAAGCTCCTGGAGCGGTACTACCGCTGACCAGGGGCGGTACTACCGCTGACCAGGGGCGGTACTACCGCCAGCCAGCGGTACTACCGCTGGCTGCAGCGGTACTACCGCTAGCATTCCAGCGGTACTACCGTTGGGGACCATTTTGCAAGGAGGAAAGAAACACAGTGGCGGGGGCCCCTCCAAAGATGTAGGTAAGGGAAAATATGTGAAGTGTGCGCGTGCAAAGATAGATTCCACCCAAACCTTTCCACTACGGTTCCCCTCTTAATAGTACGACTTTCCTATGACTCAAATAAAGAGAATCGTAGAGAGCGCCGTGCTTCCGTTCCATGAATGAGGAGGCGAGTCGTCTTGTGCCGTTGACGTGTGTTATCTGAAACCTTAACATACACGTTAGTCCTTTACGGTACTATCATCAATCACCAAAATTACTTAGGCATAAACTATGCCCAACAACGATGCATCAAAACAGGTTGCCAAATCATATATTTATCCTTGGATGCATGTTTAGGCCCCATGCAAGAAATGAGAAGGAATTTCAGACATCTCGACGTCGCAACTCGACCACATACACTGCGAATTTTTTGTTTTAAAATTCCAGTAAATACAAAACTCACCTGAAATTCGTGAAACTTATCATAGTGTCAACATAATGCACAATAGGATGTGGTAAAAATTGTGCAATTTAAGACAGGTTTTGATATAAGTTTCTTACAAAACAGAGTTTCTCACAAGAAGGCTCGTGGTTCCGAGAGAAAATATGTTATGTTTGTGGGCGAAATGACAAACGCTTCTATTTTTTCCTTTAACTTTTTTCTAGAACCAACATAGACTAATATAGGTGTCATGTTAAAATTTAAAATTATCAAAGTTCGTTTGGTCTTTGTTACATATTAATTGACTTTCTAGGCATAATGGTCATCATGTGTTTAAAAAACGTTCATCATTTATAAAAAAACAGTTGTTCATTTAAAAAAAATATCCACATATGTTTTATAAAAGTTTCATGTATAGTAAAAATAATGTCAACATGTACAAAAAAAGTTCAATGTATTTAAGAAAATTCTCACCATGTATTTACAATAATTTTTTGACACATCTTTGAAGCATATTCAATGCTTGTTGAAAAATGTTGACAATATATGTAAAAAATAAATCAATGTGAATTTGACATATGTTAAATATCTATTGGTGTGTAAAAAATGTTGACAATATATGGAAAAAATAAATCAATGTAAAAATTTCGATGTATATTTAAAATTATATTTTAGGTGTGCAAAAAGTTTAACCTTTATACTAAGTCGACATGGAAAACGAAAAACCGAAATTAAAAAATAAAGAGAATAAGGTACAAAAAAAATATAATGACCTGTAGAAAAACTAAAAAAGGTACAGAATGACCCGAAGTAGAAAGAGGTGAAAAAAATGAAACGAAATCTTAAGAAAGCCAGACAGAAGATTCCAAAATCCCTGTTGAAAATTCCTCAAAATCTTAAGACGATAATGTAAAACTAGCAAAAGGACCCGTGCGTTGTAACGGAAGAAAAGAATACATATTTATCTCGTTTTCATACCTCTCATCTGCATCCATCTCGACTGCAAATCTCCACCATCATCACTTCTTAGATATTCCCATTGTGCACATCCTACTTCCTCCTTGTCTTTTATGGATTATCTTTATTTGGTTCGTTTCTCAAACTTCAAAAAATTCTTGCCCATCCAAATAATTTTCGCAGTATCAATGTTATCGAACCCAAAGAGGTATATATAAATTTGTACTTTCTCTGTACCTAAATAATTGTAATTGACTCTCCAATTACAATTATCTAGATACAGAGAAAGTAAAAGAAATCGAGGAGAAGCGCGCACCATCCCGCCGACGTGCAACACGAAGGCTAGCAGATAGGCGGCCGGTATGCCCATGGCGTAGAAGGCACCGAGGTTGATGCAGGCACAAATCTTCTGCCACCCACAACCTCTAGCCACACCTACATACATACCAATTAACTAGAACATTGATGGCGCGCGTTGCAGCGCCCATGCATTTTTTCAGTTGGATGATAGGAAAATTTTGTAATGCATGGGCTTGTGAAAATAAAGTTAAGTTTGTGTACATAAAGAATATATGTTTGACAGTAAACGAAACAGTCGATAATCTACATCAATATTGTCTTAGAAGACATGTTGACACATCAACTATTTGCCAACACGAGAGAAGAATTATAAACCACCATAGCTAAAAGCTGCAACCTGCACGAAATACAACACCTTCAACGGGTAATATTTCACTACAGAAAGGATGGAGTACTATCATAGGGTTCCACCAGAAGATGATCACCAACCTGGCTCATCAAGTCTAATTAGAGCAGAGACGGAAAAGCATTATCTGCAGGGGAAAGGCTCCGTGAGAAATATGCATATGATGGATTATTTTGATGGAAAGCAAAGAGAAGAGCAAACTTAAGGTTTTTGTTATATAACAAAAGAGCCCTATTACGAAAAAAGCAAAGCAATATAGTACATACGACATCACTGAGCAAAACCGTTTAATAAGTTGTAAGTAATCTTTGGTTCCGTTTGTACAACTCCTACAATATTAACACTTCTACATTAACTTATAGAACAGTTACCATTTTTTAAATTCTGCAATAGAAACAAAATGTTACACCTCATAGTAAAAAAATTGCTTGATTCCAGGTAGAGGTCAATGTGATCTATAGTTACGTATCTAGAAGCAAAGGGCAATACAATTCGACTATGCACTACTATTGTACAATTAAATTGAACATGAAGGTTTAGTCAGCATCCGAAAAATACTTAACTATCATATCAAGTAGTGAGTTGGGTCATACATACAGGAGCAGAGCAAAAGGGTTGACACCAGATGTACCCATTGACAGGAGATGCAGAGCCTCAACCGATGATGCAGCAGAGAAGGGAGGCCTCTGTCAATATCTTATGTAAGAAGATTGAATGCGAAAGTATGTAGTCCCATTAGATTCAAATCCTAATAGTTAATTCAATGATTAAATCATGACCAAGGCGTGTTCCTCCAAACCAATGAGAACAATTCCACAACCATGAACCCATACTGTTTTGTAACTGTAGGTGCCCACACATATCCATAATCAGATCCATGATAACACATCAAGAAAAAATAGGAAAAAATGAATTGGTTGAACAAAACGGAACACTGTATAGGGAAGCAAAATACTAACCAAGAGTCCAGCTCCGAAAAAGAGCAGATTGCTGGTATGTGGTATTGATGTCGTCGATGGAGAAAAAAAAAGTTCAATGAAAGGGGAACAAAAGTCCGCCATCATCTCCCTCACCTACAAGCCGCACCCTCGGGTGACATCCCATAGAAGTCCACTTGGACGCCGCTGCAGGGGCAGAGCAAACAATATGTTGTCGCTATCGGGTTCATGTTGTAGAGACTTATTTGTAACACAATCCACTACAAATAAAATATATAAATACGAAGTTTAGTTTGCATTGCTAAGGCTCACGCTGAACTATCTATGTATACCTACAAATATAATAAACCTAGTCAACATGTCTCATCATAAAAAGGAAAATATTAGCAAATAATATTTTTAAGAAAGTATTAATATGTGAAAATTCAGATAAGAGCAGAATTTGAGAAAAATATTAGAGTAAGGATATGGTGCATCTTGAATCTTAATACAACAGATAGAGCATAAGTGGCACTCGCAAGAAGCAGCTAATTTTTGACGTCATACTTAAATGTTCATTGAGTTATGTGCAGAGTAGTTACAACAAGTAGCAGACAGAGAATCAGTGAGGGAAGCTGATATTTACCTATGTAATAGCCGATAAGGATCCTTCAGAAGTTTAAGTTTCCCATCGATTCAAAGTGAATACCATAAATTAGGAAAGAGTAGATGAAGTCATCGTTTTGGAACCTGTTTGAGAAAATTATCAAAATGGATTCAGTTAAAAAAATCATGAAAAGATAAATAAACAATTACAAAATAAATAAATCACTCATGCTGATTCACATTAAGCACAACATCCTCCTCTCGCCTTTCTACTTTACAATAGAAAAATCCTTGTGGAGGCAATAAACAAATATGGATATTGTGTAATCCAAATTTTTACATACTCACACAATGCAGATTAGACTGAAACCATGTCTGTCTTAGATGGAACAGTAATCTAGATAAGAATGCATGTTGTTTTTAGCAGATTGTGTATAATTATCTTTGCATGTAACTTTTAGTTTACATTGCCCGCTAAGCTGAACTTTAACTTGTGCACGATCTTCATGCCAGAAGTAACTAACACTAATTAGAGATGGAATAGGAAGAAAATATACTGATCGATTGGCCTTCAGGAAGAACATATGCAAAGATTGCTATCCAGCAACATGAATAAACTGAGTAAAAGAACATATACAAAGATTTGTAGCATAGATCAACATTCAACAAAAAGTAAGGACTTCACGGTAGAAAGTAGTAAAAAAACAAAGTTTAGTGACGAGCATCCATGCATAGATTAACATGGATAATTTTAAGTAAAAGGGCACTGACGGCAGCCACTTCCTGATTGTCGTGGGATACTACTCGGCATGTGGAAAGTAGACAAATCTGAAGATTAGAACATCCAAGATAAAGAGAAGTGCTATTTGCATAGACATGGGGATGTAGGTCCGGACCCTTTCCCCTTGCCAAGACGGCCTCTGCAGCAAAGTTCCTCCCTGTTGTACCGATCTGAGAGAAAATCATTTATCACCAGCGATTTGAGAGTGAAGACCATACCTGCTGCCTGCACCTTCAGAGCAAAGATTGTAGAAGGACAACACAGTTGGCCACCGTCTCTCACGCCCGCTGGATCCCCTCGTCTGCTGGATCCATTTCCCTCAAGCGCATCGGCTGAAGCGTGTCACGCTGGATCCCCTCGATCGCCTCCCCTCGCGCTGGTTTTTGCTCCCCATGCGCTGGATCGGCTTGCTTCTCTCGCGCTCGATACCCTCGCAAGTGTTGTTGCGGCTCCAAGGGGATCCGATGCTCAGTGGCATGCCCAATGGTGTCCCCGCCAGGGAAGGCTCCGAGGAGCTTGGGAAGCTGTTGCGCCGCCATCGCTCAGATGGAGACGAGCGAGACAAGGCAAGTCATGAGGAGGTGGGATGGGGTTAGGCCAGCCATAAGCGTATCACGATCGTTCGTTCATCGGACGTTAACTCGTATATAGGCGAATGAGAGGGCTTCAAACTGGCTTCGGGAGTAGCAGCCCCCAGGACAATCGGCCCGTTAGTAGCGTGGGCCCACGCGTGAGTAGAGGCGCATCAGACAGCCCAGTTCGCGACCTGAACATTGATTTGACGGTGATCTACATCCCACACGCGAAATCAACGGCTCACGAGCAAGGATGCGTGAGAGAGCTCGGAATAGGTCCGATTTTACTGTCCTTAATTCGTTAGGATTACTTAGTTGTCTAAAATAAGCTGCTCCCAGGAGTCAATTCATGGCCATTGGCATGGTTGTATGGTATGGTATACCTGAGAGAACGCTCTGTATGCCGTCAAGGAAGTTGGACACTGCAATGATCAGCACCATTTTGGTGACGTACGTGACCACCTCCTCCTCATCGCTGTAAGCATGGCCCAGACGCGGCGCACAGAGACCAGCACGACACCCATGATCAACCCTTCCAAGATGGCCAAGAACATGATGACACGCACTGCAAGGCGGGCAGCCTGTGGCCGGCCGGCGCCGAGCTTGTTCGAAACCCGGGTGTTGGCGGTGTTGAGGCTGTCAACGTGAACATGCATGAGACCAATGGGAAGATACGAAGGGAATAATGATAGTAAGAATCGTTGCAATTGGGGCTATATATCTTTATCTCCGTCAGGACCTCGCTGGTCATCAGCACGACCATCGTGGCGCTCCTCGTGTTGCCTACGCCGTCGCGCTCACGGGGTCGTTCCTGAGCGGCACCGCCACAATGCTGCTGTCGTGTCATGCCCAAGATGCGGCCCTATCCTCAATTTGGCACGAGGGCCTCGTCGGGAATAGAAACGCATCTCGTCGTATCGCAAGAATGGATATCGTTACAAGTACATGTACTGAAAAGAAGAGATATATGGAATTGGCTTACACTCGCCACAAGCTACATCAGAGTCACATCAGTACATTACATAATCATCATGAGTAAGAGCAGGGTCCGACTACGGACGAAAACAAACGAGAAAAAGAAGAACGACGTCCATCCTTACTATACCAGGCTGCCGGCCTGGAACCCATCCTAGATCGATGAAGAAGAAGAAGAAGAAGCAACTCCAAATGAACAATCAACGCGCTCGCGTCAAGTAACCTGTACATGTACCTGCAACTGGTGTTGTAGTAATCTGTGAGCCACAGGGGACTCAGCAATCTCATTTCCAAAGGTATCAAGACTAGCATAGCTTAATGGGTGAGGCATGATTAAGTGATGAGGTTGCAGCAGCAGCTAAGCACATATTTTGTGGCTAAACCTACGAGTACAAGAAATAAGAGGGGGAAGATCTACGCATAACGGACGTGAACTACTGATGATCAAAAGAATGATCTTGAACACCTACCTACGTCAGACATAACCCCACCGTGTCCTCGATCGGAGAAGGAACTCACGAAAGAGACAGTCACGGTTACGCACACAGTTGGCATATTTTAATTAAGTTAACTTCAAGTTATCTAGAACCAGTGTTAAACAAAGTTTCCATGTTGCCACATAACCGCGGGCACGACTTTCCGAAAGATTTAACCCTGCAGGGGTGCTCCAACTAGTCCATCACAAATTACCACAAGCCGCATAGAAATCCTCAATCACGAAGCTCGCGATCTCGTCGGATTCCCTAGTGGAAAACCTCAACTCTGAGATTACCATAAGCATCACCGAATCCCGATGCACAAGACATCTCGTCAAAGGTAAAATTAATCCAGCAAGGCCGCCCGACGTGTCGACGATCCCGATAGGTGCCGCGTATCTCGTTCTCAGGACACGACGGATAAGCGACGCGTACAAGTGCCAAACCTCGAGTTTCCTCGCGGTGGCCCCGCACAGTGCTCTGTTTTGGACCAACACTCATGAGGAGTACTGGCCCGGGGGTTGATTAAATTATCCTCGGGGTCCGGAAAGTCCCTATGCAAGTTTATTAGGTGATTAGGCAAATGTAGTACCAATGTTGGGCCTTGCCAGACCAGCTTTAATCTAAAATGAATTATCAATGGTGTCCCATAACAACCCCGATCGTGTTAGGAGCGCTCATTTATGGAACATAACACCGGTAGCCGAAACTAAGGGGGCAAAGGTGGAACAAAACACCAGGCTAGAAAGGCCGAGCCTTCCACCTTTTACCAAGTATATAGGTGCATTAAATTAAATAGCATTTAATATGATGATATAACAAGGAATCCATGTTATCACATGGAAGCATCTGCACCTGCAACTAGCAACGCTAACAACATGGTTAACAAGCGGTAACATAGCCAATCAGTGGTTTGCTAGGTTGAACAGGTTGAAGGTTTCATGGCATTGTTGAGAGGCTGATATTTAACATCTGGTAGGCAACGAGACATAACGACAGAAACGATAAAACTAGCATGGCAATGATAGTAATGGTATCTGGGGAAATGATCATCTTGTCTGAGATCCCGCTTGGAAGAAGAATGACTCCGTGAAGCAGACGAACCAACGTAGTCGAACCGGTCCTCACATCCGACACGCTTGCGGAACTCTATCGAGACGAAGCAAACCGGAAACACAAATCAACACACGATATTCACCACACGATGCACAACACACATGATGCATGAGCAGCTGAATATATGCAAGACACGGCATGACAATTCACACAATCAACACTACACATTAAGTGAAGTTCAATATGCAAAGAGTTGCATATTGACGAAACTCCATATGTGAATTATTTAGTTCACTCCCGGTTATTTACACGGCAATATTAATTGTGATTAAACATGGCAAGAGGTGAAGCGCAATTAATCTACCTATCTAGGCATTTTAAATGAGGTCGGAAATGACATATAACACCTCCGAGACGACCTCACATGTTAATTTACAATTATGTCCAGATCTGAACTAACGCATTTAATTAGTTGTCAAACAGCAAAACAAATAGGTTCACATGATTCTACGCGTCATTTCAAGCAACCTGCATATAAAGAGCATCTCCAACGGAGCTACGGATCAAAAGATACAAGCACCGCAAGATATGATGGCATGAATGCAATATATGTCCAACGATGGCTACGAGCACCTCAAATCATCCAACCAGCAAGAGAAAATGAAACTACACGAGATTATAAGCAAGTTTCATGTAGGACACGATCAAAATGGAGCTACGGTTCGAAAACTACGAGCAAAACAAGAAATCACTACAAACTGCCAAAATCAGTCACATAGCATTTTCTATGCCCCACAACTACGGGCTACACAACTCCGATAAACTCAAGCAAGGCATGACACGAAAGAGGGCAAGAATATCTTCTACAAACAACTAACAACGACTAGCATGGCATCATGGATCACTAGGGAAAGAAGACACAAAAAGGCATCTCACACACTATTTCAGACTTAGTGAAAATTCCACCTCATGAAAGTGCAGTTTCCGATCTGAAGCAATATTGACAGCAGAAAAACCTATAGCTACAGGACTCCAAATAGCGTGAAACTTTACAGCATGCTAGAGAAACACAAGGGGTACAACTAACTCCATTGGACCAAACTCAAAAGAGCTACAGATCCAAAGATAGAAGCAAAACAAAACAGCAACAAAATATAACAGATTTCAGACTTAGAAATATTTCAGCTCCTCCAAATCAGCACTATTTCTAGCAACTTGAGGGCTATCAAACCATACCTAAACATGCATTTCCATTGCAACCAAAAATACCAGGGGCTAAACAAAACATCCAAGATCAACTCCCTAGTTGACAACTCCGTCAAACGAAGGACGGAATAAATCATACGAATTAAAAAAAAGGGCATCACGGCAAAATATCTCGCGAACTAACTTCCTTAAAAACTAAAACTAATTGCACAGAAAAAACCAATGGATTTTTCTACCCCGGAAACATATAAAATATATGGGGTTGCACAACAATATAATGCCACACGAAAAATGCGAGAAAATAACCTATTTGCAGGAAAATAAACTACCGGCAAACCCTACACGCAAAAAAAAAATGCAAACAACTACTCTAAAATACATGGCAATAGGTCCCTAAAAACATGAGCATTTTATCTACGGAGTTTGAGCAATCCGGACACGCACGAAAAATAAATACGGAACAAGTCTCTAACGGGACAACACGCAAAACTAGGCAAACAATGGGACAAACTAAGGGTGTGTTTGGTTGGAGGGATAGGCTAGGGTGGTTGTGGGTATCCCCAACCAGGTGGCAGGGGATAGCCATTTTTTTGTTTGATTGGGAGGGTGGGGTTATCCTGGGATCCAGCCGTGCCGCCCCCGCTGTCCTCCTGCCGCCGCGCCGCCCCGGCGTGCCGCGCCGGCCGCCCCTCCTGTCGTCGCGCCACCCCGGCCTGCCGCGCCGGCCGCCCCTCCTGCCGCCGCGCCGCCCCCGCTGGCCTCTTGTCGTCGCGCCGCCCCGGTCGCCCCTCCTCTCGCCGCGCCGCCCCCTCCTACCGCGTCGCCCCCTCCTACCGCATCTGCCGCCGCGCAGCGCCGCGCCGCGCCACGCCGCCCCGGCCTCCTGCCGCCGGCCACCCCTCCTCCCGTCGCGCCAGCCACCCCTCCTACCGTGCCGGCCGCCCCTCCTGTCGCCGCCCCAGCCTCCCCGACCTCCTGCCGCCGCGCCGGCCGCCCCTACCGCCGCCGCCCCGGCCTCCTGCAGCCGCGCGACAGAGGAGAGAACGAAGCGTGCGTGGGGTGGTTGCCACCACCCGCTCGTTTTTTGCTGGTCTGGCCATCCCTTTTTTTGGAGAATATTTCCAGCATCTGGTTGACTCTATCCCTCCTGGCCCCAGATCCAAACGCATGGCAACCACAGAAAAAAGTGGTTATCCCTGTCCCTGGGAAGATATCCCTCCAACCAAACACACCCTAACTCAAACATGCATGCAAGTTATAAATTACGAATCTACGCGCAAAACTACACACTTTACATATATAACTCGCCTCGATCCGACATACGGATTAAAAACTACGGACGATTTAATATCTAGCATTTTTCCTGAAAAATAATTAAATTCGCAGGAATCTAAAAAAACAAACGGGCCGAATCCGGTGGGCGCAATATAACAACAATGCGCTCAAGGCGAGGGAATTGAGCTCGGGCTCACCTCGCTGGCGGGAGATGGGCCTCGTGGAGTGGCTGGTTGCGGTGGGCCGAGGCGGAGGCTGGTGGTGCTGGGCCGGCGGTGTGGCGCTCTGGCCTGCTGGCGCTGGCACGCTGCGCTGCGGCCCATGCGGGACCACTTGAGGAGTGGCAGCGCGCAGTCAACGGGCGAGCGAGGAGGTGCCGCTCTGGCCTCGATCCGATCTGGACGGTGCGACGGCTAGCTCGTCTCCGGCGAAGACGGCGCCGCAAGTGGCCGGGGACGGGCGCGAGGAGGCGGATCCGATGGCCGGCACGATGACGCGGCGGCTGCTCTCGCTGGTTCCAAGGGCGGCGGCGGTCTACTCCGGCCGGATCTGTGGCTGCGAGGAGATCCGGCTCCGTCGGGGCGAGCTGCTCGACGTGGTTCCGGCCGACGCGGCGGGAACGAGGGGACGGCGCGGCGGCGACCATGGCCGGCGGCGACCGCACGTCTTGGCAGCCCTGGGAGATGCGGGAACTGCGCGGCTCGGGGCAGGGGCGAGCAGACGACGGCGCGAGGGAGCTTCGGGCCCGAATCGGCTCGGGCGGGCCCAACGCGAGCTTCGCGGGCCCGACGGCTGGGGGTGGAAGAGAAAGGAGAGAGGAGCTGCTAGGGTTTCGTGTTAGGGCGCGGATCTCGAGGAGGATTAGGGGGGCGCCCAAATAGGTAGGGGAGGGGTGTTTATATAGGGAAAGGGGGCTAGGGTTATCCGAATCCGGCCCCGTTTTCGCCCACGCGATCGGAATCGTACGCACTCGAACGCGGGGTCAGCTAGGTGACCGTCTAGAGTAGGCTAGCCGGGGAAGAGAGGGAAACGGTGCGGCGCCGCAACACAATTTTAAAACAACGAAAAGCGTCCGATGGTAGACCGAATACGGTGCCGCTACGGTCGACCGTTCGGGTACCAAACGGACTCCGATCGCGACGAAATTCGACAGGCGGCCTCGATAGAACTAATTATGACCGCATGCCAAGTTTCACCTCGATCACAGAAAGTTTTACGCACACTTTAAAAACAGGGTTTCGAAGGTGTCGCGGGCGCGTGCGAGTGTGGTCGGGCTCAGAACGGACAACGAAGAGAACCGGCAACTAGCAACGGATGCAAGTTTGAAAACTGGCGGCACGAAGACGCTGATGCAATGCAGATGACGCGAATGATGCGATGACGATGCGACAAATCAAAATACCCACACGACGAAAATGGAAAGAAAGGGGAATCTTCTGGAACGTCGGCATCGGGCTGTCACAACTCTCCTACACTACAAGAGGATCTCGCCCCGAGATCCAAGAATGAAAGGGGGGAGAGGATGACAAAGCACAAGAGGTAAAAACTTAGTCGCTTCTTTGACAAACGGTGGAAACCAACGATCCTTGAAGGTTACAAAGAGATGAGAATGATATTAGAAAGAAGGAAGAATGCACGGAAAATTTCGGCAGCACTTCAGTAGGAAAATGGGACAAAAAAATTCGATAAGAAGAGAGAATTAGACAAAATACATAACAAGCAACTAAATAGAACAAGGGAACACCATGATCTTGATAGAACAACATAATAGACCCAAAAGAGCAACATCACAATGCCTCCGGAACAATAGAATAGGAACTAGCTCATACGGAAGAAGAGAATGAAGAACAGAATAATAGAATTGAAGAGCCTCCGGACACAGAATTGATGTAGTAGTTGGAAAACCAACAACGAAAAAAAACAAGATAGTAGTGGGCTTATGAAAATCATCTCAACAAATATGAGGTGACAACCAACCACTACAAGAACCAAGGATAGATGAAAGCAAAGATATCAAAACTTCTTACACCAAGAGGGTGCATTGAGAACTGGGATTAATGACAAGCACCATGATAGCACAATCCATAGGAAAAGCTTTGGGTGAAGTCCAAACCAAGATAGCTCAATGAAGAAATCATGGGTTGAAAATATCTCATGATCATAGAATTGGTGGATTTAATTATCTCGTACTTCAAAGGAAATCTCTTCGAGGCTCCTACACTAACAAGAATGCTATAATACCACCTCAAAGGATAAAGGAAGAACAATTGCACATAGAAACGCAAGAGAAAGGATACTTGAGGTTCTCCAACACGAATCTTGAAAAACACTTGAGAATGGATAGAAAACTTGATGAACCACCAAGAAGGACCTCCGTATACAAATGAACGATGCAAAGATATGAAGGTAGAAAAGAATATGATTATGACCTTGCCAAGATTTAGATGATGCCTCACAAAGAGATACTTGAGAAAACTTGGAACTCTGGAAAAGAAAAGATAAGCACACTTGAGAAAAAGGAATTGACATAATGAACCACTCCGGAAGAAGAACTCAGATTACTATGAACAAGAATAAGAATTATGTTACGATCATCCTTCATCAAGTTTAATTGATGACAAGCAACGGGTTTAGTGTTGGGGTACGTAGCATAAATTCAAAAAAAAAATCCTACGCATGTTCAGATCTTCCTATGGAGAGACCAGCAACGAGAGAGGGGTAAGAGCATCTTCATACCTTTGAAGATCGCTAAGCGGAAGCGTTTGCTAGAACGCGGTTGATGGAGTCGTACTCGCAGCGATTCCGATCTAGTGCCGAACAACGGCACCTCCGCGTTCAACACACGTGCAGCCCGGTGACGTCTCCCGCACCTTGATCCAGCAAGGAGGAAGGAGAGGTTGGGGAAGAAGACCAGCAACACGACGGCGTAGTGTTGGTGGAGAGACGAGGTCTCCCGGCAGGGCTTCGCCAAGCGCCGGCAGAGAGGAGGAGGAAGAAGTGCAGGGCTGCGCCGAGGGAGAGGGAAAACTGTGTCCTCCAAAGGCCAAAAGTGCCCACTATATATAGGGGAAGGGGAGAGGGGGTGCCACCCCTAGGGTTCCCACCCTAGGGGGTGCGGCAGCCCTCCCAGATGGGGTTTGTGGCGGCCAGATGGGGAGGAGGGGGTGGCGCACCCCTCTGGTGGGCCTAAGGCCCATCTAAGTTAGGGTTCCCCCCCTCTTTTCCTTTCCCCTGCGCCATGGGCTGAGTGGGGAGGCGCACCAGCCCAACTAGGGGCTGGTTCCCACCCCCACTTAGCCCATCTTACCTCTTGGGGTCGCAGCCCCCCTTCGGTGGTCCCCCGGAACCACCTCCGATGGTCCCGGTGGTCCCGGTACGTTACCGGTGATGCCCGAAACACTTCCGGTGTCCGAAACCATCCGTCCTATATATCAATCTTTTACCTCCGGACCATTCCGGAGCTCCTCGTGACGTCCGGGATCTCATCCAGGACTCCGAACAACTTTAGGTAATCTCGTATAACAATTCCCTATAACCCTAGCGTCATCGAACCTTAAGTGTGTAGACCCTACGGGTTCGGGAGACAGGCAGACATGACCGAGACACCTTTCTGGCCAATAACCATCAGCGGGGTCTGGATACCCATGGTGGCTCCCACTAGCTCCACGATGATCTCATCGGATGAACCACGATGTCAAGGATTCAATCAATCCCGTATACGATTCCCTTTGTCTGTCGGTATATAACTTGCCCGAGATTCGATCGTCGGTATACCTATACCTTGTTCAATCTCGTTACCGGTAAGTCTCTTTACTCGTTCCGTAGCACATCATCGTGTGACTAACTCCTTAGTCACATTGAGCTCATGATGATGTTCTACCGAGTGGGCCCAGAGATACCTCTCCGTCACACGGAGTGACAAATCCCGATCTCGATTCGTGCCAACCCAACAGACACTTTTGGAGGTACCCGTAGTGCACCTTTATAGTCACCCAGTTACGTTGTGACGTTTGATACACCCAAAGCACTCCTACGGTATCCGGGAGTTGCACAATCTCACGGTCGAAGGAAAAGATACTTGACATTAGAAAAGCATTAGCATACGAACAATACGATCTAGTGCTAGGCTTAGGATTGGGTCTTGTCCACCACATCATTCTCCCAATGATGTGATCCCGTTATCAATGACATCCAATGTCGATGATCAGGAAACCATGATCATCTATTGACTAACGAGCTAGCCAACTAGAGGCTTGCTAGGGACACATTGTGATCTATTCATTCACACATGTATTACTGTTTCCTGTTAATACAATTATAGCATGAACGATAGTCGATTATCATGAACAAGGAAATATGATAATAACCATTTTATTATTTCCTCTAGGGCATATTTCCAACAGTCTCCCACTTGCACTAGAGTCAATAATCTAGTTACATTGCGATGTATCGAACACCCATAGCATTATGGTGCTGATCATGTTTTGCTCGTGGAAGAGGTTTAGTCAACGGGTCTGCAATATTCAGATCCGTGTGTACTTTACAAATATCTATCACTCCACTTTGGACATGGTCCTGGATGGAGTTGTAGCGGCGCTTGATGTGCTTCGTCTTCCGGTGAAACCTGGGCTCCTTGGCTATGGCAATGGCTCCAGTGTTATCACAGAAGAGTGTCATAGGACCCGACGCGCTTGGAACCACTCCAAGGTCGGTGATGATCTCCTTCATCCAAATTCCTTCATGAGCCGCTTCTGAAGCAGCTATGTACTCCGCTTCACATGTAGATGCTGCCACGACTTCTTGCTTGCTGCTGCACCAGCTCACTGCCCCACCATTCAACACATATACGTATCCGGTTTGTGACTTAGAGTCATCCGGATCTGTGTCGAAGCTAGCGTCGACGTAACCCTTTACGACGAGCTCTTCGTCACCTCCATAAACGAGAAACATTTCCTTAGTCCTTTTCAGGTACTTAAGGATATTCTTGACCGCTGTCCAGTGTTCCGCACCGGGATTACTTTGGTACCTCCCTACCAAGCTTATCGCAAGGTTTATATCAGGTCTGGTACACAGCATGGCATACATTAGAGAGCCCACGGCTGAAGCGTAGGGGACAGAACTCATCTTCTCTCTATCTGTTGCCGTGGTCGGCGATTGAGTTTTACTCAATCTCATACCTTGCAAAACTGGCAAGAACCCTTTCTTTGAGTTTTCCATATTGAACTTCTTCAATATCTTGTCAAGGTATGTACTTTGCGAAAGACCTATGAGGCGTTTCGATCTATCTCTATAGATCTTGATGCCTAATATGTATGCAGCTTGTCCAAGGTCCTTCATTGAAAAACTCTTGTTCAAATAGGCCTTTATGCTCTCCAACATCTCTATATCATTCCCCATCAATAATATGTCATCCACATATAGTACGAGGAAAGCTACAGAGCTCCCACTCACTTTCTTGTACAGACAGGCTTCTCCGTAAACCTGTATGAACCCAAACGCTTTAATCACCTCATTAAAGCGAATGTTCCAACTCCGAGATGCTTGCACCAGCCCATAGATGGAGCGCTGGAGCTTGCACACTTTGTTAGCACCCTTAGGGTCGACAAAACCTTCTGGTTGCATCATATACAACTCTTCCTTAAGATTGCCGTTAAGGAACGCTGTTTTGACGTCCATTTGCCAAATTTCATAATCATAAAAGGCGGCAATTGCTAACATGATTCGGACTGGTTTCAGCTTCGCTACGGGAGAGAAAGTCTCTTCGTAGTCAATTCCTTGAATTTGTCGAAAACCCTTTGCGACAAGTCGAGCTTTGTAAACGGTTACATTACCGTTTGCATCAGTCTTCTTCTTGAATATCCATTTATTTTCTATGGCTCCCCGGTCATCGGGCAAGTCCACCAAAGTCCATACTTTGTTCTCATACATGGATCCTATCTCGGATTTCATGGCTTCAAGCCATTTGTTGGAATCTGGGCCCGCCATCGCTTCTTCATAGTTCGAAGGTTCACCGTTGTCTAACAACATGATTTCCATCACTGGGTTGCCGTACCACTCTGGTGCGGAGCGTACCCTTGTGGACCTTCGCGGTTCAGTAGTAACTTGATCCGAAGCTTCATGATCATTATCATTAACTTCCTCTTCAGTTGGTGTAGGCACCACAGGAACAACTTCTTGCGTTGCGCTACTTTCCTGTTCGAGAGGGGGTGTAATTATCTCATCAAGTTCTACCTTCCTCCCACTTACTTCTTTCGAGAGAAACTCTTTCTCTAGAAAGGATCCGTTCTTGGCAACAAAGGTTTTACCTTCGGATCTAAGATAGAAGGTATACCCAATAGTTTCCTTAGGGTATCCTATGAATACGCATTTCTCCGCTTTGGGTTCGAGCTTTTTTGGTTGAACTTTCTTTACATAAGCATCGCAGCCCCAAACTTTAAGAAACGGCAACTTAGGTTTCTTGCCAAACCATAGTTCATACGGTGTCGTCTCAACGGATTTAGACGGTGCCCTATTTAAAGTGAATGCTGCAGTTTCTAATGCGTATCCCCAAAATGATAGCGGTAAGTCGGTGAGAGACATCATAGATCGTACCATATCTAATAAAGTGCGATTACGACGTTCAGACACTCCGTTGCGCTGCGGTGTGCCAGGCGGCGTCAGTTGTGAAACGATTCCACACTTTCTTAGGTGTGTGCCAAATTCGTGACTCAAATATTCTCCTCCACGATCAGATCGTAGACATTTAATTTTTCTGTCACGTTGATTCTCAACCTCACTCTGAAATTCCTTGAACTTTTCAAACGTCTCAGATTTGTGCTTCATCAAGTAGATATACCCATACCTACTCAAATCATCGGTGAGAGTGAGAACATAACGATAACCACCGCGAGCTTCAATGTTCATTGGACCACACACATCAATATGTATTATTTCCAATAAGTCGGTGGCTCTCTCCATTATTCCTGAGAATGGAGTCTTAGTCATCTTGCCCATGAGGCACGGTTCGTATGTGTCAAATGATTCAAAGTCAAGAGACTCTAGCAGTCCATCAGTATGGACCTTCTTCATGCGCTTAACGCCGATATGACCAAGGCGGCAGTGCCACAAGTATGTGGGACTATCATTATCAACTTTGCATCTTTTGGTACTCACACTATGAATATGTGTAACATCACGATCGAGATTCATCAAGAATAAACCATTCACCAGCGGAGCATGACCATAAAACATATCACTCATATAAATAGAACAACCATTATTCTCTGACTTAAATGAGTAGCCGTCTCGCATTAAGCAAGACCCTGATACAATGTTCATGCTTAAAGCTGGTACTAAATAACAATTATTAAGGTTTAAAACTAATCCCGACGGTAGATGTAGAGGTAGCGTGCCGACGGCGATCACATCGACCTTTGAACCATTCCCGATGCGCATCGTCACCTCGTCCTTGGCCAGTCTCCGCTTATTCCGCAGTTCCTGCTTTGAGTTGCAAATGTGAGCAACAGCACCGGTATCAAATACCCAGGAGCTACTACGAGCGCTGGTAAGGTACACATCAATAACATGTATATCACATATACCTTTAACGTTGCTGGCCTTCTTGTCCGCTAAGTATTTGGGGCAGTTCCGCTTCCAGTGACCTTTTCCCTTGCAGTAGAAGCACTCAGTCTCAGGCTTGGGTCCGTTCTTTTTCTTCTTCCCGGCATCTGGCTTACCGGGCGCGACAACAGCTTTGCCGTCTTTCTTGAAGTTCTTCTTACCCTTGCCTTTCTTGAAACTAGTGGTCTTGTTGACCATCAACACTTGATGCTCCTTCTTGATTTCTACTTCTGCAGACTTGAGCATCGAGTACAACTCGGGAATGGTTTTCTCCATCCCTTGCATGTTGTAGTTAAGCACAAAGCCTTTGTAGCTTGGTGGGAGAGACTGGAGGATTCTGTCAATGATAGCATCATCCGGAAGTTCGACTCCAAGTGAAGTCAGACGACCGTGTAACCCAGACATTTTGAGTATGTGCTCACTGACAGAACTGTTCTCCTCCATCTTACAGCTGAAGAACTTGTCGGAGACTTCATACCTCTCGACACGGGCATGAGCTTGAAAAACTAGCTTCAGCTCTTGGAACATCTCATATGCCCCGTGTTGCTCAAAACGTCTTTGGAGCCCCGTTTCTAGACTGTATAACATGCCACACCTGACCAGAGAGTAGTCATCACTTCGCGCTTGCCAGACGTTTAGAACGTCCTGGGCTGCTGCGGGAGCGGGAGGGTCACCTAGCGGCGCATTAAGGACATAAGCCTTTTTAGCTGCTTCAAGGATGAGCTTCAGGTTGCGAACCCAGTCCGCATAGTTGCTACCATCATCTTTCAGCTTGTTTTTCTCTAGGAATGCGTTGAAGTTGAGGTTGACGTTGGACATCTACAATATTTATAAAGACAACTTTTAGACTAAGTTCATGACAATTAAGTTCATTTAATCAAATTAAGTATGAACTCCCACTTAAATCGACATCCCTCTAGTCATCTAAGTGATACATGATCCATGTTGACTAACCCGTGTCCGATCATCACGTGAGACGGACTAGTCACCATGGTGAGCAACTTCATGCTGATCGTATTCAACCATACGACTCATGTTTGACCTTTCGGTCTCTTGTATTCGAGGTCATGTCTGTACATGCTAAGCTCGTCGAGTCAACCTAAGTGTTTCGCGTGTGTAAATCTGGCTTACACCCGTTGTATGCGAACGTTAGAATCTATCACACCCGATCATCACGTGGTGCTTCGAGACAACGAACCTTCGCAACGGTGCACACTTAGGGGAATACGTTCTCGAAATTTTAGGAGGGATCATCTTATTATGCTACCGTCGTTTTAAGCAATAAGATGTAAAACATGATAAACATCACAATGCAATCATATAGTGACATGATATGGCCATTATCATCTTTGCTCATTCGATCTCCATCTTCAGGCATCGCATGATCATCATCGTCACCGGCGTGACACCATGATCTCCATCATCATGATCTCCATCATCGTGTCTCCGTGAAGTCGTCACGCCAACTACTACTATCACTACTACTATGGCTAACCGTTAGCAATGAAGTAAAAGTAGCAAGCACATGGCGTTGCATCTCATACAATAAATTAAGACAACTCCTATGGCTCCTGCCGGTTGTCATACTCATCGACATGCAAGTCGTGAAACCTATTACAATAACATGATCATCTCATACATCATACATGCAACATCACAACTTTGGCCATATCACATCACATGGCAAACCCTGCAAAAACAAGTTAGACGTCCTCTAATTGTTGTTGCAAGTTTTACGTGGCTGATTTGGGTTTCTAGCAAGAACGCCTTCTTACCTACGTGACAGCCACAACGATGATATGCCAAAGCTATTTACCCTTCATAAGGACCCTTTTCATCAAATCCAATCCGACTAGAGTAGGAGAGACAGACACCCGCTAGCCACCTTTATGCACGATGTGCATGTCTGTCGGTGGAACCAGTCTCACGTAAGCGTACGTGTAAGGTCGGTCCGGGCCGCTTCATCCCACAATACCGCCGGAAAAGAATAAGACTAGTAACGGCAAGCAAATTGACAATCCATCGCCCACAACTTTTGTGTTCTACTCGTGCATAGAATCTACGCATAGAAAACCTGGCTCGGATGACACTGTTGGGTAACGTAGCATAAATTCAAAAAAAATTCCTACGCATGTTCAGATCTTCCTATGGAGAGACCAGCAACGAGAGAGGGGTAAGAGCATCTTCATACCTTTGAAGATCGCTAAGCGGAAGCGTTTGCTAACGCGGTTGATGGACTCGTACTCGCAGCGATTCTGATCTAGTGCCGAACAACGGCACCTCCGCGTTCAACACACGTGCAGCCCGGTGACGTCTCCCGCACCTTGATCCAGCAAGGAGGAAGGAGAGGTTGGGGAAGAAGACCAGCAACACGACAGCGTAGTGTTGGTGGAGAGACGAGGTCTCCCGGCAGGGCTTCGCCAAGCGCCGGCAGAGAGGAGGAGGAAGAAGTGCAGGGCTGCGCCGAGGGAGAGGGAAAACTGTGTCCTCCAAAGGCCAAAAGTGCCCACTATATATAGGGGAAGGGGAGAGGGGGTGCCACCCCTAGGGTTCCCACCCTAGGGGGTGCGGCAGCCCTCCCAGATGGGGTTTGTGGCGGCCAGATGGGGAGGAGGGGGTGGCGCACCCCTCTGGTGGGCCTAAGGCCCATCTAAGTTAGGGTTCCCCCCCTCTTTTCCTTTCCCCTGCGCCATGGGCTGAGTGGGGAGGCGCACCAGCCCAACTAGGGGCTGGTTCCCACCCCCACTTAGACCATCTTACCTCTTGGGGTCGCAGCCCCCCTTCGGTGGTCCCCCGGAACCACCTCCGGTGGTCCCGGTGGTCCCGGTACGTTACCGGTGATGCCCGAAACACTTCCGGTGTCCGAAACCATCCGTCCTATATATCAATCTTTACCTCCGGACCATTCCGGAGCTCCTCGTGACGTCCGGGATCTCATCCAGGACTCCGAACAACTTTCGGTAATCTCGTATAACAATTCCCTATAACCCTAGCGTCATCGAACCTTAAGTGTGTAGACCCTACGGGTTCGGGAGACAGGCAGACATGACCGAGACACCTCTCTGGCCAATAACCATCAGCGGGGTCTGGATACCCATGGTGGCTCCCACTAGCTCCACGATGATCTCATCGGATGAACCACGATGTCAAGGATTCAATCAATCCCGTATACGATTCCCTTTGTCTGTCGGTATAGAACTTGCCCGAGATTCGATCGTCGGTATACTTATACCTTGTTCAATCTCGTTACCGGTAAGTCTCTTTACTCGTTCGGTAGCACATCATCGTGTGACTAACTCCTTAGTCACATTGAGCTCATGATGATGTTCTACCGAGTGGGCCCAGAGATACCTCTCCGTCACACGGAGTGACAAATCCCGATCTCGATTCGTGTCAACCCAACAGACACTTTTGGAGGTACCCGTAGTGCACCTTTATAGTCACCCAGTTACGTTGTGACGTTTGATACACCCAAAGCACTCCTACGGTATCCGGGAGTTGCACAATCTCACGGTCGAAGGAAAAGATACTTGACATTAGAAAAGCATTAGTATACGAACAATACGATCTAGTGCTAGGCTTAGGATTGGGTCTTGTCCACCACATCATTCTCCCAATGATGTGATCCCGTTATCAATGACATCCAATGTCCATGATCAGGAAACCATGATCATCTATTGACTAACGAGCTAGCCAACTAGAGGCTTTCTAGGGACACATTGTGATCTATTCATTCACACATGTATTACTGTTTCCTGTTAATACAATTATAGCATGAACGATAGTCGATTATCATGAACAAGGAAATATGATAATAACCATTTTATTATTTCCTCTAGGGCATATTTCCAACATTTAGCATACCACTTATTCTTCTTGAAATGATCTTGAAGAGACACAGAGATAAGCACCACTTGAAGCATAATTGAAGAAAGCACCATTGAGAATTCACAATTGAATGGGAAAACCAAGAATTAAGGGAGATACAAGAGAATGAAAAGATCTTGAGCCACCTAACAGAAAACTTAAATAAGGCACCGGAATAATCGAGAGACGAACGAAGAGACACAATTGAGAAGAATTGCGGAAGAAAGCTGAAAGCTTAGAACGAAGAATCTTCTGAAATGATGGCCTTCGGAGGAACGAGAATAAAAACAACTCAGAAATGCACCGGATAGCCAGAAAGGAATTACCCATGACTGGAACAAATAACATGACGACACCAAAGCTGAAATGATGAATCTCCAAGAGAATGAACCAAAATTCGAGAGAACCACTCCTTCAGACTGCAAGCTGAGAATGAAGACGAGAACAACTCCAAGAATTAATGAGACACTCCGGAATAATGAAGAATGCAAGGTTGAGCCAATTATGAGAATTAAGTCGAATAGGTCTTGGAGAAGGGATATAACTGATAAAATTCATACTTACGTCATAGTTGAAAAGAATTAGAGATCTTCGGAAAAGATTACAAGAGCTAAAAGATCCTGGGAAAAACCTGTGGGTTATGGGCCCACTCAAAGAAACCATCGTTAGAAAAGATTGCTTAGAAGAGAGATAATGCACCGGTATGAAGAGAACTAGATGAGGTTAGCACCTCGAAATAATTAAAAGAATTGAAAACGAGAAACTACTGAAATCTCTTTAACACTCCGGATGGAAAGAGAGAGGAATTAATAAACAAGATAGGCTGACAGAATTTCCAATATAGGAAAGAATTACAAGCACGAAAAGGAAATGATGAACACGAACAACTGAATTAAATTCACCAGAAAAAGATGACAAGATTGAATAAAGATGAACACGAAGCTCCTGAGAATCTTCACAATGAATCACCGGGTAGAGAGAAAAGAACGACAATGGAAGCACAATGAAAAGAAAACTCCTGAATAAAAAATTGATTCACTGAAGAAAAAGGGCGGGAGGGCGGGGAAAAACAAAGACAACTCAGGACGTATGAGATGAACTCCGGAATAAATGAGAGAAAGATCTGCAAGAATTGGAGAGGATTGAATCCACTTGGAGAGAAACACACCGGTTGAATGGAATTGATACGATGACTCCGGTTGAAAAGGAAATGACATGACAAATGAACGAACAAAAGAATTTGCATTCTCACATAAAAATATGAGAACACAGATTAGGAAAGATCTGAAATCACCATTGACATCGAAACAACTCGCATTACCATAATCAACAAAACAAAGGGAAAGGCTTATGAAACAAGCCAGAACAAACTCATGAGAGAGATTTTCGTTCGATATTTTCGTGGACAGGATCGCACGGGCTCGATCCTTACAGTAGCCATCAAGTGCAAGGCAGTGCACCCGACATACGAAGCGTCCCCGAGTCGTAGCAAGCTACAAGGACTCATTAAGACACAACGTGTACCGCTGTAAGTCGACCGTGAACAAACAAATCCACTAGATGTCGAACCCCAACCTAACATCATGCATTTGTTGGAAGAATGTCCTATAAGTAAGTACTTGAATTCCCACCTATGAATTCCCGAAATATCTGGTCATGCAATCTGGTACACGGATACAAGGAGTAATAATCACACAACTCCTATACTAACCCGTCACCTGTGTCACATCCGTCAACACACAACCATAATCTCGGACCTTCATCTACAACAGACCCTCGTGATCACAACGATACAAAGTATGGCAGTACTCCCGAACAATCTGCACCAGTACTGGGGACATCGGGGTTATCTCTCCACTACTAGTATTGAAGCAATTACGAACGTCCTTCGTTCTGAGATACTAGGAAATCTGAATGATAACAATGTGCTCAAGAATCCCCTGGAGCTCAACTCCCCTGAAACTCAAAGCAGATAGGAGGCACCAAGACAGAATTCCGTCACAGCGGCATCATATAGATTCCAAAAATATCCGTGTGATCCTAAAAAATTTTTGAGTGAGAAGAGGAGTAGAATTAAATTATTACGTCAAGATTCCTCACCAGAGCATAGAAGAGGAGAAAAAAGAATCCTACTCTCCGATATATAACTAGACTCAAAGCAGTTTTTCACTAGACTCGACTCGGCCAAGTTCGTTCAATCAAGGGGGATCCTAGGTCGGTCCTTGCTCTGATACCAACTTGTCACGCCCAAGATGCGGCCCTATCCTCAATTTGCCACGAGGGCCTCGTCGGGGATAGAAGCGCATCTCGTCGTGTCGCAAGAATAGATATCGTTACAAGTACATGTACTGAAAAAAAGAGATATATGGAATTAGCTTACACTCGCCACAAGCTACATCAGAGTCACATCAGTACATTACATAATCATCAAGAGTAAGAGCAGGGTCCGACTACGGACGAAAACAAACGAGAAAAAGAAGAACGACGTCCATCCTTGCTATCCCAGGCTGCCGGCCTGGAACCCATCCTAGATCGATGAAGAAGAAGAAGAAGAAGCAACTCCAAATGAACAATCAACGCGCTCGCGTCAAGTAACCTCTACCTGTACCTGCAACTGGTGTTGTAGTAATCTGTGAGCCACAGGGGACTCAGCAATCTCATTTCCAAAGGTATCAAGACTAGCATAGCTTAATGGGTGAGGCATGATTAAGTGGTGAGGTTGCAGCAGCGGCTAAGCACATATTTGGTGGCTAAACCTACGAGTACAAGAAATAAGAGGGGGAAGATCTACGCATAACGGACGTGAACTACTGATGATCAAAAGAATGATCCTGAACACCTACCTACGTCAAACATAACCCCACCGTGTCCTCAATCGGAGAAGGAACTCACGAAAGAGACAGTCACGGTTACGCACACAGTTGGCATATTTTAATTAAGTTAACTTCAAGTTATCTAGAACCAGTGTTAAACAAAGTTTCCACGTTGCCACATAACCGCGGGCACGGCTTTCCGAAAGATTTAACCCTGCAGGGCTGCTCCAACTAGTCCATCACAAATTACCACAAGCCGCATAGAAATCCTCAATCACGAAGCTCGCGATCTCGTCCGATTCCCTAGTGGAAAACCTCAACTCTGAGATTACCCAAAGCATCACCGGAATCCCGATGCACAAGACATCTCGTCAAAGGTAAAACTAATCCAGCAAGGCCGTCCGACGTGTCGACGATCCCGATAGGAGCCGCGTATCTCATTCTCAGGACACGACGGATAAGCAACGCGTACAAGTGCCAAACCTCGAGTTTCCTCGCGGTGGCCCCGCACAGTGCTCTGTTTTGGACCAACACTCATGTGGAGCACTGGCCGGAGGTTGATTAAATTATCCTCGGGGTCCGGAAAGTCCCTATGCAAGTTTATTAGGTGATTAGGCAAATGTAGTACCAATGTTGGACCTTGCCAGAGCAGCTTTAATCTAAAACGAATTATCAAGGGGGTCCCCATAACAACCCCAATCGTGTTAGGAGCGCTCATTTATGGAACATAACACCGGTAGCCAAAACTAAGGGGGCAAAGATGGAACAAAACACCAGGCTAGAAAGGCCGAGCCTTCCACCTTTTACCAAGTATATAGGTGCATTAAATTAAATAGCATTTAATATGATGATCTAACAAGGAATCCATGTTACCACATGGAAGCATCTGCACCTGCAACTAGCAACGCTAACCACATGGTTAAGCAAGCGGTAACATAGCCAAGCAGTGGTTTGCTAGGTTGAACAGGTTGAAGGTTTCATGGCATTGTTGAGAGGCTGATATTTAACATGTGGTAGGCAACGAGACATAACGACAGAAATGATAAAACTAGCATGGCAATGATAGTAATGGTATCTGGGGAAATGATCATCTTGCCTGAGATCCCGCTTGGAAGAAGAATGACTCCGTGAAGCAGACGAACCAACGTAGTCGAAGGGGTCCTCACATCCGACACGCTTGCGGAAGTCTATCGAGACGAAGCAAACCGGAAACACAAATCAACACACGATATTCACCATACGACGCACAACACATATGATGCATGAGCAGCTGAATACATGCAAGACACGGCATGACAATTCACACAATCAACACTACACATTAAGTAAAGTTCAATATGCAAAGAGTTGCATATTGACGAAACTCCACATGTGAATTATTTAGTTCAATCCCGGTTATTTACACGGCAATATTAATTGTGATTAAACATGGCAAGAGGTGAAGCGCAATTAATCTACCTATCTAGGCATTTTAAATGAGGTCAGAAATGACATATAGCACCTCCGAGACGACCTCACATGTTAATTTACAATTCTATCCAGATCTGAACTAACGCATTTAATTAGTTGTTAAATAGCAAAACAAATAGGTTCACGTGATTCTACGCGTCATTTCAAGCAACCTACACATAAAGAACATATCCAACGGAGCTACGGATCAAAAAGATACAAGCACCGCAAGATATGATGGCATGAATGTAATATGTATGCAACGACGGCTACGAGCACCTCAAATCATACAACCAACAAGAGAAAATGAAACTACACGAGATTCTAAGCAAGTTTCATGTAAGACACGATCAAAACGGAGCTACGGTTCGAAAACTACGAGCAAAACAAGAAATCACTACAAACTTCCAAAATCAGCCACATAGCATTTTCTACGCCCCACAACTACGGGCTACACAACTCCGATAAACTCAAGCAAGGCATGACACGAAAGAGGGCAAGAAGAACTTCTACAAACAACTAACAACGACTAGCATGGCATCATGGATCACTAGGAAAAGAAGACACAAAAAGGCATCTCACACACTATTTCAGACTTAGTGAAAATTCCACCTCATGAAAGTGCAGTTTTCGATCTGAAGCAATATTGACAGCAGCAAAACCTACAGCTAAAGGACTCCAAATAGCGTGAAACTTTACAGCATGCTAGAGAAACATAAGGGGTACAACTAACTCCATTGGACCAACCTCAAAAGAGCTACAGATCCAAAGATAGAAGCAAAACAAAACAGCAACAAAATATAACAGATTTCAGACTTAGAACTATTTCAGCTCCTCCAAATCAGCACTATTTCTAGCAACTTGAGGGCTATCAAACCACACCTAAATATGCATTTCCATTGCAACCAAAAATACCAGGGGCTAAACAAAACATCTAAGATCAACTCCCTAGTTGACAACTCCGTCAAACGAAGCACGGAATAAATCATACGAATTATACAAAAGGGCATAACGGCAAAATATCTCGCGAACTAACTTCCTCAAAAACTAAAACTAATTGCGCTGAAAAAACCAATGGATTTTTCTACCCCGGAAACATATAAAATATGTGGGGTTGCACAAAAATATAATGCCACACGAAAAATGCGAGAAAATAACCTATTTACGGGAAAATAAACTACCGGAAAACCCTACACGCAAAAAAAATACAAACAACTACTCTAAAATACATGGCAACAGGTCCCTAAAAACATGAGCATTTTAACTACAGAGTTTGAGCAATCCGGACACGCACGAAAAATAAATACGGAACAAGTCTCTAATGGGACAGCACGCAAAACTAGGAAAACAATGGGACAAACAAACTCAAACATGCATGCAAGTTATAAATTACGAATCTATGCACAAAACTACACACTTTACTTATATGACTCGCCTCGATCCGACACACGGATTAAAAACTACGGACGATTTAATATCTAGCATTTTTCCTGAAAATAATTAAATTCGCAGGAATCTAAAAAAACAAACGGGCCGAATCCTGTGGGCGCAATATAACAACAATGCGCTCAAGGCGAGGGAATTGAGCTCGGGCTCACCTCACTGGCGGGAGATGGGCCTCGTGGAGTGGCTGGTTGCGGTGGGCCGAGGCGGAGGCTGGTGGTGCTGGGCCGGCGGTGTGGCGCTCTGGCCTGCTGGCGCTGGCACGCTGCGCTGCGGCCCATGCGGGACCACTCGAGGAGCGGCAGCGCGCGGTCAACGGGCGAGCGAGGAGGTGCCGCTCCGGCCTCGATCCGATCTGGACGGCGCGGCGGCTAGCTCGTCTCCGGCGAAGACGGCGCCACAAGTGGCCGAGGACGGGCGCGAGGAGGCGGATCCGGCGGGGCACCTCGGATCCGGTGGCCGGCACGATGACGCGGCGGCTGCTCTCGCTGGTTCCAAGGGCGGCGGCGGTCTAGTCCGGCCGGATCTGTGGCTGCGAGGAGATCCGGCTCCGTCGGGGCGAGCTGCTCGACGTAGTTCCGGCCGACGCGGCGGGAACGAGGGGACGGCGCGCCGGCAACCATGGTCGGCGGCGACCGCACGTCTTGGCAGCCACGGGAGCTGTGGGAACTGCGCGGCTCGGGGCAGGGCGAGCAGACGACGGCGCGAGGGAGCTTCGGGCCCGAATCGGCTCGGGCGGGCCCAACGCGGGCTTCGCGGGCCCGACGGCTGGGGGTGGAAGAGAGAGGAGAGAGGAGCTGCTAGGGTTTCGTGTTAGGGCGCGGATCCCGAGGAGGATTAGGGGGGCGCCCAAATAGGTAGGGGAGGGGTGTTTATATAGGGAAAGGGGGCTAGGGTTATCCGAATCCGGCCCCGTTTTCGCTCACGCGATCGGAATCGTACGCACTCGAACGCGGGGTCGGCTAGGTGACCTTCTAGAGTAGGCTAGCCGGGGAAGAGAGGGAAACGGTGCGGCGTGGCAACGCGATTTTAAAACAACGAAAAGCGTCCGATGGTAGACCGAATACGGTGCCGCTACGGTCGACCGTTCGGGTACCAGACGGACTCCGATCGCGACGAAATTCGACAGTCGGCCTCGATAGAACTAATTACGACCGCATGCCAAGTTTCACCTCGATCAGAGAAAGTTTTACGCACACTTTAAAAATAGGGTTTCGAAGGTCCTCCGGGCGCGTGCGAGTGTGGTCGGGCTGAGAACGGACAACGAAGAGAACCGGCAACTAGCAACGGATGCAAGTTTGAAAGCTGGCGGCACGGAGACGCCGATGCAATGCAAATGACGCGAATGATGCGATGACGATGCGACAAATGAAAATACCCACACGACGAAAATGGAAAGAAAGGGGAATCTTCTGGAACGTCGGCATCAGGCTGTCACATGTCGTGCATCTGCTACCTGAAGATCAGGTCCAGGACCTGCACGGGGTTCGAGCAGGTGGTTGTCTCCTACCTCTCCCGAGCCCCCCCCCCCTTCTTCTCGCGCATCGCCTATTCATAGCCCCCTGTTGCATGATGCATGTGATGGAACAGGTAATATCCAACAGGTTCCGCCGCATCCCTGTGTCCCAATTGTATCCTCCGTGGGGTCTCTCCTTTGTCCGCCATGGTCGCCGACCTCGTCCCTTTCCCTTCTCAAGAGACGCTCGCGTCCTCCGTGCCTTCTCTTGCTTCCCTCCTCGTGCTGCTCCTTCCTCACCCTCTCTCCCCTTTGTCTTGTTTTCTCCGTCAGGGAAGCTATTGCGCTGGTAGAGTTGCCTTCTGTTGCTTCCCTCCTCCCGCTGCTCCTCCCTTACCCCCTCTCCCTTGTCTTGTTTTCTCCACTAGGTGAGCCATTGCGCTGCGGGAATTGCAGTTTTGACGATGTCCCAAGGTGTCGTCGCCGTCGCTCGCGTGCAGGTCGCCCCATCGACCAGATCCATCTCTCCACCACCAGAACCCGCCTCTCGCCGCGGATCCAGTCCACCTCGGCTCAGATGGCTGCCCTCCCTAAGGCCTAGCTCGGCCAGAGCTGCAACCTATGCAGCCTTTTCCCGCCGAGCTCCTCGCCCGACCCCGCGTTCGTCCCCTCGCCGGGGCGCTTCACCCACAACGGCAGCCGCTCCTGCAGCCATAGCCACTTGGTGCGCCGCCACCAGCCAGCCCCTTTGGGATCGAGGGGAGGAGCCCCACGAGCACCCCGCCCTGCTCGCCGCGACCTGCGCCTGTTGTCCGCCTGCCAGCCGTCGGGGATGGACGGATCCGGGGAACACCGATGTGGATCCGACCTTCCTTGCCCTCCTGGCCACGCCGAAGCCCTGCTGCGAAGGTCACGTCGCCGGCCAGGACCTACGAGCTCTCCGCTTCTGCACGCGCAAAGGTAGACGAGCCCCGGCTTCAGGGAGGACTGCGGGTTGATTTCGATAAACCTGAGGGGCTTTTTTGCAAAGAAGCCACGACGTACGACAGAAGCTGTCAGCGCTTTATTATTATGTAGAGATAGACTACCGTCCGTCTGCAATAACCAAACATGGAATACCCTATTCGCAGCCAGGCTCCGGACACCTCCCCCCACAAAAGACGTGGCCTAGCTAGTTTCGGACGGCATCAGTTTTAGGGTTCTCTCAACCATTTTTCATTTTCTTTTTCGTTTTTCGTTTTTCGTTTTTCTCCTTTTTTCTAAGGTTATTTTTTTAAACTAATTTCATGGTTGAAATTTGTTCTTGAAATTCAGAAAAAAGTTCTTGCTGTTATAAAATGTTATAGATTTAAAATTTGTTCACATTTCAAAATTTGTTCATAATTCAAAATATGCACACGATTTCCAAATTTGTGCACAATTCCAAAAATGTTCACAATTTTATTTTTGTTTTTACTAATTTGAAATATTTTCATGTTTTGAAATTTGTTCACACACTGAAAAAATGTTCATGGTTCAATAAACGTTCACAATTTCATAATTTTGTTAATTAATTTGAAATTTCTTCCTGTATGCAAATTTATTCAAAATTCAAAAAATAATCATGGTTTCCAAATTTGTTCACTATTTGCAAAATGGTCATAATTTATAATTTTATCACGAATTTAAAATTTGTTCATGTTTTAAATTTTGTTCTGAACTCAAAAGATGTTTGTGGTTTCCAAATTTGTTCACAATTTGGAAAATGTTCACAATATTATAATTTTATTCATGAATTTGAAATTTATTCATATTTCAAAATTCAATAAATGTTTACAGTTTCAAAATTTCATCGCTATTCGAAAAAAGCATCAAAAATTTATAGTTTTGTTCAGGAATTTCAAATTTGTTAATATTTCAAAATTAATTTGTAATTCAAAAAAAGTTCACGGTTTCAAAAAAAAATCACAATTCGAAAAGTGTTCACAATTTTATAATTATGTTCATGAATTTTACTTTTTCACAATTCAAGAAATGTTCACGATTTAAAAAAATCAATATTTAAAACATATTCAAATTGTATAATTTTGTTAACGAATTTGAAATTTGTTCAAGTTTCAAGATTTTTTCCACAGTTCCAAAAATGTTCACGGTTTCAAAACGTGTTCGCAATTGAAAAATGTTCATAATTTTATAATTTGTTGGGTTTCCATAAATGTTATCATTTTGTTCCTTTTTTATAATTATAACATTTTGAGATTCCCTAAACCGTTCATGTTTTCACAAAATGTTCGAGTATTAAATATCTTGTTTACAAAAATGTAAATATTCACGTTTAAAAAAAATCACTTTTCAAATAATGCTATTTTTTTCAGAATTTGTTGCTGTTTTCAAAATAAATTCAGATATTTCAGAATATGTTAATTTGTTTGCAACTTAAATGAGATATTTTATTTTTTCACAAATTCAAAAATGTATGTTACAATTCTTACAAACTTTTGGAAATTAGGTATTTCATGATTTTCCAATTTTTGTTACAATTCTTCCAAAACTAGTTAGTGATTTTTTTAAGTAGTCGGGATTTTGATGAAATGTTAGAGAAAACTAAAATAATTTAAACTATACAGATAGGTACTTCTAAGGATTATGCGCTGCATATCAATAACGAATGTTAACCTGCTCCAGCGGTCCGGTTCCACTTCCTACAAGAGATGTATCGCGACTTCGAAATCAGCCTTTCGCGCTGCATTTTTCTATTGCTTTACACAGTTTTTTTTCTACTATGTGGGCCGGCCAAGACAAGGCTGGCGCCCGTCAACGATCTTGCGCCTGCAACGCTGCTAGCTTGGGCCGGCCTCTAGAGTGCTTTCCAGTTATTTTTTTCTTTTTTTCTTTTTTGGCGAAAACAATTATATAATCAAAAAAGGTTAATCGATTTAAGAAAAAAAAGTTGTATCCATTTGAAAAAAACATATCTTTAAAAAAGGTTCATCAATTTGAAAAACCGTTGATTGAAAATTAAAAAATGTTCATCCAATTTAGGAAAGTTCATTAAAAAATTTAAAAAGTTTAATAAATTTGCAAAAAGTTCATAAAAACTCGAAGGCATTTCATTTAACTGAAAAAAATTCATAAATCTTTAAAAAGTTCATCTATTTTCACAAAGATGTTCATCAAATTTCAAAAAAGTTAGTCAAAATTCAAAAAAGTTCATCCATCTTAAAAAATTATTCATTAAAATTTCAAAAAAGTTCATCAATATTCAAATAATTTTAGTGAATTTAAAAAAATGTCACAATCGCCTAGATAGGTCGGCCCAGTTCGAATGCCACACGCGCGAGTTAACAAAATGCATGTTAACTCGCGCATGTGGCGCCAAATAGAAAATGCCGCCATACATAGCCCTCAGGCCATTGATTTTTTTAGGGGTAAAGGAAAACTTTATTGATTAAAAACCAAAGATAGTGGGATACAATTTGGATCATGTGGTTGGTCAAACCAGACAAGAAGACGCGGACCTAACAAGAGAGAGAACCTCGCTGACCTATATGCGTCAACATTGATCGCATGACCTTCAAATATAAATGACAATTGAATTGCATCGACCTTGCTTTAATCTCTGTAACAATTGCGTTATAACTACCATAGTTGTCAGACTCGATACCCTTCACTACGTGCTTTGAATCAGATGAGATGATGAAGTTGTGGAGTTGCAAGTCTGTTGCCAATGAGAGGGCTTGATGGCATGCCATTGCTTCGATTGTTGCCGGGTCTTGTACTCCTGCCACAACAAGCGAATAGCTTCCCAAAAAAAAATCCCGCGCCATCTCGACATATTGTCGCCGCTGAGCCTCCCCTACCGGCCTTGACAGCCGCATCCACATGGAGTTTTGCAAACCTAGGTGGTGGAGCTTTCGTTTGTTGCAAGGAAGTAGTGGTAGCCTGAGCAGCCGCTGCAGTCCTAGTGTTTTTTGTATGCAGAACTTGGAGCTCGGAGATGAACCTTGAGACAAAGGATTGTATTTGCGCTGGAGTCTGGAAGATTCCCTCACGAATCGCCTTGTGTCGTGTCGTTCAAATAGCCCACAACGCCATAGCCACCTTGACGAACTGCTCAAGCAATAATGAACCTAAAAGAGAGAACAACCACTGTTTTGCCAACGGTTCGCTGGTTGCTATCAGGGTATGTCCGAGGGAATCATCTTCAAGAGCCCATGAGCATCATGACGACGTACATTCCAGTAAGGAGTGACACCACGAGTTAGGGGAGCTGCACATACTGTAGGATCTCATCGTCAACATCTTTCTATATGCCCGAACATCTTCCCTAGGGAGGGATTACTTTGACACAGTGTCTACAGAAACATCTTGACTTTCCCTCCAACTGGAACTTTCCACAAAGATTTCCATGACCCCTCCTCTGTATGATCTCCCGGAGATCCGACGGTTCCTTAAAGACATGCTTCTCTTCTCTGCCTAGTAGCCACCAGCATCCTATACGCTGATTTGACCGAGAAAAATCCTTCTTTTCATAGTGCCAGCTCCAGAAATCAGCTATTTGCATAGTTCACAACGGAATAGACACCATCCTCGCAACATCAAATGGAAAGAAAACTTGGTCCAGTTGTTGGCGGTTCCATGACGCCGAGGTAGCGTCAATGAGCTCCGGAACTCGAGTCAGAGGGTTTTGAGATAGGCACCCATAGGGCCTCATCATCTCCTCTCTCAGGATCCAGTTGTCAGTCCAAATGTTTGTTGATTCTCCATTGCCTATCCGTTTAATCAGGCTTTGTTTCAGAATGTCTATACCTTCCACCACCACTCGCCATATTTGTCTAGGATGATTACCCAAGGAAGCATGCAATAGTGTGGTGTTTGGGTAATATATACCCTTCAGCACTCGTGCGCTCAAGGAGTCAGGGATTTGAAGAAGACGTCATGCCTGCCTTGTCAACATAGCTATATTAAATAACTCAAAAATCCTTAAAGCTAAGTCCGCCCATACCTTTTGGTTGAGTCATTGCCTTCCATGAAACCCAATTTGGCTTGTGCTTTTCGTTCTTACTCCCCCACCAGAACTTTTGAATCAACATATTCAGGCGCTCACACAGGCCTCTCGGGTGTTTGAAACAAGACATGGAATAAACTAGCAATGCGTGCGCAACTGACTTGACAAGGACCTCCTTTCCTGCACCTGATAGTGTTTGTTCGGTCTAGCCTTGGATCTCGCTCCACTACCTGACCTTGAGGTACTTGAAGGTACCTTTTTAGAAGACCCGATGTTTGAAGGCATGCGTAGATATTTCTCATTGAGGGTTTCATTTGGGACGTTGACCAATCCTTTAGTGCAACTGGAATAGGATTTCTGGATCGACTACCTTCTGAGAAATTGCATTGAGGAATGCACACGGCTTCACACTCGCTAATCGAACATTTTATGGTAGAAGACCCCTAAATGCAACCGGAAGCAATTGTGTCATAATCATATGGTAGTCATGAGACTTTAGGTTTTGGAATTTCTTCTCTGCCATATTTATTATTCCCTTTATATTCTACGAGAAGCCAGACGAGAAATTGATACTAAGCAGGCATTCAAAAAAGATTTCCTTTTTTGCTTTGGTAAGAGCGTAGCTGGCAGGACCTTGATAATGCTTTGGATGCATGCTCTCTTTTTCATTCATACATTGTTGGTCCTCCCGTGCCTCTGGTGTATCTTTTGTCTTCCCATACACGGCCAAGAAGCCTAGCAGGTTCACATAAGATTCTCTGTCACGTGCATCACAGTGATTGCAGAGTGGACCTCTAGGACTATCCAATAGGGTAGGTCCCAAAATGTAGATTTCTTCTTACACATGGGTGTGTGTCCGTCAGTGTCATTCGCAACAGATTGTCCGCCAGGACCCTTTCCAAAGAATGCTTTTAAATCCTTGACCATATCAAGTATATCATCACGAGTACGGGGGGCATTCTTGTTTCGGTGATCTCTCTAACCTTTGAAATGCTTGCCTTTCTTTATTAAGGGATGCCTGCTTGGAAGAAATCGACGATGTCCCAGGTACACATTCTTCTTACATTTGTTCAAATATATACTTTCACTCTCATCTAAACAATGCGTGCATGCATTGTATTACTTGTTTGTCTGTCCTGGCAGGTTACTAAGAGCAGGCCAATAATTGATTGTTACAAATAGCAACGCTTGTAAGTCAAATTCTTGCTATTTGTGCTCATCCCACACACGAACACCTTTTATAGCCACAACTGTAAAAGTTATTCAACTAATGACCTTAGGCACACATCAATGTCGTTGCCGGGTTGCTTTGGGCATTGGATGAGCACTGGCATCATAATGAACTTCCGCTTCATGCACAACCAAGGAGGAATGTTATAGATACATATAGTCACAGGCCAGGTGAGGGAGTCGAGGATTCTTGGGTCCTCGGGCGGCCGGTTAGTCAATACTGGGTGGGCTTGTTGGGCTGCATTGTAGAAGACCAGGCCTTATGAAGACCTCTACACTATAAGGAATATCCCAAAGATTGGCGTGTACTGGAGGTAGTCGATAACTTGTAAACCCTAGGGGTCTCTGGTATCTATATAAACCAAAGGACCTTATCCGTGTTGAGGAGGCTGAATCGTTTAGGGTTTAGCATATACGATCTCGAGGTAGATCTACTCTGTAATCATTCTCATCAATATAATCGAGCAGGACATAGGGTATTACCTCCATAGGAGGGCCCGAACCTGGGTAAAACCATCGTGTCCCCTTCTTCGTGCAACCCATCAATCCTAGGTGCCAGGACCGGATTTTCAGGGATTTTAGTTTCCCTTCAATATGGCCCTTGTGCAAGCCAGCCCCAGCAATACTGTTAGCTAGTGCACGAATCCTTCATACATTTGTCCAAGCGAAATTACAAACTTGAAGTACAAGACTGAGGTGGTCCATAGAGTACATCAAAGGGTTTCTAATGGTTGATGGTGGAAGCTGTTTGGGGATCTCCCGTGTCTATGGGACTCCATTTCCCATAGAAACAACTGACCTGGATAATTCCTATCTCATGCGGTTGCTGTCTTCGATGCCTAGGTTCCAGGGTTATCGTCGGGTTCCTCCTTTCCAAGCACGCAATCTCGCCAAGACAATAGCCAAGGACAAGCTTGTGAGTACTTTGAATGTACTCGCAAACATCATGAAACAAACATAAATTGGCAGGGCTAATGTACACTCGTAATAATACCACAATACTTCGTCAATCATGATGTACTTCTCAAATATTAGCACTCAGAATATAATCATACTGAGAAATTAATAAGCAACCAATAAGAGTAAAATTAACGGATGTGATATAAAACATGCATCTGTCGGGCGTCTGAGCGACACCACATACATGGCTTTAATAAAATAATAACAAGTTTGCCACTGTCGGGCGTCTAAGAGACACCACATAAAAGGGCATATATGAAATAATAAACAAGCCGCAGTCGGGCGTTTAAGCGACACCACATAAAAGCTTATATGAAATAATATACATGCCGCAGTCGGGCGTCTAAGCGACACCACATAAAGGGCTTATATGAAATAATAAACTTGTCGTAGTCGGACGTCTAAGCAACACCACATAAAGAGCTTATATGAAATAATAAACATGCCACAGTCGGGTGTCTAAGCGACACAACATAAAGGGATTATATAAAATAATAATAATTAATGAATATCGAGGAGGTAGAACGGTCCAAGGGATATTCAACAATCATAATCATAGGAATTAGTCCGTAGAAAATAATGTTTATGATCATCCACCATATTTCCTGATTAGTCTCACAATTCTTTTTACTACCTCCGAAGACTGACACTCACACCGACACTTGACTAGTCAACCATTCGTCGTTGACCATGGACGCGGCTACTCGAATAGTTTTGACTCTGCAGAGGGTGTACTCTTTACCCACAGCCCATGGGGTTCAATAGTCAATCAGACTAATCTCGCGTACAGTATTTTAGAAGTAAACACTTCGAACCATTACATACCCATTTTTCTCCCGCGAAGACTGCTACCTCTTGAGCTTGCGTTGGTTTTTCCCTTGAAGAGGAAAGGGTGATGCAGTACAGCAGCAGTAAGTATTTTCCTCAGTTTGAGAACCAAGGTATCAATCGAGTAGGAGTATCAAGGCAAGTCTCCAAAGTACCTGAGCAAAAACAAGCAAACTAGCACCCAACGCTACAAAGGGGTTGTCAATCCCTTCACAGTTAACTGTAAGGTGAGATCTGAAGGCGGAAAGTGCAACAAAGTAAAAGTGTAGAGCTGAAAATATGATGTGAAGTAGACCCGGGGGCCATAGTGTTTACTAGAGTCTTCTCTCATGATAGCAAGTATTACGGTGGGTGAACGAATTACTATCGAGCAATTGATAGAACCGCGCAAAGTCATGATGATATCTAAGGCAATGATCATACATATAGGCATCACGTCCGAGACAAGTAGACCGATACTGTCTGCATCTACTACTATTACTCCATACATCGACCGCTATCCAGCATGCATCTAGTGTATTAAGTTCATAACAAACGGAGTAACGCCTTAAGCAAGATGACATGATGTAGAGGGATAAATTCATGCAATAGATATAAACCCCATCTTTTTACCCTTAATGGAAACAACACGATACGTGCCTCGCTATCCCTTCTATCACTGGGTGAGATCACCACACAGTATGAACCCAAAACCAAGCACTTCTCCCATTGCAAGAATTATAGATCAAGTTGGCCAAACGAAACCCACAACTCGAAGAGAATTATAAGGATACAAAATCATGCATATAAGAGATCAGAGGAAACTCAAATAACATTCATAGATAATCTGATCATAAATCCACAATTCATCGGATCTCGACAAACACACAGCAAAAGAAGGTTACATCGGATAGATCTCCATGAAGATCATGGAGAACTTTGTATTGAAGATCCAAGAGAGAGAAGAAGCCATCTGGCTACTAGTTATGGACCCGAAGGTCTGTGGTGAACTACTCACGCATCATCGGAGAGGCAATGGTGTTGATGGAGAAGCCCTCCGTGTCCGAATCCCCCCTCCGGCAGGGCACCAGAACGTGCCTCAAATGGGATCTTGCGGAGACAGAAGCTTGCGGCGGCGGAAAATTATTTTCGTGGCTCGCTCCCGTGGTTTCATATTTTTAGGGAATTTATAGGCGGAAGAACTAGGGCAGAGAAACCACAGGGGGCCCACAAGCCTGCAAGGCCCGCCCCCCTAGACCGGTCCTGGGTGGCTTGTGATCTCCTCCGAGGTCTCCTCCCTTGGTTCTTAAGTTTCCTGCGTGTCTTCTGTTATGGAAAAAATCATTCCGCAGGTTTTATTCCGTTTGGACTCCGTTTAATATTCTCCTCTGAAGAAGGTCAAAAACACGGGAAAAACAGGAACTGACACTTGGCACTGAGTTAATAGGTTAGTCCCAAAAAAGATATAAAACAACATATTCATGGATACAAAACATCCAAAGATGACAAGATAATAGCATGGAACCATCAAAAATTATAAATACGTTGGAGACGTATCAAAGACCGATATCACACGGACTATGGTGCTAGAGAAAAACCATAAGAGGTGAGGCTCCAACCTCGACTAGCATGGGATCAAATTTATACCGCGCACTACCAGGGAAGAGCTCTTCCCTCTCGGTCCCAGACCGGAAACACCCATGCCCCCTGACCGGATGACTGGATTTAGTCTAGTGCCCCGGATACCTTTATCCCGACCTCTCTACTTGGCGTGTACCTGGTAATAAGTTTACGACCTACTAAACCATATCCCCTTTCAGGAAGACCTATGGCAGCATGAAGCCTAAGGTGACATACTGACAACACTCGATATACGGTCGACCCAGGAGGTTTAAATGTTTCCCTGCATGATTAGTACAACCAAGAATGTTTTAACACCGCTGACCACTCTCATTGACCACTCTCATCCCACAAGATTTCAGTCCCAAGGTCGTGTCCCCACATGACACCGACTCTCATTGGATCCTATCCGGTAGGCATGTGTGGTATGAAGATGTGACTGATGTCCATGCATCTCAATCATGCAACAGTTGTACTTCCAAATTATGAAGCCACATGCATGATTGTCACATAAAATAACACCACTTGTTTAACATAACCATAATGTTATTATTATCAAGCAACCCATACACAACCAAGATCTATGTAGGTTTAGAATGATTGCCTTCCAAGTGTAGAGAGGTAGGTTGCACTCCAAATCTTTTGAAGTTTTTTGCTCCTCTCTCCGAAGCCTAGTTTGAAAAATATTCTAATTAACACACAATTTAAAACAATATAGAAAGTTGTTTTTGAAAATTTTCAAATAAATTCTAAAATAAACTAGATGAGATTTGAAAGAGGTGAGAAAAAGAATCATCTCATTTGGACTATTATTTTAGAATCGAGGGCCAGTCAAAGTTTGGTCAAAAACCTGTTTTAAAACAAAACATGAACTCAAAAACCGTTCGGTAGAAAATGCGTAAACGTAAAGAGAAAACACACTTTGGGAAATGCGTGTCCAATCATCCGATGCGCGCGTGACTCGGGGTCACTGGCAGTGGGTCCATCGGGCCCACTGGTCAGGATTGACCAGTCCACCCTTCCCTCCTTCCTTTGGGCGAACACAGGCGATGCTCCGGCGATTGGCGCCGGCAGTGAGTGGCACTCCACGGGGCTCCGACGTCGGGAATGGATTCACCTTTTTGAGGGGTCCTCCTGGTGGTCGCCATGACCGGAGGGGCTGGCAGAGTCCCCGACGGCGAGCTCCACGACAGACGGTTTCAGCTCCTCAGGGGTCCTCTTCTACCGCACCTCTCGGGCTGGTATTTGATGGGGAGAATGTGTGCGAGGTTTAGTGGGACAGAGGGATGGCTTGGCTAGGGCTGAGGGGCTTCGAGTTCGTCGAATTTGACCGAAGTGTGGCGGCGGTTGCAGTTGCCGGAGCCGGGGAAGACGACAACCACCGGCCAAATTGGAGCTAGGGAGGCCTTGCTACGGTCTCTATGGCGCTTGTGGTCTGCACTGAGGCTCGGGGGATCCTTTTATAGCCGTGGAGTGTCGGTTCCTGCGGAGGTCTTGGATAATAACGACGACAACACTCCCTGGAGACGGCAGAGGGCCACAACATCGCTGGGATGGTACGTCGCAAAGGGAGGGGGTCCAGGGCAGGTGGCGCGCGGGGAGCAAATGGGCGGTCTGGCCATGGCAGAGGGCAGAGCTGTGATGCCATTGCCACAGGAGGCGCTGCTCGCTTCAACGGCCGGCACGGCTGTGGTGCTCCCGGAGGCTGCCGCGTGACTCTGGCAAGTGGGAGGGGTCGGGGAGTGCCTTCTCGAGCGAGAAAGGGCTAGGGGCAAGGTCAGGTGAGACGCGGCGGCTCGGACACGCTAGCTGCAAGAGCCGCGCTCTGGAGCACGCTCTTGGCATGCCCACCATGTGCTCGGCAGAATGCCAAGGGGTCCTAGAGGGCTTGGGTTGAGCTGCAAATTAACAGGGTGACTAGGCTCGATACCAGGGCCTTGCTAGACATGCTGGTTTGGGCACTAGGATGAATCCATAATGCAAGGTTTGCACTAGGTTGTTTGTGTCCATGCACTTAGGGTGTTTGACAGAATGCCAATGGCATATAGGTGGCTCAGCTGGCTACCAAACTTTTCATTCCATGGTCTCTCTGGACACTAACGAAGATGGCAAGGTTAGTTTTCACAAAGCACCAACTTGTTAGTGCAAGAGTTTGAGAAAAACAGTTCTGGACAGTATCTTAGGGAGATTTAAACATAGGCTTAATAAATACAAATGGGGTTGATCTCCTGGACTTAAGGGTTTTGTAGGGTCCTCTACAAGCAATAAAATTTTCAAAGTCTTTGGGTCAGAAAATAATATGGTTGCAGTGCAAACTGCAAATCTGGTCCAGGACAGAAAACACGAACTGGTGCTCAAAATTTTCAATAGGCCAATATATGTTTTTGTATAAAACTCATCTATACGAACTGCTTGATCACTCCAATTTTTTGTAGAATTATTGAAGAGTTTTAAATAGGGGTTATAGTACAAAACACCAAATTGGACCAGAATAGAAAGAAGGTAATGAGCTCAATTGTTACAAAACACTTGGCTATATTATTTCATAAAATTGATTCAGAAACATAATAGGTCATTTCCAAGTTTTTGTGAATTTTTTAAAAGAAATTATCAATTGGTTGTAGTTCAAATCAGGCCTTAGAAGTAATTTTTTTGAATAAATGAACCCTAAAAAATATTTATAAAAATGCCTTTATTTGATTTGGAAATAATTGAAAAAATTATTTGAGGCAACTCTCAAGTCAAATAATATCTTTCAAAAACTCCTACTTAAGAAAGAAATATTTTTATAAAATAAAACAAAGAAGGGGTCTGAAAACGGCAGAAAACCCAAAAATAATTTTTTAATTTACCAAGGCCAATTTTAAATTAATAAAAATCAGGACCAAAATTTTGGGGTGTTACAAACTCTACCCCCTTAAGAAAAATCTCGTCCTCGAGATTTGCTAGGGGCGTTGCAAAACATAAACTCCTACCACACTGGAGTGTCTACACGAAAATAATTACTCTACGAGGTTAGAGTAAAAACGATAATTGGTGTAACTATGGTGTGGTACAGGGGCTACACACTATTGCTACAGTTGGGGAAAAACAAGGTGTGCTATGAATGGCTACAATGAAATTTTCAAAAAAGGAGAATTTCCAATTTCCGAATTGTGATTGTCGTACCTGAATGCAAAGTGCTTTCTCTCACTAATAGGTGGACCCAGGGCCCACTGTCAGCCTCTTCTTCTTCCTCCAACTCTCTTATCTCCTCTCTCTCTTGCGTGCTTTCCGCTGCTTTCTCCACGCGTGGTGTCTAGCAGGTAGGCGTCTAGGGTCGTACCGTGGTAGTGTGCGGCTTGCTCGCTGCACGCGTAGCGTGCACTCGCGTCGCGGGCCAGCGCTTTGTCGGCACTGCTTGCGGATTCGCTTCCGAACACCGGCGATCGAGCGACGAGCGGTGCTGGTGGAGTGCGTCCATCGTGCACCGAACTCGTGCTATAAAACGACCGCGTCATTCTCTCCTCTACCTCACACTCGGCCTCACTCCTCCTGCTTCCTCCTCCTCTTCCTCTCTGCTAGCAGAAGCTCGAAGCAAGGCTCTAATGGTGGATGAGCACCCGGGGTGGCTGATAATCCTGGTGGCTGGAGGAATGGCGGCGTTGATCGGGTTCTCAATGCTACTATGCGTGATGATCCAGGATGACCGTCGCGATGTGGCTGCTCGGGTGGTGGCTCTCCGCAGTGGCGAGGAACACGAAGACTAGGTGCGTGCAAAATGCATGAGTGGCTGCCAGCGTGCTTGCAGCACTTTTGCAAGAATAAAAACACTCACAGTGTATTCTTTTCAGAGAAACTGTGGTGCTAGCTAGGCAATTATGTTGGGGAACGTTGCATGGAAAACAAAAATTTTCCTATGCACACAAAGACCTATTATGGTGATGTTCATCTATGGGAGGGAGATCAGACCCACATACCCTTGTAGATCGCTAAGCCGGAAGCGTTAAGAAACGCGGGTTATGTAGTGGTACAACTTCGTGATTCAAATCACCGTCGTCCCACGATCCATCCCACGATCCGTACCGATCTTGCACCGAACGAACGACACCTCCGCATTCAGCACACGTACAGCTCGATGAAGATCTTCACCTTCTTGATCCAACAAGAGAGATGGGGAAGTGGATGAGTTCTTCGGCAGCGTGATGGTGATGATCTATTCCTGCACGGCTCCGCCCGAGCTCCGCAGAAATCCAATCTAGAGGAAGAACTGCAAGGTATAGGTTTGAGTTGCACGTGGCAAAGTTGTGTCTTGGGGCTCAAGGGAGCCCCTAGGGCACTGGCCAAGGAGGAGAGGAGGACTCCAACTCCAATTCGGTTTGGGAAGGAGGAGTCCTCCTCTTCCTTCCCACCTCCCTCTTCTTCTTCTTTTTTCTTTTCTCTTTGGTTTTTTTTTCTTCCTAGCGCCATAGCCCACTTGGGCTAGCCTCACCAGCCCACTAAGGACTGGTGCGCCACCCTTGGGCCACCAGGCTCACTCCCAGGTGGGTGGGATCCTCCCGGTGAAGATCCGGAACCCATTCCTCACTCCCGGTACACTGCCGGTAATGCCCGAAGTCTTTCTGGAGACCAAATGAAACCATCCTATATATCAATATTCATTTCCGGACCATTCCGAGAACCCTCGTGACATCCTTGATCTCATCCGGGACTCCGTACAACCTTAGGTCACCAACACCTATAACTCAACTATACCGAAACATCACCGAACCTTAAGTGTGCAGACACTGCGGGTTCGAGAACTATGCAGACATGACTCGAGACACTCCCCGGTCAATATCCAACAGCACCTGGATGACCATATTGGATCCTACATATTCTACGAAGATCTTATCGGTTGAACCTCTCTGCCAAGGATTCATATAATCCTGTATAACATTCCCTTTGTCCTTCAGTATGTTACTTGCCCGAGATTTGATCATCGGTATCCCTATACCTATTTCAATCTCGTTACCGATAAGTCTCTTTACTTGCTCCGTAATACAAGATCCCGTGACTAACACTTGAGTCACATTGCTTGCAAGGCTTATATGTGATTTTGAATTACCGAGTGGGCCCCGAGATACCTCTCTGTCACACTGAGTAAGAAATCCCAGTCTTGATCCATGCTAACTCAACGGACACCTTAGGAGATACATGTAGAGCACCTTTACAGTTACCCAGTAACGTTGTGACATTCGATACACACAAGGTATTCCTACGGTGTCACTGAGTTACATGATCTCATGGTCATAGGAATGAATACTTGACACGTAGAAAACGATAGCAACAAAATGACACGATCACATGCTACGTTCATAGTTTGGGTCTTGTCCATCACATCATTCTCCTAATGATGTGATCCAGTTATCAAGTGACAACACTTGCATATGGTCAGAAAACCTTAACCATCCTTGATCAATTGGCTAGCCAACTAGAGGCTTACTAGGGACATTGTTTTGTCTATATATCCACACATGTATCTATGCTTTCATTCAATACAATTATAGCATGGATAATAAACGATTATCTTGAAATAGGAAATATAATAATAACTATTTTATCATTGCCTCTAGGGCATATTTCCAACAGTCTCCCACTTGCACTAGAGTCAATAATCTAGTCTCACATCGCAATGCGATTTACATTGGAATGAATCTAACACCCATACAGTTCTGGTGTTGATCATGCTTCGCTCGTGGAAGAGGTTTAGTCAGCGGATCTGCTACATTCAGATCGGTGTGCACTTTGCAAATATTTACGTCCTCTCCTTCGACGTAGTAGCGGATGAGATTGAAGCGTCGTTTGATGTGTTTGGTCTTCTTCTGAAACCTTGGTTCCTTTGCTAAAGCAATGGCACCAGTGTTGTCACAGAACAGAGTTATTGGATTTAGTGCGCTCGGCACCACTCCAAGATCCGTCATGAACTGCTTCATCCAGACACCCTCCTTAGCTGCCTCCGAGGCAGCCATGTACTCCGCTTCACATGTAGAATCTGCTACGACGCTTTGCTTGGAACCGCACCAGCTTACCGCACCCCCATTAAGAATAAATACGTATCCGGTTTGAGACTTAGAGTCATCTGGATCAGTGTCAAAGCTTGAAACAGGAAATATAATAATAACTATTTTATCATTGCCTCTAGGGCATATTTCCAACAAATTAGCCAGGGGTTATGTGCGTGTGGCTCTGTCCTTAGTGCATTGGCAGAGTGAGGGTTTGTTGTGAGCCGGTTGGCATGTGAATAAAATCTTTGTTGAAAAAGTGTTTTGCTGCAATAGTTGTATTAAGAATAGTAATCATGCAAGGATCATCCTAAGAAAAACAATCCAAGGAAAAAATCACAGCAATCACACAATTAAAATAGAACACGTGCATGCAATAATTTACAGGGTAAGGTACAACCATCACATCACACAATCATAACTAGACTAGCAGATACATCGAGGCTTCTAAGGAACACGCAAAATTCTAACGGTCACGAGGGAATATTCCTGGCATAGGAATATCTACTTCGTCTTTAGGGGCGAGCGGTTGAAGGACTCGCAGAATGCGTCCTGCTGGGTCTATCCTTAGGGGTTCGCCAATGGCGATCTCAGGGTTTTGGACAACGATGGTTTGGAGGAAATCCATCACGTGCTGAATCAAGCGTTCTTGAGCGATGACATACTGCACTAGCCTGATCAACATGGGATCACTCTTTGAACGGGTTCCTGGGCAAGTTGCTGCTTCTCCGGGCACTACACGTCTCGGAAAAGAACAATACCCCCTTTCAATGGCATATGGTACTGCAAATCGAAGACGAGTAATCGCTTCGTAGGTAGCAACCCCTATGGCCATTTCCAGGGTAGGCATAGATTTCCCACTGAAGCAGACTTCTGTGGGGTCTTGGTTAGGATCCACTAGAAAATGTGCACAACTGCCCAATATTTCATGGTAATGGAAGTGATCCTCGATTTGAGTAGCCCATACTGGGGTGGAAGGCGAGAACCCATGGTACTGCGTGTAAAATCCCACAATATGTTAACAAAACTGTCCGGAGTTGCATCCGGAGTTCTGAGGTAACTCCCTTGGGGTAGCATGGCAGAAGGCTGTGAACGCAGGGCACCAGGTGAGGGATGCTGGGGAAATCACTGGATGGCTCTTATATAGGGCGAGGTTAGGGTGCAAGTCTTGGGTTGGTCTCGGTGGTTGGCTCCGCTCGAACGTGGTTTGGTCAAGGCCACACATAATAGTCCACGAAAAGTGACATATTACTGTGGTGGTCGGTTGGAAACCGGCTTCTCGTGGTTACGCCCAACTATAATCTATGCGGCCCAAAAGCATACAGACATGGCAATCAGTGGTACTTATAAAAATAATGGTACAAAAACAACTTGCCCATTTATTTTACGATAAGAACATCTCATACATTACACGCAAGAGAACATTAAGGCGGGTTTATGGCTTAGTCTACTTCGTTTACATCTAGCGGTGGTGTCCATTGCGGGTATTGCGGACGTCGAGTTTGCTGGAACCACAACGTCATGGTTGCTCGGGGAAGGAGATGGAGCTACATGGCTGGGGTAGCGGTGGTGTCCATTGCGGGATGCTGTCGCTACAGTTCCGTTGGAGGAAGTCCCCAAAATACGACGAAGCTCCTCAGGGGAGATAGGCGCATGATTTGGGTCGGCGGCTGGGACAGACCTGTGAAGCTCAATCGGTCTCCCAAACAACACTACAGGGTTGTTGGTGTTGGGCTCCACTTCTCTCCTCCTTGGGTCAAGACGGGCCAGCTCCTCACGAGCTGCAAGTAGGTCGAGGGTGACCTGGTCGTACAGTGCATGTTGCACTCACATGTAGCGCACAATCTGCAACAGGGCGGGGTCGGTCTCATGGTGTCCGCTGGTGACTTGGAGCGGCCTACCATAACCTTCACGGCTAGGGTAGTAGTAGAACGAGCGACAGTTAACTCTTGGTGACATGTGCCAGAGTTGAACTATTGCCTCTCGAGCTGCCAGCTGGATAGCTTCGGGCTCGTAGGAAGTTGTGCTTCCGGTGAACTGATGTGGATGCTCTGGGTGACGCTCCTGCCGTAGATATGTACTGTGGCCCATAAGTGACGGCTGGCATCACTCGTGTGCTCTTGGTACACAACATACTCCGGAGGTTCTTCCATGCAAAGGCACGATGGGTCAGGTTGGCTAGGATGGCTACAAAACCTCCTTGGTTCGCATGAGTGGTCTCATTATGGACAATGGGGCCTCGCATCCTAGGGGTGGTGGATGTTGTGATGTGCTGTGTGATACGTCTCAAACGTATCTACAATTTTTGATGGTTTCACGCTGTTATCTTGCCTTCTTTGTATGTTTTATGTACCTTTTTATATCTTTTTGGGACTAACTTATTAATTCAGTGCCCAGTGCCAGTTCCTGGTTTTATCCGTGTTTTTGACTCTTTTCAGATCTGATTTTGGAACGGAGTCCAAACGGAATAAAAACTCCGAAATGATTTTTTCCCGAACGAAAGAAGACCAGGGAGCCTTTGGGCCAAGCCAGGTGGGGCCCAGGGAGCCCACAAGCTCCCACCACACCACCAGGGGGAGGCAGCGGTGGGCAAGCTTGTGGCCACCCTGGCCGCCCCCTGACCTAGATCTTGCGCCTATATATTCCCAAATATTCCGCAAAAAATCAGGAGAGCCTCGAAAATACTTTTCCGCCGCCACAAGCTTCCGTTTCCGCGAGATCTCATCTGGAGACCCTTCCCGGCACCGTGCCGGAGGGGACTTTGGAGGTGGAGGGCTTCTTCATCATCATCATCGCCCCTCCAATGACTCTTGAGTAGTTCACTTCATACCTACGGGTCCGTAGTTAGTAGCTAGATGGCTTCTTCTCTCTTTTGGATCTTCAATACAAAGTTCTCCATGATCTTCATGGAGATCTATCCGATGTAATCTTCTTTGGCGGTGTGTTTGTCGAGATCCGATGAATTGTGGACTTGTGATCAGATTATCTATGATATATATTTGAGTCTTTGCTGATTTCTTATATGCATGATTTGATATCCTTATAAGCCTCTCCGAGTCTTGGGTTTTGTTTGGCCAACTAGATCTATGATTCTTGCAATGGGAGAAGTGCTTGGTTTTGGGTTCTGTCATGTGGTGACCTTTCCCAGTGACAGTAGGGGCAGCAAGGCACACATCAAGCAGTTGCCATCAAGGGTAAAAAGATGGGGTTTTTATCATTGGTTTGAGATTATCCCTCTACATCATGTCATCTTGCTTAAGGCGTTACTCTATTCTTATGGACTTAATACGCTAGATGCATGCTGGATAGCGGTCGACGTGTGGAGTAATAGTAGTGGATGCAGAAAGTATCGGTCTACTTGTTTCGGACGTGATGCCTATAGAAATAATCATGGCATAGATATCGTCACGACTCTGCACAGTTCTATCAATTGCTCGACAGTAATTTGTTCACCCACCGTCTACTTGCTTTCATGAGAGAAGCCACTAGTAAACACTACGGCCCCCGGGTATATTCACATCCATCGTTTACATCTCTGCTTTTACTTTGCTTTGTTACTATGTTGCTTTCAGTTCTCACTTGGCAAACAATCTATAAGGGATTGACAACCCCTTCATAGCGTTGGGTGCTAGCTTTTGTGTTTGTGCAGGATCTTGAGATACTCTTCCGCCGGATTGATACCTTGGTTCTCAAACTGAGGGAAATACTTACCATCGCTGTGCTACATCACCCTTTCCGCTTCGAGGGAACACCAACTCAAGGCTCCAAGGCCACGGGGGAAATCCTTTGCATACTTGCCTAGGAAGTCCCTTAAGGCGTAGCCGTAGCTCAAGGATTCCTGGTGCCGTCGACACAACTACTTCCTGGCGCCGTTGCAAGGGATACACATCAAAACAATCAGAAGTATTACCGGCACCTTTGCCGGGGATCTTTTTGAGGTAGCAGAAGTATTTCTGGCGCCGTTGCTGGGGAGGCTAGGTAAGCGGCGCTAACATCCCGTCAACGAAGCTATTTCTGGCGCCGTTGCCGGGGAGGAGAAATCAAGATCTATCCAAGTAGGTCTCACAAACTCTTCTCTTGCATTTACTTTTGTTGCCAGTTGCCTCTCGTTTTCCTCTCCCCCACTTCACATTTGCCGTTTTCGTTCGCCCTTCGCCTTCGCCGTTTTCTTTTGCCTTTTTGATGTCTTCTTTTGCCCGTTTCACTCTCTCTTCCTTCTCGTTTGTGTGTGAGATAGTCCATCAATAGCTAGACCCACCACTCCAAACGACACCCCTGAAAATGAAGTTCTCAATTTCAGGCAGAATGAGGAAGAAAATTTGAAGGACGCTTGGTACAGGATTTGCAATGCTCAAAGTAGATCTGCTCGTAAGCAATCCACTACCGTCCTCCTTTGCAGTTTCTATGTTGGAATTTCTCCTTGGAATAGGTATATCCTTGATACTATTGTAGGCGGGAACTTTCTGGGGAGCCATACTGTTGACTCCTATAGAGCTATCATTAATTTGGTAGGCTCAGCCCCGCTCATGGTTAATGGAACTATCTTGACCTTGGAACACGTGATGCAAAGGCTTGACGCTATTGAAAACATAATTTCCACAGTTGAACTTATTGAGGGTTTGGATAGAAAGATCCACAATCAAATTACTCAGTACGGATCCAAAGTGGGAAACTTTTTGAAAAATTTAAAAGAGAAGGAACTTATGGTTAATGACTCTTCTAGAATTGGCAAATTAGAAAATGTCACAACCAACTTGGGTTCCGCTTTTGCCGCTGTGCAAAATACTCCAAATCTTACTCTCAAAAAAACCGTCAAGCCTGTTTTTGTTCCTAGAGCTAGTGGTGAGTCATCTAATAAAGATGAAAATCTTAAGATGATAAATGATCACACTACCTATGGTTTGAGCACCAAAGATGACTATACGTGATTCCATCACTTTCGCCTAGCTAAGCGCGTTAAACAAAAGCGCTTGTTGGAAGGCAACCCAACGAATCTATCCTTTTTCTTTCTGTTTTGTGTTTTCCACACTTTCATAATTCTGTTATGATTGTGTTTTTTGTATTTCTTTTTGCGTTTGTGCCAAGCAAAACCGTTATGATTAGTCTTGAGGATGATCGTTTGGTCATGCTGGGAAAGACAGAAACTTTCTGCTCACGAAAAGAATTTTCATGTTTTTTCTGTAAGAGCTTTTGAGTTGATTATTTTTTCTTCTGATTGCTACGCAAATTCTTCAGACTGTCGTAATTGTTCAGAATTTGTGAAGTACCATAGGTATAAGAAACATACAGATTGCTATAGACTGGTCTGCTGTTAACAGATTCTGTTTTTGTTGTGTTGGTTGCTTATTTTGATGAAACTATGGATAGTATCGGGGGGTATTAGCCATGGAAGATTGAAAGTACAGTAACCCAACATCAGCACAAGTAGAATTTGAGTTTGCTACAGTACCTAAGGAAGTGGTGGTTTGCTTTCTTGTACTAATGTTATCACGAGTTTCTGTTTAAGTTTCGTGTTGTGAAGTTTTCAAGTTTTGGGTGAAGTTCTTATGGACAAAAAGATAAATAGTGGCAAGAGCTCAAGCTTGGGGATGCCCAAGGCACCCCAAGAGATTCAATGATGCCGTAAAAGCCTAAGCTTGAGGATACCCTGGGAAGGCATCCCCGCTCTCGTCTTCAATCCATCGGTAACGTTACTTGGGGCTATATTTTTATTCACCACATGTTATGTGTTTTTGCTTGGAGCGTTTTGTATCGTAGGAGCCTTTTATTTTTGTGTCACAATCATCCTTTCTGCACACCTAGAGAGAGAGACATGCACACACCGTGATTTTGTCGAGCTTCACTTATATCTTCTGGTAGACAATTCAGCTCACATGTGCTTCACTTATATCTTTTGAGCTAGATACTTTTGCTCTTTGTGCTTCACTTATATCTTTTAGAGCACAGCGGTACGTGGCTTGGTAGTTGATCTATGCTTTGAAAGTAGTCTCAAAAGGGGTAGTTATCCAAAGGGATACGAAAACTTCCACCTTCATGTGCATTGAATAGTTAGAAAAGTTTGATTCATCTCAATAAGTTTTGAGTTGTGGTTATGGTAATATTGAAGTCATGCTAGTAAGGTGTTGTGGATCTAGAAATACTTGTGTTGAAGTTAGTGATTCCCGTAGCATTCACGTATGGTGAACCGCTATGTGATGAAATCTGAGCATGATTAGTATATTGATTGTCATCCTTTGCGTGGCGGTCGGGATCGCGCGATGGTTTATACCTACCAACCCTTCCCCTAGGAGTATGTGTTGAATGCTTTGTTTCGATTACAAATAAAACTTTTTCAACAAGTATATGAGTTCTTCATGACTAATGTTGAGTCCATGGTTTAGATGCACTTTCACCTTCCACCATCACTATCTTCTTAGTGCCGCACAACTTTCGCCGGTGCACAAAACCTACCATTAGCCTCCCTCAAAACAGCCACCATACCTACCTACTATGGCTTTTTCAAAGTCATTCCGAGATATATTGCCATGCAACTACCACCATGATATGTGCCACCACGTCTACATTGCCTTTGCACGATCGTAAGATAGCTAGCATGATGTTTCCATTGATGTCTATGCCATGCTAGATCGTTGCCACGGTACACTACCGAAGGCATTCCATATAGAGTCATAATTGCTCTAAGTTTTGAGTTGAAAGTGTGATGATCATCATTATTGGAGCATTGTCCCATGTGAGGAAATAAAAGAGGCCAAAGAAACCCATAAAAAAGAGGCCAAAGAGCCCACCAAAATAAAATAAAATAAAATGAGAGAAAAAGAGAGAAGGGTCAATGCTACCACTTTTTCCACACTTGTGCATATTGAGCACCATGATCTTCATGATTGAGAGTCTCTCGTTTTGTCACCACCATATAGCTAGTGGGAAATTCTCATTATATAACTTGGCTTGTATATTCCAATGATAGGCTTCCTTAAAATTGCCTTAGCTCTTTGTGAGCAAGCAAGTAGGATGCACACCCACTAGTTTTCTTTAAGAGCTTTCACATACTTGTAGCTCTAGTGCATCATTTGTATGGCAATCCCTACTCATTCACGTTGATATCTATTGATGAGCATCTCCGCAGCTCATTGATATGCCTAGTTAATGTGACTATCGTCACCTTTTTGTCTTGCAACCCCCACCACATTCTACACCATCTACAGTGCTATAACCATGGCTCACGCTCATGTATTGCGTGAGAGTTGAAAAGGTTTGAGAAAGTAAAGGTGTGAAACAATTACTTGGCCAATACCGGGGTTGTGCATGATTTAAATTCATTGTGCAATGATGATAGAGCATAGCCAGACTATATGCTTTTGTAGGGATAACTTTCTTTTGGCCTTGTTATTTTGAAACTCATGATTACTTTGCTAGTTTGCTTGAATTATTATTGTTTCCATGTCAATAGCAAACTATTGTTTTGAATCTAATGGATCTGAACATTCACGTCACATAAGAGGAATTACAAAGCACACCTATGCTAGGTAGCATGAAAGCATCAAATATTCATTCTTATCACTTCCCTACTCGAGGACGAGCAGGAGTTAAGCTTGGGGATGCTTGATACGTCTCAAACGTATCAATAATTCTTTATGCTTTCACGCTGTTATCTTGCCTTCTTTGTATGTTTTATGCACCTTTTTATATCTTTTTGGGACTAACTTATTAATTCAGTGCCAAGTGCCAGTTCCTGTTTTTTCCGTGTTTTTGACTCTTTTCAGATCTGATTTTGGAACGGAGTCCAAACGGAATAAAAACCCCGAAATGATTTTTTCCCGAACGAAAGAAGACGAGGGAGCCTTTGGGCCAAGCCAGGTGGGACCTAGGGAGCCCACAAGCTCCCACCACGCAACCAGGGGGGAGGCGGCGGTGGGCAAGTTTGTGGCCAGCCAGGCCGCCCCCTGACCTAGATCTTGCGCCTATATATTCCCAAATATTCCACAAAAATTCAGGGGAGCCTCGAAAATACTTTTCCGCCGCCGCAAGCTTCCGTTTCCGCGAGATCTCATCTAGAGACCCTTCCCGGCACCCTGCCGGAGGGGACTCTAGAGGTGGAGGGCTTCTTCATCATCATCATCGCCCCTCCAATGACTCGTGAGTAGTTCACTTCTGACCTATGAGTCCGTAGTTAGTAGCTAGATGGCTTCTTCTCTCTCTTGGATCTTCAATACAAAGTTCTCCATGATCTTCATGGAGATCTATCCGATGTAATCTTATTTGGCGGTGTGTTTGTCGAGATCCGATGAATTGTGGACTTGTGATCAGATTATCTATGATATATATTTGAGTCTTTGCTGATTTCTTATATGCATGATTTGATATCCTTGTAAGTCTCTCCGAGTCTTGGGTTTTGTTTGGCCAACTAGATCTATGTTTCTTGCAATGGGAGAAGTGCTTGGTTTTGGGTTCTGTCATGTGGTGACCTTTCCCAGTGACAGTAGGGGCAGCAAGGCACACATCAAGCAGTTGCCATCAAGGGTAAAAAAGATGGGGTTTTTATCATTGGTTTGAGATTATCCCTCTACATCATGTCATCTTGCTTAAGGCGTTACTCTGTTCTTATGGACTTAATACACTAGATGCATGCTGGATAGCGGTCGACGTGTGGAGTAATAGTAGTGGGTGCAGAAAGTATGGGTCTACTTATTTCGGACGTGATGCCTATAGAAATAATCATCGCATAGATATCGTCACGACTCTGCACAGTTCTATCAATTGTTGGACAGTAATTTGTTCACTCACCGTCTACTTGCTTTCATGAGAGAAGCCACTAGTAAACACTACGGCCCCCGGGTCTATGCACATCCATCGTTTCCATCTCCGCTTTTACTTTGCTTTGTTACTTTGTTGCTTTCAGTTCTCACTTGGCAAACAATCTATAAGGGATTGACAACCCCTTCATAGCGTTGGGTGCAAACTTTTGTGTTTGTGCAGGATCTTGAGATACTCTTCCGCCGGATTGATACCTTGGTTCTCAAACTGAGGGAAATACTTACCATCGCTGTGCTACATCACCCTTTTCGCTTCGAGGGAACACCAATGCAAGGCTCCAAGTACACGGGGGAAATCCTTTGCATACTTGCCTAGGAAGTCCCTTAAGGCGTAGCCGTAGCTGAAGGATTCCTGGTGCCGTCGACACAACTACTTCCTCGCGCCGTTGCAAGGAATACACAACAAAACAATCAGAAGTATTTTCGGCACCTTTGCCGGGGATCTTTTTGAGGTAGCACTGTGTTGTGCAATTGTTCCCTTTACAGAAAATGAAAACGGAGTCTTCTCTCGCAAGATTGTGAAAATGGACAACTTGGTCGTCGGTCACTGGCCTGTGACTACAGGGCTAGTCTGATAGGTTAGGCACCGATTTGCCGAAAGGTGTTGGCAAGCACTATTCGGACTACTGGTTTGGGCAGGCTTGCCTGGGTGGTTACCTAGGGTTTATTGACCCGACTAAGATAGGATTAGCCAATTGTTAGCCTGGCTCTGATACCAAGGTTGTGAGGACCGGATTTTCAGGGATTTGAATTTCCCTTCAAAATGGCCCTTGTTCATGCCAGCCCTAGGTATACTGTTAGCTAGTGCACGGATCCTTGATACATTTTTCCAAGCAAAATTACAAACTTGAAGTACAAGACCGAGGTGGTCCATAGAGTACATCAAAAGGTTTCTAATGATTGATGGCAGAAGCGGTCCGGGGATCTGCAGCGTCTATGGGACTCCCTTTCCCACAGGAACAACTGACGTGGATAATTCCTATCTCACGCGGCTGGTGTCTTCGATGCCTAGCTTCCGGGATTATAGTCCGTTTCCTCCTTTCCAAGCACGCAATCTGATCAAGACAATAGTGAGGGACAAGCCCGTGAGTACTTTGAATATACTCGCAAACATCATGAAACAAACATAAATTGGCAGGGTTAATAAACACTCGTAATAATATCACAATACTTGGTCAATCATGATGTAATTCTCAAATATTAGTAATGAGAATATAATCATACTAAGAAATTAATAAGCAATCAATAAGAGTAAAACTAATGGATGTGATATAAAACATGCCTCTCTCGGGCGTCTCAGCGACACCACATATAGGGCTTGAATAAAATAATAACAAGCTTGCCACAGACAGGCGTCTAGGCGACACCACATAAAGGGCTTATATGAAATAATAAACATGCCGCAGTCGGGCGTCTAAGGGACACCACCTAAAGGGTTATATGAAATAATAAACATGCCACAGTCGGGCGTCTAAGCGACACCACATAAAGGGCTTATATGAAATAATAAACATGCCACAGTCGGACGTCTAAACGACACCACATAAAGAGCTTATATGAAATAATAAACATGTCGCAGTCGGGCGTCTAAGCGACACCACATAAAGGGCTTATATGAAATAATAATAATTAATCAATATCCAGGAGGTAGAACCGTCCCAGGGATATTCAACAATCATAATCATAGGGGTTAGTCCACAAAAAATAATGTTTATGATCATCCACCATATTTCCTAATTAGTCTCACAATTCTTTTAACTACCTCTGAAGACAGACACTCATACCGACACTTGACTAATCAACCAGTCGTCCTTGACCATGGACACGGCTACTTGAATAGTTTTGACTCTCCAGAGGGTGTACTCTATACCCACAACCCACGGGTTTCAATAGTCACTCGGACTAATCCCGCGTACAATATTTTAGAAGTAAACACTTAGAACCATTACACACCCATTTTTTCTCCCGCGAAGACCGATATCACACGGACTACGCTGCCAGAGAAAAACCATAAGACGGGGAGGTTTCAACCTCGACTATCATGTGATCAAATTTATACCACGCGCTACAAGGGAAGAGCTCTTCCCTCTCGGTCCCAGACCGGAAACACCCATGCCCCCTGACCGGATGACTAGATTTAGTCCAGTGCCCCGGATACCTTCATCCCGGCTTCTCTACTTGGTGTGTACCTGGTAATAGGTTTACGACCTACTAAACCATATTCCCTTTCAGGAAGACCTGTGGCAACACGAAGAGTTAAGGTGACATACTGAAAACACTCGATCCATGGTCGACTCATGAGGTTTAATTTTTTTCCTGCATAATTAGTACAACCAAGAATGTTTTAACACCGCAAACAAAGTCACTACCTGTCGTACCCCACATGCCTCGCTGACCACTCTCGTCCCACGAGATTTCAGTCCCAAGGTCTTGTCTCCACATGACACCGACTCTCATCGGATCCTATCCGGTAGGCATGTGTGATATGAAGATGTGAGTGATGTCCATGCATCTCAATCATGCAACAATTGTACTTCGAAATCATGAAGCCACATGCATGATTGTCACATAAAATAACACCACTTGTTTAACATAAGCATAATGTTATTATTATCCAGCAATCCACACACAACCAAGATCTATGTAGGTTCAGAATGCTTGCCTTCCAAGTGTAGAGAGGTAGGTTGCACTCCAAATCTTTTGAAGTTTTTGCTCCTCTCTCCAAAGCCTAGTTTGAAAAATATTCTAATTAACACACAATTTAAAACAGTACACAAAGTTGTTTTTGATTTTTTTAAATAAATATTAAAATAAACTAGATGAGATTTGAAAGAGGTGAGAAAAAGAATCAGCTCATTTGGACTATTATTTCAGAATCTAGGGCGAGTCAAAGTTTGGTCAAAAACTTGTTTTAAAATAAAACTGAAACCGAAAAACGGATCGGAAGAAAACGCGTAAACGATAAAGAGAAAACACACTTTATGAAATACTCGTCCACTCATCTCATGCGCGCGTGACTCGGGGCCACTAACAGTGGGTCCATCAGGCCCACTGGTCAGGATTGACGAGTCCACCCTTCCCTCCTTCCTTTGGGCGAACAGAGGCGATGCTCCAGCGATCGTCACTGTCAGTGAGTGGCACTCCATGGGGCTCCGACGTCGGGAATGGATTCACCTTTTCGAGGGGGTCCTCCTGGTGGTCGTCATGACCGGAGGGGCTGACGGAGTCGGCGGTGGCGAGCTCCACGGTGGACGGTTTCAGCTACTCAGGGGTCCTCTTCTACCGCACCTCTTGAGCTGGGATTCGATGGGGAGAATGAGTGCGAGGTTGAGTGGGGCAGAGGGGTGGCTTGGCTAGGGCTGAGGGGCTTCGACTTCGTCGAATTTGACCGAAGTGTGGCAGCGGTTGCAGTTGCCGGAGCCGAGGAAGACGACAACCACTAGCCAAATTGGAGCTAGGGAGGCCTTGCTATAGTCTCTAGGGTGCTTGTGGTCTGCATTGAGGCCCGGGGCTCCTTTCATAGCCGTGGAGTGTCGGTTCCTGCGGCGGTCTTTGATAAGAACGACGACAACACTCCCTGAAGACGGCAGATGGCAGCAGAGGGCGGCAGCAGCGTTGGGCAGCAATGGTACGTCGCAAAGGGAGGGGGTCCAGGGCAGGTGGCAGGCGGGGAGTAAATGGGCGGTGCTGGCATAAATTGGTTAAACCATTCAAATTTGGAAACTAATGGCATAAACAGAAACTAGACATAAATTGGTCCAAGCAGTACATAATAATACTCGTCCAAGCAGTACATAATAATAGCTAGCACAGATATATATACAAGTGTTCGCCGTTGTGAACACTACTCGTCTGAATCAGAAAGTTCCCAAACTGGTGGTGCTGGTGCTGGTGCGAGGTGACGCTGGCCATAATTCATGATTCGAATCTTGCAGAACAACTCATATGAAACATATGCATCTTTTGCTGCATACTCAATGTTGATACCGTCAAGTGGGGTCCTCTCCCACTTTTTATCCTGATACCTTGGGAATTTGGTCTTCATATCAGCGTACTCCTCGTCGATCAAGGCGACTGCCATATGAGCCATCGAAGTCCTATCATGTTCAAGCCTGAATTTGTCTTGGATATCAATGTGGCAATTAGCTGGTATCTCAATACCGAAGGTGTGCCTCATCTTGAGCTTGTCGTTCCTTATATCAACACTAGCAAAATGTATGCCGCTGCGAACGAAGTCCATGAGTTCTGGACATTGCTTGTCACTACTGCAACATCAACAAATTAAAATGGAACAGATGTTACATACTCTTGCAACAAGGAAAATTGTTTCACTACAACTAAAGAGAAATTGATCTTTAGGATTCAAATGGAACATATTGCTATCCTATGCAATTTTCATATCGTATGAATTGATGAAGACATCCTAAATCAACTATATATATATGTGTGTGTGTGTGTGTGTGTGTGTGTGTATGTGTGTGTTCTCCCACGGTTTTGCCAATATGCAACAAGGAAAATTGTTTCACTACAATTTAAGAGAAATTGATCTTTAAGATTCAAATGAAACATATTGCTATCCTATGCAATTTTCATATCCTATGAATTGATCAAGAAACCCTCAATTAACTATGACATTTCTATCCAATGGAACATAGAAACTGCATATAATATAGAAACTACATAAGTTAACTATGACATATTTTTTTTTATCCAATGGAACCTAGATCACTATATGCAATGGCTATCTAATGGAACATAGAAACTACATATTGCTATCCAATGGAACCTAAATCATTATATGCAATTTCCATAACCTTAGATCAAAGAAAGCCTCAAAACTTACCTCGCCCATTGGAAGACCGTGACATTTCTCTTGAAACATAGTTGGATGACGGCAACACCTTGTTGATTGGCCGTGTAGTCCAGATCAAGCCCCATGAAATTCTCATTCTCCTCCGCCTCTTGAAGTCGTTCTTGGAAATAGGAAAGAAAACCCGGCGCCATGGCGCTGTCGTTCGTGTACACGACATTGAGTTCGGTCGTGCGATGTGCGAGCACCGTAGTGAGTGGTTGGCATGGTGGAAGAAGAGAAGGGAAGAAGAGAGGGGAAGAAGAGAGAAGTCGACGAAACAGAGAAATGGCGAAACCTCTGCTTCGGTTCGTGCTTTTCATCGCTCGAAACAACGCGGGAGGCGAACGTTTGGACCTTTAGTCCCGGGTTGAGCCACCAACTAGGACTAAAGGGGGATACGAACGGTTGCCACCACTCCTTAGTTCCGGGTTGAGCCACCAACCGAGACTAAAGGGAGATATGAACGGTTGCCACCAGGAACGAGGCCTATTGGTCCCGGTTCGTGTCTGGAACCGGCACCAAACGGGTGATATAAACCGGGACTAATGGCCCACGAAGCTCGGCCGACGCCGTGGCCTCACGAACCGGGACCGATGCCCCATAGGTGTTCGTGAGTGAACCGGGACTAATGGAATTTCATGCCCTGGATTAAGGCACTCTTTTCTACTAGTGATTATTCAATATTATAACACTTTATGTAAAGAAACACAGATGATTCCCCCCCCCTAAAATCAATATACACATCCTCCAACGCAAAGAAAACATGTAGAGAACACAACTACTAGTTTTGGAATATTACCACACATAAATGATAAATGATAGTTGTATGGGCAATACTGTAGGGCCTCGGCCTCCCACTTAGACACCGGGACTTCGTGGTCTTTGAATATATAACCGCACACTGTTGACGTTCGCAGACAGTGTTGTGCAAAACAAAATAAAGACATGTTTGCAAACCAATCCGTGGTTGGATGGTTAGGAGGACTGTGGTATCCCTTGCCCACCAGAGTTTAAGTTTTAGATTTAACATTGGTACTTGCTTTTCCTGGATTTATCACAGGTCTTTCAGCGATGTGGCTTTCAGTGGGAGGAGACGTTCCCACCGACAACGAAAGCGTCAGTGGCTACTTCGTCAATCTCAAGAGTTGTACTCTGTTAAAAAAAGGCATGTTGCATTCTGTTTCCATTTGCAGGCCACTTTGGGGATTCGCCTATAGCTAGGGACACTGAATTGTTCCGGCGTGGTGTCAATATTTTTTAAATATTTAATGAACTGGGAAATTGGTTTCCTTCTAGGAGTAATAAAGAAGGACACATGTATCAATCAGCGAGCATGCATCACTGCAATGAAACCAGCTGGTAAAGACATCTAATTTCATAGCTTGAGACGTGTTAGTATTTCAGCTCTACACAACTATGGAGTCGATTTAGTAAAGCTTCCTTGAAGAGACTTTTAGTTGGTACCCATGCAAATTACTCCCTCCGTTTCTAAATATAAGACCTTGTAGAGATTGCACTATGGACTACATACGGATGTATATAGACATATTTTAAAGTGTAGATTCACTCATTTTGTTCCGTATGTAGTCTATAGTAAAATCTCTACAAGGTCTTATATTTAGGAACACAGGGAGTAGTACTTTTAGCAGTCCTAGTAACTCTCCACGAGAGAAAAACAATCTAAGAGCATCTCTTGTAGAACCCTCAAACCCTTAAATCTAAAACCAGTTTTAAGGGTTGAGAATTGGCCATTTTTGATACTTTTAAGGGTTGAAAAACAGGGACAAAGACTAGAACCCTTAAACCCAACCATTATAACGGAATATTCCGTTATAAGGGTTGGGTTTGAGGGTTCTAGTCTTTGCCCCAACCCCAACCCTTAAAACTGTCATTTCATATATCACACATTTCATCACATTTCATCATATGACATATCACAAATTCAATCACATTTGACATAAAACAATAATCATTCTAGTTATTATTACAACACCGAATAAAACAATAATCATTCAAATCATTACAACAATGTTTGAGCAAATTACAACAATTGTTCGAATCAAATAGGACATAGATAAGTAAAATAAAGATACATCATGCGCCAATGCGCCGCCCATCCAAATGCCAGTGGTGCTCTACTAGATCATTTCGGAGCCGACCATGAGTGGTTCCATCCTCAATCTCACGATGTGCTTCAAGAAAAGCTTGTATGCGAGAAGGGTTTCTTTCCGGTTACACACGGGTACCAACATTGTCATAGAAACAAGGGAAGTTTAACCCTCTCTCATCCTCTAGGATCATGTTGTGTAGAATCACACAACATTTCATGATGTTCATCAAGGTTTTTTTGTCCCAAAACCGAGCTGGACTCCGAACTATGGCAAACCTTGCTTGCAAAACACCGAAAGCTCTCTCAATATCTTTGCGGGCTGCCTCTTGTGCCTTGGTGAAATGAGCCTGTTTTCTTGTTAAGGGCACCCCATTTTTCTCCTTGATGGACTTCACAAGAGTTTCCCATTCGGGATAGATGCCATCGGTGAGATGGTATCCCATTGAGTACTCATTGTTCATGATTTTGTAGTTGCCTCACCGGGGCGGGGCGGGGACGGCCAACTGAGGCGGGGCGTGGGCGGGCGGCGTCCGGGGCGGGGCGGGGACGCGGCCGGGGAGCAGAGGGGCGGCGGGGCGGCGGCCGAGGCGCGGTGGGCGGCGGCCGAGATGCGGAGGGCGACGGGGCGCGGAGGGGCGGTGGTCGGGGCGCGGAGGGGCGCCGGGGCGGCGACCGGAGCGCGGTGGGGGCGACCGAGATGCGGAGGGCGGCGGGGCAAGGAGGGCGGCGGCCGGGGCGCGGAGGGGCGGCGGGGCGACGGCCGGGGCGCGGAGGGAGCGCGGGGGAGGCGGGGCAGTGGCCGGAGCGCGGGGCGGCGGCGGCCGAGGCGACTTCCTCGCGCGCGGGGGAACCAACTGCCTCCCGCGCGAGGTGGGAAGTGGAGTGCGGGTTAGGGACAGTTTTTCCTCCCAACCCTCACTTCTACGGGCTGGGAAGGGGTTTGAGGGTTGGACCTCTAAATTTTTTTTACGGGTTTAAGGGTTCTAGTCTATGCCGTTTTTCCGATGAGAACTGTAAAAAAGCGGTTATTTTTAAGGGTTTAAGGGTTTGAGGGCTCTACTAGATATGCTCTAATAAGCGAGAGGACAAGAAAAAGCATAGAAGCACACGGTGAAAGAACTTCAAAAACAACAATTTTAGAGGACAAAATGGCCAGCCAGATCTCACGCCTGTTTCACTTTCACGTGAAGATGATGGCCATGCACTTGGCTCCAAAGCGGTCGGTTTCTTCCCCGTCTTCAGAGGTAAGTGACGCCATGGACATGGAGGCTACTCCCTTTTGTTAGAAGTAAATTAATTAGATTAATTAAAGGATTAATCCCCGCTATGTCGGTTGCTACTAGTAGCAACTGCCTCTTTGTAACTGCCTTGTACCAGGGGTATATATACTCCCAATCCATCAATGAAAGCAACTGGTTCCATCATTTTTATCCTTTCTCTCGTTTTACATTTAACACGTTATCAGCACGAGCTCTGCCGAGAGCGACAGAGAGCCAAGAGAAAGGTGAGAATGGCAGGGAGAGATTTGTCCTCGCTTGCTTTTGCTTTCGCACGTTTCCTGCAGAAAGAAGACAGCCGCTTCACTCGCACGCAGCGCCACCGCATTGCACGTCGCCGTCAGGGTCTTGATGCAAGGAATGGCCCTCGCCGCCATTCCTTCACCAGGAACCACCGCCAGAACCGGAGTGGCCCTCATCGCCGCTTCTTCGCCGGGAACCACCGCCAGAACCGCCGTCGTGGGTATGCACGTCGAGGCAACCAGCCACTTCGTGGGCGTGCACCAACGGTGCACCAGGCTAGATCCTCGACTCCGGCCACCGCTCCACTGCAACAGGCTGGGCCTTCGGCTCCGGCCACTTCACCATCTGTTTTCAACATACCTCCCATGGATTGGCTTCTTGCAGGGCCATCAGCGCCGTTCCTCGAAGAAGATGTGATGTTCCCCTGTGAACTTGCACCGCCGCCTCTTCCTCCGTACTGCATGCAGCACGGATTCGGGCCATGCCCTGCGCGCACGGACGGCCACGTCCCGGACCTGCCATCCCCGACGCCGGCAGTGGCAGCACACACCGGCCCCGTCCCGGATCTGCCATCTCCGACACCGGATCGAGAGGAACGAGGCGGTTATCACACCATCCCCATCTTAAACGCCCAGATCAAGGTTGAAGAAGAGGGGATGGAGGCCATGGGCTCGTCGTCGTCGCTCCGCCATATTTGTAACTGTAATATGAATACTTTGTATATATATATTTATATGTGAGTAATATGAATAAAGTTTCATCCTAAAATATTCTTTTACTCTATATAGATTTTACGGGAAAATAATCCAATGGAAGAAGAATTATGTTTGGTGGACAGTTGTACCACTAACACAATATTAAGGGAAATAAAATATTTTCAAACTCTAACTAAGAGAAAAGGGAATATTATGACCATTGCCGGTCGTGATGCGTCGATTATTGGTTCAGGACGAGCCACACTCGTTCTACCTATGGGTAGTACAATTGTAATTGAGGATGCACTATTGTATCCTGAATCTACACGCACTCTTCTAAGTTTCAAAGACCTCAGATCAAATAACTTCCATTTGGAAACAATATCTGAAAATAATTCTGAACATTTGCTTTTAACAAAGAGTAATGGGTCTGAGAAACAAATTCTTGAGAAATTCCCCTCACTTTCATCTGGATTATATTACAGTTATATAAAACCCGTACCACATGTTGCGTACAAAATAATTTTCCAAGATCTTGATAAATTCAAGACTTGGCATGATCGCCTAGGTCATCCTGGCGTAGGGATGATGAGAAAAATTATTGACAATTCTATTGGTCACAGCCTTCCAACTAAAAATTTCCCGAAATCATCAGATTTTGTGTGCACCGCATGTGCAACTGGGAAATTAATTATAAGACCATCTTATCTTAAGGTAAAAAGTGAGTCACTTAACTTTCTTGAACGCATTCAAGGAGATATATGTGGTCCAATTCAACCACTATCAGGACCTTTTAGATATTTCATGGTGCTCATAGATGCATCTACCAGATGGTCACATATATGTCTATTGTCCACACGAAATCATGCTTTTGCCAAACTAATTGCTCAAATTATCAAATTAAGAGCAAATCATCCTGAAAATAGGATAAAAACAATTCGAATGGACAATGCCGCTGAATTTTCTTCACGTGCATTCAATGACTATTGCATGGCTATGGGCATTCATTTAGAACACTCTGTGCCTTACGTCCATACTCAAAATGGTTTGGCTGAATCTCTCATCAAAAGAGTAAAATTAATTGCTCGACCACTATTACAGAATTGTAATTTACCAGCATCTTGTTGGGCACATGCGGTATTACACGCCGCAGATCTGATACAAATCAGACCAACTGCATATCATACAACCTCCCCGCTGCAACTAGTACGTGGCACTCAGCCAAGTATTTCCCATATGCGAAAATTCGGTTGCGCAGTATACGTACCGATATCACCACCGCAGCGTACATCCATGGGCCCCCACAGAAAACTAGGGATCTATGTGGGTTATAATTCTCCGTCAATTATTAAATATCTTGAACCTCTTACAGGGGACCTGTTTACTGCCCGTTACGCTGATTCTATTTTTGATGAGGACCATTTCCCGGCATTAGGGGGAGAATCAAACCACAAAGAATGCCAGGAAATAGATTGGAATGTAACAGGCATTCAGTCCTTAGATCCACGTACTAAAGAATCTGAAACTGAAGTTCAGAGGATCATAGATTTGCAACACATTGCAAATAATCTGCCAGATGCATTTACTGACCATAAAGGTGTCACTAAATCACATATTCCCGCTGTTAATGCACCAGAACGAGTGGAGGTACCAACTAAAACCACTCAAACCCCAAATGAGAGTAAGAGGGGGAGAAATCTGGTTAGTCGGAATATAGCTTCTCAAAAGCCTCCGCGGAAATAGAGGAAATCAAATCCTCTACCAGTAAATGCAATTCAACCTCAAGTTGAAGGACACCAACCAGATGCTCAACATCTTGAACCTAGCATAAATGCGCATAAAAACATAATAGCTGGGACATCGGAACACCATGATTCTATTGTTGTTGGAAATCACATAGAGTTTGAAGGTATAAAAGAAATTTCCATAAACTATACAGAATCAGGAGAATCATATAATAGAGAGACTACAATTGTCGACATATATTTCGCCTCTGAAATTGCTGAAACCCTTCAACTGGATCCAGAACCAAAGACCGTCAGGGAGTGCCTCAAGCGTCCTGATTGGCATACTTATATGGGTCCTGATTGGCATACATATAATAGAGAGACTACAAATGAGTTTATCTATGCAGTTGATGGATGTAGTGACAGCATACTTATATGGGTCACTCAAATCGGACATATATATGAAAGTCCCTGAAGGACTTAAAATGCCGAATCCAAAAGCAAATCGCAACGCATATTGTGTAAAATTACAGAAGTCACTATATGGCTTAAAACAGTCGGGTAGAATGTGGTATAACCGACTAAGTGAGTTCCTTATTCAGAAAGGCTACTCAAATAATGATGATTGCCCTTGTGTATTTGTAAAGAAGTCCTCAAATGGATTTTGCATCATCTCAGTGTACGTTGATGACCTCAATATCATTGGAAGTATACCTGATATCGAAGAAGCACACAATCATCTAATGGCGGAATTTGAGATGAAAGATTTGGGAAAGACCAAATTCTGCTTAGGCTTACAGCTAGAGCATCTTCCCTCAGGAATTTTAGTATACCAACCTGCATATATTCAAAAGGTTTTGGAAAAATTTAATATGGATAAATCATATCCAACCAAAACACCCATGGTTGTCAGATCCCTTGATATGAATAAAGATCCTTTTAGACCTCGGGATGATGACGAAGAGATATTAGGACCTGAGTTCCCGTATCTCAGTGCCATTGGTGCGCTAATGTACCTTGCAAATTGCACCAGGCCTGATATTGCATTTGCGGTAAATTTACTAGCTAGACATAGCGCTGCTCCAACAAAACGTCATTGGACGGGAGTAAAGAATATCCTTAGATATTTACATGGCACGAAAGATCTTGGCTTATTCTATCAGAAAAACCAAGATATGACTATGGTAGGATATACTGATGCTGGCTATCTATCTGATCCTCACAATGCCAGGTCACAAACAGGTTTCGTATTCTTATATGGTGGAACTGCTTTTTCATGGAAGTCAACTAAGCAGACTATCGTAGCAACTTCCACTAATCATTCTGAAATTATTGCATTATTTGAAGCATCTAAGGAATGTGTATGGCTTCGCAGGATGATTAACCATATTCAAACTTCATGTGGTGTTGGTTCATTAGGATCACCAACTATTATATATGAAGATAATGCAGCCTGCATTGCTCAAATGCAAATGGGTTATGTAAAAAGTAATATCACAAAACACATTTCTCCTAAGTTATTCTATCCTCATGCATTACAGAAGGATGGAGAAATTAATATTTTGCAAACCAAATCATGTGACAATCTAGCAGATTTGTTCACAAAGTCTTTACCAAATTCAACATTCCAGAAATATATTCATGGAATTGGTATGAGACGTTTTCGAGATTTGCAAATTTCAGGGGGAGAAATTCCTAGACTCATATCCCATTAATTATCATCAGATAATAATTGCACTCTTTTCCTTTATGAGTTTTGCATCAGTTTTCTCATAAAAAGGTTTTTAATGAGGCAATATATTATCAAAATCATATGCCATACTTTCTATTTTCCCTATTGGGTTTTTAAAGAAAGTATTAAAGACATATTAATTGTTCTCTAAACTCACAATTGATTTTTCTCCTTCTTCAAAGGTTTTCTCGATTGAGTTATCAAGAGACAATAATCATTATATGTTGCACTATTTTCTCCTTATTATTTTCCCACCGGGTTTAAAGGAGTTTTAGCAACATATCTATACTATTCTCCTCATATTTTTTCCCACAGGGTTTTTGAGGGAGACTTTCAAGATTATACAAAGGCTTTCACGAAGATGATGGACATTCTTAAAGACACATACAAAGAGGAGTCTTTATCAAGATAATAAATATCCAAGACAAGCCGTGATTAGGGGAGTGTTAGAAGTAAATTAATTAGATTAATTAAAGGATTAATCCCCGCTATGTCGGTTGCTACTAGTAGCAACTGCCTCTTTGTAACTGCCTTGTACCAGGGGTATATATACTCCCAATCCATCAATGAAAGCAACTGGTTCCATCATTTTTATCCTCTCTCTCGTTTTACATTTAACACCTTTGACAAGGTTCGTAAGGATGCGTGACATGGCTCCGGGAGGTAAAAGGCGCAAAGCACGGCCTGCCACCTCGGACGCCAGGTCGGCCGAGACCCAATGGGTCGATCCTACGTGTCGCGCCCGCAACCAGTCGCTTACCGCACGTTCACATGGGCACTTCCGGCGCCGACGTGGCGTCGCAAAGGGCCAGATCTACGTGCCGGGCCCACGCACCTTCACCCATGCAGGCCATGCTGCATTATTTCCAGATTTGGACACAACTCCATCCCGTGCTCCGTCCAGCCGGCCACCGATCCGCTGCCATGGCAGCGTTTTGGACTGGGCCGCGGCAGCGCCTGGCGCAGAGGATCGCCGTCGGAAAAACGGACAGAAATATCCACGCCCGGCGCGTCGATGGGGACAAATCCGTCCCAGAAAATCCCGTCCACGCCCTGTGATTGGCTGTGGAGGCGCCACGGTGGCTCCGGCCACGCGCCGTTATCCGCAGCCCGTGGTGCTCCTCCCGTGTATAAATGCCGCCGGCGAGCCAGAGCTCACTCACCAACCCACTGGTGAAGTACAGCAGCACAGTGCACTCGAGTTCGAGCTCGTTGAACTCTTGCAGTGCAGTGCTAGCTAGCGACAGTCCAAGCTCACCGTCATCCATGGCTCTGCAGCTTCTCCCCTCCACCCTCTCCGTCCCCAAGAAGGTAGTTAACACAAGCTAGCAAGATCATCTTCAACATCGATGTACATTGTTGCTGCATCTGGCGCCGGTGGTGAGATTCATGTTCTTTTAATGGATGCAGGGCAGCAGCATGGGCGCGGTGGCGGTGAAGGACACGGCGGCGTTCCTGGGCGTGAGCAGCAAGGCGAAGAAGGCGTCGCTGGCGGTGAGGACGCAGGTGGCCACGGCGCCTTCGCCGGTGACGACGAGCCCGGGCTCGACCGCGTCGTCGCCGAGCGGCAAGAAGACGCTGCGGCAGGGCGTGGTGGTGATCACGGGCGCGTCATCCGGGCTGGGCCTGGCGGCGGCCAAGGCGCTGGCCGAGACGGGCAAGTGGCACGTCGTCATGGCGTGCCGCGACTTCCTCAAGGCCTCCAAGGCGGCCAAGGCGGCGGGCATGGCGGACGGCAGCTACACCGTCATGCACCTCGACCTCGCCTCCCTCGACAGCGTCCGGCAGTTCGTTGACGCGTTCCGCCGCGCCGAGATGCCGCTGGATGTGCTGGTGTGCAACGCCGCCATCTACCGGCCCACGGCGCGCACGCCGACCTTCACCGCCGACGGGCACGAGATGAGCGTGGGCGTGAACCACCTGGGCCACTTCCTGCTCGCCCGCCTCCTCATGGAGGACCTCCAGAAGTCCGACTACCCGTCCCGCCGCATGGTCATCGTCGGCTCCATTACCGGCAACAGCAACACGCTGGCGGGCAACGTGCCGCCCAAGGCCAGCCTCGGCGACCTCCGCGGGCTGGCCGGAGGCCTCAGCGGCGCGTCCGGCTCCGCCATGATCGACGGCGACGAGAGCTTCGACGGCGCCAAGGCGTACAAGGACAGCAAGGTGTGCAACATGCTGACCATGCAGGAGTTCCACCGGCGGTACCACGAGGAGACCGGCATCACCTTCTCCTCGCTCTACCCGGGCTGCATCGCCACCACGGGGCTGTTCCGGGAGCACATCCCGCTGTTCCGGACCCTCTTCCCGCCGTTCCAGAAGTTCGTCACCAAGGGGTTCGTGTCGGAGGCGGAGTCCGGCAAGAGGCTGGCGCAGGTGGTGGCGGAGCCCAGCCTGACAAAGTCCGGCGTGTACTGGAGCTGGAACAAGGACTCGGCGTCCTTCGAGAACCAGCTCTCCCAGGAGGCCAGCGACCCCGAGAAGGCACGCAAGGTCTGGGAGCTCAGCGAGAAGCTCGTCGGACTTGCATGATCCACCGCAAATCCCATGGATGCATGCATGCATCTAGGACGCCGGCCAATGCTCAACTTGTCGCTTTTTTAAACTTATTTGGTAATTATCATTTTTACGCCTTTTTAGAAGCTCAATTACGCGGGAGAGGCCTTGCGAGTGTCCGCGAGAGTGTGCATAGATCTCGTGTGGAAGATGTACAATTTTCGGCAAACATTGGAATAATAAAACCGCAGGCCTGATTGAGGATGACATATATTGTGATCTGGTTTGATTCGGAGTTGCTTCTTTTTATCATTTGATAGTGATGTACTTACATTGAAAGGATGATAAAAAAAGAGACTATGGTTCTGTCTAAAGAAGGCTATTGCAGCAGATTGATGAGTATCTTGGTTCAAATAGGACGTGTTTGGTTTACCTGCATCTTTTTTTGCTCCCTTGCATACTTGTTTTAATTGGACCTGGCTGAGCAATTGCAGGAAAAATATTATCATCTAAACATCATTTGGTTGATTACATGTAGGCTGAATCTGTGGGCATTTTTCATATGCTTGTAGTTCAATTTTTACTTATACCGATTAAATATCTAGAAATCCATTTATAACGGCTTAAAAACTGAAAGTTAACCCTAAAAGTGGCAAAATTTAACATGAAACATGTAATGATGTATATTGAGTGTAGAAATGTTTTAACGTCAAACCATGAAGCAATAGTCTTGGAGATACTTTGGTTTCTAAGCAATGTACATCACAAACTTTTGTGGAACATTCTAAAATTTTACCCAAAAAATACGCTAAAAACATTGAAATGATGATCTTTAAAATCAAAATATATGCATGCATTAAGTGTTTTACAAAAGATCACTCGCGAAAGGCAGTCCCGCCGGCCATCTTTGATGAACCACAGTTAAAATGGACATGTGTCCAAATCTTTGCCTCATAGTTTTTTTTTTTGCTTACCAAGTGTTTTGCCCAAAAACACTCGGCAAACTACCAATATGCCAAATGTCCTTTTTACATGGTGTTTTATAGCTACTACGGTAAAGTTACGTGTCCAAATCGATCGGAGTTGGGCTCTTTGGGTGTTGTCGTGTAATCGGACGGGTCGGCTCCGGTGGCCATGGGCATGGTAACGTTCGAGCTTGCTTGGCGGCGTCGTCGGCAGACACTCGGTTGCATCCCCATGATCCACCGGGACCGACAAGGGAGGCAGGTGTTGGCACCTACTAGGCTACTACTATGGAGGTGGTGACCCAAATCCGGTGGCTGATATCAGGCTAGGAGTGAAAGGAGTGTTGGTGAATGTTGCATGAGAAACAAAAAAGTTCCTACGCACATACAAGATCTATCCATGGTAATGACCATATACGAGAGAAGAGATCGGATCCACATACCTTTGTAGATGGCTAAGCGGGAAGCGTTAAGAAACGCAGTTTATGTAGTCGAACGTCTTCGCGATCCAAATCGCAAGCCGTCCCGCGATCCAATCACGATCTTGTGCCGAACGAACGACACCTCCGCGTTTAGCACACATACAGCTCGATGACGATCTCCACCTTCTTGATCCAGCAAGAGGGGGCAGAGAGGTAGATTAGTTCTCTGGCAGCACGACGGCGTGGTGGTGGTGGTGGTGAACTAATCCGGCAGGGCTTCGCCGAGCTCTACCGAAATAATCTAGACGAAGAAGACGATCAATGGAGGAGAGGGCAACACGTGGCTTTTCAGGTGGTGGCTGCCCTCAAAACATCCACTATATATAGGAGGAAGAGGTAGGTGGGCTGCCTAGGCCCCTCCTCCAAGGAGGACATGTTTGGCCGAACCAAAGGGGGAGAGTCCTCCTCCCACAAGGGAGGTGGACTCCCTTGGGAGGACTCTTCCTCCACCTCCTCTTTTGATCTTGGCGCATGGGCCTCTTGGGGCTGGCTGCCCAAGCCCACCAGGGGCTGGTATGCCACCTCCTAGGCCCATGTAGCCCCCCGGGGGTGGGTGGGCCCCTCCCGGTGGACCCCCAGAACCCTTTCGACACTCCCGGTACAATAGCGAAAATCCCCGAAACCATTCCGGAACCCGAATACCACTTTCCTATATATAAATATTTATCTCCGGACCATTCCGGAGCTCCTCATGGCGTCCGGGATCTCATCCGTGACTCTGGACAACCTTCGGTCAACAATACACATAACTCAATAATACTGAAACGTCACCGAACCTTAAGTTTGCAGACCCTGCGGGTTCGAGAACTATGCAGACATGGCCGAGACACTCTCCGGTTAATAACCAATATAGGGACCTAGATTCCCATATTGGTTCCTACATATTCTACGAAGATCTTCATCGGTTGAACCTCTTTGTTAAGGATTCAGTTAATCCCGTATGATGTTCCCTTTGTCCATCGGTATGTTACTTGCCCGAGATTCGATTGTCGGTATATCCATACCTAGTTCAATCTCATTACTGGCAAGTCTCTTTACTCTATCCGTAATACAAGATCCCATGACTAACTCTTTAGTCACATTGCTTGCAAGCTTGTTGTGATGTTGTATTACTGAGTGGGCCCTAAGATACCTCCCCGTCACACGGAGCGATAAATCTCAGTCTTGATCCATGCCAACTCAACGGACACCCTCGGAGATACCTGTAGAGCACCTTTATAGTCACTCGGTAATGTTGAGACGTTTGATACACACAAGGTACTTCTCCAATGTCAGTGAGTTACCTGATCTTATGGTCATAGGAACAGATACTTGACATACAGAAAAATAGTAGCAATAAACTAACACGATCACATGCTACGTTCATAGTTTGGGTCTTGTCCATCACATCATTCTTATCAAATGACAACACTTGTCTATAGCCAGAAAACCTTGACTATCTTTAATCAACGAGCTAGTCCACTAGAGGCTTACTAGGGACACTGTGTTGTTTACGTATCCACACATATATTTGAGTTTCCAGTCAGTACAATTCTAGCATGGATAATAAATGATTATCTTGAACAAGGAAATATAATAATAACTATTTTATTATTGCCCCTAGGGCTTATCTCCAACAAGAAGACCCCTTTCCGGGGGCATGGATGCTGTGGCAGTGGTCCTGGATGGCGGGCTTCACGGTTGACTTTTTGACAGGCTCCATGGTGGTGGTGGTGACTCCACTTATTGGTCATGTGGGTGACAAGGGGTGGAGTTGTAGGAGGCTTTGGTCTGTTACGGCAGAGCCCAGATCTGGTGTGGATGGGCTGGCCCTCATGATGGTGTTGGTCGGGACTCCTCCTAGTGGAGTATGCGAGTGTCCGAGCAAAAGCTTTGCGCTATCTGGCGTTGGTGGTGCCTATAGGTGTTGCTTGCTTCTTGAATTCGTCGTCATGGGTCTCGTTATGCGAGGGATCCGGGTGAAGACCTTTGTTTGCTCAGACTCGACAACGGCGACGCTTTTGCTTCGTCATCCTCTTGGGTGCGTTGTCGTGGAGCTCATGAGTCGTCAGTCCGGCTTCGATGAGGTGTTAGCTTGTTCTAGGTTTATATTGTAACTTTTGATTGTTTTGTAAGAGGGCCTCCTCACCATATTGTATCGTTCGGTCGTATACTTTGCTCTGTTGCTTCATATATAAAGCGGGACGAAAACTTGTTCAGAGAAAAGTTACGTGTTTGCGGTGTGACCTATAAAATCACTATTAAAAAATTCTTCCGATTAAGCGACACTAGTAGAAAACGGGCCTTTGGCCTGGACCATTTAGTCTCGGAGTGCCTCTGAGCCGGGACTAAAGGCCCGGCCACGTCGCCCCAATTCTCAATGCCTCCCTCGAGGCTTTAGTCCCGGGTCGTAAGGAGCCTTTAGTCCCGGTTCGTGTCCCAAAGCGGGACTAAAGGGCTACGCGGCGGGCGGTGGTGGTGGCAACTGTTCGAATACCTCTTTAGTCCCGGTTGGTGGTGTTGGGTAACGTAGCATAAATTCAAAATTTTCCTACGCTTATTCAGATCTTCCTATGGAGAGACCAGCAACGAGAGAGGGGTAAGAGCATCTTCATACCTTTGAAGATCGCTAAGCGGAAGCGTTTGCTAGAACGCGGTTGATGGAGTCGTACTCGCAGCGATTCCGATCTAGTGCCGAACAACGGCACCTCCGCGTTCAACACACGTGCAGCCCGGTGACGTCTCCCGCACCTTGATCCAGCAAGGAGGAGGGAGAGGTTGGGGAAGAAGACCAGCAACACGACGGCGTGGTGTTGGTGGAGAGACGAGGTCTCCCGGCAGGGCTTCGCCAAGCGCCGACAGAGAGGAGGAGGAAGAAGTGCAGGGCTGCGCCAAGGGAGAGGGAAAACTGTGTTCTCCAAAGGCCAAAAGTGCCCACTATATATAGGGGAAGGGGAGAGGGGGTGCCACCCCTAGGGTTCCCACCCTAGGGGGTGCGGCAGCCCTCCCAGATGGGGGGTGTGGCGGCCAGATGAGGGAGGAGGGGTGGCGCACCCCTCTGGTGGGCCTAAGGACCACCTAAGTTAGGGTTCCCCCCTTCTTTTTCTTTCCCCTGCGCCATGGGCTGAGTAGGGAGGCGCACCAGCCCAACTAGGGGCTGGTTCCCACCCCCACTTAGCCCATCTTACCTCTTGGGGTCGCAGCCCCCCTTCGGTGGTCCCCCGGGACCACCTCCGGTGGTCCCGGTGGTCCCGGTACGTTACCGGTGATGCCCGAAACACTTCCGGTGTCCGAAACCATCCGTCCTATATATCAATCTTTACCTCCAGACCATTCCGGAGCTCCTCGTGACGTCCGGGATCTCATCCGGGACTCCGAACAACTTTCGGTAATCTCGTATAACAATTACCTATAACCCTAGCGTCATCGAACCTTAAGTGTGTAGACCCTACGGGTTCGGGAAACAGGCAGACATGACCGAGACACCTCTCTGGCCAATAACCATCAGCGGGGTCTGGATACCCATGGTGGCTCCCACTAGCTCCACGATGATCTCATCGGATGAACCACGATGTCAAGGATTTAATCAATCCCGTATACGATTCCCTTTGTGTGTCGGTATAGAACTTGCCCGAGATTCGATCGTCGGTATGCCTATACCTTGTTCAATCTTGTTACCGGTAAGTCTCTTTACTCGTTCCGTAGCACGTCATCGTGTGACTAACTCCTTAGTCACATTGAGCTCATGATGATGTTCTACCGAGTGGGCCCAGAGATACCTCTCCGTCACACGGAGTGACAAATCCCGATCTCGATTCGTGCCAACCCAACAGACACTTTCGGAGGTACCCGCAGTGCACCTTTATAGTCACCCAGTTACGTTGTGACGTTTGATACACCCAAAGCACTCCTACGGTATCCGGGAGTTGCACAATCTCACGGTCGAAGGAAAAGATACTTGACATTAGAAAAGCATTAGCATACGAACAATACGATCTAGTGCTAGGCTTAGGATTGGGTCTTGTCCACCACATCATTCTCCCAATGACGTGATCCCATTATCAATGACATCCAATGTCCATGATCAGGAAACCATGATCATCTATTGAATAACGAGCTAGCCAACTAGAGGCTTGCTAGGGACACATTGTGATCTATTCATTCACACATGTATTACTGTTTCCTGTTAATACAATTATAGCATGAACGATAGACGATTATCATGAACAAGGAATATGATAATAACCATTTTATTATTGCCTCTAGGGCATATTTCCAACAGTCTCCCACTTGCACTAGAGTCAATAATCTAGTTACATTGTGATGTATCGAACACCCATAGCATTATGGTGCTGATCATGTTTTGCTCGTGGAAGAGGTTTAGTCAACGGGTCTGCAATATTCAGATCCGTGTGTACTTTACAAATATCTATCACTCCACTTTGGACATGGTCCTGGATGGAGTTGTAGCGGCGCTTGATGTGCTTCGTCTTCCGGTGAAACCTGGGCTCCTTGGCTATGGCAATGGCTCCAGTGTTATCACAGAAGAGTGTCATAGGACCCGACGCGCTTGGAACCACTCCAAGGTCGGTGATGAGCTACTTCATCCAAATTCCTTCATGAGCCGCTTCTGAAGCAGCTATGTATTCCGCTTCACATGTAGATGCTGCCACGACTTCTTGCTTGCTGCTGCACGAGCTCACCGCCCCACCATTCAACACATATACGTATCCGGTTTGTGACTTAGAGTCATCCGGATCTGTGTCGAAGCTAGCGTCGACGTAACCCTTTACGACGAGCTCTTCGTCATCTCCATAAACGAGAAACATTTCCTTAGTCCTTTTCAGGTACTTAAGGATATTCTTGACCGCTGTCCAGTGTTCCGCACCGGGATTACTTTGGTACCTCCCTACCAAGCTTATGGCAAGGTTTATAATTAGGTCTGGTATACAGCATGGCATACATTAGAGAGCCCACGGCTGAAGCGTAGGGGACATAACTCATCTTCTCTCTATCTGTTGCCGTGGTCGGCGACTGAGTCTTACTCAATCTCATACCTTGCAAAACTGGCAAGAACCCTTTCTTTGAGTTTTCCATATTGAACTTCTTCAATATCTTGTCAAGGTATGTACTTTGCGAAAGACCTATGAGGCGTCTCGATCTATCTCTATAGATCTTGATGCCTAATATGTATGCAGCTTCTCCAAGGTCCTTCATTGAAAAACTCTTGTTCAAATAGGCCTTTATGCTCTCCAACATCTCTATATCATTCCCCATCAATAATATGTCATCCACATATAGTACGAGGAAAGCTACAGAGCTCCCACTCACTTTCTTGTACAGACATGCTTCTCCGTAAACCTGTATGAACCCAAACGCTTTAATCACCTCATTAAAGCGAATGTTCCAACTCCGAGATGCTTGCACCAGCCCATAGATGGAGCGCTGGAGCTTGCATACTTTGTTAGCACCTTTAGGATCGACAAAACCTTCTGGTTGCATCATATACAACTCTTCCTTAAGATTCCCGTTAAGGAACGCTGTTTTGACGTCCATTTGCCAAATTTCATAATCATAAACGGCGGCAATTGCTAACATGATTCGGACTGATTTCAGCTTCACTACGGGAGAGAAAGTCTCTTCGTAGTCAATTCCTTGAATTTGTCGAAAACCCTTTGCGACAAGTCGAGCTTTGTGGACGGTTACATTACCGTTTGCATCAGTCTTCTTCTTGAAGATCCATTTATTCTCTATGGCTCGCCGGTCATCGGGCAAGTCCACCAAAGTCCATACTTTGTTCTCATACATGGATCCTATCTCGGATTTCATGGCTTCAAGCCATTTTTTGGAATCTGGGCCCGCCATTGCTTCTTCATAGTTCGAAGGTTCACCGTTGTCTAACAACATGATTTCCATCACAGGGTTGCCATACCACTCTGGTGCGGAGCGTACGCTTGTGGACCTTCGCGGTTCAGTAGTAACTTGATCCGAAGCTTCATGATCATCATCATTAACTTCCTCTTCAGTCGGTGTAGGCACCACAGGAACAACTTCTTGCGTTGCGCTACTTTCCTGTTCGAGAGGGGGTGTAATTACCTCATCAAGTTCTACCTTCCTCCCACTTACTTCTTTCGAGAGAAACTCTTTCTCTAGAAAGGATCCGTTCTTGGCAACAAAGGTTTTACCTTCGGATCTAAGATAGAAGGTATACCCAATAGTTTCCTTAGGGTATCCTATGAATACGCATTTTCCGCTTTGGGTTCGAGCTTTTCTGGTTGAAGTTTCTTCACATAAGCATCGCAGCCCCAAACTTTAAGAAACGACAACTTAGGTTTCTTGCCAAACCATAGTTCATACGGTGTCGTCTCAACGGATTTAGACGGTGCCCTATTTAAAGTGAATGCTGCAGTTTCTAATGCGTATTCCCAAAATGATAGCGGTAAGTCGGTGAGAGACATCATAGATCGTACCATATCTAATAAAGTGCGATTACGACGTTCAGACACTCCGTTGCGCTGCGGTGTGCCAGGCGGCGTTAGTTGTGAGATGATTCCACACTTCCTTAGGTGTGTGCCAAACTCGTGACTCAAATATTCTCCTCCACGATCAGATCGTAGACATTTAATTTTTCTGTCACGTTGATTCTCAACCTCACTCTGAAATTCCTTGAACTTTTCAAACGTCTCAGATTTGTGCTTCATCAAGTAGATATACCCATACCTACTCAAATCATCGGTGAGAGTGAGAACATAACGATAACCACCGCGAGCTTCAACGTTCATTGGACCACACACATCAGTATGTATTATTTCCAATAAGTCGGTGGCTCTCTCCATTATTCCTGAGAATGGAGTCTTAGTCATCTTGCCCATGAGGCACGGTTCGCATGTGTCAAATGATTCAAAGTCAAGAGACTCTAGCAGTCCATTAGTATGGAGCTTTTTCATGCGCTTAACGCCGATATGACCAAGGCGGCAGTGCCACAAGTATGTGGGACTATCATTATCAACTTTGCATCTTTTGGTACTCACACTATGAATATGTGTAACATCACGATCGAGATTCATCAAGAATAAACCATTCACCAGCGGAGCATGACCATAAAACATATCACTCATATAAATAGAACAACCATTATTCTCTGACTTAAATGAGTAGTCGTCTCGCATCAAGCAAGACCCTGATACAATGTTCATGCTTAAAGCTGGTACTAAATAACAATTATTAAGGTTTAAAACTAATCCCGATGGTAGATGTAGAGGTAGCGTGCCGACGGCGATCACATCGACCTTTGAACCATTCCCGACGCGCATCGTCACCTCGTCCTTGGCCAGTCTCCGCTTATTCCGCAGTTCCTGCTTTGAGTTGCAAATGTGAGCAACAGCACCGGTATCAAATACCCAGGAGCTACTATGAGCGCTGGTAAGGTACACATCAATAACATGTATATCACATATACCTTTAACGTTGCCGGCCTTCTTGTCCGCTAAGTATTTGGGGCAGTTCCGCTTCCAGTGACCTTTTCCCTTGCAGTAGAAGCACTCAGTCTCAGGCTTGGGTCCGTTCCTTTTCTTCTTCCCGGCATCTGGCTTACCGGGCGCGGCAACAGCTTTGCCGTCTTTCTTGAAGTTCTTCTTACCCTTGCCTTTCTTGAAACTAGTGGTCTTGTTGACCATCAACACTTGATGCTCCTTCTTGATTTCTACTTCTGCAGACTTGAGCATCGAGTACAACTCGGGAATGGTTTTCTCCATCCCTTGCATGTTGTAGTTAAGCACAAAGCCTTTGTAGCTTGGTGGGAGAGACTGGAGGATTCTGTCAATGATAGCATCATCCGGAAGTTCGACTCCAAGTGAAGTCAGACGACCGTGTAACCCAGACATTTTGAGTATGTGCTCACTGACAGAACTGTTCTCCTCCATCTTACAGCTGAAGAACTTGTCGGAGACTTCATACCTCTCGACACGGGCATGAGCTTGAAAAACTAGCTTCAGCTCTTGGAACATCTCATATCCCCGTGTTGCTCAAAACGTCTTTGGAGCCCCGTTTCTAGACTGTATAACATGCCACACCTGACCAGAGAGTAGTCATCACTTCGCGCTTGCCAGACGTTTAGAACGTCCTGGGCTGCTGCGGGAGCGGGAGGGTCACCTAGCGGCGCATTAAGGACACAAGCCTTTTTAGCTGCTTCAAGGATGAGCTTCAGGTTGCGAACCCAGTCCGCATAGTTGCTACCATCATCTTTCAGCTTGTTTTTCTCTAGGAATGCGTTGAAGTTGAGGTTGACGTTGGACATCTACAATATTTATAAAGACAACTTTTAGACTAAGTTCATGACAATTAAGTTCATTTAATCAAATTAAGTATGAACTCCCACTTAAATCAACATCCCTCTAGTCATCTAAGTGATACATGATCCATGTTGACTAACCCGTGTCCGATCATCACGTGAGACGGACTAGTCACCATGGTGAGCAACTTCATGCTGATCGTATTCAACCATACGACTCATGTTCGACCTTTCGGTCTCTTGTATTCGAGGTCATGTCTGTACATGCTAAGCTCGTCGAGTCAACCTAAGTGTTTCGCGTGTGTAAATCTGGCTTACACCCGTTGTATGCGAACGTTAGAATCTATCACACCCGATCATCACGTGGTGCTTCGAGACAACGAACCTTCGCAACGGTGCACACTTAGGGGAATACGTTCTCGAAATTTTAGGAGGGATCATCTTATTATGCTACCGTCGTTTTAAGCAATAAGATGTAAAACATGATAAACATCACAATGCAATCATATAGTGACATGATATGGCCATTATCATCTTTGCTCATTCGATCTCCATCTTCAGGCATCGCATGATCATCATCGTCACCGGCGTGACACCATGATCTCCATCATCCCACAATGATGATCATGTCCAACGTCAACCTCAACTTCGACGCATTCCTAGAGAAAAACAAGCTGAAAGATGATGGTAGCAACTATGCGGATTGGGTTCGCAACCTGAAGCTCCTTGAAGCAGCCAAAAAGGCTTATGTCCTTAATGCGCCGCTAGGTAAGCCAGATGCCGGGAAGAAGAAAAAGAATGGACCCAAGCCTGAGACTGAGTGCTTCTATTGCAAGGGAAAGGGTCACTGGAAGCGGAACTGCCCCAAATACTTAGCGGACAAGAAGGCTGGCAACGTTAAAGGTATATGTGATATACATGTTATTGATGTGTACCTTACCAGCGCTCGTAGTAGCTCCTGGGTATTTGATACCGGTGTTGTTGCTCACATTTGCAACTCAAAGCAGGAACTGCGGAATAAGCGGAGACTGGCCAAGGACGAGGTGACGATGCGCGTCGGGAATGGTTCAAAGGTCGATGTGATCGCCGTCGGCACGCTACCTCTACATCTACCGTCGGGATTAGTTTTAAACCTTAATAATTGTTATTTAGTACCAGCTTTAAGCATGAACAGTGTATCAGGGTCTTGCTTAATGCGAGACGGCTACTCATTTAAGTCAGAGAATAATGGTTGTTCTATTTATATGAGTGATATGTTTTATGGTCATGCTCCGCTGGTAAATGGTTTATTCTTGATGAATCTCGATCGTGATGTTACACATATTCATAGTGTGAGTACCAAAAGACGCAAAGTTGATAATGATAGTCCCACATACTTGTGGCACTGCCGCCTTGGTCATATCGGCGTTAAGCGCATGAAGAAGCTCCATACTGATGGGCTATTAGAGTATCTTGACTTTGAATCATTTGACACATGCGAACCGTGCTTCATGGGCAAGATGACTAAGACTCCATTCTCAGGAATAATGGAGAGAGCAACCGACTTATTGGAAATAATACATACTGATGTGTGTTGTCCAATGAACGTTGAAGCTCGCGGTGGTTATCGTTATGTTCTCACTCTCACCGATGATTTGAGTAGGTATGGGTATATCTACTTGATGAAGCACAAATCTGAGACGTTTGAAAAGTTCAAGGAATTTCAGAGTGAGGTTGAGAATCAACGTGACAGAAAAATTAAATGTCTACGATCTGATCGTGGAGGAGAATATTTGAGTCACGAGTTTGGCACACACCTAAGAAAGTGTGGAATCGTTTCACAACTGACGCCGCCTGGCACACCGCAGCGCAATGGAGTGTCTGAACTTCGTAATCGCACTTTATTAGATATGGTACGATCTATGATGTCTCTCACCGACTTACCACTATCATTTTGGGGATACGCATTAGAAACTGCAGCATTCACTTTAAATAGGGCACCGTCTAAATCCGTTGAGACGACACCGTATGAACTATGGTTTGGCAAGAAATCTAAGTTGTCGTTTCTTAAAGTTTGGGGCTGCGATGCTTATGTGAAGAAACTTCAACCAGAAAAGCTCGAACCCAAAGCGGAGAAATGCGTATTCATAGGATACCCTAAGGAAACTATTGGGTATACCTTCTATCTTAGATCCGAAGGTAAAACCTTTGTTGCCAAGAACGGATCCTTTCTAGAGAAAGAGTTTCTCTCGAAAGAAGTAAGTGGGAGGAAGGTAGAACTTGATGAGGTAATTACACCCCCTCTCGAACAGGAAAGTAGCGCTGCGCAAGAAGTTGTTCCTGTGGTGCCTACACCGACTGAAGAGGAAGTTAATGATGATGATCATGAAGCTTCGGATCAAGTTACTACTGAACCGCGAAGGTCCACAAGGGTACGCTCCGCACCACAGTGGTACGGCCACCCTGTGATGGAAATCATGTTGTTAGACAACGGTGAACCTTCGACCTATGAAGAAGCGATGGCGGGCCCGGATTCCAACAAATGGCTTGAGGCCATGAAATCCGAGATAGGATCCATGTATGAGAACAAAGTATGGACTTTGGTGGACTTGCCCGATGAACGGCGAGCCATAGAAAATAAATGGATCTTGAAGAAGAAGACTGATGCAAACGGTAATGTAACCGTTTACAAAGCTCGACTTGTCGCAAAGGGTTTTCGACAAATCCAAGGAGTTGACTACGAAGAGACTTTCTCTCCCGTAGCGAAGCTGAAATCAATCCGAATCATGTTAGCAATTGCCGCCTTTTATGATTATGAAATTTGGCAAATGGACGTCAAAACAGCGTTCCTTAACGGGAACCTTAAGGAAGAGTTGTATATGATGCAACCAGAAGGTTTTGTCGACCCTAAGGGTGCTAACAAAGTGTGCAAGCTCCAGCGCTCCATCTATGGGCTGGTGCAAGCATCTCGGAGTTAGAACATTCGCTTTAATGAGGTGATTAAAGCGTTTGGGTTCATACAGGTTTACGGAGAAGCCTGTCTGTACAAGAAAGTGAGTGGGAGCTCTGTAGCTTTCCTCGTACTATATGTGGATGACATATTATTGATGGGGAATGATATAGAGATGTTGGAGAGCATAAAGGCCTATTTGAACAAGAGTTTTTCAATGAAGGACCTTGGAGAAGCTGTTGGAATTATGCCCTAGAGGCAATAATAAATGTAGTTATTATTATAATTCCTGTATCAAGATAATAGTTTATTATCCATGCTATAATTGTATTGAATGAAGACTCATTTACATGTGTGGATACATAGACAAAACACCATCCCTAGCATGCCTCTAGTTGGCTAGCCAGTTGATCAATGATGGTCAGTGTCTTCTGATTATAAACAAGGTGTTGTTGCTTGATAACTGGATCACGTCATTGGGAGAATCACGTGATGGACTAGACCCAAACTAATAGACGTAGCATGTTGATCGTGTCATTTTGTTGCTACTGTTTTCTGCGTGTCAAGTATTTATTCCTATGACCATGAGATCATATAACTCACTGACACCGGAGGAATGCTTTGTGTGTATCAAACGTCGCAACGTAACTGGGTGACTATAAAGATGCTCTACAGGTATCTCCGAAGGTGTTAGTTGAGTTAGTATGGATCAAGACTGGGATTTGTCACTCCATGTGACGGAGAGGTATCTCGGGGCCCACTCGGTAATACAACATCACACACAAGCCTTGCAAGCAATGTAACTTAGTGTAAGTTGCGGGATCTTGTATTACGGAACGAGTAAAGAGACTTACCGGTAAACGAGATTGAAATAGGTATGCGGATACCGACGATCGAATCTCGGGCAAGTAACATACCGAAGGACAAAGGGAATGACATACGGGATTATACGAATCCTTGGCACTGAGGTTCAAACGATAAGATCTTCGTAGAATATGTAGGATCCAGTATGGGCATCCAGGTCCCGCTATTGGATATTGACCGAGGAGTCTCTCGGGTCATGTCTACATAGTTCTCGAACCCGCAGGGTCTGCACACTTAAGGTTCGACGTTGTTTTATGCGTATTTGAGTTATATGGTTGGTTACCGAATGTTGTTCGGAGTCCCGGATGAGATCACGGACGTCACGAGGGTTTCCGGAATGGTCCGGAAAAGAAGATTGATATATAGGATGACCTCATTTGATTACCGGAAGGTTTTCGGAGTTACCGGGAATGTACCGGGAGTGACGAATGGGTTCCGGGAGTTCACCGGGGGGGAGCAACCCACCCCGGGGAAGCCCATAGGCATTGGGGGAGTCACGCCAGCCCTTAGTGGTCTGGTGGGACAGCCCACAAGTGCCCAATGCGCCAAGAGAAGAAAAATCAAGAGGAAAGGAAAAAAAAAAGGAAGGAGGTGGGAAGGAAGGGGGACTCCTCCCACCAAACCAAGTCCAACTCGGTTTGGGGGGGGGAGTCCTCCCCCCCTTGGCTCGGCCGACTCCTTGGGGGTCCTTGGACCCCAAGGCAAGGCCCCCCTCCCTCCCACCTATATATACGGAGGTTTTAGGGCTGATTTGAGACGACTTTCTCATGGCTGCCCGACCACATACCTCCACGGTTTTTCCTCTAGATCGCGTTTCTGCGGAGCTCGGGCGGAGCCCTGCTGAGACAAGGTCATCACCAACCTCCGAAGCGCCGTCACGCTGCCGGAGAACTCTTCTACCTCTTCGTCTCTCTTGCTGGATCAAGAAGGCTGAGATCATCGTCGAGCTGTACGTGTGCTGAACGCGGAGGTGCCGTCCGTTCGGTACTAGATCGTGGGACTGATCGCGGGATTGTTCGTGGGGCGGATCGAGGGACGTGAGGACGTTCCACTACATCAACCGCGTTATTTAACGCTTCTGCTGTACGATCTACAAGGGTACGTAGATCACTCATCCCCTCTCGTAGATGGACATCACCATGATAGGTCTTCGTGCGCGTAGGAAATTTTTTGTTTCCCATGCGACGTTCCCCAACAGTGGCATCATGAGCTAGGTTCATGCGTAGATGTCTTCTCGAGTAGAACACAAAAGGTTTTGTGGGCGGTGATGTGCGTTTTGCTGCCCTCCTTAGTCTTTTCTTGATTCCGCGGTATTGTTGGATTGAAGCGGCTTGGACCGACATTACCCGTACGCTTACGAGAGACTGGTTTCATCGTTACGAGTAACCCCCTTTGCTCAAAGATGACTGGCAAGTGACGGTTTCTCCAACTTTAGTTGAATCGGATTTGACCGAGGAGGTCCTTGGATGAGGTTAAATAGCAACTCATATATCTCCGTTGTGGTGTTTGCGTAAGTAAGATGCGATCCTACTAGATACCCTTGTTCACCACGTAAAACATGCAACAACAAAATTAGAGGACGTCTAACTTGTTTTTGCAGGGTATGCTTGTGATGTGATATGGCCAATGATGTGATGTGATATATTGGATGTATGAGATGATCATGTTGTAATAGAAATATCGACTTGCACGTCGATGGTACGGCAACCGGCAGGAGCCATAGGGTTGTCTTTATACTAACGTTTGTGCTTGCAGATGCGTTTACTATTTTGCTAGGATGTAGCTTCAGTAGTAGTAGCATAAGTAGCACGACAACCCCGATGGCAACACGTTGATGGATGATCATGGTGTGGCGCCGGTGACAAGAAGATCGTGTCGGTGCTTTGGTGATGGAGATCAAGAAGCACGTGATGATGGCCATATCATGTCACTTATGAATTGCATGTGATGTTAATCCTTTTATGCACCTTATTTTGCTTAGAACGACGGTAGCATTATGAGGTGATCTCTCACTAAAATTTCAAGACGAACTCCCCGACTGTGCACCGTTGCTACAGTTCGTCGTTTCGAGACACCATGTGATGATCGGGTGTGATAGACTCAACGTTCACATACAACGGGTGCAAAATAGTTGCGCACGCAGAACACTCGGGTTAAGCTTGACGAGCCTAGCATGTGCAGACATGGCCTCGGAACACACGAGACCGAAAGGTCGATCATGAATCATATAGATGATATGATTATCATAGGTATGCTTACCACTGAAACTATACTCAACTCACGTGATGATCGGACTTGAGCTAGTGTAAGTGGATCATGAACCACTCAAATGACTAGAGAGATGTACTTTTTGAGTGGGAGTTTAGCGAATAATTTGATTAAGTTAAACTCTAATTATCTTGAACATAGTCTAAGTCCACTTTGAATATATTTGTGTTGTAGATCATGGCTCACGCGACTGTCATCCTGAATTTTAATACGTTCCTAGAGAAAGCTAAGTTGAAAGATGATGGAAGCAACTTTGTAGACTGGGCTCGTAATCTTAAGCTAATCTTACAAGCTGGGAAGAAGGATTATGTCCTTAATGCTGCGCTAGGAGATGAACCACCCGCTACGGCTGATCAGGATGTTAAGAACGCTTGGTTAGCACGTAAGGAGGACTACTCAATAGTTCAATGTGCAGTCTTGTATGGCTTAGAACCGGGACTTCAACGTCGCTTTGAGCGTCATGGAGCATTTGAGATGTTCCAGGAGTTGAAGTTTATCTTTCAGAAGAACGCCCGGATCGAGAGGTATGAGACCTCCGATAAATTCTATGCTTGCAAGATGGAGGAAAACTCGTCTGTCAGTGAACATGTGCTCAAAATGTCTGGGTACTCAAACCGACTAGCTGAACTGGGGATTGAACTCCCGCAAGAAGCTATCACTGACAGAATCCTTCAATCACTGCCGCCAAGCTATAAAGGCTTTGTGTTGAACTACAACATGCAAGGGATGAACAAGTCTCCCGGCGAGTTGTTTGCGATGCTGAAAGTCGCAGAGTCTGAACTCCGTAAAGAGCATCAAGTGTTGATGGTGAGCAAGACCACTAGTTTCAAGAGAAACGGCAAAGGCAAGAAGGGCAATTCGAAGAAGAGCGGCAAGCCTGTTGCCAATCTGCCGAAGAAACCCAAGGCTGGACCTAAGCCTGAAAAGAGTGCTTCTATTGCAAGGGTATGGATCACTGGAAGCGCAATTGCCCCAAGTATCTGGCAGATAAGAAGGCGGGCAAAGAAAAATCAGGTATATTTGATATACATGTTATTGATGTGTACTTAACCGGCTCTCGTAGTAGTGCTTGGGTATTTGATACCGGTTCTGTTGCTCACATTTGCAACTCGAAACAGGAACTGCGGAATAGACGAAGGCTGGCGAAAGACGAAGTGACGATGCGCGTAGGAAATGGTTCCAAGGTTGATGCAATCGCCGTCGGCACAGTGTCACTTCAGCTACCATCAGGATTAGTGATGAACTTAAATCATTGTTATTTAGTGCCTGCGTTGAGCATGAACATTATATCTGGATCTTGTTTATTGCGAGACGGTTACTCTTTTAAGTCAGAGAATAATGGTTGTTCTATTTCTATGAGTAACATCTTTTATGGTCATGCACCGAATGTGAGAGGATTGTTCATATTGAATCTTGATAACGATACGCATATACATAACATTGAGACCAAAAGAGTCAGAGTTAACAATGATAGCGCCATATTTTTGTGGCACTGCCGGTTAGGTCATATTGGTATAAAGCGCATGAAGAAACTCCATGCTGATGGACTTTTGGAGTCACTTGACTTTGATTCACTTGACACGTGCGAACCATGCCTCATGGGCAAGATGACTAAGACTCCGTTCTCAGGAACAATGGCGCGTGCAAGTGGCTTGTTGGAAATCATACATACCGATGTGTGTGGTCCGATGAGCGTGGAGGCACGCGGCGGATATCGTTATTTTCTCACCTTCACTGACGATTTAAGTAGATATGGTTATGTCTACTTGATGAAGCACAAGTCTGAGACATTTGAAATGTTCAAGCAATATCAGAGTGAAGTGGAAAATCATTGTAACAAGAAGATCAAGTTCCTACGGTCTGATCGTGGGGGTGAATATCTGAGTTTCGAGTTTGGTGCTCACTTAAGACAATGTGGAATTGTTTCACAGTTAACACCGCCTGGAACACCACAGCGTAATGGTGTGTCCGAACGTCGTAATCGTACTTTAATAGAGATGGTGCGATCTATGATGTCTCTTACTGATTTGCCGTTATCATTTTGGGGCTATGCATTAGAAACAGCTGCATTCACTTTAAATAGGGCACCATCTAAATCCGTTGAGACGACACCATACGAACTGTGGTATGGCAAGAGGCCAAAGTTGTCGTTTCTTAAAGTTTGGGGATGTGATGCTTATGTCAAAAAGCTTCAGCCTGAAAAGCTAGAACCCAAAGCGGAAAAGTGCGTCTTCATAGGTTACCCAAAAGAGACAGTTGGGTACACCTTCTATCTCAAATCCGAGGGCAAAGTGTTTGTTGCTAAAAACGGAGCTTTTCTCGAGAAGGAGTTTCTCTCGAGAGAATTGAGTGGGAGGAAGATAGAACTTGACGAGGTTGTCGAACCTCTCATCCCTCTGGATGGTGGCGCAGGGCAAGGGGAAACCCCTGTCATGGCGACACCGGTTGAGGAGGAAGTTGATGATGATGATCATGAAACTCCAGTTCAAGTTTTTGTCGAACCACGCAGGTCAACGAGACCACGTGCTGCTCCAGAGTGGTATTGTAATCCCGTCTTGTCAATCATGTTGTTGGACAACAATGAACCTGCAAATTATGAAGAAGCAATGGTGGGCCCAGATTCCAACAAATGGCTAGAAGCCATGAAGTCCGAGATAGGATCCATGTATGAGAACAAAGTGTGGACTTTGGAGGTACTGCCTGAGGGCCGAAAGGCTATTCAGAACAAATGGATCTTTAAGAGGAAAAGGGACGCTGACGGTAATGTGAGCGTTTATAAAGCTCGACTTGTGGCAAAGGGTTTTTCACAAGTTCAAGGAATTGACTACGATGAGACATTCTCACCCGTAGCGATGCTTAAGTCCGTCAGAATCATGTTAGCAATAGCTGCATTTTTCGATTATGAAATCTGGCAGATGGATGTCAAAACGGCGTTCCTTAACGGTTTCCTTAAGGAAGAGTTGTATATGATGCAACCCGAAGGTTTTGTCGATCCTAAAAATGCTGACAAGGTGTGCAAGCTCCAGCGATCCATTTATGGACTGGTGCAAGCATCTCGGAGTTGGAACAAACGCTTTGATGAGGTGATCAAAGCATTTGGGTTTATACAAGTGGTTGGAGAATCTTGTATTTACAAGAAAGTGAGTGGGAGTTCTGTGGCGTTTCTAATATTATATGTCGATGACATATTACTGATTGGAAACAACATAGAGCTTTTGGAGAGCATAAAAGGTTACTTGAATAAAAGTTTCTCTATGAAGGACCTAGGAGAAGCTGCTTACATTCTAGGCATTAAGATCTATAGGGATAGATCAAAACGCCTGATAGGACTTTCACAAAGCACATACCTTGATAAAGTTTTGAAGAGGTTCAAAATGGAACAGTCCAAGAAAGGGTTCTTGCCAGTTTTACAAGGTACGAGATTGAGTAAGACTCAGTGCCCAGCAACTGATGAAGATAGAGAGCATATGTGCTCCGTCCCCTATGCTTCAGCCATAGGTTCTATCATGTATGCGATGTTGTGCACTAGACCGGATGTTAGCCTGGCCATAAGTATGGCAGGTAGGTTCCAGAGTAATCCAGGAGTGGATCACTGGACAGCGGTCAAGAATATCCTGAAGTACCTGAAAAGGACTAAGGAGATGTTTCTCGTATATGGAGGTGACGAAGAGCTCGCCGTAAAAGGATACGTCGATGCAAGCTTTGACACAGATCCGGACGACTCTAAGTTGCAAACCGGATACGTATTTATTCTTAATGGGGGTGCAGTAAGCTGGTGCAGTTCCAAGCAAAGCGTCGTAGCAGATTCTACATGTGAAGCGGAGTACATGGCTGCCTCGGAGGCGGCTAAGGAGGGTGTCTGGATGAAGCAGTTCATGACGGATCTTGGAGTGGTGCCAAGCGCACTGAATCCAATAACCTTGTTCTGTGACAACACTGGTGCCATTGCCTTAGCAAAGGAACCACGGTTTCACAAGAAGACCAGACACATCAAACGATGCTTCAACCTCATCCGCGACTACGTCGAGGGAGAGGACGTGAATATATGCAGAGTGCACACGTATCTGAATGTAGCAGACCCGCTGACTAAACCTCTTCCACGGCCAAAACATGATCAACACTAGAACTGTATGGGTGTTAGATTTATTACAATGTAATTCACATGGTGATGTGAGGGCTAGATTATTGACTCTAGTGCAAGTGGGAGACTGTTGGAATTATGCCCTAGAGGCAATAATAAATGTAGTTATTATTATAATTCTTGTATCAAGATAATAGGTTATTATCCATTCTATAATTGTATTGAATGAAGACTCATTTACATGTGTGGATACATAGACAAAACACCGTCCCTAGCATGCCTCTAGTGTTTCGGGCATCACCGGTAACATACCGGGACCACCGGGACCACCGAAGGGGGGCAACGACCCCGGGAGGTAAGGTGGGCCAAGTGGGGGTGGGAACCAGCCCCTAGGTGGGCTGGTGCGCCTCCCCAATCAGCCCATGGCGCAAGAGAAAGAAAAAGGGGGGGCAAACCCTAGGCCAGGTGGGACTAAGGCCCACCAGTGGGTGCGCCACCCCCTCCTCCCCCTCTGGCCGCCGCACCACCCATCTGGGAGGGCTGCCGCACCCCCTAGGGTGGGAACCCTAGGGGTGGCACCCCCTCTCCCCTTCCCCTATATATAGTGGGCACTTTTGGCCTTTGGAGGACACAGTTTTCTCTCTCTCTCGGCGCAGCCCTGCTCCTCTCCCTCCTCCTCTCTGTCGGCGCTTGGCGAAGCCCTGCCGGGAGACCTCGTCTCTCCACCAACACCACGCCATCGTCTTGCTGGACTTCTTCCCCAACCTCTCCCTCCTCCTTGCTGGATCAAGGTGCGGGAGACGTCACCGGGCTGCACGTGTGTTGAACGCGGAGGTGCCGTTGTTCGACACTAGATCGGAATCGCCGCGAGTACGACTCCATCAACCGCGTTCTAGCAACGCTTCCGCTTAGCGATCTTCAAAGGTATGAAGATGCTCTTACCCCTCTCTCGTTGCTGGTCTCTCCATAGGAAGATCTGAACATGCGTAGGAAATTTTTGAATTTATGCTACGTTCCCCAACAAAACCCGGGACTAAAGGACTACCACGTGGCCTGCCGTAGTGGGGCGACCGTTGGCATACCTCTTTAGTCCCGGTTGGTGGCTCAACCCGGGATTAATGGCCCAAACAGTTTGCATCCTGCGTCGTTTCGGGCGATGAAAAGCACGAACCGAAGCGTACAGTCGCCATTTCTCTGTTCTTCTTCTCTCTCGTGTCGCCCTCTCTGTTCTTCTTCTCTCTCGCGTCGCCCTCTCTGTTCTTCTCCTCTCTTCTTCCCTTCTCTTCTTTCACCATGCCAACTATCTTTCGTGAGGTGGCCGTGCATGGCGCGACGAAGCTCCTTGTCATGTACACGAACCTGAGCACGAAGGTGTCGTTTTTCCTTCAACAGTTGAAGGAACGATGGTTTAACCATGCACCGGATCATGAGAAGTTCTTCGGGCTTGATCTGGAGTACACGACCGATCAACGTGGTGTCGCCGTCATCCAAATATGCTTCGCGACCCATGTCTTGATCTTCCAATGGGCGAAGTAAGTTTTGAGGCTTTCTTTGATCCAAGATAATCCCTCCCCTAGGGTCACTACTCCCACGTTCACATGGATTTTGTGTATTTGTGTATCTGATTAAGTAGCGTAGTAGATTTTGTGTATTTGTACATTTGATTTAGTAGTGTAGTATGTGCGGAATACATTTGATTTAGTAGTGTAGTACATTTGATTTAGTAGTGTAGTACATTTGATTTAGTACTGGAATACATTTGATTTAGTAGTGTAGTACATTTGATTTAGTAGTGTAGTACATTTGATTTTGTGTATTTGTACATTTGATTTAGTAGTGTAGTACTTTTGATTTAGTAGTGTAGTATGTGTGGAGTACATTTGATTTATTTGTGTTCATTTATAATTCACATTGGATCGAATTTTGTCAATCCGAAAAGACTTAGTTTGTAGTTTGGATTTACTAGTTAACAAGCTTTCTTTTGTTTGCATATTATGCATAATGTCCATAATCTATCATAGTGAATTCCACGTATAAGTTTATTTGTTTCTATCATAGTTTGTTCCCTTCAAATAGGTGTAGTGAAACATGTTTCCTTATTGCATGCAGCAGTAGGTTCATAATCTATCTCTAGGTTCCATTGCAGCAGTAGGTTCATAATCTATCTCTAGGTTCCATTGCATATGTGCTATATGAATCCTAAAGATAAGTTTCTCTTTAGTTGTAGTGAAACATGTTTCCTTATTGCAGCAGTATGTAACATTTGGTCCATTTTAATTTGTTTCTATTGCAGGAGTGACAAGCATTGTCCAGGACTCATGGAGTTCCTTCGCAGCGACGTCACTTTTGCTTCCGTTGACATAAGGAACGACAGGTTGAAGATGAGGCACAGCTTCGGTATTGAGATACCAACTGGTTGCCTCGTTGATATCCAAACGATATTCAAGCTTCAACATGACAGGACTTCGATGGCTCGTATGGCAGTTGCCTTGATCGACGATTCATATGCTGATATGAAGACCAGTTTCCCAAGGTCTCAGCACAGACTTTGGGAGAAGGGCCCACTTGATGATATCAACATTGAGTATGCAGCAAAAGATGCATATGTTTCATACGAGTTGTACCGCAGGATTCGACTCGTCAACTATGGCCAGTGTCACCTATATCCCCTCGAGGAAGGTGGACATTCTGATTCAGATGATTCAGACGAGTAGTGTTCTTAACGTCGAACACTTGTATATATATCTATTGTAGCTATTATTATGTACTGTTTGGACTAGTATCATGTACTTCTTGGACCAATTTATATATGTCTAGTTTCTGTTTGTGCCATTATAGTTTCCAAATTTGAATGGTTTAGCCCTTTCTAACTTCATTTGCTACTTTTGAATGGTTTAGCCCTTTCTAACTTCATGGTATCATGCATTTCGACAACATATATATACAAAAAGTCTTCAGTTCAAATAAGTTCAAAAAATGAAATCCCTTTTGTAACAGATCTGTTTTTGATTAAAACAATCACTTCTCCTTCTTCTCCTTGTGCTAGATATTGGTTATGCACTAGGGAAAGTAGGAGTAGCGACCATCATCGACGGTTGAAAAATCAGGTGAGCTAGTGTCCACCATATATGAGAGAAGAAGAAATCCCTTTGTGATGTGCCTTTGAATGGTGCATTTTGAACACACAAAAAGTATGGAGTTCAAATAAGTTTAAAAAATGAAATCCCTTTGTAAGAGATGAGTTCTCGTTCGAAACCCTGCTACTTCGAGAGAGATTGTCAGTTTTGTACACGAAGTGCATCCAGTTTTTGACGTAGTCCTCTCAACTTTTTAACACATGTTATGTGGGTGAAATTATTATAGCATGCCAACTTTCAACATTTTCAGAGTTCATTTGTAGTGCTTTTCAATTTCAGGGTAAACTAGCTCAAAAAAAAAGTAAATGCAAGAAATATACCAAATGAAGTCAGAAATTGTTGAAATTTTGTGATGTGCCTTTGAATGGTGCATTTTGAACACATAAAAAGTATGGAGGTCAAATAAGTTTCAAAAAAATGAAATCCCTTTGTAAGAGATGAGTTCTCGTTCGAAACCCTGCTACTTCGAGAGAGATTGTCAGTTTTGTACACGAAGTGCATCCAGTTTTTGTCGTAGCCCTCTCAACTTTTTAACACATGCTATGTGGGTGAAATGATGATAGCATGCCAACTTTCAACATTTTCAGAGTTCATTTGTAGTGCTTTTCAATTTCAGGGTCAACTAGCTCAAAAAAAAAGTAAATGCAAGAAATATACCAAATGAAGTCAGAAATTGTTGAAATTTTGTGATGTGCCTTTGAATGGTGCATTTTGAACACATAAAAATTATGGAGTTCAAATAAGTTTAAAAAAATGAAATCCCTTTGTAAGAGATGAGTTCTCGTTCGAAACCCTGCTACTTTGAGAGAGATTGTCAGTTTTGTACACGAACTGCATCTAGTCTTTGTCGTAGCCCTCTCAACTTTTTAACACATGCTATGTGGGTGAAATGATGATAGCATGCCAACTTTCAACATTTTCAGAGTTCATTTGTAGTGCTTTTCAATTTCAGGGTCAACTAGCTCAAAAAAAAGTAAATGCAAGAAATATACCAAATGAAGTCAGAAATTGTTGAAATTTTGTGATGTGCCTTTGAATGGTGCATTTTGAACACACAAAAATTATGGAGTTCAAATAAGTTTAAAAAATGAAATCCCTTTGTAAGAGATGAGTTCTCGTTCGAAACCGTGCTACTTCGAGAGAGATTGTCAGTTTTGTACACGAAGTGCATCCAGTTTTTGACGTAGCCCTCTCAACTTTTTAACACATGTTATGTGGGTGAAATTATTATAGCATGCAAACTTTCAACATTTTCAGAGTTCATTTGTAGTGCTTTTCAATTTCAGGGTAAACTAGCTCAAAAAAAAGTAAATGCAAGAAATATACCAAATGAAGTCGGAAATTGTTGAAATTTTGTGATGTGCCTTTGAATGGTGCATTTTGAACACATAAAAAGTATGGAGGTCAAATAAGTTTAAAAAAAATGAAATCCCTTTGTAAGAGATGAGTTCTCGTTCGAAACCTTGATACTTCGAGAGAGATTGTCCGTTTTGTACACGAAGTGCATCCAGTTTTTGTCGTAGCCCTCTCAACTTTTTAACACATGCTATGTGGGTAAAATTATGATAGCATGCCAACTTTCAACATTTTCAGAGTTCATTTGTAGTGCTTTTCAATTTCAGGGTCAACTAGCTCAAAAACAAATAAGTAAATGCACGAAATATAACAAATGAAGTCAGAAATTGTTGAAATTTTGTGATGTGCCTTTGAATGGTGCATTTTGAACACACAAAAAGTATGGAGTTCAAATAAGTTTAAAAAATGAAATCCCTTTGTAAGAGATGAGTTCTCGTTCGAAACCCTGCTACTTCGAGAGAGATTGTCAGTTTTGTACACGAACTGCATCCAATCTTTGTCGTAGCCGTCTCAACTTTTTAACACATGCTATGTGGGTGAAATGATGATAGCATGCCAACTTTCAACATTTTCAGAGTTCATTTGTAGTGCTTTTCAATTTCAGGGTCAACTAGCTCAAAAAAATAAGTAAATGCACGAAATATAACAAATGAAGTCAGAAATTGTTGAAATTTTGTGATGTGCCTTTGAATGGTGCATTTTGAACACACAAAAAGTATGAAGTTCAAATAAGTTTAAAAAATGAAATCCCTTTGTAAGAGATGAGTTCTCGTTCGAAACCCTGCTACTTCGAGAGAGATTGTTAGTTTTGTACACGAACTGCATCCAGTCTTTGTCGTAGCCCTCTCAACTTTTTAACACATGCTATGTGGGTGAAATGATGATAGCATGCCAACTTTCAACATTTTCAGAGTTCATTTGTAGTGCTTTTCAATTTCAGGGTCAACTAGCTCAAAAAAAATAAAATGCAAGAAATATACCAAATGAAGTCAGAAATTGTTGAAATTTTGTGATGTGCCTTTGAATGGTGCATTTTGAACACACAAAAAGTATGGAGTTCAAATAAGTTTAAAAAAATGAAATCCCTTTGTAAGAGATGAGTTCTCGTTCGAAACCGTGCTACTTCGAGAGAGATTGTCAGTTTTGTACACGAAGTGCATCCAGGTTTTGACGTAGCCCTCTCAACTTTTTAACACATGTTATGTGGGTGAAATTATTATAGCATGCCAACTTTCAACATTTTCAGAGTTCATTTGTAGTGCTTTTCAATTTCAGGGTCAACTAGCTCAAAAAAAAGTAAATGCAAGAAATATACCAAATGAAGTCAGAAATTGTTGAAATTTTGTGATGTGCCTTTGAATGGTGCATTTTGAACACATAAAAAGTATGGAGGTCAAATAAGTTTAAAAAATGAAATCCCTTTGTAAGAGATGAGTTCTCGTTCGAAACCCTGCTACTTCGAGAGAGATTGTCAGTTTTGTACACGAAGTGCATCCAGTTTTTGTCGTAGCCCTCTCAACATTTTAACACATGCTATGTGGGTGAAATGATGATAGCATGCCAACTTTCAACATTTTCAGAGTTCATTTGTATTGCTTTTCAATTTCAGGGTCAACTAGCTCAAAAAAAAAAGTAAATGCAAGAAATATACCAAATGAAGTCAGAAATTGTTGAAATTTTGTGATGTGCCTTTGAATGGTGCATGTTGAACACACAAAAAGTATGGAGTTCAAATAAGTTTAAAAAAAATGAAATCCCTTTGTAAGAGATGAGTTCTCGTTCGAAACCCTGCTACTTCGAGAGAGATTGTCAGTTTTCTACACGAACTGCATCCAGTCTTTGTCGTAGCCCTCTCAACTTTTTAACACATGCTATGTGGGTGAAATGATGATAGCATGCCAACTTTCAACATTTTCAGAGTTCATTTGTAGTGCTTTTCAATTTCAGGGTCAACTAGCTCAAAAAAATAAGTAAATGCACGAAATATAACAAATGAAGTCAGAAATTGTTGAAATTTTGTGATGTGCCTTTGAATGGTGCATTTTGAACACACAAAAAGTATGGAGTTCAAATAAGTTTAAAAATGAAATCCCTTTCTAAGAGATGAGTTCTCGTTCGAAACCCTGCTACTTCGAGAGAGATTGTCAGTTTTGTACACGAACTGCATCTAGTCTTTGTCGTAGCCCTCTCAACTTTTTAACACATGATATGCGGGTGAAATGATGATAGCATGCCAACTTTCAACATTTTCAGAGTTCATTTGTAGTGCTTTTCAATTTCAGGGTCAACTAGCTCAAAAAAAATAAGTAAATGCGCGAAATATAACAAATTAAGTCAGAAATTGTTGAAATTTTGTGATGTGCCTTTGAATGGTGCATTTTGAACACACAAAAAGTATGGAGTTCAAATAAGTTTTAAAAAAATGAAATCCCTTTTTAAGAGATGAGTTGTCGTTCGAAACCCTGCTACTTCGAGAGAGATTGTCAGTTTTGTACACGAACTGCATCCAATCTTTGTCGTAGCCGTCTCAACTTTTTAACACATGCTATGTGGGTGAAATGATGATAGCATGCCAACTTTCAACATTTTCAAAGTTCATTTGTAGTGCTTTTCAATTTCAGGGTCAACTAGCTCAAAAAAATAAGTAAATGCACGAAATATAACAAATTAAGTCAAAATAACAAAAGAGATAATAGTTTGGATAGTCAAAATTATTAATTATGTAAATAAAAAATAGTTTTGCATTATTTATTCAATTTGAAACACTTTTCATTATCATAGTTTTGTCAAATTCTCAAAGATGCAAAAAGAATTTTTAATAAACATAGTTTTTAATTGAAAATAACAAAATAGATAATAGTTTGGATAGTCAAAATTATTAATTATGAAAATAAAAAATAGTTTTGCATTATTTATTCAATTTGAAACACTTTTCATTATCATAGTTTTGTCAAATTCTCAAATATGCAAAAAGAATTTTTAATAAACATAGTTTTTAATTGAAAATAACAAAATAGATAATAGTTTGGATAGTCAAAATTATTAATTATGAAAATAAAAAAATTGAAACTATATTCGAGATCATTGAGAAAATTCAACCTAAATTCTCATTTGAATTTAGATTGAATTTTCCCTATAATTTCTAATATAGTTACAATTTTCAATGAGTTTAGGCCCGTAAGCCTGCTTTAGAGAGGAGCTCGATGGAGAAGCTGCGACGGGGCTTATAAACAAGTGTTAGTCCCCCTCGCTGGGCGAGGTGGGTCTAAACTTATCGTGCAGCCGAGGAGAGTCTTTAGTCCCGGTTGGAGCCATGCCCCGGGACTAAAGACCCCCTGCTTCCCGCCTCTTGGTCTGCCCGAAAAGAGGCCTTTAGTCCCGGGTCGTGGCTCCACCCGGGACTAAAGGGGGTCTTTAGTCCCGGCCCGAGCCATGCACCGGGACTATAGATCCACCTATATAAGCGAGACTTCGAAAATTTCCAACCCAATTCGTCCATTTCTCGTTCTCCTGCCCGGCACGGCACAACGACGAACGTAACCGACGCCGTCAGGCTGCCCGTCGTCCTGCTCGCCGTCGGTCGTCCTCCTCGCCGCCGCGCCGTCCTCCTCGCCGTCGCGCCGTCCTCCTCGCCGCCGCACCGTCGGGCCGTCCTCCTCGCCGTCGGGCCGTCCTCCTCGCCGTCGCGCCGTCCTCCTAGGCGTCGCGCCGTGCTCCTCGCCGTCGCGCCGTCCTCCGTGCCGTCCTCCTCGCCAACACTCCGGCCAGTAAGCCCCCCGCCCCCTCCTCCCCAACACTCCGGCCAGTAATATTTAGGAAGAAGAAAAAGGAGAAAAAGGAGAAGAGAAGAAGAAAAAGGAGAAGAAAGGAAGAAAAAGGAGAAGAAAAGAAGAAAAAGAAAAGATTTTTTTTGTCATTTAATTCCTATTGTTATTAGGTTTGTGCTAGATTATTAGGGTTAGTAATATTTAGAATTAGGTTAGGGTTACAAGAAGAAGAAATATGAACAAAAATAAGAAAATAAGATTAGGAAAAATGAAAATAAGAAGAGGAGGAGAAGAAAAGAATAAAAAGTGTATATTGTATAGTGTATATGCTTAAGTGTATAGTGTATATAGTGTATAGTGTATAAGGAGAGGAGGAATTTTGCTATAATGTATATAGTGTATAGTGTATAAGAAAAGAAGAAAAGAAGAGGAGGAGAAGAGAAGAAAAGAAGAGGAGGAGAAGAGAAGAAAGAAGAGGAGGAGAAGAAAAATGAAAATAAGTGTTAATAGTTTAATTTTGCTATTGTATATGCTTAAGTGTTAATAGTTTATTTTTAGCAAGAAAATTAATAGAACTAGTTTATTTTTTTAGTTCATTTTACGATGTCTGTCCCGCATCCTCGTCATCGACTCGGCGGAGGACACCTGCTTGATCAGAGGGGCCCTGTCCGGGACTGGGCTCCGCCCGGCTGGTATTGGGAGGTGCTACCTTCCGGGGGGCGTAGGTTGGTGAGGAGCCAGCCCGTCGTTGACCCGATCCTTGTTTGGTGGCGGTCGTGTGGGCCAGTGAGGGTGCCGAGGCTTCCGGACACCGCGGAGGTGGTACGTCACCGTGTCAGCGAGGAGGATGAGCACGTCCGTCGCTACATGGTTGCGTTGGAGGGCGGGTTCGAGCATACCTGGCAGGTTCTTCGGGGATCTCACTGGAGCTATGATCCTGTGATGGTTCCTTCTCTATGGGTGTCCACCGCCCGCGCCGATACCCGTCGGGCGCTACGGTTCTAGATGTATTAGTGATGCTATATGTATGATAGTATTCGAGGAGTATTAATGATAATATTCGACGATGTACGGACAAAAGTGATGATGTATTAGCTTATAATTGAATGCATGCTAATTTGAATACTACTTTATTTTACGATTTGGTTTTGCTTAGTGAATGCTCAAATTGGAAATTTACTCCTACTTTGAATACTATGCAGAAATCTAGGAGTCTCAAATTGGAAAAGTACTCCTACTTTGGTTTTTGGTACAAAGGTTAAGAGAATCCTTTTTTGCAGAACTATGGACCCACATATCAGGAACCTCGAAGAGGAAGAACTTCTGGAAGATATAATCAAAGACGGCCCCGACGTTGAACCAGCTGAATCTCCGTCGTTATATCTAAACCAGGACGTTGGAATGGAGGTCGAGCGACACGAAGATGAAGCCGATGGGGCAGGAGATAGGTCCAATGACGGAGAAGGTGATAGCTCCACTGATGGAGAAGCCGGTGAAGAGGAGAAATCCGGCAAGGTATACATATGAAGTTCGACAATCACTTGTAATATGTGAAAAATATTGGAGATAGCTCTATATTGTATACATATACATTCATTTGACAAATGTTTCTCCCTCTTAGGCCTCCACATCGAGCAAAACTACGAAACGAGGCCCGACTAGAAAGTTGGATGCACGGACGCATTACACATTTGAGGTGATATTTCCTACGGGTGAACCCAAGCTTCCTAAGAATGCTGCTGACACATTCAAGAAGCAATGCGGAGTTCTCGTTAGGGATCACGTCCCGATCAGCGTTCGGGAGTGGAACAAGCGCAAAGGGGCAGCCGATAGTGACTATGTCGCCGAAAGGTACAAAGATAATCTTTGGAATGATCTCATGTCACATTTCAACCTGCCAGAATGTGAGAATGAAGACGCCGCAGACAAACTGAGGGCCAAAGTCAAGCAGTGGACTCTGAAGAAGATGGCCGAACTGTTCCGTAGCTGGAAGAAGAAGCTATGGAAAAACTATCTGAAGACACAGAAAGTGCCAGTATTCGAGGGGTATCTAGCCAAGCAGGCGAATCACTGGAAGGCATTTCAAGAGTACAAGGAGTCAGAAGATGCCAAGGCATTATCAGAAAAGAACAAGATAAATGCCGACAAGAAGATATATCACCAGAAGCTGGGGCCAGGGGGCTACGAGACTGCCATCCCAAAGTGGGATAAGAAAGAGCAAGATCTGATAGATAAAGGCGTCGTACCTGAACCACTCCGCGATGATTGGGAATTGAGAGCAAGAAATTGGTTCCTTGCGCATGATGGGTCGTACAACGAAACCACAGGGGACCTCATCTGCAATGACAATCTTAGGATACCCAGGGAGAATTGGAAAAGGATAGTGAAAGAAATTAAGGAGGGAAGAAGAAAGTTCACTGCAGATAGTGAGAAAGATTTGCTCACACTGGTCCTCGGCAATGACGAACATGGAGGACGAACGCGAGGCTTCGGTCCTTCTTACCCGTGGTGGCTTGGGTTTCCAGAGACCAAGACACTTACACAAGCTAAGAGAGAGCAAAGAAGCGGCAGCAGGATGAGGAGAATGACAAGTTCAACCAGTAGCTTGCCAGGATTAACGAGCAACAGAAGCAGATTGATGAGCTTAGAGGAGTACCGCGCCAGGAAGATCCTGCAGTTGATATTACCGGCGCCCCATCTAAGCGGAAAAGCAGCGTGGCTGAATCTGATGCCTCGCTCGACGATGAACGAAGAATGATAGAGGGCAGTCCCGGCTACCCCGTGGATGGAATCAAGGAGTCAACATCATGTGAACTCCATCAGAAATACAAGAACATGTCCATGAAGGTGGTCGTCGGACAAGCTTTACCTTCTGGCCCTGATGCACGCTGGCATGGCCGTGAGATTCCAGCTGGCTTTGCTAAAGTCGGGGTGGATGAAATCATGGTGGGGTTTCATGATATGGAGCTCGACATGGCTGGACCCGAAGATGAGAGGACACTCGGAGAAGTACTGGGTGGAGTCATCCTATGGGACAAGAACTACATCAAGCTTCCAGGCTCGGCCCCAAGGACAACACCGCCTCCGAGTCTTCGCAGGTCACCTACACCTCCATTACCTCCAAGCCCTCCACATGACGTCGGCCAGCACAACACGAGTCCATCTCGATCACCGCCGCCGGACTTGGGTCGTCCGTCTTCGCCGCCGCCCGCACATGATACTAAGCGGAAGCGTGCCAGCAAGAACGCTTCGTCGATGATTTCTAAGCGACGGAGCTCCCCAAAGCGCAAACTGTCGCCCCTCCCAAAGGTACCTCATGCTAATCTTCCTATCAAACCTTATGATCGTACCCCCGAGGAAAACTCCAGGATAGCAAAGGAACAACATGAGGCGCATATGAAAAGGAAGGAACCCGAGCCCCGCCCGAAATACACCGAGAAGAACATAGCATGGGCAAAAGACTTCATAAATACTCCATCACGGTATGACTTACACTATAAGCCTGATGACTATACACGCACATTGCAGAAGGAAGTGAAAAATAGCAAGTCACATGCAAGTGCAAGTGGGAGCAAATCAAGTTCAACTACAAGCAAGAAAAAATCAGACGTTCCTCAGCTTGGACAACAGGCCAAACAGTCGATCCCACCCCTCAAGGTGTTAACCGAGAATGTTCCCCCTCCGGTGCAGGGGCAAGCTTTTGAAAACGCAAAGGAGTTGGCGGATGAATGTGGTATCTCGGTTGAAAATTTGCTGGCTAATTCCCAAGACGACAGGATACCCAAGGTTGTGGTAGCCCCTAAGCCACAGTTTGTCATGGGAGAGCCTTTGGTCAGCAAAGATGATCTCCCATAAAATATGCGTTACTTGCATAAATGGTACTTAAGTGAATCAAAGAATGGGAGAACGATGATCGTGCTGAGTGTCCCACAGGAGTACTACGGCCGCTCCGAAGAAATCCATATCGACTTTGATGAACTCTTCCAGATGTACAATGGCGACGCCCTCGACAAATCGCTTATGAGTTGCTATTGTCTGTAAGTTTTTCAATGCGTTGTCTACATATAACTTGTTTAGTTATTTCAATTCATTGTCTATATATAACTTGTACTCTATTATGCAGAATGAAGATTCTGGAGTGTAAAAGTAAGAGCATCATAAATATTGGGTTTATTGATCCAGATAAAATACATATAGCGACGCTAACTAATTATCCCAAGGAGACGGAGGAAAACCTTGTAAGGTTTCTAAGAGATCAAAATTTCTGTGACCACATACTGTTTCCATACAACTTCAGGTGAGGGTCTTTACTCTGTTGTGTCCATTCACTTATAAGTGTAATTGATAAGTTACTGACACACACACACATATATATATATACATGTGCAGCTTCCATTGGATTCTGTTGGACATTCAAATTGATAAGGGAATAGTTGATGCCTTCGACCCATTATCGAGACCCTTGGAACAGTTCCAAAGCCTGCAGGACATGCTCCAAGTGTAATTTTAATCATTCTTGCGCTCTATCGGTCTCTTTCGATGATTTTCTGATATATCAATTAATGAAAAACTTAGAAAATCATTATCCTTGTCGGGCAGGGTTTGGAATCGGTTCAAGTGCGTGACTCCCGGTAACTTTCCTGAGAAGCTGACCTTTAGAGCGGCTCAGGTAAGTAGTAGTATGATATACTTCTATTAATTTTCAATACATTTATGATGCTAGATTATTATTTTGATTATATATATTCCATTCTCGTAAAGTGCGACCAGCAGCCACGGGGAACGCATCTATGCGGATACTATGTTTGCGAGACCATTCGCACGTTTACCTCTGAGTTCAAGGAGCACAGATTCGACGTAAGCAATGAACATTCACACCTCTATTTTTACCCGTCATTCTTTGTTATCATGATTGATATTCATATTCATCTCCTCTTCTTATATAGCACGAGTACATGAGGACGAAGGTCCTACCAGAGCAACGCGCGATTGCTGTTGCAGAGGAGCTTGCGGGATTTTTGAGGACGGAAGCTATAGAAGACAAAGGACGATTTAGTGTAGCTAAGGGCCATTACTGATGTTCGTCCATGTAATCGAATAGACGGGCTCTAGTCCCGATAATTCAGATCTCAATATAATTGTATATGATCGCTTGTAAGATGAGTTAATCTTATATATATATATGCATAATTATTTCTATTTTAAATTATATGAAAACTAATTCCCGAACACAAAACGAGGCATCACGTTAATCTCCTGAACACCTAAACCCTAAAACCCTAAAACCCAAAAATAATTTCATTCAAAAAAAAAAGGCAAAAACCAGCAAAATCTGGAAATCTTGAGTCCCGGTCCGTGTAACGAGCCGGGACTAAAGGGCCTGCCCCTGGGGCGCTACGAGGCGCCCACGTGGAGCACCTTTAGTCCCGGCGTGTAAGAGGGCCGGGACGAAAAGGTTAGGCCTTTAGTCCCGCCCCTTTAGTCCCGGCTGGTGAACCGGGACTAAAGCCCCTTACGGACCGGGGCTATAGGCCCTGTCCCCACTAGTGCGAGTTTCCCCACTAGTGCGAGTTATCGCCTGATTTATCACTACTCGGGGGTGACCGATAAGATGATCTCTTATCTTCATCGTTTATCGTTTGGGTCAAATTATCGCTCTCACAAGCGATTTATTAGGAATCTATTGATAAATCTGGCCTATTACTAGTTGTATGTTTGCAAAAGCTATATTTATTTGTGTTTGTGGACCTTGTTATGCAATATATACTATTGTCCTATTTTGTTTATCATTATACGAGGACTCAAAGGCTAGGAATCAAGGTAACAAGTTTGTCCAATATTTTCTTGGTGTTTGAATATATCATATTTTAGTGTTGGGAACCTGAGATTTGCAAAAGATGGCGGATTAATAGTCAACGGATAAAACCGATTAGTCATCCGAGTTCCAACCAATCTCTAAATCCTCAGTTGTCCGAGACGCTAACAATAAGCAATATCCTCAACATTGTATAAAGTACACTTAGGCAAACTCATTGGTTCTGGTAGTGGTAAATAAAAATGAAGAGAGTATTCTTCTGGGATCGGGTTCAAGAGAATAAGGATTGAAATGATTATTTACGCAGTCTGATGATTATGTATTGATTTGTAGTTTCTATATATAACAGTGAATTATGTTCCTTTGTCACTTGCCAGAAGATGGTTGCATCCTAAACATGATATGAAACAATAAGGCACAATCATTTTTCATCAATAATACATACTCCATCCGTTTTAAAATAAGTGACGTAGCATTGTTTCGTATACAAACATTTTCATCAATATACTAAAGTTAGTAGGACGCCGCGTCACTTATTTTGGGACGAAGTGGGTATATGATAAGTAGGGTCTACGTATATTTATCAACTTATTATAGCAAAACATTCGCACACAAAAACTTATAGCAGTACACATACAAATACCCTGAGGTCCCGAACCCCGAAAGGCTCACACAAGATACAAATAAGAAAAGGAGGCCGAAGGTCACATTTCTCGCTTCTTCAGCTTCACCATGAGCCCATTTTTCATGCGCAGTACACAAGACATCTCGGGCTGGACCTTGAGCCCGTCAACCAGCTCCACATCGAAGTTCCACACCATTGCCGCGACAATAGTATTCATCTGCATAAATGAGATGTCCTTGCCAAGGCAAATCCTCGGGCCGGAGCTGAATGCCAAAAATTTGTGAGACGGCACGTACCGCAGCTTCTTGCCATCCTCTGAGAGCCATCTATCTGGGTTATACTCCCGGCAGTCTTTCCCCCACACGTCTTCCATTCTCCCCATGGAGTGGAGAGAAATCAATAAGGTGTCACCGGCATGCACCACATGGCCACTCGGCATCACGTCGCTGGCGACCGCTGTCTTACGCTCGATGGGGACCGGCGGGTGCAACCTGAGAGACTCCTGTAGGGCAGCTCTCATGTAGACAAGAGATTTGGTCTCCTCGGGTTCAAAGATCACCATGGTGCTGCTGCTATCGCTGGCTGCTTTCCGTGATGCGATGGGTGATAGTTCGTTGCGGATGACCGACATGACCCGAGGGTTCTGGGCGAGGTTGTAGAAGACCCATGTCAAAGCTGTGCTGATCGTGTCCCTCCCGGCGATCATGTAGTTGATGAGCGTCGCATGGAGCAAGCCATCGTTCTGCTGGTAGTCTGGATCGTCGATGTAGGAAGACAGAATGTCCACGGACGAAGGGGCTTCCTCGTCACCAGCAGCAGCATGTTCCTTCATCTTCCTCCTCTCCATCATCTCGGCAACGAACCCGCGCAGCACGGTGTGCGCTGCGGCGAGCTTCCTTTCCGGGCCGATGTTTAGCCGCCTCATCACCTTCCAGCCAGTGGCCGGCACGATGTGCCGGAACAAGGCCACCTCCATGACCGTGTCCATGGCGACAGCGGCATCCATGGGCGGCATGTCCGAGGACAGGAGGCCCGGGTCGACGCCGAAGAGCGGCGCGGCGGTTATGTCGAACACAAGCCTCGTTGTCAAAGCTTGCAGGTCGAACGGGGTCGCGGTGGTCGCCATGTGCATGAGCACCGGGAGGAGGCCGTTCTCCACCTTGTCAAGACAGCAAGCGGTCATAGTGGCAACCAACCGTGGGTTGCTCAAGACTCTCTGGGCTCTTGTGCGCTGCCGACGCCAGGGCTCTCCTTCAGTGGTGAAGAAGCTGCCACCCGCGATGTCAAAGATGGCGGCGAACTCCGCGCCCTTGGGGAAGTTTGCGTGGTTGGACGTGAAGATGTGCCGGACGTTGGCCGGGTCGCAGGTGACGAAGAACCGCATCCCGGTCCCCGGCGGGCCGGTTGCCCTGAAGTTGTGCCCTGATCCGGCGAGGACGACGGCGAGGTAGTCGTGCAAGTTGTGGAGGTTGGCGACAAGGGAGGGGAGCACGCCCACTATTGGCCAGTTTGTGGGGAGCACTGCTGGGCCCTTTGATCTACTAGACCTGAGGTACAACGTGTACATGGAAACAAGAATGATGGCGAGCGTGGAGATGAGCAGCTCTTGCGAGAATGACATAGTAGACATTGTTGTGAGTAGTGTATGGGGAGATGCTTGTGCTTTGGGTTTATGCTGCATGGACATGGCTTTGGCTCCATTTATATGGTGAGAAGTTTCCCTCGGTGGCATGCATGCAGCAGCCATGAATATGGGTGTGTTTATTAGTTAATGCTCGGGCACAAAATCTGAAAATTTGTAGTAAATGTGTGGGAGGTTTAGCGATGGCAGTTGGATGCATTAATAGAGTCAACGATGAGAGTTGCTTAACTAGATTCAGGCAATCCTTGATAGTATTACCCCAGAATGCCAAATCCCTTTTTGTTTTGGTTAAGCCCATGCTGCATTAACTAAGATGTTATAATCGGTGGAGTATGATCTATCGTGGAGAAGACAATGTCTACAATTTGGCCTTGGTGTAGACACTGTCTCTGATTAATTCGGTTTCACATATCACTATCTAGTCCATCACGCGTACCCGGCCCCCGGTCATCTTCCACCACGATCTCAAGTCGGTGCATGCATATGTACTATGGTCTACAATTTGCGCATATATACTAATTCGGGATGACAAGAACGTGTATGCATGCAACTGGTAGATATCATGGCGAGATGTATTTCAGGCATTAATCACATCTGGTCGGTGCATCCACCACTACACAACATTATAGCTGACTGGTCACCACAGCGAAAAACAGTCGGAAGGCCCCTAGTCCCCAGGCCATTTTATCTTACATATCTATAATGGGATATGTCATTAGTGGGGACAGGGCCTATATCCCCGGTCTGTAAGGGGCTTTAGTCCCGATTCACCAACCGGGATTAAAGGGGCGGGACTAAAGGCTTAACCTTTAGTCCCGACCCTGTTCCAAGCCGGGACCAAAGGTGCTCCACGTGGGCGCCTCGCAGCGTCCTCAGGGGCGGACCCTTTAGTTCCGGGTCTTAACACGGACCGGGACTAAAGAGTTTCAGATTTTGTTTATTTTTGGGTTTTAGGGTTTTAGGGTTTAGGTGTTCGGGAGATTAACGTGATGCCTCGTTTGGTGTCCGGGAAATTAGTTTTGATATAATTCTAAATAAAAATAATTATACATATATACATACATATATATATATATATATAAGATTAACTTATCTTACAAGCGAGCATATATATACAATTATATGGAGATCTGAATTATCGGGACTAGAGCCCGTCTATTTGATTACATGGACCAACATCAGTAATGGCCCCTAGCTACACTAAATCGTCCTTTGTCATCTATAGCTTTCGTCCTCAGAAAGGTCGCAAGCTCCTCTGCAACAGCAATCGCGCGTTGCTCTGGTAGGGACTTCTCCCTCATGGCCGTGTACTATATAAGAAGAGGAGATGAATATGAATATTAATCATGATAACAAAGAATGACGGGTAAAAATAGAGGTGTGAATGTTCATTGCTTACGTCGTATCTGTGATCCTTGTGCTCGGAGGTAAACGTGCGGATGGTCTCGCAAACATAGTATCCGCATAGATGCGTCCCCCGTGACTGCTGGTCGCACTTTACGAGAATAGAATATATATAATCAAAATAATAATCTAGCGTCATAAATGTATTGAAAATAGAAGTATATCATACTACTACTTACCTGAGCCGCTCTAAAGGTCAGCTTCTCAGGCTCGATACCGGGAGTCACGCACTTGAACCGCTTCCAAACCCTGCCCGACAAGGAAAATGATTTGCTAAGTTTTTCATTAATTGATATATCAGAAAATCATCGAAAGAGACCGATAGAGCGCAAGAATGATTGAAATTACCCTTGGAGCATGTCATGCAGGCTTTGGAACTGTTCCAAGGGTCTCGATAATGGGTCGAAGGCATCAACTCTTCCCTTATCAATTTGAATGTCCAACAGAATCCAATGGAAGCTGCACATGTGTGTGTGTGTATATATATATATATATGTGTGTGTGTGTGTGTGTGTGTGTGTGTGTGTGTGTGTGTGTGTGTGTGTGTGTGTGTGTGTCAGTAACTTATCAATTACACTTATAAGTGAATGGACACAACAGAGTAAAGACCCTCACCTGAAGTTGTATGGAAACAGTATGTGGTCACATAAATTTTGATCTGTTAGAAACCTTAGAAGGTTTTCCTCCGTCTCCTTGGGTTTATCAGTTAGCGTCGTTATATGTATTTTATCTGGGTCAATAAACCCAATATTTAGGATGTTCCTACTTTTACAATCCAGAATCTTCATTCTGCATAATAGAGTACAAGTTATATATAGACAATGAATTAAAATAACTAAACAAGTTATATGTAGACAACGAATTGAAAAACTTACAGACAATAGCAACTCATAAGCGATTTGTCGAGGGCGTCGCCATTGTACATCTGGAAGAGTTCATCAAAGTCGATATGGATTTCTTCGGGGCGGCCGTAGTACTCCCGTGGGACACTCACCATGATCATCGTTCTCCCATTCTTTGATTCACTTAAGTACCATGTATGCAAGTGACGCATATTTGTTGGGAGATCATCTTTGCTGACCAAAGGCGCTCCCATGACAAACTGTCGCTTAGGGGCTACGACAGCCTTGGGAAACCTATCGTCTTGGGAAGCCAGAACGTCTTCAACCGGGATACGCCATTCAGCCGCCCACTTCTTTGCTAATTCGAAATCTTGCCCCTGCTCCGGAGGGGGGACATTCTCGGTTAACACCCTGAGGGGTGGGATCGACTGTTTGGCCTGTTGTCCAAGTTGAGGAACGTTTGATCTTTTTTTGCTTGTAGTTGAACTTGATTTGCTCCCACTTGCACTTGCACGTGATCTGCTCTTTTTCACTTCCTTCTGCAATGTGCGTGTATAGTCATCAGGCTTATGGTGTAAGTCATACTGTGATGGAAGGTTCGTGAAGTATTTTGCAAATGCTATTTGCTTCTCGGTGTATTCCGGGCGGGGCTCGGGTTCCTTCTTTTTCATCTACGCATCATGATGTTCCTTTGCTATCCTGGCGTTTTCCTCGGCGGTACGATCATAAGGTCTCATAGGAAGATTAGCATGAGGTACCTTTGGGAGGGGCGACAGTCCGTCGCTTAGAAATCATCGACGAAGCGTTCTTGCTGGCACGCTTCCGCTTAGTATCATGTGCGGGCGGCGGCGAAGACGGACGACCCAAGTCCGGCGGCGGTGATCGAGATGGACTCGTGTTGTGCTGGCCGACGTCATGTGGAGGGCTTGGAGGTGATGGAGGTGTAGGTGACCTGCGAAGACTCGGAGGCGGTGTTGTCCTTGGGGCCGAGCCTGGAAGCTTGATGTAGTTCTTGTCCCATAGGATGACTCCACCCAGTACTTCTCCGAGTGTCCTCTCATCTTCGGGTCCAGCCATGTCGAGCTCCATATCATGAAACCCCACCATGATTTCATCCACCCCGACTTTAGCAAAGCCAGCTGGAATATCACGACCATGCCAGCGTGCATCAGGGCCAGAAGGTAAAGCTTGTCCGACGGCCACCTTCATGGATATGTTCTTGAATTTCTGATGAAGTTCACATGATGTTGACTCCTTGATTCCATCCACGGGGTAGCCGGGACCGCCCTCTATCATTCTTCGTGCATCATCGGGCGGGACCTCAGATTCAGCCACGCTGCTTTTCCGCTTAGATGGGGCGCCGGTAATATCGAGTGCAGGATCTTCCTGGCGCGCTACTCCTCTAAGCTCATCAATCTGCTTCTGTTGCTCGTTAATCCTGGCAAGCAACTGGTTGAACTTGTCATTCTCCTCATCCTGCTGCCGCTTCTTTGCTCTCGCTCGGCTTCTGTAAGTGTCTTGGTCTCTGGCAAACCCAAGCCACCATGGGTAAGAAGGACCGAAGCCTCGCGTTCGTCCTCCATGTTCGTCATTGCCGAGGACCAGTGTGAGCAAATCTTTCTCACTATCTGCAGTGAACTTTCTTCTTCCCTCCTTAATTTCTTTCACTATCCTTTTCCAATTCTCCCTGGGTATCCTAAGATTGTCATTGCAGATGAGGTCCCCTGTGGTTTCGTTGTACGACCCATCATGCGCAAGGAACCAATTTCTTGCTCTCAATTCCCAATCATCGCGGAGTGGTTCAGGTACGACGCCTTTATCTATCAGATCTTGCTCTTTCTTATCCCACTTTGGGATGGCAGTCTCGTAGCCCCCTGGCCCCAGCTTCTGGTGATATATCTTCTTGTCGGCATTTATCTTGTTCTTTTCTGATAATGCCTTGGCATCTTCTGACTCCTTGTACTCTTGAAATGCCTTCCAGTGATTCGCCTGCTTGGCTAGATACCCCTCGAATACTGGCACTTTCTTTGTCTTCAGATAGTTTTTCCATAGCTTCTTCTTCCAGCTACAGAACAGTTCAGCCATCTTCTTTAGAGTCCACTGCTTAACTTTGGCCCTCAGTTTTTTTGCGGCGTCTTCATTCTCACATTCTGGCAGGTTGAAATGTGACATGAGATCATTCCAAAGATTATCTTTGTACCTTTCGGCGACATAGTCACTATCGGCTGCCCCTTTGCGCTTGTTCCACTCCCGAACGCCGATCGGGACGTGATCCCTAACGAGAACTCCGCATTGCTTCTTGAATGTGTCAGCAGCATTCTTAGGAAGCTTGGGTTCGCCCGTAGGCAATATCACCTCAAAGGTGTAATGCGTCCGTGCATCCAACTTTCTAGTCGGGCCTCGTTTCGTAGCTTTGCTCGATGTGGAGGCCTAAGAGGGAGAAACATTCGTCAAATGAATGTATATGTATACAATATAGAGCTATCTCCAATATTTTGCATATATTATAAGCAAAACTACATCATCTCTTTTGTCCGTACATCGTCGAATATTATCACTAATACTCCTCGAATACTATCATACATATAGCATCACTGATACAGCTAGAACCGTAGCGCCCGACGGGTATCGTCGCGGGCGGTGGACACCCAAAGAGAAGGAACCATCACAGGATCATAGCTCCAGTGAGATCCCTGAAGAACCTGCCAGGTATGCTCGAACCTGCCCTCCAACGCAACCATGTAGCGACGGACGTGCTCATCCTCCTCGCTGACATGGTGACGTACCACCTCCGCGGTGTCCGGAAGCCTCGGCACCGTCACTGGCCCACACGACCACCACCAAACAAGGATCGGGTCAACAACGGGATGGCTCCTCACCAACCTACGCTCCCCGGAAGGTAGCACCTCCCAATACCAGCCGAGCGGAGCCCAGTCCTGGACATGGCCCCTCTGATCAAGCAGGTGTCCTCCGCCGAGTCGACGACGAGGATGCGGGATAGGCATCGTAAAATGAACTAAAAAATAAGCTAGTTCTATTAATTTTCTTGCTAAAAATAAACTAATTGTATATATAGTAAAATAAACTATTAACACTTAAGCATATACAATAGAAAAATTAAGCAATAATCTAAGAAACACTAATTAAGCATCTATATACGTAGAAATGTCTTCTTCTTCTTCTTCTTCTTCTTCTTCTTCTTCTTCTTCTTTCTTATTTTCTTCTCCGCTTCTTCTTCAACTTCTCTTCTTCTACTTCTCTTCTTGTACTTCTCCTCTTCTTCTATTTTTCCTCTTCTTCTCCTCTCCCCCTCTTCTTATTCTCCTTTTTCTTCTTTTCTTCTCCTCCTCTTCTTATTTTCCTTTTTCCTAATCTTATTTTCTTATTTTTGTTCATCTTTCTTCTTCTTGTAACCCTAACCTAATTCTAAATAATACTAACCCTAATAATCTAGCACAAACCTAATAACAATAGGAATTAAATGATAAAAAAATATATATTCTTCTCCTTTTTCTTCTTTTCTTCTCCTTTTTCTTCTTTTCTTCTTTTATTCTCCTTTTTCTTCTTTTCTTCTCCTTTTTCTTCTTTTCTTCTTTTCTTCTCCTTTTTCTTCTTTTCTTCTCCTTTTTCTTCTTTTCTTCTTCTTTTTCTTCTTTTCTTCCCTTTTTCTTCTTTTCTTTTCCTTTTTCTTTTTTCTTCTTTTCTTCTCCTTTTTCTTCTTTTCTTCTCCATTTTCTTCTTTTCTTCTCCTTTTTCTTCTTTTCTTCTACCGGCCGGAGTGTTGGGGAGGAGGGGGCGGGGGGCTTATCGGCCGGAGGCGTTGACGACGGTGAGGAGGACGGCAGACGGCGGCGGCAAGGAGGACGACGGCAACGGCGAGGAGGACGGCCGGCGGCGGCGAGGAGGACGGCTGGCAGCCTGGCGGCGTCGTCGAGTTCGTCGGTGCCGCGCCGGGCAGGAGAACGAGGAAGAAGAACGAAATGAGATTTGGGTTGGAAATTTCCAACTCCCGCTTATATAGTAGGATCTTTGGTCCCGGTTCGGGGCTCGAACCGGGACTAAAGACACCCTTTAGTCCCGGGTGGAGCCACGACCCGGGACTAAAGGCCCTTTTTCGGCAGACCAAAAGGCGGGAAGTAGGGCCTTTAGTCCCGGGTCGGGGCTCGAGCCGGGACTAAAGACACCCTTTAGTCCCGGGTGGAGCCACGACCCGGGACTAAAGGCCCGTGCTCGGCAGGCGGCACGCGAGGGGCTTTAGTCCCGGGTCGTGGCTCCACCCGGGACTAAAGCCCCTCCGCTGGTTGCACGATAAGTTTAGTCCCATCTCGCCCACCGAGGGGGACTAACACTAGTTTATAAGCCCCGTCGCAGCATCTCCATCGAGCTCCTCTCTAAAGCACGCTTACGGGCCTAAACTGACTGTAAATTTAAAAATTGAAACTAAATTTGAAATTATGGAGAAAATTAAACCTGAATTCAAAGTGAGGTCACTTTGAATTTAAGTTTAATTTTCTCTATAAATTCTCATATAGTTTCAATTTTTTTCTATTTTCAAAATTAACTATTTTGTTATTTTCAATTAAAAACTATGTTTATTAAAATTCTTTTTGCATATTTGAGAATTTGACAAAACTATGATAATGAAAAGTGTTTGAAATTGAATAAATAATTCAAAACTATTTTCTATTTTCAAAATTAATTATTTTGACTATCCAAACTATTAAATATTTTGTTATTTTCAATTAAAAATTATGTTTATTAAAATTCTTTTTGCATATTTGAGAATTTGACAAAACTATGATAATGAAAAGTGTTTGAAATTGAATAAATAATTCAAAACTATTTTCTATTTTCAAAATTAATTATTTTGACTATCCAAACTATTAACTATTTTGTTATTTTCAATTAAAAACTATGTTTATTAAATTCTTTTTGCATATTTGAGAATTTGACAAAACTATGATAATGAACTCCATACTTTTTGTGTTTCAAAATACACCATTCAAAGGCACATCACAAAATTTCAACAATTTCCGACTTCATTTGGTATTCTTCATGCAATTACTCTTTTTTGACCTAGTTGACCCTGAAATTGAAACCACTACAAATGAACTCCGAAAATGTTGAAAGTTGGCATGCTATCATCATTTCACCCACATAGCATGTGTTAAAAAGTTGAGAGGGCTATGACAAAAAATGGATACACTTCGTGTACAAAACGGACAATCTCTCTCGAAGTATCAAGGTTTCGAACGAGAACTCATCTCTTACAAAGGGATTTCATTTTTTTGAACTTATTTGAAATCCATACTTTTTGTGTGTTCAAAATGCACCATTCAAAGGCACATCACAAAATTTCAACAATTTCTGACTTCATTTGGTATTCTTCGTGCATTTACTTATTTGTTTTGAGCTAGTTGACCCTGAAATTGAAAAGCACTACAAATGAACTCTAAAAATGTTGAAAGTTGGCATGCTATCATCATTTCACCCACATAGCATGTGTTAAAAAGTTGAGAGGGCTACGACAAAAACTGGATGCACTTCGTGTACAAAACGGACAATCTCTCTCGAAGTATCACGGTTTCGAACGGTAACTCATCTCTTACAAAGGGATTTCATTTTTTTTGAACTTATTTGAACTCCATAATTTTTGTGTGTTCAAAATGCACCATTCAAAGGCACATCACAAAATTTCAACAATTTCTGACTTCATTTGGTATTCTTCGTGCATTTACTTTTTTTTAAGCTAGTTGACCCTGAAATTGAAAAGCACTACAAATGAACTCTGAAAATGTTTAAAGTTGGCATGCTATCATAATTTCACCCACATAGCATGTGTTAAAAAGTTGAGAGGGCTACGACAAAAACTGGATGCACTTCGTGTACAAAACGGACAATCTCTCTCGAAGTATTAAGGTTTCGAACGAGAACTCATTTCTTATAAAGGGATTTCATTTTTTTGAACTTATTTGAACTCCATACTTTTTGTGTGTTCAAAATGCACCATTCAAAGGCACATCGCAAAATTTCAACAATTTCCGACTTCATTTGGTATAGTTCGTGCATTTACTTATTTTTTTTGAGCTAGTTGACCCTGAAATTGAAAAGCACTACAAATGAACTCTGAAAATGTTGAAAGTTGGCATGCTATCATCATTTCACCCACATAGCATGTGTTAAAAAGTTGAGAGGGTACGACAAAAACTGGATGCACTTCATGTACAAAACGGACATTCTCTCTCGAAGTATCAGCGTTTCGAACGAGAATTCATCTCTTACAAAGGTTTATTAAAATTCTTTTTGCATATTTTAGAATTTAACAAAACTATGAAAATGAAAAGTGTTTGAAATTGAATAAATAATTCAAAACTAAAAGGTTTAGTACATTCCATACATGCATTACATAAAAGGTTTAATACATTATTACATTATTGCACCAATATTCCTATCTATTATTTTTGTTTTCTTCTGGGTCGTAGCCATGGAGAATCTTCATCATTCAGTAGGATGCTTGGGTCCGTTTTCACTTTGAAGGGCGGAATTTCATGAAACTTATTATAATCTACTGACATGTCTGTCTTGTCATCTACTCCCACGATGTTTCTTTTCCGTGAAAGAACTATGTGGCGTTTTGGCTCATCGGACGATATCTTCTTTTGCTGATTTCTTTTTCTCGTTTTTGTAGACATGTCCTTCACATAGAAAACCTAAGCGACATCATTGGCTTGGACAAATGGTTCGTCCATGTACGCAAGATTGTTGAGATCCACTGTTGTCATGCCGTACTTTTGGTCTACAACTACTCCGCCTCCTGTCAGCTTCACCCATTTGCACCGAAACAAAGGGATCTTAAAAGTAGGTCCATAGTCAAGTTCCCATATCTCCTCTATGTACCCGTAATATGTTTCCAAACAGTGCCCATTCTCGTCTGTTGCATCAAAGCGGACACCACTATTTTGGTTGGTGCTCTTTTTATCTTGGGCAACCGTGTAAAATGTATTCCCATTTATCTCATACCCTTGGAAAGTACATATAGTCGAAGATGGTGGCCTGGCCAAACAGTACAGCTGATCTCCAACGGTGTCGTCATTCATGAGATGTGTCTGCAACCAACTGCCAAAAGTCTTCTCGTGTTCCCCTTTAATCCAAGAGCCAGCCTTCCCCGGGTTTTCGGAGCGTAGAATATTCTTGTGTCTCACGATATACGGAGCCACCACGGTGGAATTGTGTAGAACTGTGTAGTGTGCTTGAGAGAAAGAATGCCCGTCCATACATACTTTTTCTTTCCTTCCTAGTGTGCCTTTTCCTGTCAGCCTACCCTCATACCGAGATTCAGGAACACCAATCGGCTTAAGGTCAGGAAGAAAGTCCACACAAAACTCAATGACCTCCTCTGTTCCATAGCCCTTGGAGATGCTTCCTTCTGGCCTAGCACGGTTACGAACATATTTCTTTAAGACTCTCATGAACCTCTCGAAGGGGAACATATTGTGTAGAAACATAGGACCGAGAATCCTAATCTCTTCGACTAGGTGAACTAGGAGCTGAGTCATTATATTGAAGAAGGATGGTGGGAACAACAACTCAAAGCTGACCAGACATTGGACCACATCAATCTGTAACCCTGATAGACTTTTTCTCGATCGATTACCTTCTGAGAAATTGCATTGAGGAATGCACATACCTTCACAATTGCCAGGCGAACATTTTCCGGTAGAATTCCCCTCAATGCAACCGGAAGCAATTGCGTCATAAGCACGTGGCAGTCATGAGACTTTAGGTTTTGGAATTTTTTGTCTTTCATATTTACGATTCCCTTTATATTCGACGAGAAGCCAGTCGGGACCTTGATACTGAAAAGGACTTCAAAGAAGATTTCCTTCTCTTCCTTAGTAAGAGCGTAGCTGGCACGCCCTTGAAACTGCCCTGGATGCATGCCATCTCTTCCTTTATGACGTTCCCGGTCCTCCCGTGCTTCCGGTGTATATTTTGACTTCCCATACAAGCCCAGGAAGCCTAGAATATTCACGCAGAGATTCTTCGTCACGTGCATCACGTTGATTGCCGAGCGGACCTCATGGACTTCCCAGTAGGGTAGCTCCAAAAATATAGATTTCTTCTTCCACATGGGTACGCGCTTATCAGGGCCGTTAGGAACAGGTTGGCTGCCAGGACCCTTTCCAAAGATTACTTTTAAATCTTTGACCATATCAAATACTTCAGCACCAGTACGGATGACAGGCTTCCCCCGGGGTTCTGCCTTGCCATTGAATGCTTGCCTTTTTTCTTTAAGGGATGCTTGGGCAGAAGAAAACGACGATTGTACGGGTACACATTCTTCCTACATTTGTCCAGATATATACTTTCTGTCTGATACAAACAGTGCGTGCATGCATTGTATCCCTTGTTTGACTGTCCTGAAATGTTACTAAGAGCAGGCCAATCATTGATGGTTACGAAAAGCAACGCTCGAAGGTCAAATTCCTCTTGTTTGTGCTCGTCCCACACACGTACACCTGGTTCGGCCCACAGCTGTAAAAGTTCATCAACTAATGGCCTTAGGTACACATCAATATCGTTGCCGGGTTGCTTTGGACCTTGGATAAGCACTGGCATCATAATGAACTTCCGCTTCATGCACAACCAAGGAGGAAGATTGTAGATACATAGAGTAACGGGCCAGGTGTTGTGACTGCAACTCTGCTCCCCAAAAGGATTCATGCCATCTGTACTCAGACCTAACCATAAGTTCCTTGCGTCAGCTGCAAATCTCGGGAACTCTCTCTCGATTTTTCTCCATTGCCGACCATCAGCGGTGTGCCTCAACTTATCGTCTTTCATACGATCTTCCATGTGCCATCGCAACAACTTCGCATGATCTTTATTTCTGAACAGGCGTTTCAACCGTGGTATTATAGGAGCATACCACATCACCTTAGCAGGAACCCTCTTCCTGGGTGGCTCGCCCTCAATATCACCAGGGTCATCTTTTCTGATCTTATACCGCAATGCAGTGCATACTGGGCATTTATCCATATTCTCGTACTTCTCACCGTGGTAGAGGATGCAATCATTAGGGCATGCATGTATCTTCTGCACGTCTAATCCTAGAGGGCAGACAAGCTTCTTTGCTTCGTACGTGCTGGCGGGCAATTCGTTCTTTCTTGGAAGCATCTTCTTCATCAGTACCAGCAACTTTTCGAATGACGAGTCAGTCACACCGGTCTCTGCCTTCCACTTCAGCAATTCCAGTGTGCTACCCAGCTTCTTCTGGCCATCTTCACAAGTTGGGTACAACAATTTGTTGTGGTCCTGTAACATCTGCTCGAACTATAACCTCTCCTTTTCTGTGTCGCAACCTCGCCATCCATCAGAAATGACCCGGCCAAGATCATCAGCGGGCTCATCTGGTTCCCGTTCTTCATCCTGATCTTCTTCTTCATTGTCTTCCATTGCGGTATCAGCATACTCAGGGAACATAGATCGGTAGTTGTCATCATCGTTCTCTTCTTCTTCATCGTCGTCTTCCATCATAACCCCTCTTTCTCCGTGCTTGGTCCAAACATTATAGCCCGACATAAAACCGGACCGAAGCAGGTGGCTCTGAATGACTCTTGAGGAAGTGTAATCCTTCTCATTCCGACATTCAACACATGGACAAAACATATAGCCACCACCATGCTTGTTCGCATCGATTGCATCTCGAAAAGAATGCACGCCTTCTCTATAAGCGGTTGTGCGTCGATCATCGTACATCCATGGATGGCTCATCTGCGTTATACGACAGTATATCAAATACAATCACGATCCTAAAAATTAGTACCGCACGGTCTAGACAAGGAAATATAGTTGCTAACCTTTTAGAATAAGTAGAAATAAAGAGGAAGAGGTTTAAGCGTGGCTCGGGCATCTCATATCGTAGTTGTGTTCGGTGAACTGAAGCGGCATCGCTCTAACACACATTTCAACAAACACCTCTAGTGCATAAAAAAATGGAGAGCTAGCACACACCCACACTCTTCCATCCAAGAAAAATGCAAGGAAGAGGGGAGAGGGGGGATGTGCTCTATATAGGCAGAGGACTTTAGTCCCGGTTTGAGACACAAACCGGGACTAAAGGTGGCGCACATGCGGGCTGCACACCGCGTAGCCCTTTAGTCCCGGTTTGAGACACAAACCGGGACTAAAGGCTCCTTACGGGCCGGGACCAAAGCCTCGTGGGCGGCATTGCGATTTGGGGCGACGTGGCCGGGCCTTTAGTCCTGGCCCAGAGGGAGGCCGGGACTAAAGGGTCCAGGCCAAAGGCCCGTTTTCCACTAGTGTGTGCACATAAGGAGATTTATTAGGGCTGCGATTGGAACGTTTATTTTTCTGCCACCAGTGTAACAATTTACGCTTGTATTATAACGGCCTACTACCAAATATATGTCACCCCAACCCTAGCCGCTGCCTCCTCCTCCCGTCGCCCCCGTGGGTGACCAGGGGGTAACCCTAGCCGCCGCCTCCTCCTCCCGTCGCCCCCTCCCGTCGCCCCCGTGGGTGACCAGAGGGTAACCCTAGCCGCCGCCGTCGGTCCTCCCTCGTTCCTCCTTCACCCTAGCCGTCGACAGCAGCGCCACCGGGCGAAGCCTGGCCGATAGGGGCGGCGGCGGGGATCCTATCTCCTTCACGCGACATGGCTGGCGCGGGACGACCCTTCGTGAGGAGGCGCCGAACTAGCGCGCGGTGCGGCGGCGCGACATGTGGATCCTAGCGGTGACGTGCGGAGCGCGTTGAAGGCCGGGGTTCGTTCTTGCAGCGCGGTGTGGTGGCTGTGGGAGGGGAAAGACATGGTGGTTGCGTGCGTCGTCGAGTTCGAGTCAGATCCTTCTGGATCCGGCGCCCGGATGCCGCCAGCCAGCGCAGGGTGGTGGTACCAGTCACTGTTCAGATTGGATCTTCATTGATCCAGATACCCGTGGTGCGCTTCTCTCCTGCGGTTTCCTGGCGTTGCCGGCGTGGACGCGGATGAAGCTGGTGGAGGAGATTCATATAAGGTGAAACCCATTGGTCGGCCCTGGTCGGCCGCGCCGATGACGACGCTCAAGGGCGCCGTTGTTCTTCCTGGAGACGTCGGTCTACGTCTGCTCCTCCACTTCCTACCTCACTGCCTTTTGGGTGAAAACCCTAACTCCGGTGGGCGCGGCGGCATCCTTGACGCCGTGACCTTCCTGAAGGCGTCGCCTTGAGGGCTGAGTGGTGGTGGGCACTATGTGGGTCCTGGACGGTTGCTGGTGGTGGGCATTGCTTCTGGGGAAACCCTAAGATCTTACTTTCCAGATCGGACGATGGCGGTACTGCGGTGCCCTTTCTCTCTTGGGAGCATCATTTGTGGAGCATCGCTGGATGACAGAGGCAGGAGATGGAGCGGCTTCCTCTGGGCCAAAGATTTGGTGGAACTGTCAACTCATGCCTAGCCGACAGGTGCTACGTTGAGTCATGCCTGGTTGGTAGGTGCTAAGCACGACAATTCTTCCAAAATCTTTGTGTCTGGACGAATGAGCGCAGGACGGTGGCGCTGTGGTGGCGTCGATCATCTTGCACGGAGCTTTTGGTGGAGATGTCAAGTCATGCCTGGCCGACAGGTGCTACGTTGTGTCATGCCTGGTCGGCAGGTGCTACGCACGACAGATCTTCCTGAATCTTCGCGTCTGGACTGACGAGTTGTGGTGGCGTTGACGGATGGACGAACTAACAAGGATGATACAGATCTCTCTCCTGAAGATGGGTCAGCGGCCTGATGATGATGGTGGTGTCTAAAACGTGTACATGTGGTGTACGCTTTAGGTTAGCTGCACCAGTTGTGGGTTCCGATACTTATGTGGATGGATCGGTGATGGCACCGGTTTTAGATATGGAGAGTGAGAGCACTCCACATTATCAAGTTTTGTAGGTGTGAGTGGTGGCTTCGGATGGTTTGATGTATGTTCTTGTTAGACCTATGTTGAATAATTAATAAAGATGGCCGTATGCATCGATTGATGCAGAGGGCGGGGGTTTGAACCTCCTTTTCCAAAAAAAAACCAAATACATGTCAAGGATTGTATTTCCATTCCGCTTTCCCAGCCTCCGTTTGGATTGTTGTTTTTCTCCCACCCTTGTAACCCGGCTACCATAGCCTAGACTTTCAAAAGCACAAACTTTCAACAACAACAGAATTTCAGCAACACAGAGTGCACTTTTAACAATATAAATTTTCAAATATGCACATACAAACTTGAAAACAGCACAGACTGCACTTCCACACATATTGCACAGGTATAAAATGAGCTAATTTTTTATTTATATAACAATACCACAACATAAAAAAAGATAATATTTTTGCATTCGTCCATTTGAAAATAGTTTCGATAACTCAAAGTGCTCAAAATCAACAGTTTAAATTACAAATTTATTGAGGCATACTTGTCTCGTCTCGTACGCTGCTACATATCCAAAGTTAGGACTCGCAATTGTTCAAACATTGTGCATTCAAACATAAATTATTTCAGAAAGATTAATCACCGACAATTGTTCAAGCAGTGAAGCAGCTTCAGGGCAGAAGAGTAATCCTTGGAAACAAGACATATTTGACCAGGCTAGCAAAGAGCATCTGGATAAGTAACAAGAGCAACATCTGGATAAGTAACAAGAGCAAGCTTGTCATGATCACCATACACTGCAAGCTAAACATTTGAATAAAATTATTAACGGGGATCAATACCAAACATAACGTTGAGAATTAGTGGGGATCAATACCAAACATACTGCACATACATATATACTAGCAGCGGCAAGAAAAATACGGTTGATTCCCCGCAAAAAGAAAACCCTATGGTTGGTTGCAACGTGCATGAAGATACTGCATATTGATCCCGTCGTGATATGATTTCTCAGGCTAGGTAGCCTTAGAAAATATCAAATTCGTCGACAGGACAAGTATCCGCACTATCATCAACCATCTAATCTCAGCAAACATGACACTCAATAGAGTTGTTTCACTTTCACGTCGATCTGGACTCTGACGAAAGTCCAATGGAAAATATAAATGTGGCTAGGATTAAGAAAAGGAGATAACCATATCCAGAATGCGCATAACTTCCTCTGTTACATGCATGTACATGTATCCACCAATTCTAGAACTCCTGCCACTTGGTGTACCTTGGAAGAAGCAATTTTATTTCCCTCTTACACAGGCACCAGCCAAAATGATTCAAAGGTTATGTTTTCACAAACCAATTGGACAATTAACTGACTTTTTCTTCATGTTTCAATAGCGAAACGGTTAACACGAAGCACATCTCATCTCCCCTAATTTTTATGTACTGTCTTACAGATGAAGCATCACTCTATTAGAACACAACCTGAAGCTCATGAATAGTGGGAAGAAGTCTCAAATTCCATGGAGGCACAATTCGTCGACAGGCCAAGTATCTGCACTATCATCAACCACCTAACCTCAATAAACAGGACACTCAATAGTACTGTTTCATTCACGTCGATCTGGACTCTAACAGAAGTTCAATGGAAAGATACAAATGTGGTAGAATTAAAGAAAAGGAGATATCCATATCCAGATTACACTACTAGAAAAACAGTTATAGCCAATATGAACACTAATGGCGCACTATACATGTGGTGCACCATTACTAAATAGTAATGACGCACCATGTGTAGGTGCGCCATTAGTAACCAAAACAGTAATGGCGCACCAGGTGAAAAGTGCGTCATTACTAAGTTTGACCAAGGTTTGTATAGGTGCGCCATTACTAAGTTGACATAGTAATGGCAACTTAGTAATGACGCACTTTGTATAGGTGCGTCATTACTAAATGCACCCCCCATGGACCGCCTTTTCAGTTAAAAAAATAAAAAATGATGGAAATGTCAAAAAAATAAAAGAAAATAAATTTCCCATGTGATATGTGGTCTAGTTGTTGGGAAAATTTACAAATATGAATTTCGACTTTATTTGCAAAATCTCTCTGGAATTTAGTTAAATGGGCATAACTTTTGCATATGAACTCGGATTAAAAAGTTTTTTATATGAAAAATCATCTACTCGAAAAGTTACAAATGAATTCAACCGGGGGAACATCGTTGAAGATTTTTAGAATCCCCAAAAGCCTAACAGAATAAAAGATATGGGGCTTTTAAGATCTAGAGGGGGAAAATGGAAAAAAAATCAAACTTAGTAATGGCGCACCATTTGCTAGGTGCGCCACTAGTAACAGAAAAAAAATTGGATTCGATTTTTTTTTGGAAAAAATGTTCAAAATATGATACGTAATATGACCGGGAAGTTTGAAATATTTTTTCAAAATTTCATCACACTCATAACATGAACAAAGTCCTAGACATCAACAAGGTTTAATAGGATTGATATGATAGATATATCAACAAGTGTCTGTTAAGTGAGCTGGTGCTGAAGTTGGATAGAACTGAGAAGTTAAGTTCTTACAAGATAATAGTGGCGCATCTATAGTGCGCCATTAATAGGCAAAATATGTGCGCCACTAACAAGCTTTTTTCTAGTAGTGTTATATGATCCTCAAAACAAAATGTTTGCAGTGGCTGTAACTAAATTATCTTGATGAACTTGCAATAAATTATCCTCATGAGCTAATGAAAGTGCTACTTACAAGCAGAAGATTTTTGCCTAAAAACCATGCAGAAGAACAAGCAGTTAAAATTCTGGTACTTGTAAGAATATTTGGTCCATGCAACATCAACGAATTTGTTGTTTACCTCAGTTATCTACTACACAAGATGTAAGTTCGGATCTTTGAGAGGGGAGGGAGCAAGGACAATACCTATGGTGAGAGCACCAGATTGATTGAAGGAATATCGCCAGGTGAAAACCGAACTGCAAAGGAATACTCGCTCAAATAAGCAATTCTGCATTGTCATGAGAACATGAGTCTCATCTATTGCCCCTAGGCAGTTCTGCATTAAACAAGTTACGGTTACTATATGTGATACTAAGAGAAAATATAAATTCCTAAAGTACTTACCATGGGATGACGTGTACCTCAAAGAAAGGCCAAAACTGAGGATTTATTGATATTTTTCAATGAGCATCTAGCGAACCATGCTTGATAAAGTCAAATGCCAATGAACTCAGAGTGTTGAAGAATCCATTGATATGTCTATGCACCATTTCCGACTGTGCTGAAACCTATTAGTCAGCGTACAATAGCTCGCATTCTTGGAAAGCATGTACATAAACATCCCTAGTTGCTCTTCAACGCTGACTCCTTTGAATTTTGTAGAAGATTTCTGGATCTAAGATGGTCACATAGAGCTTGGAAAATGTAGGATTCCATCCTAAGAATATCAAGGCACCGTTAAGGGTGGCCATCCAATATTTCTTGGATATACTTAGCTCCCGTAAGAATGGATGTGTTCATTGGAATTTTTTTCTCCTAAAAGATATACAATATAATATTGGGAAGACAAGAAACATTTTCTCTCCTCCTCCTCTTCTTCAAAATTAGTACATGACTCATATCCATCGTCATGATTACTCGTATCCATTATCTAGCGAGAAGAGATTATAAAATAAATAGTAGCAACAATAGGTGCCACAATTATATATCTTATATTTGGTAGATGTATGAAAATGCAAAAAATGGACAGAAGTTAGATAACTAGATAGCTATATATAACAAGTAACATACAGACACAAGTTGAACATCTTATGTCTGCTAAAGCAGCAATTTAATCAAATTAGCATTTCAACAAACAATACGATAGACACACCAATCAGCAGCAGTGAATCGGTCAACAAGAGTGACCTGCACCAAATCAATCACATGCGCAAGTAAATAAATTTGTACTATTAATTCTTTAGTGAAACTTAGACTGAATCCATCCACAAAGGGGATTTCACGACTGTCATCCACAAAGAATCAGGGCCTGCTGAACCGTTAGTGGTTATATACGCAGTCTCAAGTACCAAAAGGTCTTGTACAATCTATAAGTGGACAGCAAGATATATTGATGTCAAACTGCTGAACATGTTCACAAGCCATAAGCAGCAACAAGTATCAAAAGAAACAAATCTCCAGTCTCCAGCAACAAGATACCTTCGACAAAGGAGGCCGTGGAGGAGGAGGAGATGATGTAGTCGCGCCTCGCTGCCTCGCTGTCGTCGGGCCTTGCGGACACCGGCGCCGGCGCCCACCGGCGGCGCAGCGAGGTGGATAGGGTTTCGAGCGAGACGGTGGGGGAAAGCGATGGGACGGTGGTCTGTATCGAATAACGGCGTGTTACGGATGTAAACGAGAAAACGAAAGTAAAAGTTACGGCCCAGAAACGACATACAGTTCATTGCTTAAAAAACCAACAATCGAAACGATGAACCGACAGTCTGATCGATAAAAACCTGAACCGACAACCTTTGCAGTTTGATTTCTGATTTGATCTTTTAAACTACGAGTGTACTGTAACGCCTAAAATAAAGGCGTCATACAAAAGGATCAGCTGGGTGAATTTTTTTCAAACATAGTTCAGTTTGTAAATTAGTTTCGTTTTTGGGTCAAAATTTTCCACTTAGCCCCGCGGCGCAAATGACCTCGGCCCTTGCCTCGATACCTCAATCAGTAATGGGAAATTACGAAATTGCTCTGACTGAAATCCCCCACGGTCTCCTGCCTGACTGAAATCTCCTCTGTTCTCCTCGTCACGCGCGCACACCGCCGCCGGAGCTCTGCCCGCTCCCCGCCCGCCGGCCGTCCTCCGCCCCCTGGCACTTCCTCCACCGCGCGAGCCCTCCCGTGCCAACCCCTCTTCCGCGCGGCCCCGTCCCGCCCTCTGCCTTCTCCTCGCCGCGCCTCGACCCCAGCTCTCCTCCGTCCGCAAAGGAGAAGACCAGCAGCGGCGGCCCCAATCGAGGGAGGGAGGATCCTCTCAGGTCAGACTCTCTCTCTCTCTCGAATGTGATGCCCCATGTTTCCGGTTAGTTCCCCTGTTTGGACCATTTCAGGGCTTGATTGATGTGTGCTGCGATTTACAGTATTTGGTAATACGAGCTCTAGCACGGTGAATGGATCTGGGATGATGGGTTTACCAGCCACAGACCACTGCCCCGGATTTTGAGGCAGCACGAAAACACTTTCATGCATTTGTTACAACTCCAAATAGCCTGAACAACAATTTCTGTCAACTACGATAGACCGTGAAGCTACTGAACTTATAGCAATTGGCTTCATCTTGCAAAACAATTGGCAGTGATGAGCTAACAAATACCAGAAGAGTATAACTGAAGATTATATAGCATTTTAACTGAAGGGCTTACACACTTTTCATCAATTAAGTGCCGCTTTAACTTTTCATCAGTTAGGTATAACATTCTCTTCATATAGGTAAATCAACTTTCAGCATCGATTTATTCTCTCATTTGTGAAAGAATCACAGGCTAAGAATTCAGAGTAAGGTAGCATACAATACTTTTCTCTCGACTACCAGTTCAATAATCGAACTGTAAACGGGATGGCCAACAAGTAGAATCATCTACCATGCTATAATCCTGTTTCCAATCCCTGAAGAAGAAAGCGAATACAGGAAGAAGGACACATATATTAAAATAACAGATTATGCTATTGCACCCATATGACAATCTGCGAGCAGTGGATTCAGTTATTTGATGAAAACAGATTAATAATTTTGTGCGGTCTAGATCAATAGTATCCCGTCTAAGTGATGCTCTTTATAGAGGATTTTTTTTGGTATTTTTTTTATGGGCAGTTCAAGTTTTTGGCCAAAGTTTGATTTTTTTGGCATCTGACAAGATGACATGTTCTGAAACTCTTTTGTTATTTTTGTTAGGGATTCTTTTGATCTCTTTGTACCTATCATTTCTGTCAACTAGCAAAGAAATATGATCAACTGTTATCTGTCACATTTTATCAGATGGCAAAACTAAGAAGGTGCATTTGATCGATTGCAGAGAAATGTGGGGCATATTGGCTTCAGAAGAGAAAATATGGAGCATTTTATGAGTTAGCCTTGTTCCAGTACTGCCTGTTCCTAGTACGTTTTCTGCACCAAGAGGTCGTTGGAGCTCCTGCAGCAAGGTAAATTCGGCGGCCGGACTCAGTGCCATGGCGTGGATATGGATGCTCTCGGTGGCTGGAGCCGTCCTCCTTTGGGCGGTTTCCCTCGGGCGGATCCTCTCTTCCCCGACGCCCTACTCCCTGCCTCCAAGCCCTCGCTTCCTACCCCCTCTTGGCGATAGGAGGAGCAGGAACGTGCTCCTGGTGCTCGCCCACCCAGACGACGAGTCCATGTATGTTACAACTCCACTGCTCTCCTTCGTGTATGCTCTGTGTACCAGGCGCTCGACGAAATTCATGCCGCGTCAAACTCTCGTGGCAGCTGTGTAGATCACGTATGACAGCGGGTATTAATTTACTGGAATCCAGTAGCTTGTGGAAATGATAATAACCAATGGTTTGACTCTAACTCAAAAAACTGGTGTCTGTCCAATTCCAATCCATGTGCTGCCTGAGCTTCAGTGTGGATATTATGCGATTTCGCTTATTTCTAGTTTGGTGCTTTGGTTGATTTATGCTTGATGTCAATGTGTATCTAATGCAGGTTTTTCACTCCAACTATTCTTTTCCTCAAGTCAAAAGGCCACAACATTCATGTTTTGTGCATGTCTCTGGGTAAGATTGCGACCCTGTTGTTAAGTATGTCTATTTTTTGTGTATCTTTATGTATGTCCAGGAGCACTCATCTGTCCATCCATTTGTTTGGCCAAAATACATCATATGCATACAGGACTATTTTATATGAAAATATACTTGAACATTACTGGATTGTTGCCGGATGTTCGGACACACCATCCATTTTCCACCCAAGAGTATATATAGGAAACCATTGGTCCATTCTATGTATGCTGCAACACTTAGAAATGGAATATTTCAGCATCACCCGCATAACATGTTCCACAGTTCAATTTCAAAATAACAGCATCTGTTATGCATGGACAATGGTCTATATGTGTGGTGATGATTACTGATTATTATTGGCAAATTATAAACAAATCGCCAAAGTATGAAGGAGGGCTTTGGGGATGCAATTTTGTTTTCTATACTACTTGATAGGCCGTTGACTAATATATGACTAGAATATTCTATCTTTTGTATGAAACAAAAAATCTTCTGCCTGGCTTACTAAAATGATAGATAAATAGCTGCACATTTAGAAATCTGTTTCTTTGGAGTATAGTACCAATACATAACTACTTGTTTGCATATTAGAGCTGTGCCTAGCTAATCTTTCCGAGTGGTTACTACCACTTTTACAGGTAATGCTGATGGTCTTGGAGATACTCGTAAAGAAGAACTGTATGATGCATGTGCAACTCTTAAGGTACTCGGATCTTCCACATCTCCATAGTGCCCTCTGGGGGGCATGCTTTTTCTCAGCTCCTGACATGGCTCCCATAATTGCAGATTCCAGCTGAGCAAGTCGCAGTCTTGGACCATCAAAAGTTGCAGGTTATTTAGTTTGCACTCATTTTTCATACTCCAGACACTATTCCAAACACACATTGACAGTTGAGCATACTCAATGTATGCTGTAGGATGGGTTTCATGAGAAATGGGATCATGGACTATTAGCCGAACTTACCATGGAGCAGATCCAGCTGTGGGATATCGACACAGTAATGACTCCATCTCAGTCCTCTCATGAACCACTGACCATAATGTACTTCTTTTACCAGCTGTAGTGCTCAGTTGTAGTGTCATGTCTTACATTGATTTTGCAGTTCTAAACATATATGAAATGTGTTGATCTGAACTAGATGTAAAATAAGAAATGTTTGAGAAGTATTTACCAGACTACCACCACATCAATACTTCTGTAGTTTATTTACTTCCCCGAGTAACTGAATGTTTAAAGGATTCTTTTTCACAGCCTTTCACTAGTTATAACTATTCCAGATAAAAACCAAAATTATATGACACTATATTAGCTATCCCCAGTTCTAAATCTCAACACAAGTCCACTGCATACAGTTACTAAGTAGTGTATATCATATGATTGCGCGGTTCAAATGCTCTTATCTGCATGTCTTTGGACCTCTCAAACTGATTGTCATGTTTTAGATTGTGACGTTTGATTCCTATGGAGTATCAGGCCATCCGAATCATCGTGATGTTCATCATGGCATATGGTTAGTTAACTTCTCATTTTGTTGCTACATTGCATTAATTTCTCACATTTGTATTTACTTATGATTGTTTAGATTACATATATATATATATGTATGTGTGTGTGTGTGTAGTTATCATATTTATTTATGTGGTACATTTCAAATCTGTTGTTCAGGTATGTAAACTGTTTTTATTTTTGTATGAACAGCAAGCTTCTTCATGAGAATCAACAAGGAAATATTGAAGCATGGGAACTTGTAAGCTTTTTACAGGAGCCTTGGATTACATTCTCCATGTTCTGTTATTAAATCCTTATAGCCACCTTTTTATCCAAAGCTCTGAAAGAGAATGCCAAATAGTTTATTGGTTTTCCATATGGTGTGCTTAAAAGCATTTATCTCGTCATTTTCGTAGGATCAGAAAGGTAGAAACCAATAATACTATTTAATATGTTCTTTGAAAAAGAATGATAAATTGGCTGACTGTCCTTATCTCGGTTAATTTCACTATGTTATTGGTTTCAAGCTAGATAATTTCCAGTTGAATAACATATAATGTAAGGAATAAATTATAGTTGTGTTCTTATGAACGGTTTTTGGACAATGCCAGTCAGTTTGATGTGTGTGTTTTTCTATTGTTTGTATGGATATATCATAGTTCACAACCTCTCTTTCTTTGATAAAATTAATGGGAGCTCACATGAGTGGTGTTGGTTTCTTTGGAAATGTAGGTAAGCCTGAATATGTTTCGCAAATACAGTGGTGCAGTTGACATTTGGTTGTCATCTTTGATCTCCTCAAGTTCGAAGCAACTGATGTATTGTCTAGTTAACTGTAGCCCAGCCAGAACCTTTGAGGCAATGGCTGCACACAGAAGTCAGTGGGTCTGGTAAGTCGAATCATTTTTTCCCTTCAATTTGACACAACATCTCATTTTCTGTTTTAGAAACTTGCACTTCAACAGAATGGTAGAGGTCAATTTCATAGTCTGAACTTTGCCAAAAATTTATTTTCAACCTTGACTCTAGAGTCTAGAACCATTTGATTTCAAACCTTGAACTATTGAAATTGTCCATTTTTCATACTCAGATAGTTTCACTTGTGGTTTAGCATGCTGTGAATGCTATGTGTCCCCACATCATTGCATGTCGTGCCATGTCACCAGATTCAGTTTGCCCATATGTTTTTGCCAATTTTTCTTCTACTTTAACCTTTTGTGTGTAACTTTTTATCTGTATGGTGTTGTTTGTTTTAGACCGTTTGTTTTGTTGTGGTATGAGGCCTCCACATCCACGTCAGCCAAAACCACTTGTGAAGTCACATGAGGATGAAAATGGACAGTTATCAATAGTTTGCGGTTGCAATTCAAACAGGTTCTAGTCTTCTAGAGATTAAGGTTGAAAAGTGAACTTTGGCCAAAGTTATGGAATCAGAAGGGTGGACATTTTTTCTTCTAGAAATGATACTAAATTGTTTCACTCGAATTTGTTTTTGAGAGCTCACTAGATGTTTTTTTAGGAGAGACAGTTTGGCCGTTACACTGGTTGTTGCCCACTTCTGCATATAATCCATGACAATACTTATAATCTTCTTTTTTAATAGTATCATGTTACATCCAGCATTTGAAGAAGCTCTAATGACCAATTCAAAATTCCCAATGTCGTTAGTTTATGTAGGAAGTGCATTATATTAATTCAAGAAAATCAATGCATCTTTTTTTTGCAGGTTCAGAAGATTGTTTGTTACGCTCTCAAGTTACACATACGTAAACATGCTTAAGAAAATTTAGCTCTTGATATTGAGAAGTACCGTCTTGTCGATCTAGATTGTAAATGTACCTTATGGCACACTTTACAAAAGCTTCCTGAGATTAGGGACAACAGTTTACAGATCATATCCTTTACCGCATAATGAGAGTTTATTGTGTACAATCCATCCGTGTTTTTCTTTTAAAGTACAATCCATCCGTGATAGTACAATGATACTGAAACTTTTAACCTCAAGTGATAGTTTCTTGCTAAAAGTCTTATTCCAGTGTTAGTGCTGGCAGCTCTGGCAGTTGATTGTGTTTTTTTTTATTGTAGAATGATACTGAAACTTTTAACCTCAAGTGTCATTTTCACAATTGTTCTTGTCCCCAACGCCTAAGGCGTGCATCCGTCTTTGTATTTGCTGCATTGCAATTTTGCAGCTCACGAACGAGTGAAACAAACATAGTACGCGAATGATTAACTTGGCAAAAATGTCAGGGTGCAAAATGCACAAAGATTTAATGACAAAAAGGATTCATAATCGGGGCATACGGTTGAAGCATGAGTTGTAGCAGATATTCTGCCCTTAGATTTCAGTTTTGGTTCTCTCTGTCTGAAAAATGTCTATAGTAATTAACCATTTTTTAGTAATGTAAAAAAATATTCTAAACATATTTGAAACCATCGTCCTGAGGAACAGATATGAATTGTTTTGATCTGTATACTATATGGATGTAATAAAGTAAGAAATATCCGAGAAGTATTTATCAAAGTTCCACAACATCATCATCACTAATTTGTACTGCCTTGCTGATGTAACCTTCTCACTCGGCTATGGCCTTTTTAAGTACTTTCTACGTCCCAAAATAAGTGATTCAATTTTTATACTAACTTTAATATGAAATAGAGTCATTTTTAATCACTTATATTGGGATGGAGGGAGTACTGAATATTTAGGTGGGATGCTTTCTCCCGGTGATTGTTAAAAAAAAAAACTAATTTGTACCATGCTCTCGAAGGAAAAGAATAAAAAAAAACTTGGGTACTTGCAAATTCCAATGCTGGCAACGTGTATGCTCGAGCAAAAGCTGCAGAGCAACCCAAACCATGTAGGGTAGTCAAAGGGCCAAAGTGAAAAATGTCCCATTTGAAAAATGCTGCTCTTGTGTCCCCCGACGAGGCGACGCCATCGTGTTGAACGGCGACCAAATCTCGTGCGTGCCGGGAAAAGTATACGACAAAACATGTGACAAGGCCGCCTCCTGCTCCTTCTCCGTTTCTTCTTCCTTCCCGAGATCCAGCGCCCCACCACGCCGCCGTTGGAGGTTTCTCCGGCTTGCTGTTGTAGGAGGGAGGGAGGGAGAAAGCAGAGCATGGGGCTGCGGGGCGCAGAGCCGGCAGCGCCCAGCGGCAGCGGCATGCTCACCCTGCCGGGATTCTTCGGCCGGCAGAGCAAGTACGTGCGCATGGACGAGGCCACGCCGCCGCCGGAGCACGAGGAGGAAGGCGTCCGTGCCGGCCGTAGCCGGAGCAGCACCAGATACGTCTTCGCCTGCTCCGTCTTCGCCTCCCTCAACTCCGTGCTCCTCGGATACGGTACGTCCTCCTCCCAATCTCCGGCCGCCGTCGTCCCCGATGCAGATTTCATTTCGCTTCGGCCATGAGATTTTCTTGGCGATCGTAACAGGGCATGTCAACTTGATTGCTTCTTGTTGAATGGATCGCGTTGACTTGTCGCGAGTTAGTACTAATTGCTTGCTTCGTTGACTTGATTACAACTGCTGTTGCTTTGCTTCTTCTTGGTGTCTCTGTCAGATGTTGGAGTAATGAGTGGGTGCATTTTGTTCATCCAGAGGGACCTCCGCATCACGGAGGTGCAGCAGGAGGTGCTCGTCGGCTGCCTCAGCTTCGTCTCCCTCCTCGGCAGCCTCGCCGGGGGGCGGACCGCCGACGCCCTCGGCCGGAAGCGCACCATCGGCCTCGCCGCCGCGGTCTTCCAGGCCGGGGCCCTCGTCATGACGCTCGCGCCGTCCTTCCGCGTGCTCATGGCCGGCAGGCTGCTGGCCGGCATCGGCATCGGCTTCGGCGTCATGATCGCGCCCGTCTACATCGCCGAGATCTCCCCCGCCGCGTCCCGGGGCTCCTTCACCTCCTTCCCGGAGATCTTCATCAACCTCGGCATCCTCCTCGGCTACATCTCCAACTACGTCTTCTCGGGTCTGCCCGATCATCTCGGCTGGCGCGTCATGCTCGCCGTCGGCATCGTACCGTCGGTGTCCATCGTCTTCGCGCTCCTCGTCATCCCGGAGTCGCCCAGGTGGCTGGTGGTGCAGGACAGGGCCGCCGAGGCGCGTGAGGTGCTTCTCAGGGTCACCGACAGCGAGGAGGAGGCCGACGAGAGGCTCGCGGAGATCGAGGCGGCCGCGGCGAGCGCTGCCAGCTCCGGCGAGACGGTGTGGCGGGAGCTCACGAGGCCCTCCCCGACGATCCGCCGGATGCTGGTCACCGGGCTGGGCATCCAGTGCTTCCAGCAGATCACCGGCATCGACGCGCTGGTGTACTACAGCCCCACCATCTTCAGAAACGCCGGGGTCACCACCGAGAGCCAGCTGCTGCTCGCCACAGTGGCCGTCGGCTTCTTCAAGACGGCGTTCATCGCGCTGGCCATCGTGCTCATCGACCGCGTCGGCCGGAAGCCGCTGCTGTACGTCAGCACGGTCGGCATGACCGTCTGCCTCGTAGTCCTGGCATCGACGCTCTGGCTGCTCGCGCACGGGGCGGTGCCCAAGGCCCTCGGCGTGGCCGTCGCCGTCCTGGCGGTCTGCGGCGACGTCGCCTTCTTCTCGGTGGGGATCGGGCCAGTGTGCTGGGTGACGAGCTCGGAGATCTTCCCACTGCGGCTGCGGTCGCAGGCGGCGGCGCTCGGCGCGGCGGTGAACCGGGTGACCAGCGGCACCGTGGCCATGTCGTTCCTGTCCGTCTCCCGCGCCATGTCCGTCGCCGGCGCGTTCTCGGCGTTCGCGGCCATCTCCGCGTTGTCGGTCGTGTTCGTGCACAGGTTCGTTCCGGAGACGAAAGGCAAGACGCTGGAAGAGATCGAGCTGCTCTTCAGCGGCGGCGATGGTGGCGAGGTAGTGAGTCCAGGGGAGGTGGAGCTCGGCGACGCGGAGCATCTGGTGCAGAAGGGATGAGACGGTCGCTTCCCGTGGTCTCTCAGTCCTCTGATGGTTCAGTTTGGAACTGTCGCATACTCGCATCTGAATGTTTAGTTTCAGAATGTGCATTTGATTCATTTGTTTACTTGTCATTTAGGACAGAAATTATACACAGTAAAAGGCTCGTGGCTTCAAACTTTAAGTTTCAGAACACAAACCATTAGCAGTTAGGGCAGAAATGAGATGCTTCATGTATCACAGGAGATGAGGCAGCAGCAATATGATGTTTCTGCATGACACTGAAAATTATGCATTGCCATTTGTCAACTTCAGCAGTAGCATTCGTACATGATTACTCTGAGTCTCAGGCCCCATTTGGACTAGCGTTTCCGCTCGTTTTCTGGTTGGTTAAGTTACGGACCTCCCGCGTCGTTTTCCATTCCAGGCAAAAATCAAGCAGTGGCCTGTAACCTACACCCGTAAAACTAATACAGGTGTATAAACTTACACCCAATCCAAGCAGGCCCTCAGCTGACTCCCAGTTCAGGATGTGGATTCATGATGAACCCCGACCCGCCACGAAAAGGCAGACACCAAACCTTGTGGAATCAAAAGCAGTCCAAGTTTAGGGTTTAAGTTGTAGGGCATCTAAGAGCAACTTCAACGGGACGATTCAAACGGACAGTCATTTTATCTGCTTTTCGTCCATTTAGGTTGGTTCGGTGAACGTTAACGTCTGCTTCGGCGTTTGGGTTGACGCATGCGTCCAACGCTGATCCGATTCATTTTTACCGGCGCGTGAAAAAAAACCACGACAGAAATAATAAACAAGATAATTAAACATTAAAAGCCCGGTCACAAAGGTCGACGAGAGTCCACACGTCCCTATTACATTAATTAAACATAAAAAAACTAAAACTACGAGGCAGTCCTAGGCGTCCTCGTCGTCATTGTCGTCGGGGCCGGTGAGGTCAACCAGCTTAGGCGCAGGGCCGGACCAGGGGAACATCATGTTCCAAAGCGCAACTGCCTGCGTCTCCGTCGTCTGTCCCGCTGATGCAGGCTGTGCTGGTGGCGGTGGCAGCGCAGCACGGGCGCGCTCCTCCTCCTCCAGCTCCCGTCGTTCCTTCTCCGCCTCCTTCTCCAGCTGCATCTGCCGATGGGCCTCGGTACGCTCCGTCGCCAGGTGTTGCGCCCTCCAGTGCCGGAGGTGGGCTTTCTCCTGCTGTTGCGTCGCGCCTAACCAGATGGGAAAGCGCGCTGACCCACTCGCGAACGCAGCCGGCCCACTGGTAGACCTCTCACGGCGGTTCCGTCGGCTCGTTCTTCGGCGGAGGTGGCACGACGCAGTCGCCGGCGACAGACAACGTGATGGCCTCCACGAGCTGCGCCTCGTACGGTGCCTCCTCCTCGTCGGTCTTGTGCCACTCTTCCTCCTTGCTCTCGCGGAGAACGACTGCAAGCGCCGCCTGATAGGCGGCTTCTGCCTCCTGGTCTTCGTCGCTAATGACGAGCGGGGGTGGCGGAGGGCCTCCTGGCTGCACCTCGCGCACGCCGCGCCGGCGCTGCTCCTCGTGCTCCAAGGCGAATCAGACCTCCAAGTTAGGAGAGTCGGCCGCGTACACCGGCGGTGAGTCACTTCCTGCGCGTGCATCCGCGCCGACTGCAGCACGACCGACACCGGGATCCTCTCCAAATCCAGATGCCGGTGATACGGAAGGGTGAGGTCGAGGTAGGGCAGCGGAACACGATGCTCTGAGTGCCACCACGCTTGATGCACCGGGACGCTGACACGCTCGCGAGGCCGGCGGGGGTAGACGGTGGCCTTGCCCTTGTTTTGGAAGGAGCCGGCTATGGATAGGGTTTGGTCGCCGACGAGGTGGCAAGATGGGGACGGGGGGACGGGGGAGGGGGGATTCTGGAAGCAGATGGCCGAACCCCACCGCACGTTCGGATTAAAAAAGGTCGACCGCGGACACTGACGCGTGGGCCCGTGGAGGATGGCCGTCATAAATTAAGTTGACTGTGGTTGTTGGGACGGACACAAAGAGGACGCGCGCGCGTCCGCTTTGCATCCATGCTGACGCATTTCAAAACCAAATTTGAACCAAAAATGAATCGGCGCGGATGTGTTTTGAAAGTGGGTCCGTGTGTTGAGCCATCACTTTTGTCTGCACGGACCAAAAAAACGGCGGCGAATGAAATGAATCGTTTTATTGGAGTTGCTCTTAGAAGAGGCAAATACATCAGTAGCACAATCAAGTTGCACGGGATGACCAATTTGATTCATAAAGTTGAAAAATACAGAAACTGGTGCTTTGGCGCGGAAAGTATGAGAAGGTCGCCGTGGTGTCAGCCAAAACTTCAGTGATTGTTCCAATGTGCATTTGATTTTCCTTTCTGTCATTTAGGACAGAAACTATACACACTTACCAGCCTTGCAGCTTCAAAATTTAGTTTCAGATTATCCTAAAAAAAACGTTTCAGAATAGAAAACAGAGTAACAGCTAGGACAGAAATAAGATGATCCATGTAGTTGTATGTGACAGAAATAAGATGCTCCATGTAGTAGCTTCAAATTTGAACAAGTGCTATTCGTACCTTGATCAGTCTGAACCTGAACCTACACAACTAACACTGCTTGTGAATCGAACAAATGAAGGTGAGATCCACGTGCATCTTAGTTGTGCTGATTCTACATGTTTTTTTTTTCTAATCTCATTTTTTACCTTTATCTTTTGTATATGAGCACATTGTTTGATTGTGCGTATCTCAATTATGTAGAAGTCAGATGTAATCCTTATAAATCTTTTAAGTAATAAAGCGTCTTTTTTCAAAATGACAATCAGTGCAGATATATATCCTCTGCTTTTCTGAACCCCGTAAATAAACGTGGAACCTGATTGAAAACATGGTTGTAATCGGTACCTTCCGGTTAGCCACCATGTGTAAAGCGTCTCGCAGAGAGCATGTGTCTGTTGTTTTCCGACTCAGGCCACATTGACGCATTGAAATTTAGTGCCTGTTCGGCAGGTCTCCCCTCCGTAGCTCCGCTCCTGGAGCGGCTGGAGGAGCTGCGGAGCGGCGCCGAACGCGTTGGCTCTGTGCTCTTTCAGAGTGGAGCGGAGCAGCTTGTAGGTCATTTTTTCAGAGTTGCAAAGATGACGCTCCGCGTCTAGATGGGGCTGGGAGTTCAAAAGTGGGGAGTGGAGGCTTGCCAAACAGGCTCTTATAATACCGGTTGCCACATTGACACGCCTAGGAGTTGGGAGTCCTTTTTTCCGTTACCTACACAGGAAGAACAAATGCCAAGAGATTGGGTTTGGCGCCAAACTAAGGCCATGTTTAAAACCACAATTCGGCGGTGCAGAACCCTTGGCGCGCCGGTCGAGCTGGTAGAATCGCCCGCACATCAACACCTTCTCCGGCGCTTCTGTTCATGGGGAAGATAGGAGGTTGTTAAAATAAATCTAAAGCACATAATCAATCATCCGAGAACGAAGCAACCATACAAGACACGACATCGAAATTTGTTAACGAGGTTCATCGACATGGCTACATCCCGAGGTATAATTACAGGTGGTCCTTTTCGGAGTTAATTGCAAGAGAGTGCCACAATTGGGACCGTATTCACAAGTTGGTGCCATCTTTCAAATTTTTTGCAAATACGTATCAAGATACAGGCCGTATTTTGCAGAATCGCGTATTTATACGTATAGATGCTCTTTCTGACATACATGGCCCACCTGTCAGCCTCTTAAAGAAAAAACCGCCCGGACCGGTGCGGCTGGGGGGAAAACCGGCTCTCTGCTTCCTCTCGTATCGGATCGGCTGCGGGGAAAACCGGCTCTCTGCCGGTCGAGTACTCCTGCCGGTCGCACTCTGTTTTTCTTTGGCTGGGGACCGCTGCGGCTGGCTCTCTTCTTCTTCGCTACTCCCGCTGCTCCTCTCCTGCTCTTCTTCGCCGCCGGCAGCCGAGCTCCGCCGCGCCATGGAGTTTGAGGAGGAAAGCACCGATGACAACAGCCAGGATTACTCTCAGATGCTCTGCGAAAACAGTGAGGACGACGAGAAGTACGAGGTTAGTGCTCACAGCTAGGGTTAGGGTTCTATCCGAGTGCATTTGGGGATTTTAGTGTCTGTTTTAGGGTATAGTGCAGTTGCATTTGGGGATTTAGGTTAGGTTGGGATTTAGTGCTGCTTAGGATTTGAGTGCAGCTGCATTTGGGGATTTAGTGCTGCTGCATTTGGGGAATTAGTGCTGCTTAGTTAGGTTTTAGTACGGTTTGTTAGGATTTTAGTTAGGTTTGGTGATTTGGTGAATTATGTTGTAGTTTGGTAGCCTGATTAGGATTTGGTGATTTGATTATTGTTGTAATTTGGTAGGGGTTAGGGTTTTAGTATGGTTTCTTAGTAATGATTTTGTTCTTGCTTTAGATTCCTGATAGCATTGAAGATGAGGATTACAGAGGGCTTGAGTTGGATCTTATGGTTTTCTGCCGGAAGCATGGCAAAGCAACATAAAGATTTGTAGCTTTTGAAGGAACCAACACTGGCAGGAGGTTCTTGGCATGTGCTGAGCAGGTAACTATTGCACAGTTCTATTTATCAGTTTGATGAAAGTTAAATATGCTATGCTTACTATGCTTTGTGTATTGTTTAATTTACAAGGAGCTGATAACTGTGGATTTGTTGAATGGGTTGATCCATATTGGCCTATACCAATGCAGACTGCCCTGTTGAAGCTTTGGCAAATGTATGAAGATGCCAAAGCTTACAGGAGGAGTGACAATCTGAATAGTGCACTAACAATTCAGACTTTGACATGTGAGAAGAAGAGTCTTGAAGATAAATTTCAGGAACTAGCTAAACATGTGGACACCCTTTTTCAGGCCCAAGAAACTAGGACAAAAGAGCATTTGTATGTGGTCAGTGAGTACAAAAAAGAATTTGAAGAGCAGAAGGCAGAGAGAACAAGGAAAGAGGGAGAGAACTAGAAGTTGAATGAGAAGTATGTCATTCTTGAAAACCTTTCAAGAGCTCAAGGGAAAATGACCAAAAATGTGAAGTGCAACCATTTGAAAGAAAATGAGAGGCTTATTGAAGAGAGGAGGAAAATGAAGTTGCATATCAGTCAACTACAGGAGGTCCTAGCCAATTCAGAAGCACAAATCACTGATGAAGTGACCAAGTTGAAGAATGAACTTGCTTGTATGACACTTTCAAATGAAAAGCTCACTGAAGAAGTTGCTACAAGTTCAAGTTGGAACCAGCTTCTCAATGAAAAGATGAAGTGATAAGATGAATGAATGAGTCATGTTGTTGTTTGATTTATGTTGTTCTTGCTTTATGACTTATGTTTGAACCATTTATTTGTTATGTTTGAACCAGTTACTTGTTATGTTGGAACCAGCTGCTGAATGAATGGGTTATGTTGTTGTTGCTTCTGAAATTTGAGTTAATTTGTATCCAGTCACATTTGAGTAAATTTTCAGTATATATACTGAAACAGTGCTCGCATATGGTCATGTTGTTATGTTGGAGTATAATTGAGTTAATTTCAGTATATATATCCAAGCAAAATTTCAGTATATATATCCAAGTATAATTGAGTGTATATATATCCAAGTATAATTGAGTATATATATCCAAGTATAATGAGTGTATATCTATCCAAGTATAATTGAGTGTTGGAGTATAATTGAGTTAATTTCAGTATATATATCCAAGTATAATTGAGTATATATATCCAAGCAGTACACAAGAAAAATTTCAGCATAACTGTCACCTAGCTCATATATTACCAAACACCATAAAAGTTCTCAATCACCACAATAGTTCTCAAACAGACCACTAGCATTACAAAACATACACTAGCATTACTGTCACCCAGCCTTACTGTCACCTAGCTCATCTATTACCACTAGCATTGAAGTAACTAGCCCATCCAGTATTGCCAGAAGTAGAAGCACTAGCAGCCCATCTTGGGGCTGAGAAACGTCCTCTTCCAGCACCTCTTCCAGCACCTCTACCAGCACCAGCACCAACACCTCTTCCAGAAGTAGCACCAGCTCCTCTTCCAGCACCTCTACCAGCAGCAGCACCTCTTCCAGCAGTAGCACCAGTACCTCTTCCAGCAGGAGCAGGAGCAGTTGTTGCAGGTGCAGGTGCATTTCTTGCAGGTGCCTATTAAATAAAGAAAGAAAGAGGGAAACAAATCATTGAATATATATGTCAAGTGCAAAATATTAAAGAAAGAAAGAAAGAAAGAGGGAAACAAAGTAAAAAAAGTGTTACCACATGTTTGTTTTTCCTCAAAAGCAATTTTGGTTTCAAGTTTTTGTTGCAGCTTGTGTATCTGTGACCTTGGAGTCCACAATTGCTACATGTTATTGTACCCAATCTTGATGTATCCTTAGGCTTGGGCACTTCAAATCTTACCTTTGCCCTCTTCTCTTTCTTTCTCCCTTTCTTAATTTTAAATTCAGGGGGGTCTATGTCTAGCCGTGTACTTTTTGTCCAGTTATGTTCACCAGGACAGGGTAAATCATTGGTTCATATGCTGCCACATACAAAGGTTTTCTGAAGAAGTTGCACAAAAAATCCTTTGGAAACCTTTTTGCGTTGTTAATTGCAGAGATTGCATGGTTACATGGTATGCCAGTAATGTCCCACTTTCTGCAACTACATGTGTGAAGCTCCAAATTAACAACATGTGTCTGTTGTCCACTACTCACTTGCCACAAACTGACACGAACTTGAATGGGTTTGCAGCATGTGGCCCTTTCCTTTTCTGCCTCTAGCTTTTCACTATAATGAGGTGTGATTCCCCATCTAGTTGCCTTCCCACTCTCTCTATTCCTATGCCACCTCACCATCATCTTATCTTTAATACCATCACACATTGTCCTAATTGGTTTTTTCCTAACATCAAGGATGTACTTGTTAAACACCTCAGACAGATTGTTAACAATCAAATCTGTCTTGCAGTTTGTGTCAAATGCATGCCTAGCCCAGTTTTTTTAGGTATCTCACTAAGCCACTTCCAAGCCTTTTCACTATCTTTTTTCATATGATCCATTGCAAGTTCAAACTTGTGTTCATTATAAGCATAACTGGCATTATCCATATACTTCTTAAGATCTTCCCCCCTAAACCCAACATTCTGGAAATTTGCATACAAGTGTCTAAGGCAAAATCTTTGGTGGGAGTTAGGAAAAACTTGATTCACTGCATTCAGTAGCCCCTGTTCACACATGACACAACTATAAGCTACAATTCTAAGATACAATTCATAACTACAGTTGTAAGCTAGAATTCAGTATTACCTTCTGTCTATCAGACATGATTGTGTATGGACCAAACTGTCCAGTTTCTCCTCCTAGGCAGATCTTCAGTTGGTGGAGAAACCAACACCAACTTTGTGTATCCTCTTGTCCAACAATAGCAAATGCCAGGGGATATATATTATTATTCCCATCTCTATGAGTGGCAGCAAGGATTTGGGCACCAGTGCATAGCTTTACAAAACATCCATCAACACCTAATATATTGCAACACAAAATTGTCACTATAATATCAAATTCACAACTAAAATAACATAATAATTATATAATTTTGAACTAACCAATGAAGGGTCTGCATCCCTGAAGAAAACCCTCCCTTGCTCCATTGAGGCAGAAGAACATTGCATGAAACCTTGGCCCAGGATGTGAAATTTTTGCAGTAGGTGTTGGAGTTACTGTTGTAATTATAACCCTACTACCAGGGTTTGTATCCATCACAGTCTGAGCATAGTCTCTAAGCCTGGTATATTGCTTCTTGTGCTCTCCTAGAATATTCTCAACAGCTTGATTTTTTGCTCTATATGCCATTGCCTTTGGAACTTCTACACCATACTTTTCTTGGCAGTTGTCAATCATTGTCTGAATGCTAGTATTGAGATTAGATCTAAACAATGGCTCATATGTCTTTGCAAGCCACTTTGCAGTGACCCTACTCTTATCTGTAGTAGTAGGGCAAGTGTGTTGCAATCTCATTTTCTTTATTGCAAATGTTTTCTCTCCTTTTATAACTGCTGCCACCATAAAGAATTTGCATATCTTCTTTGTTATGCATTCCACAATTATTCTTTATCTGAATTCCTGTGATACTGAAAAGACCTACTCTGACTGATGTGCAAGCTCAACAAAGCATCCCTAACTTGGTGTTGATCTCTGAAACACATTTTCAGACATAGTTGATTATGTGGCTCTTCCTTATTTTCATCATACCATTTCCTAGGTGGCTGTTTCTTTGCCCTGCTCTTTCTTCCTTTAGGTGGTACAAAACTAGCTGGCTCAAACCCATCATCATAACTTTCCTTAAGGAAACCTTTCTCCTCTTCATCTGATGAGGGTTTAAAATCTGGTTCATATATTTGTATGGCACTGGAATGTGACCTGCTTGTGGGTCCTCTACCCAATGGCAGTTTCCTCCTCTTTATTGTAGGTTCGATAATGTGTTCTCCTTCTTGAACAACTTGATCCTCCTCATCCAACTCAAATAAATCTTCCCATCTGTTTCACCATCATAATGATGTAAGACCTCTGGTAGCACTTCATCATCAAGTCCACTGCTGTCTGTTTCATCATCATTTGTTTCTTCCTGTTCAAATTATTCTAATGTAAGCCCTCTTCCCTCATTTGCTTTTGGCCTATACTCCCCCATGAAGTAAGGATCATGTTCAATATCTATTGGACCCTCTGAATCAAATGAAGATGTATCAGTACTATCTTCTTCCACTACTTGTTTAAGCTTCAGCTTTCCCTTCTGCTCTCTCTCCTCATTTCTGCTCTCTTGTCTTCCAATCACAATTTGGCTCTCTTGTGTCACAAGCACATCTTCAAAGACAGGTGCACTCCCCTATACACAGACAAATTCAGCAACTTGGCATCCTTGTGCTGCCTCTTTAGTTGTTGCAACTTAGCATTGCTATCTATTTTATCCAAACCATCAACTCCTATGCCTTTATCAAAATACACTGAGTCAGTGCTTCCATAGCCTTGTGTCTCCATCAGTGCTATCACACTAGGAAGGACAACATCATCACTGCACAGTTTCAACTCTAAACTATCCAGATCTTGAAAATGAATGGCAACATCCCAAATTTCTGGATATAAACTGCAATTTCAGAAAAAATGTCAATTGTCAGTGATAAATTCACATCACATGACAATGTAACACTAAATTTCACAAACAAGAGAACTGGAACTAATTAAATCTAACACCCTAATCCCCATTATTATAAATTTCAAAAATATGGCACTTGTCAGTGATGATGTTGCGAGTGAATATGGTTAATATACAGTGCCTTATTGTGCTATCAGGTAATAATTTTTACTGAGCAGCAGGAGACAGCAGCAGGACACAACAAGAGGAGATTTTGGGCATATTCAGAAACTGGACTAGGAACCTAATCCTAAATCTCCATTTCATTCAATCCCCAATACTATAAATTGATGAAGAAAACTTACTCAACGCCGCCGATCCCAGACGTCCAATGATGGCTTGTGCTTGGATTCACCACCCAAATCTGTGCTAGCCTCAACATCCCCGCCTTGGACACAACAGGCTCGGAGAAATTGCAGGAGCTCTCGTCATCGGACGAATAAGAGTCGCTGTCGTCGTCGCCATCAACGTAGCCGTCGCCGCCAGCACGAACTATGCTTCCAGGGGCCGCCGCCGCCATGGCTGGGATAGAGGAGAGGGAGTAGGGTTGGGAACAGATGCTAGAGGAAGGAGAGATGGATAGAGCCAGTTTTCTCCGGAGCCGATCCGATACGAGAGGAAGCAGAGAGCCGGTTTTCCCCCCAGCCGCAGCGGTCCGGGCGTTTTTTTTTCTTTAAGAGGCTGATAGGTGGGCCATGTATGTCAGAAAGAGCATCTATACGTATAAATACGCGATCTGCAAAATACGGCATGTATCTTGGTACGTATTTGCAAAAAATTTGAAAGATGGCACCAACTTGTGAATACGGCCCGAATTGTGGCACTCTTTTGCAATTAACTCTCCTTTTCGTGACACCGTCATAATATCGTATCTCGACTGTCCGAGCACCGACACACGCCGCCGTCTCCCCTACATACCTGTGTTCTTTCTTGACATATGTTACATCATGTATCTACCCACATACCACGCTAATGCTATTGGTCTTAGTAGTAGCGCTTTTCTTGGGCCGTGCTACTACTAAGTGGGGCTACTTCTATTATGCTTAACCGTTGCTCTGATTCCCGTGAAGCGCTACTGCTATTCTACTTAGCAGTAGTGTTTTTTACAAGGGCGCGCTAGTACTGCTGCTACCGTCGGTGGGCTCGTCGGGTCCCGTTTAGCAGTAGCGCGTTTTACAATTCCAGCGCTGCTGTTAAGTCTTTAGCAGTAGCGCGTGACTGAGCCAACACTACTGCTAAGTAGCAACATCGTGGCTGAGCCAGCACTACTGCTAAGTAACAGCAGCGCGTGTTATAATCCATCGCTACTAATAGGGTCCTACCTATAAGGTTTCTCCTACTAGAAAAAGTTTGATGACTGAAAACATAGTTTGCTAGTTTCCAAGAAACTTCATTGTCTACATTTTAACATGTGATTAGCTTGTTACTTGATCACGAGAAGTTCTATGAAAAAAGAGTTGTTGTTTTATGATGCTAGAAAAAGTGATTGGAAGTAACACTGGTCAAACTTAAATACTATACTAGCATTCACACTTCATAAATTATTTCTTTTATCATTTACCTATCGAGGATGAGCAGGAATTAAGCTTGGGGATGCTGATACGTTTTCAATGTATCGATAATTTATGAAGTATTCATACCAATATTCTACAACTTTCATATACTTTTGTCAACATTTTATATTATTTTCTAGGACTAACTTACTTATCCAGTGTCAAGTGCTAGTTCCTGTTTTTTTTTCGCGGAAAATCAATATCAAACGGACTCCAAAGACGATAAAATTTTACCAAGATTGTTTTTTAGAATATATGTGGTGTTTGGGAAGAAGAATCAATGCCACACGATGCTCGGGGCTCTCACAAGCCAACATGGCACGACCAGGGGGTGGCCGCGCCCTGATGGTTTGTGGCCACCCCTTAAGTTGGATGTGTTGGAATTATGCCCTAGAGGCAATAATAAATGTATAGTTATTATTATAATTCCTGTATCAAGATAATAGTTTATTATCCATGCTATAATTGTATTGAATGAAGACTCATTTACATGTGTGGATACATAGACAAAACACCGTCCCTAGCATGCCTCTAGTTGGCTAGCCAGTTGATCGATGATAGTCAGTGTCTTCTGATTATGAACAAGGTGTTGTTGCTTGATAACTGGATCACGTCATTAGGAGAATCACGTGATGGACTAGACCCAAACTAATAGACGTAGCATGTTGATCGTGTCATTTTGTTGCTACTGTTTTCTGCGTGTCAAGTATTTATTCCTATAACCATGAGATCATATAACTCACTGACACCGGAGGAATGCTTTGTGTGTATCAAACGTCGCAACGTAACTGGGTGACTATAAAGATGCTCTACAGGTATCTCCGAAGGTGTTAGTTGAGTTAGTATGTATCAAGACTGGGATTTGTCACTCCGTGTGACGGAGAGGTATCTCGGGGGCCCACTCGGTAATACAACATCACACACAAGCCTTGCAAGCAATGTGACTTAGTGTAAGTTGCGGGATCTTGTATTACGGAACGAGTAAAGAGACTTGCCGGTAAACGAGATTGAAATATGTATGCGGATACTGACGATCGAATCTCGGGCAAGTAACATACCGAAGGACAAAGGGAATGACATACGGGATCATACGAATCCTTGGCACTGAGGTTCAAATGATAAGATCTTCGTAGAATATGTAGGATCCAATATGGGCATCCAGGTCCCGCTATTGGATATTGACCGAGGAGTCTCTCGGGTCATGTCTACATAGTTCTCGAACCCGCAGGGTTTGCACACTTAAGGTTCGACGTTGTTTTATGCGTATTTGAGTTATATGGTTGGTTACCGAATGTTGTTCGGAGTCCCGAATGAGATCACGGACGTCACGAGGGTTTCCGGAATGGTCCGGAAACGAAGATTGATATATAGAATGACCTCATTTGATTACCGGAAGGTTTTCGGAGTTACCGGGAATGTACCGGGAATGACGAATGGGTTCCGGGAGTTCACCGGAGGGGGGCAACCCACTCCGGGGAAGCCCATAGGCATTTGGGGGGGTCACACCAGCCCTTAGTGGGCTGGTGGGACAGCCCACCAATCCCCTATGCGCCAAGAGAGAAAAGTCAAAGGAAAGAAAAAAAAAGGGGAAGAAGTGGGAAGGGGGAAGGACTCCCTCCCACCAAACCAAGTAGGACTCGGTTTGGGGGGGGGGGGGAGAGTCCTCCCCCCTGGCTCGGCCGACCCCTTGGGGATCCCTTGGACCCCAAGGCAAGGTCCCCCTCCCTCCTCCTATATATATGGGGCTTTTAGGGCAGATTTGAGACGACTTTCTCACGGCTGCCCGACCACATACCTCCATAGTTTTTCCTCTAGATCGTGTTTCTGCGGAGCTCGGGCGGAGCCCTGCTGAGACAAGATCATCACCAACCTCCGGAGCGCCGTCACGCTGCCGGAGAACTCTTCTACCTCTCCGTCTCTCTTGCTGGATCAAGAAGGCCGAGATCATCGTCGAGCTGTACGTGTGCTGAACGCGGAGGTGCCGTCAGTTCGGTACTAGATCGTGGGACTGCTCGCGGGATTGTTCGCGGGGCGGATCGAGGGACGTGAGGACGTTCCACTACATCAACCGCGTTCTCTAACGCTTCTGCTGTACGATCTACAAGGGTACGTAGATCACTCATCCCCTCTCGTAGATGGACATCACCATGATAGGTCTTCGTGCGCGTAGGAAAATTTTTGTTTCCCATGCGACGTTCCCCAACAGTGGCATCATGAGCTAGGTTCATGCGTAGATGTCTTCTCGAGTAGAACATAAAAGGTTTTGTGGGCGGTGATGTGCGTTTTTCTGCCCTCCTTAGTCTTTTCTTGATTCCGCGGTATTGTTGGATTGAAGCGGCTTGGACCGACATTACTCGTACGCTTACGAGAGACTGGTTTCATCGTTACGAGTAACCCCCTTTGCTCAAAGATGACTGGCAAGTGACGGTTTCTCCAACTTTAGTTGAATCGGATTTGACCGAGGAGGTCCTTGGATGAGGTTAAATAGCAACTCATATATCTCCGTTGTGGTGTTTGCGTAAGTAAGATGCGATCCTACTAGATACCCTTGGTCACCACGTAAAACTTGCAACAACAAAATTAGAGGACGTCTAACTTGTTTTTGCAGGGTATGATTGTGATATGATATGGCCAATGATGTGATGTGATATATCGGATGTATGAGATGATCATGTTGTAATAGAAATATCGACTTGCACGTCGATGGTACGGCAACCGGCAGGAGCCATAGGGTTGTCATTACACTAACATATTTGTGCTTGCAGATGCGTTTACTATTTTGCTAGGATGTAGTTTTAGTAGTAATAGCATAAGTAGCACGACAACCCCGATGGCAACACGTTGATGGATGATCATGGTGTGGCGCCGGTGACAAGAAGATCGTGCCGGTGCTTTGGTGATGGAGATCAAGAAGCACGTGATGATGGCCATATCATGTCACTTATGAATTGCATGTGATGTTAATCCTTTTATGCACCTTGTTTTGCTTAGAACGACGGTAGCATTATGAGGTGATCTCTCACTAAAATTTCAAGACGAAATTGTGTTCTCCCCGACTGTGCACCGTTGCTACAGTTCGTCGTTTCGAGACACCACGTGATGATCGGGTGTGATAGACTCAACGTTCACATACAACGGGTGCAAAACAGTTGCGCACGCGGAACACTCGGGTTAAGCTTGACGAGCCTAGCATGTGCAGACATGGCCTCGGAACACATGAGACCGAAAGGTCGATCATGAATCATATAGTTGATATGATTAGCATAGGGATGCTTACCACTGAAACTACTCTCGACTCACGTGATGATCGGACTTGGGATAGTGTAAGTGGATCATGAACCACTCAAATGACTAGAGAGATGTACTTTTTGAGTGGGAGTTTAGCATATAATTTGATTAAGTTGAACTCTAATTATCTTGAACATAGTCTAAGTCCACTTTGAATATATTTGTGTTGTAGATCATGGCTCACGCAAGTGTCATCCTGAATTTTAATACGTTCCTAGAGAAAGCTAAGTTGAAAGATGATGGAAGCAACTTTGTAGACTGGGCTCGTAATCTTAAGCTGATCTTACAAGCTGGAAAGAAGGATTATGTCCTTAATGCTGCGCTAGGAGATGAACCACCCGCTACGGCTGATCAGGATGTTAAGAACGCTTGGTTAGCACGTAAGGAGGACTACTCAATAGTTCAATGTGCAGTCTTGTATGGCTTAGAGCCGGGACTTCAACGTCGCTTTGAGCGTCATGGAGCATTTGAGATGTTCCAGGAGTTGAAGTTTATCTTTCAGAAGAACGCCCGGATCGAGAGGTATGAGACCTCCGATAAATTCTATGCTTGCAAGATGGAGGAAAACTCATCTGTTAGTGAACATGTGCTCAAAATGTCTGGGTACTCAAACCGTCTAGCTGAACTGGGGATTGAACTCCCGCAAGAAGCTATCACTGACAGAATCCTCCAATCACTGCCGCCAAGCTATAAAGGCTTTGTGTTGAACTACAACATGCAAGGGATGAACAAGTCTCCCGGCGAGTTGTTTGCGATGCTGAAAGTCGCAGAGTCTGAACTCCGTAAAGAGCATCAAGTGTTGATGGTGAGCAAGACCACTAGTTTCAAGAGAAACGGCAAAGGCAAGAAGGGAAATTCGAAGAAGAGCGGCAAGCCTGTTGCCAATCCGCCGAAGAAACCCAAGGCTGGACCTAAGCCTGAAACAGAGTGCTTCTATTGCAAGGGTATGGGTCACTGGAAGCGCAATTGCCCCAAGTATCTGGCAGATAAGAAGGCGGGCAAAGAAAAATCAGGTATATTTGATATACATGTTATTGATGTGTACTTAACCGGCTCTCGTAGTAGTGCCTGGGTATTCGATACCGGTTCTGTTGCTCACATTTGCAACTCGAAGCAGGAACTGCGGAATAGACGAAGGCTGGCGAAAGACGAAGTGACGATGCGCGTAGGAAACGGTTCCAAGGTTGATGCAATAGCCGTCGGCACCGTGTCACTTCAACTACCGTCGGGATTAGTGATGAACTTAAATCATTGTTATTTAGTGCCTGCGTTGAGCATGAACATTATATCTGGATCTTGTTTATTGCGAGACAGTTACTCTTTTAAGTCTGAGAATAATGGTTGTTCTATTTCTATGAGTAACATCTTTTATGGTCATGCACCGAATGTGAGAGGATTGTTCATATTGAATCTCGATAGCGATACGCATATACATAACATTGAGACCAAAAGAGTTAGAGTAAACAATGATAGCGCCATATTTTTGTGGCACTGCCGCTTGGGTCATATTGGTGTAAAGCGCATGAAGAAACTCCATGCTGATGGACTTTTGGAGTCACTTGACTTTGATTCACTTGACACGTGCGAACGATGCCTCATGGGCAAGATGACTAAAACTCCGTTCTCCGGAACAATGGAGCGTGCAAGTGACTTATTGGAAATCATACATACCGATGTGTGTGGTCCGATGAGCGTAGAGGCACGTGGCGGATATCGTTATTTTCTCACCTTCACTGACGATTTAAGTAGATATGGTTATGTCTACTTGATGAAGCACAAGTCTGAAACATTTGAAAAGTTCAAACAATTTCAGAGTGAAGTAGAAAATCATCGTAACAAGAAGATCAAATTCCTACGGTCTGATCGTGGGGGTGAATATCTGAGTTTCGAGTTTGGTACTCACTTAAGACAATGTGGAATTGTTTCACAGTTAACACCGCCTGGAACACCACAGCGTAATGGTGTGTCCGAACGTCTTAATCGTACTTTGTTAGAAATGGTGCGATCTATGATGTCTCTTACTGATTTGCCGTTATCATTTTGGGGTTGTGCATTAGAAACAACTGCATTCACTTTAAATAGGGCACCATCAAAATCCGTTGAGACGACACCATACGAACTGTGGTATGGCAAAAGACCAAAGTTGTCGTTTCTTAAAGTTTGGGGATGTGATGCTTATGTCAAAAAGCTTCAGCCTGAAAAGCTGGAACCCAAAGCGGAAAAATGCGTCTTCATAGGTTACCCAAAAGAGACAGTTGGGTACACCTTCTATCTCAAATCCGAGGGCAAAGTGTTTGTTGCTAAAAACGGAACTTTTCTCGAGAAGGAGTTTCTCTCGAGAGAATTGAGTGGGAGGAAGATAGAACTTGACGAGGTTGTCGAACCTCTCATCCCTCTGGATGGTGGCGCAGGGCAAGGGGAAACCTCTGTCGTTGCGACGCCGGTTGAGGATGAAGTTAATGATGATGATCATGAAACTCCAGTTCAAGTTTCTGTTGAACCACGCAGGTCGACGAGATCACGCGCTGCTCCAGAGTGGTACGGTAATCCCGTCTTATCAATCATGTTGTTGGACAACAATGAACCTGCGAATTATGAGGAAGCAATGGTGGGCCCAGATTCCAACAAATGGCTAGAAGCCATGAAATCCGAGATAGGATCCATGTATGAGAACAAAGTGTGGACTTTGGAGATACTGCCTGAGGGCCGCATGGCTATTCAGAACAAATGGATCTTTAAGAAGAAGACGGACGCTGACGGTAATGTGACCGTTTATAAAGCTCGACTTGTGGCAAAGGGTTTTTCACAAGTTCCAGGAGTTGACTACGATGAGACTTTCTCACCCGTAGCGATGCTTAAGTCCGTCAGAATCATGTTAGCAATAGCTGCATTTTTCGATTATGAAATCTGGCAGATGGATGTCAAAACGGCGTTCCTTAACGGTTTCCTTAAGGAAGAGTTGTATATGATGCAACCCGAAGGTTTTGTCGATCCTAAAAATGCTAACAAGGTGTGCAAGCTCCAGCGATCCATTTATGGACTGGTGCAAGCATCTCGGAGTTGGAACAAACGCTTTGATGAGGTGATCAAAGCATTTGGGTTTCTACAAGTGGTTGGAGAATCTTGTATTTACAAGAAAGTGAGTGGGAGCTCTGTGGCGTTTCTAATATTATATGTGGATGACATATTACTGATTGGAAACAACGTGGAGCTTTTGGAGAGCATAAAAGGTTACTTGAATAAAAGTTTCTCTATGAAGGACCTAGGAGAAGCTGCTTACATTCTAGGCATTAAGATCTATAGGGATAAATCAAAACGCCTGATAGGACTTTCACAAAGCACATACCTTGATAAAGTTTTGAAGAGGTTCAAAATGGAACAGTCCAAGAAAGGGTTCTTGCCAGTGTTACAAGGTACGAGATTGAGTAAGACTCAGTGCCCAGCAACTGATGAAGATAGAGAGCATATGCGCTCCGTCCCCTATGCTTCAGCCGTAGGCTCTATCATGTATGCAATGCTGTGCACTAGACCGGATGTTAGCCTGGCCATAAGTATGGCAGGCAGGTTCCAGAGTAATCCAGGAGTGGATCACTGGACGGCGGTCAAGAATATCCTGAAGTACCTGAAAAGGACTAAGGAGATGTTTCTCGTGTATGGAGGTGACGAAGAGCTCGCCGTAAAAGGTTACGTTGATGCAAGCTTTGACACAGATCCGGACGACTCTAAGTCGCAAACCGGGTACGTATTTATTCTTAATGGGGGTGCAGTAAGCTGGTGTAGTTCCAAGCAAAGCGTCGTAGCAGATTCTACATGTGAAGCGGAGTACATGGCTGCCTCGGAGGCGGCTAAGGAGGGTGTCTGGATGAAGCAGTTCATGACGGATCTTGGAGTGGTGCCAAGTGCACTGGATCCAATAACCTTGTTCTGTGACAACACTGGTGCCATTGCCTTAGCAAAGGAACCAAGGTTTCACAAGAAGACCAGACACATCAAACGACGCTTTAACCTCATCCGCGACTACGTCGAGGAGGAGGACGTAAATATATGCAAAGTGCACACGGATCTGAATGTTGCAGACCCGCTGACTAAACCTCTTCCACGGCCAAAACATGATCGACACCAGAACTGTATGGGTGTTAGATTTATTACAATGTAATTCACATGATGATGTGAGGGCTAGATTATTGACTCTAGTGCAAGTGGGAGACTGTTGGAATTATGCCCTAGAGGCAATAATAAATGTATAGTTATTATTATAATTCCTGTATCAAGATAATAGTTTATTATCCATGCTATAATTGTATTGAATGAAGACTCATTTACATGTGTGGATACATAGACAAAACACCGTCCCTAGCATGCCTCTAGTTGGCTAGCCAGTTGATCGATGATAGTCAGTGTCTTCTGATTATGAACAAGGTGTTGTTGCTTGATAACTGGATCACGTCATTAGGAGAATCACGTGATGGACTAGACCCAAACTAATAGACGTAGCATGTTGATCGTGTCATTTTGTTGCTACTGTTTTTTGCGTGTCAAGTATTTATTCCTATAACCATGAGATCATATAACTCACTGACACCGGAGGAATGCTTTGTGTGTATCAAACGTCGCAACGTAACTGGGTGACTATAAAGATGCTCTACAGGTATCTCCGAAGGTGTTAGTTGAGTTAGTATGTATCAAGACTGGGATTTGTCACTCCGTGTGACGGAGAGGTATCTTGGGGGCCCACTCGGTAATACAACATCACACACAAGCCTTGCAAGCAATGTGACTTAGTGTAAGTTGCGGGATATTGTATTATGGAACGAGTAAAGAGACTTGCCGGTAAACGAGATTGAAATAGGTATGCGGATACTGACGATCGAATCTCGGGCAAGTAACATACCGAAGGACAAAGGGAATGACATACGGGATCATACGAATCCTTGGCACTGAGGTTCAAACGATAAGATCTTCGTAGAATATGTAGGATCCAATATGGGCATCCAGGTCCCGCTATTGGATATTGACCGAGGAGTCTCTCGGGTCATGTCTACATAGTTCTCGAACCCGCAGGGTCTGCACACTTAAGGTTCGACGTTGTTTTATGCGTATTTGAGTTATATGGTTGGTTACCGAATGTTGTTCGGAGTCCCGGATGAGATCACGGACGTCACGAGGGTTTCCGGAATGGTCCGGAAACGAAGATTGATATATAGGATGACCTCATTTGATTACCGGAAGGTTTTTGGAGTTACCGGGAATGTACCGGGAATGACGAATGGGTTCCGGGAGTTCACCGGAGGGGGGCAACCCACTCCGGGGAAGCCCATAGGCATTTGGGGGGGTCACACCAGCCCTTAGTGGGCTGGTGGGACAGCCCACCAATCCCCTATGCGCCAAGAGAGAAAAATCAAAGGAAAGAAAAAAAAGGGGAAGAAGTGGGAAGGGGGAAGGACTCCCTCCCACCAAACCAAGTAGGACTCGGTTTGGGGGGGGGGAGTCCTCCCCCCTGGCTCGGCCGACCCCTTGGGGATCCCTTGGACCCCAAGGCAAGGTCCCCCTCCCTCCTCCTATATATATGGGGCTTTTAGGGCAGATTTGAGACGACTTTCTCACGGCTGCCCGACCACATACCTCCATAGTTTTTCCTCTAGATCGTGTTTCTGCGGAGCTCGGGCGGAGCCCTGCTGAGAAAAGATCATCACCAACCTCCGGAGCGCCGTCACGCTGCCGGAGAACTCTTCTACCTCTCCGTCTCTCTTGCTGGATCAAGAAGGCCGAGATCATCGTCGAGCTGTACGTGTGCTGAACGCGGAGGTGCCGTCCGTTCGGTACTAGATCGTGGGACTGCTCGCGGGATTGTTCGCGGGGCGGATCGAGGGACGTGAGGACGTTCCACTACATCAACCGCGTTCTCTAATGGTTTTGCTGTATGATCTACAAGGGTACGTAGATCACTCATCCCCTCTCGTAGATGGACATCACCATGATAGGTCTTCGTGCGCGTAGGAAAATTTTTGTTTCCCATGCGACGTTCCCCAACAGGATGATCCCTTATTTCACCAAAAGAAAGATATTTTCCTGATAAAAATCCATTTAAAATAACAGCCCGATCGGAGTTACGGATCTCCGGATATTTAAGAAACGGTTAAGGGTCAGAAAACAGCACCAAAAGCAGGAGAGAAACACAGAAATAGATCCAATCTCGGAGGGTCTCTTGCCCTCCGGGAGCCATGGCGACCAAGGACCAGAGGGAGAACCTCTCCATAGATGGGAAGATGCCATGAAGTAATAATACTAAGGGGGGAGACTCTCTCCCCATATCTTCCGGTGGCGTCGGAGTGCCGCCGAGGGAGCCATCGTCGCGGTGATCGTCTTCATCAACATCACCGTCTTCAACACCTTATTCATTTGTTTTCAACGTTCACTCTCCCGCACCCCCGCTGTAATCCCCAACTTGAACATGATGTTTCATGTCACATATTATTAATCAATGATGTATTGCCATCCTATGATGTCTGAGTAGATCTACGTTGTCCTTTGGGTTGATTGATGACCTTGATTGGTTTGAGTGTATGTTTTATTTTGGTGATGTCCTAAGGTGCCTTACATGAGGCGCACACGTGAAGGATTCATGTTGGAGGGTGTTGCAATATGTTCATGATTCGCTTATAGTGGGTGGCTAGACTGACAGAAGCTTACACCCGAGTAAGGGGGTTGTTTACGTATGGGAGTAAAGGGGACTTGATGTTTAATGCTATGGTTGGGTTTACCTTAATGATTTCTAGTAGTTGCGGATGCTTGCTAGAGGTCCAACCATAAGTTCATATGATCCAAGTACGGAAAGTATGTTAGCTCATGCCTCTCCTGATATGAAATTGTAAGAATGATTACCGATCATGTTATCACATTAGTAGAAAACATGGCTTTGGTTTGAAGCATTAGTCCCGGTTTGCTTTTGAACCGGGACTAATGCTTCCACTAGTCCTTGTTCGTGAGGCTAGGCTTTAGTCCTGGTTTATTAGGAACCTCTAGTCCCAGTTGGTGTTACCAACCGGGACTAAAGAGGTGGTGGCACGGTTTTGTCATGCCAAGGCCCCTACGAGGGCCATTAGTGTCGGTTGGTAATGCAAACCGGGACTAGAGGTAGATCTTTAGTCCCGTTTGTATCACCAACCGAGACTATAAGTATCATTATAAATAGTGCTTCGTTCAGCCCGAGCCCAAGCTCTCTGTTTTCTCCTTTCCCTCCTCTGTTCTTTTCCCTTGCTCGAGTTCATCCTCAATTTCTTTCTAGATTTGTCAAGATTTGAGGCATCCCATCCATCCAAGTGGTCACAAAGGTTAGCAACTTTGTTCTTTCATCTCTCATTGCTAGATTAGCTTGTGCAATGCTCTATAATTATAGTGATTTATGGGTTTTAGTTTGGGAGTAATTATTTGGGAGTTTATTTAATTTATATGCAATTTTTGCTCAAATTAACTTCTTGGTTTGCATATGTGTAGGTGTGGTTTACTTAGTCTCTTCCCGTCCCCGTCCTAACCACCGTCGATCGTCCGCACCGTCCCCTCGCCGGCACCACCTTGGTGATCATCTTGTTCTTATCTTTTTTATTCCACAAAAATCTTATTTGTATAATTTAGATAGTTTTCTTACGTGTATGATTGTTTTTTATACATAGTGTCATCGTCTTGATATCCGTCTTCGTCGGCCCTCGTCCGGTTTATGTTCAGAATATCTTTCCATCCTCAAAGTTCAGAAATTTATTTTTTTATGCACGTCACATTTAGATATATTTTATCCTAAACTTTTAAAAACATATACATTTCATCCTTATATATTTGCATATTTTGTTTTATTTCTTTTTAAAGTTGAAAATTTTAAATTTTAAATTTAAAAAAATAAAAGGTTTCATAAAGCTCGGTCACCAAAACAATCGGACACAGGTACATGGCATCTCGTGTTGATTTCCAACAAACTTCACGCTGAAGCGTGGTCGTAATAGTAATTGTCAAACTGGACAAGAAAGTAGTACTCCACGGTTATTTACGGGGTAGAGAGGGAGCAGTAAGATTCAGCGTGGATCAGAGGCGTTAGAAAAGCAGAAGCATGTATTCTTGGACGGAGCAAGGGAAGACTCACCGGTAGACTGTCATTTTATTCTTGGACGGAGCAGGGACGGATCCAGCATGCATGCATAAGAGGGGTAAGTTTCTTCATGAAGCGGGCAAAGTTAATATGAAGTGAAATTTTTTGGTTACAACAACCACTATCATATTAGTAAAATTAATTTGTTAGGGGGTCAAGCCCCCTTCATCCCCCCTAGATTCGTTCCCGGGACAGAGCAAGGGAAGGCTAACGAGTTAATTGCATGAAACCATCACATTAAATACTTCGTTTGTGAAAAACGATGTGGTCCCTAATAATTTGCAAAAAGCATCGTGGATTCGATAAACTTTTTGCAAGTAGCACTGACCGATTGATCGATTCACAGCGTTTGAGTGCATTTCCCATAGGTGAGGCCCAAAATAGATGATGTGTCCTAACGACCGAGTGGACGACGTCGTTTGCTCAAAACGACTCGGTCGGCTTGCGTCGGACAACCCGACCGTGTCAACCACTCTTTCTCTCTCTCTCTCTCTTCTCTCTGGCGCTCGCAAGCTCCCTCTTGATCCTGACCTCTCCGCTCACTGTCGACCACCATGATGTCGTGGAGCGACAACGAGAGGAGTGAGTCATTCGCCGTGCAGTACATCTTGTCCTCCAACTTTCCTATCAAAGTTGGTGTGTTGGACTCCTGCTCGATTTAGGGTTACCATTTGGGAATTTGGGATTTAGAGTTTGTGTGGTTTTGGCTCGATTTGAACACATTTATTTGAGTTTCCCAGATCCCAGCTACAATGGATGACCCATACTTCGTTCGTGTCGCCGAATATTTGACGGTGATTGCTACGTCTCAAACAACAGCGCGAGAAATTGACACGTTGATGGAGATTTGACTTGCGTTGGGTTTTCCCTTGAAGAGGAAAGGATGATGCAGCACAGGAGCAGTAAGTATTTCCCTCAGTTTGAGAACCAAGGTATCAATCCAGTAGGAGAATCTTGTCAAGTCCAGAGTACCTGCGCAAACACAAAAGAGCTTGCACCCAACGCTATAAAAGGGTTGTCAATCCCTTCAAGATTGATTGCAAAGTGAAATCTGAAGGCGGAAAATGCAACGAAGTAAAAGAGTAAGGCTGAAAATATGTTGTGAAGTAGACCCGTGGGCCATAGTGTTCACTAGAGGCTTCTCTCAAAGTAGAAAATATTACGGTGGGTGAACAAATTACTGTCGAGCAATTGATAGAACCGCGCAAAGTCATGACGATATCTAAGGCAATGATCATACATATAGGCATCATGTCCGAGACAAGTAGACCGATACTTTCTGCATCTACTACTATTACTCCACACATCGACCGCTATCCAGCATGCATCTAGTGTATTGAGTTCATGACAAACAGAGTAACGCCTTAAGCAAGATGACATGATGTAGAGGGATAAACTCAAACCAATGATGAAAACCTCATCTTTCCACCCTTGATGGCAACAACATGAGACGTGCCTCGCTACTCCTTCTGTCACTGGGTGAGGTCACCGCACGGTATGAATCCAAAACCAAGCACTTTTCCCATTGCAAGAATCATAGATCAAGTTGGTCAAACAAAACCCACAACTCGAAGAGAATTACAAGGATATGAAATCATGCATAAGAGAGACTAGAAGAAACTCAAATAAGATTCATAGATACTCTGATCATAAATCCATAATTCATCGGATCTCGAGAAACACACCGCAAAAGAAGATTACATCGGATAGATCTCCATGAAGATCATGGAGAATTTTGTATTGAAGATCCAAGAGAGAGAAGAAGCCATCTAGCTACTAGCTATGGACCCGTAGGTCTATGGTGAACTACTCACGCATCATCGGAGAGGTCATGGTGTTGATAAAGGAGCCCTCTGTATCCGAATCTCCCATTCGGCAGGGCACCAGAACGTGCCCTAGATGGGATCTTGCGGAGACAGAAGCTTGCGGCGGCGAAAAAGTATTTTCGTTGATCTCCTGATATTTTCTGGGATTTTAGGGAATTTATAGGCGAAGGAGCTTGGGCGGGGGAGGCCCAGGGAGCCCACAAGCCTGGGATGCGCGGGCCCCCTGGCCGCGCCTAGGGGGCTTGTGGGGTCCCCTGCTGGCCCCTACCCTGGTTCTCAAGTTTGACGCGTATCTTCTGTTCCAGAAAAAATCTTTTCGGAAGTTTTATTCCGTTTGGACTCCGTTTAAAATCCTCCTCTGAAAGGGGTCAAAAACATGGAAAAAACAGGAACTGGCACTTGGCATTGAGCTAATAAGTTAGTCCCAAAAATGATATAAAAGGCATACAAAACATCCAAAGTTTGATAATATAATAGCATGAAACCATCAAAAATTATATTGTCAAACTTTGGATGTTTTGTATGCCTTTTATATCTTTTTTGGGACTAACTTATTAACTCAGTGCCAAGTGCCAGTTCCTATTTTTCCATGTTTTTGACCCCTTTCAGAGGAGGATTTTAAACGGAGTCCAAACGGAACGAAACTGCCAAAAAGATTTTTTCCGAAACAGGAAAAGATCGGGAAGCCTGAGAATCAGGGCAGGAGGTCTCCAGGGACCCCACAAGCCCCCTAGCCGTGACCAGGGGGGCCCGCGACTCCTAGGCTTGTGGGCTCCCTAGGCCTCCTCTGCCCTAGGTCTTTCGCGTGTAAATTTCCTAAAATCCCACAGAAAATCAGGAGATCATCTAAAGTACTTTTCCGCCGCCGCAAGCTTCTGTCTCCGCAAGATCCCATCTGGGGCACGTTCTGGTGCCCTGCCGGAGGGGGGATTTGAATACGGAGGGCTTCTTCGTCAACACCATGACCTCTCCGATGATGCGTGAGTAGTTCACCATAGACCTACTGTTGGGTAACGTAGCATAAATTCAAAATTTTCCTACGCATGTTCAGATCTTCCTATGGAGAGACCAGCAACGAGAGAGGGGTAAGAGCATCTTCATACCTTTGAAGATCGCTAAGCGGAAGCGTTTGCTAGAACGCGGTTGATGGAGTCGTACTCGCAGCGATTCCGATCTAGTGCCGAACAACGGCACCTCCGCGTTCAACACACGTGCAGCCCGGTGACGTCTCCCGCACCTTGATCCAGCAAGGAGGAGGGAGAGGTTGGGGAAGAAGACCAGCAACACGACGGCGTGGTGTTGGTGGAGAGACGAGGTCTCCCGGCAGGGCTTCGCCAAGCGCCGGCAGAGAGGAGGAGGAAGAAGTGCAGGGCTGCGCCGAGGGAGAGGGAAAACTGTGTCCTCCAAAGGCCAAAAGTGCCCACTATATATAGGGGAAGGGGAGAGGGGGTGCCACCCCTAGGGTTCCCACCCTAGGGGGTGCGGCAGCCCTCCCAGATGAGGGGTGTGGCGGCCAGATGGGGAGGAGGGGGTGGCGCACCCCTCTGGTGGGCCTAAGGCCCACCTAAGTTAGGGTTCCCCCCCTCTTTTTCATTCCCCTGCGCCATGGGCTGAGTGGGGAGGCGCACCAGCCCAACTAGGGGCTGGTTCCCACCCCCACTTAGCCCATCTTACCTCTTGGGGTCGCAGCCCCCCTTCGGTGGTCCCCCGGGACCACCTCCGGTGGTCCCGGTGGTCCCGGTACGTTACCGGTGATGCCCGAAACACTTCCGGTGTCCGAAACCATCTGTCCTATATATCAATCTTTACCTCCGGACCATTCCGGAGCTCCTCGTGACGTCCGGGATCTCATCCGGGACTCCGAACAACTTTCGGTAATCTCGTATAACACTTCCCTATAACCCTAGCGTCATCGAACCTTAAGTGTGTAGACCCTACGGGTTCGGGAGACATGCAGACATGACCGAGACACCTCTCTGGCCAATAACCATCAGCGGGGTCTGGATACCCATGGTGGCTCCCACTAGCTCCACGATGATCTCATCGGATGAACCACGATGTCAAGGATTCAATCAATCCCGTATACGATTCCCTTTGTCTGTCGGTATAGAACTTGCCCGAGATTCGATCGTCGGTATACCTATACCTTGTTCAATCTCGTTACCGGTAAGTCTCTTTACTCGTTCCGTAGCACGTCATCGTGTGACTAACTCCTTAGTCACATTGAGCTCATGATGATGTTCTACCGAGTGGGCCCAGAGATACCTCTCCGTCACACGGAGTGACAAATCCCGATCTCGATTCGTGCCAACCCAACAGACACTTTCGGAGGTACCCGTAGTGCACCTTTATAGTCACCCAATTACGTTGTGACGTTTGATACACCCAAAGCACTCCTACGGTATCCAGGAGTTGCACAATCTCACGGTCGAAGGAAAAGATACTTGACATTAGAAAAGCATTAGCATACGAACAATACGATCTAGTGCTAGGCTTAGGATTGGGTCTTGTCCACCACATCATTCTCCCAATGATGTGATCCCGTTATCAATGACATCCAATGTCCATGATCAGGAAACCATGATCATCTATTGACTAACGAGCTAGCTAACTAGAGGCTTGCTAGGGACACATTGTGATCTATTCATTCACACATGTATTACTGTTTCCTGTTAATACAATTATAGCATGAACGATAGACGATTATCATGAACAAGGAAATATGATAATAACCATTTTATTATTGCCTCTAGGGCATATTTCCAACAGTCTCCCACTTGCACTAGAGTCAATAATCTAGTCACATTGTGATGTATCAAACACCCATAGCATCATGGTGTTGATCATGTTTTGCTCGTGGAAGAGGTTTAGTCAACGGGTCTGCAATATTCAGATCCGTGTGTACTTTACAAATATCTATCACTCCAGTTTGGACATGGTCCTGGATGGAGTTGTAGCGGCGCTTGATGTGCTTCGTCTTCCGGTGAAACCTGGGCTCCTTGGCTATGGCAATGGCTCCAGTGTTGTCACAGAAGAGTGTCATAGGACCCGACGCGCTTGGAACCACTCCAAGGTCGGTGATGAGATCCTTCATCCAAATTCCTTCATGAGCCGCTTCTGAAGCAGCTATGTACTCCGCTTCACATGTAGATGCTGCCACGACTTCTTGCTTGCTGCTGCACCAGCTCACTGCCCCACCATTCAACACATATACGTATCCGGTTTGTGACTTAGAGTCATCCGGATCTGTGTCGAAGCTAGCGTCGACGTAACCCTTTACGACGAGCTCTTCGTCACCTCCATAAACGAGAAACATTTCCTTAGTCCTTTTCAGGTACTTAAGGATATTCTTGACCGCTGTCCAGTGTTCCGCACCGGGATTGCTTTGGTACCTCCCTACCAAGCTTATGGCAAGGTTTATATCGGGTCTGGTACACAGCATGGCATACATTAGAGAGCCCACGGCTGAAGCGTAGGGGACAGAACTCATCTTCTCTCTATCTGTTGCCGTGGTCGGCGACTGAGTCTTACTCAATCTCATACCTTGCAAAACTGGCAAGAACCCTTTCTTTGAGTTTTCCATATTGAACTTCTTCAGTATCTTGTCAAGGTATGTACTTTGCGAAAGACCTATGAGGCGTCTCGATCTATCTCTATAGATCTTGATGCCTAATATGTATGCAGCTTCTCCAAGGTCCTTCATTGAAAAACTCTTGTTCAAATAGGCCTTTATGCTCTCCAACATCTCTATATCATTCCCCATCAATAATATGTCATCCACATATAGTACGAGGAAAGCTACAGAGCTCCCACTCACTTTCTTGTACAGACAGGCTTCTCCGTAAACCTGTATGAACCCAAACGCTTTAATCACCTCATTAAAGCGAATGTTCCAACTCCGAGATGCTTGCACCAGCCCATAGATGGAGCGCTGGAGCTTGCATACTTTGTTAGCACCTTTAGGATCGACAAAACCTTCTGGTTGCATCATATACAACTCTTCCTTAAGATTCCCGTTAAGGAACGCTGTTTTGACGTCCATTTGCCAAATTTCATAATCATAAAAGGCGGCAATTGCTAACATGATTCGGACTGATTTTAGCTTCGCTACGGGAGAGAAAGTCTCTTCGTAGTCAACTCCTTGAATTTGTCGAAAACCCTTTGCGACAAGTCGAGCTTTGTAAACGGTTACATTACCGTTTGCATCAGTCTTCTTCTTGAAGATCCATTTATTTTCTATGGCTCGCCGTTCATCGGGCAAGTCCACCAAAGTCCATACTTTGTTCTCATACATGGATCCTATCTCGGATTTCATGGCCTCAAGCCATTTGTTGGAATCCGGGCCCGCCATCGCTTCTTCATAGTTCGAAGGTTCACCGTTGTCTAACAACATGATTTCCATCACTGTGTTGCCGTACCACTCTGGTGCGGAGCGTACCCTTGTGGACCTTCGTGGTTCAGTAGTAACTTGATCCGAAGCTTCATGATCATCATCATTAACTTCCTCTTCAGTCGGTGTAGGCACCACAGGAACAACTTCTTGCGCTGCGCTACTTTCCTGTTCGAGAGGGGGTGTAATTACCTCATCAAGTTCTACCTTCCTCCCACTTACTTCTTTCGAGAGAAACTCTTTCTCTAGAAAGGATCCGTTCTTGGCAACAAAGGTTTTACCTTCGGATCTAAGATAGAAGGTATACCCAATAGTTTCCTTAGGGTATCCTATGAATACGCATTTCTCCGCTTTGGGTTCGAGCTTTTCTGGTTGAAGTTTCTTCACATAAGCATCGCAGCCCCAAACTTTAAGAAACGACAACTTAGGTTTCTTGCCAAACCACAGTTCATACGGTGTCGTCTCAACGGATTTAGACGGTGCCCTATTTAAAGTGAATGCTGCAGTTTCTAATGCGTAACCCCAAAATGATAGCTGTAAGTCGGTGAGAGACATCATAGATCGTACCATATCTAATAAAGTACGATTACGACGTTCAGACACTCCGTTGCACTGCGGTGTGCCAGGCGGCGTCAGTTCTGAAACGATTCCACACTTCCTTAGGTGTGTGCCAAATTCGTGACTCAAATATTCTCCTCCACGATCAGATCGTAGACATTTAATTTTTCTGTCACGTTGATTCTCAACCTCACTCTGAAATTCCTTGAACTTTTCAAACGTCTCAGATTTGTGCTTCATCAAGTAGATATACCCATACCTACTCAAATCATCGGTGAGAGTGAGAACATAACGATAACCACCGCGAGCTTCAACGTTCATTGGACCACACACATCAGTATGTATTATTTCCAATAAGTCGGTGGCTCTCTCCATTATTCCTGAGAATGGAGTCTTAGTCATCTTGCCCATGAGGCACGGTTCGCATGTGTCAAATGATTCAAAGTCAAGAGACTCTAGCAGTCCATCAGTATGGAGCTTCTTCATGCGCTTAACGCCGATATGACCAAGGCGGCAGTGCCACAAGTATGTGGGACTATCATTATCAACTTTGCATCTTTTGGTACTCACACTATGAATATGTGTAACATCACGATCGAGATTCATCAAGAATAAACCATTCACCAGCGGAGCATGACCATAAAACATATCACTCATATAAATAGAACAACCATTATTCTCTGACTTAAATGAGTAGCCGTCTCGCATTAAGCAAGACCCTGATACAATGTTCATGCTTAAAGCTGGTACTAAATAACAATTATTGAGGTTCAAAACTAATCCCGACGGTAGATGTAGAGGTAGCGTGCCGACGGCGATCACATCGACCTTTGAACCATTCCCGACGCGCATCGTCACCTCGTCCTTGGCCAGTCTCCGCTTATTCCGCAGTTCCTTCTTTGAGTTGCAAATGTGAGCAACAGCACCGGTATCAAATACCCAGGAGCTACTACGAGCGCTGGTAAGGTACACATCAATAACATGTATATCACATATACCTTTAACGTTGCCGGCCTTCTTGTCCGCTAAGTATTTGGGGCAGTTCCGCTTCCAGTGACCTTTTCCCTTGCAGTAGAAGCACTCAGTCTTAGGCTTGGGTCCGTTCTTTTTCTTCTTCCCGGCATCTGGCTTACCGGGCGCGGCAACAACTTTGCCGTCTTTCTTGAAGTTCTTCTTACCCTTGCCTTTCTTGAAACTAGTGGTCTTGTTGACCATCAACACTTGATGCTCCTTCTTGATTTCTACTTCTGCAGACTTGAGCATCGAGTACAACTCGGGAATGGTTTTCTCCATCCCTTGCATGTTGTAGTTAAGCACAAAGCCTTTGTAGCTTGGTGGGAGAGACTGGAGGATTCTGTCAATGATAGCATCATCCGGAAGTTCGACTCCAAGTGAAGTCAGACGACCGTGTAACCCAGACATTTTGAGTATGTGCTCACTGACAGAACTGTTCTCCTCCATCTTACAGCTGAAGAACTTGTCGGAGACTTCATACCTCTCGACACGGGCATGAGCTTGAAAAACTAGCTTCAGCTCTTGGAACATCTCATATGCCCCGTGTTGCTCAAAACGTCTTTGGAGCCCCGTTTCTAGACTGTATAACATGCCACACCTGACCAGAGAGTAGTCATCACTTCACGCTTGCCAGACGTTTAGAACGTCCTGGGCTGCTGCGGGAGCGGGAGGGTCACCTAGCGGCGCATTAAGGACATAAGCCTTTTTAGCTGCTTCAAGGATGAGCTTCAGGTTGCGAACCCAGTCCGCATAGTTGCTACCATCATATTTCAGCTTGTTTTTCTCTAGGAATGCGTTGAAGTTGAGGTTGACGTTGGACATCTACAATATTTATAAAGACAACTTTTAGACTAAGTTCATGACAATTAAGTTCATTTAATCAAATTAAGTATGAACTCCCACTTAAATCGACATCCCTCTAGTCATCTAAGTGATACATGATCCATGTTGACTAACTCGTGTCCGATCATCACGTGAGACGGACTAGTCACCATGGTGAGCAACTTCATGCTGATCGTATTCAACCATACGACTCATGTTCGACCTTTCGGTCTCTTGTATTCGAGGTCATGTCTGTACATGCTAAGCTCGTCGAGTCAACCTAAGTGTTTCGCGTGTGTAAATCTGGCTTACACCCGTTGTATGCGAACGTTAGAATCTATCACACCCGATCATCACGTGGTGCTTCGAGACAACGAACCTTCGCAACGGTGCACACTTAGGGGAATACCTTCTCGAAATTTTAAGAGGGATCATCTTATTATGCTACCGTCGTTCTAAGCAATAAGATGTAAAACATGATAAACATCACAATGCAATCATATAGTGACATGATATGGCCATTATCATCTTTGCTCATTCGATCTTCATCTTCAGGCATCGCATGATCATCATCGTCACCGGCGTGACACCATGATCTTCATCATCATGATCTCCATCATCGTGTCTCCGTGAAGTCGTCACGCCAACTACTACTATCACTACTACTATGGCTAACCGTTAGCAATGAAGTAAAAGTAGCAAGCACATGGCGTTGCATCTCATACAATAAATTAAGACAACTCCTATGGCTCCTGCCGGTTGTCATACTCATCGACATGCAAGTCGTGAAACCTATTACAATAACATGATCATCTCATACATCATACATGCAACATCACAACTTTGGCCATATCATATCACATGTCAAACCCTGCAAAAACAAGTTAGACGTCCTCTTATTGTTGTTGCAAGTTTTACGTGGCTGATTTGGGTTTCTAGCAAGAACGCCTTCTTACCTACGTGACAGCCACAACGATGATATGCCAAAGCTATTTACCCTTCATAAGGACCCTTTTCATCAAATCCAATCCGACTAGAGTAGGAGAGACAGACACCCGCTAGCCACCTTTATGCACGATGTGCATGTCTGTCGGTGGAACCAGTCTCACGTAAGCGTACGTGTAAGGTCGGTCCGGGCCGCTTCATCCCATTTACCAAACGATGATATGCCAAAGCGTCAGTTCTGAAACGATTCCACACCATATTTACCCACCGTGATATTTTCAGCCACGAGATTGTTTACCCACCGTGATATTTTCTATTTTGAGAGAAGCCTCTAGTGAACACTATGGCCCCCGGGTCTACTCCACACCATATTTTCAGCCTTACTCTTTTACTTCGTTGCACTTTCCGCCTTCAGATCTCACTTTGCAAACAATCTTCAAGGGATTGACAACCCCTTTATAGTGTTGGGTGCAAGCTCTTTGTGTTTGTGCAGGTACTCTGGACTTGACAAGATTCTCCTACTGGATTGATACCTTGGTTCTCAAACTGAGGGACATACTTACTGCTCCTGTGCTGCATCACCCTTTCCTCTTCAAGGGAAAAACCAACGCAAGCTCAAGAGACGATAGAAGATCTCTGTCGCCGTAGCAGATGGATTTCTGGCGTCGTTGCCGGGGATAGCAGAAGAATTTCTGGCGCCGTTGTCGGGGAGGATCAATTCAAGAACTCATACAAGTAAGTGTTCCAAACTCATCTCTTTCATTTACTTTGTTTGCCAGTTGCCTCTCGTTTTCCTCTCCCCCACTTCACCAATTTGCCATTTTCGTTCGCCTTTTCGTTCGCCCTTTTTCTCGCTTGCTTTCTATCCGCTTGTCTGCCTGCTAAACATGGCCCAACCAAGGGATTTTGATGCTCACTATGCAAGGTTGGAAGATATTGAAACTAGTGTTAAAGGCTTCATGTCTAAATAATTTGAATACAAAGTTTACTTTCGTAGAGAACTGAAGGAGCAAAATTCTTTTCTGGCTTTTATGAGTAGAGAAGTTGATGATATGGCCAAAGAATTCCTTGCGCTAGATTATCAGTTTGCTTGTCTTGAAAAGTTGGTAGGCCAGATCTCTGATAAACAGGCTACCTTAGTCAATAAAATGGCTGCTAAACCTGAAACTCGTGATGAGAATCACGAAGATCTTAAAGTGCTTGGTGTGACTCCCATTGAATCTTTGTTTTCTTGTGTCAAACATAATGATGATGGGGCTGGATATGAATCCACCTTGGTTGAAAAATGCCCCAATGATTTGGAGTCCATCTATCTTGATGCTAAAAGCATTAAAAGTGGAGTAGAGGATATTAAAACTTTGAGTAGTAATGAAATTACTACTTTGGATTTCAAGGAATTCAATTATGATAATTGCTCCTTGATTGAATGCATTTCCTTGATGCAATCCATGCTAAACTCTCCACAAGCTTATAGCCAAAACAAGGCCTTTACCGATCATATCGTCGAAGCTATGATAAAATCTCTTGAAGAGAAACTTGAATTGGAAGTCTCTATCCCTAGAAAGCTTCATGATGAGTGGGAACCAACTATTAAAATCAAAATCAAAAACTATGAATGCAATGCTTTGTGTGATTTGGGTGCTAGTGTTTCCGCGATTCCAAAGTCTTTATGTGATGTTCTGGGTCTTAATGAGATTGAAGAGTGTTCTCTTAATTTTCATCTTGCAGATTCTACTGTCAAGAAACCCATGGGAAGGATTAATGATGTTCTTATTCTTGCAAATACGAACTATGTACCCGTGGATTTCATTGTGCTTGACATTGATTGCAATCCTACATGCCCTATTATTCTTGGTAGACCTTTCCTAAGGACTATCGGTGCCATCATCGATATGAAGGAAGGAAATATTAGATTTCAATTTCCTTTAAAGAAGGGCATGTAGCACTTTCCTAGAAAGAAAATAAGATTTCCTTATGAATCCATGATGAGGACCACTTATAGTTTGAGCACCAAAGACGACGATACGTGATTTTATCGCCTTATGCCTAGCTAGGGGCGTTAAACAATAGCGCTTGTTGGAAGGCAACCCAATAAATTTATTTATTTTTCTTTCTGTTTTGTTGTGTCCACACTATCATAATCTTTTTATGATTGTGTCTTTTGTGTTTGTTTTTGTGTTTGAGCCAAGCAAAACCTTTATGACTAGTCTTGGTAATGGTTGTTTGATCCTGCTGGAAAAAGACAGAAACTTTTCGCTCACGAGATGTTTTTTCATTTTTATTCAGAAATATCTTTTGAGTTGATTATTTTTGCTTCTGGTTGATATGCATTTTTCCCAGGCCTTTGTAATGTTTCACAATTTTTGAGGTACCAGAAGTATACGAAGTATACAGATTGCTACAGACTTGTCTGTTTTTGACAGATTCTGTTTTTGTTGTGTTGGTTGCTTGTTTTGATGAAACTATGGTTAGTATCGGGGGGTACTAGCCATGGAAAAGTGAGAATACAGTAGCCCAACACCAATATAAATAGAAATCAAGATTGCTACAGTACCTAAAGAGGTGGTAGTTTGTTTTTTTGTGCTAATGATATCACAATTTTCTGTTTAAGTTTTGTGTTGTGAAGTTTTCAAGTTTTGGGTGATGTTCTCACGGACAAAGAGATAAGGAGTGGAAAGAGCTCAAGCTTGGGGATGCCCAAGGCATCCCAAGCCAAATTCAAGGACACCAAAAAGCCTAAGCTTGGGGATGCCCCGGGAAGGCATCCCCTCTGTCGTCTTCAATCCATCGGTAACATTACTTGGAGCTACATTTTTATTCACCACATGTTATGTGTTTTGCTTGGAGCGTCTTGTATCGTAGGAGTCTTTTCTTTTTGTTGTGTCACAATCATCCTTGCTGCACACCTTTAGAGAGAGACATTCACTCATCATGATTTTGCTAGAATGCTATTGTGCTTCACTTATATCTTTTGAGCTAGATAATTTTGCTCTATGTGCTTCACTTAGATCTTTTAGAGCACAGCGGTGCGTGAATTGGTAGTTGGCTTATGCTATGAAAGTAGTCCCAAAGGTGATAGGTACCCAAAGAGGATACAAAAACCTCCAATCTTCATGTGCATTGAGTAGAAAGAGAAGTTTTGATTCCTCTCAATTAGTTTTGAGACGTGGATTTGGTAATACTAAGAGTTATGTTAGTAGGGTGTTGTGAATCTAGAAATACTCATGTTGAAGTTAGTGATTCCTGTAGCATGCACGTATGGTGAACAACTATGTTAGGAAGTCGGAGCATAATTGATCTATTGATTGTCATCCTTTGTGTTGAGGTCGGGATCGCGCGATGCTTAACACCTACCAACCCTTCCCCTAGGAGTATGCGTTTAGCACTTTGTTTCGATTACTAATAAAAACTTTCGCAACAAGTATGTGAGTTCTTCATGACTAATGTGAGTCCATGGTATAGATGCACTTTCACCTTGCACCATTTCTAGCCTCTCTAGTGCCGCGCAATTCTCGCCGGTACACAAACCCACCAAATGCCTCCCTCAAAACAGCCACCATATCTACCTACTATGGCATTTTCATAGCCATTCCGAGATATATTGCCATGCAATTCCCACCGTTCCATCTCATGACTTGAGCCGTCACTCTCATATTGGCATTGCATGATCGTAAGATAGCTAGCGAGATGTTTCAACGTCATACGCCAAGCTAGATCGTTGCACATCCCGGTACACTGCCGGAGGCATTTCCTATAGAGTCATTTCTAAGCTTTGAGCTGTGAGTAAATAAAAGTGTGATGATCATCATTATTAGAGCATTGTACCATGTGAGGAAAAAAGAGAGGCCAAAGATCCCAAATAAAAAAAGGAGAGAAAAAAGAGGCCTAAGAGCCCAAATAAAAAAAAGAGAGAGAAAAAAGAGAGAAGGGACAATGCTACTATCTTTTTCCACACTTGTGCTTCATAATAGCACCATGTTCTTCATGATTGAGAGCCTCTCGTTTCGTCACCACCATATGCTAGTGGGAATCTTTATTATATAACTTGGCTTGTATATTCCAATGATGGGCTTCCTCAAAATTGCCTTAAGTCTTCGTGAGCAAGCAAGTTGGATGCACACCCACTAGTTTACCTTTTGAGCTTCCACATACTTATAGCTCTAGTGCATCCTTTGTATGGCGATCCCTACACATTCACATTGATATCTATTAATGGGCATATCCATAGCCTTTTGATATGCCGAGTCAATGTGACCATCTCCTCTTTTTTGTCTCACAACCACCACCACACTCTATTCCACATACAGTGCTATATACATGGCTCACGCTCATGTATTGCATGATAGTTATAAAAAGTTTGAGAAAGTAAGAGTGCAAAAACAATTACTTGGCCAATACCGGGGTTGTGCATGATTTACATTAGTTGTGTGAGGATGATGGAGCATAGCCAGACTATATGATTTTGTAGGGATAACTTTCTTTGGCCTTGTTATTTTGAAAGTTCATGATTACCTTGCTAGTTTGCTTGAAGTATTATTGTTTTCATGTCAATAGCAAACTATTGTTTTGAATCTTACGGATCTGAATATTCATGTCACATGAAAGAAGTTGCAAAGGACAACTATGCTAGGTAGCATTCCACATCAAAAATTCATTCTTTATCACTTCCCTACTCGAGGACGAGCAGGAGTTAAGCTTGGGGATGCTTGATACGTCTCCAACGTATCTATAATTTTTGATGGTTTCATGCTATTATCTTGTCAAACTTTGGATGTTTTGTATGCCTTTTATATATTTTCTGGGACTAACTTATTAACTCAATGCCAAGTGCCAGTTCCTGTTTTTTCCATGTTTTTGACCCCTTTCAGAGGAGGATTTTAAACGGAGTCCAAACGGAATGAAACTGCCAAAAAGATTTCTTCCGAAACAGAAAAGATCGGGAAGCGTGAGAATCATGGCCGTGGCCAGGGGGGCCCGCACCTCCCAGGCTTGTGGGCTCCATGGGCCTCCTCTGCCCTAGGTCTTTCGCCTATAAATTCCCTAAAATCCCAGAAAAAAATCAGGAGATCATCAAAAGTACTTTTCCGCCGCCGCAAGCTTCTGTCTCCGCAAGATCCCATCTGGGGCACGTTCTGGTGCCCTGCCGGAGGGGGGATTTGAATACGGAGGGCTTCTTCATCAACACCATGACCTCTCCGATGATGCGTGAGTAGTTCACCATAGACCTACGGGTCCATAGCTAGTAGCTAGATGGCTTCTTCTCTCTCTTGGATCTTCAATACAAAGTTCTCCATGATCTTCATGGAGATCTATCCGATGTAATCTTCTTTTGCGGTGTGTTTGTCGAGATCCGATGAATTGTGGATTTATGATCAGATTATCTATGAATCTTATTTGAGTTTCTTCTGATCTCTCTTATGCATGATTTCATATCCTTGTAATTCTCTTCGAGTTGTGGGTTTTGTTTGGCCAACTAGATCTATGATTCTTGCAATGGGAGAAGTGCTTGGTTTTGGGTTCATACCGTGCGGTGACCTCACCAAGTGACAGAAGGGGTAGTGAGGCACGCATCATGTTGTTGCCATCAAGGGTAAAAAGATGGGGTTTTCATCATTGGTTTGAGATTATCCCTCTACATCATGTCATCTTGCTTAAAGCGTTACTCTGTTCGTCATGAACTCAATACACTAGATGCATGCTGGATAGCAGTCAATGTGTGGAGTAATAGTAGTAGATGCAGAAAGTATCGGTCTACTTGTCTCGGACGTGATGCATATATGTATGATCATTGCCTTAGACATCGTCATGACTTTGCGCGGTTCTATCAATTGCTCGACAGTAATTTGTTTACCCACCGTGATATTTCTATTTTGAGAGAAGCCTCTAGTGAACACTATGGCCCCGGGGTCTACTCCACACCATATTTTCAGCCTTACTCTTTTACTTCGTTGCACTTTCCGCCTTCAGATCTCACTTTGCAAACAATCTTGAAGGGATTGACAACCCCTTTATAGCGCTGGGTGCAAGCTCTTTGTGTTTGTGCAGGTACTCTGGACTTGACAAGATTCTCCTACTGGATTGATACCTTGGTTCTCAAACTGAGGGAAATACTTACTGCTCATGTGCTGCATCGCCCTTTCCTCTTCAAGGGAAAAACCAACGCAAGCTCAAGAGACGACAGAAGATATCTGTCACCGTAGCAGAAGGATTTCTGGCGCCGTTGCCGGGGATAGCGGAGACGTATCAAGCATCCCCAAGCTTAATTCCTGCTCGTCCTCGAGTAGGGAAGTGATAAAGACGGAATTTTTGATGTGGGATGCTACCTAGCATAGTTGTCCTTTGTAACTTCTTCCATGTGACATGAATGTTCAGATCCGTAAGATTCAAAACAATAGTTTGCTATTGACATGAAAACAATAATACTTCAAGCAAACTAGCAAGGTAATCATGAACTTTCGAAATAACAAGGCCAAATAAAGTTATCCCTACAAAATCATATAGTCTGGCTATGCTCCATCATCCTTACACAACTAATGTAAATCATGCACAACCCCGGTATTGGCCAAGTAATTGTTTTAGCACTCTTACTTTCTCAAACCTTTTTCAACTATCACGCAATACATGAGCGTGAGCCATGGATATAGCACTATAGGTGGAATAGAGTGTGGTGGTGGTTGTGAGACAAAAAAGGAGGAGATGGTCACATTGACTCGGCGTATTAAAGAGCTATGGATATGCCCATTAATAGATATCAACGTGAATGAGTAGGGATTGCTATACAAAGGATGCACTAGAGCTATAAGTATGTGAAAAGCTCAAAAGGAGAACTAGTGGGTGTGCATCCAACTTGCTTGCTCACGAAGACCTAGGGTAATTAGAGGAAGCCCATCATTGGAATATACAAGCCAAGTTATATAATAAAGATTCCCACTAGTATATGGTGGTGACAAAGCAAGGAGCTCTCAATCATGAAGAACATGGTGCTATTATGAAGCACAAGTGTGGAAAAAGATAGTAGCATTGTCCATTCTCTCTTTTTCCCTTTTTTTATTTGGGCTCTTTGGCCTTTTTTTTTATTTGGGCTCTTTGGCCTCTTTTTTTATTTCCTCACATGGGACAATTCTCTAATAATGATGATCATCACACTTTTATTTACTCACAGCTCAAATCTTAGAACGATGATGACTCTATAGGAAATGCCTCCGGCAGTGTACCGGGATGTGCAACGATCTAGCTTGGCGTATGACGTTGAAACATCTCATTAGCTATCTTACGATCATGCAATGGCAATATGAGAGTGACGACACAAGTCATGATACGGAATGGTGGGAGTTGCATGGCAATATATCTCGGAATGGCTATGAAAATGCCATAGTAGGTAGGTATGGTGGCTGTTTTCAGGAAGGCATATGGTGGGCTTGTGCACCGGCGAAAATTGCGCGGTACTAGAGAGGCTAGCAATGCTGGAAGGTGAAAATGCATCTATACCATGGACTCACATTAGTCATGAAGAACTCACATACTTGTTGCGAAAGTTTTTATTAGTAATCGAAACAAAGTGCTAAACGCATACTCCTAGGGGAAGGGTTGCTAGGTGTTAACCATCGCGCGATCTCGACCTCAACACAAAGGATGACAATCAATAGATCAATTATTCTCCGACTTCCTAACATAGCGGTTCACCATACGTGCATGTTATGGGAATCACTAACTTCAACACAAGTATTTCTAGATTCACAACACCCTACTAACATAACTCTTAATATTACCAAACCCACGTCTCACACTAATTGAGAGGAATCAACCTTCTGTTTCTACTCAATGCACATGAAGGTGGAAGTTTTTGTATCCTCTTTGGGTACCTATTGATACATCCATTTTGCATCATGCTTTCATGTTGATATTTATCGCTTCTTGGGTTGTTATTTCACTTCACGGTACAATAGTTATGCCTTTTCTCTCTTATTTTGCAAGGTTTACATGAAGAGGGAGAATGCCGACAGCTGGAATTCTGGCCTGAAAAAGGAGCAAAGTTGAGATACCTTATGCGCAACTCCAAACGCCGTAAAAATCAACGAGGATTTTTTTCCGGATTTATAAAAAATACTGGGCCGAAGAAGCGCCTGAGGGGCGCCAGCAGGTGGCCACAAGCCTGCTTGGCGCGGCCACCCCTGGCCTCGCCTAGGAGCTTGTGGGCAGCCTGCTGGCCCACTAGCCCCCCTCTTCTACTATATGAAGGGTTTCGTCCAGAAAAAAAATCAAGGAGGATCTTTTTCGTCGATTCGCCACCGCCACGAGGCGGAACTTGAGCAGAACAAATCTAGAGCTCCGACAGGACGATCCTGCCGGGGAAACTTCCCTCCCGGAGGGGGAAATCGTCTCCATCGTCATCACCAACACTCCTCTCATCGGAGGGGACTCGTCACCATCAACATCTTCATAAGCACCACCTCATCTCCAAACCCTAGTTCATCTCTTGTAACCAATCTCCGTCTCGTGACTCCGATTGGTACTTGTAAGGTTGCTAGTAGTGTTAATTACTCTTTGTAGTTGATGCTAATTGGATTACTTGGTGGAAGAGTTTATGTTCAGATCCTTGATGCTACTCATTACCTCTCTGATCATGAATATGATTATGCTTTGTGAGTAGTTACTTTTGTTCCTGAGGACATGGGATAAGTCATGCTAATAGTAGTCATGTGAATTTGGTATTCGTTCGATATTTTGATGTGTTGTATGTTGTTTTTCCTCTAGTGGTGTTATGTGAAGATCGACGACATAACACTTCACCTTTATTTGGGCCTAGAGGAAGGCATTGGGAAGTAGTAAGTAGATGATGGGTTGCTAGAGTGACAGAAGCTTAAACCCTAGTTTATGCGTTGCTTCGTAAGGGGCTGATTTGGATCCACTAGTTTAATGCTATGGTTAGACTTTGTCTTAATTCTTCTTTCGTAGTTGCGGATGCTTGCGAGAGGGGTTAATCATAAGTGGGATGCTTGTCGAAGTAAGGGCAGTACCCAAGCGCCGTTCCACCCACATATCAAACTATCAAAGTAACGAACGCAAATCATATGAACATGATGAAACTAGCATGACAGAAATTCCCATGTGTCCTCGGGAGCGTTTTTCCTCCTATAAGACTTTGTCCAGGCTTGTCCCTTGCTACAAAAGGGATTGGGCCACTTTTCTGCACCGTTGCTACTTTTGTTACTTGTTGCTTGCTACGAATCATCTCACCACACAATCACTTGTTACCAATAATTTCAGTGCGTGCAGATTTTACCTTGCTGAAAACCACTTGTCAGATCCTTCGGCTCCTCATTGGGTTCGACACTCTTACTTATCGAAAGGACTAAGATTGATCCCCTATACTTGTGGGTCATCAAGACTCTTTTCTGGCGCCGTTGCCGGGGAGTGAAGCGCCTTTGGTAAGTGGAACTTGGTAAGGAAACATTCATATAGTGTGCTGAAATTTATTGTCACTTGTCACTATGGATACTAATCCTTTGAGGGGCTTGTTCAGGGTATCTTCACCTCGAACGGAAGCACAAATAGTTGCTCCTCAACCCGTTGCACCTACTAAAAATATTTGCTTTGAATTTCCTTCGGGTATGCTTGAGAAACTGTTGGCTAATCCTTTTACAGGAGATGGAACATCACATCCAGACTTGCATCTAATCTATGTAGATGAAGTTTGTGGTTTATTTAAGCTTGCAGGTTTGCCCGAGGATGAGGTCAAGAAGAAGGTCTTTCCTTTATCTTTGAAGGATAAGGCGTTGACATGGTATAGGCTATGTGATGATACTGGATCATGGGACTACAATCGGTTGAAATTGGAATTTCATCAAAAGTTTTATCCTATGCATTTAGTACATCATGATCGGAATTATATTTATAATTTTTGGCCTCGTGACAAAGAAAGCATCGCTCAATCTTGGGGGAGGCTTAAATCAATGTTATATTCATGCCCCAACCATGAGCTCTCGAGAGAAATTATCGTTCAGAACTTCTATGCTCGGCTTTCTCATGATGATCGCACCATGCTTGACACTTTTTGTGCCGGTTCTTTTATGAAGAGAGATATTGACTTCAGATGGAATTTATTGGAGAGGATTAAACGCAACTCTAAAGATTGGGAGCTTGAAGAAGGTAAGGAGTCAGGTATGAATTTCAAGTTTGATTGCGTTAAATCCTTTGTTGAAACAAATACCTTTAGTGATTTTAGCACTAAGTATGGACTTGACTCTGAGATAGTAGCTTCATTGTGTGAATCTTTTGCTACTCATATTGATCTCCCCAAAGAGAAGTGGTTTAAATATCATCCTCCTTTAGAAGTCAATGTAGTTAAACCCAATCCAGTTGAAGAGAAAGTCATTGCCTATAATGATCCTATTGTTCCCAGTGCTTACATTGAGAAACCACCTTTCCCTGTTAGGATAAAGGATCATTCTAAAGCTTCAACTGTGATACGTAGAGGCTACATTAGAACACCTACACCCCCTGAGCAAATTAGAGTTGAACCTAGCATTGCTATTATCAAAGATCTTCTGTCCGACGATGTTGAGGGACATGATATTCACTTCTGTGAAGATGCTGCTAGAATTGCTAAACCTCACGCTAGAGACAAACATAGGCCTATTGTTGGCACGCGTGTTGTTTCTGTTAAGATAGGAGATCATTGTTATCATGGTTTATGTGACGTGGGTGCCAGTGTTTGTGCAATACCTCAATCCTTATATGATGAAATCAAAGATGAGATTGCACCTGTTGAGATAGAGCCCATTGATGTCACTATTCAGCTTGCCAATAGAGATACTCTCTGCCGTGTGGGAATTGTTAGGGATGTTGAAGTATTATGTGGTAAAACAAAGTATCTTGCTGATTTCCTCATTCTTGCTACCGCACAAGATAGCTTTCGTCCCATCATATTTGGTAGACCTTTTCTCAATACTGTCAATGCTCATATTGATTGTGAGAAGCAAACCGTCACTGTTGGCTTTGAAGGTGTGTCACATGAGTTCATTTTCTCTAAGTTTGGTAGACAACCTCATGAAAAGGAGTTGCCTAGTAGGGATGAAACTATTGCCTTAGCCTCTATTGCCGTACCTCCTACTGATCCCGTAGAGCAATACTTGCTTGAGCACGAAAATGATATGCATATGGATGAAAGGGATGAGATAGATAGAGTTGTCTTAGAACAATATCCTATCCTTAAGAATAACTTGCATGTTGAACTGCTTGGGGGTCCACCCCCACCAAAGGGTGATCCTGTGTTCGAGCTTAAACAGTTGCCTGATACTCTTAAGTATGCTTATCTTGATGAAAAAGAGATATATCCTATTATAATTAGTGCTAGCCTCTCAGAGCATGAAGAAAAGAAGTTACTAAAAACTCTGAGGAAGCACCGTGCTGCTATTGGATATACTCTTGATGATCTTAAGGGCATTAGTCCTGCTCTATGCCAGCACAAGATTAAAACTGATCCTGATTTCAAACCAGTTGTTGATCATCAAAGGAGATTAAATCCTAAGATGAGAGAAGTAGTAAGAAAAGAAATACTAAAGCTCCTGGAAGCAGGTATCATCTATCCTTTTGCTCATAGTGATTGGGTGAGTCCGGTGCATTGCGTCCCTAATAAGGGAGGCATTACCGTTGTCCCTAATGATAAGGATGAATTGATCCCACAGAGGATTATTACTGGCTATAGGATGGTGATCGATTTTAGGAAATTTAATAAAGACACTAGGAAAGATCATTACCCTTTGCCTTTTATCGACCAAATTCTAGAAAGACTGTCTAAACACACACACTTCTGCTTTCTAGACAGTTATTCTGGTTTCTCCCAAATACCAATTGCACAATCTGATCAGGAGAAAACCACTTTCACCTGCCCTTTCGGTACCTTTGCTTATAGACGTATGCCTTTTGGCTTATGTAATGCACCTGCCACCTTTCAAAGATGTATGATGGCTATATTCTCTGTGAAAAGATTGTTGAGGTTTTCATGGATGACTTCTCCGTTTACGGGTCTTCCTTTGATGATTGCCTCAGCAACCTTGATCGAGTCTTGTAGAGATGTAAAGACACCAATCTTGTCTTGAATTGGGAGAAGTGCCACTTTATGGTTAATGAAGGCATCGTATTAGGACATAAAATTTCTGAAAGAGGTATTGAAGTCGATAAGGCTAAGGTTGATGCAATCGAGAAAATGCCATACCCCACAGATATCAAAGGTATAAGAAGTTTCCTTGGTCATGCTGGTTTCTATAGAAGGTTCATTAAAGACTTCTCTAAGATTTCTAGGCCTCTTACCAATCTCTTGCAAAAGGATATTCCTTTTGTCTTTGACGATGATTGTGAGGAAGCCTTCGAAATACTTAAGAGGGCTTTGATAACTGCACCTATTGTTCAACCACCTGATTGGAACTTGCCGTTTGAAATCATGTGTGATGCTAGTGATTATGATGTTGGTGCTGTTCTAGGGCAAAGAGTTGACAAGAAGTTGAACGTTATTCACTATGCTAGTAAAACTCTAGACAGTGCCCAAAGAAACTATGCCACCTCGGAAAAGGAATTTTTAGCAGTCGTGTTTACATGTGAAAAGTTCAAGTCTTACATAGTTGATTCCAAAGTCACTATTCAGACTGATCACGCTGCTATTAAGTACCTCATGGAGAAGAAGGATGCTAAACCTAGACTTATCAAATGGGTTCTCTTGCTACAGGAATTTGATTTGCACGTTGTCGACAGAAAGGGTGCTGATAACCCCATAGCAGATAACTTGTCTAGGTTGGAGAACGTTCTTGATGACCCACAACCTATTGATGATAGCTTTCCCGGTGTGCAACTGAATGTCGTCAATGCTTCACGTAGTGCACCGTGGTATGCTAATTATGCAAACTATATCGTTGCCAAATATATACCACCTAGTTTCACATACCAGCAAAAGAAGAAATTCTTCTTTGACTTGAGACATTACTTTTGGGATGATCGCCACCTTTATAAGGAAGGAGTAGGTGGTGTTATTATACGTTGTGTACCTGAACATGAACAGGGACAGATCCTACAGAAGTGTCACTCGGAGGCCTACGGAGGACACCATGCGGGAGATAGAACTGCACACAAGGTATTGCAATCAGGTTTCTATTGTCCCACTCTCTTCAAGGATGCCCGTAAGTTTGTCTTGTCTTGTGACGAATGTCAAAGAGTAGGTAATATTAGTAAACGTCAGGAAATGCCTATGAACTATTCACTTGTCATTGAACCATTTGATGTTTGGGGCTTTGATTATATGGGACCTTTTCCAAAATCCAACGGGTATACTCACATCTTAGTTGCTGTTGATTACGTCACTAAGTGGGTAGAGGCTATCCCCACTAGTAGTGCTGATCACAACACATCTATTAGGATGCTTAAAGAAGTTATTTTCCCTAGATTTGGAGTCCCTAGATATCTAATGACCAACGGTGGTTCACATTTCATTCATGGTGCTTTCCGTAAAACGCTTGCTACGTACGATGTCAACCATAGAATTGCGTCTCCCTATCACCCCCAGTCCAGTGGTCAAGTAGAGCTAAGCAATAGAGAGATTAAACTAATTCTACAAAAGACTGTCAACAGGTCTAGAAAGAATTGGTCTAAGAAGCTCGATGATGCACTCTGGGCTTATAGAACTGCCTATAAGAATCCCATGGGCATGTCTCCATACAAAATGGTGTACGGTAAAGGATTGCATTTACCTCTTGAGCTAGAACATAAAGCTTATTGGGCAATCAAAGAGCTCAACTTTGATTTCAAACTTGCCGGTGAGAAGAGGTTATTTGACATTAGCTCGCTTGATGAATGGAGAACTCACGCATATGAGAATGCCAAGTTGTTCAAAGAGAAGGTTAAGAGGTGGCATGATAAGAGGATACAAAAGCCTGAGTTCAATGTAGGTGATTATGTCTTGCTATATAACTCTCATTTAAGATTCTTTGCAAGCAAGCTTCTCTCTAAATGGGAAGGTTCCTATGTTGTTGAGGAAGTATATCGTTCCGGTGCTATCAAGATCAACAACAGGGAAGGTAATTGTCCGAGAGTTGTAAATGGGCAGAGAATCAAGCATTATATCTCAGGTACTCCCATAAATGTTGAAAGCAATATCATGAATACTATAACATCGGAAGAATACCTAAGGGACATTTATCAACCTGTTTCAGACTCCGAAAACGAAGAGGTATGTGATTCGGTAAGAAAACATAGTCCAAAACTTTTCCAGTAGGAAATTTTCTCCGTTTTGGAATATTTGAAAAATAGAAAAATTGGAAGTAGTCCGGAAAGTGCGTGAGGAGGCGACAAGCCTGCCCGGCGCGGGCCCACCCCCTGGCCGCGCCGGGAGGGCTTGCGGCCACCTCGTGCGCCTCCCGGACTCTGTTTTCGTGAGGGGTACTCCTTCTAGTCTAAAAAAATCAATATATATTCTTCCGTTTGGTCTGACCCCTGTATCACGCAGATTTCCTCTATTTTTCGTTTCGAGCCTGTTTCTGTTGCAGATCTAGATCGCTATGACTTCCCCAAAAGCTCCGAAGGACAAGATCTTCGAGAAGGTCATCAATCCCTACCTCACTGGAGTGCTGCAACACCCTCAATCTATCGAGATGCGTGAGGGGATGTTGCAGATCCGTGATGTTGAGGGACCCAAGAAGACCGGAAGCATGGAGACGAGGCTCGAAGCAATGGAGCAACAAGTCTTCAAGTGCCAAGGGATGGTGGAGCATGGACTCAACGCCAACCACATGATGATCACGGAGTTCACCAACAAGCACATGATTGATGCCAATGACATTGGGAAGCACCTCTCCAGGCTCTATGACAGGATTGATCAACTCTAGGCCCAGACCTATGACTTGCAGAACCAAAACTGTGAGTGTGAGTAAAGATTTAAATCAATATGGTTGGCTGCAGATTTGAGGATTCCGGAGACTCATTCATCTTTCCATGATGGAGCACCTATGCCTTGGAAGACGGAGGATCAAGCCTGTGTTGCAACAACCCCTCCACCATCACCACCAAAGGAAGACAACTAAACATGGGTATGTGCAATCCCCTTGGCTTTTGCCAAGCTTGGGGGAGTTGCCCCGGTATCGTATCACCATCACATCTTTTGCCTTTACCTTTGCTTTAGGTTTCCTTTTCAGTTTTCTTTTTCTCTAGTAGATTAAAAGTCTTAGTGTTTTAGTCTTGAGTTTTGCTTTGTGTCACCCCCGATGTATTCGAGCTCGTGAGCCATATAATAAAGAGTGTCTTAGTTGAAGGGCTTTGCCTCTTGCCATGATCAAAAGAGTGAGAAAAGAACAAAATCATGAAAGATCATGTAATGATCTTATGGGAAGTGATGGCTTCACATATAAAAGGGATGATGATTGAAACTTGTTGAGGGTAGACAAACTTAGACCTAGGTCATTGTTGCAATTAATAGGAAGTGATAAAGAAGGAGAGGTTCACATATAAATATATCATCTGTGGCACCATCTATGATTGTGAACACTCACTAAACTATTGCATGCCTAGAAGTAGATGTTGGACAAGGAAGACAACATAATGAATTGTGTTTGCTTGGTTCCGAACAATGTTATATGACTAGAGATCCCTTAGCATGTGACGATTGCTTCCACCTCACATTAGCCAAACCTCCCGCACTAAGTAGAGATACTACTTGTGCATCCATAAACCATCAACCCAGTTTTGCCATGTGAGTCCACCATACCAACCTATGGATTGAATAAGATCCCTCAAGTAAGTTGTCATCGGTGCAAGCAATAAAAATTGCTCTCTAATATGCATGATCTATTAGTGTGTGGAAAATAAGCTTTGTACGAACCTATGACGAGGAAGACATAAAAGCGACGGACTGCATAATATAGTTCTTTATCAGAGGAGGCAATATAAAGTGACGTTCCTCCACACTAAGAGGACACGCATCCAAACCTCAAAAATACATGAAAACCTCTGCTTCCCTCTACGAAGGGCCTATCTTGTACCTTTACTTTTTGCCCTTGAAAGAGTCATGGTGATCTTCACCAATTCCTTATTTCGCCTTTATCTTGGCTAACGTCATATGCTTGGGAAAGATCTATACTCATATGTCAACTCGGAAGTAAGTATTCATGAATTATTATTGTTGACATTACCCTTGAGGTAAGCAGCTGGGAGGCAAAACTGTAAGCCCCTATCTTTCTCTGTGTCCAGCTGAAACTTTGATCTCATGAGTACCACATGAGTTGTAGCAATTATAGAGAACGAAAGAATGATCAAGCATGTGGATTTGCTTTACAAGCTCTTATTTGACTCTTTATGATGTTGTGATAAATTGCAATTTCTTCAATGACTAAAGGCTATCGGTTGTTACTTCTCGGCAAGGATCTTTATCCATGCTTTACTTTGTGAAGGAATTATCACTTTAGCATGAGAGAATATATGTTGGTATTGCTGTTCTGATCATGATCATGATGCATGCATGTTCGTATTCTGTTTTGTCAACACATCTCTCCCTAAACATGTGGACATATTTATTGAGCTAGGCTTTCGCTTGAGGACAAGCGAGGTCTAAGCTTGGGGGAGTTGATACGTCCATTTTGCATCATGCTTTCATGTTAATATTTATCGCTTCTTGGGCTGTTATTTCACTTCACGGTACAATACTTATGCCTTTTCTCTCTTATTTTGCAAGGTTTACATGAAGAGGGAGAATGCCGGCAGCTGGAATTCTGGCGTGAAAAAGGAGCAAAGTTGAGATACCTATTCTACGAAACTCCAAACGCCGTAAAAATCAACGAGGATTTTTTTCCGGATTTATAAAAAATACTGGGCCGAAGAAGCGCCAGAGGGGCGCCGACAGGTGGCCACAAGCCTGCTTGGCGCGTCCACCCCCTGGCCGCGCCAAGGGGGCTTGTGGGCAGCCTGCTGGCCCACTGGCCCCCCTCTTCTGCTATATGAAGGGTTTCGTCCAAAAAAAATCAAGGAGGAGCTTTTTCGTGGATTTGCCGCCGCCACGAGGCGGAACTTGAGCAGAACAAATCTAGAGCTTCGGCAGGACGATCTTGCCGGGGAAACTTCCCTCCCAGAGGGGGAACTCGTCGCCATCGTCATCACCAACACTCCTTTCATCGGAGGGGACTCCTCACCATCAACATCTTCATCAACACCATCTCATCTCCAAACCCTAGTTCATCTCTTGTAACCAATCTCCGTCTCGCGACTCCGATGGGTACTTGTAAGGTTGCTAGTAGTGTTAATTACTCTTTGTAGTTGATGCTAGTTGGATTACTTGGTGGAAGAGTTTAATGTTCAGATCCTTGATGCTGCTCATTACCTCTCTGGTCATGAATATGATTATGCTTTGTGAGTAGTTACTTTTGTTCCTGAGGACATGGGATAAGTCATGCTAATAGTAGTCATGTGAATTTGGTATTCTTTCGATATTTTGATGTGTTGTATGTTGTTTTTCCTCTAGTGGTGTTATGTGAACGTCGACTACATAACACTTCACCATTATTTGGGCCTAGAGGAAGGATGGGGAAGTAGTAAGTATATGATGGGTTGCTAGAGTGATAGAAGCTTAAACCCTTGTTTATGCGTTGCTTCGTAAGGGGCTGATTTGGATCCACTAGATTAATGCTATGGTTAGACTTTGTCTTAATTCTTCTTTCGTAGTTGCGGATGCTTGCGAGAGGGGTTAATAATAAGTGGGATGCTTGTGCAAGTAAGGGCAGTACCCAAGCGTTGGTCCACCCACATATCAAACTATCAAAGTAACGAACGCAAATCATATGAACATGATGAAACTAGCATGACAGAAATTCCTGTGTGTCCTCGGGAGCGTTTTTCCTCCTATAAGACTTTGTCCAGGCTTGTCCCTTGCTACAAAAGGGATTGGGCCACTTTGCTGCACCGTTGCTACTTTTGTTACTTGTTGCTTGCTAGGAATCATCTCACCACATAATCACTTGTTACCGATAATTTCAGTGCCTGCAGATTTTACCTTGCTGAAAACCACTCGTCAGATCCTTCTGCTCCTCGTTGGGTTCGACACTCTTACTTTATGAAAGGACTACGATTGATCCCCTATACTTGTGGGTCATCACCTATCACCTTTGGGACTACTTTCATAGCACAAACCAACTACCAAGTCACGCACCGCCGTGCTCTAAAAGATCTAAGTGAAGCACATAGAGCAAAATGATCTAGGCTCAAAAGGTATAAGTGAAGCACAATGAGCATTCTAGCAAAATCACGATGAGTGCATGTCTCTCTCAAAAGGTGTGCACCAAGGATGATTGTGACACAACAAAAAGAAAAGACTCCTACGATACAAGACGCTCCAAAAAAAACACATATCATGTGGTGAATAAAAATATAGCTCCAAGTAATGTTACCAATGGATTGAAGACGAAAGAGGGGATGCCTTCCTGGGGCATCCCAAAGATTAGGCTTTTAGGTGTCCTTGAATTTGGCTTGGGATGCCTTGGGCATCCCCAAGCTTGATCTATTTCCACTCTTTATCCCTTTGTCCATGAGAACAGCACCCAAAACTTGAAAACTTCACAACACGAAACTTAAACAGAAACTCGTGATATCATTAGCACAAGAAAACAAACTACCACCCCTTTAGGTACTGTAGCAATCTTGATTTCTATTTATATTGGTGTTAGATTACTGTATTATCACTTTTCCATGGCTAGTACCCCCCGATACTATCCATAGTTTCATCAAAACAAGCAACCAACTCAACAAAAAACAGAATCTGTCAAAAACACACCAGTCTGTAGCAATCTGTATACTTCGTATACTTCTGTTACTTCAAAAATTCCGAAAAATTACGACTGCCTGGGAAAAAGGCATATCAACCAGCAACAAAAAGAATCAACTCAAAATCTCTTTCTTAATAAAAATAAAAAATCATCTCGTGAGTGAAAAGTTTCTGTCTTTTTCCAGCAGGATCAAACAACCATCACCGACACTAGTCATAAAGGTTTTGCTTTGCTCAAACACAAAAACAAACACAAAAGACACAATCATAACAGAATTATGATGGTGTGGACGCAACAAAACAAAAAGAAAAAGATAAATTCATTGGGTTGCCTCCCAACAAGCGCTATTGTTTAACGCCCTTAGCTAGGCATTGATAAATCAATGATGCTCATACAAAAGACAAGAATTGAAGAACAACGAGAGCATCATAAAGCATGTGAAAATCACATCTAAGTCTAACATACTTCCTATGCATAGGCATTTTATAGGAAAACATATTGGCAAGACAACCAATAGTTACCATATGCAAGGAAGAAGAAAGAGACAATATCAATCTCAACAAAGCGAGAGGTAATTTAGTGATATGAAAGTTTCTACCACAATATTTTCCTCTCTCATAATAATTACATGTGGGACCATATTCAAATTCAACAATATAGCTATCACAAAGGATATCCTTTTCATGATCCACATGCATGCAAAGTTGACGCTCTTCAAAAATAGTGGGATTATCATCAACTAAAGTCATGACTTCTCCAAACCCACTTTCAATATTATTGCAAATATCATAATCATCATGAGGCTTAAACAAATTTTCAAGATCATAAGAAAAATCATTACCCCAATCATGATCATTGCAACAAGTAGTGGACATAGCAAAACTAGCATCCCCAAGCTTAGGGTTTTGCATATTTTAGCATGATTGACATTAATAGAATTTATAATGAAATCATTGCAATCATGATTTTCATTCAAGGAGCCCCCGTGAATCATTTCATAAATTTCTTCATCATGATTTTCAGATTCATGCATCTCAAGCAAAACTCCATAAATATTGTCAAGTGCACTCAACTCAGTAGCAATTGGATCAACATAATTGGATCTCTTAAAGAGATTAGCAAGTGGATGGGGATCCATATCAATAGATTTTCAGCAAGCAAAGATGCAAGCATATTGAAGGCACATGGAGACACAAGCAAACGGAAAGCAAGAAATAGAAAGGGCGAACGAAAAAGGCAAAAACAATTTGTAAATTTTTGTTTTTCAGAAGTGGGGGAGAGGAAAACGAGAGGCTAAAAAGTAAATGCAAGAGATGAGTTTGCGACACTTACTTGGATGAGTTCTTGACTTGATCTTCCCCGGCAACGGCGCCAGAAATCCTTCTGCTACTTCTCAAACAACAACGCCAAAAATTGACACGTTGACGGAGACTTAGCTTGCGTTGATTTTTCCCTTGAAGAGGAAAGGGTGATGCAGCACAGGAGCAGTAAGTATTTCCCTCAGTTTGAGAACCAAGATTTCAATCCAGTAGGAGAATCTCGTCAAGTCCAGAGTACCTGCACAAACACAAAAGAGCTTGCACCCAACGCTATAAAGGGGTTGTCAATCTCTTCAAGATTGATTGCAAAGTGAGATTTGAAGGCGGAAAGTGCAACGAAGTAAAAGAGTAAGGCTGAAAATATGGTGTGAAGTAGACCCGGGGGCCATAGTGTTCACTAGAGGCTTCTCTCAAAATAGCAAATATTACGGTGGATGAAAAAATTACCGTCGAGCAACTGATAGAACCGCGCAAAGTCATGGCGATATCTAATGCAATGATCATACATATAGGCATCACGTTCGAGACAAGTAGACCGATACTTTTTGCATCTACTACTATTACTCCACACATCGACCGCTATCCAGCGCGCATCTAGTGTATTGAGTTCATGACGAACCACTACAAGGATACCCCCTGTAAAGCAACACAAATTTTACAACATTTTGACTATATGTTGCAGAATTTGCCATAGATACGGATATAAGCGTTGTAGCATATTGCAGGTTGATCTTGCCCCTATTGTAGTATACATATGAAAAAAGTAAACAAACGGAATGAGAGAGAGGGAGACACATGAAAAAGGAAGCCCGTGATTCCCCTCTTCTCTCCAAGATCATGACCACCTCTTCCTCCTCCTCGCCACCTCGCCATCGGATCTACCCCTCCCCTCCTCCCACCTCGCCACCGGATCTCCCCCTCCTCTCCACCCACCTCATAGCTCTGGCAGCTGCCGGATCCACCGCATCCCCCACCCTCGAGGTCCCCATCAAACCACGATGCCCTCCCATCCGACTCAATCAGGTGCTTGCGGCCACCCAAGACCACCCACGACCCTCCCCCTAGGGTTTCGGGTGCCGCCTCCGATGTCGATGGCCATGGCATCCTCCTCTCATTCGGTGAGTGCATCCCTTCCCCTGGCTACGTCCTCTCGCCCCCCTTCCTCTAACCACTATTATCCTCTTCTCATGTACATGTGCAGGGAGAAATCAGCTGCGTGTGAACTCCACCATGACGCTGCTGATGGTGATGTCAATGGATGGGATATGCCGCGGCATCGACAAGGATGGGCTAAGGAGGGAAGTTGAAAGGGAATACATGACCATGGAACTCGATGGCACAGTGCTGGGGGTGGAGGACATGGCCAACACGGCGTTGTATGTGGAGTCAGACGAGGCTAGGTATGTGACCATGACTTGGACTTCAAATTACCCCATGAGTTAAGGCTAAACCTCCTACGTACCCGTGTGTTGCGTAACCACTACTAAACATGTGAATATATCCTATGCTACCTCACCCAAAAAGCATGAAGATAATTGACCAACCTAGAACTATGGATTTAGTAGCCTCTTTGTTCTGTAGAGTTTTTTTGATTATCTATGTCTTGCGTGCTAATTAGATTGAATGGTATGATAGGGAAGGATGCATAAACGGACAACCCCTACATGCACAACACCAGTCACTGCCTTGAACACACGTCCAGAACTAATGCCAAAGATCGATAAATTTGAGTCTTGAATCATATGTTCTGAAACAACAGCCAATTATGTTGCAGGGATATGTCATAGAAGTGTTGTATCAGTGCAGGATACTGCACTAGGATGGTGATATGCCGGGATACACGCGAGATACGCATATCCATCGTAGCACATTTTATCAAATTAAAATAAAGACAAAAAAACAGAATACGGCTAGGACACGCAGGTATATATCAAGGATATGTAAGGACATGTTAACACTCGATCTCCAGCCCATCAGAAGGCCTACTCGATGGATAGATAAACCTAATCGCTAGAATCCTTCCTCTCGCTGTAATCTTGAAGTTGACAAATCACAAGACTAGTTTCAGCGCATCTCCAGACTCCCTTACGCCGCCGCCGCTGACACCTCACAACGCAGTTCATCTCCATTCTCTAAGTCTTCTTCATCGAGAATTTGTACTGTACGCAAGTAAGCTTCGATCCATTGCTTCAACTTATCTATTTTTAAGCATGTTACGGATTAGGATTTAAGGGATAATGAAGTACATATATTTATCTTAATGTTAGGGAATGTCGTGTAGGTCGAACAACTAATCCTATGTTCCCCGATCTGGGAGTGGGTATGGTAGTAATGTCGTCCATGATTCCGAGGACAACCAGTATACCAGTCCCGTACCATGATTCCACTACTAGGGAAAAGCCTAGTAGTAGCGCGGGTAATCGCGCTACTAGTAAGGCGCTACAACTATTACACCTATTTAACCTAGAACCCTAGAACATAACCTACCTAACATTTGCTAATTTGTTAATTGTACTAAGCTATCTATAGAGATGAGGGGAGGGGAGAGGTACTTACGGTGGTGAGCTCAACGACGGCGAGTGGAGGAGGAAGGATGTCGGCGAGGCAGGGGTGTCCGCGTCGGCGAGGCAGGGGCGATGACAAGGTAGGGGCGTCGGTGAGGTAGAGGCGGGGCGGCGGCGCAGAGTGGGGAGAGAGGGAGTGCGGGGCGGCGGCGGCATAGAGTTGCGAGGGAGGGAGTGTGGGGCGGCGGCGGTGACGGAGTGTGGAGAGGGAGAGAGGGAGAGAGTGAGAGAGAGGGGCCTAGGGAGGCGACGAAATGAAAAGTGCCCCACTTAGTAGTAGTGCGGTTGTAAAAACACACTGCTACTATTCTTTTAGTAGTAGCGTCGGCATTGGGGGCACACACTACTAAATCTAGCCCCGTCTCGAACGGTGGGGCAATATTAATAGTAGCGTGTTTCCTAAAGCCGCACTACTGATAAGTAGTTAGCAGTAGCGCCTGTACTGGAAGTGCGCTACTGATATGTAGCAGTAGCGCCGCCTTTTATCCAGCGCTACTGCTATTTTTCAGTGTATAAGGTTTTTTCTAGTAGTGTTCTCAGGAACACAAGGACTGCATCAAGGAGTTGGCACATGAAAATTGAAAATGCAGCAACTTTTTTATATCCATGATCAGGTTACTTTATAAACGTCAATTTTCTAACCCTCTAAATTAATGATTTTTATGCTGATTTTTTATGTATTTGTACATATACTCGTCGTATCCCCATTAGGCTATTTCAAGAAAATGTCGTTTTCCCGTAATGGTATCCCTGTACCATGTAACATAATTGACAAGCCATGTAAATTGGATTCAGCCGTATTTGAATATGTTTTATCCTTTTTATAAGTGTATTTTTATGGTATCAATTATTTTGTACTGTAGGGAGCTCTCAAACTGCACATAGTCAAGATTAATGCTATGGTACCATCGATGATTCCAGCGGAAGATATTTGTAACCTCAAGTGTTGTACAAGGTTACTATTTGCCAATGTGTCATCATGTGTTTCCATTATTTTTTCAAACCTCTAGTATATCATCAGATTCCTTTTCTTCTATGGTAGAATTGGTTTGGCAAAACTGTATGCAACTACGACCATGAAATTGTATTGAGAATTATGCAAAGAGTGAAGTCATCATTTCTCGAGGAGTTGGACTTGTAGTGATGTGCATGCCCCACAATTACCGTTTGATGTCCTTGATATTATTATAACTTTAATATGATCCAAACACACGCAACCTCATTTACCAACTATTTATATATATACTTCTATGCCCGATAGAAAACATAATATGAATTTTCTTTTGGCAATGTTTATGAAACGTGAATGAAGTAAGATGTCAGAAACCAAGTGAAGAAATTGATAGATATTTTATTGGCCTAGCTCTTAAAAACTATATGTAAAAAATATCTTTCTACAATTTCAGTATTAGCAAACTAATTATGATGACAGTAGTAGACTGAAGTTTGATTTACATCTTTATAACTTCGTTTCATTAATAAAAAGGTTTGATTATTTAAACATTGCAATTACGTGGCTTTATCCTTATTTTTCATGGTATCATGTCTCCACTTACATTTAACAAGTACGTAACTCTTTTTCTAGTTGTAAGATCTGATCCTAAATTTAACCTTGATGGTCCTGAAACTGCGAATGAATTCTGGGCACTTCATGTTCATATGACACTTGTGAAAACTGAAGATTTGATACGGAGTCGCAAAACCTATAATATTCTTGATAATGCAGAAAAAACAAAGATTGCATTCTGTTTAACATTTGTATGTGAAACATCATGCCTCTATCACTACTTGTGTAATCTCAATGCATCGTGTATTAACAGTTCATTTTGTTATTTTCTTTGTAGATTCAGAAGATATATGGATGAGGCAATTATACTTCAATGATGGTGATGGTATTCTGGTTCATGATGACGATGACAGATACTTTTAGTTTTAGTTAAGTTAGTAGGTATGTTGTTCCTCTTGGATCATGTTGCTCGATTAAGTTTTTGTTAAGTTGTAGGGATGTTGATGGATGGTTTCAATTTAAGTTTTGTTGTCAAGAGCATATTTGAATTATGCATCACATTTGGATGATGTTCCTCCTGTAATATCCACTATTGTAATCCAAAAGTTTATCCAATATATGATTTCTCCCTTTCTCCTTTCGTACATATATTCTCTTCTCTTTTGCTCATTTACTATAGATAAATGAGAAGCATTATGTGGACCATTAATTTAATTGATGGAAAGAATAAGCGTTGCATATTCTCAGTTGCCAGGCAATTAGATTTGGACTCATGTACATTAAGTACAACATATAAAAGTGTTGTAAAATTCTGTTTTATGTGTTGCACTCTTGCAACGATCCATTTTACCGACGGAAGTATAAGCGTTGCATTATGCGCTAGCAACACTGGATAAGGCAATGCATCCCAAACCATTGGTAAAGACACTAACTACGCATATGGACTTTTAGATACATAAAAAAGCGTTGCTATAGGGGGGGTCCTGTTGTAGTGAACAGAGTAACACCTTAAGCAAGATGAAATGATGTAGAGGGATAAACTCAAACCAACGATGAAAACCCCATCTTTCTACCCTTGATGGCAATAACACGATACGTGCCTCGCTACCCCTTCTATCACTGGGTGAGGTCACCGCACGGTATGAACCCAAAACCAAGCACTTCTCCCATTGCAAGAATCATACATCAAGTTGGCCAAACAAAACCCACAACTCGAAGAGAATTACAAGGATATGAAATCATGCATAAGAGAGATCAGAAGAAACTCAAATAAGATTCATAGATAATCTGATCATAAATCCACAATTCATCGGATCTCGACAAACACACCGCAAAAGAAGATTACATCGGATAGATCTCCATGAAGATCATGGAGAACTTTGTATTGAAGATCCAAGAGAGAGAAGAAGCCATCTAGCTACTAGCTATGGACCCGTAGGTCTATGGTGAACTACTCACGCATGATTGGAGAAGTCATGGTGTTGATGAAGAAGGCCTCCGTATCTGAATCTCCCCTCCGGGAGGGCACCAGATCGTGCCCCAGATGGGATCTTGCGGAGACAGAAGCTTGCGGCGGTGGAAAAGTATTTTCGTCGATCTCTTGATTTTTTCTGGGATTTTAGAGAATTTATAGGCGAAGGAGCTAGGACAGGCGTGTTGGGGAACGTCGCATGGGAAACAAAATTTTTCCTATGCACACGAAGACCTATCATGGTGATGTCCATCTACGAGAGGGGATTTCCGATCTACGTACCCTTGTAGATCGCACAACAGAAGTGTTAGTGAACGCGGTTGATGTAGTGGAACGTCGTCACGTCCCTCGATCCGCCCCGCGAACCGTCCCACGAACCGTCCCGCGATCCGTCTCATGATCTAGTGCCGAACGGACGGCCCCTCCGCGTTCAGCACACGTACAGCTCGACGATGATCTCGGCCTTCTTGATCCAGCAAGAGAGACGGAGAGGTAGATGAGTTCTCCGGAAGCGTGACGGCACTCTGGAGGTTGGTGGTGATCTGATCTCAGCACGGCTCCGTCCGAGCTCCGCAGAAACGCGATCTAGAGGAAAAACCGTGGAGGTATGTGGTCGGGCTGCCGTGGCAAAGTTGTCTCAAATCAGCCCTAAAACCCCACTATATATAGGAGGGAGGGGGGGCCTTGCCTTGAGGCTCAAGGAGCCCCAAGGGGATCGGCCGAACCAAGGGGGGGAAGTCCTCCCCTTCCAAACCGAATCCAACTAGGTTTGGAAGGTGGAGTCCTTCTCTCCTTTCCCACCTCCCCTTTTTTTTCTTTCTCTTTGATTTCTTATCCTTTGGCGCATAGGGCCTTCTTGGGCTGTCCCACCAGCCCACCAAGGGCTGGTGCGCCACCCCCAAGGCCTATGGGCTTCCCCGGGGTGGGTTGCCCCCCGGTGAACACCCGAACCCATTCGTCATTCCCAGCACATTCCCGGTAACTCCAAAAACCTTCCGGCAATCAAAAAAGGTCATCCTATATATCAATCTTCGTTTCCGGACCATTCCGGAAACCCTCGAGACGTCCGTGATCTCATCTGGGACTCCGAACAACATTCGGTAACCAACCATATAACTCAAATATGCATAAAACAACGTCGAACCTTAAGTGTGCAGACCCTGCGGGTTCGAGAACTATGTAGACATGACCCGAGTGACTCCTCGGTCAATACCCAATAGCGGGACCTGGATGCCCATATTGGATCCCACATATTCTACGAAGATTTTATCGTTTGAACCTCAGTGCCAAGGATTCATATAATCTCGTATGTCATTCCCTTTGTCCTTCGGTATGTTACTTGCCCGAGATTCGATCGTCGGTATCCGCATACCTATTTCAATCTTGTTTACCGGCAAGTCTCTTTACTCGTTCCGTAATACAAGATACCGTGACTTACACTAAGTCACATTGCTTGCAAGGCTTGTGTGTGATGTTGTATTACCGAGTGGGCCCCGAGATACCTCTCCGTCACACGGAGTGACAAATCCCAGTCTCGATCCATACTAACTCAACGAACACCTTCAGAAATACCTGTAGAGCATCTTTATAGGCACCCAGTTACGTTGCGACATTTGATACAGTTATATGATCTCATGGTCATAGGAACAAATACTTGACACGCAGAAAACAGTAGCAACAAAATGACACGATCAACATGCTACGTCTATTAGTTTGGGTCTAGTCCATCACATGATTCTCCTAATGATGTGATCCCGTTATCAAGTAACAACACTTGCCTATGGCCAGGAAACCTTGACCATCTTTGATCAACGAGCTAGTCAACTAGAGGCTTACTAGGGATAGTGTTTTGTCTATGTATCCACACATGCACTGTGTTTCCAATCAATACAATTATAGCATGGATAATAAATGATTATCATGAACAAAGAAATATAATAATAACTAATTTATTATTGCCTCTAGGGCATATTTCAAACAGTCTCCCACTTGCACTAGAGTCAATAATCTAGTTCACATCACCATGTGATTCCAACGAATCCAACACCCATATAGTTATGGGGTCTGATCACGTCTTGCTCGTGAGAGAGGTTTTAGTCAATGGTTCTGAAACTTTCAGATCCGTGTGTTCTTTACAAATCTTTATGTCATCTTATAGATGCTGCTACTATGTGCTATTCGGAAATACTCCAAATATCTACTCTACTATACGAATCCGTTTCACTACTCATAGTTATTCGGATTAGTGTCAAAGCTTGCATCGACGTAACCCTTTACGACGAACACTTTAACCACCTCCATAATCGAGAAAAATTCCTTAGTCCATCAGTTACTAAGGATAAATTTTGACCGCTGCTAGTGATTCAATCATGGATCACTTTCTGTACCTCTCAACAGACTTTGAGTCAAGGCACACATCAGGTGCGGTACCCAGCATGGCATACTTCAGATTCTACGGCCAAGGCATATAAGACGACCTTCGTCTATCCTCTTTATTCTGCCGGGGTCGGGTTTTTGAGTCTTACTCAAATTCACACCTTACAACGCAACCAAGAACTCCTTCTTTGCTGATCTATTTTGAACTCCTTCAAAAACTTTTCAAGGCATGCATCTTGTTGAAACTTCCATTAAGCGCTTTCGATCTATCTCCATAGATCTTTGATGCTCAACGTTCAAGTAGCGCAATCCAGGTACTCCTTTGAAAACTCCTTTCAAATAACCTTGTATGCTTTATAGAAATTCTACATTACTTCTGATCCACAATATGTCAACCACATATACTTATTAGAAATTCTATAGTGCTCCCACTCACTTCTTTGGAAATACAAGTTTCTCATAAACCTTGTACAAACCCAAAATGTTTGATCATCTCATCAAAGTGTATATTCCAACTCCGAGATGCTTGCACCAGTCCATTGAAGGATCACTGGAGCTTGCATACTTGCTAGTATCTTTAGGATCGACAAAACCTCTTGGTTGTATCACATACAATGTTCGCTCAAGGAAACTGTCGAGGAAACAATGTTTTGACATCCTATGTGCAACATTTCATAAATAATGCAGCAACTACTAACATAATTCTAACAGACTTTTAGCATCACTACGAGTGAGAAAGTCTCATCATAGTCAACTGTTTGATCTTGTCGGAAACATCTTTGCGACAAGTCGAGCTTTTCTTAATAGTGACTTATCACCATCATCGTCTGTCTTCCTTTTAAAGATCCATCTTTACTCAATAGTCCTATGACCATCAAGTAGTTCTTCCAAAGTCTACACTTTGTTTTCATACATGGATCCTCTCTCGGATTTCATGGCCTCGAGCCATTTGTCGGAATCCGGGCCCACCATTGCTTTCTTCATAACTCGTAGGTTCACTGTTGCTCAACAACATTACCTTCAAGACAGGGTTACCGTACCACTCTGCAGTAGTACGCGACCTTGTCAACCTACGAGGTTTGTATTAACTTGATCCAATGCTCGATGATTACCATCATCAGCTTTCACTTCAATTGGTGTAGGCGCCACAGGAACAACTTCCTACGCCCTGCTACACACTGGTTGAAGTGATGGTTCAATAACCTCATCAAGTTCTACCACCCTCCCACTCAATTCTTTCGAGAGAAACCTTTCCTCGATAAAGGATCCGTTTCTAGAAACAAACACTTTGCTTTCGGATCTGAGATAGGAGATGTATCCAACTGTTTTGGATATCCTATGAAGATGCATTTATCCGCTTTGGGTTTGAGCTTAGTCGACTGAAACTTTTTCACACAACTGTCGAAGCCCCAAACTTTCAAGAAACGACAGTTTAGACTTCTCTAAGCCTCAGTCTATACTGTGTCATCTCAACAGAAATACGCGGTGCCCTATTTAAAGTGAATGCGGTTGTCTCTAATGCATAACTCATAAACGATAGTGCTAATTCGATAAGAGACATCATAGCATGCGCCATACCAAATAGTGCATGGCTATGACGTTCAAACACATCATCACACTATGATGTTCCAGGTGGCATGAACTGCGAAACAATATCCACATTGTCTTAACTGCGTACCAAAACTCGTAACTCAGATATTCATTTCTATGATCATATCATAGACAGTTTATCCTATCGTTACGACGAACTTCACTCCTGAAACAGAATTGAACTTTTCAATATTTCAGACTTGTGATTCATTAAGAAAGTACTCTTGTATCTACTCAAATTGTCATTGAAGTAAGAACATAATGATATCCACTGCGTGCCTCAGCACCCATTGGACTGCATACATCAAAATGTATCACTTCCAACAAGTTACTATCTTGTTTCATCTCAATGAAAACAAGGCCTTGCTCATGCGGTATGATTTGCATGTCACTAGTGATTCAAAATCAAGTGAGTATAAAGATCCATCAGCATGGAGCTTCTTCATGCAATTTATACCAACATGACTCAAGCGGCAGCGCCACAAGTAAGTGGTACTATCATCATTTCCTCGTATCTTTTGACACCAATATCATGAACATGTGTAACACTACGATCGAGATTCAATAAACCATTGAAGATGATTATTCAAGCAAATAGAGTAACCATTATTCTCTTTAAATGAATAATCGTATTGCAATAAACACAATCCAATCATGTTCATGCTTAACGCAAGCACCAAATAACAATTATTTCTGTTTAACATCAATCCCGATGGTAAAGGGAGCGTGCGACGTTTTGATCATATCAATCTTGGAAACACTTCCAACACGTATCGTCACCTTGCCTTTAGCTAGTCTCCGTTTACGCCGTAGCTATCATTTCGTGTTACTAATCACTTAGCAACCGAACCGGTATCCAATACCCTCATGCTACTAGGAGTACTAGTAAAGTACACATCAACATCATGTATATTAAATATACTTCTTTCGACTTTTGCCAGCGTTCTTATCTACCAAGTATCTTGAGTTGCTCCGCCTCAGTGACTGTTCCCCTCATTACAGAAGCACTTAGTCTCGGGTTTGGGTTTAATCTTGGGTCTCTTCATTAGTGCAGCAACTGTTTTGCCGTTTCACGAAGTATCCCTTCTAGCCCTTGCCTTTCTTGAAACTTAGTGGTTTTACTAACCATCAACTATTGATGCTCCTTCTTGATTTCTACTTTCGCAGTGTCGAACATCGCGAATCGCTCAAGGATCATGGTATCTATCCTTGATATGTTATAGTTCATCACGAAGCTCTCACAGCTTGGTGGCAGTGACTTTGGAGAACCATCACTATCTCATCTGGAAGATTAACTCCCACTTGATTCAAGCGATTGTCGTACTCAGACAATCTGAGCACATGCTCAACAATTGAGTTTTTCTCCTTTACTTTTTGGACAAAGAATCTTGTTGGAGGTCTCGAACCTCTTAACAAGGGCACAAGCATGAAATCACAATTTCATCTCTTTAGAACATCACTTATGTTCCGTGACGTTTCAAAAACGTCTTCGGCGCCTTGCTTCTAAGCCATTAAGTATTTTGCACTGAACTATTGTGTAGTCATCAGAAACGTGTATGTCGGATGTTCACAACATCTACACACGACGCTCGAGGTGCAAAACACCGAGTGGTGCATTAAGGACATAAGCCTTCTGCGCAGCAACGAGGACAATCCTCGGTTTTACAGACTCAGTCTGCAAAGTTTGCTACTATCAACTTTCAACTAAATTTTCTCTAGGAACATATAAAAACAGTAGAGCTATAGCGCAAGCTACATCGTAATTCGCAAAGACCATTAGACTATGTTCATGAAAATTAGTTCAATTAATCATATTACTTAAGAACTCCCACTCAAAAATACATCTCTCTAGTCATTTGAGTGGTACATGATCCAAATCCACTATCTCAAGTCCGATCATCACGTGAGTCGAGAATAGTTTCAGTGGTAAGCATCTCTATGCTAATCATATCAACTATACGATTCATGCTCGACCTTTCGGTCTCATGTGTTCCGAGGCCATGTCTGCACATGCTAGGCTCGTCAAGCTTAACCCGAGTGTTCCGCGTGTGCAACTGTTTTGCACCCGTTGTATGTGAACGTTGAGTCTATCACACCCGATCATCACGTGGTGTCTTGAAACGAAGAACTGTCGCAACGGTGCACAGTCAGGGAGAACACAATTTCGTCTTGAAATTTTAGTGAGAGATCACCTCATAATGCTACCGTCGTTCTAAGCAATATAAGGTGCATAAAAGGATTAACATCACATGCAATTCATAAGTGACATGATATGGCCATCATCATGTGCTTCTTGATCTGCATCAGCAAAGCACCGACACGATCTTCTTGTCACCAGCGTCACACCATGATCTCCATCAACGTGTATCCATCGGGGTTGTCGTTCTACTCATGCTATTACTACTAAAGCTACATCCTAGCAAAATAGTAAACGCATCTGCAAGCACAAACGTTAATTTAAAGACAACCCTATGGCTCCTGCCGGTTGCCGTACCATCGACGTGCAAGTCGATATTATCTATTACAACATGATCATCTCATACATCCAATATATCACATCACATCGTTGGCCATATCACATCACAAGCATACCCTGCAAAAACAAGTTAGACGTCCTCTAATTTTATTGTTGCATGTTTTACGTGGTGACCATGGGTATCTAGTAGGATCGCATCTTACTTACGCAAACACCACAACGGAGATATATGAATTGCTATTTAACCTTATACAAGGACCTCCTCGGTCAAATCCGATTCAACTAAAGTTGGAGAAACCGACACTTGCCAGTCATCTTTGAGCAACGGGGTTACTCGTAGCGATGAAACCAGTCTCTCGTAAGCGTACGAGTAATGTCGGTCCAAGCCACTTCAATCCAACAATACCGCGGAATCAAGAAAAGACTAAGGAGGGCAGCAAAACGCACATCACCGCCCACAAAAACTTTTGTGTTCTACTCGAGAAGACATCTACGCATGAACCTAGCTCTGATATCACTGTTGGGGAACGTCGCATGGGAAACAAAAATTTTCCTACGCGCACGAAGACCTATCATGGTGATGTCCATCTACGAGAGGGGATTTCCGATCTTACGTATCCTTGTAGATCGCACAACAGAAGCGTTAGTGAACGCGGTTGATGTAGTGGAACATCCTCACGTCCCTTGATCCGCCCCGCGAACCGTCCCACGAACCGTCCCGCGATCCGTCTCACAATCTAGTGCCGAACGGACGGCACCTCCGCGTTCAGCACACGTACAGCTCGACGATGATCTCGGCCTTCTTGATACATCAAGAGAGACGGAGAGGTAGATGAGTTCTCCGACAGCGTGACGGTGCTCCGGAGGTTGGTGGTGATCTGATCTCGGCAGGGCTCCGCCCGAGCTCCGCAGAAACGCGATCTAGAGGAAAAACCGTGGAGGTATGTGGTCGGGCTGTCGTGGCAAAGTTGTCTCAAATCAGCCCTAAAACCCCACTATATATAGGAGGGAGGGGGGCCTTGCCTTGAGGCTCAAGGAGCCCCAAGGGGGTCGGCCGAACCAAGGGGGGGAAGTCCTCCCCTTCCAAACCGAATCCAACTAGGTTTGGAAGGTGGAGTCCTTCTCTCCTTTCCCACCTCCCTTTTTTTTCTCTTTGATTTCTTATCCTTTGGCGCATAGGGCCTTCTTGGGCTGTCCCACCAGCCCACCAAGGGCTGGTGCGCCACCCCCAAGGCCTATGGGCTTCCCCGGGGTGGGTTGCCCCCCCCCCCCCCCCGGTGAACACCCGAAACCCATTCGTCATTCCCGGCACATTCCCGGTAACTCCGAAAACCTTCCGGCAATCAAATGAGGTCATCCTATATATCAATCTTCGTTTCCGGAAACCCTCGAGACGTCCTGATCTCATCCGGGACTCCAAACAACATTCGGTAACCAACCATATAGCTCAAATACGCATAAAACAACGTCGAACCTTAAGTGTGCAGACCCTGCGGGTTCGAGAACTATGTAGACATGACCCGAGTGACTCCTCGGTCAATACCCAATAGCAGGACCTGGATTCCCATATTGGATCCCACATATTCTACGAAGATCTTATCGTTTGAACCTCAGTGCCAAGGATTCATATAATCCCGTATGTCATTCCCTTTGTCCTTCGGTATGTTACTTGCCCGAGATTCGATTGTCGGTATCCGCATACCTATTTCACTCTCGTTTACCGGCAAGTCTCTTTACTCGTTCCGTAATACAAGATCCCGTGACTTACACTAAGTCACATTGCTTGCAAGGCTTGTGTGTGATGTTGTATTACCGAGTGGGCCCTCAGATACCTCTCCGTCACACGGAGTGACAAATCCCAGTCTCGATCCATACTAACTCAACGAACACCTTCGGAAATACCTGTAGAGCATCTTTATAGTCACCCAGTTACGTTGCGACGTTTGATACACACAAAGTATTCCTCCGGTGTCAGTGAGTTATATGATCTCATGGTCATAGGAACAAATACTTGACACGCGGAAAACAGTAGCAACAAAATGACACGATCAACATGCTACGTCTATTAGTTTGGGTCTAGTCCATCACATGATTCTCCTAATGATGTGATCCCGTTATCAAGTAACAACACTTGCCTATGGCCAGGAAACCTTGACCATCTTTGATCAATGAGCTAGTCAACTAGAGGCTTACTAGGGACAGTGTTTTGTCTATGTATCCACACATGCACTGTGTTTCCAATCAATACAATTATAGCATGGATAATAAACAATTATCATGAACAAAGAAATATAATAATAACTAATTTATTATTGTCTCTAGGGCATATTTCCAACAAGGCGAGGCCCAGGGATCCCACAATCCTGGGAGGTGCGGGCCCCCCTGGCCGCGCCTAGGGGGCTTGTGGGGTCCCCTGCTGGCCCCTGCCTTGGTTCTCAAGTTTGACGCGTATCTTTTGTTCCGGAAGTTTTATTCCGTTTGGACTCCGTTTAAAATCTTCCTCTGAAAAGGGTCAACAACACGGAAAAACAGGAACTGGCACTTGGCACTGAGTTAATAAGTTAGTCCCAAAAAAGATATAAAAGGCATACAAAATATCCAAAGTTTGACAAGATAATAGCATGAAACCATCAAAAATTATAGATACGTCGGAGATGTATCACTGATGTGCGAGCATGGAATCCAGGGAATAAATGTGTATGATTTAATGGAATATCTAACGCGAGGAGGTCCATTGCTTGTGCCACTAAAGTAAGTTTGCAAATTAGTTGGAATTTATCAGTTGTAGCTCACTTGTGCAGCATTGCAAAAATATTCTAGGGTTAACTGTTCATTGTTCATAATCACTATTCATTGTTCATGATTACTATTCATGTTTGATAAGATGAACATGCCAAAATAGTTGTTGTTTAGTTTTGGTCAATTTAGTTTTTTTTGTTTATCAATGTATATGGGCTTCAAACATAATCTTGTTTCTTTAGATTAACTTTTAACTAAATCTTTGGCTTCACTGCTAATAGTTAACTAAATATTTAATTGAATCTTTATTCTAACTAAATCTCTACCTTGACTGACTATGAAACTTAACTGACTCTATAAATTAATTGAATCTATTACTTAACTGAACCTGTAACTTAACTGTCTTTGTAACTTATGACTGAATCTTGGAACTGTAATTCGTATTACAGGGAGTTAATAACTGTGGAGTAGTGTAGTGGGTTGATGAGGAGTGGCCAGAGCATCTGCAAAATTCTCTCCACAAACTATGGCTCACGTATGAGGATAGAAAGCATGATAATAGGATGGCATGCTTGGAACATTCATCTACTATCCACAATCCCATAGAACAGAAAAAACAAGTTGCGGGAGACTTTTGAGAAGCTTGTGGAAGATGTCAACAACTTCTTTAATTCCCATGATAATCTTCCACAAGAAAACAACCAGTAGGATGTTGAGAACATTACAATCAATGTGGACAACAGCATGAAAAATATGAGTGAACAACTTGTTTCAAAGGATGCTGGGATCACTAAATTGAAGTATGTTGTTCACTACTTGAAGTTCATCCATCTAGCTCAAGGCGATGGCATTAGAAATTTGAAGTTCAATCATCTTAAAGAGAAGAAAAAGATGAGCTCTGATAAAAGGACTTTGAAGTTTTGCTTTGCTGACGTGAAGAAAGAGAAGGAGAAGTTGGATGGTTGCATTGCAGAGATGATGAAAGACAAGGAGAAGTTGAGCATTAAGAAGAGTACTCTGGAGTACTGCATTGCTGACCTAAAGAAAGCAGTGAAGTTAACAAGAGGAAGCTAAAGGAGATCAAGTGTATTTGTGATGAAGAATAAATTATGATGTGATCTGACCATGTGGGTCGTTATCTTTAGTTACAAGCTTTGGAATATGGCTTGCAATATGTTATATTTGAATCTCCTAAACAAGTTACTTTTGTAGCATTGAACCATGGCTCATACGTTGTTTGTTGAATCCTTTAGTTAAGGTGAATTGTTAGTGATGAAATTATGATGCATATGTGTGATGAATTTGTTGGGGAACGTCGCATGGGAAACAAAAAATTTCCTACGCGCACGAAGACCTATCATGGTGATGTCATCTACGAGAGGGAGATTGGATCTACGTACCCTTGTAGATCGCTAAGCGGAAGCGTAGATAACGCGGTTGATGTAGTGGAATGTTTCCGCGATTCAGATCGCCGTAGTCATACTGTCTCCTCACGATCCGTCCCGCGAACTTCATCACGATCCGTCCCGCGAACTTCATCACGATCCTTCCCGATCTAGTGCCGAACGGACGGCACCTCCGCGTTCAACACACGTACAGCTCCGATCTCCACCTTCTTGACCCAGAAAGAGGGGGCGGAGAGGTAGAAGAGTTCTCCGGCAGCGTGACGGCGCACCGGTGGTGGTGATGATCTACTCCGACAGGGCTTCGCCTAAGCTCCGCAGAAATACGATCTAGAGGAAAAACTGCGTGGTATAGGGTCGAGCAGCACGTGGCAAAGTTGTGTCTCAAAAACTCTCAATACCTCTAGTATATATAGGTGGGAGGGAGGGGAGGAGGCAGCCTCAAACCCTCAAGGTTTGGCCGAAATTGGAGGTGGAGGAGTCCTACTCCAATCCTACTTGGAGTAGGATTCCACCTTCCCACTTGGAAACTCTTTCCACCTTGTGTTTTTCCTTCTCAATCCTTATGGGCCTTAGTGGGAACTTATTCCAGCCCACTAGGGGCTGGTTTATCTCTTCCCATAGCCCATGAGACCCATTGGGGCGTGACACCCCTCCCGATGGTCCCCGGCACCCCTCCCGACACTCTCGGTACACTATCGATGAGCTCGAAACTTTTCTGGTGACCAAAACAGGACTTCCTATATATCAATCTTTACCTCCGAACCATTCCGGAGCTCCTCGTGACGTCCTGGATCTCATCCGGGACTCCGAACAACTTTCGGTTACCAACACCTATAACTCAACTATACCGAAACGTCACCGAACCTTAAGTGTGCAGACCCTGCGGGTTCGAGAACTATGCAGACATGACCCGAGACACTCCTTGGTCAATATCCAACAGCGGGATCTGGATGTCCATATTGGATCCTACATATTCTCCGAAGATCTTACCGGTTGAACCTTAGTGCCAAGGATTCATATAATACCGTATGTAATTCCCTTTGTCAATCGGTATGTTACTTGCCCGAGATTCGATCGTCGGCATCCGCATACCTATTTCAATCTTGTTACCGGCAAATCTCTTTAATCGTTCCGTAATACAAGATCCCGTGACTCACACTTGAGTCATATTGCTTGCAAGGCTTATATGTGATGTTGTATTACCGAGTGGGCCCCGAGATACCTCTCCGTCACACGGAGTGACAAATCCCAATTCTTGATCCATACTAACTCAACGGACACCTTCGGAGATACCTGTAGAACACCTTTATAGCCACCCAGTTACGTTGTGACGTTTGATGCACACAAGGTATTCCTCGGTGCCAATGAGTTATATGATCTCATGGTCATAGGAACAAATACTTGACACACAGAAAACAATAGCAATAAAACGACACGATCAATATGCTACGTTCATAGTTTGGGTCTTGTCCATCACATGATTCTTCTAATGATGTGATCCCATTATCAAGTGACAACACTTGCCTATGGCCAGGAAACCTTGACCATCTTTGATCAACGAACTAGTCAACTAGAGGCTCACTAGGGACAGTGTGTTGTCTATGTATCCACACATGTATTTGAGTTTCCAGTCAATACAATTCTAGCATGGTTAATAAACGATTATTATGAACAAGGAAATATAATAGTAACTAATTTATTATTGCCTCTAGGGCATATTTCCAACAGTCTCCCACTTGCACTAGAGTCAATAATCTAGTTCACATCACCATGTGATTTTAACGAATCCAACAACCATATAGTTCTGGGGTCTGATCACGTCTCGCTCGTGAGAGAGGTTTTAGTCAACGGTTCTAAAAGTTTCAAATCCGTGTGTGCTTTACAAATCTTTATGTCATCTTATAGATGTTGCTACTACGTGCTATTCGGAAATACTCCAAATATCTACTCTACTATACGAATCCGTTTTACTACTCATAGTTATTCGGATTAGTGTCAAAGCTTGCATCAATGTAACCCTTTACGACGAACTCTTTAACCACCTCCATAATCAAGAAAAATTCCTTAGCCTATTAGGTACTTAGGATAACTTTGACCGCTATTCAGTGATTCAATCCTGGATCACTCTTTGTACCTCTTAACAGACTTGTGAGAAGGCACACATCATGTGCGGTACACAGCATGACATACTACAGAGTCTACGGCTAAGGCATAGGGGATGACCTTCGTCCTTTCTCTTTCTTCCGCCGTGGTCGGGCTTTTGAGTCTTACTCATATTCACACCTTACAACACAACCAAGAACTCTTTCTATTTTGAACTCCTTCAAAAAGTTGTGAAGGCATGCATTTCATTTGAAAGTTCTATTTAGCATTTTGATCTATCTCCATAGATCTCGATACTCAATGTTCCAGGTCTTCCTTTGAAAAAACCCTTTCAAACAACCTTTATGCTCTACAGAAATTCTACATTACTTCCTGATCAACAATATGTCAACCACATATACTTTATCAGAAATACTATAGTGCTCCCACTCACTTCTTTGGAAATACAAGTTTCTCATAAACCTTGCACAAAACCAAAAAGCTTTGATCATCTCATGAAAGAATATATTCCAACTCCGAGATGCTTGCACCAGTCCATAAAAGGATCGTTGGAGCTTGCATACTTGTTAGTATCCTTAGGATCGACAAAACCTTCTGGTTGTATCATTGATCCTGCAATCTGTGGCGTTAGCTAGATGAATGCTTATGACAACAAACCTTCTCCTGCAACGACACCAGAAGAATGCTGAAAGCACTCCCCAGTAATGAGACTAGAAGAATGTTGTTGATGGCCCACCAGCGCGTGGGTTCGCAGCAGTTTTTGAGGGTAGAGTATTCGACCCAAATTTGTAGATCGCCTAAAGGAGGTGAGAGAATACTCTCGAGTATTAGCAGCTGAATTTGTCAGATTCAACCACACTTGAAAGATTAGTATCTGCAAGCAAAGTAGTAACAACAAAGTAACGAGTAGTGGCAGTGTAACGAGCAATAGCACTGGCAAGGAACAACAGTAGTGACAGCGGTAGCAAGTAGCAACAGTAGCAAGCGACAGTAGTAGTAGCAGCAGCAGAGCAAGACAAGTAACAATAGTAGCAACAGTAGTAGCAGCAGCAGCAGAGCAAAACAAGTAACATCAGCAGTAGGACAAACTCGTAGGCAATGGGTCGGTGATTTGATTGGATTATATTCATCCTGCAACAGCTATAACACGGAGAGATAAGTGGCTAGCTCCCGTTCGTCAATGTGATGTAGGCATGCATTCCGTGTGTCGTCATACGTGGTTAGGGAAAAGAGCTTGCATGACATCTATTGTCCATCCCTCCCGTGGCAGCGGGGTCCAAAAGGAAACTACGGGATAGTAAGGTTCTCCTTTTAATAAAGAACCGAACCAACGCATTAGCACTTGGTGAACACATGAACTCCTCAAAATATGGTCATCACCGGGAGTGGTTCCGGTTATTGTCACTCCGGGGTTGCCGGATCATAACACATAGTAGGTAACTACAACTTGCAAGATCAGATCTAAAACACACATATATTGGTGACAACATAATAATTTCAGATCTAAAATCATGGCACTCGGGCCCTAGTGACAAGCATTAAAAGCATGGCAAAGTAGTAGCAACATCAATCTCAGAACATATTGGATACTAGGGATCAATCCCCATCAAAACTAACTCGATTACATGATAGATCACATCCTACTCATCACCGCCCATCGAGCCTACGAATAGATTACTCACGAACGACGAAGAGCTTCATGGAATTGGAGAGGGAAGAAGGTTGATGATGACGATGGCGATGATTTCCCCTCTCCGGAGCCCAAGACGGACTCCAGGTCTGCCCTCCAGATGAAGAACAGGAGGTGGTGGCGCCTCCGTATCGAAAACGCGACGAAAACTTCTCTTTTTATTTTTTTCTGGGACGAAAGGCAACTTATAGAGCTGGAGTTGGGGGCGGCAGGTGCCTGTGGGACCCACAAGCGTGCCTACCGCCACCAGGGGGGTGGTGGCAGGGCAGGGGCTTGTGGCCCACTGGCCCACCCCGTGAGGTGGAACTTGGCGCAGATATTTTTTATATTTTCCAAAACTGCTCCCCGTAAATTTTCAGGACGTTTGGAGAACTTTGTTTTCTGCACAAAAATAACACCAAGGCAATTCTGCTGAAAAAGCGCCAGTCCAGGTTAGTTCCATTCAAATAATGCAAATTAGAGTCCAAAACAAGGGCAAAAGAGTTTGGAAAAGTAGATACGATGGAGACGTATCAACTCCCCCAAGCTTAAAACCTTGCTTGTTCTCAAGCACCTCAGTTGACAAACTGAGAGAGAAAGAAAAACTTTGACAAACTCTGTTTGATCTTGTTGTTGCAACTATGTCTAACTCATAACCAGAATTTCAGCAAGATCACAAGTTAACCACATAAGCAAATGACACAAAGGTCTCACGGTAAACTAATATCAATGGCATAATCAGCTAACGAGCAAATAATAATGAGTTTCAAATACCAACACTTCAATCAAAACAAGCATGAAGCAATATGAATAGGTGGTATCTCGCTAGCTCTTTCTGAGACCACAAAACATAAATGCATAGCACTTTCAAAGATCAAGGGCTGACTAAACATTGTAATTCATAGCAACGAAGATCCAGTCATGGTCATACTCAATATCAATCAAAAGCAAAGCATAAAAATGACAGAGGTGCTCTCTAATTGGTGCTTATATAAGAGGAGGATGACTCGATAGGAAAATAAATAGACAGGCCCTTCGCAGAGGGAAGCATTGATTTGCAGAGGTGCCAGAGCTCAAGCTTTGAAAACAGAGATAATAATTTTGGGTGGCATGCTTTCATTGTCAACGCAATGACCAAGAGTTCTCAATATCTTCCATGCTACTCATTCTATAGGCGGTTCCCAAAAAGAAAAGTAAAGTTTTAACTCCCCCACCACCAATCAATCACACTCCACGATAGCCGAATCCTCGGGTACCGTCCATACTAACATCAATCCACGGGGAGTTTTGTTTTACAGTTATGTTTTCGATTTAAGCGTAGAACTGGGCATCCCAAATACCGGCCCCTTTCTCGTGAATGACTGTGAATAAACACATGTCGAGGATAATACTCCTAGCATGGAAGATAACAATAGCCACCTGTCACCACATGAGCGGTTCGGGCATGCAAAACAGATTATTTCTTGAAGGTTTAGAAAGTGGCACATGCAAATTTACTTGGAACGGCAGGTAGATACCGCAAATAGGTAGGTATGGTGGACTCTCATGGAAAAACTTTTGGGTTCATGGAAGTGGATGCACAAGCAGTATTCCCACTTAGTACAAGTGAAGGGTAGCAAAAGACTGGGAAGCGACCAACTAGAGAGCGAAAACAGTCATCAAGATGCAATGAGTTTGACTAACATTGGATGCAAGCATGAACAGGATATAAATCACCATGAACACGAACATCATATATGCTATGTTGATTTTGTTTCAACTACATGCATGAACATGCGCCAAGTCAAGCCACTTGAAACATTCAAAAGAGAATACCAACCTATCATACTACATCATAGTCATCTCAAAATCTATGTTGGCATTCAAGACAAACCATTATAAGCTCTCAGCTAAATAAGCATGGCATCAGAAACTATGATCTCTAAGTTGTCATTGCAAACATGGTTCTCTCACAACAAAGCTAAATCTGGGTTGACAAGTTAGTCATATTTACAAAAACAAAATAGATAGAGTTCATACGAGCTTTTCAGTCTCAGTCACTTCATCATATATCATCATTGTTGCCTTTCATTTGCACGATCGAACGATGAAAACGATAATAAGCGCATTGGACTAAGCTGAATCTGCAGGCAAACACAAAGGAGAAGACAAAATAATATGGCTCTTTGAAAGCTAAACAGGTAATCATGTAAGAACCACTAAACATTGTAACCAATATCTTCTACCTTGACACAAAGAAAAAGAAAGTTATTTACACGGGAAAGCTCCCGACAAGCAAAAGAAGAAAGAAAAATCTTTTTGGGTTTTCTCAAAAGGACACAAAACAAGAAAACAAGAAAACGAAAAGAAACTAGCATGGATAATACAGTGGCAAAGTGTAAAAACCGGCTAACAAAGTGAAAGCATAAGCATGAATGTAAAGTCGGTGAGAACACGTACTCCCCCAAGCTTAGGCTTTTGGCCTAGCTTGGTCTACTCCCATGGATGATCCTGGCAAAACCCAAGTCATAATGGGTGTTATACGGGAGTGCTGCAGCCACTTCCTGAATAGCTCCCTCACGAAGTCGAGCAGCCGTCGCCTCCCTCTCATACTCCTCTGCCTCTCCTATGGTTATGTAGTATCTTCGTTTAACCTGAAAGTCAAAGAAAGCAGGAGCAGGAAGGGTAATATGGAAAACACGCTGCCGGTTAATATCAAGCGGTATAGAAGACATCCATGCTCTCTCTCAAGGATCTCGTAGCGTGTTAGAGCGACACGATCAAGGTAGGCTGTACGGAGAGGAGGGTCTTCTGGACGGATGGATACCCCAAGAAAATTTGCTAAGCGTGTAGCATAAACTCCACCAAAGAAATCCCCCTCACTGGCATTTTTATTCAGCCTCCTTGCTATAATAGCTCCCATATTGAATCTCCTGTCACCTATTACTGCGCTCTTAAGGATACTAAGGTCGGAAGCGCATAGGTGACAATGTGCACCCTTGCCGTTAATGCACCTACCTATGAAGAGGGCAAGGTAGTGCAAGGCAGGGAAATGGATGCTTCCTATGGTGGCTTGCGTGATATCTCTGGTTTCTCCCACAGTTATGCTGGAGATAAAGTCTCTGACTGAAGACTTAGGAGGATCATTAACACTACCCCAATTGGGTATCTTGCAGATCCTATTGAAATCCTCCAGATCCATGGTATAGAATTTATCGTACAGAACAAACGGTATGGATGATTCACGGCTAGCTAAAAATTTAAATCTACGCACGAAAGAGGCAGTGAGCATAGCATACTGTTCACATTTATCTAAGAGGAATTCTTCTAACCAGGCATTGCGGACGAGTGCATCAAACTCATCCTTGAAGCCTGCTTTGATCATGAACTCATCGGAAGGCCATTCACATGGTTGCACTGGTGCGTCCCTTAGTTGAAAAGGTTCGGGCTCCCGAAAGGAGAGACGAGGACCCTTCTTATTTGAGGAACCACCATGAAACTTCCTCCTGAACATAATTTCCTTTTGCTGAAATTTTTGAAGTTCAAGAGAAAAGTGAATAAAGACCCACCACACCTTGTAGCAACTACTCCTACTAGTGCCTAGAGACCGTATCACGCGCTAAAACTACTTGGGACCAGCTAAAATCAACATTTCTAGCTCAAGAACAGGGTCACCAAGGTAGCAAGAATACGCGAAGGATAAATCACTAGAGCAAAAACTAATTGGATCAATGGAGGAGTCACTTACCAAGGAGCAATTTCCCCAAAACAGTTCGGAGAATGGTGCTTTGAGCAAGGAGATCGAAAATCACAGCCAAATGAGCAAGAACACGGGTTTGAGCTGCGAAACAATTTTTTCTGGAGGTGGAAGAAGAGGCTGGGACTCGAATGAGTGGATGGGGTGCCTGTGGGCCCTACAAGCTTGCACCCCGCCACCAGGGGGGTAGGTGGCGGTGGGGGGGCTTGTGGCCCACTGGTCAGGGCCCCAGGCCAGCTCTCAGGCCCAGAAATTTTCAAAAATTCCAGAAGAAATGATACTAAATTTCCAAGACCATCACAGAACTTTTATTTTCGAGGTATTTTTCTCTGGGACGCTAAAACAGAAAACAGGAAAAATTAAACTAATTCCATCATTTTTCTTCTAAGCAACAGAAAAGTAAAACTCAAAACAGAGGTAGTTGACTCTCCGATTCATCCGTTCCATGGTCATCGAAAGAAATCCGTCAATGGGATTGATCAAGTCCTTATGACAAAACCTTCTCGAATCGCAAGAGAGAACAGAGAATTTCCGAATAGCCACTAAGTCACCTCAATGGGGATATGTATCTCCCCAACAAGCAAATCATACTTCATCTTGACACGAGGAATAGGGCATTCAAAGCTCCCAATGAGAATCGATGAAGTCTTTTCGATAGCATTGATGCAATGTACTGGATATCGTTTCTTCGGAAAGTGCACTGTGTGCTCATTACCGTTGACATGGAAAGTGACATTGCCTTTGTTGCAATCTATAACAGCCCCTGCAGTGTTTAAAAAGGGTCTTCCGAGGATGATAGCCATGGCATCGTCCTCAGGAATATCCAAGATAACAAAGTCTGTTAAGATAGTGGTATTAACAACCACAACAGGCACATCCTCGCAAATGCCGATAGGGAAAGCAGTTGACTTGTCGGCCATTTGCAGAGAAATTTCACTGGGTGTCAACTTATCCAACTCAAGTCTACGATAAAGAGAGAGTGGCATAACACTAACACCGGCTCCAAGGTCACATAAGGCAGTTCTTACGTAGTTTCCTTTAATGGATCAAGGTATATTGGGCACTCCGGGATCACCAAGTTTCTTAGGGGTTCCACCTTTGAAAGTATAATTGGCAAGCATGGTGGAGATCTCAAGATCTGGTATCTTCCGTTTATTAGTCACGATATCTTTCATGTACTTGGCATACGGAGACATCTTGAGCATATCAGTTAACCACATCTGCAGAAAGACAGGTCTTATCATCTCAACGAAGCGCTCAAAATCCTCATCATCCTTTTTCTTGGATGGCTTAGGAGGAAAGGGCATAGGTCTCTGAACCCATGGCTCTCTTTCTTTACCATGCTTCCTAGCAGAGAAGTCATTCTTGTCGTATCTCTTAGGTTGTGGATTATCAGGATTAACCGTAGGTTCAATCTCCACATCCTCATCATTGCTAGGTTGAGCATCATTACGAACATCACTGTCGATGTTGTCACCAGATTCATGTTCATCACCAGATTGTGTTTCTGCATCATACGTAGAAATATCATTAGGTTCTTCAGGTGTGACAGTATTTGGTGAACTAGCGTGCAAATTCTAACATCCTTCTTCTTCTCCTTAGGATGACTAGGTGTATCAGCATTTATTCCTTGAGAATCTTGATCAATTCTCTTAGGATGACCTTCAGGATACAAAGGTTCCTGAGTCATTTTGCCTCCTCTAGTAACGACTTTGACAGAGTTGTCATTTAATTCATTGAGCAGGTCATTCTGAGCTTTAAGTACTTGTTCTACCTGATTAGTAATCATAGAGGCATGTTTACTCAGAAGCTTTAGATCGTTGACATTTCTGTCTACGCAAGCACTTAAATGGCTAAGCATACGAGTACTTTGTTCCAAATGTCTGCTAACATAATCATTGAAACTCTGTTGTTTGGCAACAAAGTTGTCAAATTCATCAAAGCATACGCTAGCAGGTTTATCAAAAGGAATATCACTCTCATCAAACCTACGCAGAGAATTCACTTCCACTACCTGTATCGGGTTATCGAGACCATGGATCTCTTCGATAGGTGGTAGATTTTTGACATCTTCAGATCTAATGCCTTTCTCTTGCATAGATTTCTTGGCTTCTTGCATATCTGTGGGACTGAGGAATAGAATACCTCTTTTCTTAGGAGTTTGCTTAGGAGGTGGTTTGGGAATAGTCCAAGCATTATCGTTGATCAAGATGTGATTCAGTAGGGTCTCAGCTTGTTCTACAGTTCGTTCCCTAAAAACACAACCGGCACAACTATCTAGGTGGTCTCTAGAGGCATCAGTAAGTCCGTTATAGAGGATATCAAGTATCTCGTTCTTATTAAGAGGGTGATCAGGCAAAGCATTCTGTAGCTGGACGAGCCTCCCCCAAGCTTGTGGAAGACTCTCTTCTTGGAGTTGAGCAAAGTTGTATATTTCCTGCAAGGCAGCTTGCTTCTTATGGGCAGGGAAATATTTCTCACAGAAGTAATAGACCATCTCCTGGGGACTACGCACACATCCAGGAGAAAGAGAGGTGAACCAGGCTTTAGCATCATCCTTTAGAGAGAAAGGAAACAACTTAAGGATATAGTAATGACGGATCTTCTCCTCACTAGTGAAAAGGTTGGCTATTTCGGATAGTTTGGCAAGATGGGCTATGACCGTCTCAGACTCATAACCGTGAAAAGGATCAGATTCGACTAGAGAGATTATCTCAGGATTGACAGAGAATTCATAATCCTTATCGGTGACAAAGATAGGCGAAGTGGCAAACTTCGGGTCATTTTTCATCCTAGCTTCCCGAGATTTTTCCTTCCACTTGAGAAGTAATTTCTCAGCGTCATAGGCATCCTTACACGCAAGAAAATCCTCAGCTATCTCTCCCTCCATAATGTAACCCTCAGGTATAACAGGCAATTCATATCTAGGAGAGCTAGATCTAGCATGAGCAAAAGCAGGTTCTATCTCAATAGTATCGGCAGTTTCAGAAACATCACGAGCATTGGCAGTAACTCTAGCAATATGAGCATCAAGGAACACTCCTAGTGGAACATCAGGCAAAGTAGTATCTCTAGAAGTATCAAGCATAGCATCATCAGGAAAAATAGCATCTCTAGTATCATCAGGCAAAGCAGTATCAAGCATACCATCTCTAGCAGTATCAAGCATAGCATCTCTAGCAGTATCAGGCATAGCATCAGGCATAGTATCAAGCATAGTATCATCAGGCATAGTATCAAGCATAGCATCTCTAGTAGTAGCATCATAAACATCATCAAGCACAATATCAAGCATTGCATCTCTAGCAGTAGCATCATAAGCATCATCAAGCACAGGCGACATATCAATATTTCTAGCAGGAGGTGATGTCGCAAACTTACTCATAACTGAAGGTGAATCAAGTGCAGAGCTAGATGGCAATTCCTTACCTCCCCTCATAGTTGAGGGCAAGACTTTGGTTTTTGGATCCTTCAGATTCTTCATAGTGATCAGCAGATATAAATCCCAAGTGACTCAGAGAATATAGCAATACCTCCCCGGCAACGACGCCAGAAAAAATGCTGATCCTGCAATCTCTGGCGTTAGCTAGACGAATGCTTATGACAACGAACCTTCTCCTGCAACGGCACCAGAAGAATGCTGAAAGCACTCCCCAGTAATGAGACTAGAAGAATGTTGTTGATGGCCCACCAGCGCGTGGGTTCGCAGCAGTTTTTGAGGGTAGAGTATTCGACCCAAATTTGTAGATCGCCTAAAGGAGGTGAGAGAATACTCTCGAGTATTAGCAACTGAATTTGTCAGATTCAACCACACTTGAAAGATTAGTATCTGCAAGCAAAGTAGTAACAGCAAAGTAACGAGTAGCGGTAGTGTAACGAGCAATAGCAGTGGCAAGGAACATCAGTAGTGACAGCGGTAGCAAGTAGCAACAGTAGCAAGCGACAGTAGTAGCAACAGTAGTAGCAACAGCAGCAGAGCAAGACAAGTAACAACAGTAGCAACAATAGTAGCAGCAGCAGTAGAGCAAAACAAGTAACAGCAGCAGTAGGAGAAACTCGTAGGCAATGGGTCGGTGATTTGTTTGGATGATGTTCATCATGCAACAGCTATAACACGGAGAGATAAGTGGCTAGCTCCCGTTCGTCAATGTGATGTAGGCATGCATTCTGTGTGTCGTCATACGTGCTTAGGGAAAAGAACTTGCATGACATCTATTGTCCATCCCTCCCGTGGCAGCGGGTTCCAAAAGGAAACTACATGATATTAAGGTTCTCCTTTTAATAAAGAACCGGACCAACGCATTAGGACTTGGTGAACACATGAACTCCTCAAACTATGGTCATCACCGGGAGTGGTTCCGGTTATTGTCACTCCAGGGTTGCCGGATCATAACAAATAGTAGGTAACTACAACTTGCAATATCGGATCTAAAACACACATATATTGGTGACAACATAATAATTTCAGATCTGAAATCATGGCACTCGGGCCCTAGTGACAAGCATTAAGCATGGCAAAGTAGTAGCAACATCAATCTCAGAACATAGTGGATACTAGGGATCAATCCCCATCAAAACTAACTCGATTACATGATAGATCTCATCCTACTCATCACCGCCCAGCGCATTAAGCATGGCAAAGTAGTAGCAACATCAATCTCAGAACATAGTGGATACTAGGGATCAATCCCCATCAAAACTAACTCGATTACATGATAGATCTCATCCTACTCATCACCGCCCAGCGAGCCTATGAATAGATTACTCACGAACGACGGAGAGCTTCATGGAATTGGAGAGGGAAGAAGGTTGATGATGACGATGGCGACGATTTCCCCTCTCCGGAGCCCAAGACAGACTCCAGATCTACCCTCCATATGAAGAACAGGAGGTGGCGGCGCCTCCGTATCGAAAACGCGACGAAAACTTCTCTTTTTATTTTTTTCTAGGACGAAAGGCAACTTATAGAGCTGGAGTTGGGGGCGGCAGGTGCCTGTGGACCCCACAAGCGTGCCCACCGCCACCAGGGGGGTGGTGGCGGGGCAGGGGCTTGTGGCCCACTGGCCCACCCCCTGAGGTGGAACTTGGCGCAGATATTTTTGATATTTTCCAAAACTGCTCCCCGTAAATTTTCAGGACGCTTGGAGAACTTTGATTTCTGCACAAAAATAACACCAAGGCAATTCTGCTGAAAACAGCGTCAGTCCAGGTAAGTTCCATTCAAATCATGCAAATTAGAGTCCAAAACAAGGGCAAAAGAGTTTGGAAAAGTAGATACGATGGAGACGTATCAATCACATACAACCTTTCCTCAAGGAAACCGTCGAGGAAACAATGTTTTGACATCCCATGTGCAATATTTCATAAATAATGCAGCAACTACTAACATAATTCCAATAGACTTTTAGCATCACTACGAGTGAGAAAGTCTCATCATAGTCAACTCTTTGATCTTGTCGAAAACATCTTTGCGACAAGACAAGCTTTTCTTAATGGTGAATAGTCACCATCATCGTCTGTCTTCCTTTTAAAGATTCATCTTTACTTAATAGTCTTACTACCATCAAGTAGTTCTTCCAAAGTCTAACTTTGTTTTATACATGGATCCTCTCTCGGATTTCATGGCCTCCAGCCATTTGTCGGAATCCGGGCCCACCATTGCTTCTTCATAACTCGTAGGTTCATTGTTGTTCAAAAACATGACCTCCAAGACAGGGTTACCGTACCACTCTGTAGTAGTACGCGACCTTCATCGACCTACGATATTTGTAGTAACTTGATTCAAAGCTCTAATGATCACCATCATCAGCTTCCACTTCTATTGGTGTAGGCACCACAGGAACATCTTCCTGCGCCCTGCTACACACTGGTTGAAGTGACGGTTCACTAACCTCATCAAGTTCCACCACCCTCCCACTCGATTCTTTCGAGAGAAACCTTTCCTCAAGAAAGGACTGATACGTCCATTTTGCATCATGCTTTCATGTTGATATTATTGCTTTTTGGGCTGTTATATTACTTGTGGTACCATATTTATGCCTTTTCTCTCTTATTTTGCAAGGTTTATTTGAAGAGGGAGAATTCACGCAGCTGGAATTCTGGACTGGAAAAGGAGCAAATCCTAGTCCACTATTCTACACATCTCCAAATGCCATGAAAAGTTACGTGGATTTTTTTGGGATTATATAAAAAATACTGGGCGAAAGAACTACCGGAGGGGGGCTGCCACCGCCAGCCCCTGGTGGCGGAGTGGGGGCTTGTGGGCTCCCTGACGGCCCACTAGCCCCCCTCTTTTGCTATATGAAGCGTCTGGGTCCAGAAAAAATTAGACGGGAGCTTTTTCGTGGTTTCGCCGCCGCCACGAGGTTGAACTTGAGCAGATCCAATCTAGAGCTCCGGTAGGACGATCCTGCCGGGGAAACTTCCCTCCCAGAGGGGGAAATCATCGCCATCGTCATCGCCAACACTCCTCTCATCGGAGGGGAGGTATCTTCATCAGCACCATCTCCTCTCCAATCCCTAGTTTATCTCTTGTAATCAATCTGCGTCTCACGACTCCGATTGGTACTTGTAAGGTTGCTAGTAGTGTTGATTACTCTTTGTGGTTACACTACAACAAAAATGCCATGTAGGGGCGTTAAATATAGGTGCTAAAGACGCATTAAATCATCTCTAGCAGATTTTAGAGTCGCTTCTTAAAGCGTCTTAGGAGCGTCTCCTCACGCACCGTCTCAAAGATCGTTGAGACGCGGAGGAAGCGTGTCTACAAGGAAATGAGGCGTTTTAAGAGCGCCGTAACAAAGAGTGTCTACATGGATATGTGACGTTTTAAGAGCAACTTTATGACATTAGAGACCCTTTGATAATTTCATGCTAGATGCAATTGCATGCATATATCCTCTTTCTATTGTATAAAATGTTTTTTAATCAACTGAACTGAATAGAATTACTTGCTCCTATGAAATAACTGGACTCATATTTACATATGAGAAAATATTTGAATATTGTATGGCATCGCACGAAATAATAACATTATATTACTGAGAATAGTAGTTTTTTACAAACTCAATTGTACACATCACCTATAAAAAAAATACATGTCACAAGCTAGGTGAATTATATCTATGTGATTTGTAGTTTCTACATGCTGATAATGGAACAATGGCTTCTCGTTTTCTTTGCTTCTCTAGTTTATCCATGTGGTATCTGCCTTCAACATCCACACATAGAAGTTCTCCTGTGAAGAAAGCCAAATGAGATATAAATAAATTCATTGGAACCTTCTATTAGTAACTTTTCGTTTGCTGAACATACAATCATAAGGATAGAGAAGAACAATATATATATTATGTACCACATCAAGTAAATATGTGCTGTAGAAATTAAATCTAGTCGAGATTTCATGACCATATGAAGTATAGATGCATACTGAAAAAAGAAGAAAAATTGTTACGTCATCGATGGATTGGCTAAGGTGAGAACCATTGTAGTGTATTTGTAAAATAACAATTAATTAAGTAAGTATATACCATACGAAGCATATACATTTAAAGAAATGCTAGCAATTTAACATACAGAGATTGAATTATAATGGTTGTTGACACTAATAATCTATAAGCCTGAATTCTCATCGTAGTTCATATTCATAATCTTCAGTCTAACATAATACCTATGCAAGCGAGCATCACATCATCTAATTAAGCTGCTCTAGACAAAGTGCAACACATATGATTAAACCTTACCAAATGATAATATATCCATCCGCGGTGCTCTTTATCAGACAACATGGGAAAAATTGTGCTGATGAGTAACTGCATGTATGAGTTGATGGCTCCCTTTGTACTCCCTCCGTTTTAAAATATAAGACCTTTTAGAGATTCCACAAGGAGACTACATACGGAACAAAATGAGTGAATCTATACTTTAAAATATGTCTATGTACATCCGAATGTAGTTCATAATGCAATCTCTAAAAGGTCTTATATTTAGGAACAGAGGGAGTAGTAGATATATAGAAGCCATGTCAATCCTAAGAAACAAAAAACGACAAAGCAGTGTTGTCTTATCTTAATACAGATAATATAAATTACAATGTGAAGATTCTCCTCAACAATTAAGTACGCATAAGGGAGAGGCTCCAATTTTTTTACTTGGAATGAACTGAGAGGAAAAACTAAAATAAAAAAAGTAGATCGACTCATATATAAATAAACTTGCCTCCTTGCTGGTTGACAATGGCAAGCACGAGGTCAGCCTAGCTGATGGAAACAAGCTTCACATGGCGGAGGACTTTTGGAGTGACGGGCGGAACACGGTGTCACCTGGGCAGTCATTTTCCGCCGAGGATCATATTAACTAATTAATACCTGTCTTATACCATTGATGCAGTGGCTAGCAAATAAAACAATAACAAACAGAAAGGAACAAAGTCTCAACAAGCAGGATATAGCGAACATATAAGCAAACGAGCGCCTAACTGAATAATACCTTTGGTCCTCCTCGTCGATCTTGTTCCTCTTCTAACATGTTTCCTGTCGGATCGTATGTCGCTACAATCTCAGTTGGAGGAGGTGACGCTGTCCAGTTCTGTTGCCCACTCCGCCAACCGTCATCTTCCCTTCCAGTAGGAGTGCTGCAGGTCGAAGAGGCCGACGGCGAGTAAGGGGTGGGGAGGAGCCAGATCTTGGCAGAAGCGGCGCCGCAGCGGTGTACCATGGTGGCGCTAGGTTCAGAGGACAGATCGGTCACTCCCTTTTTCCACGGTAGTTAGCCCATCTCGCACGATGGGGGATCAGGGTCGATGGTGGTGGAAAAAGATATTTTTAACCACCAGGATTTTTTTCAATGGGAAATCAAGGGACGATGCCCTTTGCGCCTCAGAAAACGTCCCTATGCACCAAGTGATTTCGAGTAATGAGACGTAGATAAAAGCGTCAAAACAGAAACGCCCCTATGTGCCTATTTTGTTGTAGTGTTAATGCTAGTTTGATTACTTGGTGGAAGAGTTTATGTTCAGATCCTTGATGCTATTCATTACACCTCTGATCATGATTATGATTATGCTTTGTGAGTAGTTACTTTTGTTCCTGAGGACATGGGATAAGTCATGCTGATAATAGTCATCTGAATTTGATATTCGTTCGGTACTTTGATATGTTGTATGTTGTCTTTTCCTCTAGTGGTGTTATGTGAACGTCGACTACATAACACTTCACCATATTTAGGCCTAGAGGAAGGCATTGGGAAGTAGTAAGTAGATGATGGGTTGTGATGTTTGCTGTGTATCCCTTGCAAGGGCGCCAGAAATAGTTGTGTCGACGGCACCAGGAATCCTTCAGCTGCGGCTACACCTTAAGGGACTTCCTAGGCAAGTATGCAAAAGATTTCCCCCGTGGCCTTGGAGCCTTGCGTTGGTGTTCCCTCGAAGCGGAAAGGATGATGTAGCACAACGACGGTAATTATTTCCCTCAGTTTGAGAACCATGGTATCAATCCGGCGGAAGAGTATCTCAAGATCTTGCACAAACACAAAAGCTTGCACCCAACGCTATGAAGGGGTTATCAATCCCTTATAGATTGTTTGCCAAGTGAGAACTGAAAGCAACTAAGTAACAAAGCAAAGTAAAAGCGGAGGTGTAAACGATGGATGTGAATAGACCCGGGGGCCGTAGTATTTACTAGTGGCTTCTCTCATGAAAACAAGTGGACGGTGGGTAAAAAAATTACTGTCGAGCAATTGATAGAATCGCGCAAAGTCGTGACGATATCTATACAATGATTATATCTATAGGCATCACGTCCGAAATAAGTAGACCGATACTTTCTGCATCTACTACTATTACTCCACACGTCGACCGCTATCCAGCATGCATCTAGTGTATTAAGTCCATAAGAACAGAGTAACGCCTTAAGCAAGATGACATGATGTAGAGGGATAATCTCAAACCAATGATAAAAATCCCATCTTTTTACCCTTGATGGTAAGTACTTGATGTGTGCCTTGCTGCCCCTACTGTCACTGGGAAAGGTCACCACATGGTAGAACCCAAAACCAAGCACTTCTCCCATTGCAAGAATCATAGATCTAGTTGGCCAAACAAAACCCAAGACTCGGAGAGACTTACAAGGATATCAAATCATGCATATAAGAAATCAGCAAAGACTCAAATATATAACATAGATAGTCTGATCACAAGTCCACAATTCATCGGATCTCGACAAACACACCGCCAAAGAATATTACATCGGATAGATCTCCATGAAGATCATGGAGAACTTTGTATTGAAGATCCAAGAGAGAGAAGAAGCCATCTAGCTACTAACTACGGACCCGTAGGTCTGAAGTGAACTACTCACGAGTCATTGGAGGGGCGATGATGATGATGAAGAAGCCCTCCAACTCCAAAGTCCCCTCCGGCACGGTGCCAGGAAGGGTCTCCAGATGAGATCTCGCGGAAACAGAAGCTTGCGGTGGCGGAAAAGTATTTTCGAGGCTCCCCTGGTTTTTTGCGGAATATTTGGGAATTTATAGACCAAAGACCTAGGTCAGGGGGCGGTCACGGAGGCCACAAGCTTGCCCACCGCTGCCTCCCCCCTGGTGGCGTGGTGGGAGCTTGTGGGCTCCCTGGAGCCCACCTGGCTTGGCCCAAAGGCCCCCTGGTCTTCTTCCGTTCGGGAAAAAAATCATTTCGGGGTTTTTATTCCGTTTGGACTCCGTTCCAAAATCAGATATGAAAAGAGTCAAAAACATGGAAAAAACAGGAACTGGCACTTGTCACTGAATTAATAAGTTAGTCCCAAAAAAGATATAAAAGGTACATGAAACAACCAAAGAAGACAAGATAATAGCGTGAAACCATCAAAAGTTATAGATACGTTTGAGACGTATCAAGCATCCCCAAGCTTAACTCCTGCTCGTCCTCGAGTAGGGAAGTGATAAGAAATTTTTGATGCTTTCATGCTACCTAGCATAGGTGTCCTTTGTAATTCCTCTTATGTGACGTGAATGTTCAGATCCATTAGATTCAAAACAATAGTTTGCTATTGACGTGGAAACAATAATAATTCAAGCAAACTAGCAAAGTAATCATGAACTTTCAAAATAACAAGGCCAAAATAAAGTTATCCCTACAAAATCATATAGTCTGGCTATGCTCTATCATCATTGCACAATGAATTTAAATCATGCACAACCACGGTATTGGCCAAGTAATGGTTTCACACCTTTACTTTCTCAAACCTTTTCAACTCTCACGCAATACATGAGCGTGAGCCATGGTTATAGCACTATAGATGGTGTGGAATGTAGTGGAGGTTGCAAGAAAAAAAAAGGTAACTAGGCATATCAATGACCCGTGGAGATGCTCATCAATAGATATCAATGTGAATGAGTAGGGATTGCCATACAAATGATGCACTAGAGCTACGAGTATGTGAAAGCTCTTAAAGAAAACTAGTGGGTGTGCATCCAACTTGCTTGCTCACGAAGACCTAAGGCAATTTTGAGGAAGCCTATCATTGGAATATAGAAGCCAAGTTATATAATGAAAATTTCCCACTAGCTATATGGTGGTGACAAAACGAGAGACTCTCAATCATGAAGATCATGGTGCTTAATATGCACAAGTGTGGAAAAAGTGGTAGCATTGTCCCTTCTCTCTGTTTCTCTCATTTTTTTGGTGGGATCTTTGGCCTTTTTTTGGGGCTTCTTTGGCCTCTTTTATTTCCTCACATGGGACAATGATCCATTAATGATGATCATCACACTTTCAACTCAAAACTTAGAGTAACGATGACTCTATATGGAATGCCTTCGGTAGTGTACCGTGGCAATGATCTAGCATGGCATAGACATCAATGGAAACATCATGCTAGCTATCTTACGATCGTGCAAAGGAAAAGTAGACGTGGTGGCACATGTCATGATGGTAGTTGCATGGAAATATATCTCGGAATGACTTTGAAAAAGCCATAGTTGGTAGGTATGGTGGCTGTTTTGAGGGAGGCTAATGGTGGGTTTTGTGCACCGGTGAAAGTTGCACGACAATAAGAAGATAGTGATGGTGGAAGGTGAAAGTGCATCTAAACCATGGACTCAACATTAGTCATGAAGAACTCATATACTTGTTGCAAAAGTTTTATTAGTAATCGAAACAAAGCATTCAACGCATACTCCTAGGGGAAGGGTTGGTAGGTATAAACCATCGCGTGATCCCGACCGCCACGCAAAGGATGACAATCCATATACTAATCATGCTCAGATTTCATCACATAGCGGTTCACCATACGTGCATGCTATGGGAATCACTAACTTTAACACAAGTATTTCTAGATCCACAACACCTTACTAGCATGACTTTCAATATTACCATAACCACAACTCAAAACTAATTGAGATGAATCAAACTTCTCTAACTATTCAATGCACATGAAGGTGGAAGTTTTCGTATCCCTTTGGATAACTACCCCTTTTGAGACTACTTTCAAAGCATAGATCAACTACCAAGCCACGCACCGCTGCGCTCTAAAAGATATAAGTGAAGCACATAGAGCAAAAGTATCTAGCTCAAAAGATATAAGTGAAGCACATGTGAGCTGAATTGTCTACCAAAAGATATAAGTGAAGCTCGACAAAATCACGGTGTGTGCATGTCTCTCTCTCTAGGTGTGCAGCAAGGATGATTGTAACACAAAAAAATAAAAGACTCCTACGATACAATACCCTCCAAGCAAAAACACATAACATGTGGTGAATAAAAATATAGCCCCAAGTAACGTTACTGATGGATTGAAGACGAGAGAGAAGATGCCTTCCTGGGGCATCCCCAAGATTAGGCTTTTACGGCATCCTTGAATATCTTGGGGTGCCTTGGGCATCCCCAAGCTTGAGATCTTGCCACTCTTTATCTCTTTGTCCATAAGAATTTCACCCAAAACTTGCAAACTTCACAACACGAAACTTAAACAGAAACTCGTGATAACATTAGTACAAGAAAGCAAACCACCATTTCCTTAGGTACTGTGGGAAACTTAAATTCTACTTGTGTTGATGTTGGGTTACTGTACTTTCAATCTTACATGGCTAATACCCCCGATACTATCCATAGTTTCATCAAAATAAGCAACCAACACAACAAAAACAGAATCTGTTAACAGTAGACTAGTCTGTAGCAATCTGTATATTTCGTATACCTCTGGTACTTCAAAAATTCTAACAAATTACGATAGTCTGAAGAATTTTCTTATCAATCGGCAGCAAAAAGAATCAACTCAAAATCTCTTACAGAAAAAATGAAAATTCGTTTCGTGAGCACAAAGTTTCTGTCTTTTCCAGCATGACCAAACGATCATCCCCAAGACTAATCATAACGGTTTTGCTTGGCACAAACGCAAAAAGAAACACAAAAAATACAATCATAACAGAATTATGAAAGTGTGGAAAACACAAAACAGAAAGAAAAAGAATAGATTCGTTGTGTTGCCTCCCAACAAGCGCTTCTGTTTAACGCCCTTAGCTAGGAATTCAATGATGCTCTCACAAAAGACAAGAATTGAAACACAACGAGAGCATCATAAAGCATGTGAAAATCACATCTAAGTCTAACATACTTCCTATGCATAGGCATTTTATAGGAAAACAGATTGTCAAGACAACCAATAGTTGCCATATGCAAGGAAGAAGAAAGAGACAATAGCAATCTCCACAAAACGAGAGGTAATTTGGTAACATGAAAGTTTCTACCACAATATTTTCCTCTCTCATAGATATTACATGTGGGATCATATTTGAATTCAACAATGTAACTATCACAAAGGATATTCTTTTCATTATCCACATGCATGCAAAGTTGACGCTCTTCAAAAATAGTGGGATTATCATCAACTAAAGTCATGACTTCTCCAAACCCACTTTCAATATCATTGCAAATATCATATTCATCATGAGGTTTAAACAAATGTTCAAGATCATAAGAAACATCATAACCCAAATCATGATTATTGCAATAAGTAGTGGTCATAGCAAAACTAGCATCCCCAAGCTTAGGGTTTTGCATATTTTTAGCATGATTGTCACTAATAGAATTTATAGTGAAACCATTGCAATCATGCTTTTCATCCAAGGAGCCCTCGTGAATCACTTCATGAATTTCTTCATCACGATTTTCAGATTCACGCATCTCCAGCAAAACTCCATAAAGATAGTCAATTGCACTCAACTCCCTAGCAATTCGTTCCACAATAGTGGGTCTCTGAAAGAGATTAGCAAGTGGGTGAGGATCCATATCAATGGATTTTTAGCAAGCTAAGATGCAAGCTAAAAGAAGGCACATGGTAACACAAGCAAACAGAAAGCGAGCGGAAGAAGGGTGAACGGAAAAAGGCAAATGAAAACGGCAAATGTGAAGTGGGGGAGAGGAAACGGGAGGCAATTGGCAAAAAAGTAAATGCAAGAGATGAGTTTGTGAGACCTACTTGGATAGATCTTTATCTATCCTCCCCGACAACGGTGCCAGAAATACTTCTGATGTTTGTTGTGTATCCCTTGCAACGGCACCAGAAATAGTTGTGTCGATGGCACCAGGAATCCTTCAGCTGTGGCTACACCTTAAGGGACTTCCTTGGCAAGTATGCAAAGGATTTCCCCCGTGGCCTTGGAGCCTTGCGTTGGTGTTCCCTCGAAGCGGAAAGGGCGATGTAGCACAACGACGGTAAGTATTTCCCTCAGTTTGAGAACCAAGGTATCAATCCGGCGGAAGAGTATCTCAAGATCCTGCACAAACACAAAAGCTTGCACCCAACGCTATGAAGGGGTTGTCAATCCCTTATAGATTGTTTGCCAAGTGAGAACTGAAAGCAACAAAGTAACAAAGCAAAGTAAAAGCAGAGGTGTAAACGATGGATGTGACTAGACCCGGGGGCCGTAGTGTTTACTAGTGGCTTCTCTCATGAAAGCAAGTAGACGGTGGGTGAACAAATTACTGTCGAGCAATTGATAGAACCGCGCAAAGTCGTGACGATATTTATGCAATGATTATATCTATAGGCATCACGTCTGAAACAAGTAGACCGATACTTTTTGCATCTACTACTATTACTCCACACATCGACCGCTATCCAGCATGCATCTAGTGTATTAAGTCCATAAGAACAGAGTATCGCCTTAAGGAAGATGACATGATGTAGAGGGAAAATCTCAGACCAATGATAAAAACCCCATATTTTTACCCTTGATGGCAACTACTTGATGTGTGCCTTGCTGTCCCTACTGTCACTCGGAAAGGTCACCACATGGTAGAACCCAAAACCAAGCACTTCTCCCATTGCAAGAATCATAGATCTAGTTGGCCAAACAAAACCCAAGACTCGGAGAGACTTACAAGGATATCAAATCATGCATATAAGAAATCAGCAAAGACTCAAATATATAACATAGATAATTTGATCACAAATCCACAATTCATCGGATCTCGACAAACACACCGCCAAAGAAGATTACATCGGATAGATCTCCATGAAGAGCATGGAGAACTTTGTATTGAAGATCCAAGAGAGAGAAGAAGCCATCTAGCTACTAACTACGGACCCGTAGGTGTGAAGTGAACTACTCACGAGTCATTGGAGGGGTGATGATGATGATGAAGAAGCCCTCCAACTCCAAAGTCCCCTCCGACAGGGTGCCGGGAAGGGTCTCCAGATGAGATCTTGCGGAAACGGAAGCTTGCGGTGGCGGAAAAGTATTTTCGAGGCTCCCCTGATTTTTTGCGGAATATTTGGGAATTTATAGGCCAGTGACCTAGGTCAGGGGGCGGCCAGGGAGGCCACAAGCTTACCCACCGCCGCCTCCCCCTGGTAGCATGGTGGGAGCTTGTGGGCTCCCTGGATCCCACCTGGCTTGGCCCAAAGCCCCCCTGGTCTTCTTCCGTTCGGGAAAAAATCATTTCAGGGTTTTTATTCCGTTTGGACTCCGTTCCAAAATCAGATCTGAAAAGAGTCAAAAACACGGAAAAAACAGGAACTGGCACTTGGCACTGAATTAATAAGTTAGTCCCAAAAAAGATATAAAAGATACATGAAACAACCAAAGAAGACAAGATAACAACGTGAAACCATCAAAAATTATAGATACGTTTGAGACGTATCAGGTTGCTGGAGTGACAGAAGCTTAAGCCCCAGTCTGTGCGTTGCTTCGTGAGGGGCTGATTTGGATCCACTAGTTTAATGTTATGGTTAGACTTTGTCTTAATTCTTCTTTTGTAGTTGCGGATGCTTGCGAGAGAGGTTAATCATAAGTGGGATGCTTGTCCAAGTAAGGGCAGTGCCCAAGCGCCGGTCCACCGTCATGTCAAACTATCAAAGTAACGAACGCGAATCATATGAACATGATGAAACTAGCATGACAGAAATTCCCGTGTGTCGTCGGGAGCATTTTTCCTCCTATAATACTTTGTTCACGCTTGTCCCTTGCTACAAAAGGGATTGGGCCACTTGCTGCACCGTTGCTACTACTTGTTACTTGTTACTTTTTGCTTGCTACGTTTCACCTCGCTACACAATCACTTGTTACCGCTACTTTCAGTGCTTGCAGTTATTACCTTGCTGAAATCCGTTTATCAGAGCCTTCCGCTCCTCGTTGGGTTCGACACTCTTACTTATCGAAAGGACTATGATTGATCCCCTATACTTGTGGGTCATCAAGACTCTTTTGTGGCGCCGTTGCCAGGGAGTGAAGCGCCTTTGGTAAGTGGAAATTGGTAAGGAAACATTTATATACTGTGCTGAAATTTATTGTCACTTGTCACTATGGAAACTGTTCCTTTGAGGAGTTTGTTCGGGGTATCTTCACCATGAACGGAAACACGAGGAGTTGTTTGTCAACCTGAGTTACCTACTGAAAATATCTTTTATGAAATTCCTTCGGGTATGCTTGAGAAACTGCTGGCTAATCCTTTCACAGGAGATGGATCTTCACATCCAGACTTGCATCTGATCTATGTAGATGAAGTTTGTGGTTTATTTAAGCTTGCGGGTTTGCCCGAGGATGAGGTAAAGAAGAAAGTCTTTCCTTTCTCTTTGAAGGATAAGGCGTTGACATGGTATAGGCTATGTGATGATACTGGATCATGGGGCTACAATCGGTTGAAATTGGAATTTCATCAAAAGTTCTATCCTATGCATTTAGTACATCATTATCAGAACTTTATTTATAACTTTTGGCCTTGTGACAGGGAAAGCATAGCTCAAGCTTGGGGGAGGCTTAAATCAATGCTATATTCATGCCCCAATCATGAGCTCCCGAGAGAAATCATCACTCAAAACTTTTATGCTCGGCTTTCTCATGAAGATCGTACCATGCTTGACACTTCTTGTATCGGTTATTTTATGAAAAAGGATATTGATCACAAGTGGAATTTATTGGAAAGAATCAAACGCAACTATGAAGATTAGGAGCTGGAGGAAGGTAAGGAGTCTGGTATGAATTTCCAGTTTGATTGCGTTAAATCTTTTGTTGAGACAAACATTTCTAGATATTTTAGCGCTAAGTATGGACTTGACTCTGAGATAGTAGCTTCTCTATGTGAATCTTTTGCTGCTCATGTTGATCTTCCCAAAGAGAAGTGGTTTAAATATCATCCTCCTGTAGAAAACAACATAGCCAAAACCAATCTAGTTGAGGAGAAAGTCATTGCTTTTAGTGATCCTGTTGTTCCTTGTGCTTACACTGAGAAACCACCATACCCTGCTAGGATGAAGGATTATTCTAAAGCTCCAACTGTGATACGTAGGGGTTACATTAGACCACTTGCACCCCCTGAAGAGATTAGAGTTGAACCTAGTGTTGCTATTATCAAAGATCTCTTAGCCGAAGACAGAGAGGGGCATGTTATCAAATTCTGTGAGGACTCCGCTAGAATTGCTAAACCTCATGCGAAAGACAAATATGGACCTGTAGTTGGCCTGCCCATTGTTTCTGTCAAGATAGGAGATCACTGTTACCATGGTTTATGTGATATGGGAGCTAGTGTTAGTGCAATACCCCGTTCTCTATATGATGAAATCAAAGATGAGATTGCACCTGCTGAGTTAGAACCCATTGATGTCACTATTATGCTAGCTAGTAGAGACACTATTTGCCCTGTGGGAATTGTGAGAGACGTAGAAGTCCTGTGTGGTAATACGAAGTATCCTACTGATTTCCTCGTCCTTGGTACTGCACAAGATAGCTTTTGTCCCATCATATTCGGTAGACCCTTTCTCAACACTGTCAATTCTCACATTGATTGCATTAAGCAGACTGTCACGGTAAGTTTCGAGGGTGTGTCTCATGAATTTAACTTATCCAAGTTTGGAAGACAACCCCATGAAAGAGAGTCGTCTGGTTGAGATGAAATTATTGCTCTTGCCTCTATTGCCGTACCTCCTACGGATCCTTTAGAGCAATATCTTCTTGAGCATGAAAATGATATGCATATGGAGGAGAGAGATGAGATAGATAAAATTGTCTTCGAACAATATCCTATTCTCAAGAATAATCTGCCTGTTCAACTGCTTGGGGATCCTCCCCCACCAAAGGGTGATCCTGTGTTCGAGCTTAAACAGTTGCCTGATACTGTTAAGTATGCCTATCTTGCTGAGAACGAGATATATCCTGTCATTATTAGTGCTCTCCTCTCAAAGCACGAAGAGAAGAAGTTACTAAGGACTCTGAGGAAGCACCGCGCTGCTATTGGATATACTCTTGATGATCTTAAGGGTATTAGTCCTACTCTATGTCAGCACAAGATTAAAACCGATCCTGACTTTAATCCAGTTGCTGATCATCAAAGGAGATTAAATCCTAAGATGAAAGAGGTCGTTAGAAAACAAATATTGAAGCTTCTGGAAGCAGGAATCATTTATCCTCTTGCTCATAGTGATTGGGTAAGTCCAGTACATTGCGTACCTAAGAAGGGAGGTATCACCGTCGTTCCTAATGATAAGGATGAACTAATCCCACAAAGGATTATAACCGGCTATAGAATGGTGATAGACTGCCGGGAACTGAACAAGGCAACCAGGAAAGATCATTATCCTTTGCCGTTTATTGACCAAATGCTAGAAAGGCTATCAAAGCACACACACTTCTGCTTTCTAGACGGTTATTCAGGTTTCTCGCAAATACCTGTTGCACAATCTGATCAAGAGAAAACCACTTTCACCTGCCCTTTCGGTACCTTTGCCTATAGACGTATGCCTTTTGGCTTATGTAACGAACCTTCCACCTTTCAAAGATGTATGATGGCTATATTCCCTGACTTTTGTGAAAAGATTGTCGAGGTTTTCATGGATGACTTCTCCATTTACGGGTCTTCCTTTGATGATTGCCTCAGCAACCTTGTTCGAGTCTTACAGAGATGCGAAGATACCAACCTCGTCTTGAATTGGTAGAAGTGCCACTTTATGGTTAATGAAGGTATCGTCTTAGGACACAAAATCTCTGAAAGAGGCATTGAAGTTGATAAGGCTAAGGTTAATGCAATTGAGAAAATGCCTTGCCCCACAGATATCAGAGGTATACGAAGTTTCCTAGGTCATGCTGGTTTCTATAGAATGTTCATTAAAGACTTCTCTAAGATTTCTAGGCCTCTTACCAACCTCTTGCAGAAGGATGTTCCTTTTGTTTTTGATGAGGATTGCGAGGAAGCCTTCGAAATACTTAAGAAGGCTTTGATAACCGCACCTATTGTTCAACCACCTGATTGGAACTTGCCCTTTGAAATCATGTGTGACGCTAGTGATTATGCTGTTGGTGCTGTTCTAGGACAAAGAGTTGACAAGAAGTTGAATGTCATTCACTACGCTAGTAAAACTCTAGACAGTGTCGAAAGAAACTATGCTACTACGGAGAAGGAATTTTTAGCAGTCGTGTTTGCATGTGAAAAGTTCAGATCTTACATAGTTGACTCCAAAGTCACTATTCACTCTGATCATGCTGCTATTAAGTACCTCATGGAGAAGAATGACGCTAAGCCTAGGCTGATCAGATGGGTTCTCCTGCTACAGGAATTTGATTTGCACGTCGTTGACCGAAAGGGTGCTGATAACCCTGTAGCAGATAACTTGTCTAGGCTAGAGAATGTCCTTGATGACCCACGACCTATTGATGACAGCTTTCCTGATGAGCAATTAAATGTCATCTGCACTTCACATAGTGCACCGTGGTATGCTGATTACGCAAACTATATCGTAGCCAAATACATACCAACCAGTTTCACCTATCATCAAAAGAAGAAATTCTTCTTTGATTTGAGACACTACTTTTGGGATGATCCCCACCTTTATAAGGAAGGAGTAGATGGTGTTATTAGACGTTGTGTGCCTGAACATGAACAGGGACAAATCTTGCAGAAGTGTCATTCCGAAGCCTACGTAGGACACCACGCTGGGGATAGAACAGCCCATAAGATATTGCAATCAGGTTTCTATTGGCCCACTCTCTTCAAGGATGCCCGTAAGTTTGTCTTGTCTTGTGACGAATGCCAAAGAATGGGGAACATCAGTAAGCGTCAGGAAATGCCTATGAACTATTCACTTGTCATTGAACCATTTAATGGCTGGGGATTTGATTATATGGGACCTTTCCCGAGTTCCAATGGGTACACTCACATCTTAGTTGTTGTGGATTACCTCACTAAGTGGGTAGAAGCTATCCCCACTAAAAATGCTGATCAGCACACCTCTATTAAGATGATTAAAGAAGTCATTTTCCCAAGATTTGGAGTCCCTAGATATTTGATGACTGATGGCGGTTCACACTTCATTCATGGTGTTTTCCACAAGATGCTCGCTAAGTATGATGTCAACCATAGAGTTGCATCTCCTTATCATCCTCGGTCTAGTGGTCAAGTGGAGTTGAGTAATAGGGAGATCAAATTGATCCTACAAAAGACCGTCAATAGATCTCAAAAGAATTGGTCTAGCAAAATTGACGATGCACTATGGGCTTATAGGACTGCCTATAAGAATCCCATGGGCATGTCGCCGTATAAAATGGTTTACGGTAAGGCCTGTCATTTACCTCTTGAGCTGGAACACAAAGCTTATTGGGCAATCAAAGAGCTCAACTTCGATTTCAAACTTGCCGGTGAGAAGCGGTTGTTTGATATCAGCTCATTAGATGAATGGAGGGCCCAGGCATATGAGAATGCCAAGTTGTTCAAGGAAAAGGTTAAGAGATGGCACGACAAACAAATACAGAAACGAGAGTTCAATGTAGGTGATTATGTGTTGCTATACAATTCTCGTTTGAGATTCTTTGCAGGCAAGCTTCTCTCTAAATGGGAAGGTCCCTATGTTATCGAGGAAGTATATCGTTCCGGTGCCATCAAAATCAATAACACGAAAGGAAATTTTCCTAGAGTGGTAAATGGGAAAAGAATCAAGCATTACATCTCTGGTACTCCCATAAATGTTGAGACCAATATCATCAATGTCATAACTCCAGAGGAGTACATAAGGGATGTTTATCAGCCTGTTTCAGACCTTGAAAACGGAGATGTATCTGTTTCGCTAAGAAATTGGACTCCGATGCTTTTCCAATAGGAAATTTGTTCCGTTTTGGAATTTTTGGAAAATTAGAAAAATAAAAAGCAGTCCGGAGAGCGAACGAGGAGGCCACAAGTCCTGCCACCGCCCCCTACCCCCCTGGTGGCGGAGGGCAAGCTTGTGGGCACCTCGTGTGCCTCCCGGACTCTGTTTTCTTGCGGAGGACTCCTTGTGGCCCAGAAAAAATCAATATATAGTCGCCCGAAGGTTTTGATCTTTGTATCGCGTAGTTTTCCTCTGTTTTCGTTTCGAGCCTGTTTCTGTGACAGATCTAGATCATCATGACTTCCCCAAACGCTCCTAAGGACAAGATCTTCGAGAAGGTCATCAATCCCTACCTCACAGAAGTGCTGAAACACCCTCAATCTATCAAGATGAGCGAGGGGATGTTGCACATCCGTGATGTTGAGGGGCCTAAGAAGACCAGAAGTGTGGAGACGAGGCTCGAAGCAATAGAGCAACAAGTCTTCAAGTGCCAAGGGATGGTGGAGCGTGGACTCAACGCCAACCACACGATGATCACGGAGTTCACTAGCAATCACAAGATGGATGCCATTGATATTGGGAAACACCTCTCCAGGCTCTATGACAGGGTTTATCTTTAGGGCCAGATCTATGACCTGCAGAACCAAAATTGTGAGTATGAGTACAGATTTAAATCAATAAGGTTGGCTGCAGATTTGAGGATTCCGGTGACTCGTTCATCCTGCCATGATGGAGCACCTATGCCTTGGAAGACGGAGGATCAGACTACTCCAACAACTCCACCACCATCACCACCAAAGGAAGACAACTAAGCATTGGTATGGGCAATCCCCTTGGTTTATGCCAAGCTTGGGGGAGTTGCCCTAGTATCATATCACCTTTATATCTTCTGCTTTTACCTTTGTTTTAGTTCTTTCCTTTTCAGTTTTTATTTCTTCTCTTAGAGGAATAAGTCTTTAGTGTTTAGTTTGAGTCTTTTTCTTTTGTCTCTCTCCCGATGTATTCGAGCTTACGAGCTATATAATGAAGAGTGTCTTAGTCAAGGGCTTTGCTTTGTGCCATGATCAAAAGTATGAAAAGAACGATAGCATGAAAGATCATGAGACGATCTTATGGAAAGTGATAACTTCACTTATGACACGTATGATGATTGAAACATGTTGAGAATAAATCAACATAGACCTCAGTCATTGTTGCAATTAATAAGAAGTAATAAGGAAAGAGAGGTTCACATATAAATATATTATCTTAGACACTTTTTACAATTGTGAGCACTCACCAAACTATTACATGCCTAGGAGTAGATGTTGGACAAGGAAGACAACATAGTGAATTGTGTTTGCTTGGTTCCAAACAATGTTATATGATTAGAGATCCCTTAGCATGTGACGATTGCTTCCACCTCATATTAGCCAAAACTCCCGCACCAAGTAGAGATACTACTTGTGCATCCTTAAACCTCCAACCCAGTTTTGCCATGAGAGTCCACCATACCTACCTATGGATTGAATAAGATCCTTCAAGTAAGTTGTCATCAGTGCAAGCAATAAAACTTTCTCTCTAATATGTATGATCTATTAGTGTGTGGAAAATAAGCTTTGTACGAACCTGTGATGAAGAAGACATAAAAGCGACAGACTGCATAATAAAGTTCTTCATCACATGAGGCAATATAAAGTGACGTTCCTCCGCACTAAGAGGACACGCATCCAAACCTCAAAAGCGCATGACAACCTCTGCTTCCCTCTGCGAAGGGCCTATCTTGTACCTTTACTTTTTACCCTTGTAAGAGTCATGGTGATCATCACCAATTCCCTATTTTTGCCTTTGTCTTGGCTACCGTCACATGCTTGGGAAAGATCTATATTCATATATCAACTTGGAGTTGAGTACTTATGCTTTATTGTTGTTGACTTTACCTTTGAGGTAAATGGTTGGGAGGCAAAACTATAAGCCCCTATCTTCCTCTCTGTCCAGCTGAAACTTTGACACCATGAGTACCACGTGAATTGTAACAATTGTGGAAAACAAAAGAGATGATTGAGTATCTGGGTTTGCCTTACAAGCTCTTATTTGACTCTTTCTGATGTTGTGATAAATTGCAATTGCTTCAATGACTATGGTTTATTGTTGGTTACTTCTCGGTAAGATTTTTGCTTCATGCTTTGCTTTGTGAAGGAATTGTTACTTTCCCATAAGAATCTTTATGATATATTGATGTCCTATGTGTGATCATGATGCCCTCATGTCCGTATTATGTTTTATCGACACCTTCGTCCCCAAACATGTGGACATGTTTATGGAACTTGGTTTTCGCTTGAGGACAAGCGAGGTCTAAGCTTGGGGGAGTTGATACGTCCATTTTGCATCATGCTTTCATGTTGATATTTATTGCTTTTTGGGCTGTTATATTACTTGTGGTACCATATTTATGCCTTTTCTCTCTTATTTTGCAAGGTTTATTTGAAGAGGGAGAATTCAGGCAGCTGGAATTCTGGACTGGAAAAGGAGCAAATCCTAGTCCACTATTCTGCACATCTCCAAATGCCATGAAAAGTTACGTCGATTTTTTTAGGATTATATAAAAAATACTGGGCGAAAGAACTACCGGAGGGGGGCTGCCAGGGCGCCACAAGCCCTGACACCGCCACCCCCTGGTGGCGGAGTGGGGGCTTGTGGGCTCCCTGACGGCCCACTAGCCCCCCTCTTTTTCTATATGAAGCGTCTGGGTCCATAAAAAATCAGACAGGAGCTTTTTTGTTGTTTCGCCGCCACCACGAGGCGGAACTTGAGCATATCCAATGTAGAGCTCCGGCAGGACGATCCTGCTGGGGAAACTTCCCTCCCGGAGGGGGAAATCGTCGCCATCGTCATCACCAACAATCCTCTCGTCGGAGGGGAGGCATCTTCATCAACATCTTCATCAGCACCATCTCCTCTCCAATCCCTAGTTCATCTCTTGTAATCAATCTCCGTCTCACGACTCCGATTGGTACTTGTAAGGTTGCTAGTAGTATTGATTACTCTTTGTAGTTAATGCTAGTTGGATTACTTGGTGGAAGAGTTTATGTTTAGATCCTTGATGCTATTCATTACACCTCTGATCATGATTATGATTATGCTTTGTGAGTAGTTCCTTTTGTTCCTGAGGACATGGGATAAGTCATGCTGATAATAGTCATGTGAATTTGATATTCGTTCGGTATTTTGATATGTTGTATGTTGTCTTTTCCTCTAGTGGTGTTATGTGAACGTCGACTACATAACACTTCACCATATTTGGGCCTAGAGGAAGTCATTGGAAAGTAGTAAGTAGATGATGGGTTGCTGGAGTGACAGAAGCTTAAACCCCAGTCTATGTGTTGCTTCGTGAGGGGCTGATTTGGATCCACTAGTTTTGCTATGTTAGACTTTGTCTTAATTCTTCTTTTGTAGTTGCGGATGCTTGCAAGAGAGGTTAATCATAAGTGGGATGCTTGTCCAAGTAAGGGCAGTGCCCAAGCGCCGGTCCACCCACATATCAAACTATCAAAGTAACGAACGCGAATCATATGAACATGATGAAACTAGCATGACAGAAATTCTCGTGTGTCCTCGGGAGCGTTTTTCCTCCTATAAGACTTTGTTCAGGCTTGTCCCATGCTACAAAAGGGATTGGGCCACTTGCTGCACCGTTGCTACTACTTGTTACTTGTTACTTTTTGCTTGCTACGTTTCACCTCGCTACACAATCACTTGTTATCGCTACTTTCAGTGCTTGCAGTTATTACCTTGCTGAAATCCGTTTATCAGAGCCTTCTGCTCCTCGTTGGGTTTGACACTCTTACTTATCAAAAGGACTACGATTGATCCCCTATACTTGTGGGTCATCAAGGACCCGTTTCTAGAAACAAACACTTTGCTTTCGGATCTGAGATAAGAGATGCATCCAACTGTTTGGATATCCAATGAAGATGCATTTATCCGCTTTGGGTTCGAGCTTATGAAACTGAAACTTTTTCACATAAGCGCCCCAGCCCCAAACATAGAGCAACGGAAATATGCGGTGCCCTTATTTAAAATGAATGCGGTTGTCTCTAATGCGTAACACATAAACGATAGTGGCAATTCCATAAGAGACATCATAGTATGCACCATATCAAATAGGGCGAGGCTATGATGTTTAGACACATCATCGCACTATGGTGTTCTAGGTGGCGTGAATTGTGAAACAATTTCCACGTCGTTTTAACTGTGTACCAAAAACTCGCAACTCAGATATTCATCTCTATGATCATATCGTAGACAGTTTATCCTCTTGTCACGACGATCTTCACTCTGAAATAGCTTTGAACTTTTTCAATATTTCAGACTTGAGATTCATCAAGTAAATACTCCAATATCTACTCAAATCATCAGTGAAGTAAGAACATAACGATATCCACTGCGTGCCTCAACACTCATTGGACTGCACACATCAAAAATGTATTACTCCCAACAAGTTACTCTCTTGTTTCATGTGGCATGATTTGCATGTCTCAAGTGATTCAAAATCAAGTGAGTCCAAACGATCCATCTCTATGGAGCTTCTTCATGCATTTATACCAACATGACTCAAGTGGCAATGCCACAAGTAAGTGGTACTATCATTATTACTTTGTATCTTTTGGCACCAATATTATGAACATGTGTAGCACTACGATCGAGATTCAATAAACCATTGAAGGGTAATTATTCAAGCAAATAGAACAACTATTATTCTCTTTGAATGAATAATCGTATTGCAATAAACATGATCCAATCATGTTCATGCTCAACGCAAACACCGAATAACAATTATTTAGGTTTTACCACCAATCCCGATGATAGAGGGAGCGTGCGATGTTTGACCACATCAACCTTGGAAACGCTTCCAACACTTATCGTCACCTTGCCTTTAGCTAGTCTCCGTTTATACCATAGATTTCATTTCGAGTTACTAATCACTTAGCAACCGAACCGGTATCCAATACCCTCGTGCTACTAGGAGTACTAGTAAAGTACACATCAATATCATGTATGTCAAATATACTTCTATCGACTTTGCGAGCCTTCTTATCTACCAAGTATCTAGGGTAGCTCCGCCTCAGTGACCATTCCCCTCATAACAGAAGCACTTAGTCTCGGGTTTGGGTTCAATCTTGTGTTTCTTCATTAGAACAACAACTGGTTTGCCGTTTCATGAAGTATCCCTTCTAGCCCTTGCCCTTCTTGAAACTAGTGGTTTTACTAACCATAAAAAATTGATGCCCCTTCTTGATTTGTACTTTCGCAGTGTCAAACATTGCGAATCGCTCAAGGATCATCATATCTATCCTTGATATATTGTAGTTCATCACGAAGCTCTAGCAGCTTAGTGGCAGTGACTTTGAAGAACTATCACTATCTCATCTTGAAGATTAACTTCCACTTGATTCAAGTGATCGGTGTACTCGGACAATCTGAGAACATGCTCAACAATTTGAGCTTTTCTCCTTTACTTTGTAGGCAATGAATCTTGTGAGAGGTCTTATACCTCTCAACAAGGGCACACGCATGAAATCTCAATTTAATCTCTTAGAACATCTCTTATGTTTCGCGACGTTTTCAAAAACGTCTTCGGCGCCTTGCTTCTAAGCCATTAAGTATTACGCACTGAACTATCACGTAGTCATAAAAAACGTGTATGTCAGATGTTCGCAACATCCACAGACGACACTCGAGGTGCAGCACACCGAGTGGTGCATTAAGGACATAAGCCTTCTGCGCAGCAATGAGGACAATCCTCAGTTTTACGGACTCAGTCCGCAAAGTTGCTACTATCAACTTTCAACTAAATTTTCTCTAGGAACATATAAAAATAGTAGATCTATAGCGCAAGCTACATCATAATTCGCAAAGACCATTAGACTATGTTCATGATAATTAGAGTTTAACTAATCAAATTACTTAATAAACTTCCACTCAAAAAGTACACCCCTCTAGTCATTTGAGTGGTACATGATCCAAATTCACTAACTCAAGTCCGAGCATCACGTGAGTTGAGAATAGTTTCAGTGGTCAGCATCCCTATGCTAATCATATCAAATATACGATTCATGCTCGACCTTTCGGTCTCATGTGTTTCGAGGCCATGTCTGCACATGCTAGGCTCGTCAAGCTTAACCCGAGTGTTCCGCATGTGCAACTATTTTGCACCCGTTGTATGTGAACGTTGAGTCTATCACGCCCGATCATCACGTGGTGTCTCGAAACGACGAACTGTCGCAATGGTGCACAGTCGGGGAGAACACAATTTCGTCTTGAAATTTTAGTGAGAGATCACCTCATAATGCTACCATCGTTCTAAGCAAAATAAGGTGCATGAAAGAATTAACATCACATGCAATTCATAAGTGACATGATATGGCCATCATCGTGTGCTTCTTGATCTCCATCACCAAAGCACCGACACCATCTTCTTGTCACTAGCGCCACACCACGATCTCCATCATCATGATCTCCATCAACATGTCGCCAACGGGGTTGTCGTGCTACTTATGCTATTACTACTAAAGCTACGTCCTAGCAATATAGTAAACGCATCTGCAAACACAAACGTTAGTTTAAAGACAACCCTATGGCTCCTGCCGGTTTCCATACCATCGACGAGCAAGTCGATATTAACTATTACAACATTATTATCTCATACATCCAATATATCACATCACGTCATTGGTCATATCATATCACAAGCATACCCTGCAAAAACAAGTTAGACGTCCTCTAATTTGTTGTTGCATGTTTTACGTGGCTGCTATGGGTATCTAGTATGATCGCATCTTACTTACGCAAAAACCACAACGGAGATGTGCAAATTGCTATTTAACCTCTGCAGGGACCGCCTCGTTCAAAACCAATTCAACTAAAGTTGAAGAAACCGACACCCGCGAGTCAACTTTATGCAACGAGGTTGCATGTCAATCGATGAAACCAGTCTTTCGTAAGCGTACGAATAATGTCAGTCCGGGCCGCTTCAATCCAACAATACCGCCGAATCGAAAAACACTAAGGAGGGCAGCAAATCAAACATCACCGTCCACAAAACCGATTGTGTTCTACTCGAGATAACATCTATGCATGAACCTAGCTCATGATGCCACTGTTGGGGAACGTCGCATGGGAAACAAAAAATTTCCTACCCGCACGAAGACCTATCATGGTGATGTCATCTACGAGAGGGAGATTGGATCTACGTACCCTTTTAGATCGCTAAGCGGAAGCGTATATAATGCGGTTGATGTAGTGGAACGTTTCCGCGATTCAGATCGTCGTAGTTGTACTATCTCCTCACGATCCGTCCCGCGAACTTCATCACGATCCTTCCTGATCTAGTGCCGAACGGACGGCACCTCCGCGTTCAGCACACGTATAGCTCGATGACGATATCCACCTTCTTGATCCAGCAAGAGGGGGCGGAGAGGTAGAAGAGTTCTCTGGCAGCGTGACGGTGCGCCGGTGGTGGTGATGATCTACTCCGGCAGGGCTTCGCCTAAGCTCCGCAGAAATACGATCAAGAGGAAAAACTGCTTGGTATAGGGTCGAGCAGCACGTGGCAAAGTTGTGTCTCAAAAAATCTCAATACCTCTAGTATATATAGGAGGGAGGGAGGGGAGGAGGCAGCCTCAAACCCTCAAGGTTTAGCCAAAATTGGAGGTGGAGGAATCCTACTCCAATCCTACTTGGAGTAGGATTCCACCTTCCCACTTGAAAACTCTTTCCACCTTGTGTTTTTCCTTCTCAAACCTTATGGGCCTTAGTGGGAACTTATTCCATCCCACTAGGGGCTGGTTTATCTCTTCCCATAGCCCATGAGACCCCTTGAGGCATGACACCCCTCCCGATGGTCCCCGGCACCCCTCCCGGCACTCCCGGTACACTACCGATGAGCCTGAAACTTTTCTGGTGACCAAAACAGGACTTCCTATATATCAATCTTTACCACCGAACCATTCCCGAGCTCCTCGTGACATCCTGGATCTCATCCGGGACTCCGAACAACTTTCGGTTACCAACACCTATAACTCAACTATACTGAAACGTCACCGAACCTTAAGTGTGCAGACCCTGCGGGTTCGAGAACTATGCAGACATGACCCGAGACACTCCTTGGTCAATATCCAACAGCGGGACCTGGATGCCCATATTGGATCCTACATATTCTCCGAAGATCTTATCGGTTGAACCTCAGTGCCAAGGATTCATATAATCCCGTATATATGTCATTCTCTTTGTCCTTGGTATGTTACTTGCCCGAGATTCGATCGTCGGCATCCGCATACCTATTTCAATCTTGTTACCGGCAAGTCTCTTTACTCGTTCCGTAATACAAGATTCCCGTGACTCACACTTGAGTCACATTGCTTGCAAGGCTTATATGTGATGTTGTATTACCGAGTGGGCCCCGAGATACCTCTCCGTCACACGAAGTGACAAATCTCAGTATTGATCCATACTAACTCAACGGACACCTTCGGAGATACCTGTAGAACACCTTTATAGTCACCTAGTTACGTTATAGCAATAAAACAATAGGAATAGCAATAAAACGACACGATCAATTTGCTACGTTCATAGTTTGGGTCTTGTCCATCACATGATTCTCCTAATGATGTGATCCCGTTATGAAGTGACAATACTTGCCTATGGCCAGGAAACCTTGACCATCTTTGATCAACGAACTAGTCAACTAGAGGCTCACTAGGGACAGTGTGTTGTCTATGTATCCACACATATATTTGAGTTTCCAGTCAATACAATTCTAGCATGGATAATAAATGATTATTATGAATAAGGAAATATAATAATAACTAATTTATTATTGCCTCTAGGGCATATTTCCAACAGTCTCCCACTTGCACTAGAGTCAATAATCTAGTTCACATCATCATGTGATTTTAACGAATCCAACAACCATATAGTTCTCGGGTCTGATCACGTCTTGCTCATGAGAGAGGTTTTAGTCAACGGTTCTGAAACTTTCAGATCCGTGTGTGCTTTACAAATCTTTATGTCATCTTATAGATGTTGCTACTACGTGCTATTCGAAAATACTCCAAATATCTACTTCAAAAATTTAAAAAATTCACAAAAAAATGTGTTTTTTGTTTTTTTAGGCATGCTGTGTTTTTAGGCATGATTTTGCTTCCCTGAGAGGCACGTTCGTGCCTCTCGAAAAGGAAAAATCGCGTTTTTTCCCGTGAGAGGCACAATTTTGCTTTCGTGAGAGATACAGTTTTGCCTTCATGAGAGCCACAGCCGTGCCTTTCCGAAAGAGAAAAATACATTTTTTTTCTCGCGAGAGGCGTGATTTTGCTTCCGTGAAAGACACGATTTTGCCTTTATGAGAGGCACGACCGTGCCTCTCAAAAAGGAAAACGCGTTCTTTTACTCCCGAGAGACACGATTTTACTTCCGCGAGAGATACGGTTTTACTTTCGTGCTAAGAAAGGGAAACACGAAAAAAATGTGTTTTCTGTTTTTTTTCTATCGCAAGAGGCTCAGTTTTTTTATCATGAGAGGTATGGTTTTTTTGTCCGGTTTTTTGTCTAAAAAAATTCTTCAAAACTTATCAACATGGGATATTGTTTTGAAGATCTCGACGCGAGAAATCCAACGATAAAACCCGTTCAAGATTTGAACGTACGGTTTAGGAGATAAAACATTTTGAAAATACGAATGTACGGAAAAAAACACTCACAGATGGCGACAAGTGGCACACCTGCAGTGCGCCACTTGTTACAACCTGGAGAGATGGGAGTGATCTTTAAAAGAAATACTCCCTAATTAGTGATTTCGCCGAAGCTCTCTCTGCTATTTGAAAAAATGTTTCACACAGGTAATCCCTGTCTGGGCTGGCCCTTACAATAGGGACCTCCTATATTACGCTCTGCATGCCAGTTTGAGCCAGCCCATGTCCAGGCGTCCTGTTTCTTAATTTTTGTTTTTCTTTTCCGTTTTTATTTTTTACTTAAATATTTAAGTACTTTGAAAAATTTCGACAATTAAAAAAACGAAAAATTTGATGTAAAATGTTTAATAAATCATAAAATGTTTGTGCATTCAAAAGAAGTCTGTGATTTCGGGAAAAAATGCTTATTTCAAAAATGTCTCCGACATTGAAAATAAAAGTTTGGAAAAACGTAAAATATTCATGATGTTTTTAGAAGTTTTTATATTTATTGTTTTAATTAAATGGAATTAAATTTTGCGAATTCAAAAATTGTTCATCAATGGAAAAATATCCTGAAATTTTAAAAACTGATGATTACTTACAAAATAGTGTATTCATTAAAAAGATCATGCGTTTAAGAAGAAATGTTAAATTTAAAAAATGCTTGTCAAATCAGAAAAATGTTTATGAATTTCAAAAGTTGTCCCATCAATTTCAAAAAAATGTTCGTCGATTCTAGAAATGTTCGCCGATTCGTGAAAATTGTATATTTTTCCCCAATTTTTAAAAAAGTTTGCAGATAGGATAAAATGTTCATGAATTCAAAAAATATTCTTGATTTTACAAACTGGTCATGAATTCATAAGTGTCCATGAATTTGAAAAATGTTCAAGCTTTGAAATTTGTGCACGTTTTTGAAAAAATGTTTATGATTTCACGAAATTGAAAGCGATAGTATATCTTGGTAATGCAGCAAAATTCATTCATGTCCATTAAAGAGTATTATTTTTTTCTTATGTTGCAACACATGAGCTATTTTACTAGTACTATTAAGAAATCGATTGATTCTGATGTGAAGAAAATACATAATCAATTGATTTAAAAAAAAGAAAATTAACAAATCGATAACCCCTAAAAACTAACATACACCTCTTGTAGATCTTATGAAACGAGGGGCGGAGACAGGGAACGAGCAGGGACCTGGCCTATATATCAACGTATGCATTCGGTTCCCTCCATGAACAGCCATATTCAAATCCTAGGTCTGCCACTGCATGAAACAACACTGACACAGGTCTCGTGGTGCAGTGGGTGCAGCCAGATCGAGAGAGGGACCATGGCAGGTCCTGCACAGCGGCTGGAGAAAACTATTTTGAAAGGATCTAGTGGAGGAGAGTGGGGCAAAAGGTAACAACGCAAGAAAAGCCGTTTTTCCATGCAGAGAAAAGGTAGCACCGGCCAACGCGTGCTCTAGCCGAGTTGCTACTCCGTATACATAGAGTATCCTCAAGTTGCTACTCCATGAATTAACTAGAGAATATTGTACAACGGATTAGCACCGGCCAACGCGTACTCTGGCCGAGTCTTTGGATACGAGGCTATATTTTACAGTTGGTCGACCGATAATCATCTGCAGCGTACGTCTAGGTAAAGTTGTTGGAATATATCATACTAGTTGCGAGTGCTCTGCTGACCACCTTTGCCACGCGGTTGTTGGTGGTGGTGCAAGTTAACAGCTAGCACTCGTTTTTTCTGAGTTTATACCAACTATATGTTTTATCTTTTTCTATGTTTTATCTTTTTCGTTCTAACTATACATTGTGTGTCCTACATGCCAACCATATTCTCTGTCCACGATAAATAAACATTTGATATCGCAGACAACAACACGAAACTCTGCATCTTCGATCGAGCCACCTACCCTTCTAGTTCCTCGTGCATCTGTCTCCACTGACATGGATGCGGAAGGATAATATCCAACACGAGTCGCATACATCTGATCAATATCAAAACAACTGGCGAAATTTATGCAAATAAGGCCAGTTTTCATATAAACATAACGGATTTTGTATAAACACGATGGATTTCACTACATTTACATCACAGTCCATTTCTAGAGGCATAATTAATACGTAATTTAAATGATTGATGACATCCGTTCCCGTGTCCGGTCATGAGCCACAAGGATTAAAGCTTCGTCTTCTCCAGCTTCGCCTCAGCGCTCTCTGACTCTGCCTCGACGCTCTCCAGTGCTGCCTTTGTAACCTCCTCCTCTGGAGACCCGACAAGCATATATGCTCACATCCACGACGTCATCAAGGCGACTAACTTGCCGTTGATATTGAGCCCACCCTGCTTCACATCGATGGGAGGGGAGGAGTGGTCGCCTTCCTAACACCGAAGTGGCGATGACCTCCTGTGCACTACCATTCGTCGTTGTCAGAGGCATCCACGGACGTGCGGACTTCATTGGGCGCGGCCTAAGTGTTGTCCTCCTCCTCCTCGTCGGTCTCGTCGAACAGCGCCTCGCCCTGCTCTTCGTCATCATCGTTGACCACGGCCGCCACCTCCACCACTCACTGTTGGTAGGACTCCAGGAGTGCCTCCTGCTCCGTTGATTCGCGTTGGGCATGACCACTCTGCCTATGTCGAGCTGCTCCTCCGCCTGCAGGTGCTCCTAGAGGTGGTGGTAGTTGTTGGCGGCGTCAACCTGTCCCTCCTGGAACTGCTCCTCCGCTCCACCCGCACCATGTCCATGTAATGGGCACGTGCCTCGCCGATGGTCATGGTGTAGGGCATTGGCGAGGGAGGCACGAGGAGGAGAAGGGTGGCGTGCTGCAGGAGGAAGAGCAGGGTAGTCGGTCGCGTCCTCTGGCTGCCTATCGACCAGCCAGCCGACAACAATGCCGGCCATATCCTTATTTTTGAATGGCGTCAATCTGTCCCACAGAGCTTTGGCGGGGGAGGAATCCATGATGGGATTAGTGCAGAGAGGGATCAGGGGTTGATGACTGCGGCAATGGCCGGGGCATCGATTTATATAGCAATGGTGGACTGCAAACGGGCGAATGGGTGGTGCCAAAGGATATCTCTCGACAACCGCATGCTATCAATGTGGGTGGCAGACTCGCGTAAGGGCGGCTGTCGTGTCGCTTGGATGCGCATTAGTCGCCTGCACCGGGAAATCGACGCGAAGCACTTTCTCGACCGACTGGCCGCTTCAATGACTGCGCTAGTGAGTGATCACGTTCGGTCTAGCCTAGAATGAATGTGGGCACTGACGCTCTGAAGTAGTGCTGACCGTTACGTACAGGAGGGAGGAGGGTTTTTTGGCGGCCTTGGGAGGTCAGAATTGGACGATGTAGTGGTCTCGACTCCGGCAAACCTCACCATGTTTGTCTCTGGTTTGCGAAAGAAATCTTATCCGAGACACTCCGTGGACCGATACAAGACTGTGTTCAGTGGTTTCTGGTATTCCGGTAGTTCAATCTGAACAGTTGCAAGAGGTTTAAGGGTCGGCATTGAAGATGCTCTAAGAGAATTAGCGAGAAGGACCATGCTAGGAGCAACAACATGGCAGCAAATAATTCAACCTTAAAGCATCTCTAACCGATCTTAAAACAGAGAAGTAAACGCCGAGTAAACCCGACCAGTAAACCCGACCAGTAAACCCGAGCGAAGTATTTTTACTCTATTAATTTTTGATTGGTTCTGCTCTAAGAAAACTGTTTTTTAGCCCGAGCTACACAACACCTGCTATCATAACCGTTCGTCCTTATCTTCCATGCATCCAGATACGAACTGACTTTTGAAAATTGGCAGGTGTGACAGGATGATGAGTGCCTAATACACCGATGGGAGACCTACAAACTTTGATTCTCTATAGCCATATAGGATACTGTTCACGACACCGAGTTCTCAAACTGGTCTGGATGCATGCTTTTGTCCACCAGCCGTCATATCCATTGCTAATGCCCAACTTACAGCACCTTTAGTAAATTTCTTAAAACTTGATCCTTAAAAACGCCATATCCGACGCCACACGCACGTTCCCCCGCTTGGCTGTGCGAGCTCCCCTCTCCCGCCGTTCTCCGATGCCGCCACGCCACGATTCGGGCTGCCGATGGCCTGCTCCGCCCTGTCCGTGGACGACCTCACCTCCGCAATGGCGGCCGAGCCAACCGCAATTCAGACCGGCGGCGATAAATTTTGACGTGCGGCGGCTTCTTCCGATGTGTGGTGACGGATTCTGATAAGTTCTGGGTAGATTCCTGTCAGTTCCGCGACGAAGCGTCTGCTCTCATGAGGTTTGACCGGTTGAATTGTATATTACCTGCAAAATTGTACATATGAGAGTTTCGTGGATGGATTTTCAGTGTCCTTTACAAAGTTTTAGGATGGAACAAGTTTTCTTTTCCATCAAAACTGTGAATACTTATTATTTTTATGGGTTTGACCGGTTTGAGGGGTCTGGTGGAGCTGTTCTTAGCTTTTCAGAGATTGCATGTGTCCTTTACTGTCTACAGTGCTAAGCCTGTGATAACACATTCCAAGCATCTGATACTAAAAAGAATTCTAGAAACATGTTATAAATACAAAATGTAAAGAGTAGTTGAATAGGGAACCTACCCAATTAAAAACTATGGCCCTCACCGGGATTGTTCATGCAGCAAAGATTCCAAGGGCTGACATATTTTTTATGATGTCGAATGCAATATGTCGGCCGGGGAAATATCAAGTGACATCATCCTTCATATGCTACCATGCTCATATATTTAAGAAATCACATTAGGATATTTTAAAAAATTCTGAAAAAAGTATGGATGTTCACAAAGCTTATGTCGATAGCCCCTAAAAATGAGATCAAAATCGAAAACACACATTGAGTAACAAAAGAGACAAATCTGAAATGAATAGTGTCAAAAGAACACAAAACATGAATAGGGTCATTTCTAAATATGATTATGTCTTTTTTGTTTCCCAATGTACATTTTTTATTTCCATCTGAATTTTCTAGGAGATGTAAACATATGTCTTGTGAACTTCTATAAAAAAAATCATAATGTGCATTTTCAGAATTTTACTGTGAGTTAAGAGAGACGTGAAGATAAAATCTGAATGTGAGAAAGCTTGTTTGTGCATGTCAGATTGCTTTTAGAAAAGAGAACGCGGGAAGAGAGAGGGAGAGTGCACGCTTGTGATAAAGGTTGTGTTGTGCATGCATGTAAGAAATTGGTAAGAGAGAAAGACGGGTAGCAGTGGCTGCTCACATGCGCACATAAATAAAATAGTACCCTGCCTGCCTACTACTGCTAATGGCTTGGCATGGTCCAGAAAAAAGTCTGTCACAAACAGGAATGTCAGAGCCATTGAACGGGTGCATAGAGGGTCCCGTGAAGCTCGACCTCTACCAAAACTTTTCGATCCCCTAGGTACTCCATCCAATATAGTTTATAAGGCATGCATGTGTATACGACATGTGTACCTAGGTTATTAATTTGACTTATATAAAATATATTATTTAACATAAAAATTATATCATTAGAAAATAAAACACATAAAGTTTCTAATGATTTTTAAATATATGCATTTTATTAAGTTGGTTAAATTGACGACCTAGATATGCGTAGCGGACTTATAAACTGAAACATAAGGAGTATTCCAATTCAAGTTAGTTAATTCGTTGCAACTAAACATTAACACACATATAAAAATCAAACATAATAAATAAGTTCCACACATATAAATATCCAAGGTAGTTTTAGTTACTTAATTCATAGTTTACAAACCGCAAGCCCCCCCTCCCACACCTCTCCCCCTCAGGGCAGGCAAGCCCTACCGCCGCCAGGCCCCCCTCTCCTCGCCTCGTCGTCACCGACACCGGCGAGGAAGCCACGTCTCCTCGCACGGAGGTCTTGGCGTGGGCCGATGCAACTTTGCCCGGATGTTGCACTTCACGACGGACATGGCAGTACGACGCCAGACCGATGTGCATGCGTCGGGGCCGGGTCGATGGTATGACGGGCGTCGCTGCGGAGTTGCTGCCCTGGCTAGTTATGGCAGCTGCAGCGGTCGATGCGGTCGTCCGGATCTGGCTTTAGGGGATGCAGGTCGGGGTGGCACGGGCGGCTGCCCCTGCCATGGACCTCTACCGTCGAGGGTGGCGATGCGACAATGGGTGGGCTCCCTATTCCTTCTCTTGACGGCTGGGCAGGGCAAGGGGACGCAACGGTGGGTGATGGTTGTGTCGTCGTCGCGTGTTGGTGGCAGTGATGGATTGGTGGGGTCACCACACGGGATGAGCTGGTATGGCGTGCTGGCGGCTCACGGTGGTGTGCTTCGTAGGTCGGCTGCGGCGGTGACTGACATGTCCGAGCTCGGCTCATCCATAGGCGACTTGTGTCAGCCTTCGATTCCTCTCCTTGTCCTATGGGTGCTACTTTCGTCGACGGGTAGGCCCTCTCCCAACAACGTCCATCACTTAGCTCGCGCCCAGTGCGGCAGGACCGAGCTCGTCTCGCGCACGGTGCAGTAGGACGGGTCGATGGAGGCTAGTTTTGGACGACCTATTGGCTCCCAATGTTGGGGGCGCCTAAAGGTGCAAAAGGAGGGACCTTTCCGCTTATATCTTTGGTTGGGATAGTAGCGGGTCTTGTGTGACATGATGTCATGGTCTTAGGTGATGGGGTGGCAGCCATGGTGGTGGTAGCGCAGTGCTCATGGGCATAGCTTGTGGCTTCGTGGTGCTCGATGGCCATGGCCGTGTGGGCGGCGTGGTAGCCGGGGTGTGGCATTCAGTGGTGGTGAGTGGTGGTTGGGGTGAAAATCTATTCTATCTTTGGATGCACCAGCGGTGACAAAGCTTGTTCCCTTCTTGAAGGCATCATCGCGGCTCTCGTTGCTCATCATGTTGCTCCAGGGGAAACTCTGATACTCGGATCGGGCGGTGGCGGCGCTCTGGTGTCGTAACCTTCCTGAAGGCACCTCTTTGGATCCAAGGTTCGTTATATGCGGCTTCATCTCTTCCCGGTGGCATATTCACGGTTGAAACCCCCGGTTGCTCTTGTATTAGTAGGGATGGGGTTGATGCGCTCAACGTCTATGTATGTTGCCTTGGGTGTGTGCGTGTGTTGTGGTGGCGCGCGTTTCTACTTGGTTGTTGATGATCGTTGCTTTATATATAAAGCGGGGCGAAAGCCTTTTTCGATAAACTAAATTGCTCAAATTCAAACACACTGCATGGTTCAAATGATGTACTCCATCCATTTCTTTTTAGCCTGCACATAAAATTTGGTCAAAGACAAACTTAGTAAAGTTTAACTAACTTTATAAGAAAAATTATCAACATTTGTAATACTAAATCTATGTGGTGTCATAATTAATATCACGATGCATCTAGACTAATTAATTACATATTGTGATTGTTGATATGTTTTATCGTAAAGTTAGTACTTTGACCAAATTTTAGATGGAAACTAAACAGAAACGGAGGGAGTATATAGTAGCATGATAAATACATGAAACACTATGGAGGGGATATTGATGCTCAACAGGATCATCTTGGAGTTGGGTATGAACTTGTTTGTTCTCGATCCTACGATAATGTTCAAGGAATGTCTCGATCCTATTTGCATCGTGCTTTGGATCAACAGGATTTCCGTTGGTGATTTGCCGAAAGTTCTCGGACATGTCTCTCTTATCTTCAATGATCATGTTAAGCAAGATGATGCAATAAGTCATGATTGGCCATAGAATCATGTAGTACCAATCCTTTGCGGTGCCATGAATGATTTGAAAGCGCTTCTGAAGCACATCGAAATCTCATTCCACGTTACGACTCTTGACGTGTTACAAAGTGAGATCTTTCGTTACTTTTTGGGTGCAGAATTGTTTTGATAAATGTGGTCCATGCAGTATAGATGCTATCGGAAGGTAGTAGCCCATTGTGTACTTATGACGATTGACCGTATACACAACAAGAAATATGTCAACTTGTGACCTTCTGTTAGTGACCGTGACTAAATTGGTCATAAATCTACGACCATTTAGAACCAATTTGTCGTAAGCTGTTTGGGAGGGTACAAACATAAATCATAACGACCATTTTAGTCCGAAAGGTCAGAATTTCCTTACACGAAATGGTCGTAAACCAGCCAACACTAGTCTACTACCTTATTTTCGTCGGTTACAACCAATTTAAATTGGTCATGGCTTGCAATTTGTGATGCATTGCTATAACTGGGTGCCATCTAGTCACTTTTGCCTATGTGTCCACTAGTAGAAAACAGGGCTTTCGTCCTAGCCTTGATCGAGCAATAGTCCTGGTCGACTTATGAACCAGGACTAATGCGTGCATCAGTCCCGGTTCGAGCGGCCATGACGTTGGTCGGGCCTCGGCGGGCACCGGTCCCGGTTCCAGCCACCAACCGGGAGTAAAGGGCATGGCTCCTGGCGCAACCCCTTTAGTCCCGGTTCGTGTCTGGAACCGGGACTAAAGGCCAGTCTTGAGTCCCGGTTTTAGACACCAACCAAGACTAAAAGAATGCCTATATATATGTCCTACCCGCTCACTCCTCTGTTTTTTGGCCGACCAGCGTGTGGGAGGTGTGTGGCACTCTGTTCTCACCTCCGATGCGCATGAGGTGTTCGATGAAATGCCCGAACCACACTTAAGCTTTCTCTCCTCTCCAAGCTCCATTTCCCCCAAGATTTCTCTAGGTTTGGTTGTGCACCAACTATCCAAGTGTTCTAAAAAGGTTAGCAACTTTATCCTCATCTCTCACTACTAGTTTAGCAAATTTCAAATGCTCTAGAAGTAGTGTGGTTTGCGGGTTTTATATACTTAATTATATAATGCACGCAGATGAACCGACAATGGATGTATGTTGACTGACGCACCTCCGACTACATTGATGGCCTACATAATTTTCTCGAAGTGGCTGAGGCAAACAAGGAGAATGGTTTTATGTATTGTCCATGTACTGTCTGTGGGAATACAAAGGATTACTCTTCCTCGAAAACCTCTCAGTTGCACCTTCTTGAGAAGGGTTTCATGCCACACTATATTGTTTGGACCAAGGACGGAGAAACAGGGGCCATGATGGAAGACAATAAAGAAGAAGAGGATGATGGCAACTATCCAGATCCTATGTTCTCTGAATATGGTGATACTGCAATAGGGGAAGCTGAAGATCAACATGTAGCAGATGTGCCCGCTGATGATGATGTTCACCGGGTCATTGTTGATGCATAGAGAGAATGCGAAAGTGAAACACAGAAGTTGAAGTTCGAAATGTTGTTGTTGTTATCATCATTGTCGTCGTTGTTGTCGTTGTTATCGTTGTGATTGTTTTCATGGTTGTCATCGTTGCATCGTTGTCGTTGTTATCGTCATTGTCGATGTCGTCATCGTAGTTGTTGTTGTTGTTGTTGGTGGTGGTGGTGGTGGTGTCGTTGTCAATTTCGTTGTCGTTGTTGTTTTTGTCGTTGTTATTGTCGTTGTTGTCGTTGTTGTTGTTGATGATGATGATGATGATGATGATGATGTTGTTGTTGTTGTTGTTGTTGTTGTTGTTTTTGTGGTTGTTGTTGTTGATCTTGATGATGATGATGATGATGAGTTGTTGTTCGCATGTTAGAGGATCACAAAAGGGTTGTATCCAAATTGTGAAGATGGCACCACAAAGCTCGGTACCACACTGGAATTGCTGCAATGGAAGGCAGGGAATGGTATATTTGACAAAGGATTTCAGAAGCTACTCAAAATAATGAAGAACAATCTTCCAAAGGATAACGAATTGCCTCACAGTACATACAAAGCAAAGAAGGCTCTCTGCCCTCTAGGATTAGAGGTGCAGAACATACATGCATGCCCTAATGACTGCATCATCTACCACGGTGAGGAGTACGAGAATTTGAATGCATGCCCGGTATGCGGTGCATTGCGTTATACAATCATATGAGATGACCCTGGTGATGTTGAGGGCCAGCGCTCCAGGAAGAGGATTCCAGCCAAGGTGATGTGGTATGCTCCTATATTACCATGGTTGAAACAAAGAGCATGCCAAGTTGTTGTGATGGCATAGAGAAGGCCATAAGAAATACGGGATGTTGAGAGTACCCGCTGCCGGGTTGCAGTGGAGAAAAATCGAGAGGAAGTGGGGGGACTTTGTAGATGAAGAAATGGATGTATGGTTTGGTTTAAGTGCACATGTCATTAATTCTTTTGGGGAGTGATACGTCCATTTTGCATCATGCTTTCATGTTGATATTTATCGCTTTATGGATTGTTTTTATACTTTGTGGAACCTTACTTATGCCTTTTCTCTCTTATTTTGCAAGGTTTATTTGAAGAGGGAGAATACCGGCAGCTGGAATTCTGGACTGGAAAAGGAGCAAGTCTGAGTCCTCTATTCTGCGCAACTCCAAATGTCCTGAAAATCAACGTGGATTTTTTTTGGATTTTATAAAATATATTGGGCGAAAGAAGTGTGAGAGGGGAGCAACCAGGGGCCCACAAGCCTGGTTGTCGCGGCCTACCCCCCTGGCCGCGACAAAAGGGCTTGTGGGCACCCTGGCGGCTCACTAGCCCCCTCTTTTGCTATATGAAGGGTTTTGTTCCAGAAAAAAATCATTCGGGAGCTTTTTCGTGGTTTCGCCGCCACCACGAGGCGGAACTTGAGCAGATCAAATCTAGAGCTCCGACAGGACGATCTTGCCGGGGAAACTTCCCTCCCGAAGGGGGAAATCGTCGCCTTCGTCATCACCAACACTCCTCTCTTCGGAGGGGAGGCATCTTCATCAACATCTTCATCAGCACCATCTCCTCTCCAATCCCTAGTTCATCTCTTGTAACCAATCTTCGTCTCGCGACTCCGATTGGTACTTGTAAGGTTGCTAGTAGTGTTGATTACTATTTGTAGTTGATGCTAGTTGGATTACTTGGTGGAAGAATTTATGTTCAGATCCTTGATGCTATTCATTACACCTCTGATCATGATTATGATTATGCTTTGTGAGTAGTTACTTTTGTTCCTGAGGACATGGGATAAGTCATGCTAATAATAGTCATGTGAGTTTGGTATTTGTTCGGTATTTTGATATGCTCTATGTTGTTTTTCCTCTAGTGGTGTTATGTGAACGTCGACTACATAACACTTCACCATATTTGGGCCTAGAGGAAGGCATTGGGTAGTAGTAAGTAGATGATGGGTTGCTGGAGTGACAGAGGCTTAAACCCGAGTCTATGCGTTGCTTCGTAAGGGTCTGATTTGGATCCACTAGTTTAATGCTATGGTTAGACTTTGTCTTAATTCTTATTTCGTAGTTGCAGATGCTTGCGAGAGGGTTAATCATAAGTTGGATGCTTGTCCAAGTAAGGGCAGTACCCAAGCGCCGGTCCACCCACATATCAAACTATCAAAGTAACGAGCTTGAGCTGGAACACAAAGCTTATTGGGCAATCAAAGAGCTCAACTTTGATTTCAAACTTCCGGTGAGAAGCGGTTGTTTGATATCAGCTCATTGGATGAATGGAGGGCTCAGTCATATGAGAATGCCAAGTTGTTCAAGGAAAAGGTTAAGAGATGGCACGATAAAAGAATACAAAAATGAGAGTTCAATGTAGGTGACTACGTCCTACTATACAATTCTCGTTTGAGATTCTTCGCACGCAAGCTCCTCTCTAAATAGGAAGGTCCCTACATTGTCGAGGAAGTATATCGTTCCGGTGCCATCAAAATCAATAACACAGAAGGCAATTTTCCTAGAGTGGTAAACGGGCAAAGAATCAAGCATTATATCTCTGGTACTCCCAAAAATGTTGAGACCAATATCATCAACATCATAACTCTAGAGGAGTACATAAGGGATGTTTATTAGCTTGTTTCAGACCCTTAAAACCAAGAGGTATTTGTTTCGGTAAGTAATTGGATTCCGAAACTTTTCCAATAGGAATTTTTCTCTGTTTTGGAATTTATGAAAAATTAGAAAAATAAAAAGCAGTCTGGAGAGCGCACGAGGCGACCACAAGCTTGGTTGTCGCGCCCCCTGGCGCGGCAACATGGCTTGTGGGCAGCTCGTGTGCCTCCCGGACTCCGTTTTCTTGCGGAGCACTCCTTCTGGTCTAGAAAAAATCATTATATATATGCCCGAGGGTTTTGATCTCCGTGTCGCGCATTTTTCCTCTGTTTTCGTTTCGAGCATGTTTCTGTTGCAGATCTAGATCATCATGACTTCCCCAAAAGTTCCTAAGGACAAGATCTTCGAGAAGGTCATCAATCCCTACCTCACGAAAGTATTGCAGCATCCTCAATCTATCAAGATGAGCGAGTGGATGTTGCACATCCGTGATGTTGAGGGGCCTAGGAAGACCGGAAGCATGGAGACGAGGCTCGAAGCAATGGAGCAACAAGTCTTCAAGTGCCAAGGGATGGTGGAGCGTGGTCTCAACGCCAACCACATGATGATCACGGAGTTCACCATCAATCACAAGATGGATGCCATTGACATTGGGAAGCACCTCTCCAGGCTCTATGACAGGGTTGATCAACTCCAGGGCCAGATCTATGACCTGCAGAACCAAAACTGTGAGTATGAGTATAGATTTAAATCAATACGGTTGGCTGCAGATTTGAGGATTCCGGTGACTCGTTCATCCTACCATGATGGAGCACCTATGCCTTGGAAGACGGAGGATCAGACTACTCCAACAACACCACCACCATCACCACCAAAGGAAGACAACTAAGCATTGGTATGGGCAATCCCCTTGGCTTTTTCCAAGCTTGGGGGAGTTGCCCTGGTATCGTATCACCTTTATATCTTTTGCTTTTACCTTTGTTTTAGTTCTTTCCTTTTTAGTTTTTATTTCTTCTCTTAGTGGAATAAGTCTTTAGTGTTTTAGTTTGAGTATTTTGCCTTGTGTCTCCCCCGATGTATTCAAGCTTGTGAGCTATATAATAAAGAGTATCTTAGTCAAGGGCTTTGATTTGTGCCGTGATCAAAAGTATGAAAAGAGCGATAGCCTGAGAGATCATGAGATCATCTTATGGAAAGTGATAGCTTCACTTATAACAAGTATGATGACTGAAACTTGTTGAGAGTAGACCAACATAGACCTCAGTCACTGTTGCAATTAATAAGAAGTAATAAGGAAAGAGAGGTTCACATATAAATATATCATCTTAGACACTTTCTATAATTGTGAGCACTCACCAAACTATTACATGCCTAGAAGTAGATGTTGGACAAGGAAGACAACATAATGAATTGTGTTTGCTTAGTTCCAAAGAATGTTATATGATTAGAGATCCCTTAGCATGTGACGATTGCTTCCACCTCATATTAGCCAAAACTCCCGCACCAAGTAGAGATACTACTTGTGCATCCGTAAACCTTCAACCCAGATTTGCCATGAGTGTCCACCATACCTACCTATGGATTGAATAAGATCCCTCAAGTAAGTTGTCATCGGTGTAAGCAATAAAAATTGCTCTCTAATATGTATGATCTATTAGTGTGTGGAAAATAAGCTTTGTACGAACCTGTGATGAGGAAGACATAAAAGTGACAGACTGCATAATAAAGTTCTTTATCACAGGAGGCAATATAAAGTGACGTTCCTCCGCACTAAGAGGACGCGCATCCAAACCTCAAAAGCGCATGACAACCTCTGTTTCCCTCTGCGAAGGGCCTATCTTGTACCTTTACTTTTTCCCCTTGTAAGAGTCATGGTGATCTTCACCAATTCCTTATTTAGCCTTTTTCTTGGTGAAAGTCATATGCCTAGGAAATATCTATATTCATATATCAACTTGGAGCTGAGTACTTATGCTTTATTATTGTTGACTTTACCCTTGAGGTAAATGGTTGGGAGGCAAAACTATAAGCCCCTATCTTTCTATGTGTCCAACTGAAACTTCGATACCATGAGTACCACGTGAGTTGTAACAATTGTGGAAAACAAAAGAGATGATTGAGTATGTGGATTTGCTTTACAAGCTCTTCTTTTACTCTTTCTGATAATATGATAAATTGCAATTGCTTCAATGACTATGGACTATTGTTGGCCACTTCTCAGTAAGGTTTTTGTTTCATACTTTGCTTTGTGAAGGAATTGTTACTTTCCCATAAGAATCTCTATGATGTATTGCTGTTCTATGTGTGATCATGATGCCCTCATGTCCGTATTTTGTTTTATCGACACCTTCATCCCTAAACATGTGGACATGTTTTGGGTCTTGGTTTTCGCTTGAGGACAAGCGAGGTCTAAGCTTGGGGGAGTTGATACGTCCATTTTGCATCATGCTTTCATGTTGATATTTATCCCTTTATGGATTGTCTTTATACTTTGTGGAACCTTACTTATGCCTTTTCTCTCTTATTTTGCAAGGTTTATTTGAAGAGGGAGAATACCGACAGCTGGAATTCTGGACTGGAAAAGGAGCAAGTCTGAGTGCTCTATTCTGCGCAACTCCAAATGTCCTGAAAATCAACCAGGGGCCCACAAGCCTGGTTGCCGCAGCCTACCCCCTGGCCGCGGCAACAAGGCTTGTGGGCACCCTGGCGGCCCACTGGCCCCCTCTTTTGCTATATAAAGGGTTTCGTTCCATAAAAAAAATCATTCGGGAGCTTTTTCGTGGTTTCGCCGCCGCCACGAGGCGGAACTTGAGCAGATCCAATCTAGAGCTCCGGCAGGACGATCCTACCGGGGAAACTTCCCTCCTGGAGGGGGAAATCGTCGCCTTCGTCATCACAAACACTCCTCTCGTCGGAGGGGAGGCATCTTCATCAACATCTTCATCAGCACCATCTCCTCTCCAATCCCTAGATCATCTCTTGTAACCAATTTCCGTCTCGCGACTCCGACTGGTACTTGTAAGGTTGCTAGTAGTGTTGATTACTATTTGTAGTTCATGCTAGTTGGATTACTTGGTGGAAGAGTTTATGTTCAGATACTTGATGCTATTCATTACACCTCTGATCATGATTATGATTATGCTTTGTGAGTAGTTACTTTTGTCCCTCAGGACATGGGATAAGTCATGTGAGTTTGGTATTCGCTCGGTATTTTGATATGTTGTATGTTGTTTTTCCTCTAGTGGTGTTATGTGAACGTCGACCACATAACACTTTACAATATTTGGGCCTAGAGGAAGGCATTGGGGAGTAGTAAGTAGATGATGGGTTGCTGGAGTGACAGACGCTTAAACCCCTGTCTATGCGTTGCTTCGTAAGGGGCTGATTTGGATCCACTAGTTTAATGCTATGGTTAGACATTGTCTTAATTCTTCTTTCATAGTTGCGGATGCTTGCGAGAAGGGTTAATCATAAGTGGGATGCTTGTCCAAGTAAGGGAAGTACCCAAGCGCCGGTCCACCCACATATCAAACTATCAAAGTAACGAACGCGAATCATATGAACATGATGAAACTAGCATGACAGAAATTCCCGTGTGTCCTCGGGAACGCTTTTCCTCTTATAAGACATTGTTCAGACTTGTCCCTTGCTACAAAAGGGATTGGGCCACTTGCTGCACCGTTGCTACTACTTGTTACTTGTTACTTTTCGCTTGCTACGTTTCACCTCACTACACCATCACTTGTTACCGCTACTTTCAGTGCTTGCAGTTATTACCTTGCTGAAAACCTTTTATCAGAGCCTTCTCCTCCTTGTTGGGTTCGACACTCTTACTTATCGAAAGGACTATGATTGATACCCTATACTTGTGGGTCATCAGGGAGCAGAGCAGCAATCATAGCACCTGGCCTATAACTCTATGCATCTATAACCTTCCTCCTTGGATGTGCATGAAGCGGAAGTTCATTATGATGTCTGTGCTCATCTAAGGCCCGAAGCAACCCGGCAACGACATTGATGTGTACCTAAGGCCATTAGTTGAAGAACTTTTACAACTGTGGGATAAAAAAGGTGTATTTGTGTGGGATGAGCACAAACAGTTGGAATTTGACCTACGAGCGTTGTTGTTTGTAACCATCAATGATTGGCCTGCTCTCAGTAACCTTTCACGACAGACAAAGAAGGGATACCACACATGCACGCACTTCTTTAGATGAGACATAAAGTATATATTTGGACAAATGTAAGAAGAATGTGTACATGTGACATCGTCGATTTCTGCCGAGCAGGAATCCCTTACGAAAGAAAGGCAAGCATTTCAAAGGTAAGGCATATCACCAGAAGAAGCCTGTCCTGGATACAGGTGATGTTATATTTTATATGGTCAAGGATTTACAAGTAATATTTGGAAAGGATCCTGGCAGACAATCTGTTCTGAATGATGCTGAGGAACACACATCCATGTGGAAGAAGAAATCTATATTTTGGGACGTACCTTATTGGACAGACCTAGAGGTCCCGTGTGCAGTCAACGTGATGCACGATGTTTGCGTGAACCTGCTAGGCTTCTTGGGCGTGTATGGGAAGACAAAAGATAAACCGGAAGCACGGGAGGACCAGCAACATATGAACAAAAAAGACGGCATGTATCGAAAGCATTATCAAGGTGATGCCAGCTACGCTCTTACCAAAGCAGAGAAGGAAATCTGTTTTGAGTGCCTGCTCAGAACCAAGGCCCCGTCTAGCTTCTCGACAAATATAAATGGAATAATAAATATGGCAGAGAAAATATTCCAAAACCTAAATTCTCATGTCTGCCACGTGATTATGATGCAGCTGCTTTCGGTTGCATTGAGTGGGATTCTACCAGAAAATGTTCGATTAGTTATTGTGAAGCTATGTGCATTCCTGAATTCAATTTCTCACAAGGTAATCAATCCAGAAATCCTACCAAGGTTACAGAATGATTTGGTGCAATGTCTTGTGAGCTTCAAGTTGGTGTTCCCACCATCCTTCTTTAATATTATGATGCATGTCCTAGTTCACCTAGTCGACGAGATTGCCATTCTGGATGATGTATTTCTACACAATATGTTCCCCTTTGAGAGGTTCATGGGAGTCCTAAAGAAATATGTTCGTCACCGTGCTAGGATATAAGGAAGCATCTCCAAGGGCCATGAAAGAGAGGAGGACATTGTATTTTGTGTTGACTTTATTCCTGACATTAAGCCGATTGGTGTCCCTCAACTACGGCATGAGGGGAGACTGAATGCAAAAGGCACGCTAGGAACAAACTCAATAATATGTAGGGACGAGCATTATTGGGCGCAAGCACACTACACAATTATACCTTGGTGACCCCGTATATCAATGAACACAAGAATATTCTAAGCTCCAAACATTCGGAGCAATCTGACGAATGGACTACACGTGAACACATCGGGACTTTTGGCGGTTGATTGCAAATATATCTCATGGGTAACAACATTGTTGGAGATGACCTGTACTTGTTGGCCAGGACACCATCTTCGACTATATTGACTTTCGAAGGGTACGAGATAAATGGTAATACATTTTACACGATCGCCTAAGATAAAAAAGAGCACCAACCAAAAGAGTGTTGTTCGCTTTCATGCAGTGAACACCAATAGGGAAAATGACACATATTATGGTTACATAGAGGAGATATGCGAACTTGACTATGGAAAAAATCTGAAGGTCACTTTGTTTCGGTGCAAATGGGTCAATATCAAAGGATACGGGGTAAAGGAAGACCCGCGGTACGGAATGACAACATTGGATCTCAACAATCTTGGGTACACAGACGAACCATTCGTCCTAGCCAGTGATGTGGCGCCGGTTTTCTATGTGAATGACATGTCTACCAAACCGAGAAAAAAAGATAAGGAAGCGAATACATCACTCAATGAGCCAAAGCTGTTGGGGAACGTTGCATGGGAAACAAAAAAATTCCTATGCACACGAAGACCTGTCATGGTGATGTTCATCTACGAGAGGGAGATCGGATCCACATACCCTTGTAGATCATTAAGCAGGAAGCGTTAAGAAACGCGGTTGATGTAGTGGTACACCTTCATGATTCAAATCACCGTCCTCCCACGATCTGTCCCGATCTAGCACCGAACGGACGACACCTCCGCGTTCAGCACACGTACAACTCGATGACGATTTCCGCCTTCTTGATCCAGCAAGAGGGGCGGGGAACTAGATGAGTTCTATGACAGCGTGACGGCGCACCGGTGATGGTGATGATATATTCCTGTAGGGCTCCGCCTGAGCTCCGCAGAAAACCGATCTAGAGGAAGAACTACGAAGTATAGGTTTGAGTTGCACGTGGCAAAGTTGTGTCACAAACAGCCCTAAACCTCAAGTATCTATAGGAGGAGCCAAGGGGTGGGGCAAGCCCTTAGGGCGCCGGCTAAATAAGGCCTCCTTGGGTCGGCCAAAGTGGGAAGGGAGGAATCCTTCTCCAATCCTACTTGGATTAGGACTACTTCCTTATTTTCCCACCTCTTTTGGATTTTCCACTTTTTCCTCATGGGCTTTACTTGGATGACTTTATCAGCCCATTATAACTTATTGCGCATCCAATAAACCCACGTGGACCCCCTGGGGCGTGGTGGGCCCACCCAGTGGGCCCCCGAAACCCATTCATCACTCCCGGCACAGTGCCGACAATCCCAAAAACCTTCCAGAATCCAAACACCAACTTCCTATATATCAATCTTCGTTTCCGGACCATTCCGGAACTCCTCATGACGTCCAGGATCTCATCCGGGGCTCCGAACAAAACTTCGGTCACCAACACATATAACTCAACTATACCGAAACGTCACCGAACCTTAAGTGTGCAGACCCTGCGGGTTCTCGAACTATGCAGACATGACCTGAGACACTCCCCGATCAATATCCAATAGCGGGAGCTAGATGTCCATATTGGATCCCACATATTCTACTAAGATCTTATCGGTTGAACCTCTATGTCGAGGATTCATATAATCCCGTGTACTATTCTCTTTGTCCTTCGGTATGTTACTTGCCCGAGATTCGATTATCGGTATCTCTATACCTAGTTCAATCTCGTTGCCGACAAGTTTCTTTACTCATTCCGTAATACAAGATTCCGTAACTAACTCCTTAGTCACATTGCTTGCAAGGCTTGTTGTGATGTTGTATTACCGAGTGGGCCCCGAGATACATCTCTGTCACACGGAGTGACAATTAAATCCCAGTCTTGATCCATGCCAACCCAACAGACACCTTTGGAGATACTTGTAGAGCACCTTTATAGTCACTCAGTTATGTTGCGATGTTTGATACACACAAGCTATTCCTCTGGTGTCCGGGAGTTGCATGATCTCACGGTCATAGGAACAGATACATTGGCATGCAGAAAACAGTAGCAATAAACTGACACGATCATATACCACATTTATAGTTTGGGTCTTGTCCATCACATCATTCTCCCAGTGATGTGATCCCGTTATCAAGTGACAACAATTGTCTATGGTCAGGAAACCTTGACCATCTTTGATCAACGAGCTAGTCAACTAGAGGCTTACTAGGGGCAGTTTTTTGTCTATGTATCCACACATGTATTTGCGTTTCCAATCAATACAATTATAGCATGGATAATAAATGATTATCTTTAACAAAGAAATATAATAATAACTAATTTATCATTGCCTCTAGGGCATATTTCCAACAGTCTCCCACTTGCACTAGAGTCAATAATCTAGTTCACATCACTATGTGATTTTAACGAATCTAACACCCATACAGTTCTGGGGTTCGATCATGTCTTGCTTGTGAGAGAGGTTTTAGTCAACGGTTCTGAACCTTTCAGATTTGTGTGTGCTTTACAAATCTTTTATGTCATCCTATAGATGTTGCTACTATGTGCTATTTGGACATATTCCAAATGACTACTCTACTATACGAATCCAGTTTACTACTCAGAGTTATTCGGATTAGTGTCAAAGCTTGCGTCGACGTAACCCTTTACGACGAACTCTTTAATCACCTCCATAATTGAGAAAAATTCCTTAGTCCATTAGTTACTAAGGACAACTTTGATCATTTTTCAGTGATTCAACCCTAGATCACTCTTTGTACCCCTTGACATACTCATGGAAAGGCACACATCAGGTGCGGTACATAGCATGTCATACTTTAGATTCTACGGCTAAGGCATAGGGGACGACCTTCGTCCTTACTCTTTCTTCTGCCTTGGTCGGGCTTTGAGTCTTACTCAAATTCATACCTTATAACACAGCCAAGAACTCCTTCTTTGCTGATTTATTTTGAACTCCTTAAAAAACCTGTCAAGGCATGCATTTCATTGAAAGTTCTATTTAGCGTTTTGATCTATCTCTATAAATCTTGATGCTCAATGTTCAAGTAGCTCTATCCAGGTCTTCCTTTGAAAAACTCCTTTCAAACAACCCTTTATGCTTTCCAGAAATTCTATATTATTTCCGATCAACAATATGTCAACTAGATATACTTATCAGAAATTCTATAGTGCTCCCACTCACTTCTTTGGAAATACAAGTTTCTCATAAACCTTGTATAAACCCAAAAGCTTTCATCATCTCATCAAAGCATATATTCCAACTCCGAGATGCTTGCATCAGTCCATAGAAGGATCGTTGGAGCTTGCATACTTGTTAGCATCCTTAGAATCGACAAAACTTTATGGTTGTATCACATACAACCTTTCCTCAAGCAAACCATCGAGGAAACAATGTTTTGACATCCTATGTGCAATACTTCATAAATAATGCAACAACTGCTAACACAATTGCAACATACTTTTAGCATCGCTACGAGTGAGAAAGTCTCATCATAGTCAACTCCTTGAACTTGTCGGAAACATCTTTGCGATAAGTCGAGCTTTTCTTAATGGTGAATTTTCACCATCGTCTGTCTTCCTTTTAAACATCCATATGTACTTAATAGTCTTACGACCATCAACTAGTTCTTCCAAAGTCCACACTTTGTTTTCATACATGGACCATCTCTCGGATTTCATGGCCTCCAGCCATTTGTCGAAATCCGGGCCCACCATCGCTTCTCCATAGCTCGTAGGTTCATTGTTGTTCAATAACATGACCTCCAAGAGAGGGTTACCGTACCACTCTGTACTAGTACGCGACCTTGTCAACCTACGGGGTTTGTAGTAACTTGATCCGAAGCTTAATGATCACCATCATCAGTTTCCACTTCAATTGGTGTAGGCGCCATATGAACAACTTCCTGCGCCCTGCTATACACTGGTTGAAGCGACGGTTCAATAACCTCATCAAGTTCCACCACCCTCCCACTCAATTCTTTCTAGAGAAACCTTTCCTCGAGAAAGGACCCATTTCTAGAAACAAACACTTTGCTTCCGGATCTGAGATAGGAGATGTACCCAACTGTTTTGGATATCCTATGAAGATGCATTTATCTGCTTTGGGTTCGAGCTTATCAGACTAAAACCTTTTCACATAAGCGTCCTAGCCCCAAACTTTCAAGAAACGAGAGCTCAGGTTTCTCCAAACCATAGTTCATACTGTGTCATCTCAACGGAAATACGCGGTGCCCTATTTAAAGTGAATGTGGTTGTCTCTAATGCATAACCCATAAACGATAGTGGTAATTCCATAAGATACATCATAGCACGCACCATGTCAAATAGGGCGCGACTATGATGTTCGGACACACCATCACACTATGGTGTTCTAGGTGGCATGAATTGTGAAACAATTTCCACATTGTCTTAACTGTGTACCAAAACTCGCAACTCAGATATTCATCTATATGATCATATCGTAGACAGTTTATCCTCTTGTCACGGCGATCTTCACCCTGAAATAGATTTGAACTTTTCAATATTTCAGACTTTTGATTCATGAAGTAAATACTCTTGTATCTACTCAAATCGCGAGTGAAGTAAGAACATAACGATATCCACTCCATGCCTCAACACTCATTGGACTGCACACATCAAAAATGCATTAGTTCCAACAAGTTACTTTCTTGTTCTATCTCACTGGAAAACGAGGCCTTCAATCATCTTGCCCATGTGGTATGATTTGCATGTCTCAACTGATTCAAAGTCAAGTGAGTCCAAACGATACATCTGCATGGAGTTTCTTCATGCGTTTATACCAATAGGTATGGTTTGCATGTCTCAAACATTTCAAAAATGAGCGAGTACAAAGATCCATCCACATGGAGCTTCTTCATGCATTTTATATCGCCATGACTCAAACGGCAGTGCCACAAGTAAGTGGTACTATCATTCTACTTTGTATCTTTTGGAATCAATATTTCGAACATGTGTAACACTACGATCGAGATTCAATAAACCATTGAAGGTAATTATTCAAGCAAACAAAATAACTATTATTCTCTTTAAATGAATAATCGTATTGCAATAAACACGATCCAATCATGTTCATGCTCAACGCAAACACCAAATAACAATTGTTTAGGTTTAACACCAATCCTGATGGTAGAGGGAGCGTGCGATGTTTAATCACATCAACATTATAATTACTTCCAACACACATCGTCACCTCACCCTTGCTAGTATCCTTTTAATCCGTAGCTATAACTTCGAGTTACTAACACTTAGCAACTGAACTGGTATCTAATACCCTGGTGCTACTAGGAATACTAGTAAGGTACACATCAATATCATGTATATCAAATATACTTTGTCAACTTTGCCAGCCTTCTCATCTACCAAGTATCTAGGGTAGTTCCGCCTGAGTGACCGTTCCCCTCATAACATAAGCACTTAGTCTCCGGTTTGGGTTCAACCTTGGGTTTCTTCATTAGAGCAGTGCTACTACAACAAAACACCTTCCAACGGCGCGAGAAATAGGAGTGTTGCTTGATACTCCTCAGCAATGGCACCAGTCCTTCTGCTATGGCTACGCCTTAAGGGACTTCCTAGGCAAATATGCAAAGGATTTCCCCCGTGGTCTTGGAGCCTTGCATTGGTGTTCCCTCAAAACGGAAAGGGTGATGTAGCACAGCGGTCGTAAGTATTTCCCTCAGTTTGAGAACCAAGGTATCGATCAAGTGAAGGAGTATCACAAGAGCCTGCACAAACACAAAAAGCTTGCTCCCAACGCTATGAAGGGGTTCTCAATCCCTTATAGATTGTTCGCCAAGTGAGAACTTAAAGCAACAAAGTAACAAAGCAAAGCCAAAGCGAAAGTGGAAACGATAGATGTGAATAGACCCGGGGGCCATAGTGTTTACTAGTGGCTTCTCTCATGAAAGCAAGTAGATGGTGGGTGAACAAATTACTGTCGAGCAATTGATAGAACCGTGCAAAGTCGTGACGATATCTATGGCAATGATTATATCTATAGGAATCACGTCGAAAACAAGTAGACCGATACTTTGTGCATCTACTACTATTACTCCACACGTCGACCGCTATCCAGCATGCATCTAGTGTATTAAGTCCAAAAGAACAGAGTAACGCCTTAAGCAAGATGACATGATGTAGATGGAAAATCTTATATCTATGACAGAGCCCACCTTGTTACCCTTGATGGCAACTACACGATGTGTGCCTTGCTGCCCCTACTGTCACTGGGAAAGGTCACCACACGGTAAGAACCCAAAACCAAGCACTTCTCCCATTTTAAGAATCATAGATCTAGTTGGCCAAACAAAACCCAAGACTCGGAGAGACTTACAAGGATATCAAATCATGCATATAAGAAATCAGCAAAGACTCAAATATATATCATAGATAATGTGATCACAAATCCACAATTCATTGGATCTCGACAAACACACCGCCAAAGAAGATTACATCGGATAGATCTCCATGAAGATCATGGAGAACTTTGTATTGAAGATCCAAGAGAGAGAAGAAGCCATCTAGCTACTAACTACGGACCCGTAGGTCTGAAGTGAACTACTCACGAGTCATTGGAGGGGCGATGATGATGATGAAGAAGCCCTCCAACTCCAAAGTCCCCTCCGGCAGGGCGCCGGGAAGGGTCTCGAGATGAGATATCACGGAAACGGAAGCTTGCAGCGGCGGAAAAGTATTTTCGTGGCTCCCTTGATTTTTTTCTGATTTTTAGGGAATATATAGGCGCAAGATCTAGGTCAGGGGGGCGCCAGGGAGGCCACAAGCCTGCCCACCACTGCCCCCCTGGTGGTGGAGTGGGGGCTTGTGGGCTCCCTGTAGCCCTCCTGGCTTGGCCCACAAGCCCCCTGATCTTCTTTCGTTCGGGAAAAAATAATTTCGGGGATTTTATTCCGTTTGGACTCCGTTCCAAAATCAGATCTGAAAAGAGCCAAAAACACAAAAAAAACAGGAACTGGCACTTGGCACTGAGTGAATAAGTTAGTCCAAAAAAATATATAAATGGTACATAAAACATCCAAAGATGACAAGATAACAACATGAAACCATCAAAAATTATAGATAAGTTTGAGACGTATCAAGCATCACCAAGCTTAACTCCTGCTCGTCCTCGAGTAGGGAAGTGATAAAGAATAAATTTTTGATGTTTTCGTGCTACCTAGCATAGATGTCCTTTGTAACTCCTCTTATGTGACGTGAATGTTTAGATCCATTAGATTCAAAACAATAGTTTGCTATTGACATGGAAACAATAATAATTCAAGCAAACTAGCAAGGTAATCATGAACTTTCAAAATAACAAGGCCAAAAGAAAGTTATCCCTACAAAAGCATATAGTCTGGCTATGCTCTATCATCATTGCACAACGAATTTAAATCATGCACAACCCCGGTATTGGCCAAGTAATTGTTTCACACCATTACTTTCTCAAACCTTTTCAACTCTCATGCAATACATGAGCGTGAGCCATGGTTATAGCACTATAAATGGTGTGGAGTGTGTTGGAGGTTGCAAGACAAAACAAGAAGAAGATAGTCACATTAACTAGGCATATCAATGAGATGTGGAGATGTTCATAAATAGATATCAATGTGAATGAGTAGGGATTGCCATACAAATGACGCACTAGAGCTAAGAGTATGTGAAAGCTCTTAAAGAAAACTAGTGGGTGTGCATCCAACTTGCTTGCTCACGAAGACCTAAGGCAATTTTGAGGAAGCCTATCATTGGAATATACAAGACAAGTTATATAATGAAAATTTCCCACTAGCTATATGGTGGTGACAAAACGAGAGACTCTCAATCATGAAGATCATGGTGCTTAATATGCACAAGTGTGGAAAAGTGGTAGCACTGTCCCTTCTCTCTTTTTCTCTCATTTTTTTAATTTTTTGGTGGGCTCTTTGGCCTCTCTTTTTTGGTGGGCATCTTTGGCCTATTTTATTTCCTCACATGGGACAATGCTCCATTAATGATGATCATCACACTTTCAACTCAAAACTTAGAGCAATGATGACTCTATATGGAATGCCTTCGGTAGTGTACCGTGACAATGATCTAGCATGGCATAGACATTAATGGAAACATCATGCTAGCTATCTTACGATCATGCAATGGCAATGTAGACGTGGTGGCACATGTCATGGTGGTAGTGGCATGGAAATATATCTCGGAATGACTTTGAAAAATCCATAGTAGGTAGGTATGGTGGCTGTTTTGAGGGAGGCTAATGGTGGGTTTTGTGCACCGGCGAAAGTTGCACGACACTAAGAAGATAGTAATGGTGGAAGGTGAAAGTGCATCTAAACCATGGACTCAACATTAGTCATGAAGAACTCATATACTTGTTGCAAAAGTTTTATTAGTAATCAAAACAAATCATTCAACGCATACTCCTAGGGGAAGGGTTGGTAGGTATAAATCATCGCGCGATGCCGACCGCCACGCAAAGGATGACAATCAATATACTAATCATGCTCAGATTTCATCACATAGCGGTTCACCATACGTGCATGCTACGGGAATCACTAACTTCAACACAAGTATTTCTAGATCCACAACACCTTACTAGCATGACTTCAATATTACCAAAACCACAACTCAAAACTAATTGAGATGAATCAAACTTCTCTAACTATTCAATGCACATGAAGGTGGAAGTTTTCGTATCCCTTTGGATAATTACCCCTTTTGAGACTACTTTCAAAGCATAGATCAACTACCAAGCCACGCACTGCTGTGCTCTAAAAGATATAAGTGAAGCACACATAGCAAAAGTATCTAGCTCAAAAGATATAAGTGAAGCACGTGTGAGATGAATTGTCTACCAAAAGATATAAGTGAAGCTCGACAAAATCACGGTGAATGCATGTCTCTCTATCTAGGTGTGCAGCAAGGATGATTGTGACACAACAAAAATAAAAGGCTCCTACGATACAAGACGCTCCAAGCAAAAACACATAACATGTGGTGAATAAAAATATAGCCACAAGTAACGTTACCGATGGATTCCCGGGGATGCCTTCCCGGGGCATCCCCATGCTTAGGCTTTTACGGCATCCTTGAATCTCTCGGGGTAACTTGGGAATCCCCAATCTTGAGCTCTTGGCACTCTTTATCTCTTTGTCCATAAGAACTTCACCCAAAACTTAAAAACTTCACAACACAAAACTTAAACTGAAACTCGTGATAACATTAGTATGAGAAAGCAAACCACCACTTCCTTAGGTACTGTAGAAAACTTAAATTCTACTTGTGATGATGTTGGGTTACTGTATTTTCAATCTTCCATGGCTAATACCCCCCGATACTATCCATAGTTTCATCAAAATAAGCAACCAACACAACAAAAACAGAATCTGTTAACAGCAGACCAATCTGTAGCAATCGGAATATTTCGTATACTTCTCGTACTTCAAAAATTCTGCAAAATGATGACAGTCTGAAAAATTTGCGTAGCAATCAGCAGCAAAAAGAATAAATTCAAAATATCTTACAGAAAAAAAATGAAAATTCTTTTCGTGAGCAGAAAGTTTCTACCTTTTCCAGCATGACCAAACGATCATCCCCAAGACTAATCATAACGGTTTTGCTTGGCACAAACGCAAAAAGAAACACAAAAGACACAATCATAACAGAATTATGAAAGTGTGGAAAACAAAAAACAGAAATAAAAAGGATAGATTCGTTGGCTTGCCAGGCAACAAGCGCTTTTGTTTAACGCCTTTGGCTAGGCGAAAGGTGATGGAATCACGTATTGTCATCTTTGGTGCTCAAACCATAAGTAGCCCTCATCATAGATTCATAAGGCAATCTTATTTTATTTCTAGGAAAGTGCTCCATGCCCTTCTTCAAAGGAAATTGAAATCTAATATTCCATTCCTTCATATCGATGATAGCACCAATAGTCCTTAGGAAAGGTCTACCAAGAATAATGGGACATGAAGGATTGCAATCTATGTCAAGTACAATGAAATCCACGGGTACATAGTTCTTATTTGCAACAATAAGAACATCATCAATCCTTCCCATGGGTTTCTTGACAGTAGAATCCGCAAGATGCAAATTAAGAGAACACTCTTCAATCTCATGAAAACCAAGAATATCACATAAAGACTTTGGAATCGCGGAAACACTAGCACCCAAATCACACAGAGCATTGCACTCATAGTTTTTGATCTTGATTTTGATAGTAGGTTCCCACTCATCATGAAGTTTTCTAGGTATAGAGACTTATAGTTCGAGCTTCTCTTCAAGAGATTTCATCATAGCATCTACGATATGCGCGGTAAAGGCTTTGCTTTGGCTATAAGCATGTGGAGAGTTTGCAATGGATTGCATCAAAGAAATGCATTCAAACAAAGAGCAATTATCATAATTGAATTCCTTGAAATCCAAAGTGAGAGTTTCATTACTACCCAAAATTTTGATTTCTTCTACTCCACTCTCCACACCTTCATCATAAAGATAGGTGGACTCCAAATCATTGGGGCGTTTTTAAACCAAAGTGGATTCATATCCAGCCCCTCCAAAAATAGGTTTGACACGCGAAAACAAAGATTCAAGAGGAGACACACCAAGCACTTTAAGATCTTCGTGATATGCATCACTAGAACGCACCCTTTTAAACCATTCATGCCTAGCGCGAATTTGGGCGGTTCTTTCTTTGCTCTCATTCATGGAGACATGCATAGCTTTCAAAGTTTCATCCATGTTGACCTTGGGAGGAGCGCATCTAACTTTCAAAGCATCAATATCACAAGACATCCTATCAACGCTTTTAGCCAAATCGTGTATTTTGAGTAGTTTTTCCTCTATGGATGCATTGACCATCTTTTGAGAGTTGATGAACTCTTTGATATTACTCTCTAAATCAGAGGGTAATTTGTTGTGATTTCCATAAGTGTTGTTGTAGGAATTGCCATAATTGTTAGAGGAGTTACAAGGAAAAGGCCTAGGAACATAGTTTCCTCTAAAAGCATTGTTCTTGCCAAAATTGTTCCTACCAACAAAATTCATGTCCAAACAAGTGTTGCTACTCTCAATCAAGGAAGATAGTGGCATGTAATTAGGATCTACAGTAGCGTTTCTACTAGCAACCAAATTCCTCAACTCGTCCATCTTAGCACTAAGCGAGTTAATCTCTTCTATAGCGTGTACCTTTTTGCTAGCAGGTGACCTTTCAGTGTGCCACTGAGAGTAGTTGGTCATGATATTGTCTAGGAGTTTTCTAGTGTCTCCTAACGTGATTTCCATGAACGTTCCACCTGAGGCGGAGTCCAAGATATTGCGAGAAGCGAAATTCAAGCCAGCGTACAAGATTTGTATAATCGTCCACAAACTCAAGCCATGAGCGGGACAATTTCTAATCATAAGCTTCATCCTCTCCCAAGATTGTGCAACGTGTTCATGATCAAGTTGCTTGAAATTCATGATATCGTTACGTAAGGAGATGATCTTAGCCGGCGGAAAATACTTGGATATGTAAGCATCTTTGCACTTATCCCAAGAATCGATACTATTTTTAGGCAAAGAAGAAAACCAAGTTTTTGCATGATCTCGCAACGAGAAAGGAAAAGTTTTAACTTAATCACGTCATTATCCACATCTCTTTTCTTTTGCATATCACAAAGCTCAATGAAGGTATTGAGATGGGATGCGACACCTTCACTAGGAAGGCCAGAGAATTGGTCTTTCATAACAAGATTCAGCAAAGCTGCGTTGATTTCATACGATTCCGCACTAGTGGCGGGAGAAATCGGAGTACTAATAAAATCATTATTATTGGTACTCGAGAAAGTCGCAAAGTTTGGTGTTTTCAGCCATGATGACTTCAACAAACAAACAAGCGCACAAGCAAGCAACAAAATCAACAAAGGGAAACGACAAAAGGCAAAAGGCAAAAGAAAACGGCAAAGGAGAAAGGAAAACAAAAACGGCAAATGTGAAGTGGGGGAGAGGAAAACGAGAGGTAACTGGCGAAAAAGTAAATGCAAGAGATGAGTTTGTGAGACCTACTTGGATAGATCTCTCCTCCTCGGCAACGGCGCCAGATATACTTCTGCTACTGCAACAAAAGACCTTCCAACAGCGCCAGAAATAGGAGTGTTGCTTGATACTCCTCAGCAACGGCACCAGGAATCCTTCTGCTACGGCTACGCTTTAAGGGACTTCCTAGGAAAATATGCAAAGGATTTCCCCCGTGGCCTTAGAGTCTTGTGTTGGTGTTCCCTCGAAGCGGAAAGGATGATGTAGCACAGCGGTGGTAAGTATTTCCCTCAGTTTGAGAACCAAGGTATCGATCCAGCGAAGGAGTATCAGAAGAGCTTGCACAAACACAAAAAGCTTGCTCCCAACGCTATGAAGGGGTTGTCAATCCCTTATAGATTGTTCGCCAAGTGAGAACTGAAAGCAACAAAGTAACAAAGCAAAGCAAAAGCGAAAGTGGAAACGATAGATGTGAATAGACCAGGGGGCCGTAGTGTTTACTAGTGTCTTCTCTCATGAAAGCAAGTAGACGATGGATGAACAAATTACTGTCGAGCAATTGATAGAACCACGCAAAGTCGGGACGATATCTATGGAAATGATTATATCTATAGGCATCACGTCCAAAACAAGTAGACCGATACTTTCTGCATCTACTACTATTACTCCACACGTCGACCGCTATCCAGCATGCATCTAGTGTATTAAGTCCAAAAGAACAAAGTAATGCCTTAAGAAAGATGACATGATGTAGATGGACAATCTCATATCTACGACAGAGCCCACCTTGTTACCCTTGATAGCAACTACACGACTTGTGCCTTGCTGCCCCTACTGTCACAGAGAAAGGTCACCACACGGTAAGAACCCAAAACCAAGCACTTCTCCCATTGCAAGAATCATAGATGTAGTTGGCCAAACAAAACCCAAGACTCGGAGAGACTTACAAGGATATCAAATCATGCATATAAGAAATCAGCAAAGACTCAAATATATATCATAGATAATCTGATCACAAATCCACAATTCATCGGATCTCGACAAACACACTGCCAAAGAAGATTACATCGGATAGATCTCCAAGAAGATCATGGAGAACTTTGTATTGAAGATCCAAGAGAGAGAAGAAGCCATCTAGCTACTAACTACGGACCCGTAGGTCTGAAGTGAACTACTCACGAGTCATTGGAGGGGCGATGATGATGATGAAGAAGCCCGCCAACTCCAAAGTCCCCTCCGCCAGGGCGCCAGGAAGGGTCTCCAGATGAGATCTCGCGGAAACGGAAGCTTGCGGCGGCGGAAAAGTATTTTCGTGGCTCCCTTGATTTTTTCTGATTTTTAGGGAATATGTAGGCGCAAGATCTAGGTTAGGGGGCGCCAGGGAGGCCACAAGCCTGCCCACCGCCGCCGCCCTGGTGGCGGAGTGGGGGCTTGTGGGCTCCCTGTAGCCCTCCTGGCTTCGCCCACAAGCACCCTGATCTTCTTTCGTTCGGGAGAAAATCATTTCGGGGATTTTATTCCGTTTGGACTCCGTTCCAAAATCAGATCTGAAAAGAGCCAAAAACACACAAAAAAACAGGAACTGGCACTTGGCACTGAATTAATAATTTAGTCCCAAAAAAGATATAAAAGGTACATAAAACATCCAAAGATGACAAGATAACAGCATGAAACCATCAAAAATTATATATACGTTTGAGACGTATCAAGCAACAACTGGTTTGTTGTTTCATGAAGTATCCCTTCTAGTCCTTGCCCTTCTTGAAACTAGTGGTTTTACTAACCATCAACAATTGACGCTCCCACTTGATTTCTACTTTCGCAGTGTCAAACATTGCGAATTGCTCAAGGATCATCGCATCTATCCTTGATATGTTATAGTTCATCATGAAACTCTAGCAGCTTGGTGGCAGTGACTTTGGAGAACCATCATCATCTCATCTGGAAGATTAACTCCCACTTGATTCAAGCGACTATTGTACTCAGACAATCTGAGCACATGCTCAACGATTGAGCTTTTCTCCTTTACTTTGTAGACAAAGAATCTTATCAGAGGTATCATACCTCTCAACAAGGGCACGAGCTTGAAATCCCAATTTCATCTCTTAGAACATCTTTTACGTTCCGTGACGTTCGAAACGTCTTCGGCGCCCTGCTTCTAAGCCATTAAGTATTACGTACTGAACTATCTGTTGGGGAACGTCGCATGGGAAACAAAATTTTTCCTACGCGCACGAAGACCTATCATGGTGATGTCCATCTACGAGAGGGGATAAGTGATCTACGTACCCTTGTAGACCGTACAGCAGAAGCGTTAATGAACGCGGTTGATGTAGTGGAACGTCTTCACGTCCCTCGATCCGCCCCGCGAACTATCCCGCGAACAGTCCCACGATCTAGTGCCGAACGGACGGCACCTCCGCGTTCAACACACGTACAGCTCGACGATGATCTCGGCCTTCTTGATCCAGCAAGAGAGACGGAGAGGTAGAAGAGTTCTCCGGCGGCGTGACGGCGCTCCGGAGGTTGGTGATGATCTTGTCTCAGCAGGGCTCCGCCCGAGCTCCGCAGAAACGCGATCTACACGTGAAACCGTGGAGATATGTGGTCGGGCTGACGTGGCAAAGTTGTCTCAAATCAGCCCTAAAACCCCACTATATATAGGAGGAGGAGGGGGGAGACTTGCCTTGGGGTCCAAGGACTCCCAAGGGAGTCGGCCGAGCCAAGGGGGAAGGTCTCCCCCTCCCAAACCGAAATCTACTTGGTTTGGAAGGTGGAGTCCTTCTTCCCTTTCCCACCTCCTTCTTTTTTTCCTTTCCTCTTTGATTTTCTTTCCTATGCGCATAGGCCTCTCTTGGGCTGCCTCACCAGCCCACTAAGGGCTGGTGCGAAACCCCAAACACCCATGGGCTTCCCTGGGGTGGGTGGGCGCCCCTCGGTGAACTCCCGGAACCCATTCCTCATTCCCGGTACATTCCCGGTAAATCCGAAAACCTTCCGGTAATCAAATGAGGTCATCCTATATATCAATCTTCATTTCCGGACCATTCCGAAACCCTCGTGACGTCCGTGATCTCATCCGGGACTCCGAACAACATTCGGTAACCAACCATATAACTCAAATACGCATAAAACAACGTCGAACCTTAAGTGCGCAGACCCTGCGGGTTCGAGAACTATGTAGACATGACCCGAGAGACTCCTCGGTCAATATCCAATAGCGGGACCTGGATGCCCATATTGGATCCTACATATTCTACGAAGATCTTATCGTTTGAACCTCAGTGCCAAGGATTCATATAATCCCGTATGTCATTCCCTTTGTCCTTCGGTATGTTACTTGCCCGAGATTCGATCATCAGTATCCGCATACCTATTTCAATCTCGTTTACCGGCAAGTCTCTTTACTCGTTCCGTAATACAAGATCCCGTAACTTACACTAAGACACATTGCTTGCAAGGCTTGTGTGTGATGTTTTATTACCGAGTGGGCCCCGAGATACCTCTCCGTCACATGGAGTGACAAATCCCAGTCTCGATCCATACTAACTCAACGAACACCTTCGGAGATACCTGTAGAGCATCTTTATAGTCACCCAGTTACGTTGCGACGTTCGATACACACAAAGCATTCCTCCGGTGTCCGTGAGTTATATGATCTCATGGTCATAGGAACATATACTTGACACGCAGAAAACAGTAGCAACAAAATGACACGATCAACATGCTACGTCTATTAGTTTGGGTCTAGTCCATCACATGATTCTCCTAATGATGTGATCCCGTTATCAAGTGACAACACTTGCCTATGGCCAGGAAACCTTGACCATCTTTGATCAACGAGCTAGTCAACTAGAGGCTTACTAGGGACAGTGTTTTGTCTATGTATCCACACAAGTATTGTGTTTCCAATCAATACAATTATAGCATGGATAATAAACGATTATCATGAACTAAGAAATATAATAATAACTAATTTATTATTGCCTCTAGGGCATATTTCCAACAGTCTCCCACTTGCACTAGAGTCAATAATCTAGTTCACATCACCATGTGATTCCAACGAATCCAACACCCATATAGTTCTGGGGTCTGATCACGTCTTGCTCGTGAGAGAGGTTTTAGTCAACGGTTCTGAAACTTTCAGATCCGTGCGTTCTTTAGAAATCTTTATGTCATCTTATAGATGCTGCTACTACGTGCTATTCGGAAATGCTCCAAATATCTACTCTACTATACGAATCCGTTTCACTACTCATAGTTATTCGGATTAGTGTTAAAGCTTGCATCGATGTAACCCTTTACGACGAACTCTATAACCACCTCCATAATCGAGAAAAATTCCTTAGTCTATTTAGTTACTAAGGATAACTTTGAACGCTGATCAGTGATTCAATCATGGATCACTTTCTGTACCTCTCAACAGACTTTGAGTCAAGGCACACATCAGGTGCGGTACTCAGCATGGCATACTTTAGATTCTACGGCTAAGGCATAGAAGACGACCTTCGTCTATTCTCTTTATTCTGCCGTGGTCGGGTTTTGAGTCTTACTCAAATTTACACCTCACAACGCAACCAAGAACTCTTTCTTTGCTGATCTATTTTCAACTCCTTCAAAAAACTTGTCAAGGCATGCATTTTGTTGAAACTTTCATTAAGCGCTTTTTGATCTATCTCCATAGATCTTTGATGCTCAACGTTCAAGTAGCGCAATCCAGGTATTCCTTTGAAAATTCCTTTCAAACAACCTTATATGCTTTACAGAAATTCTACATTACTTCTGATCCACAATATGTCAATCACATATACTTATCAGAAATTCTATAGTGCTCCCACTCACTTTTTTGGAAATACAAGTTTCTCATAAACCTTGTACAAACCCAAAATCTTTGATCATCTCATCAAAGTGTATATTCCAACTCCGAGATGCTTGCACCAGTCCATTGAAGGATCACTGGAACTTGCATACTTGCTAGTATCTTTAGGATCGACAAAACCTTCTGGTTGTATCACATACAATGTTTGCTCAAGGAAACCGTCGAGAAAACAATGTTTTGACATCCTACGTGCAATATTTCATAAATAATGCATCAACAACTAACACAATTCTAACAGACTTTTAGCATCGCTACGAGTGAGAAAGTCTCATCATAGTCAACTGTTTGATCTTGTCGGAAACATCTTTACGACAAGTCGAGCTTTTCTTAATAGTGACTTATCACCATCATCGTCTGTCTTCCTTTCAAAAATCCATCTCCACTCAATAGTCTTATGACCATCAAGTAGTTCTTCCAAAGTCTACACTTTGTTTTCACAAATGGATCCTCTCTCGGATTTCATGGCTTCCAGCCATTTGTCGGAATCCGGGCCCACCATTGCTTTCTCCATAACTCGTAGGTTCACTGTTGCTCAACAACATGACCTCCAAGACAGGGTTACCGTACCACTCTGCAGTAGTACGTGACCTTGTCGACCTACGAGGCTTGTAGTAACTTGATCCGATGCTTGACGATCACCATCATCAGCTTCCACTTCAATTGGTGTAGGCGCCACAGGAACAACTTCCTGCGCCCTGCTACACACTGGTTGAAGTGATGGTTCAATAACCTCATCAAGTTCTACTACCCTCCAACTCAATTCTTTCGAGAGAAACCTTTCCTCGAGAAAGGATCCGTTTCTAGAAACAAACACTTTACTTTCGGATCTGAGATAGGAGATGTACCCAACTGTTTTGGATATCCTATGAAGATGCATTTATCCGCTTTGGGTTCGAGCTTATCAGACTGAAACTTTTTCACATAAGTGTCGAAGCCCCAAGCTTTCAAGAAACGACAGTTTAGATTTCTCTAAACCTCAGTCTATACTGTGTCATCTCAACGGAAATACGTGGTGCCCTATTTAAAGTGAATGCGGGTGTCTCTAATGCTTAACCCATAAACGATAGTGGTATTTCGATAAGAGACATCATAGCATGCACCATACCAAATAGTGTGTGGCTATAACGTTTAGACACATCATCTCACTATGATGTTCCAGGTGGCATGAACTGCGAAACAATTTCCACATTGTCTTAACTGCGTGCCAAAACTCGTAACTCAGATATTCATTTCTATGATCATATTCTAGACAGTTTATCCTCTTGTTACGACGAACTTCACTCTGAAACGGAATTGAACTTTTCAATATTTCAGACTTGTGATTCATTAAGTAAATACTCCTGTATCTACTCAAATCGTCAGTGAAGTAAGAACATAATGATATCCACTGCGTGCCTCAGCACCCATTGGACTGCATACATCAAAATGTATCACTTCCAACAAGTTACTATCTTGTTTCATCTCAATGAAAACAAGACCTTGCTCATGTGGTATGATTTGCATGTCACTAGTGATTCGAAATCAGGTGAGTACAAAGATCCATCAGCATGGAGCCTCTTCATGCAATTTATACTAGCATGACTCAAGCGACAGTGCCACAAGTAAGTGGTACTATCATCATTAACTCGTATCTTTTGGCACCAATATCATGAACATGTGTAACACTACGATCGAGATTCAATAAACCATGGAAGGTGATTATTCAAGAAAATACAGTAACCATTATTCTCTTTAAATGAATAATCGTATTGCAATAAACACGATCCAATCATGTTCATGCTTAACGCAAGCACCAAATAACGATTATTTAGGTTTAACACCAATCCTGATGGTAGAGGGAGCGTGCGACGTTTGATCATATCAACCTTGGAAACACTTCCAACACGTATCGTCACCTCGCCTTTAGCTAGTCTCCATTTATGCCGTAGCTTTCATTTCGTGTTACTAATCACTTAGCAACCGAACCGGTATCCAATACCCTCATGCTACTAGGAGTACTAGTAAAGTACACATCAACATCATGTATATCAAATATACTTCTTTCGACTTTTGCCAGCCTTCTTATCTACCAAGTATCTAGAGTTGCTCCGCCTCAGTGACTGTTCCCCTCATTATTGAAGCACTTAGTCTCGGGTTTGGGTTTAATCTTGGGTCTCTTCATTAGTGCAGCAACTGTTTTGCCTTTTCACGAAGTATCCCTTCTAGCCCTTGCCTTTCTTGAAACTTAGTGGTTTTACAAACCATCAACTATTGATGCTCCTACTTGATTTCTACTTCCGAAGTGTCAAACATCGCGAATCGCTCAAGGATCATTGTATCTATCCTTGATATGTTATAGTTCATCATGAAGCTGTCACAACTTGGTGGCAGCGACTTTGGAGAACCATCACTATCTCATCTGGAAGATTAACTCCCACTTGATTCAAGCGATTGTCGTACTCAGACAATCTGAGCACACGCTCAACGATTGAGTTTTTCTCCTTTACTTTGTGGACAAAGAATCTTGTCGGAGGTCTTGTACCTCTTAACAAGGGCACAAGCATGAAATCACAATTTCATCTCTTTAGAACATCTCTTATGTTCCGTGACGATTCAAAACGTTTTCAGCGCCTTGCTTCTAAGCCATTAAGTATTTGTACTGAACTATCGTGTAGTCATCAGAAACGTGTATGTCGGATGTTCACAGCATCCACAGACGACGCTCGAGGTGCAGCACTCCGAGTGGTGCATTAAGGACATAAGCCTTCTGCGTAGCAACGAGGACAATCCTTGGTTTTACAGACTCGGTCTGCAAAGTTTGCTACTATCAACTTTCAACTAAATTTTCTCTAGGAACATATAAAAACAGTAGAGCTATAGCGCAAGCTACATCGTAATTCGCAAAGACCATTAGACTATGTTCATGACAATTAGTTCAATTAATTATATTACTTAAGAACTCCCACTCAAAAAGTACATCTCTCTAGTCATTTGAGTGGTTCATGATCCACTTACACTAGCTCAAGTCCGATCATCACGTGAGTTGAGTATAGTTTCAGTGGTAAGCATCCCTATGCTAATCATATCATCTATATGATTCATGATCGACCTTTCGGTCTCATGTGTTCCGAGGCCATGTCTGCACATGCTAGGCTCGTCAAGCTTAACCCGAGTGTTCCGCGTGCGCAACTGTTTTGCACCTGTTGTATGTGAACGTTGAGTCTATCACACCCGATCATCACGTGGTGTCTCGAAACGACGAACTGTAGCAACGGTGCACAGTCGGGGAGAACACAATTTCGGCTTGAAATTTTAGTGAGAGATCACCTCATAATGCTACCGTCGTTCTAAGCAAAATAAGGTGCATAAAAGGATTAACATCACATGCAATTCATTAGTGACATGATATGGCCATCATCACGTGCTTCTTGATCTCCATCACCAAAGCACCGGCACGATCTTCTTGTCACCGGCGCCACACCATGATCATCCATCAACGTGTTGCCATCGGGGTTGTCGTGCTACTTATGCTATTACTACTAAAGCTACATCCTAGCAAAATAGTAAACGCATCTGCAAGCACAAATATGTTAGTATAAAGACAACCCTATGGCTCCTGCCGGTTGTCGTACCATCGACGTGCAAGTCGATATTTCTATTACAACATGATCATCTCATACATCCAATATGTCACATCACATCATTGGCCATATCATATCACAATCATACCCTGCAAAAACAAGTTAGACGTCCTCTAATTTTGTTGTTGCAAGTTTTACGTGGTGACCATGGGTATCTAGTAGGATCGTATCTTACTTACACAAACACCACAACGGAGATATATGAGTTGCTATTTAACCTCATCCAAGGACCTCCTCGGTCAAATCCGATTCAACTAAAGTTGGAGAAACCGTCACTTGCCAGTCATCTTTGAGCAAAGGGGGTTACTCGTAACGATGAAACCAGTCTCTCGTAAGCGTACGAGTAATGTCGGTCCAAGCCGCTTCAATCCAACAATACCGCGGAATCAAGAAAAGACTAAGGAGGGCAGCAAAACGCACATCACCGCCCACAAAACCTTTTGTGTTCTACTCGAGAAGACATCTACGCATGAACCGCTCATGATGCCACTGTTAGGGAACGTCGCATGGGAAACAAAAATTTTCCTACGCGCACGAAGACCTATCATAGTGATGTCTATCTACGAGAGGGGATGGGTGATCTACATACCCTTGTAGACCGTACAGCAGAAGCGTTAGAGAACGCGGTTGATGTAGTGGAACGTCCTCACGTCCCTCGATCCGCCCCGCGAACAATCCCGCGAGCAGTCCCACGATCTAGTACCGAACGGACGGCACCTCCGCGTTCAGCACACGTACAGCTCGACGATGATCTCGGCCTTCTTGATCCAGCAAGAGAGACGGAGAGGTAGAAGAGTTCTCCGGCAGCGTGACGGCGCTCCGGAGGTTGGTGATGATCTTGTCTCAGCAGGGCTCCGCCCGAGCTCCGCAGAAACACGATCTAGAGGAAAAACTATGGAGGTATGTGGTCGGGCAGCCGTGAGAAAAGTCGTCTCAAATCTGCCCTAAAAGCCCCATATATATAGGAGGAGGGAGGGGGGCCTTGCCTTGGGGTCCAAGGGATCCCCAAGGGGTCGGCCGAGCCAGGGGGGAGGACTCTCCCCCCCCCCCAAACCGAGTCCTACTTGGTTTGGTGGGAGGGAGTCCTTCCCCCTTCCCACTTCTTCCTTTTTTTTCTTTCCTTTGATTTTTTCTCTCTTGGCGCATAGGGGATTGGTGGGCTGTCCCACCAGCCCACTAAGGGTTGGTGTGACCCCCCCAAATGCCTATGGGCTTCCCCGGAGTGGGTTGCCCCCCTTCGGTGAACTCCCGGAACCCATTCGTCATTCCCGGTACATTCCCGGTAACTCCGAAAACCTTCCGGTAATCAAATGAGGTCATCCTATATATCAATCTTCGTTTCCGGACCATTCCGGAAACCCTCGTGACGTCCGTGATCTCATCCGGGACTCCGAACAACATTCGGTAACCAACCATATAACTCAAATACGCATAAAACAACGTCGAACCTTAAGTGTGCAGACCCTGCGGGTTCGAGAACTATGTAGACATGACCCGAGAGACTCCTCGGTCAATATCCAATAGCGGGACCTGGATGCCCATATTGGATCCTACATATTCTACGAAGATCTTATCGTTTGAACCTCAGTGCCAAGGATTCGTATAATCCCGTATGTCATTCCCTTTGTCCTTCGGTATGTTACTTGCCCGAGATTCGATCGTCAGTATCCGCATACCTATTTCAATCTCGTTTACCGGCAAGTCTCTTTACTCGTTCCGTAATACAAGATCCCGCAACTTATACTAAGTTACATTGCTTGCAAGGCTTGTGTGTGATGTTGTATTACCGAGTGGGCCCCGAGATACCTCTCCGTCACACGGAGTGACAAATCCCAGTCTTGATCCATACTAACTCAACTAACACCTTTGGAGATACCTGTAGAGCATCTTTATAGTCACCCAGTTACGTTGCGACGTTTGATACACACAAAGCATTCCTCCGGTGTCAGTGAGTTATATGATCTCATGGTCATAGGAATAAATACTTGACACGCAGAAAACAGTAGCAACAAAATGACACGATCAACATGCTACGTCTATTTAGTTTGGGTCTAGTCCATCACGTGATTCTCCCAATGACGTGATCCAGTTATCAAGCAACAACACCTTGTTCATAATCAGAAGACACTGACTATCATCGATCAACTGGCTAGCCAACTAGAGGCATGCTAGGGACGGTGTTTTGTCTATGTATCCACACATGTAAATGAGTCTTCATTCAATACAATTATAGCATGGATAATAAACTATTATCTTGATACAGGAATTATAATAATAACTATACATTTATTATTGCCTCTAGGGCATAATTCCAACATAAGGAGGGCAGCAAAACGCACATCACCGCCCACAAAAACTTTTGTGTTCTACTCGAGAAGACATCTACGAATGAACCTAGCTCATGATGCCACTGTTGGGGAACGTCGCATGGGAAACAAAAAATTTCCTACGCGCACGAAGACCTATCATGGTGATGTCCATCTACGAGAGGGGATGAGTGATCTACGTACCCTTGTAGACCGTACAGCAGAAGCGTTAGTGAACGCGGTTGATGTAGTGGAACGTCTTCACATCCCTCGATCCGCCCTGCGAACTATCCCGCGAACAGTCCCACGATCTAGTGCCGAACGGACGGCACATCCGCGTTCAGCACACGTACAGCTCGACGATGATCTCGGCCTTCTTGATCCAGCAAGAGAGACGGAGAGGTAGAAGAGTTCTTCGGCAGCGTGACGGTGCTCCGGAGGTTGGTGATGATCTTGTCTCAGCAGGGCTCCGCCCGAGCTCCGCAGAAACGCGATCTAGAGGTGAAACCGTGGAGATATGTGGTCGGGCTGCCGTGGCAAAGTTGTCTCAAATCAGCCCTAAACCCCCACTATATATAGGAGGAGGAGGGGGGAAACTTGCCTTGGGGTCCAAGGACTCCCAAGGGAGTCGGCCGAGCCAAGGGGGAAGGTCTCCCCCTCCCAAACCGAAATCTACTTGGTTTGGAAGGTGGAGTCCTTCTTCCCTTTCCCACCTCCTTCTTTTTTTTTCCTTTCCTCTTTGATTTTCTTTCCTATGCGCATAGGCCTCTCTTGGGCTGTCTCACCAGCCCACTAAGGGCTGGTGCGGCACCCCAAACACCCATGGGCTTCCCCGGGGTGGGTGGCCCCCCCGGTGAACTCCCGGAACCCATTCGTCATTCCCGGTACATTCCCGGTAACTCCGAAAACCTTCCGGTAATCAAATGAGGTCATCCTATATATCAATCTTCGTTTCCGGACCATTCCGGAAACCCTCGTGACGTCCGTGATCTCATCCGGGACTCCGAACAACATTCGGTAACCAACCATATAACTCAAATACGCATAAAACAACGTCGAACCTTAAGTGTGCAGACCCTGCGGGTTCAAGAACTATATAGACATGACCCGAGAGACTCCTCGGTCAATATCCAATAGCGGGACCTGGATGCCCATATTGGATCCTACATATTCTACGAAGATCTTATCGTTTGAACCTCAGTGCCAAGGATTCATATAATCCCGTATGTCATTCCCTTTGTCCTTCGGTATGTTACTTGCCCGAGATTCGATCGTCAGTATCCGCATACCTATTTCAATCTCGTTTACCGGCAAGTCTCTTTACTTGTTCCGTAATACAAGATCCCGCAACTTACACTAAGTCACATTGCTTGCAAGGCTTGTGTGTGATGTTGTATTACCGAGTGGGCCCCGAGATACCTCTCCGTCACATGGAGTGACAAATCCGAGTCTCGATCCATACTAACTCGACGAACACCTTCGGAGATACCTGTAGAGCATCTTTATAGTCACCCAGTTACGTTGCGATGTTTGATACACACAAAGCATTCCTCCGGTGTCCGTGAGTTATATGATCTCATGGTCATAGGAACATATACTTGACACGCAGAAAACAGTAGCAACAAAATAACACGATCAACATGCTACGTCTATTAGTTTGGGTCTAGTCCATCACATGATTCTCCTAATGATGTGATCCCGTTATCAAGTGACAACACTTGCCTATGGCCAGGAAACCTTGACCATCTTTGATCAACGAGCTAGTCAACTAGAGGCTTACTAGGGACAGTGTTTTGTCTATGTATCCACACAAGTATTGTGTTTCCAATCAATATAATTATAGCATGGATAATAAACGATTATCATGAACTAAGAAATATAATAATAACTAATTTATTATTGCCTCTAGGGCATATTTCCAACACTATCACGTAGTCATAAAAACATGTATGTGAGATGTTCGCAACATCCACAGACGACGCTCGAGGTGCAGCACACTGAATGGTGCACTAAGGACATAAGCCTTCTGCACAGCAATGAGGACAATCCTCAGTTTACGGACTCAGTCCGCAAAGTTTCTACTATCATCTTTCAACTAAATTTTCTCTAGGAACATATAAAAACAGTAGATCTACAACGCAAGCTACAACATAATTAGCAAATACCTTTTGACTATATTCATGATAATTAGTTCAATTAATCATATTACTTAAGAACTCCCACTCAAATAGATATCCCTCTAGTCATTCGAGTGGTGCATGATCCAAATCCACTAACTCAAGTCCGATCATCACGTGATTTGAGCATAATTTCAGTGGTGAACCTCTCCATGTTGATCATATCAACTATATGATTCATGCTCGACTTTTGGTCTCTTGTGTTCCGAGGCCAAGTCTGTACATGCTAGGCTCGTCAAGTTTAACCCGAGTGTTCCGCTTTGCACCCGTTGTATGTGAACGTGGAGTCTATCACACCCGATCTTCACGTGGTGTCTTGAAACGACGAACTGTCGCAAAAGTGCACATTCGGGGAGAACACAATTTTATCTTGAAATTTTAGTGAGGGATCACATTATAATGCTATCGCCGTTCTAAGCAAAATAAGGTGCATAAAAGGATTAACATCACATGCAATTCATAAGTGACATGATATGGCCATGATCTTGTGCTTCTTGATCTCCATCACTAAAGCACCGGCATGATCTTCATCGTCACCGGCGCCACACCATGATCTCCATCATCATGATCTCCATCATCGTGCCGCCATCAAGGTTGTCGTGCTATCTATGCTATTACTACTAAAGCTACAACCTAGCGATATAGTAAACACATCTGCAAGCACAAATGTTAGTTTAAAGACAACCCTATGGCTCCTGCCGGTTTTTGTACCATCGACGTGCAAGTCGATATTTAACTATTACAACATGGTCATCTCATACATCCAATATATCACATCATGTCTTTGGCCATATCACATCACATGCATACCCTGCAAAAACAAGTTAGACATCCTCTAATTTGTTGTTACATGTTTTACGTGGCTGCTTTGGGTATCTAGTATGATCAAGGTTGCCATAATCACCATTCTGTTGTCCGATTCTATGACTTTACGATCCAAACTAACCCCTCTGATTCTACGATTTTGATTCATAGAATCTACCTTTTAAGGATCCTGATACTGAAGATTCTACTATTTGCGGTCTTGCCATCGGAGCTCCAATCCGATTCAGAATCGCGATTCTGACAACCTTGAGTATGATCGCATCTTACTTACGCAAACACCACAACGGAGATCTGCAAATTGCTATTTAACCTCTCTCCAAGGTCCGCCTCAGTCAAATCCAATTCAACTAAAGTTGAAGAAACAGGCACCCGCCAGTCAACTTTATGCAACGAGTTGCATGTTAGTCGATGAACCCGGTCTCTCGTAAGCGTACGAGTAAGGTTGGTCCGGGCCGCTTCAATCCAACAATATCGCTGAATCGAGAAAAGACTAAGGAGGGCAGCAAATCAAACATCAACGCCCACAAAACTTTTGTGTTATACTCAAGATTACATCTACGCGTGAACCTAGCTCATGATGCCATTGTTCGGGAACGTTGCATGGGAAACAAAAATTTTCCTACGCACACGAAGACCTATCATGTTGATGTTCATCTACGAGAGGGAGATCGGATCCACATACCCTTGTAGATCGCTAAGCAGGAAGCATTAAGAAACGCGAATGATGTAGTGGTACAGCTTCGTGATTCAAATCACCGTCGTCCCACGATCCGTCCCGATCTATCACCGAACGGACGGCACCTCCTCGTTCAGCACACGTACAGCTCGATAATGATCTCCGCCTTCTTGATCCAACAAGAGGGGCGGAGAACTAGATGAGTTCTCCGGCAGCGTGACGGCGCGCCGGTGATGGTGATGATCTATTCCTGCAGGGCTCCGCCTGAGCTCCGCAAAAAACCGATCTAGAGGAAGAACTACGAAGTATAGGTTTGAGTTGCACGTGGAAAAGTTGTGTCTCAAACATCGCTAAACCTCAAGTATATATAGGAGGAGCCAAGGGGTGGGGCAAGCCCTTAGGGCACCGGCCAAAGAAGGCCTCCTTGGGTCGGCCGAAGTGGGAAGGGAGGAGTTCTTTGATACGTCTCCAATGTATCTATAATTTTTTATGGTTCCATGGTATTATCTTGTCATCTTTGGATGTTTTGTATGCATGAATATGCTATTTTATATCTTTTCTGGGACTAACCTATTAACTCAGTGCCAAGTGCCAGTTCCTGTTTTTTCCGTGTTTTTGACCTTTTTCAGAGGAGAATATTAAACGGAGTCCAAACGAATAAAACCTGCGGAATGATTTTTTCCATAACAGAAGACACGCAGGAGACTTGAGAACCAAGGCAGGGGACCTCGGAGGAGGTCACAAGCCACCCAGGCCCGACCTCTCCGTCACACAGAGTGACAAATCCCAGTCTTGATCCATGCCAACCCAACACACACCTTTGGAGATACCTGTAGAGCACCTTTATAGTCACCAGTTACGTTGCGACGTTTGATACACACAAGGTATTCCTCCGGTGTCCGGGAGTTGCATGATCTCATGGTCATAGGAACAGATACATTGACATGCAAAAAACAGTAGCAATAAACGATCATATACTACGTTTATAGTTTGGGTCTTGTCCATCACATCATTCTACCAATGATGTGATCCTGTGATCAAGTGACAACACTTGTCTATGGTCAGGAAACCTTGACCATCTTTGATCAACAAGCTAGTTAACTAGAGGCTTACTCGGGATAGTGTTTTGTCCATGTATCCACACATGTATTTGCGTTTCCAATCAGTACAATTATAGCATGGATAATAAACGATTATCACAAACAAAGAAATATAATAATAACTAATTTATTATTGCCTCTAGTGCATATGTCCAACAAAAGTGTCACATAATTCTTTCAGGGAAAAGAAACATCGTGGGAGTGGAGGACAAGACATATATGTCAAAAGATTATGAAAAGTTTCATGAAATTTCTCCCTTCAAAGTGAAGGCTAACCCAAGCATCATGTTAAACGGTGAAGATTATCCATGGTTACGATGCAATAAGCAATAAGATTATCCAAGCTTTGATCTATACAATATCACTGCGGTGCATGTCAAAAAATGAAATTCCTTTGTAATAGATGAGTTTCCATTTGAAATTCTAATACTTCGAAACAGATTGTCCAGTTTGTAGTGCATTTGTGGGTTAAATTATGATACCATGACAAGTTTCAACCTTTTCAGAATTCATTTGTAGTGCCTTTCAATTCGAGGGTCATTTAGCTAAAAAAATTCATCAAATGCCTGAAAAATAGAAAATGAAGTGACAAAAGGGTTGATTGATTAAGTGGCTTTGAATTGTGCATATTGAATGCATAGAAAGTTTGGAGTTAAAATATGTAAAAAAACGAAATCCCTTTGTAATAGATGAGTTTTCGTCCGAAACCGTGATACTTCGAAAGAGATTGTCTAGTTTACACACGAAGTGCATCGAGTTTTTGACGTAACACTCTCAACTTTTTAGCACATGCTATGTGGGTGAAATTATGATACCGTTCCAAGTTTCAACCTTTTTAGAATTCAATTGTAGAGCTTTTCAATTTTAGGGTAATTTAGCTCAAAAAATTCATTAAATGCATGAAAAAAAGAAAAACTAAACTAAATATAACATTATTTGGTTAACAAAAAGTATTAGGTTAAACTAGTTACTTAACAATAAATAAAGTATAACATTATTAGGTTAAGGAAAGGTATTTTATAATATTCTTCATTTGTAGTGCTTTTCAATTTCACGGTCATTTAGCTGAAAAAACTCATAAAAGTAATCAACTAAAAAGCTTTTATAAAACTCTAATAGCAAAAAGAATCAAATAAAAAGAATCAATTAAAATATTTTGTTATGATCAACTAAAACGAAACCATAATATTATTCAATAGCAAAAAGAATCAACTAGAAAGCTTTTATAAACCTCTAGTTATGATCAAAATAATATTAACTTAAAATATATGCAACTAAAATTATCAAAGTGTTTTTTGAACAAAAAAATAATAGAAAAAAGAATTTTCATAAACTAATTTTTGTTAAAAACTTTAACAGCAAAAAATAACATATAAAAACGCCTACCTACTAGGCAACCACGGCGTGCATACGACTAGAAACCGATTTACACATGGGCCAGGATGCAGGCCCGCGGAGAAAGTTGGCCCAAGAGGGGAGATATGAAATTTAGGTATTTACTGTCTGCTTTAGAGAGGTTCTCGGGACGATAGCCGGAGCGGGGCTTATAAACCCGAGCGAGCGGCCTCCGCTTGGCGAGGTGGGACTAAACTTCCACCCCGCCTCGCTTGTGCCAGCACCAACCCATTAGTCCCGGTTGGTGGCTCCAATCGGGACTAAAGGTGAAATTTCGCCAGTGCAAATGGCGGGAGCCCAACCCTTTAGTCCTGGTTGGTGGCTCGAACCGGGACTAAAGTGGGGCCTTTAGTCCCGGTTGGAGCCACCAACCGAGACTAAAGCGATGTGTATATAAGCAGCAATTAGGGAAATTTGATTTATTATACTTGATCTCCTCCTGTCCCCCGACGGTGCTATGTATAAAGGGGGACCTAGTCCCGGTTCTTCGATCTCCTCCTCTCCCCCGATGGTGTTGTGTATAAAGGGGGACCTAGTCCCGGTTCTTTGATCTCCTCCTCTCCCCCGACGGTGCTGTGTATAAAGGGGGATATGTGTGCTTGATTTATGACCATGAGCTAATCTGTTCTATTTTAGTAACTAGACAATTCCTCGCGCGTTGCTACGGGAATTGTTGGTAATAAATTTAGATAATATATGCTTATGTGCAGCATGAATATTACAACTAACAATATGAGCATGAAAATATATTTGATTTATTATACTTTATTTGTTTACTCTCGTAAAATTTTGGAACATAAGTAGCATAATGTGAGTTTAAAATTCCTTGAATGAGGAACAATTCGACATGAGTAGTGAGCATGACTCTCCCCCCCCCGCATTGTTGTGGTAACTTTGTTAAAAAATGTGTAAGTGATCGCTAAATCTAATGAAAAGAAAGTATAAACTTAAAAAATCAATAAAAAGTGGGAGATAAGACTTAAATGCATTCCTTAGTGCGATGTTGAGGTGGAAATTTTGCGTGTGGAGAGCACTTATGTGGAAGATAATGCATGGCTTAGTGGGAGAGAAGATTTAAATGCATTGCTTAGTGGGACAATGATGTGGACACTTTGCATGTTGAGAGGATTGGGACCAACTTCTTAAGAACGTAAGATTACTAAATTTAGAAGCACCTTTATCCGCCCTTGTTTTTCATATTAAGACCTGATATGTTTCTATATATTTGTGTAATTTACATGGCCTCCTATATTATTATTTGAAGACACTGATAATAGTTTGAAAATTAGTTGTGTTTTTATTAACTAACATAAGATTACTTACTCGCATTTGTCGTTACATTTTCTTTGGCACCGTGAACTAAAAAATCTATGAATTTCTATAGCCAAAAGTATACTTGCTTCACGACTAAAACTTTACTCTTACTGAGCATATATAAATGCCATTAAAGTCAGTGTGGTTTCAATCTTCTTCTCTCTTCTCTGGATAGTTGTGCCCTTACTAAGCATATATGATCATATTGTTGCACTGCCTTGTATTGAGAACGGTGCCAGTTACAACATGGGAAATGTAGTTTATTAAATTTTATTTTAATGTAGTGTATTTCAATGTAGTTGAGATCATTGCAATTAATCCATAAGCGCAGGAAATGTCTGATGACGATAGGATCCCTGAGTGTGATTACTTCAATGATGATCGGGGTTTGTGCGACAGGCGGCCTCACATGCAAGACATGATGTTCTTCACCATCAAGCTTGGAGACCTTCGATGTTTGTGTGGTACGCAATGATGACAAGTGTTTTTTCGTAATTAAGTATGACTTATGTTTCTTTGCTTCAACGTGTAATTTCTATTTTAGACAATTCGACTAGTTCCTCCCTTGGCATGCAATAAGGTATGTGTTGGACAGGCTCAGTTTCGAAGACCACGAGAGTATGGAAACGAGGAGAGATAACTTGAGGACTAAACATGCTCACACATTTTTTATCAAAGTAATGAATGCAGTTAATAACATAGAATTCGGGAGCTCAAATTGGGAAGCTATTTGCAAGGCATATGGATTTCAGGAGGGTATGGAAATAACCTTGCAACGGCGCCAGAAATAGTTGTGTCGATGGCACCAGGAATCCTTCAGCTACGGCTACGCCTTAAGGGACTTCCTAGGCAAGTATGCAAAGGATTTCCCCCGTGGCCTTGTATCCTTGCGTTGGTGTTCCCTCGAAGCGGAAAGGGTGATGTAGCACAGCGACGGTAAGTATTTCCCTCAGTTTGAGAACCAAGGTATCAATCCGGCGGAAGAGTATCTCAAAATCCTGCACAAACACAAAAGCTTGCACCCAACGCTAGAAAGGGGTTGTCAATCCCTTAAAGATTGTTTGCCAAGTGAGAACTGAAAGCAACAAAGTAACAAAGCAAAGTAAAAGCGGAGATGTAAACGATGGATGTGAATAGACCCGGGGGCCGTAGTGTTTACTAGTGGCTTCTCTCACGAAAGCAAGTAGACGGTGGGTGAACAAATTACTGTCGAGCAATTGATAGAACTGTGCAGAGTCGTGACGATATCTATGCAATGATTATATCTATAGGCATCACGTACGAAACAAGTAGACCGATACTTTCTGCATCTACTACTATTAGTCCACACATCGACCGCTATCTAGCATACATCTAGTGTATTAAGTCCATAAGAACAGAGTAACGCCTTAAGCAAGATGACATGATGTAGAGGGATAATCTTAAACAATGATAAAAATCCCATCTTTTTACCCTTTATGGCAACTGCTTGATGTGTGCCTTGTTGCCCCTACTGTCACTGGGAAAGGTCACCACATGGCAGAACCCAAAACCAAGCACTTCTCTCATTGCAAGAATCATAGATCTAGTTGGCCAAAGAAAACCCAAGACTCGGAGAGACTTAAAAGGATATCAAATCATGCATATAAGAAATCAGCAAAGACTCAAATATTTATCATAGATAATCTGATCACAAGTCCACAATTCATCGGATCTCGACAAACACACCGCCAAAGAAAATTACATCGGATAGATCTCCATGAAGATCATGGAGAACTTTGTATTGAAGATCCAAGAGAGAGAAGAAGCCATCTAGCTACTAACTACGGACCCGTAGGTCTGAAGTGAACTACTCATGAGTCATTGGAGGGGCGATGATGATGATGAAGAAGCCCTCCAACTCCAAAGTCCCCTCCGGCAGGGCGCCGGGAAGGGTCTCCAGATGAGATCTCGCGGAATATTTGGAAATTTATAGGCCAAAGACCTAGGTCAGAAGGCGGCCAGGGAGGCCACAAGCCTGCCCACCATCGCCTCCCCCCTGGTGGCGGAGTGGGGGCTTGTGGGCTCCCTGGAGGCCACCTGGCTTGGCCCAAAAGCCCCCTGGACTTCTTCTGTTCGGGGAAAAATCATTTCAGGGTTTTTCTTCCGTTTGGACTCCGTTCCAAAATCATATCTGAAAAGAGTCAAAAACACGGAAAAACAGGAACTGGCACTTGGCACTGAATTAATAAGTTAGTCCCAAAAAGATATAAAAAGGTACATAAAATATACAAAGAAGGCAAGATAACAACGTGAAACCATCAAAAATTATAGATACATTTGAGACGTATCACTTGCTACTGTTGCTACTTGCTACTGCTGTCACTACTGTTTTTCCTTGCTGTTGCTATTGCTCGTTACACTACCGTTACTCGCTACTTTGCTGTTACTACTTTGCTTGCAGATACTAATCTTTCAGGTGTGGTTGAATCTGATAAATTCAGCTGCTAATACATGAGAGTATTCTCTCACCTCCCATCGTGCGAATCAACAAATTTGGGTCGAATACTCTACCCTCGAAAACTGCTACGATCCCACATGTTGGTGGGCGTCAACAACATTCTTCTAGTTTTGATTGCCGGAGAGTGCTAACAGCATTCTTCTGGTGCCGTTGCAAAGGGGAAGAGCAGTTGACATCTGCAAGACAACCAATACTTACCAAATGCAAGGAAGAAGAAAGAGACAATAGCAATCTAAACATAACGAGAGGTAATTTGGTAACATGAAAGTTTCTACCATAATATTTTCCTCTCTCATAGCAATTACATGTGGGATCATAATCAAATTCAACAATATAGCTATCACAAAGGATATTCTTTTCATGATCCACATGCATGCAAAGTTGACACTCTTGAAAAATAGTGGGATTATCATCAACTAGAGTCATGACTTCTCCAAACCCACTTTCAATATTATTGCAAACATCATAATCATCATGAGGGTTAAACAAATTTTCAAGATCATAAGAAAAATCATCACCCCAATCACGATCATTGCAACAAGTAGTGGACATAGCAAAACTAGCATCCCCAAGCTTAGGGTTTTGCATATTTTTAGCATGATTGTCATTAATAAAATTTATAATGAAATCATTGCAATCATGCTTTTCATTCAAGGAGCCCTCGTGAATCACTTCATAAATTTCTTCATCACGATTTTCAGATTCACGCATCTCAAGCAAAACTCCATAGAGAAAGTCAAGTGCACTCAACTCACTAGCAATTGGTTCCACAAAAGTGGATCTCTTAAAGAACTTAGCAAGTGGGTGAGGATCCATATCAATAGATTTTCAGCAAGCGAAGATGCAAGCATATTGAAGGCACATAGCACACAAGCGAACAGAAAGCAAGCGAAAGAAAAGGGCGAACGAAAAAGGCAAATATTTTTGTATTTTTTTTGTTTTTCAGAAGTGGGAGAGGGGAAAACGAGAGGCAAAAAAAGTAAATGCAAGAGATGAGTTTGCGACACTTACTTGGATGAGTTCCCGACTTTATCCTCCCCGGCAACGGTGCCAGAAATCCTTCTGCTATGTCGACAGAAACCTTCTGTCGTCTCTTGAACTTGCGTTGGTTTTCCCTTGAAGAGGAAAGGGTGATGCAGCACAAGAGCAGTAAGTATTTCCCTCAGTTTTAGAACCAAGGTATCAATCCAGTAGGAGAATCTCGTCAAGTCCAGAGTACCTGCACAAACACAAAGAGCTTGCACCCAATGCTATAAAGGGGTTGTCAATCCCTTCAAGATTGATTGCAAAGTGAGATCTGAAGGCGGAAAGTGCAACGAAGTAAAAGAGTAAGGCTGAAAATATGGTGTGAAGTAGACCCGGGGGCCATAGTCTTCACTAGAGGCTTCTCTCAAGATAGCAAATATTACGGTGCGTGAACAAATTACTCTCGAGCAATTGATAGAATCATGCAAAGTCATGACGATATCTAAGGCAATGATCATACATATAGGCACCACGTCCGAGACAAGTAGACCAATACTTTCTGCATCTACTACTATTACTCCACACATTGACCGCTATCCACCATGCATCTACTGTGTTGAGTTCATGACGAACAGAGTAACGCCTTAAGCAAGATGACATGATGTAGAGGGATAATCTCAAACCAATGATGAAAACCCCATATTTTACCCTTGATGGCAACAACACGATGCGTGCCTCGCTACCCCTTCCGTCACTGGGTGATGTCACCGCACGGTAGGAACCCAAAACCCAACACTTCTCCCATTGCAAGAATCATAGATCAAGCTGGCCAAACAAAACCCACAACTCGAAGAGAATTACAAGGATATGAAATCATGCATATAAGAGATCAGAAGAAACTCAAATAAGATTCATAGATAATCTGATCATAAATCCACAATTCATCGGATCTCGACAAACACACCACAAAAGAAGATTACATCGGATAGATCTCCATGAAGATCATGGAGAACTTTGTATTGAAGATCCAAGAGAGAGAATAAGTCATCTAGCTACTAGCTATGGACCCGTAGGTCTATGGTGAACTACTCACGCATCATCGGAGAGGTCATGGTGTTGATGAAGAAGCCCTCCGTATCCGAATCCCCCCTCCGGTAGGGCACCAGAACGTGCCCCAGATGGGATCCTGAGGAGACAGAAGCTTGCGGCGGTGGAAAAGTACTTTCGATGATCTCCTGATTTTTTCTAAATTTTTGGGAATATATAGGCGAAAGACCTAGGGCAGAGGTGGCCCAGGGAGCCCACAAGCCTCGGAGGTACGGGCCCCCATGGCCGCGGCTAGGGGGCTTGTGGGGTCCCTGGTGGCCCCTGCCTTGGTTCTCAAGTTCCCCGATCTTCTTCTGTTTCGGAAAAAATCTTTTTGGAAGTTTCGTTCCATTTGGACTCCGTTTAAAATCCTCCTCTGAAAAGGGTCAAAAACACGGAAAAAACAGGAACTGGCACTTGGCACTGAGTTAATAAGTTAGTTCCAAAAAAGATATAAAAGGTATACAAAACATCCAAAGTTTGATAAGATAATAGCATGAAACCATCAAAAATTATAGATACGTTGGAGACGTATCAAATATCACCATTAAGAAAGCTTGACTTGTCGCAAAGATGTTTCCGACAAGTTCAAGGAGTTGACTACGATGAGACTTTCTCACCCGTAGCGATGCTAAAGTCTGTTGGAATTATGTTAGTAGTTTCTCCATTTTTCAATTATGAAATCTGGCAAATGGATGTCAAAACATTGTTTCCTTGACGTTTTCCATGAGGTTGTATGTGATACAACCAGAAGGTTTTGTTGATTCTAAGGTATGCAAGCTCCAGCAATCCTTCTATGGACTGGAGCAAGCATCTCGGAGTTGGAATAAGTACTTTGATGAGTGATCAAAGATTTTGGGTTTGTACAAAGTTGTTGAGAAACTTGTATTTCCAAGAAAGTGAGTGGGAGCACTATAGAATTTCTGATAAGTATATGTGGTTGACATATTGTTGATTGGAAATGATGTAGGATTTCTCGAAAGCATATAGGGTTGTTTGAAAGTTGTTTTTCAAAGGAAAGCCTGGATTAAGCTACTTGAACATTGGGCATCAAGATCTATAGAGATAGATCAAGATGCTTGATAGAACTTTCGATGAATACATAGCTTAAAAAAAAATTTGAAGGAGTTCAAAATATATAGTTCAAAGAAGGAGTTCTCGGCCGTGTTGTAAGGTGTGAATTTGAGTAAGACCCAAAGCTTGACCACGGCAGAAGAAAGAGAAAGGACGAAGGTCGTCCCCTATGCATTAGTCGTAGGCTCTATAGTATGCCATGGTACGTACCGCACCTCATGGGTGCCTTGCCATGAGTTAGTCAAGGGGTACGAAGAGTGATCCAGAAATGAATCACTGAACAGCGGTCAAAGTTATCCTTAGTAACTAGTGGACTAATGTAACGCCCCGGACACACCTACCGGCGGTCGTTACTCCTGGCGGGATCTAGACTGGCCCCACATATCAATACTAGTCTTTTCTGCACACTTTGTCCTCACTCATGCGCACTCGGGATCAATTTCACAGTCGGTCACCCATCCTAGAACTACTCCAAGCTGAGCACGCTTAACCTGAGAGTTCTATTCGAATGGGCTCCCAGAAAAGAAGGACTTCCTTATTGATATGAGTAGTCTATCATCCCTAATAAGCCAGGCTATCACATACACCACCACTCAGAGGAACCGACGTCCTCGTCAGGGCCACAGGAGCGTTCCCTCTTGACACAAACGTATGTGCATCCAGTCCAGTACATGTGCCATGTCGTGTGCCACGACGGGTCACAAACGTCATGAACTACATGACTGCGCACCTGTCCGCAAACATCCGTGTAACCGCGAGGGTCGGCTCTGATACCAAACTTGTAACGCCCCGGACACATCCGCCGGCGGTCGTTACTCCTGGCGGGATCTAGACTGGCCCCACATATCAATACTAGTCTTTTCTGCGCACTTTGTCCTCACTCATGCGCACTCGGGATCAACTTCCCGGTCGATTACCCATCCTAGAACTACTCCAAGCTGAGAACGCTTAACTTGAGAGTTCTGTTCGAATGGGCTCCCGAAGAATAAGGAATTCCTTATTGATATGAGTAGTCTATCATCCCTAATAAGCCAGGCTATCACAACTAAGGAATTTTTCTCGATTATGGAGGTGATAAAAGAGTTCGTCATAAAGGGTTACGTCGATGAAAGCTTTGACACTAATCCGGATGACTCTGAGTAGTAAACCAGATTCATATAGTGGAGCAGTCACTTGCAATTGTTCCATGTGGAGCGTGGTAGCAGTATCTACAGTATAACATAAGGATTTGCCAAGTACACATGGATCTGAACGTTTCAGACTCGTTGACTAAAACCTCTCTCACAAGCAAGACATGATCAAACCCCAGAACTGTATGGGTGTTAGATTAATTACAATCACATAGTGATGTGAGCTAGATTATTGACTCTAGTTCAAGTGGGAGACTGTTGGAAATATGCCCTAAAGGCAATAATAAATTGGTTATTATTATATTTCCTTGTTCATGATAATCATTTATTATCCATGCTAGAATTGTATTGATTGGAAACTCAAATACATGTGTGGAAACATAGACAACACACTGTCCCTAGTGAGCCTCAAATGGACTAGCTCATTGATCAAAGATGGTCAGGGTTTCCTGGCCATAGACATGAGATGTCGTTCGATAACAGGATCACATCATTAGGAGAAGGATGTGATGGACAAGACCCAAACTATGAACGTAGCACATGATCATGTCAGTTTATTGCTACTGTTTTTTGCATGTCAAGTATTTTTTCCATATGACCATGAGATTATGAAATTCCCAGACACCATAGGAATGCCTTTTGTGTATCAAACGTCACAACGTAACTGGATGACTATAAAGGTACTCTACAGGTATCTCCGAGGGTGTTTGTTGGGTTGGCGTGAATTAAGACTCGGATTTGTCACTCCGTGCGACGGAGAGGTATCTCAGGTCCCACTCGATAATACAACATCACAAAAGGCTTGCAAGCAATGTGACTAAGGATTTAGTCACGGGATCTTGTATAATAGAAATGAGTAAAGATACTTGCCAGTAACGAGATTGAACTAGGTATGGAGATACCGACGATCGAATCTCGGGCAAGTAACATACCGATGGACAAAGGGAACAACATATAGGATTAACTGAATCCTTGACATAGAGGTTCGACCGATAAAGATCTTCATAGAATATGTAGGGGCCAATATGGGCATCCAGGTCCCGCTATTGGTTATTGACCGGATAGTGTCTTGGTCATGTCTAATAGTTCTCGAACCCGCAGGGTATGCACACTTTAGGTTCGGTGACGTTTCGGTATAGTTGAGTTATGTATGTTGGTGACCGAAGGTTGTTCGTAGTCCCGGATGAGATCTCGTCCATCACGAGGACTTCCGGGATGGTTCGTTGACGAATATTGATATATAGGAAAAGGGTGTTTGGGCTCCGGAATGGTTTCGGGTACTTCCGGTAGTGTACCGGGAGTGACAAATGGGTTCCGGGGATCCATCAGAAGAGGTCCACCCACCCCACGGGCCACATGGGCCTAAGAGGTGGCGCACTAGCCCCTAGTGGCTGGGCAGCCATCCCCTAAAGGCCATTGCGCCAAGTGGTGGGAGGAGGCCAAGTGGGGAGGAAGTCCTACTAGGACTCCACCTCCCTTGGTGGAGAAAGACTCCTCCTTTGGGGCGACGGCCAAGGGCCTAGGGGAAACCCTTGGGCGCCCGAACCACCCCCCTTCCTCCTATATAGTGTGGAGGGGATAGAGGGCAGCAATAACATAATCCAACGTGCAGCCCTCTCTCCCTCTCTCTAGTTTGTTTCTGCTCTAGATCGGTTCCGGTAGTGCTCGGCGAAGCCCTGCCGTGATAGCTCCACCACCATCGCCGCCACGTCATCGTGCTGTCGGAGAACTCAACTACCTCTCCGCCCCCTCTTGCTAGATCAAGAAGGCGGAGATCGTCATCGAGCTGTATGTGTGTTGAACTTGGAGGTGTCGTCCGTTCGGCAATAGATCGGGATGGACCGTGATGGGATCGCGGGACGGATCATGATGATATCGCGGGACGGATTGCGATTTGGATCGGGAAGACGTTCGACTACATCAACCGCGTTATATACGCTTCCACTTAGCGATCTACAAAGGTATATGGATCCAATCTCTCTTGTCGTAGATGCTCATCACCATGGATAGATCTTCTGTGTGCGTAGGAAATTTTTTGTTTTCCATGCAACGTTCCCCAACATTGTATGTCCACACTATCTGCCATGTTATATCCAACACACTTACCCAACACAAAAACTCTAACCCTCAACACACCATTCCCTCTTTGCATCGGACCATCCCCTTCTCGCTCGGTTTCCCATCGTAGCGGGACATTTTTCCTCGGTCCTCCTACTTTAAAACAATATGACACCCACCTCACCAATGTTGTGCATTGCAACAGAGATGAATTTTTTCATATTTATTTATAACAGTGTGATTTAAATTAACACATACTATTGGCACAAAACAATAAATTACTATAAGAATCAGTTTCAAAGGTCATTCAACTTTGCATGTGCACACTTATATGGGAGGTGAGTGGAAACCTAAACATATTTATAGTCGCCAATAAGTGCGGACGGGCGATGGTAGACCAGATCCAGTGGCGGGTGTTGGAGAGGGACCGAATACAGGGCAGAGCAAGACGATGGTGTGAGGATCCTCTTCGCGGTGAAGGGAGAGAGCTCCTCGTTGGCCATGTCGACGACCTGCGTGGGCATGGGCATAGGAGGTGAGTAAAACCAGAAGAAGAGGGAGCGGGCAAAGAGAAACAAGGGACATAGGAAGGAGACTGAGGGCTGATGACCCACAAGTATAGGGGATCAATCGTAGTCCTTTCGATAAGTAAGAGTGTCGAACCCAACGAGGAGCAGAAGGCTCTGATAAACGGATTTCAGCAAGGTAATAACTGCAAGCACTGAAAGTAGCGGTAACAAGTGATTGTGTAGCGAGGTGAAACTTAGCAAGCAAAGAGTAACAAGTAACAAGTAGTAGCAATGGTGTAGCAAGTGGCCCAGTCCCTTTTGTAGCAAGGAACAAGCCTGAACAAAGTTTTATAGGAGGAAAAACGCTCCCGAGGACACACAAGAATTTCTGTCATGCTAGTTTCATCATGTTCATATGATTCACGTTCGTTACTTTGATAGTTTGATATGTGGGTGGACCGGCGCTTGGGTACTGCCCTTACTTGGACAAGCATCCCAGTTATGATTAACCTCTCTCGCAAGCATCCGCAACTACAAAAGAAGAATTAAGACAAAGTCTAACCATAACATTAAACTAGTGGATCCAAATCAGGCCCTCACAAAGCAACGCATAGACTAGGGTTTAAGCTTCTGTCACTCCAACAACCCAACATCTACTTACTACTTCCCAATGCCTTCCTCTAGGCCCAAATATGGTGAAGTGTTATGTAGTCGACGTTCACATAACACCACTAGAGGAAAAACAACATACAACATATCAAAATACCGAACGAATATCAAATTCACATGACTATTATCAGCATGACTTATCCCATGTCATCAGGAACAAAAGTAACTACTCACAAGACATAATCATAATCATGACCAGAGGTGTAATGAATAGCATCAAGGATCTGAACATAAACTCTTCCACCAAATAATCCAACTAGCATCAACTACAAAGAGTAATCAACACTACTAGCAACCTTACAAGTACCAATCGGAGTTGCGAGACGAAGATTGGTTACAAGAGATGAACTAGGGATTGGAGAGGAGATGGTGCTGATGAAGATGCCTCCCCCCCGACGAGAGGAGTGTTGGTGATGACGGTGGCGACGATTTCCCCCTCCGGGAGTGAAGTTTCCCCGGCAGGATCTTCCTGCCGGACATCTAGATTGGATCTGCTCAAGTTCCGCCTCATGGCGGCGGCGAAACCACGAAAAAGCTCCCTATTGATTTTTTTTTCCAGACCAGGACGCTTCATATAGCAAAAGAGGGGGGCTAGTGGGCCTTCAGGCAGCCCACAAGCTTGCCCACCGCCACCAGGGGGTGGTGGCGGAGTGGGAGCTTGTGGTGCCCTGGTGGCCCCCCTCCGGTAGTTCTTTCACCCAGTATTTTTAATATATTCTATAAAAAATCCACGTAAATTTTTAGGGCATTTGGAGATGTGCAGAATAGTGGACTAGGATTTGCTCCTTTTCCAGTCCAGAATTCGAGCTGCCTGAATTCTCCCTCTTCAAATAATCCTTGCAAAATAAGACAGAAAAGGCATAAATATGGTACCACAAGTAATATAACAGCCAAAAAGCAATAAATATCAACATGAAAGCATGATGCAAAATGGATGTATCAAGGGCGCATCGGGGCTGGTCGACGGTGGTGAGGTGCTTCGTCGTGGTGGCATGTAGGCGAGGCGATGCGCGAGCTCCTGGATGCCAGCGATGCGAGGAGGTGTCCTTTTTCGGCGCCGTGGAGGAGGAGTGCTTGGACAGGAGCACCATGGGACAGCCTATGGAGAGAGGGGGAGAATGAGGGAGAGAGGAGGGATTCAGTCGAGGATATGAGGACTTCACCTACCTTGTACTTAGTAGTAGCGAGGGGTATAAACCCGCGCTACTACTATCAACTAAGTAATAGCGCGGGTTTATACCCCCTCGCTACTACTATGGCATGTCCCGGGGATGGCACGGTAAAGACCACTTAGTAGTAGCGAGGGGTATAAAATCACGCTACTACTGTCAACTTAGTAGTAGCAAGGGTTATAAACCCTAGCTACTAGTAAGTAGCATTAGCGAGGGTTATAAACTCGCGTTACTAGTAAGCGTCTACCCATAAGCTCTTTCCTAGTAATGCTAGATACCATTCATTGCCAAAAGCAATAATTATCGTTATTCTCTTCCTCGTACTTCCCAATATCTTCTACTCTTCGCCTCTTTGTCAACCCATTTTGTTGGTGTCAATCAATACCACGTCAACATCAGTGCATTTGTCAGTGACACCTCATCTTGTTCTTCCTCCTGCCTCGCCACATTTACTTATCATCCCTACTTATTTTCTATAATACACTCTCTTTCTTATTTTGATATTTTGGAACACGATTTCCATTTCCAACACCATGGACCACTTAGTCGATTTAGTTCTTTTTCCTTCTTATTCTCAGAACACTCTTGCTTTCAACTATAGTAAGAACCACCTAGTCTATGTAGTGTCGTGTTGTCCTCATCCTGAATGTTTCGGGGACCATTATCGTGTGAATATCCTGCACAACATGGTCATCATCCATATTGTTGAATGCTAGGTCGCCCATGTCACGATCGCATGGTGGTCGTTGACCATGCTTGCAAGTGGTGCTCGGCCATGTCGTTGAGAGCATCTTGATCGTCCTTTCCCACGAGCACTTCCAAAATGATTTGGCACGATCAACTGCTTGCTTAATTAATTAACTACAAATATTATTAATAACCTGCCTAATTTTGTGCATGCCTAATTAACTTCCAACCAAATAAAATAATTATCTGCCTAATTGAAAAAAATCCCTATTTCTAATTAATTATAGGCATAATTTAGTGTCTACCTAATTGATTATTTGCATTAATGGCTCGATTTCAAATTGATTCGGTGCAAATATAATTCCTATTTAAATGGACCTACTCCATCCATTACAGTTTATTAGGCGTCACTCAGAGGGCTCTGGGACCAAGATGATTTCCTATTGGAAGGAAAAAATCGCGCCGGTACGCTACAGAAACGCCTAATGAAACGCAAAACCGACGCTTAGTTCTCTCCACACCCATTCAACGCTGCATGCAGTTTCCTTCTTCTCTCTCCAACGCTGCATGCAGTTTTCTTCTTCTCCCCCGCGCGTTTCCTTCTTCCCCGCGCTTGCCTTCTTCTCCCGCGCGCAATTTTCCTTCTGAGCCGCGCGCCGCGCGCGAGATTCCTTATTCACCGCGCGCTACTTTCCTTCTGCGACGCGCGCCGCGCGCGCGAGTTTCCTTCCGTGCCGCGCGCTACTTCCATCTGCAGCAGCGCTCGTTTCCTTCTTCTCCCCCGCTGTATAAGTAGCTATGGCGGAATAGACGGAACAGACGGCGCTCATCTTCTCTCCTCGGTCCAATGGCGCCGACGCAGCAAGGTGAATCAGATCGCCGTCTTCCTCCTCTTGGCCTCCGTGGGCTTTCTAGGGTTGCTTTCCAACCGAGAGCGCCGCCGCCCGGAGGACTTCCTCCTCTTGGTCTCACCGGACGAGCGGGAGTTGCATCCTTCTCCATCGGCACGGCCGGTTTCGACCATCTTCCTCCTCCAACAACTTTGCCTCGACGGCGCGTCGGCCTCGCACGCCCATCTCGCCCTCCGGCACCTAACGAGGCCGGTTCGTCGAACTGGAGTGCCTCCGTCGGCGGGACAGGTACAAGCAGCGGCGGTAGGGCAGGTACAGGCAGCGGCGGCGCAAGTTCTACGTTCGTCGGCTTCACGTTTGGCAGCGGCGGGATCTCGTTCGGCGGTGGCAGCAGGAACTCGTTCGTCGGCGGGGCAGGTACGGGCAGCGGTGGCGGTGGAAACTCGTTCGTCGGCGGGGCAGATACAGGCAGCGGTGGCGGCGGGAACTCGTTCGTCGGTGGGGCAGGTACAGGCAGCGGTGGCGGCGGCTTTAGTTTCAGTACGAGCAGAGAAGGTAAACTCTAAAGCTGTTGTTTTAGAACAGCCAAAACTGCAGTGTTTTAAAACTGTTTTAGAATAGCCAAAACTGCAGTGTTCTAAAACTGCACTGTTCTAAAACTGCAGTGTTCTAAACTATAGATCGTTGTCAAAGCTGCAGTGTACTAAAACTATAGATCATCATTGTTCTAAAGCTGTTCTAAAACTGTTGTTCCTGGGGTTCTAAAGCTGTTCTAAATTGCTGGATAGTCTCTGAATTTTGTACATGCTTAGTTGCTAAATTTTCTTTCTTGATTGATGACATCTGCAGTAGCTGCTAAAGCTGTTCTAAAACTGTTTTTCTTGGAGTATGTGTTCTAAAGGAACTGGTGGACAGAATGGTTTGGATGTGATGAATGGAGAGAACGCAACTGGTTCGGGCATTCGGTACCGAGGAAATGGATACAACCCAAATTTTGCCCATGCCGACGAATACCCTCCTAGTCAAGAGGCTGTACAAACCCAAAAACAACCAATCGATTTGAGTAAGCATATTTAGAGCATAGTGTTGTTTCCATATTTTTTGTTTATCTAATTATTTTTTCAACGAATCTAGATGTTATGTCGAACAAGGAGACAAGAAGACAGTACGATACAGATGACAAGCGTCACATATATGATGAGATCATTAAACATAATGGTACGGGTAGAAGGTTGAAGCATGGAGTTTCTAAAGCTGTTGCACTAGCGTGTGATTGTCCTAGGAGGATAGTGCAAAGGGTATGGCTGGAGGCTAAAAAAGGTGGCGGTATTACTGGGGTAAAAAACAATCGAAAGCTCAAATCAGGAAGGAAGAAGATTAATTTCGACATCGATGCATTGGAGGCCATCCCACCCGGAGAGAGAACAACATTAGAACAAGTTGCTGGACATTTGAACTTGTCCACTTCCACTATTTGGCGGAGGTGAGCGTTGTCAATTTTCTACATGTCAACATTCTTTTATTATATGGAGGTGAGTGTTGTCAACGAGATATTTTACTGTAGGTTGAAGATGAAGGAAATTAGACGAATAACAAGTGAATTGAAGCCTTCTTTGACTGCTGCAAACAAAAGGGCTCGTGTGGAGTATGCTCTTATGCATCTTGAGAGAAGTAGTCTAACATCCCAAGGCGGTATTAATCCCATATTTAGGGCTGATATGGATGTGGTTCATATAGATGAGAAATGGTTTTATCGCATGCGGAAGACCCAGAACATGTATTTGAGTCATAGAGAGGAGGCACCACACCGGGAATGTAAACATAAAAACCACATTCAAAAAATTATGTTCTTGTCCGCAATGGCTAGACCAAGGTATGATGCTCAAGGCAATTGTGTATTTGATGGCAAGATTGGGGTTTGGGCTTACACAGAGTGGGTGCAAGCAAAAAAGAAGAGTCAAAATAGGTTGGTACTTGTTCTTGTTACTACTCCTACTTTCTGCTAAATTTTTATATGCACATTATTTACTTGTTCTTTATTTCTATATTCTTAGGTTGAGGGGAGCATGGGAGTTGAAGCCCTGCGATAAAGTGGACAGAGAGAAAAGTCAGGAGTACTTAGTGAAATACGTACTGCCGGCTATAAAGGAAAAGTGGCCTGAGAGTGATAGATGGAACACCATCTACGTACAGCAGGACAATGCTAGGACTCATATAAAACCAGATGATCCACTTTTTTTGCAGGAAGCTGCAAGGGGTGGTTGGGATATTAGGATGATATACCAACCACCTAATTCTCCTGACACAAACATATTAGATCTTGGTTGGTTTGCCTCAATTCAAGCAATGTTCCATAAAAAGATGCCCAAGACTCTACCCGAGATTGTCGCAAAGGTCTTGCACCGATTTGAGTATTTTACGTTATTTGTTCAAGATATCTACTCCCATAGGTTAATGTTATGAACTGATTGAGTTTTTTAATTTTATGTGTCATAGGTTAATCAATCCCTAGCTGAGTACCCCCATCAAAAGCTCAATAGGATCTGGTTGAGTCATCAAGCGTGTATGAGAGAGATCATCAAGCACAAGGGTTCAATGCACTATGCAGTTCCTCACTTGAAGAAAAAAGCACTAGAGAGACAAGGATGTCTCCCTGTTCGTTTGACAGTTGACAGAGAATATGTTGAGCAGGCAATTGAGCACTTGAACTCAACATGAGATGTAATGGCAGATTTTCAGTAGCACTTGAACTCAACATGAGATGTAATGGCAGATTTTCAGTAGCACTTGAACTCAACATGAGATAATACTCCTACTAGTGTTGCGAATGTACTGTTTTGAACTCAACATGAGATAATACTCCTATATGCAAGGGGCGGCCATCAGGTTCATAGATCATGCACTAGCTTTTTTTTTTTGCGCAAATCCTATGGTATACTTCATTGCTATTCCCCTTGATTACTTTGTGAATAATCCGCAGGTTCACTCATACACTTTTACATATTCTATCACCAAGATAAGCTCATAATAAGATTATATAAAACCATATTCGTACTCACTTTCTTACATAAACTTGAAGCATATAAAACCATTACAACTCACTTTATTTTCATCATCCGGCGAATCTAAACTTGACTATCCGGCACATTATGCGCTTTCTTTTCGTCCTCTAGATAGATAGATGGGTTGCGACGACACCTTATGCATACCCCTTCTTTGTTTATCGCCACCGTAGTCGCACAATCTTTGCACCAAAAGTTGTCACACAGGCAAGGATTTCCGCAAGCCTCGCAAGAACGCAAATCTTTTGGTACCGGGAGCCTACATCCTAAGCAAAGGAATATGGAAGGCTCACCGCGGATGCCACACTTGAGGCACAAAGCCGGATGAATGCACACCTCGCAAGTTGATGTCGGGTTGGAGTAGGTTCTGTGTGACACATCTTACACGAGGTTAGCGGTGCGGACGTACCTAGCCGAAATCCTTGCATCTGTAGCGTCGACATTGGTTGCACGATCCACTCTATGAAAAAGATCCTGGATGTTTTTATCAACCCTCTGAAATTCATCCTCTAGTTCTTGTACTTGGCCTTGCGTGATCTCCACATCGCCATCCACCTCGACATGGACGGCATCCACCTCGCCCTCCACCTCTCCTTCTCCATGGACGCCCTCCACCTCTCCTTCTCCATGGACGCCCTCCATCTCTCCTTCTCCATGAACCTCAACTTCCTTCTCCATTTGGCTTCCACCTCGCTGGTTCAAGGAATAGCAAAGCAAATGGCTCTTCTTTTATACACCAAGGAATGGGGATGCGGTGTGAAAAGGAGATCAAAAGCTGCTGCATGCAAATCCTTCTCCATTCACACCTCAACAAAAACTGACGTGTTCCCACTTGCATGCAGAATTGGAAGGAGAGAGGAAAGAGAGCACCGCATGCACCAAACGCCACAATTAATTATGTGATTAATGAAACACGCCTTAAATCTCTCCTATTCTGAAAAATCAAGGATTTGGAGATGCGCCCAACAAACAAAAATGGAGGGAGTAATTAATTGCATACATAATTAATTGTGTAGCTAATTAATTGCATTAATTGGTCTAATTTCCAAATTGATTCAGCGCTTGATTTCCGAAATATTTTTGCTTGACATTTGAATGGACACACTAGAGTTGAGAATAAAGCTGCATGTGCAAATTATGAACCACAGAAGGGAGGGTGAGTGGGAGATTTTTCCAAATTAGTCAAAGAAACATGTTCTTGATGAATAGCAGAGTGGAGAACTCAATGAAATGAAGTGAAAGTACAATACACATGCATCTAAGAATACCAACAAGGCAATCATGACGAAATGAAGCATGCATAAAAGTTAACCGAGCATACAAAGCACATAGATATACAACGTAATGACAATGAAACTAAATACAAACACAACTTAGCATGGGCTAACGAAATAATGAAATTCTCCAGACAAAGTCTTCAAGAGTAAGGATACGAAGTCTTTAACATACACATGTGGATATTACTGAGTTGACGAAACAGAACCAGATTACTCGATGAAGACAATGGATTTGTTTGGCAAATTCTGGTTGTTGTCTAGATTGCACATATGGTTAGGGAGGCTTGAGATTCCAATTGAGCTAAGGTCACTCAGACCTCGCCCAATCATTCGCAATAAGTCTTGAAGGTAGACTTCAAAAACTGTAACTCGCTAGATTTCATTTCCAGTTTTTCCTTTTTCTTTTGATGTTGTTAGATTTTATTTGCATTGTTGTGTTTAATTTGGAGTAGTGACTTTCCTAATTACTTGGGGTTAGGGTTTCTCCCCAAAACCCTAATTTCCCTTCTACTAACTGAAACACTAGGACCCAAGTTTGCATTAGAGGACCCTCTTTCCTTGCTCCTAAAAAATCCAAAATATTTGTAGAGATTCTCCTATAAATATCTTCACCGTTACCATCATAAACCACCCAAACCCTAGTCAAGTGTTGAGCAAAGCATCGATGTTAAGTTTCTGCCAGATGTGCCAGTTTGTAAAGAAAATGCATTGTATCTTCACCCTATGAAGCTCATATATTGCATGCATAAATATACACTCATATCACGACCATAGCCAAATTTTTAGCATCATGTGCCCACCGTCACTTCCTCCACAATTCCCCAAAAATTGCATCCATAACACCACATTGTGAAGCACGCATGTTTTCCATCCACACATTTCAGCCCAAACTTGTCATGATGATCAAACATGAGAAAATACAACTTGCACCCAGGGTTACAAAGGAAGTATATTATAGACATATCCAACTAAGCCCAAATTTGTTTGATTATTAAACTTGACAAAAGACTTATGCCACCAAATTTTTTGGCCCATCACACTACTCCATATGACACCAACAACATCCCAATTTTGACCAGAAACCCAAGTTGTACATGAGGTACTATCTACAACCATCCAAATGGCCTAAAAATTTGCATGCATATTCAAACACCTATAATACTATCCTACACTAAAAATCAGACCAAGGGAGAAAGCCATTTGAGCACATCTTCCAAACATTGCTCTACATAATGTAACTTTGTACATGAAGTGTTGTCTAGACCCGCACATTTGCTTTGAAATTTTGCATACACCTATACAAATATCCAAATTGCACTGCACCAAAACATAGTATCTTTTACAAACCCTAATTGAAATGGAAGTTACCAAACATTTTCGGGCACAAAAGTAAATTGAATGTTCAAGTTGATTTAGACTCTACTAACCCTACCATTACCCCCTACACACGCTGCTGATAGCCAAAAGCCACCCGACCTTCTAGAAATCATGGTGTGTGTGATTTTGACTGCTTGTGCACGCGCTCTGCCCAACACAGCGAGCTTCTCTTCGCCTTTCGCCACCCACGGCCGATCACCGGCTGTCCCACTGATGTCAGCTGTGTATCCCCGGCAACGGCGTCAGAAATACTTCTGCTACTGCAACAAAAGACCTTCCAACGGCGCCAGAAATAGGCACGTCGACGGAAGAATACTTGGCTTGATCTTTCTGCTGCGGCTACGCCTTAAGGGACTTCCTAGGCAAGTATGCAAAGGATTTCCCCCGTGGCCTTGGAGCCTTGCGTTGGTGTTCCCTCGAAGCGGAAAGGACGATGTAGCGTAGCGGTGGTAAGTATTTCCCTCAGTTTGAGAACCAAGGTATCAATACAGTGGAGGAGTATCTCAAGATCCTGCACAAACACAAAAGCTTGCTCCCAACGCTATGAAGGGGTTGCCAACCCTTATAGATTGTTTGCCAGGTGAGAACTGAAAGCAACAAAGTAACAAAGCAAAGTAAAAGCGTTGGTGTAAACGATGGATGTGAATAGACCCGGGGGCCGTAGTGTTTACTAGTGGCTTCTCTCATGAAAGCAAGTAGATGGTGGGTGAACAAATTACTGTCGAGCAATTGATAGAACCGCGCAAAGTCATGACGATATATATGCAATGATTATTTCTATAGGCATCACGTCCAAAACAAGTAGACCGATACTGTCTGCATCTACTACTATTACTCCACACGTCGACCGCTATCCAGCATGCATCTAGTGTATTAAGTCCATAAGAACAGAGTAACGCCTTAAGCAAGATGACATGATGTAGAGGCATAATCTCAAACCAATGATAAAAACCCCATCTTTTTACCCTTGATGGCAACTACTTGATGTGTGCCTTGCTGCCCCTACTGTCACTCGGAAAGGTCACCACATGGCAGAACCCAAAACCAAGCACTTCTCCCATTGCAAGAATCATAGATCTAGTTGGCCAAACAAAACCCAAGACTCGGAGAGACTTACAAGGATATCAAATCATGCATATAAGAAATCAGCAAAGACTCGAATGTAAATCATAGATAATCTGATCACAAATCCACAATTCATCGAATCTCGACAAACATACCGCCAAAGAAGATTACATCGGATAGATCTCCATGAAGATCATGGAGAACTTTGTATTGAAGATCCAAGAGAGAGAAGAAGCCATCTAGCTACTAACTACGGACCCGTAGGTCTGAAGTGAACTACTCACGAGTCATTGGAGGGGCCATGATGATGATGAAGAAGCCCTCCAACTCCAAAGTCCCCTCCGGTAGGGCGTCGGGAAGGGTCTCCAGATGAGATCTCACGGAAACGGAAGCTTGCGGCGGCGGAAAAGTATTTTCGAGGCTCCCCTGATTTTTTGCGGAATATTTGGGAATTTATAGGCCAAAGACCTAGGTCACGGGGCGGCCAGGGAGGCCACAAGCCTGCCCACCGTCGCCTCCCTCTGGTGGCGGAGTGGGGGCTTGTGGCCTCCCTGGAGCCCACCTGGCTTGGCCCAAAAGCCCCCTGGTCTTCTTCCGTTCGGGAAAAAATCATTTCGGGGTTTTTCTTCTGTTTGGACTCCGTTCCAAAATCAGATCTGAAAAGTGTCAAAAACACGGAAAAACAGGAACTGGCACTTGGCACTGAATTAATAAGTTAGTCCCAAAAAAGATATAAAAGGTACGTAAAGCAACCAAAGAAGACAAGATAACAGCGTGAAACCATCAAAAATTATAGATACGTTTGAGACGTACCACCTACCATGTCGCAATGCGCCACGTGGGGTTGAGATCCTCCCGGTGCCCCTCGCTCGCTCTCTACGAAGGTGCCTTCACGTCGCCTTCGGGCGCTTGTTCGTCTATGCCTCTGCGTCGGCCATGCCCGAGCCGCCCACCTCTCCCCCTCATGGTTTGCTTGTCAACTACTGCCTCACTGACCCCGTGGAACTCCGCAACCTGCTGCACACCAGCCGAGAACCCAGCCCCAGCCACAACCGAGCTTATTGACAACGATAGTCGTGCTCTTCCCCACACTAAGGAAAAAAACACTTTTTTGATGATACGCGTATGTCACAACAGGTCACATTTTTTGTTGTGCATGTACATCCATGACGATTTTATGAAAAAATCAAGATAGTCGTTTGTGACAATTTTATGACAGTATTGTTACATGACAATATTCAATATATTTTCATGAAAGTGTTCACTTCCATGATGATAAATGGCACGTAAAGGAAGTGTTTTCGTCAAGGGTAACTGACATGTGGCATCCACCGTAAAGGTTCATCGTTAAGCTATCAGGTGCCGGTTTTGGATCTGATACCCGTTAACAACGTCAACCAATGGCGATTTTCCACGTGACAAATTCTTATTCACCAATCGAATAATGTGCCAGCTCAGCGTTGCAATAGATGTCATCTGTCCAATGGACGAGAAGCGCCAATAAAACGTCGACGCGGGGAACGACCCAACAATGGCCCATTTAGATTAAAAAGGTCGGCCTAGCCAATAGCCCACAAGATTTGGTCTCATAATTTTCTTTGGGCTAAATTGCAACCCATATTCAGTTCTGGCCCATTAACAATCCACTCTATTTTTGGGCCCAATGCAATCCCGATTTCTCTTTAAGCCTCTTAAAGGACGACTGAACATATTAGCCAACTAGCAAAAGGGCACGTGCGTTGCAACGAGAGAAAAAATACCACACGCTTTTAATCTTTTTATAATCATTTTTATTTATTAAAATAATAAGCTAACTAACTAATGTAGTCAGTCCTATCCTATTTTGTTGAGGAATCAACCCGTCCATTGTTAATTCCACCATGATGAGAAATTGAGCAGGACAAGCAAAGCAAAACAAAGAGGCTACGTGAATTGATCAATGGACTGTTATCTTATTTCACTCATGGGGTAGAGAATGTGGGATCAGATGACAAAGTTAAGGTGGTGCTCCATTCTCTGTCTCTACAACAATACAATCTTACATTCAATACATTCATTCATCAGCAAACAAATTTCCACAAAACAAAATTTCTTGCCGGTGCTTGGCACACGGTTGGAGGCATGGGGAGGGGATCTCATCAGATGATGAGTTCCTGCCGGAGGAGGGGATACAATGAGGGTTAGGCGCCTCTATCTGGCCATAAGGAGTCGTCGTTGCAGCGCCATAACCTCGGAGTTCCCCGTGTGAGGCATGGAGGCCCGCTTCCACCTGCAAGTACTTCGCTCCGCCGCGCCTTATCCGCGCGCCGCCGCCGTTCTGCATCGAGCAGACGCATCATCCCAAGTCGTTGTAGCTGTCGCGTTGATTTGATCCAGAAGCTGTGCTCGAGCGCCGAAACGGGGGCAGCAAGCGGGCAGAGATACGACCGCGGAGGCAGGTGGGTTGAGATCGACAATAGTGGTGGTTGAGGTCGTCCGCGGCGGTGAGTGGTGTGGCAGCGGCCTGGGCATAGGCCAGGGTGGACCAGGGTCGACGTGATGCGCTCGAGCGCCGCAACAGGGGCAGTGAGCGAGCAGAGGTACATCCGCGGAGGCGGGTGGGTTGAGATCGGTAGCGGTGGCGGTTGAGGTCGGACGCGGCGGCGAGTGGTGTGGCGGCGGCCTGGGCACAGGCCAGGTGGCCCAGGGTCAACGGGAGGAGGCGATGCGTACGGTTATAATTTTTGCAGCGAATCATTTTTTCCTTTTGCGTTGCAGATAAATGATGGAGCGCGGGTTGAATAACAAAAATTACAGGGGCTTTTTTATAAAAATACCGTGATGGGTTTTCCGACGGAAGCAATAGCCGCTTTATTAGGTACTAGCAAAAAGGGCCCGTGCGTTGCAAGGGGAGAAAAAAATACCACACACTTTTAATCTTTTTATAATCATTTTGATTTATTAAAATAATAAGCTAACTAACTAATGTAGTCAGTCCTATCCTATTTTGCTGAGAAATCAACCCGTCAATTATCAATTCCACCATGATGAGAAATTGAGCGGGACAAGCAAAGCAAAACGAAGAGGCTACGTGAATTGATCAAGGGACTGTTATCTTATTTCACTCATGGGGTAGAGAATGTGGGATGAGATGACAAACTGAAGGTGGTGTTCCATTCTCTCTCTCTACAACAATGCAATCTTACATTCAATACATTCATTCATCAGCAAACAAATTCCCACAAAACAAAATTTCTTGCCGGTACTTGGCACACGGTTGGAGGCATGGGGAGGGGATCTCACCAGATGATGAGTTCCTGCCGGAGGAGGGGATACGATGAGGGGAGCAAGGATTATGCGCCTCTATCTGGCCATAAGGAGTCGCCGTTGCCGCGCCATAACCTCGGGGTTCCCCGTGTGAGCCATGGAGGTCCGCCTCCACCTGCAAGTACTTCGCTCCGCCGCGCCTTATCCGCGCGCCGCCGCCGTTCTGCATCGAGCAGACGCATCATCCAAGTCGTTGTAGTTGTGCGTTGATTTGAACCAGAAGTTGTGCTCGAGCACCAAAACGGGGGCAGCAAGCGGGCAGAGGTACGACCGCTGAGGCGGGCGGGTTGAGGTCGACAGCAGTGGTGGTTGAGGTCGGCCGCGGCGGCGAGTGGTGTGGCAGCGGCCTTGGCACAGGCCATGGTGGACCAGGGTCGACGCGATGCGCTCGAGCGGCGCAACGGGGGCAGTGAGCGGGGAGAGGTACAGCCGCGGAGGCGGGTGGGTTGAGATCGGCAACGGTGGCGGTTGAGGTCGGCCGTGGCGGCGAGTGGTGTGGCGGCGGCCTGGGCACAGGTCAGGGTGGCCCAGGGTCGACGGGAGGAGGCGATGTGTACGGGTATAATTTTTGCAGCGAATCGTTTTTTCATTTTGTGTTGCAGATAAATGATGGAGCGCGGGTTGAATAACAAAAATTACAGGGGCTTTTTAATAAAAATGCCACGGTGGGTTTTCCGACGGAAGCGATAGCCGCTTTATTATTAGGCATAGAAATAAAAAATATATATAGATATAGATTTTTGGCACGGTGTTTATTTCGGCATGTTAGCAGCCCTTGGTCCAATTGGGTTGTTTTCAACGTAGTTTTACTTTCGATCATTTAACGACCCGTGCTGCATTTTGGGCCCATTTTTGGTCAAAAGTAACTTTCTGCCTCTTAACTGCCCGTGGTCTTCATGGATAAATTTCAGCCCAGCTTTAATCTCAACATGTTAAAGGTCCGTCATATAATTAGACCTAATTATAGCCCGACTTTGCATCCGTCATGCATAATATGATTGTGCCAACCAAGACCTGATATAGACCCATCATGTCTTTGGGCCAATCATTATCGCTAGCAACGCAGGAGATGTTTTACTTGCATACACGTCAAAAATTTTTCATGGTAACTGTTAGAGATATACTTGGTGTACATGTATTTGGTAGACTATGATTTGTAACCTGTCTCCTACTTTATCTCTAAGAGAGGCTTTTTACCGTCCAAGTCTTGATCCAATATATACTCGTTCATTAGACTCAATAATACATCCATCGTAAACAACTATTCTACCAATCTCTCTCTCCCATTCAACATAGTATGTGCTGCAAGTTTCTTGACCTAACCGACGTCACCGCTTCCGCCCCGTGTGCCACACCCGGGGCGGTCGGCCTCCAAGACCGCCGCCGGGGGCCGTGCCGTCCGTACCTAGGGTTCGTCCGCCGGTCTTGTTAACCGGCTGTCCTATAGAGTCTTTTTCCCGATCTTTTGATTCGGATTTTTCTCTCTTTTGCCGGTCTCTTGATCGGCGTTCTTCCTTTTTGGTTTTTCAAACTAAGATCGGGCTGCGTCGCCCGGCGTCACCGTCGACACCTACACGCCTCTACTCCGACAATAGCGCGACCCCGGCCTCTTCTTCGACCAGGTGGCCTCGCGGCCGACGCCCGCCCGACTCCCCGCCCGTCGCCTTGCGCTGGCCGTCGCCGCCAACGGCGCCACCCCGGCCACTGTTGCGACCTGGCGGCCTCGTATGACGCGGCGGCCTGTCCCGGCCGTCGTTCGCGCGTCTTCCTGCCCCGTCGCTCCGTGTCGTTCGTTGTCACCCGCGCCCAATCAGGATCCTGCATCACACACCGTCTTCGCCTCCACTCGTCGGCCGCCTCGGCATCGTCGGCTGCCATAGGGCTACCGGTTGCCAACACCCTCGCCGACTGCCGGGCCTCCCGGCTGCCTTGGTCTCGCCGGTTGCGCCAAGCCCGTCGGGTGTCTCGGGCTCCCTGGCCCATCGCTGGCCAACTCTGGCATGTCGTTCCCCGTTGGTCATTGTCGCCTTGGTCTGCTCGGCCACCCCGCTTCATCGTCCACGACATCGTCATCATCACCGAGCAGCGCCCCCGACCTCGTGTGCGATCGGATTGATCACCCGCCCGCCGCGATCGTCTCAATATGTGCCATCAGTCGGTTGCATGCACCTCCATAGGTCCTGTGAAGGTTTTCTCGAGTACAATGCGCCCCTCCACCAATCGAGCAACGGGCAGCCGTTGTGTTGCCCCGTCGGGCCGCAGCGCCGCCGGCCAGTGGTTCTCCCCGCGGTTGCCCCGACCCGCAAGCCGCAGCTAGACCGCCCCTTTGGGCTGTAGTGCAGCGGCGCGCGGTCCTCGCCGCCGCCCAAGGCCGTCCCCGTGGATGCACCGACCGACGCACCGCCGCTGCGTCGCCCCTTCGGTTCGTAGCTTTGCGGCACGCGGTCTATGCCGCCACCCCGAGGTCTTCCCGTCGTCGCCACAACCCGCGTGTTGCCGCTTTGTCGCCCCTCCGGGTCGTAGCAATGCGGCGCACGGTCCACTCCGTCATCCCCACGCGTCGACTTCCTGTGGTATATATGTGTCGCGCCGTCTCCTTCGACGCGGGAACGCCATCGTCCGCGTCGTCATGCTGTCGGGCTCTTCCTCGCCTACTTCGAGCATCGCCGTCGCGCTCCTAACCAGCCGCCACCGCCACCGCTCTCCTTTGGCGCTGCTGCAGAGCGAGCCGCACCGCCCGTCCACCTCCTTCATCTTCGTCCAGCACCAGCTCATCGCCAGCGTTGCCGTTGTCTTCGCCGACCACTGCGGGCTACATCGGCCACCGCCGATTTGCGCCACAACCATCGTCAAGTCCTTCTCTGCTAGCCTCCTTGACATGGAGTACAAGTTGTGTGCAGGTCCTCGTCTACGCATGCCCGGTGCTGGCAACACCGACGTGTGCCTTCGTCCCCGGTGTCTTCCCAGACCTGGCAAACCTGGAGCAACGCATCGTCAACATCGACTTCGTCCATCTACGCATGCGCGGTGCTGGCAACACCGATGCATGCCTTCGTCCATGATGTGTCCCCGGGTTTGGCAAACTCGGCGTGACGCGTCTCAACTACGTCTTCTTCTCGGCGCACTACTATTTCGACACCACTGCGCTCATGACTAACTCGGCGCCTCCTTGCACCCGTGGTTCCACGGCGACTTCCTCGACACCGGCTACCCCGACTCGACATTGACCACGGCATTCTTCGTACGGCTACCTCGACCACGGCTACACCACCCTACGCTCTTGGCTACCTCGACATCGACACAAAGGGCTATCACCTCGCTTGAGCAACTCATTGGCTTCCTCTACAGTCCACGCGTCCGCGATGCGACACCGTCCCCGATGCTCCCGCTCCGACTGCAGGGGGATGTCAGCCCGTCGGCTGTTATTCTCTCCAGTCTGACCGTCCGCGACGCTTCTGTTATTCGCAACGCTACCGCTACGACTGCGGGGGATGTTAAAGATATATTTGATGTACATGTATTTGATAGACTAGGATTTGTAATCCATCTCCTACCTTATCTCTACTAGAGGCTTCTTGCCCTCCAAGACTTGTATCCAATATATACTCGCTCATGAGCCTTAATAATACATCCATCATAAACAGCTATTCCACCAATCCCTCTCTCCCGCTCAATAGTAACGAACAGTCATATTCCGTTCGTCCCAAACTAAATGTCTTAATTTTATATTAACTTTAGTATAAAGTTGTACTACCATTGAGTTTTGAGACTGGGAGAGTACGTGCTAGTAACGACAAACAAATATAAGTCGAGACAACCCACAATGTGTGGCAAAGTGTGGCTTGGCTGAAAACCAAACAGCCCCCTACCTATCTAGCCAGAGGCTGAACCGTTGTCCATGAAGTAGTTCATTCTGCGCCGGCGACAAACTCACTCTTGAGACGGAGCCTGCGTTTGTAGCTAGAGAGAGTGCCAAGCTAGCAGGCAAACATGTCTGGTCCTGGTCAGAAGCCGGCACTACAGGTGAGTCTTCCAACGATCAGAATCGGACATACTCATGCTCTTGTAACTTGTACGTAGATTGTTGCTGCTGTTTCTTGCTGAAATACGGCGAATCAGGCCGTTCGCATCGATGGATGGATCTGACGGTGCGCTTGCAGGCCACGGCAACGGCGGCTCATAAGCATCAGGTGGAGCAAGTGACGGTGAGCACCATCCCGACCGTGAAAGAGGTGGCACAGGCGGGAACGAAGGACTTGGAGGTGCTGGTGCGCGTCCAAGCGCCGACCAAGGCCACCGAGCGCGTCCCCATCGACCTCGTGGCCGTGCTCGAAATGAGCGACAGCATGAACTGGTTGCCGGACTCAAACGATGTTGCTAAAGACGGGAAGCAGTCCAGATTGGATCTGCTCAAGGTCGCCGTCAAGTTCGTCGTCAGCAAGCTTCGCGGCAGCGACCGTCTAGCCACTGTGGCATTCAATGGAGTCGTCGTCAAGCAGTTCACCACCGAGCTTAAGGAGATTCCCGACGACCGCCGGAAAGCTGAGCTAGATTTTGTGGACAACATCACGGCCGACAGCAGCAACTGCTTGTTCGGACCAGCCCTGGAAAAGGCCGTGGAGGTACGTTCGTGAATGTTAACATGTTTATTTGCTTTGCGTTAGATATATAGATGGATCCAATGAAAAAGAAGAAACTGTTTGTGAAGGACAGATACTGGACAACAGAACCAACAAGTCGCGTCCGGGCTTCATCATGTTCTTCTCCGACAGAGGTGAGAGCGAAGTGAATGCCAAGGCAACGTGGGCTCCGGAGAAATACCGGTCCAAGATCATCTGGTACAAGGTAAGCAAGGACACCACAAATAAGACCACCTCCGAAGTGCATGGTATGCTCCGGAAGTACCCGGTGCACACGTTCGGCTTCGGCAAGTTCCACTGGCCCAAGGCGATGCATGCCATCTCCACGCTCTCCGGCGGCACCTACTCCTTCCTCAACGAGGACCACGACAAGATCACGCAGGCCTTCGGCTTCTGCCTGGGGGGGCTCCAGACGGTGGTCGCCGCCGACATCAAGATCAACCTGACCGTCCAACCCGACAACCCAGAGGTTCGGATCACTGACATCCACTCCGGGGGCTATGAAAATTACTTCCCGCAGGACGGCAGGTCCGGAATCATCACAATCCCCGTGCTTTACGCCGGCGAGGTGAAGGAATTCATCGTTCACATAAAGGTTGCGCCCTCCGGCGGAACCAAGCAACTACTGCTCACCGCCAATGGCAAGTGTGCTACATGGGGCTTGGACGGCCGCGTGGACGCCCAGATCCAGTTCCACGATCTGAATATCGAGAGGCCACAACCGGTGGGCAAGAACCAGCAGCAGCAGCAGGACGGAAAGGTCATCGAGCAGGTCCTCCGGTTCAAGGTTCTCAAGATGTTGTCTGACTTCCTCCAAGCTATGAAATCGAAAGGTGTCAATATGGAGAAGGACAAGGAGACGCCAGTAAATTCGCTGGTCGGGTTGTGGAACAGAGTGAAGACCGAAAACCCGTCCATCGTTCAACGTTACGACGTCTCTGTGCAGGCCATGCTGGCCAACCTGAGGAAAGGCGACGGCGGAGCCTTCCTCTGTGCCTGGCAGTCCAGCAACGGGATGCAGCGCGTCACCACCATGGGCTCGCCTGGCAAGGTTGTCGACGAGTACATGACGCCGGCAATTCAGAAGATGGGAGAGGAGGCGCAGAAGCTGCTGGTAGAGATACTGGCGCCGCCCCCGCCATCTGAGGGGTGCGCGTGCCTGGAGTTCGACATGCTGATCGAACAGCAGATCGCCTACTGGTCCACCGTCAAGCTCAACCGCGGCCAGTTACGCACGGTCCAGCAGGTGAAGAATTGTCTCCTTAAATTGATCGGTGTATAGTGTCTCCCTAATAGCATATGATATAGCCGCTATAGCATGTTAATAGCATATTTTCATGGACCGGGCTATTTTGTATAGCATGCTATTTTTTTCGTTGACGTTAACAGATTCATGCCCCTGCAGCCCGTGGAGGTGGAGCTCGGCCACAATAATCCCAGGAGCTGCTATTGCTGTGCCACCCGAATTCATGATGTTACCGCCTGGTACGACGGAGAAGAACGTTCTGTGACGCCCCAACTACTTGTGGGGGCATCCGGTGTGCGTCGAACTGCTACCAAGGGGACTCCGGCCATAACAACTGTGGCGGTGGAATTACCTACTGATGGTATTCGTCCGGCTGTGGAAATTACGGGACAAGTTCCAGCGGAGAAGAAAGGCAGAAATGCGTGCTATACACGTGGTTTGGGAGGTCATACTCATCATATCTCGGCAAATAGTGATGCCCTGCTGTGTGACTACTGTCAGAAAGCGGGGCACCCAAGGGATGAGTGTGCGCTGTTATATATGCCCAAGCCGGTGATGACCATGTATGGGGTTTGCAGTCGTGGTCTCATGTTCTTCGAGACAAAGAGGTCTCCTTTTGTCAATGATGCTAAGCAGGCCGGGATGGTTCGAGTTAAGAATGGGACATTGTCTGCTGCTCAGGTTGTCGCTCAGCTGCATCGTCTAGTGCCAGTCGACTTTCATTGGGATGTTCTTGATCTGGGTGAAGGCAACTTCAGAGTGGATTTCCCTAACAAAGCTGAGCTGACCCGGTTAATTGTGTTTGGTGAATTCAAAGATCCTCACAGTCCGTGCTTGCTTCAGTTTGCTGAGTGGACTAATACAGAGGTGGTGCCATATTCCCTACAGGATGTGTGGGTTAGTTTTCACGGAGTGCCTTCCAAAGCTTATGATGATTTTTTTGCTCTTTGGGATGTCGGTTCTCTTATTGGTAAGACAAAAGCTCTGGGCATGCCTTTCTCTCCTCAGCTCAACGTGCTGCGCTCGCTTGTGGGTGTGATCAATGTGGATGCCATTCCACGTTCCACCCGTTGGTTCTATGATGAGCAGGGCTTCGAGCTTCGTATTGTGGTTGAAGATGGCGCACATTGGCCAAATGGACCCAATGATGCCAATGACAACAATAGTGACCATGTCAACGGTGAATCTAATAATAAGCAGACTGCGGCACGCTCTTCTGGCGCCGTGGCAGGCAGCCAACTCGCTTAGCCGCCGTTGATCTTTTGGCTCCATGGAGTCGTGTATCACTTTTTCTTTTGATATTGGGCGCATTTGTGTTGTTGCCCCAGCAAAACCTCTCTTATTTACTTCATTTCCTGCACTTGAACTTGTATGCTTGATTGCCTTATTTACAAGGGAGCATGGCGAAATCTTATTTCTACCTTTTTTTTATTTTTTATCAGACAACGTTTCTTCTTGCACTAGCGTGACTAGCTAGTGCTATGCCACCGTCAAATGAGATGGTGAATGATGGGTGCAAATTTGACTAAGCATGCTTGATGGTGAAGGATGACAGACGAGGGGGAATTAGCTGACACTATAGGTAGTATACCGATAAGAGCCGATCGACTACCCAGTATACTCGGCAGTTTTTGCGGAAGGATTTATCGTGTCTTTTAAAAAGTTTACGGGTCAAACAAGTTTTACAGGGTCTCCTCCCCGTCGTTTTTCGACCGAAATTGTAAGTCCGTCGGTTTTTTACGGGTTTGATCATTATAAGGTGTCTGCTAGAGATGCTCTTACACTCGGTATATAGGGCTCAGCTTACACCACGCCGACAACCATTTGTAAGCCGAGTGTACTTTACCGTGTACTCAGAAAATTGTAAGCCAAGTGCTAAATTGTGGTCCTCAACAATAGTAAGAGCATCTCCAACAGCCGCTTCGCGCCGCGCCCAAAAACTTGTTTGCCGCGCGCGCTTCGGCTGGTTTAGCGCGGCCGCCAGCGCTGGCTCCTACGGCCGCGTTATAATGCAGCGCGCGCGCGTCGCTCCAGCAGCGCGCAAAAAATACAACGCGCGCAGCACGCACAAACCACATATACATTTTAAAAAATGATCAAACAAACAAAATAAATCAACAATACATAGTCATTACAACTCAGGCGTTGTTCCTCGGACGACGGAGGCGCGCGAGGGCCGGCGGGACTAGGAGGGGGTGGGATGGAAGCGCGGCGGCGCGGGGATAGGCCGGGGAAGCGCCTGAACGGTCGCCGGGGGGCACGGGTGACGGCGGCGGCGCGGCCGGATGGGGGGTGGAAGTGGGAGAGCGAGCGTGCGAGAGTCCAGCGCGCGGGAGCGGGCGCAGCAAATAAGCGGCGCGCGATTGCGTTTCGGCCAGCGCGCTGAACTGCATATGCCGTGCGCGCCGTTTTTACGCGCCCGCTGGAGTCACCCGCCACGTTGCGAGCGCGCTAAAACGTCCTAATTTGCGACGCGGCGCTAGTTTAACGCGGCTGTTGGAGATGCTTTAATGATGGATCTTTTGGAGAGTTCTTCTTTTCCACATATGGTAGCTGGTGCCGGTGGATCGTGCATGCTGGCATGTTTGCGAGATGCAGCCGAAAGGCTCCATTGGGTTTTGGCAGCTCTCACTCGGGCCAGTTTGACTTTCATTTTTTTTTTTAAAAAGGGACATCGTCCTGGTCTCTGCATCGAGTGATGCATACAGCCATTTATTAAGTAGGAAATCAGTTTGAAAGAATTATAAAGTAGTCCCAAAAACAGAAAAAAAAAGGATTTACAAGGCGACCATAACGCCAACACCGATGATATCAATAGGCGTATATGACTAACGACCTATTTTATCAGCATGTCGCCATCCATATCGGCTGAAGATAACCTGAGCTACCATCTTTCATCGGGCACACCCAGTAACCAAACACTCCCTGGTTTCTACAGGAGTGAGTAAGACCAGTTTGACTTTCATGGTGACATATAATCTATGAACGGTCACTTGTCGCAGAGGGTATGGTTATGTAGCCGCGACGGTGTGATTTCTAGCCCGGTGTCAACTGTTAGCCATCGAGGACGCCCCTGTCGTTGACCCCTCCCTGTATCGGAGCCTCGCCGGCGCATTCCAGTACCTTACCCCATCAGGCCCGACTTCACTCATGCAGTATAACAGGCGTGCCTCTTCATGCATGATCCACGCGAGCCACACAGCTCGTCAAAAGGATCCTCCGGGACATCCATGGCACCTCGCATCTAGTCTACGCATTAACAGTGGTGCCTCGACGCATGACCTCGTCCTACTCCGACGCCGACTGGGTCGGGTGCCCAGAAACCCGGCGATCTACTGTTGGTTTCTGCGTTTTCATCGGACCCAACATGGTCTCTTGATCCTCCAAACGCCAAAACACGGTATCGCGGTCCAGTGCCGAAGCCGAATATCGCGCAGTCGCCAATGTTGTCTCCGAGTCAAGTTGGCTGCAACAACTTCTCATCAGGCTTCGACAACCACCAGGTCGTGCCACGGTTGTCTTCCGTAACAACGTGAGCGCCGTTTACCTCTCCAGCAACCCGATGCAGTACCAGTGCACTAAACACGTCAAAATCGGTATGCATTTTGTGTGTGAACGGGTTAGCATCGGCTATGTCAACGTACTGCACATTTCTACCTCATCTCAGTTTGTGGATATCTTCACGAAAGGACGGCCAACGTCCATCTTCATCGAGCTCAAGGACAACCTCCACGTTCTCTCTAACCACGCTTCAACTAAGGGGGTGTTTTTTTGTTTTTTCTTTTGAACCGGAACCTGACATTCCATTATTGAACCTGCTCAGCAATCTCGCTGGCAATCAATTCTGAAACACAATCTGGAGCATGCTCGATCCAAGTCAGATCAGCACCTCCGGTCCTAAACCCATACGCAGCCAGTTTATGAACTACACTATTACATCTACGATGGCAGAAACTAAACTTGAAAGACTCAAAGTTTACATAACATAAACTACAAATTTCCCTAAGGAACACACCAACGAGCGCCCGCTCATACTCGTCAGAGTTGACTGCATGCACTAGCACTTGTGAGTCAGATTCAAAGATGACCCGATGGATGCCCAAAGCTGCAGCAGTTTCGGTAGCCAGATTACCCGCCAACGCCTCCGCATGCAGGGGTCCCGTGAGATGCTCCAGTGTATCAGATTTCTGTTTGGATTCATGGGCTAGAGTTAGTTTAAGCTAGTTTGAGTTCAACTAGCCCTAAAGTATCCAAACATAAGGATTAGATTAGAGCTAGTTGCATCTAACCCATCTAAAAAAACTATCTCATCCAAGAGGTGTTAATTGGAGCTAGTTTTCATGGGGTTCATTAAAAAATATTTTTCTCTCTCCCTCTCACCAGCCAAGAGATGCTAATTGGAGCAGGTTCTCATGGAGCCTATTTAAAAATCACTTTTCTCTTTTCATAAAGTACATCTATTATTAATCTAACCCTTCCATCCAAACACCTATTTGGCTAGAGTTAGTTTAGGGTTAGTCATGAGCTAGAAACTAACTCTAACCACTAGCTAAGCTAGAGTATACAAACAGGGCTTGCCGCCAAGAATTCACCTTGGTCCGAACGCACCACACAGCCCCAAGCTCCTCACCATGTATCAGCATAGAAGGCCGCACCAGAATTTACTTTCACGGAATCTGCTGGGGGTCGCTGCCACACCCTCTTGTTCCGCTCACTCGGCAACGTCGAGCGCACCACATCCTTACTGAATTTCATCAAGTTTTGTCTGATCATATACAGCTTCTCCCCAGCATTGGTTTTATTTCTGGCAGACCACCACACCCACAGTAGGATTAATGCGGTATCCCGCTTCATTTTCTCTAGCCTCCAGATGTGGTCGAGCACCTCCACTGGTCCAGTGCAAGCTAGCAAGGTAATTCTTGTGTCCTCTAGTTCCATAGCTCTCCAGATTTGCTTTACAGCCTTACATTTTAAAAATAAATGTCCACCATCCTCATCTACCCGTTGGCAAACCGGGCATCTGGTGACCAATTCCACTCTCTTACGTTTTATATTCATACGAAGTGGAAGGCTGTTATGTGCAAACCGCCAGAAGAAAATGCGAACATTTCCAGGCATGTCCAGACTCCAGATCCGCTGCCACTCGTTCTTGCCATTCTCTGAGCAGGTCACGACCCAGGGGCCAGCATCATTTCCCTTCACTGCATCTCTCAATAGGATCCCCAAATGATACACACACACACACACACACACACACACACACACACACTTGACAGAAAACTTCCCTTTCGGATCGGATGCCATGCGACCTGATCCTCCATCTCTGGTCGAGCTGGTATTGCCAATATTTCCCAGACATCAGTTTCAGAGAATAAATCTCTCGACAACTGCTCATCCCAGCTATCCGTCACCTGGTCTAACAATTCTGAAACTCTTGTGATCACAGCGTTGCCTCGAACTGACACCAGCCTTCTAGTTACTCCCCTGGGGATCCATGGGTCCTCCCATACTTTGATGTTCTCACCAGACCCCACCCGCCAGATGAGCCCCTCCTTGAGTAGGTTCACTCCCCTTAGAATGCTTCTCCAAGTATAAGACATCCCCTCCTTCTCCTGCGCTTCCAGCAAAGAGCAGTCCGGGAAGTAACGCGCTTTGAGAACTCGGCCACAAAGTATGTCTGGTGCTTCGAGAAGCCTCCACCCTTGCCGGGAGAGCATAGCAAGATTAAACATATGAAGATCACTGAACCCTAAACCCCTATCCTTCTTTGACTTTGTCATCTTTTCCCAACTAATCCAATGACACTTGCTCTTATCTTGCTGGCTCCACCAATACCGGGCGATGAGTGCACCAATCTCTTCGCATATTTGCTTAGTGAGATCAAAGCATGACATAGATGGACAACAGAAAGATATGTTTTGCCGTAGTTAACACCAGCCGGCCTCCCGTCTATTTATATAGAAGCTGCCTTGTACATTACGGACATAGGCTTGTACAACACGTACACAATAATCAGATGAATCGCTGATTGATACAAGTGATCCTAGGATCTTTTATAATACATTGTAACTATTGATTACATCAGATCATATACTGGATATGCTAGCAGATATTCTCGCTAACATTCCCCCTCAATCTCAACCGGCTACAAGGTTGAGATTGCGTCGTAATTTCTCCAACATTATCTTAGTAGCAGGTTTAGTGAAAGCATCTGCCACTTGATCACCAAAGGACACAAAACGGACATCTAATGCTCTTTGCGCCACTTTTTCCTCTGATGAAGTGGAAATCCACCTCAATATGCTTCGTCCTTGCATGAAATACTGGATTTGCACTCAGGTAGGTGGCGCCTAAATTATCACACCATAAAACCGGGGGTCGTGGTAGGGATACTACCAATTCCCTAAGCAAAAATTGCACCCAAGTAGCTTCAGCTGCGGGCGAATAGCTCCTGTGCGACGTTTTTTAGGTGAATTGGAAGGATTGCGACGTCGTTGCTAAGAATGGCTCTGCTGCGACACCTCTGTGCGCACAAATAGCCCAGGCACGACATGGCCCTTAAGCACAATATGTATCAGGATTAGGTGGAGCCGGACGGGACCCACAGCTTATCCACGTCGGCATGGGACCCAGATGGCGGCTACTACAGTCAAACAGTTATTCTGCGCGCGCATCCTCCCTCTTCTTCTTCTCCGGCGACGAAGCACGGCAACACCGGCGAGCTCCGATTCAAAAAAGCAGGCAAATTTAAAAACATTTAAAAGAAAAGAGACCGAATTCGAACAAACATAGATCCATTACACAAAATATCATAGGTTCGATTACAAGGGCCACCTAACCCTCCCCGATTACACGGGCTAGCTCCTAACCTCGGCCACCTAAGCTCCTACCTCACCATCTCCAAAAGTGGGCGCTCACAAGAGCCCCAACGGTGCGGCCCCGACGTTGCGGCGGCGCCGGTCAGTCGGAGTCGGAGTCGGAGGCGCCCCACCCCCTGTCGGCGCGGGATGCCTCGATGGCTTGGCGGAGGCGGATCTCGTCGAGCTCCTCTTTCCTCTGCCGGCGCGCGGCGACCTGCTGGGCCTCTTCCTTGCTGCGCTCCATCACCTCGGCCATGACGTCCTCGAGCTCGCCGTCGTTGAGGTAGTCCTCCGGCAGAAAGCCCGATGGCACCAGCGTGGGTGCAATGGCGGAGGAGCCCGCGGCAGGGGCGGCAGAGGAGCGCGCCGCTTCCACCATCTGGCGGGGGCGGTCGTACTCCTCCACCTCGCGTCGGGTGAAGGCACGCGGTGGCGCGAGCCCCCAGTTGGTGTACCTTCGGGCGCTGTGCTTCCGAGCAGCGTCGGAAGCAACCCGCGCCGCCCGTTCACGCTCAGACTCCGGGGTTTCAGGCCGGCCGCTTCGGCCTCCGGTTTCCGCTGTCGGAATGGCCGCCGCGCGAGCTGGAAGATCCTGGCCTCCCCATGATCCGTGCGGTGGCGAGGCTGGAATGCGTGGTTTTGGTGGGGTTCGCCGGCGGTGAGGGGTGAGAGGAGCTAGAACGGCGCAGATCTGGAAATAGCTAGGGTACGACACCTCACCGTATAAATAGCTCTGATGGGACACTGATATGACGCCCGCTGACTTCCCTGGCCCACGGGTCAGATTGACCGGTCAGCCCGAGCGTCCTGCTCTGTTTTCAACGGGGTTTCCCTGTTTTCAGTGTTCAGTTTAAATACATACACGTTTTCGATGTAAACAAATACACATGTATTTTTGTTCCAGGTGTAAACGAAGAGCAATATACAGGTGTAAACGAAAACGAAAACGGCGAACAGAGTGGTATGTTTAAATGTTTGTCAAACTTTGGTTTGACCAAGTTTGAAATGAGCATAGAAAAAATAAAAAAATAAAATATTAGAAAACCAGTGCACATATTCTTACTTTGTCATATACTAACAACTCAAATTGATTTGGCTGTTTTAGACATGATGGACAAAAAAACTTATTTTAGAAATGGGGTATTTATCCCTTTTGAAGCTAATTTGTAAGTCATGTGTGAAGACAAATGGTTTTGGGTGTTGAACTTCAAACTTTCAAAAACATCACAAAAGCTTCATTTTGGAGTGACTAAAAAGGATCCACGCTTGGTTTGTCATTTTCATGTTTGCAACTTGTTTAAATGTTTGTAAAACTTAGGTTTGACCAAGTTTGAACTGAGCATAAAAAATTAAAATATTGGAAAACCAGTACACATGTTCCTACTTTGTCATATACTAACACCTCAAATTGATTGGCATCAGTTTTTTATTTTTTTATTTTTTTTGAATTACTTATGCTCAACCCTAACGTTTGAAAACCGTACAACCTCGTTGGTGATAGCCAAGTTTGTAAAGGTTTTTTCATGAAAAACTCCATAGTCGAGATTTTTTATTTTTCCTATGGAGTTAGTCACATATAATGATGATTGCCACAAGTTTTCTATTTTTTTGATTTTTTTTTGAACTACTTATGTTCAACCCTAACGTTTGAAAACCGTACAACCTCGTTCGTGATAGCCAAGTTTGTGAAGGTTTCTTCATAAAAAACTCCATTGTCCAGATTTCTTATTTTTTTCTATGGAGTTAGTCACCTATAATGATGATTGCCACAAGTTTTCTTTTTTTTGATTTTTTCTTTTTGAATTACTTATGCTCAACCCTAACGTTTGAAAACCGTACAACCTCGTTCATGATAGCCAAGTTTGTGAAGGTTTTTTCATGAAAAACTTTATAGTCCAGATTTCTTATTTTTCCTATGGAGTTAGTCACATATAATGATGACTGCCACAAGTTTTCTATTTTTTGATTTTTTTTGAATTACTTATGCTCAACCCTAACGTTTGAAAACCCCATCAAAACCTCTCAAAACCCCATCAAAACCCCGCACCTGTCCGGACCATTGGATCGCCGTGAATGAATAATCTAGATTAGGCAGTAGGGCTACGTTAGCGATCCACGGGTTGTGCTTTCATTGGTCAAAGTTGTGAAGCAACTATGTTTTATGTTCTGGATTGTGAAGCAACTATGTTTTATGTTGCTCCATAAATTCTGAAATTTTACCAGGACATTCTCCTATCCATATCATTGCCTCATGCCAAAATTCAACTCAATTTAGCTAGTAAATATTTCTTGGCAAATTTCCAAAGTTTCTAATCCAAAGGAAGCTTTGTGAAGCAAGTGCTAGCTAGGAGTGTTCAAATGCGTTGAAACTTTGCCATCATCTCAAAATGCTCAAATAATGCGCCTCGTCTACAAATTTGAGCATCACTCCTTCAACCATGTGACCATAGCATCAAATCTTTTTCTCTGGTCATTATTTTGGATTGTGAAGCAACTATGTGTTATGTTGCTCCATAAATTGACAAATTTTACCAGGACATTCTCCTACCTATAAAACCTCTCTAAACAAATGTTGAGCTCATTTTATTTAGCCAATTATTCCCAGTAATTCTTCTAAGATTCTGTCCAGCAGGATGTTGTGTGAAGGAAGTGCTCGCGGGTATAAATCTCTGTTGTGTAGCTCGCTCACGAGTGTGTGTGTTGAGTCTGAGCTCAAGGAAGGGCGTTTGAGCGCCGGAAAAACCACCTTGTCGTGTCCGTGTTCTTCTTCCTTCTCCGATCCGACAAGGTGTTTGTGCACCGGGGAACCCTGGGCGTTGTCACTCTCGCGTTTGCTGGTTGTCTCCGGTGATCGCCGAAGCGTGGCGGTTCCATTTTTGTCCTGACATTTGGCATCGGAGCTAGGTTGAGAGGGGGAGGTCGCCGGCCATGGCGCTCTTGCCGTACTCTGGTGGATCGGGGACTGCGATGGCGACGTCGGTCCCCTTGCTCACGGGTTCCCTTTGCTCATAGGGGAGAACTTCACCACCTGGGCCATCAAGGTGGAGGCGGACCTGGATGCCGCCGGTCTCTGGGAGGCGGTGGTTCCGCCGGAGGACGCGGCGTTGGCGGTGATCGCCAAGAAGGATAAGCCGCCGCTCTCAAGTTTGCAGATGTGAGTGGTGACTCTTTGGATGGCTTGATAAATAAACCTGCAATGAGAGTGAAGCAGCCGGAACGAGCGCCATGGCCGGCGACCTCCCCCTCTCACCCTCGCTCTGATACCAAATGTCAGGACAAAATGGAACCGCGGCTCGCTGGTGATCGCCGCAGACACGACCGGAGAGGAGGAAGATGAACCGAGTGGATTTTCAAGCGCACGAACGCCACTGTCGCGACAGGGGCCTTCTGTGTATTCCTCGAGATCGAACTCGAGAACAGAGGAAAACAGAGGGTGCTCTCACCACAGCCGCCGACGTCGCCGAGAACGAAAGCGCCGTCGCTGCTGTCACCCAGAACAAAAGCCCCGCCGCCGTCGCCGCTGGCTCACCACCGGGAACGAAGAGGAGGGAGCAACAAAGGTTCAGACAGGGATACTCATTCAGACAGGCACGGGGATACGTTTGACCTGATGCACTGACAAGTGGGGCCCGTGCTTACATGGATAAGTTGTGGGTCTAGCTCCATATAGCTAATGAGGGCATCAGTTCAGATTAAGGGCCATGTCGTGTGTGGGATATTTCCTCGATCAGAAACGTCGCACTGAGGCAATTCAGACGAAATACGTCGCACTCCTTCCAATTCACCTCAAAAACGTCACACAGGAGCCATTGACCCCTTCAACTGCACCATTTGCAAGGGCCTTGTATTCTGGCTCGGTACTAGGTCGTGACACTGTGGGCTATTTCCGAGCACTCCATGAAATCGGGTTAGGCCTAAAGAAAACCACAAAACCGCCAGTGGAGCGTCTGTCATCGAGACATCCGGCCCAATCAGCATCCGTGAAAACACTCAAAAGTGTGGAGCTTGACCGACGAATGTGAAGTCCAGTCGCCACAGTACCCTTGATATACCTTAGTATGTGCTTGACAGCTTCCCAATGCACATCTGTGGGCTTGGACAGATATTGACACGCCTTGTTTACAACAAATGAAATATCAGGACGAGTGAGTGTGAAATACTGCAACCCTCCAACCATACTCCGATAGCTGAAGGCATCATCATCAGTAAGTGGAGTGCCAAGGTGTGCTGCCAACTTGTCTGTGACTGACATGGGAGTAGAAACCTCCTTGCAATTCTCCATATGTGCACGACGAAGAAGGTCATTAGCATACTTTTGCCGAGAGAGCACCATTCCCCCAGAATTGTAGGTGGCTTCAATTCCAAGGAAGTAAGCAAGACGGCCAAGGCCTTTGATGTGAAAAGACCGAGAGAGTGTGCGGAGCAACCGGTCTACTGCTTGGGAACAAGAGCCGGCAATGACAATATCATCAACATAGACTAGCATGTAAATGATCACAACTCCTTACCGAAAAATGAAAAGGGCACTAGTAGAAAAAGGGTCTTTCGGCCGAGGGCCGAAAGACCATTAGTCCCGGTTCAAACCAAAACTGGGACCAATGCCAGGCATTGGTCCCGGTTCAGTTTGCCGGGGCATTGGTCCCGGTTCGGTTCACATCATTAGTCTCGGTTCGGTGCAAAAACCGGGAGTAACGATCCAGCGACGGCCACGTGGCGTGCCGCGGAACCACGTGGTGTGCCGCGGATCATTAGTCCCGGTTTGTGGCACGAACCGGGACTAAAGGGTATGCTATTAGTCCCGGTTTTAGATTAAAATCGGGACTAAAGTGTTGCCTATATAAACCCTCGCCCCTGCCCAACCTCTCCTGCGTTTTTGGGCATCGAGGTGTGACCATGCATGCCGTGCTCTTGCCACTCTAGTTCATGCATATGAGGTGTTCGATGAAATGCCCGAGCCACCATATATGAGAGAAGAAGAATGCCGACTGTTGTTGTGGGGGTTGCTTCTCCTTCTTCTCTTTGTGCTAGATATTTGTTACGCACTAGGGGAAGAAGGAGTAGCGACCATCATCGACGGTCGAAAAATCAGGTGAGGGAGTGTCCACCATATATGAGAGAAGAAAAATGCCGACTGTTGTTGTGGGGGTTGCTTTTCCTTCTTCTCTTTGTGCTAGATATTTGTTATGCATTAGGGCAAGAAGGAATAGCGACCATCATCGACGGTCAAAAAATCAGGTGAGGGAATGTCCACTATATATGAGAGAAGAAGAATGCTGACTGTTGTTGTGGGGGTCGTTTCTCCTTCTTCTCCTTGTGCTAGATATTTGTTATGCACTAGGGCAAGAAGGAGTAGCGACCATCATCGACGGTCGAAAAATCAGGTGAGGGAGTGTTCACCATATATGAGAGAAGAAGAATGTCGACTGTTGTTGTGGGGGTCGCTTTTCCTTCTTCTCCTTGTGCTAGATATTTGTTATGCATTAGGGGAAGAAGGAATAACGACCATTATCGATGGTCGAAAAATCAGGTGAGGGACTGTCCACCATATATGAGAGAAGAAGAATGCCGACTGTTGTTGTGGGGGTCGCTTCTCCTTCTTATCCTTGTGCTAGATATTTGTTACGCACTAGGGGAAGAAGGAGTAGCAACCATCATCGATGGTCAAAAAATCAGGTGAGGGAGTGTCCACCATATATGAGAGAAGAAGAATGCCGACTGTTGTTGTGGGGGTTGCTTTTCCTTCTTCTCCTTGTGGTAGATATTTCTTATGCATTAGGGGAAGAAGGAATAGCGACCATCATCGACGGTCGAAAAATCGGGTGAGGGAGTGTCCATCATATATGAGAGAAGAAGAATGCCGACTGTTGTTGTGGGGGGTCGTTTCTCCTTCTTCTCCTTGCGCTAGATATTTGTTATGTGCTAGGGGAAGAAGGAGTAGCGACCATCATCGACGGTCGAAAAATCAGGTGAGGGAGTGGCCACCGTATATGAGAGAAGAAGAATGCCGACTGTTGCTGTGGGGGTCGCTTTTTCTTCTTCTCCTTGCTAGATATTTGTTATGCATTAGGGGAAGAAGGAATAGCGACCATCATCGGTGGTCGAAAAATCAGGTGAGGGAGTGTCCAACATATATGAGAGAAGAAGAATGCCGACTGTTGTTGTGGGGGTCGCTTCTCTTTCTTCTCCTTGTGCTAGATATTTGTTATGCATTAGGGGAAGAAGGAATAGCGACCATCATCGACGGGCGAAAAATCAGGTGAGGGAGTGTCCACCATATATGAGAGAAGAAGAATGCTGAATGTTGTTGTGGGGGTCGCTTCTCCTTCTTCTCCTTGTGCTAGATATTTGTTACGCACTAGGGGAAGAAGGAGTAGTGACCATCATCGACAGTCGAAAAATCAGGTGAGGAAGTGTCCACCATATATGAGAGAAGAAGAATGCCGACTGTTGTTGTGGGGGTCGCTTTTCCTTCTTCTCCTTGTGCTAGATATTTGTTATGCACTAGGGGAAGAAGGAGTAGCGACCATCATTGACGGTCAAAAAATCAGGTGAGGGAGTGTCCACCATATATGAGAGAAGAAGAATGCCGACTGTTGTTGTGGGGGTCGTTTCTCCTTCTTATCCTTGTGCTATATATTTGTTATGCACTAGGGGAAGAAGGAGTAGCGACCATCATCGACGGTCGAAAAATCAGGTGAGGCAGTGTCCACCATATATGAGAGAAGAAGAATGCCGACTGTTGTTCTGGGGGTCGTTTCTCATTCTTCTCCTTGTGCTACAAAATCCCTTTGTAAGAGATGAGTTCTCATTCTAAGCCCTGATACTTCGAGCGAGATTGTCCGTTTTGTACACAAAGTGCATCCAGTTTGTGTCGTAACCCTCTCAACTTTTTAGCACATTCTATGTGGGTGAAATAATGATACCATGCCAACTTTGAACATTTTCACAGTCCATTTGTAGTGCTTTTCAATTTCAGGGTCAACTAGCTCAAAAAAATAAGTAAATGCACGAAAGATACCAAATGAAGTCAGAAATTGTTGAAAATTTGTGATGTGACTTTGAATGGTGCATTTTGAACAAACAAAAAGTATGGAGTTCAAATAAGTTCAAAAATGACATCCCTTTATAACACATGAGTTCTCGTACGAAATAGTGATACTTCGATAAAGATTGTTCGTTTTGTACACGAAGTGCATCCAATTTTTTTCGTAACCCTCTCAACTTTTTAGCACATGCTATGTGGGTGAAATGATGATACCATGCCAACTTTAAACATTTTCAGAGTTTATTTGTAGTGCTTTTCAATTTGAGGGTCAACTAGCTCAAAAAATAAGTAAATGCACGCAAAATACCAAATGAAGTGAGAAATTGTTGAAAATATGTGATGTACCTTTGAATGGAGCATTTTGAACACACAAAAAGTATGGAGTTCAAATAAGTTCAAAAAAATGAAGTCCCTTTGTAACTGATGAGTTCTCGTTCGATATCCTGATACTTCGAGAGAGATTGTCCGTTTTGCACACGAAGTCTATCCAGTTTTTGTTGTAACCCTCTCAAGTTTTTAGCTCATGTTATGTGGGTGAAATGATGATACCATGCCAACTTTGAACATTTTCACAGTTCATTTGTAGTGCTTTTCAATTTCACGGTCAACTAGCTCAAAAAAATAAGTAAATGCAAGAAAAATACCAAATGAAGTCAGAAATTGTTGAAAATTGTGATGTGCCTTTTAATGGTGCATTTTGAACACACACAAAAGTATGGAGTTCAAATAATTTCAAAAAATGAAAACTCTTTGTAACAAATGAGTTCTCGTTCAAAACACTCATACTTCGAGATAGATTGTCCGGTTTGTACACGAAGTGCATCCAGTTTTTGTCGTAACCCTCTCAACTTTTTAGCACATGCTATGTGGATGAAATTATGATACCATGCCAACTTTGAACATTTTCAAAGTTCGTTTGTAGTGCTTTTCAATTTCTGGGTCAACTAGCTCAAAAACATTTAAGTAAATGCACGAAAAATACCAAATGAAGTCAGAAATTGTTGAAAATTTGTGATGTGCCTTTGAATGGTGCGTTTTGAACAAACAAAAAGTATGGATTTCAAATAAGTGCAAAAAATGACATCCCTTTATAACAAATGAGTTCTCGTTCGTAACCGTGATACTTCGAGAGAGATTGTCCGTTTTGTACAATATGTGCATCCAGTTTTTGTCGTAACCCTCTCAACTTTTTGCACATGCTATGTGGGTGAAATAATGATACCATGCCAACTTTGAACATTTTCAGAGTTCATTTGTAGTGCTTTTCAATTTTAGGGTCAACTAGCTCAAAAAAATAAGTAAATGCACGAAAAATACCAAATGAAGTCAGAAATTGTTGAAAATTTGTGACGTACCTATGAATGGTGCATTTTGAACACACAAAAAGTATGGAGTTCAAATAAGTTCAAAAAAATGAAATTCCTTTGTAACTAATGAGTTCCCGTTCGAAACCTTGATACTTCGAGAGGGATTGTCCGTTTTGTCCACGAAGTGTATCCAGTTTTTGTCGTAACCCTCTCAAGTTTTTAGCACATGCTATGTGGGTTAAATGATGATACCATGCCAACTTTGAACATTTTCAGAGTTCATTTGTAGTGCTTTTCAATTTCACGGTCAACTAGCTCAAAAAAATAAGTAAATGCACGAAAAATACCAAATGAAGTCGGAAATTGTTGAAAATTGTGATGTGCGTTTGAATAGTGCATTTTGAACAAACAAAAAGTATGGAGTTCAAATAAGTTCCAAAAATGAAATCCCTTTGTAACAGATGAGTTCTCGTTCGAAACCGTGATACTTCGAGAGAGATTGTCCGTTTTGTACAGAAAGTGCATCCAGTTTTTGTCGTAACCCTCTTAACTTTTTAGCACATGCTATGTGGGTGAAATGATGATACCATGCCAACTTTGAACATTTTTAGAGTTCATTTGTAGTGCTTTTCAATTTCAGGGTCAACTAGCTCAAAAACATTGAAGTAAATGCACGAAAAATACCAAATGAAGTCAGAAATTGTTGAAAATTTGTGATGTGCCTTTGAATGGTGCATTTTGAACAAACAAAAATTATGGATTTCAAATAAGTTCAAAAAATGACATCCCTTTATAACAAATGAGTTCTCGTTCGAAACCCTCATACTTCGAGAGAGATTGTCCGTTTTGTACAATAAGTGCATCCAGTTTTTGTCGTAACCCTCTCAACTTTTTAGCACATGCTATGTGGGTGAAATGATGATACCATGCCAACCTTGAACATTTTCAGAGTTCATTTGTAGTGCTTTTCAATTTTAGGGTCAACTAGCTCAAAAAAATAAGTAAATGCACGAAAAATACCAAATGAAGTCACAAATTGTTGAAAATTTGTGATGTACCTTTGAATGGTGCATTTTGAACACACAAAAAGTATGGAGTTCAAATAAGTTCAAAAAAATGAAACCCTTTGTAACTGATGAGTTCCCGTTCGAAACCCTCATACTTCGAGAGAGATTGTCCGTTTTGTACACGAAGTGTATCCAGTTTTTGTCGTAACCCTCTCAAGTTTTTAGCACATGCTATGTGGGTGAAATGATGATACCATGCCAACTTTGAACATCTTCAGAGTTCATTTGTAGTGCTTTTCAATTTCACGGTCAACTAGCTCAAAAAAAAGTAAATGCACGAAAAATACCAAATGAAGTCAGAAATTGTTGAAAATTGTGATGTGCCTTTGAATAGTGCATTTTGAACAAACAAAAAGTATGGAGTTCAAATAAGTTCCAAAAATGAAATCCCTTTGTAACAGATGAGTTCTCGTTCGAAACCGTGATACTTCGAGAGAGATTGTCCGTTTTATACACAAAGTGCATCCAGTTTTTGTCGTAACCCTCTTAACTTTTTAGCACATGCTATGTGGGTGAAATGATGATACCATGCCAACTTTGAACATTTTTAGAGTTCATTTGTAGTGCTTTTCAATTTCAGGGTCAACTAGCTCAAAAACATTTAAGTAAATGCACGAAAAATACCAAATGAAGTCAGAAATTGTTGAAAATTTGTGATGTGCCTTTGAATTGTGCATTTTGAACAAACAGAAAGTATGGATTTCAAATAAGTTCAAAAAATGACATCCCTTTATAACAAATGAGTTCTCGTTCGAAACCGTGATACTTCGAGAGAGATTGTCCGTTTTGTATAATATGTGCATCCAGTTTTTGTCGTAACCCTCTCAACTTATAGCACATGCTATGTGGGTGAAATGATGATACCATGGCAACTTTGAACATTTTCAGAGTTCATTTGTAGTGCTTTTCAATTTTAGGGTCAACTAGCTCAAAAAAATAAGTAAATGCACGAAAAATACCAAATGAAGTCAGAAATTGTTGAAAATTTGTGATGTACCTTTGAATGGTGCATTTTGAACACACAAAAAGTATGGAGTTCAAATAAGTTCAAAAAAATGAAGTCCCTTTGTAACTGATGAGTTCCCGTTCGAAACCTTGATACTTGGAGAGAGATTGTCCGTTTTGTACACGAAGTGTATCCAGTTTTTGTCGTAACCCTCTCAAGTTTTTAACACATGCTATGTGGGTGAAATGATGATACCATGCCAACTTTGAACATTGTCATAGTTCATTTGTAGTGCTTTTCAATTTCAAGGTCAACTAGCTCAAAAAATAAGTAAATGCACGAAAAATACCAAATGAAGTCAGAAATTGTTGAAAATTGTGATGTGCCTTTGAATAGTGCATTTTGAACAAACAAAAATTATGGAGTTCAAATAAGTTCCAAAAATGAAATCCCTTTGTAACAGATGAGTTCTCGTTCGAAAACCGTGATACTTCGAGAGAGATTGTCCGTTTTATACACAAAGTGCAACCAGTTTTTGTCGTAACCCTCTCAATTTCAGGGTTAACTAGCTCAAAAAAAGTAAATGGACGAAAAATGCCAAATAAAGCCAGAAATTGTTGAAAATTTATGAAAATATTTAATAGAAAACAAAAACAGTCAGCTAAAAAGAATCAACTAAAACATTAACTAAAATGAATGATCAACTAAAATTATTAAAGTTTTTATTTGTTAAAAAGAATCAAGTAAAATATTAACTAAAAAGAAACAAAAAATCAACTCAAAAGAATTTTCATAAAGTTATTTGGTTAAAATGTTTAATAGAAAACTAAAATCGAAGAGAAAAAAAGTATTTAATAGCAAAAAATGAAAGTAAAGTTATTTACAAATTTTAAAGAATTCAAATTTGAAATCTAAATATTTAGCTATAAGTAGAAAAAACAAAATAAATAAAGCAAAGGACAAAACAAAAATAATGGAAAAAAAATTAAAACTATATGAGAATTTATAGAGAAAATTCAACCTAAATATCAAAGTGACCTCACTTTGAATTTAGGTTGAATTTTGTGTATAATTTCACATATATTTTCAATTTTTAAATTACAGAGTGTTTAGGCCCGTAAGCCCTGTCGCGGCTCCTCTCGACAAGCGAGGAGGGACTAAAATTTGGAATGCCGCCAGCCCAAGGTCTTTAGTCCCAATTCGTGGCTCGAACCAGGACTAAAGACCACCTTTAGTCCCGGGTCGAGCCATTACCCGGGACTAAAGACCATCATTTCCCGCCACTCCGCCTGCCAAAAAGGGGTCTTTAGTCCCGGGTCATGGCTCGGCCCGGCACTAAAGGTGGTCTTTAGTCCCGGTTCGAGCCATGACCCAGGACCAAAGCTCCGCCTATATAGGCGGTAGTTGAAAATTGTTATGTCCAAATCGTGATTTCCATCTTCTTCCTCTCCTCTCGCGCACGACGCGGATGAACCCTCGATGCCGACTCTTCCCTGACGCCGTCACCATCTCCGCGATCCTCCCCGTCGACGCCTCCCTCGTCGTCAATGTCGTTGTTGTCGTCGCCGCCTCCCTCGTCGTCGCCGCCGCCCCCTCCCCTCCCGCGGTAAGCCCCTTCCCCTCTCCCGCTCCGGTAAGCCGGCCGGCCCCCTCGCTCCCCATCCCGCTCCGGTAAGCCCACTCCCTCCAAGCACCGCCTCCCCTCTCCCCTCCCGCTCTAGGCACCCCAAGGCTGCTGCCATTTAGATTTTAGGGCCATCGGTTCAAGCTAGAACAAATTGAAATAATGGAAATTGAGATGCATATGTTAATAAGAAAATCAAGATATATATGTTTGTGGAAGATCTTTTGATGGGCTCTAACTATAAAGAAGGAAAAAATCTTGTTTGTAAATTTCATGTAATTAGGCACATTAGGTTTGAATTAGACAACCAATGGTTTTAAACAACTTATTTAAACTTTGGAAAGGAAAAAGGGCACATACATATTTCACCAACCTACAAATATCATCCTTTTGTTACTGTTAATACAATGCATAAAACAGTAGTTAGTTTCTCACTTTTGCTTGCTAAATTGTGCTAAGTTTTGTCGGAATGTCCGAGTGGCCTAGCTAGCTATATGTTTATATATTTATATATATATATACTAGCAAAATGGCCCGCGCGTTGCCACGGAAGAAAAAAAAACATAATCTTCAATGATGGTGACCACATTATGTTCACATATCATCGCTTGATTTAGAAATTTTGTGCACAAATATAAGAAAATGTTTCTTCTTTTAAATTTATTCAAAAATTGAAGCAATCTTTACATTTTCAAAAAAGATATATCATGGTTGTCAAAAATCTTGGTAACTCAAAGATTTATTATGAATTTCAAGAATTTTATTTAGAAAACATACAATAATAATCTGATCCATCCAACAGTTAATTCTTCAACATTCACACAGATATATTGTCACAAAGACTTATAAGCATTAATGTTTAACTACATACATTAGATCTTTCATGAACAATTTTACAAATATGGGAATAATTTTAAAATCGAGAATATTTTTTACAATTCACAAATATTTATAAAAAATCGTGAATATTTTTTATATTTCGAACGGGTTTAAATATTTTCTTTTGAATTGGCGACCAATTCAAGAAAAGACGAACATAATTTTTTATGTTGGAGGATTTTATTTTAAATTTACAAACATTTTTTGAAACACATGAAGCTTTTTCTGAATAAACAAACATTTGTATAAATCAGTCATATATTTATTAAATTCATGGACATTGTTTTGGAATTTGCAAAAAAAAATATAAAATCCGGCGCTTTTTTTGAATTCTATTTTTAATTCAAAATAAAAATTCGTCAGCATTTTAATTCAAAATTCCTATTTTTTAATATACAATAGTTTTTGTAATTCTAAATTACTTAACTTATAAATAAACAAAAATGGAAGGGAAAATTTTAAATAAAAAAAGAAACTATCAAAACAGGCATTAGCTATTTTTAGAATTTTAGGACATTTTTTAAATGCATTAACATATTTTGAATTAGAATGTATTTTATTAAATGCCTTAAATAATTCTTAATACATGAAATTGTATTTGAGATCATGGACTTTGCTTATTGTACAAACATTTTTTCTAAAATTGCAAACATTTTATTGTATATGCGAGTATTTTTTACAAAACTCCGAGCAGTTTTTGAAGTCACAAACATTTTAATTTTTTAAATATGTTGATTTATATTTTTTAGTATATTAAAATTTTAAAGATTATTTGAAGTTTTAATTTATTTAAAATAAAAAAAATAAAACGAAAATGAAAATAAATAAATAAACGGAACTAAAAGTAGGCGCATGTGCATGGGCCTGCCCATATGGTGTGTTGGATATTCTCCCAGCGTGCATAACTTAATATAGGAGGTTTTTACATGGGCCAGCCAAGTTTAAGATTTTTTGCTTTGTTAAACGTTTTCTATTACTTACCAGTGGCATGGTGGGTAATTTATTCAAAATATAGGGGTAATTTCCAAGACGGACGACCAAAAACCGAATTTGCTTTATTATTAGGGAGATATATATATATAAACTCTATTCATCACCCAGGGTGTAGAATAAACTATTCCTCACTCGAGGTAATTTTACGACCATTCCATAAATAAATTAAATTTGAAATGTAAATATATACATTTATATTGATTAACTACGAAAATTTTGACATAAGAAAACAAAAGTATAGATCGTAAGACCAGAAAAATCGCATTTTATGTATAATTTACACTACGTTTTTATGTTTGTAATGTTACGTGACATAAAATATTTTTTACGGTGACTATGTATTTTTTTACGGTCTCTTTTTACGTATGAGATAAGATTAAAATTTAAGAAATGTAAAATTATGGTGTATTAATGTGAAAATAGAGGGGGATGAAGAATAATTATTCCTCACCCAGGTTGGCGAATAGCGTGACCCTATATATATAGGTAAAATGTTTGGGGCACCTACGTGCCTGGGCACCTAGCATTTAATAGTTTGCATGCCAATTTATTGGAATTTACTGATTTGGAAAGAATTAAAACACACATTAATTAATGGAGAGAGAATAAGAAAATAAAAGAAAAGAGGTATACATGTTTACATGCATATTTTTCAGATCAAGGTATACATGCATGTACGCATAATGTTTCTCGTCGGTGAATAAAGATTCTACGCATCGATGACCACATATATATATACAGACATTGATTATTTCATTAGGTATTCAAGACAAAATAGTTTTATTATTTAAAACTAATAAATTATGCATCGACTCAAAATCGTAGAGACATACCCATGACATATTATACCTAATAATAAATTATGTACATACACGGTTATATATTTTAAATTATCTATTCTCGGTTGTAGCTAGTAAAAAATTATATACATATGCAGATATATATGTATACCTACTAATGAAATTGTGTACATATGTGGATATGATATACCTACTAACAAAATAATGTACATATGCTGGTATATATACCCAATGATTTGTTCTAATTTGTAGCTAGTGAAAAAATTATGTACATACGCGGATATGCATATACCTACTAATGAAATTATATATACGCAGATATGCATATGCCTACTAATGAGGTTACGTACATACACCGATATGTACATACCTAGTAATTTATTCTACGAATCAATACATTCTATATAAGGATACAATGAATGTTAATTTTTATTCCCTATAATATATAAAATGATCTGCCTTTTATCACGTGACATGCATGCATGAGATGGTCAAATAATTAAAACCTGCCAAATTACCTATTAATTGAGGCATTTACAATAGTTTCCATATCAGCCGCCAAATATGATCCAACGATTGATAGACAAGGTGCCCAGGCACCTAGGTGCCCAAAACGGTCGTCCTATTTGGCACTATATATGTGTGTGTGTGTGTGTTCAATTCTTTCGATATATATAGTGTCACGATTGTTGTTTACACACATTTACCACATTAAAACAGCAAATGTCTAACGATGGATATTGGTAGTGTGAATATTGCGGCGACTGTCGGGGTATGTGCGACACGCCTCACCTGCGAGACTGTAGGTTCTTCAACATGAAGCTTGACGAGAATGGAGATATGTTCCTCCCTTGCCATGCAAGAAGATATGTGTTGGAGAGGCTCGGTTTCGAAGACAACGAGAGAATTGAGACGAGGAGCGCTAACCTGAGGACTATACATGGTCACACATTTGATATCACAGTATTTAATTCAGTTTTTCAAATAGAATTTGGGTGCCCAAAGTGGGAAGATCTTTGCAAGGCATATGGATTTCAGGAGGGTATGGAAATCACCTTCGATCTTCGTCCTGAAAATAATATGCCAGACAACATCGACATTTGGGTGGTTGTCGATGATATGCTTCCTGTTTTACCTTCATGTGAGCTTCTCAACCATATTTGTCAAGTAATTTACAGTTATATTTAGAAATAGTTGGTGTCAACCTGTTTTTCTCTCTATTTATTTCCCAATTAAATTTGAAGTTTTTAGCAAGTTATACACATATCTTCTGAATATTGTAAAAAATTATAAGAATATTTAGGAACACTAAATTTTAATTTTATCCAGTGGTATGATCGGCATAACACCTTAACACCAGTATCACTAAATATTCTTCACAAAATTTGATCTAATTGTTTGATCCTGAAAATAACTACACATAGAGGTTTTCTCACTAGAATTGTATTCTGTAGTAAGAGAGTCCTCTCGCAATTTACATGTCATGTGGTGTTCATCGTGTATTAAAACATTTGTTTGGTGCTCAATATTTAATGAAACGGCTGGGAAGTTGAGATGTACTACCGGTCCAAATATATACTACCAATAAGAAATGACCAATAATTCCACCGAATAACGAGTGATATGCCCTGAAAATTGAACAATTGAAAACTTTGGTCATACGTTGGAGGTTCGTAGTTATTGGGCCATAATTACTACTGTACTAAATAATTGTCTCATGTTACATGTTGTACAACAACAACAACAACACATTGTGCTTAGGGACGTGGAAACGTCGAGATGCTATTAGACCAGCAGCTCACCATCGTAATATGAAGAAACTCCCTATATATAGGTCGATGAAAAGGGATGCTCTAACTTCTTAGTTTGGACACCGGCTTGAGTGGTGGAGGATGTCATCACTCGTCGGGATCCATTTATGCTCTCGATATATGTGCCTACAATCCAAAACAAATACACATGTCCAAATTCAAATACACATAGAGACACAACAAAGACAAATTTAGGCCTGAATAATGTCATTTTAGTTGTTGTCTTTTTCTGATACTATTCATGTTGGATATTTTTTGTTTCTCTATGTTTATTACAAAATTAAATTTGATGTTTTAACAAGTTATACTCATATCTTGTGGACATTTACAAAAAATTTAAGTATTTTTGAAACATTAAATTATTACAAAATTTGGGTGGTTGTCAATGATATGCTTCCTGTTTTACCTCCATGTGAGTTTCTCAACCATATTTGTCTAGTAATTTGCATTTATATTTAGAAATAGTTGGTGTTCATCCATATACTAAATTTGTTAAATTATAATTTACAACTTATTTCGTTGCTTCGACTGAATTACGGAAATTAATTGACACGACACACTACACGTATGGATCACATCTAACTTGAGAGGAGAAGGATGTTCTTCTCCACTTTCTTATTGCTGGTGTTCTGGTTTCTAGGGATACCTTCTCGTATAATTTTGGAATTGGTCAAAATTATACATTTTACATGCCACTAGTGCATAGGTTGAGGCCGGATGACATTCGCCGAAATATCTTGGTAAGAGTTTCCTAATTAAGTACGCTCTACTATTGCATAAATGGTGTTGATTACATTGCTAACTAGGTTATTATTATGTTCTTCAACATCAACTGCCACATGATGTAGTGCCTCTGATGATGCTCCCAGAAGGTCAAATGAAAATTAGAAGCCCACTTAGGGCTGAGTTCGATGCTCCATACTCGAGTAACCTCAAATCAAGATTAAAAAGGCTCCAAATTGAAGCATGGAGAGAAATAAAGAAGGTTCTCAAGCCACAAGCTGGAGACCGTTGGATCTCTGTGATTCATCATGGAGACATATGTGTTATTCTGTTTTATGACATTATATCTAAGAGCGAGGACTAGGTCTTATGAGAGACAAGTTATTCTGATTTATATTATTACTTGACATGATCGATTAGGATGCATGCATATGATGACTATATATTATGATGTTTCTCTATTTTATTTAATGTGTATCATATGATAACTTGGTATATGATTAAGATGATGATGAGTTGTTAGATGATCGATTAGAATACTATTGTCATTCGACGGAAATGATATGAAATGATATAGTGTAAAAAAGATGCATATATGTGCATGTAACTCGTGTCTACATTTAATAAAAATGTTCGACAAAGCACGACGGATGAGATGGTGTAATATATTCGTGACGATGTGCAATATATATGTAACAAATAAATGGGAAAATAGGAGGCAACAAAATAGCCCATTCAATTTAGTGTAAAACCCTAAACCCAAAAATTGCTCAAAAAAACAGCGATGAAATAGCCCCGGTTCGTAATACGAACCGGGACTAATACCACTCCCCCCCCCCCCTCGCTCCCGGCCCCGCCACACGTGGAAGGCTATTAGCTCCGGTTCGGGGCCTAACCGGGGCTAGCAATAGTCCCGGTTGATTAGTCCCGATTCACGAACCGGGACTAATGGCCCAACCGAACTAGGGCTAATTGCCCTTTTTCTACTAGTGGGGAGGTGTCAGCCTTGGAAGAATGAAACCCAAGTTGTCGCAGCCGATCACTAAGGCGGGAATACCAAGCCCGCGGAGACTGTTTCAATCCGTGAATAGACTTCTGAAGCTTGCAAACATGCTGAGGGTAACGAGAGTCCTCGAAGTCAGGTGGCTGCTGCATATACACGTCCTCATGAAGCACACCATGAAGGAATGCATTGCTGACATCAATCTGCCGCACACACCACCCGTGTGAAACAGCAAGCGAGAGCACAAGACGAACCGTAGCTGGTTTAACAACTGGACTAAACAATACCATATTCCTGAGTAAACCCACGAGCTACCAGTCGAGCCTTGTACTCCCTCCGTTCCTAAATATAAGTCTTTGTAGAGATTTTACCAGTGGACTACATACGGATGTATATAGACATACTTTAAAGTGTACATTCAATCATTTTGCTTCGTATGTAGACATATAGTGAAATCACTTAAAAGACTTATATTTAGAAACGGAGGGAGTATTTGTCAAGGGAGCCATCAGGGTGTTGCTTTACTTTGAAAATCCACTTGCAACTGATAATGTTGGTGCCGAAGGGACGTGGGACGAGTGACCACGTTGCAGTACGTTGAAGAGCAGAAAACTCCTCCTGCATAGCTGCTTTCCACGCAGGATCAACAAGAGCATGTCGATGCGTGGACGGAGCGGATACGACGGCACTGAAACTGCGACGGTACGGGTTGTACCGGACAGTGCCGTCAGTGCGGACCTTCGGGCAGCGGACATTGTTCTGCAGCCGCGTGAGAGCACGCTCGACGGTGGGGGGCTCGACAGTAGGGGCTGCCGAAGGAGCCGGCGGTGCGGCCGGCGGCGTCGAAGAGGCCGGCGACGTCGAAGAGGCCGGCGGTGCGACTGCAACACCGGGCCCTGATGCGCTCATGGGGACCTCCAGCCCAAGCTGCGATGGATTTCCTGGAGCGGGAGCTTGATTTTGTGCGATCAGACGCGTGTTACACGCCGGCTGGATACATGGCGCTGTAGCATGCACGTGGGATGTGTCTTGTACGTCAATTGTAGGTGGACGCTGCTCCTCTGAACCTGCACCTGCAGGACAAGCTTCAGGAAACAAAAATGACAGATTGTAGTTTGTCACATTAGCATCCTGAACTACTGGCTCAGTTCATGGAACGACACGGGAGGATTTACGGATGATAAATCAGGACAAGCACTGGTTGCAAAGGGAAACACTTGTTCATCAAAGACAACATCACGGGAAATATAGATGCGACCAGTGGATTTATCAAGAAATTTATATCCTTTATGAAACAGACTATATCCGAGAAATACGCACATCTTAGAAGGAAACTCAAGCTTACGGGAGTTGTATTTGCGAAGACTAGGCCAACATGCACATCCGAATATACGAAGAAATGAATAATCAGGATTGATGTTAAGAAGGCGAGTCAGAGGTGTCATATTTTTGAGGGTCCGGCTAGGCATGCGATTGATCAAATAACATGCGGTAAGGAAGGCTTCATCCCAATAACGGAGAGGAAGATTGGAGTGTGCGAGGAGAGCAAGCCCGGTTTCAACCAAGTGACGGTGCTTCCGTTCAGCGATACCGTTTTGTTGAGAGGTGTGTGGACACGACGCGCGATGGGAAATACCTACGTGTTGAAAAAAGTTATGTAAGCGATGGTACTCACCCCCCCCCCCCCCCCCCAATCAGACTGTACCGCCCGGATCTTTGTGTTGAGAAGTCGTTCGACAGGAGCTTGAAAATTATAGAAAACTTGTTCAACAGCAGATTTATGCTTAAGGAGATAAATCCATGTAAAGCGGCTAAAGTCATCAACAAAGCTAACATAAAATTTAAAACCTCCGGAAGAGGCGAGGGCAGGCCCCCACACATCAGTATGAATAATCTCAAGTGGTTTCGAAGAAATACGAGAAGAATTATTATAAGGTAATTGATGACTTTTAGCACGAGCTGACATGCATCACAAATGAAAGTATCATTACTCGAGGAACAAGGGAGTTTATTTGACCGAACGACAGACTCAACTACATTATTTAACGGGAGACCCAAGCGATGATGACAATGACTCGATGAAGAACGAACTCCGGAAAAAGCTTGACGCGACGAAGACGGCGGCCGACCATACAGGACGGGATAGAGACCATTGCGGCTTCTTCCGAGAAAAAGGACCCTCCTAGTGATTTCGTCCTTCACACAAAAGAAATAACGATGAAATTCCACAAGCACTCGATTATCCGAAACAAGGCGATAAACAAAAAGTGGATGTTTGTGAATTTCAGGAACATGCAAGACATTTTTCAAGATGATAGGATCACGTGAGCCACCAAGTTTAGAATGACCAATGTGAGAAATTTCCAAACCTACACCGTTTGCAACTTGAACTTGATCCTTCCCACCATAGCGCTCATGCATCATCAGGCGGTCGAGGTCATTGGTGAGATGGTTGGTGCCTTGGTGGCACCGGTATCGAGGTACCAGTTGTTGTCGCGGTGGTCTTGCGTCGCCATGTTGCCGCTGCGATGCTCATCTGACTGGTAGGAGTGGTTGTAGCGGTCGCGGAAGACAAGGGCGTAGGCCCCTCCTTGCGACATATCTGGCACCTAGGGAGACAGCGGTTTCTACCACCGCCGCGGCCATTGTGGCGGCCACCATTGTTGCCACGGCCGCCGTTGCCACCATAGTGGCCACCATTGCCACCGGTGTAGCCGTTGTTACATTTTCCATGGCCACCGTTGTTGTTGCGGTTGCCGTCGCGGGACCCGGAGCCATTGCCATGGCGCACGACGTTGTTGACCGAGGAAGAAAAATCGCCGTTATTGGCGGGATGCTGCTCCTGACGCGCCTCGAAGCTGAGGAGGTAGGTGTAGAAGTCGGAGAGGCTCGCGTCTCCTTTGAAGATGGCGAGCGAGGTCATGAGAGGGTCATACTCCTGACCCAGCCCACCAATGATGTGCCCAATGATCTTGTCATCAGACAATACGTCGCCGACGGTGGCCAAGGCATCGGCATAGCCCGTCATCTTGTGGAAATACTCCGCCGCCGACATGTCCTTCTTCTTCGTCTGGGATAGCTGCGTGCGGAGTTGGCGTATGCTAGCCCGGTTTTTGGCGGCGAACATCGCGCCGAGGGCGGACTAGACGGTCGCCGAGGAGGTCGCTCGCGTCATCTGGGCAAGCAGTTCCTCCGTCATGGAGGATAGGAGCGCGCCGAGTACAGCCTGGTCGGTCCTCCGCCATGGCTCGTACGCGGGGTTGGGCACCAAGTGCGCAGCGTCGTCGGTGCCCTCGGTGATCATCTGCGGCGGCGCGGGGACGGTTCCATCAAGGTAGCCGAAGAGGCCAGCACCGGTGAGGTTGGGGACGACCTGCGCTTTCCATAGCATGAAATTGGCGCGGGTGAGCCGGACAATGATGAGGCCGGCGAGCGACGGCATGGTAATGGTGGGGGCGGTGACGATCGCGCCGGGAGTGGAGTTGACGATTGTGCCGTCAGTGGAGTTGACGGTCACGCCAGCGGTGCCAGTCATCGTGGCGTGAAGATGGGATTGATGCTCTGATTACCAAGATGGACAACATAAAGATATGTTTTGCGGTAGTTAACACCAGCCGGCCTCCCGTCTATTTATATAGAAGCTTTTTTTTAGAAATGGAGGCTGAGCCCCGGCTTCTGCATCGAGAGATGCATACGGTCAAATATATTAAAATCAAAATGAAGTCTCAGACAAAGTACATGAAGTGTGCAACAAAAATAAAATAGGACGATACACGACATCCTTCTTGCCCAAGCCGGAGATGACAAAATATATAGATGACTAAACACCTATCCTATTAACATGACGCCATCCAAATCGGTTGAAGATACCTTGTGCTACCATCTCCCAGCGGACACACCCAGTAACCATAGGCTCCCTGGCTTCCACAGGAGTGAGTAACGACCATGTGCGGATCAGTGCGGTAGCCCTGAAGATAACCTGCAAGAAGTTAAAGTCGCGTTGTCTGTTAAAAACCAAGTCATTTCTGCTGTTCCATACAGCCCACAAGAGTGCACAAGAACCCACACGAATAAGTTTAGCAGTGTTTACATCAACCCCCTGTAACCACATCCCAAATAACGTGTTTATACTATTAGGGGGAGTGATGTTAAAAGCAATGTGCAGCGACCGCCAAACCAGCTTAGCCATAGGACAATCGAGAAAGATGTGCTTAATACTTTCTTTATTCGGACAAAAGTTGCATCTAGTATTACCATTCCAGTTTCGCTTGGCAAGATTATCCTTCGTTAGAATAACTCCTTTGTGAACAAACCACATGAAGACTTTGATTCTAAGCAGAACTTTTATCTTCCAAATATGCGTAGATTTTGGAATATGTGTTGAATCTATGAGATGCATGTACATAGATTTTACCGTGAATACTCCATTCGTGGTCAACATCCAATAAACACGATCAGGTCTGTGAGAGAGGTTGACGTCCATCAACCTTCTCACGAGGTGCAACCAACTAATCCATCTATCGCCGATGAGAGATCTACGAAATTGAATATTTAGAGGAATCTCACTAAGTACTGATGCAACGGACGCTTGTCGACGTTGTGCAATATGGTACAGCTGCGGGTATTGAATAGCTAAAGGCATCTCCCCTAACCAAGTGTCTTCCCATAAACTAGTAGATTCACCATTGCGTGTGATAAACCTAGTTGTGCTGAAGAAAGCATTTTTTGTCTGCATCGACCCCTTCCAGAAAGGAGAGTCAGTTGGTCGTGCTGTAACTTGAGATAAGGTTTTGGTGTGTAAGTACTTATTCTTCAGAATTTGTACCCACAAACCTTCATTTTCCGAAGATAGTCTAAACAGCCATCTGCTTAGTAGACATCTGTTTTTGGTCTCTAAATTTTCAATTCCTAATCCCCCTTGATCTTTTGGTCTACAAATAATATCCCATCTAGTAAGCCTATACTTAGTCTTAAGTTCATCGCTTTGCCAGAAAAAATGGGACCGATAAAAATCCAATCTTTTCCGCACCCCAACGGGAACTTCGAAGAAGGATAGGAGAAACATAGGCATGCTAGTTAATACCGAATTAACCAGAACTAACCAGCCTCCATAAGACAGCAACTTGCCTTTCCAGCAACTTAGCTTCTTTTCAAATCGATCTTCAATGCATTTCCATTCTTTGTTTGATAATTTTCGGTGATGTATAGGAATCCCTAAATACGTGAAGGGCAAATTCCCAGTTTCGCAACCGAACAATTGATTATAAGTGTGTTGTTCATTTTTGGCTCTGCCAAAACAGAAAACCTCACTTTTATTAAAATTAATTTTCAGCCCTGATAGCTGCTCAAAAAGGCAAAGGATGAGCTTCAAATTTCTAGCTTTAACCAGATCGTGCTCCATGAACAGAATTGTGCCATCTGCATATTGCAATATAGAAACACCCCCGTCCACGAGATGCGGGATGAGACCCCCTATGAGATCCTTCTCGGTGGCACGCTTAACCATAAGTGCCAACATATCCGCAAAGATGTTGAATAAAATGGGAGACATATGGTCCCCTTGTCTAAGACCCTTCAGTGTCTGAAAGAAATGACCTACATCATCATTTACCTTAATCCCGAATCTTCCCTTTTTTATAAAACAATCGACATGCTTTCGCCAAAGCTCGTAGAACCCCTTCATGCGCAGGGTTTGCTGCAGAAAGGACCATTTAACTTTATCATATGCCTTTTCGAAATCCACTTTGAAGATAACACCGTCCAGTTTCTTCGAATGAATTTCATGCAATGTTTCATGCAACACAAGTACACCTTCTAGGATATTCCGCCCAAGCATAAATGTTGTTTGCATAGATTGCACCACCGAATGTGCCATAGTCGTTAGTCTATCCGTTCCCACCTTCGTGAAAATCTTGAAACTAACATTAAGCAAACAAATAGGGCGAAATTTCTCAATACGAGTCGCTCCCTCTTTCTTTGGTAACAACGTAATGGTACCAAAATGTAAATGAAAGAGCTGTAAGTGACCATCATAAAGATCATGAAACATTGCCATAAGATCCTTCTTGATAATGTGCCAACATTTCTTGTAAAGCTCAGCTGGAAACCCATCCGGCCCGGGAGCTTTACCATTCTTCATGTCCCCAATTGCCTTCATCACCTCTTTCTCCGTAAATGGGGCGGAAAGTAACTCATTGTCAGCCTCTCCGACTTGAGGGATATCCGCAATTTGATGTTCATCCATAGTCACAAAACTAGGGTCACAAGCACCGAATAACTTTTTATAATAGTTTGAAATATACAATTCTAGGTTCTCATGACCTACTATTGTACCCTCATCTTGCTCAAGCTGGATAATTTTATTTTTCCTATGCTTTCCATTTGCAATCAGGTGGAAAAATTTAGTATTATTATCCCCATAAACGATTGCCCGCACTTTAGCTCTAGTAGCCCATTTCGATTCCTCCTCTCTAAGGAGCACTCGAAGGCGCTGTTCAGCTTCATTCTTCAATCATCGCTCGTTGAAATCGAGAACAATTGTCTCGGCTTTACGATCAAGATCCTCTATAAGTTTGATAAGCCTATCCTGCTCATCCTTATAGATCCCAGCAACGTTCTTAGACCAACCACGAAGGTATTGTCTAAGATGTCGGATTTTATTTTGCCATCGATCAACGTTGGATGTCCCACCCAACTCTCTATTCCATTCCTGGGCAACCAAATCTATGAACCCCTCTCGCGAGAACCAGCTTGATTCAAAGGAGAATCCACACTTGTTGCCCATATGGATAGCACTACCAGAATCCAGCAACAAAGGTGTGTAATCAGAAATCGCTCTCTGGAGCGCATGCACCGTTACTAAAGGGAACTTTTGTTCCCACTCAACACTGGTAAGAACCCGGTCGAGCTTTTCGAAAGTCTGGTTTTGGAGGGAATTCGCCCATGTGAATTTCCTACCAGAGAGTTCTATCTCCCTAAGATCCAGGCTCTCGATAATAGTATTAAACATAAATGACCATCTGCCATCAAAATTATCATTGCTCTTTTCGTCAGCTCTCCTAATAATGTTGAAATCACCCCCAATCAAAAGCGGTAATTTCTCATCGCAGATCTGAACCAGATCGGTGAGAAAATCAGGTTTAAGCTCTGGCTGAGCATCCCCATAAATAGCAATGAGAGCCCATTGGAATCCATCCACTTTAGATGTAATCCTGAATTTAACCGCAAAATCTCCTAATACCACTTCTCTAACCTGTAGGGTATCACATCTAACTCCAAGTAAAATCCCACCGGATGTTCCTCTTGGAGGGAGACAATGCGAGTCAAAATCTACTCCCGCCGATAAAGAACTCAGAAACTGAGAAGTAAAATTATCTCTCCCAGTCTCCATGAGTGCTATAAAATCAAGGTGATGCTCTAAAGTAGCCTCAACAAGAAATCTTATTTTAGCCAAGTCCTGAAGACTTGTGCTATTCCAAAAAAATCCTCTCATCTTTCATCATGAAATTTTTTAGCGGTCTTAAATCGAGCACTCCTTCTAACCGCAGAAACCGGGTATACTTTCCATTTCCAAGGCCGTTTTGGTTTGTCCCCACAACCTTGATCCATATAACCAGGTATTTGTGTGTCATCCACCAAAGATTGTACCTCCTCGGCACTGTGCTCTAGGACAGTGGTCTGGAACTGCATACATGCATTTGAATCAACCAGCACACCAGCCCCAAGCACTGATCCAATATCTATAATAAATTAACCATGAAGAGCAGCCCCACTCTCTTAAAAATCCCCAATCTATCTGCTGATCTCCTTCCTCACCCATCCCAATCTCCTTTTCCTTAAAAAATAAGACTATCATATTTGAAATATTTGTCATGTATTATTTACTTATTTTAATTCAGGCTAGAACAACACATTTTGCAATTGTTATATTACAGTAGCAATGAGCAGACCAAACAGCAATTGATAAAAAAAACAAGGGAGCTTCATGTGAGTACCTGAGTTATTCCATTTCTGCTCTCAGCCACATAAGAGCGGTCTCCGGTCTGGCACTCATGAAAATCTCTCGGTTCTCGGGGATCTTGAACACTCGGAAAGCCTTGACTTCTTTCTCGGGTGTGATATCCATTGTTTTCAGCAGATCAATGCAATTTTTGATAGAGTACTCGTCCACAACCCTTGGCTTGTTCCTCTCATCTTCCACCTGCTTCGCCCTTATTTCCAAGTACTTCTCCATCATTGCAGCCACATCGCTATTCGCCCCCCTCCGCCTCTTTGGTTCCTTTTCTTGTCCATTTCTTGAGGGTGTTGTAGCCAAACTTGGTTGCGTTTGATGGGGATCCACAGCAATATTTTCTTGCACGAACACCTCCTCAACATCTTCATCAATCTGCACCCTTTCTCCTCCAAGATTTTCACCATTGGCTGATGGTTCTCCTCCAATATTATCACCATGGTATGATGTTTATCCATGATTCTCGCAAAGATACTCACCAGCTCCTCCTAGATTCTCGAGTTGTGCTTGGGTTGACACTAGTGGGGACAGGGCCTATAGCCCCGGCCCGTAAGGGGCTTTAGTCCCGGTTCACCAACCGGGACTAAAGGGGCGGGACTAAAGGCCTAACCTTTAGACCCGGCCCTGTTACAAGCCGGGACTAAAGGTGCTCCACGTGGGCGCCTCGTAGCGCCCCACGGGCAGGACCTTTAGTCCCGGTTCGTTACACGGGCCGGGACTAAAGATTTTCAGATTTTGCTGGTTTTGGGGGTTTTTTTTTGAATGAAATTATTTTTGGGTTTTAGGGTTTTAGGGTTTAGGTGTTCGGGAGATTAACGTGATGCCTCGTTTGGTTTTCGGGAATTAGTTTTCATATAATTTAAATAGAAATAATTATGCGTATATATATAAGATTAACTTATCTTACAAGCGAGCATATATATACAATTATATGCAGATCTGAATTATCGGGACTAGAGCCCGTCTATTCGATTACATGGACGAACATCAGTAATGGCCCCTAGCTACACTAAATCGTCCTTTGTCATCTATAGCTTCCGTCCTCAGAAATCCCGCAAGCTCCTCTGCAACAGCAATCGCGCGTTGCTCTGGTAGGACCTTCGTCCTCATGGCCGTGTGCTATATAAGAAGAGTAGATGAATATGAATATCAATCATGATAACAAAGAATGACGGGTAAAAATAGAGGTGTGAATGTTCATTGCTTACGTCGAATCTGTGATCCTTGAGCTCAAAGGTAAACGTGTGAATGGTCTCGCAAACATAGTATCCGCATAGATGCGTTCCCCGTGGCTGCTGATCGCAATTTACGAGAATAGAATATATATAATCAAAATAATAATCTAGAATCATAAATGTATTGAAAATTAATAGAAGTATATCATACTACTACTTACCTGAGCCGCTCTAAAGGTCAGCTTCTCAGGAAAGTTACCGGGAGTCACGCACTTGAACCGCTTCCAAACCCTGCCCGACAAGGATAATGATTTGCTAAGTTTTTCATTAATTGATATATCAGAAAATCATCGAAAGAGACCGATAGAGCGCAAGAATGGTTAAAATTACCCTTGGAGCATGTCCTGCAGGCTTTGGAACTGTTCCAAGGGTCTCGATAATGGGTCGAAGGCATCAATTCTTCCCTTATCAATTTGAATGTCCAACAGAATCCAATGGAAGCTGCACATGTGTATATATATATATATATGTGTGTGTGTGTGTGTCAGTAACTTATCAATTACACTTATAAGTGAATGGACACAACAGAGTAAAGACCCTCACTTGAAGTTGTATGGAAACAGTATGTGGTCACAGAAATTTTGATATGTTAGAAACCTTAGAAGGTTTTCCTCCGTCTCCTTGGGATAATTAATTAGCGTCGCTATATGTATTTTATCTAGGTCAATAAACCCAATATTTATGATGCTCTTACTTTTACAATCCAGAATCTTCATTCTGCATAATAGAGTACAAGTTATATATAGACAATGAATTGAAATAACTAAACAAGTTATATGTAGACAACAAATTGAAAAACTTACACACAATAGCAACTCATAAGCAATTTGTCGAGGGCGTTGCCATTGTACATCTGGAAGAGTTCATCAAAGTCGATATGGATTTCTTCGGGGCGGCCGTAGTACTCCCGTGGCACACTCAGCACGATCATCGTTCTCCCCTTCTTTGATTCACTTAAGTACCATGTATGCAAGTAACGCATATTTGTTGGGAGATCATCTTTGCTGACCAAAGGCTCACCCATGACAAACTTTGGCTTAGGGGCTACCACAGCCTTGGGTATCTTGTCGTCTTGGGAAGACAGCAATTCTTCAACCGAGATACCACATTGAGCCGCCAACTCCTTTGCTCTTTCTAAAGCTAGCCCCTGCACCGGAGGGGGGACATTCTCGGTTAACACCTTGAGGGGTGGGATCGACTATTTGGCCTGTTGTCCAAGCTGAGGAACGTCTGATTTTTTTTCTTGCTTGTAGTTGAACTGCTCTTTTTCACTTCCTTCTGCAATGTGCGTGTATAGTCATCAGGCTTATGGTGTAAGTCATAAGGTCTGATAGGAAGATTAGCAGACGTACCTTTGGGAGGGGCGACCGTTTGTGCTTTGGGGTGCTCTGTGGCTTAGGAATCGTCGGCGGAGCGTTCTTGGTGGCACGCTCCCGCTTAGTATCCGGAGCGGGCGGCGGCGGAGACGGACGACCCAAGTCCGGCAGCGGTGATCGAGATCTTCTCTTTTTCACTTCCTTCTGCAATGTGCGTGTATAGTCATCAGGCTTATGGTATAAGTCATACTGTGATGGAAGGGTCGTGAAGTATTTTGCAAATGATATTTGCTTCTAGGTGTATTCCGGGCGGGGCTCGGGTTCCTTCTTTTTCATCTGGGCATCATGATGTTCCTTTGCTATCCTCGCATTTTCCTCGGGAGTATGATCATAAGGTCCGATAGGAAGATTAGCATGACGTACCTTTGGGAGGGGCGACCGTTTGCGCTTTGGGGTGCTCTGTGGCTTAGGAATCGTCGGCGGAGCGTTCTTGGTGGCACGCTCCCGCTTTGTATCCGTGGCAGGCTCAGGCTTTGTATCCGGAGCGGGCGGCGGCGTTGCGTTCTTGGTGGCACGCTCCCGCTTTGTATCCGTGGCAGGCTCAGGCTTTGTATCCGGAGCGGGCGGCGGCGGAGCGTTCTTCGTGGCACGCTCCCGCTTTGTATCCATGGCAGGCTCAGGCTTTGTATCCGGAGCGGGCAGCGGCGTTGCGTTCTTGGTGGCACGCTCCCGCTTTGTATCAGTGGCAGGCTCAGGCTTTGTATCCGGAGCGGGCGGCGGCGGAGCGTTCTTGGTGGCACACTCCCGCTTTGTATCCGTGGCAGGCTCAGGGTTTCTATCCGGAGCGGGCGGCGGCGGAGCATTCTTGGTGGCATGCTACCGCTTTGTATCCGTGGCAGGCTCAGGGTTTGTATCCGGAGCGGGCAGCGGCGGAGCGTTCTTGGTGGCACGCTCCCGCTTGTATCCGTGGCACGCTCAGGGTTTGTATCCGGAGCGGGCAGCGGCGGAGACGGACGACCCAAGTCCGGCGGCGGTGATCGAGATGGACTCGTGTTGTGCTGGCCGACGTCATCTGGAGGGCTTGGAGGTAATGGAGGTGTAGGTGACCTGCGACGACTCGGAGGCGGTTTTGTCCTTGGGGCCGAGCCTGGAAGCTTGATGTAGTTCTTGTCCCATAGGATGACTCCACCCAGTACTTCTCCGAGTGTCCTCTCATCTTCGGGTCCAGCTATGTCGAGCTCCATATCATTAAACCCCGTCATGATTTCATCCACCCCGACTTTAGCAAAGCCAGCTGGAATCTCACGGCCATGCCAGCGTGCATTAGGGCTAGAAGGTAAAGCTTGTCCGACGGCCACCTTCATGGATATGTTCTTGAATTTCTGATGAAGTTCACATGATGTTGAATCCTTGATTCCATCCACGGGGTAGCCGGGACCGCCCTCTATCATTTTTCGTTCATCGGCGGGCGGGGCCTCAGATTCAGCCATGCTGCTTTTCCGCTTAGATGGGGCGCCAGTAATATCAAGTGCAGGATCTTCCTGGCGCGGTACTCCTCTAAGCTCATCAATCTGCTTCTGTTGCTCTTTAATCCTGGCAAGCAACTGGTTGAACTTGTCATTCTCCTCATCCTGCTGCCGCTTCTTTGCTCTCTCTCGGCTTCTGTAAGTGTCTTGGTCTCTGGCAAACCCAAGCCACCACGGGTAAGATGGACCGAAGCCTCGCGTTCGTCCTCCATGTTCGTCATTGCCGAGGACCAGTGTGAGCAAATCTTTATCTCTATCTGCAGTGAACTTTCTTTGTCCCTCCTTAATTTCTTTCACTATCCTTTTCCAATTCTCCCTGGGTATCCTAAGATTGTCATTGCAGAAGAGGTCCCCTGTTTTTTCGTCGTACGATCCACCATGCGCAAGGAACCAATTTCTTGCTCTCAATTCCCACTCATCACAGAGTGGTTTAGGTATGATGCCTTTATCTGTCAGATCTTGCTCTTTCTTTTCCCACTTTGGGATGGCAGTCTCATAGCCCCCTAGCCCCAACTTGTGGTGATATTTCTTCTTGTCGGCATTTATCTTGTTCTTTTCTGATAATGCTTGGGCATCTTCTGACTCCTTGTACTCTTGAAATTCCTTCCAGTGATTCGCCTGCTTGGCTAGATACCCCTCGAATACTAGCACTTTCTTTGTCTTCAGATAGTTTTCCCATAGCTTCTTCTTCCAGCTACGGAATAGTTTGGCCATCTTCTTTAGAGTCCACTGCTTGACTTTGGCCCTCAGTTTGTCTGCGGCGTCTTCATTCTCACATTCTGGCAGGTTGAAATGTGACATGAGATCATTCCAAAGATTATCTTTGTACCTTTTGGCGACATAGTCACTATCGGCTCCCCCTTTGCGCTTGTTCCACTCCCGAACGCTGATCGGGACGTGATCCCTAACGAGAACTCCGCATTGCTTCTTGAATGTGTCAGCAGCATTCTTAGGAAGCTTGGATTCACCGGTAGGCATTATCACCTCAAAGGTGTAATGCGTCTGTGCATCCAACTTTCTAGTCGGGCCTCGTTTCGTAGATTTGCTCGATATGGAGGCCTAAGAGGGAGAAACATTCGTCAAATGAATGTATATGTATACAATATAGAGCTATCTCCAATATTTTTCACATATTACAAGTGATTGTCGAACTTCATATGTATACCTCGCCGGACTTTATTATTTCTTCACCGGCTTCTCCACCGGCTTCTCCATCAGTGGAGCTATCACCTTCTCCATCATTGGACCTATCTCCTGCCCCATCGGCTTCATCTTCGTGTCGCTCGACCTCCATTCCATATCCGGAGTCATTTAGATATGACGTCGGAGATTCAGTTGGTTCAACGTCGGGGCCGTCTTTGATTATATCTTCGAGAAGTTCTTCCTCTTCGAGGTTCCTGATATGTGGATCCATAGTTCTGCAAAAAACGGACATTTGATTAACTAATAAACTAACAAACTATATAAGAGGGGTTGGAAACTTCGAAGGCTCGTTTTATATAGGAGGACCTTTAGTCCCGGGTCTTGGCTAGAACCTAAACTCTAAAATACCAGCCGGGCGGAGCCCAGTCCCGAACACTTAAGCATATACAATAGCAAAATTAAACTAGTTCTATTAATTTTGTTGCTAAAAATAAACTATTAACACTTAAGCATATACAATAGAAAAATTAAACTATTAACACTTAAGCATATACAATAGCAAAATTAAGCAATAATCTAAGAAACACTATTAACACTTAAGCATATACACTATACAATAGCAAAATTAAATGACAAAAAAAATAGTTCTTCTTCTTGTAACCCTAAACTAATTTTTCCTCTTCTTCTATTTGTCCTCTTCTTCTACTTCTTCTTCTACTTCTACTTCTCCTCTTCTTCTACTACTTCTCCTCTCCTCTTCTTCTATTTTTCCTCTTCTTCTCCTCTCCTCCTCTTCTTATTCTGCTTTTTCTTGTTTTCTTCTCCTCCTCTTCTTATTCTCCTTTTTCTTCCTTTCTTCTCCTTTTTCTTCCTTTCTTCCCTTTTTCTTATTTTCTTCTCCTTTTTCTTCTTTTCTTCTCCTTCCCTTTTTCTTCCTTTCTTCTCCTTTTTCTTCCTATCTTCTCCTTTTTCTTCCTTTCTTCTCCTTTTTTTCCTTTCTTCTCCTTTTTCTTCCTTTCTTCTATTTTTCTTCCTTTCTTCTCCTTTTTCTTCCTTTCTTCTCCTTTTTCTTCTTTTCTTCTCCTTTTTCTTCCTTTCTTCTCCTTTTTCTTCTTTTCTTCTCCTTTTTCTTCCTTTCTTCTCCTTTTTCTTCTTTTCTTCTCTTTTTTCTTCCTTTCTTCTCCTTTTTCTTCCTTTCTTCTCCTTTTTCTTCTTTGCTTGTGCTGGCCGGAGTGTTGGGGAGGAGGGGCGTGGGGCTTACCGGCCAGAGGTGTCGACGGCGCGCGGCGAGGAGGACGGGGCGGCGCGGCGAGGAGGGCGGCGCGCGGCGAGGAGGACGGCGGCGGCGAGGAGGACGGTAGGCGGCGGCGAGCAGGACGGCGGGCAGCCTGACGGCATCGTCGAGTTCGTCGCTTGCCGCGCCGGGCAGGAGAACGAGAGGAAGAAGAAGAGAAATGGACGATTTGGGTTCGAAATTTTCTAACTCCCGCTTATACAGGTGGATCTTTAGTCCCGGTTCGTGGCTCGAACCGGGACTAAAGACCCTTTAGTCCCGGGTGGAGCCACGAACCGGGACTAAAGACCCTTTTTCGGCTGACCAGAAGGCGGAAAGCAGGGGCCTTTAGTCCCGGGGCGTGGCTCAAACCGGGACTAAAGACACCCCTTTAGTCCCGGGTGGAGCCACGACCCGGGACTAAAGGCCCTTTTTCGGCTGACCAGAAGGCGGGAAGCAGGGGCCTTTAGTCTCGGGGCGTGGAAAGAACCGGGACTAAAGTTTTGCCTATATAAACCCTCGCCCCTGCCCACCATATCCCCTGTTTTTTGGTTGTTGAAGTGTGACCATGCCATGCTCTTGCCACTCTAGTTCATGCACATGACGTGTTCGATGAAATGCCCGAGCCACTCTACTTAAGCTTTCTCCTCTCCAAGCTCGACCTCCAAGCTCCATTTTCCTTAATATTTGTCTAGGTTTGGCGTGCACCAACTGCGAGCACCACCGTGGTGAGCCTCTTGTTCTTATCTTCTTTTTAAAATTTAAAAAATCTTACTTGTATGATTTACATACATACTTGTATAAATTACTCACTTTCATTATTTTTTGTTATTATATAGTGCGATGGTTTTGGTATCCGCCTCCGTCGGTCCTCGTCCTGTCTATGTTTCAGATGTGGTATATATTATCTTTTATAACTATTTGTTTTATTTAGTGTTTATGACAATCATGACATATATTTTTTTAATCTAGGAGGTATGTGAACCGGAAATTCCAACCCACATAAAAATTCTTGTCGAGAAGTTAAATTTGGTTGAAAAGAAAACAAATACTTGAAGAAAAAATTGAAAATAATTGAGGATAAGAATATGGAACTGGAGTTGCATGTCGTCGATGTCATCGATGATCGCAAGATGAAGATCGATGCGATGCGGTTGAAGATGGATGCAATGCACTTGAAGATGGATGAAATGCGCTTGAAGATTAGGAATATTAGAAAATATGCCATTGATAAAGAGGCTTGGTATCATTATGTTGTTGGGTCAATTGTTACCTTAATTGCGATTTTGATCGCTTTTGTTGTTGCATTTAAATGTTTTACATAGTTGTATGTTTTTTTATGAGAGAACTTTATGTATTTATTTTTTGCAATAATAACATTTGATCACTACTCTTCTTTGGCTTTAATGTGATGATGAACTTGTATTAATTTGGTCATATGTTCTGCAATGGTTTTTTGATATATTTGATTTCATAATAGAGATGAATCGCCAATGATAATATTTAATTTCATAATATGGTTTTTTGAACTCCATACTTTTTGACTTCATTTGGTATATTTCGTGGATTTACTTATTTTTTTTGAGCTAGTTGACCCTGATATTGAAAAACACTACAAATAAACTCTGAAAATGTTGAAAGTTGGCATGCTATCATCATTTCACCCACATAGCATGTGTTAAAAAGTTGAGAGGGCTAAGACAAAAACTGGATGCACTTCGTGTACAAAACGGACAATCTCTCTCGAAGTATCAGGGTTTCGAACGAGAACTCATCTCTTACAAAGGGATTTCATTTTTGTGAACTTATTTGAACTCCATACTTTTTGTGTGTTCAAAATGCACCATTCAAAGGCACAACACAAAATTTTAACAATTTCTGACTTCATTTGGTATATTTCGTGGATTTACTTATTTTTTTTGAGCTAGTTGACCCTGAAATTGAAAAGCACTACAAATGAACTCTGAAAATGTTGAAAGTTGGCATGCTATCATCATTTCACCCACATAGCATGTGTTAAAACATTGAGAGGGCTACGACAAAAACTGGATGCACTTCGTGTACAAAACGGACAATCTCTCTCGAAGTATGAGGGTTTCGAACGAGAACTCATCTCTTATAAAGGGATTTCATTTTTGTGAACTTATTTGAACTCCATACTTTTTGTGTGTTCAAAATGCACCATTCAAAGGCACAACACAAAATTTCAACAATTTCTGACTTCATTTGGTATATTTCGTGGATTTACTTTTTTTTTTGAGCTAGTTGACCCTAAAATTGAAAAGCACTACAAATGAACTCTGAAAATGTTGAAAGTTGGCATTCTATCATCATTTCACCCACATAGCATGTGCTAAAAAGTTGAGAGGGCTACGACAAAAACTGGATGCACTTCGTGTACAAAACGGACAATCTCTCTCGAAGTATTAGGGTTTCGAACGAGAACTCATCTCCTACAAAGGGATTTCATTTTTGTGAACTTATTTGAACTCCATACTTTTTGTGTGTTCAAAATGCACCATTCAAAGGCACAACACAAAATTTCAACAATTTCTGACTTCATTTGGTATATTTCGTGGATTTACTTATTTTTTTTGAGCTAGTTGACCCTGAAATTGAAAAGCACTACAAATGAACTCTGAAAATGTTGAAAGTTGGCATGCTATCATCATTTCACCCACATAGCATGTGTTAAAACATTGAGAGGGCTACGACAAAAACTGGATGCACTTCGTGTACAAAACGAACAATCTCTCTCGAAGTATGAGGGTTTCGAACGAGAACTCATCTCTTATAAAGGGATTTCATTTTTGTGAACTTATTTGAACTCCATACTTTTTGTGTGTTCAAAATGCACCATTCAAAGGCACAACACAAAATTTCAACAATTTCTGACTTCATTTGGTATATTTCGTGGATTTACTTTTTTTTTTGAGCTAGTTGACCCTAAAATTGAAAAGCACTACAAATGAACTCTGAAAATGTTGAAAGTTGGCATGCTATCATCATTTCACCCACATAGCATGTGCTAAAAAGTTGAGAGGGCTACGACAAAAACTGGATGCACTTCGTGTACAAAACGGACAATCTCTCTCGAAGTATCAGGGTTTCGAACGAGAACTCATCTCCTACAAAGAGATTTCATTTTTGTGAACTTATTTGAACTCCATTCTTTTTGTGTGTTCAAAATGCACCATTCAAAGGCACAGCACAAAATTTCAACAATTTCTGACTTCATTTGGTATATATTTCGTGGATTTACTTATTTTTTTTGAGCTAGTTGACCCCGAAATTGAAAAGCACTACAAATGAACTCTGAAAATGTTGAAAGTTGGCATGCTATCATAATTTCACCCACATAGCATGTGTTAAAAAGTTGAGAGGGCTACGACAAAAACTGGATGCACTTCGTGTACAAAACGGACAATCTCTCTCGAAGTATCAGGGTTTCGAACGAGAACTCATCTCTTACAAAGGGATTTCATTTTGTGAACTTATTTGAACTCCATACTTTTTGTGTGTTCAAAATGCATCATTCAAAGGCACAGCACAAAATTTCAACAATTTTTGACTTCATTTGGTATATTTCGTGGATTTACTTATTTGTTTTGAGCTAGTTGATCCTGAAATTGAAAAGCACTACAAATGAACTCTGAAAATGTTGAAAGTTGGCATGCTATCATCATTTCACCCACATAGCATGTGTTAAAAAGTTGAGAGGGCTACGACAAAAACTGGATGCACGTCGTGTACAAAACGGACAATCTCTCTCGAAGTATCAGGGTTTCGAACGAGAACTCATCTCTTACAAAGGATTTCATTTTTGTGAAATTATTTTAACTACATACTTTTTGTGTGTTCAAAATGGACCATTCAAAGGCACAACACAAAATTTCAACAATTTCTGACTTCATTTGGTATATTTCGTGGATTTACTTATTTGTTTTGAGCTAGTTGACCCTGAAATTGAAAAGCACTACAAATGAACTCTGAAAATGTTGAAAGTTGGCATGCTATCATCATTTAACCCACATAGCATGTGTTAAAAAGTTGAGAGGGCTACGACAAAAACTGGATGCACTTCGTGTACAAAACGGACAATCTCTCTCGAAGTATCAGGGTTTCGAACGAGAACTCATCTCTTACAAAGGGATTTCATTTTTGTGAACTTATTTGAACTCCATACTTTTTGTGTGTTCAAAATGCACCATTCAAAGGCACAACACAAAATTTCAACAATTTATGACTTCATTTGGTAAATTTCGTGGATTTACTTATTTTTTTGAGCTAGTTGACCCTGAAATTGAAAAGCACTACAAATGAACTCTAAAAATGTTGAAAGTTGGCATGCTATCATCATTTCACCCACATAGCATGTGCTAAAAAGTTGAGAGGGCTACGACAAAAACTGGATGCACTTCGTGTACAAAACGGACAATCTCTTTCGAAGTATCAGGGTTTCGAACGAGAACTCATCTCTTACATGGATAATATGAAAATGAAAAGTGTTTGAAATTTAGGACATTCCATACATGCATTACATAAAAGGTTTAATAAATGATTACATTATTGCACCAATATTCCTATCTATTATTTCTGTTTTCTTCTGGGTCGTAGCCATGGAGAATCTTCATCATTCAGTAGGATGCTTGGGTCAGTTTTCACTTTGAAGGGCGGAATTTCATGAAACTTATTATAATCTTCTGACATGTCTGTCTTGTCATCTACTCCCATGATGTTTCTTTTCCCTGAAAGAACTATGTGGCATTTTGGCTCATCGGATGATATCTTCTTTTGCTGATTTCTTTTTCTCGTTAATGTAGACATGTCCTTCACATAGAAAACCTGAGCGACATCATTGGCTAGGACAAATGGTTCGTCCATGTACGCAAGATTGTTAAGATCCATTGTTGTCATGCCATACTTTTGGTCTACAACTAACCCGCCTCCTGTCAGCTTCACCCATTTGCACCGAAATAAAGGGATCATAAAAGTAGGTCCATAGTCAAGTTCCCATATCTCCTCTATGTACCCGTAATATGTTTCCAAACAGTGCCCATTCTCGTATGTTGCATCAAAGCGGACACCACTATTTTGGTCGGTGCTCTTTTTATCTTGGGCAACCGTGTAAAATGTATTCCCATTTATCTCATACCCTTGGAAAGTACTTATAGTCAAAGATGGTGGCCTGGCCAAACAGTACAGCTCATCTCCAACGTGTCGTCATTCATGAGATGTGTCTGCAACCAACTGCCGAAAGTCTTCTCGTGTTCCCCTTTAATCCAAGAGTCAGCCTTCCCCGGGTTTTCGGAGCGTAGAATATTCTTGTGTCTCACGATATACGGAGCCACCATGGTGGAATTGTGTAGAACTGTGTAGTGTGCTTGAGAGAAAGAATGCTCGTCCATACATACTTTTGCTTTCCTTCCTAGTGTGCCTTTTCCTGTCAGCCTACCCTCATACCGAGATTCAGGAACACCAATCGGCTTAAGGTCAGGAAGAAAGTCCACACAAAACTCAATGACCTCCTCTGTTCCATAGCCCTTGGAGATGCTTCCTTCTGGCCTAGCACGGTTAGAACATATTTCTTTAAGACTCCCATGAACCTCTCGAAGGGAAACATATTGTGTAGAAACACAGGACCGAGAATTCTAATCTCTTCGACTAGGTGAACTAGGAGGTGTGTCATTATATTGAAGAAGGATGGCGGGAACCACAACTCAAAGCTGACCAGACATTGGACCACATCAATCTGTAACCCTGATAGACTTTCTCGATCGATTACCTTCTGAGAAATTGCATTGAGGAATGCACATACCTTCACAATTGCCAGGCGAACATTTTCTGGTAGAATTCCCCTCAATGCAACCGGAAGCAATTGCGTCATAAGCACGTGGCAGTCATGAGACTTTAGGTTTTGGAATTTTTTGTCTTTCATATTCACGATTCCCTTTATATTCGACCAGAAGCCAGTCGGGACCTTGATACTGAAAAGGACTTCAAAGAAGATTTCCTTCTCTTCCTTAGTAAGAGCGTAGCTGGCACGCCCTTGAAACTGCCCTGGATGCATGCCATCTCTTCCTTTATGACGTTCCTGGTCCTCCCGTGCTTCCGGTGTATCTTTTGACTTCCCATACAAGCCCAAGAAGCCTAGAATATTCGCGCAGAGATTCTTCGTCAGGTGCATCACGTCGATTGCCGAGCGGACCTCATGGACTTCCCAGTAGGGTAGCTCCCAAAATATAGATTTCTTCTTCCACATGGATACGCGCTTATCAGGGCCGTTAGGAACAGGTTGGCTGCCAGGACCCTTTCCAAAGATTACTTTTAAATCTTTGACCATATCAAATACTTCAGCACCAGTACGGATGACAGGCTTCCCCCGGGGTTCTGCCTTGCCATTGAAATGCTTGCCTTTTTTATTTAAGGGATGCTTGGGCGGAAGAAAACAACGATTGTACGGATACACATTCTTCCTACAGTTGTCGAGATATATACTTTCTGTCTGATCCAAACAGTGCGTGCATGCATTGTATCCCTTGTTTGACTGTCGTGAAATGTTACTAAGAGCAGGCCAATCATTGATGGTTACGAAAAGCAACGCTCGAAGGTCAAATTCCTCTTGTTTGTGCTCGTCCCACACACGTGCACCTGGTTCGGCCCACAGCTGTAAAAGTTCATCAACTAATGGCCTTAGGTACACATCAATATCGTTGCCGGGTTGCTTTGGACCTTGTATAAGCACTGGCATCATAATGAACTTCCGCTTCATGCACAACCAAGGAGGAAGGTTGTAGATACATAGAGTAACGGGCCAGGTGTTGTGACTGCAACTCTGCTCCCCAAAAGGATTCATGCCATCTGTACTCAGACCTAACCATAAGTTCCTTGCGTCAGCTGCAAATCTCGGGAACTCTCTCTCGATTTTTCTCCACTGCCGACCATCAGCGGTGTGCCTCAACTTATCGTCTTTCATACGATCTTCCATGTGCCATCGCAACAACTTCGCATGATCTTTATTTCTGAACAGACGTTTCAACCGTGGTATTATAGGAGCATACCACATCACCTTGGCAGGAACCCCTTCCTGGGTGGCTCGCCCTCAATATCACCAGGGTCATCTTTTCTGATCTTATACCGCAATGCAGTGCATACCGGGCATTTATCCATATTCTCGTACTTATCACCGCGGTAGAGGATGCAGTCATTAGGGCATGCATGTATCTTCTGCACGTCTAATCCTAGAGGGCAGACAAGCTTCTTTGCTTCGTACGTGCTGGCGGGCAATTCGTTCTTTCTTGGAAGCATCTTCTTCATCAGTACCAGCAACTTTTCGAATGATGAGTCAGTCACACCGGTCTCTGCCTTCCACTTCAGCAATTCCAGTTTGCTACCCAGCTTCTTCTGGCCATCTTCACAAGTTGGGTACAACAATTTGTTGTGGTCCTGTAACATCTGCTCGAACTGCAACCTCTCCTTTTCTGTGTCGCAACCTCGTCGTGCATCAGAAATGACCCGGCCAAGATCATCAGCGGGCTCATCTGGTTCCCGTTCTTCATCCTGATCTTCTTCTTCATTGTCTTCCATTGCGGTATTAGCATACTCAGGGAACATAGATCGGTAGTTGTCATCATCGTTCTCTTCTTCTTCATCGTCGTCTTCCATCATAACCCCTCTTTCTCCGTGCTTGGTCCAAACATTATAGCCCGACATAAAACCGGACCGAAGCAGGTGGCTCTGAATGACTCTTGAGGAAGTGTAATCCTTCTCATTCCGACATTCAACACATGGACAAAACATATAGCCACCACCATGCTTGTTCGCATCGGCTGCATCTCGAAAAGAATGCACACCTTCTATGTAAGCGGCTGTGCGTCGATCACCGTACATCCATGGATGGCTCATCTCTGTGTTATACGACAGTATATCAAATACAATCACGATCCTAAAAATTAGTACCGCACGGTCTAAACAAGGAAATATAGTTGCTAACCTTTTAGAATAAGTAGAAATAAAGAGGAAGAGGTTTAAGCGTGGCTCGGGCATCTCATATCGTAGTTGTGTTCGGTGAACTGAAGCGGCATCGCTCTAACACACATTTCAACAAACACCTCTAGTGCATCAGAAAAAGTGGAGAGCAAGCACCCATCCACAATCCTCCATCCAAGAAAAATGCAACGAAGAGGGGAGAGGGGGGCTGTGCTATATATAGGCAGAGGACTTTAGTCCCGGTTTGAGACACAAACCGGGACTAAAGGTGGCGCACATGCGGGCTACCCACCGCGTAGCCCTTTAGTCCCGGCTTGGGACACGAACCGGGACTAAAGGCTCCTTACGGGCTGGGACTAAAGCCTCGAGGGAGGATATGAGAATTGGGGCGACGTGGTCGGGCCTTTAGTCCCGGCCCAGAGGTAGGCCGGGACTAAAGCGTCCAGGCCAAAGGCCCGTTTTCTACTAGTGTGAGTACTGTGATGACTCGATAGATGTGAAGTTTTATGTCCCTTCAACAGTTTGGCCTACAAGTTAAAGTGACAATCGAATATAAGATTTCAAAATAAAAGACTGAACAAACATAAAACAATGACATGAGTATATGAATGAAGTTGATAACTGACCATCATGCAATTCTCCCAAAGCGTCAAAAAGAGGGAAACCTTTTGTCTTGAACTTTCCAGCTTTAGGGTGTGACTACATAGTTGACAAAAACAATGAGATTAGAGCATGCAACAAAGCAATGAAATGTTTAGGGAATAACAATGACATTCTTACTATGATAATGTTTTTCCAAAGTGGTGGATCTGCTAGAATCTTGCACTGCTGGTCATCCCATGAAACACCGCTTTGCTTCCTTATCTCTTTAATCATCCTATAATATCTTTTCAACTCTTTCTCCTTTTCTTGGATCTTCTTCTTCTCGTACCTAGCATATGGATTCTTCTGGTGGAATTTCTTCACTATCTTATTCCATGCTTCAGAGCTCCATCCATTTTGACCCTTGTGTTCAGGTGTAGCATGCTCACGAAGCAAGTCCACGAGATCTTTCTCAAGGCTTGCATTCCATTGTGCTCTATCTTCTGCATTCCACGTATCATGTTAATATACCTTTTTCTATCTTAACTATTTTCAGATAGCTATAGAAATATTTAAGATTGTACAAGAGCTAGTTTATTACCTTTTGGAGACCCTCTCCTCCTCTTTTCCACACTCCCTGTAGGGGGTGACGCTCTATGCCTTTCGGCAACTTCTTTCAGGAGGTTCAACCTTGGTGATCCTCGAGCAGTCATCATAATGATTTCTCGACAAAACAAGTATCCAAGTGACTATTTATAACATGAGATGAAAGTAAAACAAGTTTCAAAGTGACAAATTATTACAAAGCTTTATTGTTCCCTAAGGTTGCCGCTGATAATCTGCCCACATTTGATGAGAAATTGCATCCCTAAGGTTATCGCCTTCATGGTTGACTTGATGATTTTGGGGATTGTCAACATCAGGAAGATCCACAAAATTCATGGGAGATATGTTGTTTGGTTGATTATCTAACCAACGCTCATCTCCTTGGTGAGATCGAATGATGTTATGTAAGATTGCCGCTGCTTCTGGAAGCTTGACTTCATTCTCTATACGATGATGTGTACCCACTTTCAGAATTGGGAACCGCTTCTTCAAGACTCCCAATGCCCGTTCGACATGATTTCGTAACACGGCATGCCGATGATTGATGAGCTCCCTATGAATTTGGGGTCGACGGCGACCGTGTGCAAACTCCTTGAGATGGAACCAAACACCAGTGTCTGAAAGAAATGACCTACATCATCATTTACATTAATCCCGACACTTCCCTTTTTTATAAAACAATCGACATGCTTTCGCCAAAGCTCGTCGAACCCCTTCATGCGCAGGGTTTGCTGCAGAAAGGACCATTTAACTTTATCATATGCCTTTTCGAAATCCACTTTGAAGATAACACCGTCCAGTTTCTTCGAATGAATTTCATGCAATGTTTCATGCAACACAAGTACACCTTCTAGGATATTCCGCCCAAGCATAAATGTTGTTTGCATAGATTGCACCACCGAATGTGCCATAGTCGTTAGTCTATCCGTTCCCACCTTCGTGAAAATCTTGAAACTAACATTAAGCAAACAAATAGAGCGAAATTGCTCAATACGATTCACTCCCTCTTTCTTTGGTAACAACATAATGGTACCAAAATTTAAATGAAAGAGTTGTAAGTGACCATCATAAAGATCATGAAACGTTGCCATAAGATCCTTCTTGATAATGTGCCAACATTTCTTGTAAAACTCAGCTGGAAACCCATCCGGCCCGGGAGGTTTACCATTCTTCATGTCCCCAATTGCCTTCAGCACCTCTTTCTCCGTAAATGGGGCGGAAAGTAACTCATTGTCAGCCTCTCCGACTTGAGGGATATCCGCAATTTGATGTTCAACCATAGTCACAAAACTAGGGTCAGAAGCACCGAATAACTTTTTATAATAGTTTGAAATATACAATTTTAGGTTCTCATGACCTACTATTGTACCCTCATCTTGCTCAAGATGGATAATTTTCTTTTTCCTATGCTTGCCATTTGCAATCAGGTGGAAAAATTTAGTATTATTATCCCCATAAACGATTGCCCGCACTTTAGCTCTAGTAGCCCATTTCGATTCCTCCTCTCTAAGGAGCACTCGAAGGCGCTGTTCAGCTTCATTCTTCAATCATCGCTCGTTGAAATCGAGAACAATTGTCTCGGCTTTACGATCAAGATCCTCTATAAGTTTGATAAGCCTATCCTGCTCATCCTTATAGATCCCAGCAACGTTCTTAGACCAACCATGAAGGTATTGTCTAAGATGTCGGATTTTATTTTGCCATCGATCAACGTTGGATGTCCCACCCAACTCTCTATTCCATTCCCGGGCAACCAAATCTATGAACCCCTCTCGCGAGAACCAGCTTGATTCAAAGGAGAATACACACTTGTTGCCCATATGGATAGCACTACCAGAATCCAGCAACAAAGGTGTGTGATCAGAAATCGCTCTCTGGAGTGCACGCACCGTTACTAAAGGGAACTTCTGTTCCCACTCAACACTGGTAAGAACCCGGTCCAGCTTTTCGAGAGTCTTGTTTTGGAGGGAATTCGCCCATGTGAATTTCCTACCAGAGAGTTCTATCTCCCTAAGATCCAGGCTCTCGATAATAGTATTAAACATAAATGGCCATCTGCCATCAAAATTATCATTGCTCTTTTCGTCAGCTCTCCTAATAATGTTGAAATCACCCCCAATCAAAAGTGGTAATTTCTCATCGCAGATCCCAACCAGATCAGCGAGAAAATCAGGTTTAAGCTCTGGCTGAGCATCCCCATACACAGCAATGAGAGCCCATTGGAATCCATCCACTTTAGATGTAATCCTGAATTTAACCACAAAATCTCCTAATACCACTTCTCTAACCTGTAGGGTATCACATCTAACTCCAAGTAAAATCCCACCGGATCTTCCTCTTGGAGGGAGACAATGCCAGTCAAAATCTACTCCCGCTGATAAAGAACTCAGAAACTGAGAAGTAAAATTATCTCTCCCGGTCTCCATGAGTGCTATAAAATCAAGGTGATGCTCTAAAATAGCCTCAGCAAGAAATCTTATTTTAGCCAAGTCCTGAAGACCTCTGCTATTCCAAAAAATTCCTCTCATCTTTCATCATGAAATTTTTTAGCGGTCTTAAATCGAGCACTCCTTCTAACCGCAGAAACCGGGTATTCTTTCTGTTTCCAAGGTCGTTTTGGTTTGTCCCCACAACCCTGATCCATATAACCAGGTATTTGTGTGTCATCCACCAAAGATTGTACCTCCTCGGCACTGTGCTCTAGGACATTGTCCTCTCCCACCTCTGAATTGGCCAGTACGTCCAAATTCTCACATAAAGTATTCAGACCCCCCAACTCATTAATATCAGAATCACTCATAGGTTTGACAGCAGAAAAATTATGAATAATATTAAGAGCCCTGTCTACCTCTAAGTCTAGAAGGTCATTAATAGATTTTGAAATCTGTCTACCAGTAGTACCCAAAGACACCCCAATAGCAGCAGCATTATGAATAATATCATTCGGAGATAAATGAAGGATGGAATTGTCTTTGTTAAAAGACATACCTGTCGAAGTTTCTGCATCCTTCATCTTTGCAGCTCGCATTGCACGCCCCAACTGCAAGTCGTCCGCATCCGGTTGTTCCTGAATACGCTGACTAGACCGCCTGTCCTGAGTCATCGGATTCGGGAGCCCCCCCAAACGCTATAACATCATCCTCAAAGAAATGCGCACTGTCATCCACCACCGTCCTACCAATAGAGCACTCAGTCCCTGTTGCCATAACCGGCACTGAAGCCTCCACTGCGACAGCCTTAGGTGTTTTAGTAGCAGCCAGATTCTGATCATTCATGAACCCCAATTCCTCCTTCCTTGCTTCTGCAAGATATGTGTCAAGGGATACGGCAGGCAGTCCCACCGTAGGCGAAACTGGCCCCTGCGCATCCCCGATGGGAAGCTTCCCGTGGAAAAGGGTCTTACGCCGCTGCCCCTCGAAGCATGCCACCAGGCGGCCACCTCCGACTTTGGCCGGAGCCGAAGCCGGACCAAAAGTGCCAAACCGTAGCTGCGCCAGCGGAACCGAAGCAGAAACAGCGCCCCCCCCCCCTCCGAGCCCACTTGTGAAGGCGCCGGTTCCTTAGCGTTAATGTGCTTGTTGTCGCTCTTGTCGGCCTCCCTTGCCCCCGAGTCATCATCTCCATCAGGCATATCCACATCCTTATCCTGCACTCCTTCCTCAAATAAAGGAGGACTCTCAATCTCAAGCTGGAGTGTATATCTCATACCCGCATACGTCCAAACCACTTCATCCGGCACCAGTGCAATGTCAATGACACTAACAAGCACACGAGCAACTCCCTTAGCTCGGGTAAACAACATGTCTACCTTTTCGGTCTTGCCAATCAAAGATCCCAAACTCCAGGTAACCAGAAAGTCGCTCATAGCCTTCGAAGGTGCCCCAGAAAATCGAACCCAAATCTGAGGAAGAACCATACCTTGTGCCTCCTCACTCGTCCACGCATCAAACTCCAAGACGCAACTAGTGCTTGGCACTCTGCACATGCCAAACTTGAGCAATCGTGTCAGGTCCTCCTTAGTGGGAAACACGACTTTGAACACATTCTCAGCAATCAATACTGGCTCCCACCGAAAAGTCGAAGAAACCAGCTCCCGGAGCTGCTGCACCACCTGCTCAGCAGTCATATTCTCGCGAGCCACGGTGACCGTACCTGTAAGTGACGCATCAGGCACGTGAACCGTAGTCGAAACCGTAGGGGACTCAAAGAACATCAACTCCTGACAGCAAACCCCATAGATAGTCACGACAGGCATTGGTCCAACCGTAAGAGGGCACTTAGCGGTGCCATGCTTGGGCTTAAGGCAAAACTCGCAAAGATCCGCCTTGCACTCAGAAACAAAATGACCAGTCTCTCCACATCGATAGCATGTCATTTTCTCCTTCTTGCGGGCCCACTTGAAAGGACGATCACCTCCCTCTAGCCGACCATGAGAGATGCTCTTGTCTGCCTCTCCAAGCGGTCCAGGGACAACCACCTGAGGCTGCACCGTGGAGTTGGAGCCTTCCATAGCCCGCCCCGCTGTAGGTTCGGATGGACTAGCTACTACCGCCACAGCAGCAACAGGGACAGCTGCAGGGGAAGCGAAGGCTTAGGCTTCCTGCCACCGCCTCTTCCACCCCAATTTTGTCGGAAAGCGCCCCTCTTAGGATGCTGAGGCCCGGCCACCATTGGTGCAAACTTCCCAGGAGGACCGGAGAAACCCGCACTGCCGCCATGATTCTGCCACGCATAGCCGCGTCCCCCACCTGCCGAGGAAGAACCGTGGTGTTGTCCCTCGCCGTATACGTCAAAACCGTCATCACCCCAACGCCCGTGAGGTGGCTGCCTGTCCACGGCCGCCGGCCCGGTAGGAGCAGACGAAGCCTCCGCCTTCGCCGGCTTAGCAGGAGGTCGGGGACCCTCGCCGGTGGGACGGCCCGGGTGCTGCAAGCCCTGGCCACCGCCCCTCCCTGGACCATCTGCAGCATCGGCCTTGAACGATGGAGCACCTCGCCCCGCCATCCCAGACGAGGGCTGCAGAGGGAGCACCCGAGCAGCTCGACCAGACCCAAGCTTCCGAAAACCTTTGGTAATCGGAACACGAACCCTAGATGGCGGCGTTACATGAGATACTTCGGGACTGCATGCAGATACTACTGCAGCAGTTACGTTCTCATCCTGGGCCATATACCCAGGAGGCTGAGAACCCGAAAGCAAAGAAGGCCCGTCACAGCCCACGTCCGATAGTGCCACATAATGCCTCCTAGAATCACGCGTTGACGACTGCACCGCAGCCGGCGCCGCCGACGCCCCGCCACCGCGGCCGATCTTCTTGTTCTTCGAGATCACCGTCCACGTCTCCGGAATGAAATCAGACAAAGAGAGTGGTGGAAGACTTACCTTTGGAATCGGACCAGCCCATGGTTTAACGCCATTAGAAACCCTCTTCCTTTTTTGAAGTTTAAAATCAGGCCGACGCTTGCGTTCAAAAGACGCCGCCTCCGGCATTGTCTGGCATGGATAGTGAGCAGGCACCTCCGTCGGACTCGCGCAGGACTGATCGTCATCTTCCTCGTCTTCGAGGTCTGCAAGTGCCCAAAAGCGTCCACCAAACCGATTAGGAGATGTTACGTCAATGGAAACAAACTCCTTCCTACGCATCAATGGCAGAACCGGATTCTGCACCACCACCCTAAAACCATCGATCTCCAGAGCCTGTCCGAACGAAGGACACTGACGCTCAAGCAGATACCGACCAGCCAGAATGTCATCTTCCACATCCCTCACCGTGATCCAAAAGGAGAATATGTGAAGGGATATGAAGCCTGACAGAGGACTGTGAGAGGCAATGGTAGTATCCTCATACTGTCATACAGCACCTCCCAGCGACGGTGTACATCTCCGGCAGGATCCTGATCCATCCCTCCTGAGATTGGATCAACCCGGCCAACTTCGGCCACATTCTCAGATGCAGCAGACTCGCTGGCCACGGATCTAGAAAAGCATGGCGTTGCAGAAGCTGCGCCTGAGATCTCCCGAAACGCCCCGCCGTAGGCGTGCCCGAACGCCTCCCCGCCGGTGGCCTGCCCGAACGCCTCACCCGCGACGCCGGGACTCTCCGGCAGAGCCCTGCCAGAGGCCCGATCGATCTTGTCGGGCGGCGCCCCAGAGCCGCCAGAATCCGCCCGTTTCGCCTTAGACATCGCCAGTCATCCCCCTATCTATGGATGCCTTCACTTATCAGTGCATGCTGTAGTTCTAGTATAGCAAACGTGACGAGACAATTTGATCTTACGTCTATATAGAAGTTGCCTTGTACATTACGTACATAGGCTTGTACAACACGTACACAATAATCAGATGAATCGCTGATTGATACAAGTGATCCTAGGATCTTCTATACATGGTAACTATTGATTACATCACATCATATACTGGATATGCTAGCAGATATTCTCGCTAACAGACATTGCGTACGTGGGAATTGCCTGTGCTACAACTTTTATCAAAACCTCTTTACCATCCTTTGATAGTAACTTCTCTTTCCATCTCTAAATTCGTTCCCAGACTTTTTGCTTCAGGTATTCAAACTCGTTTGTCCTTGAGGCTCCAATGTGCACCGGCAGCCCGAGATATCGTTGGTTGAAGGATTCGACTGCGATGCCTAGACCATCCAGCATTGTTGCCCGCGTAGATGCATCCCTACCCTTACTAAACATAGCTGTGGTTTTATCCTTGTTTATCATCTGCCCTGATTGCTCCTCGTACAAAGCTAAAATCTGCTACAACTTAGTTGCCCCCTCAACCATTGCCTTCATTATTATAAGCGAGTCGTCGGCAAAGAAGCGGTGATTAATCTTTGGAGCTCCTGGCAAATTTTCACACCTTTAATTATCCCCTCTTGTTCCGCATGGGCAAGCTTATGAAAAGGTACGGAGACAACGGGTCGCCCTGCCTCAGCCCTCTTTCTGGATTAATCACTTCCGAGAGATTTCCATTGATCTTAACCCGGTATGATACCGATCTCACACACTTCATGATATTCTGCACCCACTTGTCATTAAAACCCATTTTGATCATCACTCGCTTTAGGAAACTTCATTCGACACGGTCATAAGCCTTGCTCATGTCTAGCTTAACTGCCACCAAGCCCTCCCGTCCTCCTTTTCTCTTATGCATGAAGTGTGTAATCTCATATGCTAATAGGACATTATTCGTGATCATTCGACCAGGAACAAAGACGGATTGGGTCGGTGAAATGATGTTTGGGAGGATTTCCTTAAGACGGTTCTCTAACACCTTCGAGACCAGTTTATAAAGCACGTTACAGAGGCTTATGGGTCTGAATTCAGTGACCTTCTCTAGATTTTTCACCTTGGGTATCAGCACAATAGTTGTTTCGTTCCATCCAGCAGGCATTGGGCCACCATTCAACACAGCCAGGACTTCTTCTTTCACCCTCGGCCCCACTAATTCCCAGAACCTCTTATAAAAGATAGCCGGCATTCTGTCAGGACCTGGAGCTTTCAAATCGCCAATGGAATTAAGAGCATCCTTAACCTCCTGTTCAGTGAACTCGCGAGACAAACGGGAGTTCATCTCCTCCGTCGCAAAGGTGTGCATATGTGTTAAAATCGCATCATTTGTGACTCCTGCACAAGACATGAACAAACTCTTGTGGTAGTCAGTTATAATATGCCTTATCTCCTCTTCTCCTACCACTATTTCACCTCCTTCCTTCCTAAGCTTCTTAATCTGGTTGACCCTCTTCCTTTCATTTGCATGTACATGAAAAAAAATCGTGTTCTTGTCACCCTTCTCTAGCCAGTTAACATGTGCTCTTTGTCACCAGTACAAATTATATTGGTCTTGCAATCTGTTTAACCTGTAGCGAAGTAGATGCTCCCTGTTAACTTGCTGCTGGTTTAAAGCTCCCGCCGGCACACCTCAAGTTCTTTTTTTGCCTTCTTAATTCTGCCCTTCAACTCCCCTAAAACCTCCCTGTCCCATTTAGGCTTCGTTCGGTTACGCAAGGTAGAATCCAAGTGTGGATTCTACCCTCCCAGGGATTGGGTGATCCCGCCATGTCACCCACCCCCACCATTCCCCATCCATAGAAGTCCCTGTGTGCATAGTATGTGTTCGGTTGCTCCCCTTCTAATTCATACTAAAAGACAACCAGTCACCCAAACGAATATGTGAGCAGTATACTGAAAGACAACCGGTCACCCAAACCAAGCTGGAGTATATGTCATACAAATTTATCTCAAATAGACAGCAAAATATTTCTAAAAATTCTCAGTTATTCTAAGCTAGAGTCCATCAACTTTCAGAAAATGGCTTACAATCTCTCCAAAATCGTTGAAGATATACTACAAATGTTACATAATTTATCTCATCGATGCCGCTTCCATAGCGATTGATGCACTGCATTGGCAATAAAGGCAGTTAGTCCATATCAAAGAACTAATATGTGAGCAGTATACATGAACAAAGAAATAAATATGAGATGTCTTACTTCTGGCAATCAACAATCAAGAAATAATCATGAACTAATATACATGAACAAATAACTAATATGTTTCAATGTGAGCAAAGAAATACTGAAGAAATAATCATGAACTAATATACATGAACAAAGAAATAAATATGAGATGTCTTACTTCTGGCAATCAACAATCAAGAAATAATCATGAACTAATAATCTCAAATATTGAAGAATAACAGCAGCAGCACAACCACAGTGGGCTGGAACTGCATACATGCATTTGAATCAACCAGCACACCAGCCCCAAGCCCTGATCCAATATCTATAATAAATTAACCATGAAGAGCAGCCCCACTCTCTTAAAAATCCCCAATCTATCTGCTGATCTCCTTCCTCACCCATCCCAATCTCCTTTTCCTTAAAAAGTAAGACTATCATATTTGAAATATTTGTCATGTATTATTTACTTATTTTAATTCAGGCTAGAACAACACATTTTGCAGTTGTTATATTACAGTAGCAATGAGCAGACCAAACAACAATTGATAAAAAAAAACAAGGGAGCTTCATGTGAGTACTTGAGTTATTCCATTTCTGCTCTCAGCCACATAAGAGCGGTCTCCGGTCTGGCACTCATGAAAATCTCTCGGTTCTCGTGGATCTTGAACACTCGGAAAGCCTTGACTTCTTTCTCGGGTGTGATATCCATTGTTTTCAGCAGATCAATGCAATTTTTGATAGAGTACTCGTCCACAACCCTTGGCTTGTTCCTCTCATCTTCCACCTGCTTCGCCCTTATTTCCAAGTACTTCTCCATCATTGCAGCCACATCGCTATTCGCCCCCCCCCCTCCGCCTCTTTGGTTCCTTTTCTTGTCCATTTCTTGAGGGTGTTGTAGCCAAACTTGGTTGCGTTTGATGGGGATCCACAGCAATATTTTCTTGCACGAACACCTCCTCAACATCTTCATCAATCTGCACCCTTTCTCCTCCAAGATTTTCACCATTGGCTGATGGTTCTCCTCCAATATTATCACCATGGTATGATGTTTCTCCATGATTCTCGCGAAGATACTCACCAGCTCCTCCCAGATTCTCGAGTTGTGCTTGGGTTGAGTACTGTGATGACTCGATAGATGTGAAGTTGTATGTCCCTTCAGCAGTTTGGCCTGCAAGTTAAAGTGACAATTGAATATAAGATTTCAAAATAAAAGACTGAACAAACATAAAACATTGACATGAGTATATGAATGAAGTTGATAACTGACCATCATGCAATTCTCCCAAAGCGTCAAAAAGAGGGAAACCTTTTGTCTTGAACTTTCCAGCTTTAGGGTGTGACTACATAGTTGACAAAAACAATGAGATTAGAGCATGCAACAAAGCAATGAAATGTTTAGGGAATAACAATGACATTCTTACTATGATAATGTTTTTCCAAAGTGGTGGATCTGCTAGAATCTTGCACTGCTGGTCATCCCATGAAACACCGCTTTGCTTCCTTATCTCTTTAATCATCCTATAATATCTTTTCAACTCTTTCTCCTTTTCTTGGATCTTCTTCTTCTCGTACCTAGCATATGGATTCTTCTGGTGGAATTTCTTCACTATCTTATTCCATGCTTCAGAGCTCCATCCATTTTGACCCTTGTGTTCAGGTGTAGCATGCTCACGAAGCAAGTCCACGAGATCTTTCTCAAGGCTTGCATTCCATTGTGCTCTATCTTCTGCATTCCACGTATCATGTTAATATACCTTTTTCTATCTTAACTATTTTCAGATAGCTAGAGAAATATTTAAGATTGGACAAGAGCTAGTTTATTACCTTTTGGAGACCCTCTCCTCCTCTTTTCCACACTCCCTGTAGGGGTGACGCTCTATGCCTTTCGGCAACTTCTTTCAGGAGGTTCAACCTTGGTGATCCTCGAGCAGTCATCATAATGATTTCTCGACAAAACAAGTATCCAAGTGACTATTTATAACATGAGATGAAAGTAAAACAAGTTTCAAAGTGACAAATTATTAGAAAGCTTTATTGTTCCCTAAGGTTGCCGTTGATTATCTGCCCACATTTGATGAGAAATTGCATCCCTAAGGTTATCGCCTTCATGGTTGACTTGATGATTTTGGGGATTGTCACCATCAGGAAGATCCACAAAATTCATGGGAGATAGGTTGTTTGGTTGATTATCTAACCAACGCTCATCTCCTTGGTGAGATCGAATGATGTTATGTAAGATTGTCGCTGCTGCTGGAAGCTTGACTTCATTCTCTATACGATGATGTGTACCCACTTTCAGAATTGGGAACCGCTTCTTCAAGACTCCCTATGCCCGTTCGATATGATTTCGTAACACGGCATGCCGATGATTAAAGAGCTCCCTGTGATTTTGGGGTCGACGGCGACCGTGTGCAAACTCCTTGAGATGGTACCGAACACCACGGTACGGTGCCAAGAAGTAAGGAGTGTTGGCATAACCTCCATCAACAAGATAAAACTTGTCCGGAGGTACTTGAAACCCATTCTTAAGTGCTGAGCGAAGAACTCTAGCATCAGTCTCGGATCCCTCCCAACCACAAGAAATGAAGGTGAAGTTTAAGTCGAAGTCACACACGACCATAACATTATGGCTAAGGGTCCCTTTCCTATTTCTGAACGGTGCGGCCTTTTCTCCTGAAATTGTTATGGGAACATGTGTCCCATCAATGGCCCCGATGCAGTTCTACAACAAAATAGTACAAGTTAGCATCAATGGCCCCGATGTGGATGGACGATGTGGATGGAAGTTGACGAAGCAAAAAACCTGAAAATATGGAAAGAATCTCGTGCTCGATTGAATCTTTGTATGTACTTGATCAGTATTTAGAGGCTTCAAGAAATGCTTAGATAGAGTAGGAATGATGTTGAAGAAATTCTTCATGTGCCAATGGAAAGTATCCCTGTTGTGACCAAAACGAACTTGAAGATCTTCGAAGGAAGAATTGTGGGATAACATCCATAGAAACGATGATGGTTTCTCTTCGACTTTAATTCTAGTGTCAGACACCAAATTCTCGCGTCGAAGATAACCAACCAAAGATCTGAAAATATGAGGTTCCATCCTAAATGCTACCAGGCAGTTTTTGATGTGTCCTTCGAGTAACTCATTAACAAACATCTCGCCTATTAGCAACGACGTATGACGCCGAATCCTCAGCTCCCTACTAGCAACTACACCGATCTCCATCAAATGTAGTGCAGGGAAAACAAATAGCATCATTTCGTCATCCTCCTCCTCCCTCTTCCTAATGCAATCCCTCATATCTGAATCCATTTTATGACTAAAGAAGAAAAAGACCACTAGTTATCACTACTACAACAGATAAGAAGATCAAAAAGAAAGATGATGTACGAAACCTGAAAACAATTTAATGTGCTGTGGAACAGAACCTGAATCTTGTTTAGGGGTTACTCGAAACAAGTACGTACAGTAGGCTCAAAAGCAGAGATTATTATCTTGTGTGTGAAGCTGAACTAGGCAGAGTGAACTGATTTTGGTTTTCAAGTTCCAAAGTCATCCACTAGTTAACTATCGACATATAGTACTATTAAATTGAAGAACTGTTATCTGAATGAAAGCAGAGTAGAACAGAAACCAATAGTTTCCATATGAAGCAAGGTTCAGAGTAGATTTTAGTATCCAGCCATAAATCCAACAGTCACAATGTTGTGCCTGTTGACCACCTGCTGATTTGATTCAGCAACATGTACTGATTAATCTCTATAATCCTACAGCAGTTCAGAGCCTTCAGACCATTACCAAGTCTGAACTCCTAATTAACTGAAACAGATTGGCAAAAGTTTCAGATGTTAACTCCTAATTAACTGAAACACCTACTGATGCAGCCACAACGTTGTGCCTGTTGACCACCTACTGATGTGAGGTTATCACTCACCAACCACGTATGAATGGCCTTTCTTGGAGCCATTAAACAACCAACCCACGGTTGCCTTTCTTGATTGCAGAGCCCTGACCTGAACCTGAACCTAAACCTTCGCATTGCTCCCGGGCAGGTGGACGCCATGGAGCAGGGGAAGAAGAAGCAGACGGGGAGGCTGCAGAAGGTCCTGAGGAAGGTGACATTTTTACCTGCAGACGGGGAGGCTGCAGGTCAGGTCGAGCTCCTGCTCTCACCTCCTCGCTGCAGCCGTCTCCTCCCCTCCTCCTGGTCTCGTCCTCTCCCCTTCTGGATCAAAAGGGAGCTCTGCTCTGCACGGATCAGGCACACAAACGCAACCGGCGGCAGCTCCGGTTGATTTAGGCACGGATCTAGCCGAGAAACGCAGGCGACGCGGAGTACGTACCTCTGGTAGGTTCGTGGAGGAGGAAGGGAGAGCGCTCACGGAAGGCTGGCGCTTCTTTGTTCCCGCTGATGTCGTGCCCTCCGTCCCCGCGGCCGACACCTTCGCCGCCATCGCTGTCGCCTAGGGTTCGCGAGAGGAGAGGCGACTTCTATTTTTTGGGAGGGGAGGCGGGGGTTGATTCCACGGGAGGAGAGGTGGGGGTTGATTCCGTGCTGAAACCCGACGGTTTTGGACAGGATGTAACCCCGGTCGGGTTTAACCGAAGACAGTTAACTGGTTCAGGTATTTAATCCCGGTCGGGGAAAAACCACGGGGTTTGACAGGGTTTCGGCGTTGATCCCGGTGGGGGAAGGCCTAACCGAATGAACCCTTAGTTAATTCTCCTCCCACCTTAGACAACCCCTCCTGAACCAACACACACCCCTCCTCAAATGATGCATTCCATGCCTCCTCCACCACCTTAGCGCAATCCTCCTCTAGGAGCCACTTTGCCTCAAAACGAAAGTTACCATCGCACCCCCTCTCCTTGGCTTCTTGTTGCATATTGTCCACCATAACCACTGTTGGGGAACGTCGCATGGGAAACAAAAAAAAATTCCTACGCGCACGAAGACCTATCATGGTGATGTCCATCTACGAGAGGGGATGAGTGATCTACGTACCCTTGTAGATCGTACAGCAGAAGCGTTAGTGAACGCAGTTGATGTAGTGGAACGTCCTCACGTCCCTCGATCCGCCCCGCGAACAATCCCGCGATCAGTCCCACGATCTAGTACCGAACGGACGGCACCTCCGCGTTCAGCACACGTACAGCTCGACGATGATCTCGGCCTTCTTGATCCAGCAAGAGAGACGGAGAAGTAGAAGAGTTCTCCGGCAGCGTGACGGCGCTCCGGAGGTTGGTGATGACCTTGTCTCAGCAGGGCTCCGCCCGAGCTCCGCAGAAACGCGATCTAGAGGAAAAACCGTGGAGGTATGTGGTCGGGCTGCCGTGGAAAAGTCGTCTCAAATCAGCCCTAAAACCTCCGTATATATAGGTAGGAGGGAGGGGACCTTGCCTTGGGGCTCAAGGAGCCCCAAGGGGGTCGGCCGAGTCCAAGGCGGAAGGCTCCCCCCCCCAAACCGAGTTGGACTTGGTTTCGTGGGTGGGAGTCCTTCCTTCCCTTCCCACCTCCTCTTTTTTTTTCTTTTCTCTTTGATTTTCTTTCCTAGGCGCATAGGGCCCTTTTGGGCTGTCCCACCAGCCCACTAAGGGCTGGTATGCCACCCTCAAGGCCTATGGGCTTCCCCGGGGTGGGTTGCCCCCCCCCCCCCCCCGGTGAACTCCCGGAACCCATTCGTCATTCCCGGTACATTCCCGGTAACTCCGAAAACCTTCCGGTAATCAAATGAGGTCATCCTATATATCAATCTACGTTTCCGGACCATTCCGGAAACCCTCGTGACGTCCGTGATCTCATCCGGGACTCCGAACAACATTCGGTAACCAACCATATAACTCAAATACGCATAAAACAACGTCGAACCTTAAGTGTGCAGACCCTGCGGGTTCGAGAACTATGTAGACATGACCCGAGAGACTCCTCGGTCAATATCCAATAGCGGGACCTGGATGCCCATATTGGATCCTACATATTCTACGAAGATCTTATCATTTGAACCTCAGTGCCAAGGATTCATATAATCCCGTATGTCATTCCCTTTGTCCTTCGGTATGTTACTTGCCCGAGATTCGATCGTCAGTATCCGCATACCTATTTCAATCTCATTCACTGGCAAGTCTCTTTACTCGTTCCGTAATACAAGATCCCGCAACTTTCACTAAGTCACATTGCTTGCAAGGCTTGTGTGTGATGTTGTATTACCGAGTGGGCCCCGAGATACCTCTCCGTCACACGGAGTGACAAATCCCAGTCTTGATCCATACTAACCCAACTAACACCTTCGGAGATACCTGTAGAGCATCTTTATAGTCACCCAGTTACGTTGCGACATTTGATACACACAAAGCATTCCTCCGGTGTCAGTGAGTTATATGATCTCATGGTCATAGGAATAAATACTTAACACGTAGAAAACAGTAGCAACAAAATGACACGATCAACATGCTACGTCTATTAGTTTGGGTCTAGTCCATCACGTGATTCTACTAATGACGTGATCCAGTTATCAAGCAACAACACTTTGTTCATAATCAGAAGACACTGACTATCTTTGATCAACTGGCTAACCAACTAGAGGCTTGCTAGGGACGTTGTTTTGTCTATGTATCCACACATGTAAATGAGTCTTCATTCAATACAATTATAGCATGGATAATAAACGATTATCTTAATACATGAATTATAATAATAACTATATTTATTATTGCCTCTAGGGCATAATTCCAACAGTCTCCCACTTGCACTAGAGTCAATAATCTAGCCCTCACATCATCATGTGAATTACATTGTAATAAATCTAACACCCATACAGTTCTGGTGTTGATCATGCTTTGGCCGTGGAAGAGGTTTAGTCAGCAGGTCTGCTACATTCAGATCCGTGTGCACTTTGCATATATTTACGTCCTCTCCCTCGACATAGTCGCGGATGAGGTTTAAGCGTCGTTTGATGTGTCTGGTCTTCTTGTGAAACCGTGGTTCCTTTGCTAAGGCAATGGCACCCGTGTTGTCACAGAACAAGGTTATTGGATTCAGTGCGCTTGGCACCACTCCAAGATCCGTCATGAACTTCTTCATCCAGACACCCTCCTTAGCCGCCTCCGAGGCAGCCATGTACTCCGCTTCACATGTAGAATCTGCTACGACGCTTTGCTTGGAACTGCACCAGCTTACCGCACCCCCATTAAGAATAAATACGTATCCGGTTTGCGACTTAGAGTCGTCCGGATCTGTGTCAAAGCTTGCATCGACGTAACCTTTTACGGCAAGCTCTTCGTCACCTCCATACACGAGAAACATCTCCTTAGTCCTTTTCAGGTACTTTAGGATATTCTTGACCGCTGTCCAGTGATCCACTCCTGGATTACTCTGGAACCTACCTGCCATACTTATGGCCAGGCTAACATCCGGTCTAGTGCACAGCATTGCATACATGATAGAACCTATGGCAGAAGCATAGGGGACGGAGCGCATATGCTCTCTATCTTCATCAGTTGCTGGGCACTGAGTCTTACTCAATCTCGTACCTTGTAAAACTGGCAAGAACCCTTTCTTGGACTGTTCCATTTTGAACCTCTTCAAAACTTTATCAAGGTATGTGCTTTGTGAAAGTCCTATCAGGCGTTTTGATCTATCCCTATAGATCTTAATGCCTAGAATGTAAGCAGCTTCTCCTAGGTCCTTCATAGAGAAACTCTTATTCAAGTAATCCTTTATGCTCTCTAAAAACTCCACGTTGTTTCCAATCAGCAATATGTCATCCTCATATAATATTAGAAACGCCACAGAGCTCCCACTCACTTTCTTGTAAATACAAGATTCTCCAACCACTTGTATAAACCCAAATGCTTTGATCACCTCATCAAAGCGTTTGTTCCAACTCCGAGATGCTTGCACCAGTCCATAAATGGATCGTTGGAGCTTGCACACCTTGTTAGCATTCTTAGGATCGACAAAACCTTCGGGTTGTATCATATACAACTCTTCCTTAAGGAAACCGTTAAGGAACGCCGTTTTGACATCCATCTGCCAGATTTCATAATCGAAAAATGCAGCTATTGCTAACATGATTCTGACGGACTTAAGCATCACTACGGGTGAGAATGTCTCATCGTAGTCAACTCCTTGAACTTGTGAAAAATCCTTTGCCACAAGTCGAGCTTTATAAACGGTCACATTGCCGTCAGCGTCCGTCTTCCTCTTAAAGATCCATTTGTTCTGAATAGCCTTGCGGCCCTCAGGTAGTACCTCCAAAGTCCACACTTTGTTCTCATACATGGATCCTATCCCGGACTTCATGGCTTCTAGCCATTTGTTGGAATCTGGGCCCACCATTGCTTCTTCATAATTTGCAGGTTCATTGTTGTCTAACAACATGATTGATAAGACTGGATTACCGTACCACTCTGGAGCAGCACGTGGTCTCGTCGACCTGCGTGGTTCGACAGAGACTTGAACTGGAGTTTCATGATCATCATCATTAACTTCCTCCTCAACCGGCATCGCAACGACAGAGGTTTCCCCTTGCCCTGCGCCACCATCCAGAGGGATGAGAGGTTCGACAACCTCGTCAAGTTCTATCTTCCTCCCACTCAATTCTCTCGAGAGAAACTCCTTCTCGAGAAAAGCTCCGTTTTTAGCAACAAACACTTTGCCCTCGGATTTGAGATAGAAGGTGTACCCAACTGTCTCTTTTGGGTAACCTATGAAGACGCACTTTTCCGCTTTGGGTTCCAGCTTTTTAGGCTGAAGCTTTTTGACATAAGCATCACATCCCCAAACTTTAAGAAACGACAACTTTGGCCTTTTGCCATACCACAGTTCGTATGGTGTCGTCTCAACGGATTTTGATGGTGTCCTATTAAAAGTGGATGCAGCTGTTTCTAATGCATAACCCCAAAACGATAACGACAAATCAGTAAGAGACATCATAGATCGCACCATCTCTAATAGAGTACGATTACGACGTTCGGACACACCATTACGCTGTGGTGTTCCAGGCGGTGTTAACTGTGAAACAATTCCACATTGTCTTAAGTGAGTACCAAACTCGAAACTCAGATATTCACCCCCACGATTAGACCGTAGGAACTTGATCTTCTTGTTACGATGATTTTCCACTTCACTCTGAAATTGTTTGAACTTTTCAAATGTTTCAGACTTGTGCTTCATCAAGTAGACATAACCATATCTACTCAAATCGTCAGTGAAGGTGAGGAAATAACGATATCCGCCGCGTGCCTCCACGCTCATCGGACCACACACATCGGTATGTATGATTTCCAACAAGTCACTTGCACGCTCCATTGTTCTGGAGAACGGAGTCTTAGTCATCTTGCCCATGAGGCATGGTTCGCACGTGTCAAGTGAATCAAAGTCAAGTGACTCCAAAAGTCCATCAGCATGGAGTTTCTTCATGCGCTTTACACCAATATGACCTAAGCGGCAGTGCCACAAAAATATGGCGCCATCATTGTTAACTCTAACTCTTTTGGTCTCAATGTTATGTATATGCGTATCACTATCAAGATTCAATATGAACAATCCTCTCACATTAGGTGCATGACCATAAAAGATGTTACTCATAGAAATAGAACAACCATTATTCTCTGACTTAAAAGAGTAACCGTCTCGCAATAAACAAGATCCAGATATAATGTTCATGCTCAACACAGGCACTAAATAACAATGATTTAAGTTCATCACTAATCCTGATGGTAACTGAAGTGAAATTGTGCCAACGGCGATTGCATCAACCTTGGAACCATTTCCAACGCGCATCGTCACTTCATCTTTCGCCAGCCTTCGTCTATTCCGCAGTTCCTGTTTCGAGTTGCAAATATGAGCAACAGAACCGGTATCGAATACCCAGGCACTACTACGAGAGTCGGTTAAGTACACATCAATAACATGTGTATCAAATATACCTGATTTTTCTTTGGCCGCCTTCTTATCTGCCAGATACTTGGGGCAATTGCGCTTCCAGTGACCCATACCCTTGCAATAGTAACACTCCATTTCAGGCTTAGGTCCAGCTTTGGGTTTCTTCGTCGGATTGGCAACAGGCTTGCCGCTCTTCTTCGAATTACCCTTATTGCCTTTGCCGTTTCTCTTGAAACTAGTGGTCTTATTCACCATCAACACTTGATGCTCTTTACGGAGTTCAGACTCTGCGACTTTCAGCATCGCAAACAACTCGCCGGGAGACTTGTTCGTCCCTTGCATGTTGTAGTTCAACACAAAGCCTTTATAGCTTGGCGGCAGTGATTGAAGGATTCTGTCAGTGATAGCCTCTTGCGGGAGTTCAATCCCCAGCTCAGCTAGACGGTTTGAGTACCCAGACATTTTGAGCACATGTTCACTGACAGACGAGTTTTCCTCCATCTTGCAAGCATAGAATTTATCGGAGGTCTCATACCTCTCGATCCGGGCGTTCTTCTGAAAGATAAACTTCAACTCCTGGAACATCTCAAATGCTCCATGACGCTCAAAGCGACGTTGAAATCCCGGTTCTAAGCCATACAAGACTGCACATTGAACTATTGAGTAGTCCTCCTTACGTGCTAACCAAGCGTTTTTAACATCCTGATCAGCCGTAGCGGGTGGTTCATCTCCTAGCGCAGCATTAAGGACATAATCCTTCTTCCCAGCTTGTAAGATTAGCTTAAGATTACGAGCCCAGTCTACAAAGTTGCTTCCATCATCTTTCAACTTAGCTTTCTCTAGGAACGTATTAAAATTCAGGATGATTGTAGCGTGAGCCATGATCTACAACACAAATATATTCAAAGTGGACTTTAGACTATGTTCAAGATAATTAGAGTTTAACTTAATCAAATTATTCGCTAAACTCCCACTCAAAAAGTACATCTCTCTAGTCATTTGAGTGGTTCATGATCCACTTATACTAGCTCAAGTCCGATCATCATGTGAGTTGAGTATAGTTTCAGTGGTAAGCATCCCTATGCTAATCATATCATCTATATGATTCATGATCGACCTTTCGGTCTCATGTGTTCCGAGGCCATGTCTGCACATGCTAGGCTCGTCAAGCTTAACCCGAGTGCTCCGCGTGCGCAACTGTTTTGCACCCGTTGTATGTGAACGTTGAGTCTATCACACCCGATCGTCACGTGGTGTCTCGAAACGACGAACTGTAGCAACGGTGCACAGTCGGGGAGAACACAATTTCGTCTTGAAATTTTAGTGACAGATCACCTCATAATGGTACCATCGTTCTAAGCAAAATAAGGTGCATAAAAGGATTAACATCACATGCAATTCATAAGTGACATGATATGGCCATCATCACGTGCTTCTTGATCTCCATCACCAAAGCACCAGCACGATCTTCTTGTCACCGGCGCCACACCATGATCTCCATCAACGTGTTGCCATCGGGGTTGTCGTGCTACTCATGCTATTACTACTAAATCTACATCCTAGCAAAATAGTAAACGCATCTGCAAGCACAAACGTTAGTATAAAGACAACCCTATGGCTCCTGCCGGTTGCCGTACCATCGACGTGCAAGTCGATATTTACTATTACAACATGATCATCTCATACATCCAATATATCACATCACATCGTTGGCCATATCACATCACAAGCATACCCTGCAAAAACAAGTTAGACGTCCTCTAATTTTGTTGTTGCATGTTTTACGTGGTGACCATGGGTATCTAGTAGGATCGCATCTTACTTACGCAAACACCACAACGGAGATATATGAGTTGCTATTTAACCTCATCCAAGGACCTCCTCGGTCAAATCCGATTCAACTAAAGTTGGAGAAACCGACACTTGCCAGTCATCTTTGAGCAACGGGGTTACTCGTAGCGATGAAACCAGTCTCTCGTAAGCGTACGAGTAATGTCGGTCCAAGCCGCTTCAATCCAACAATACCGCGGAATCAAGAAAAGACTAAGGAGGGCAGCAAAACGCACATCACCGCCCACAAAAACTTTTGTGTTCTACTCGAGAAGACATCTACGCATGAACCTAGCTCATGATGCCACTGTTGGGGAACGTCGCATGGGAAACAAAAAAAAATTCCTACGCGCATGAAGACCTATCATGGTGATGTCCATCTACGAGAGGGGATGAGTGATCTACGTACCCTTGTAGATCGTACAGCAGAAGCGTTAGTGAACGCGGTTGATGTAGTGCAACGTCCTCACGTTCCTCGATCCGCCCCGCGAATAATCCCGCGATCAGTCCCACGATCTAGTACCGAACGGACGGCACCTCCGCGTTCAGCACACGTACAGCTCGACGATGATCTCGGCCTTCTTGATCCAGCAAGAGAGACGGAGAGGTAGAAGAGTTCTCCGGCAGCGTGACGGCGCTCCAGAGGTTGGTGATGACCTTGTCTCAGCAGGGCTCCGCCCGAGCTCCGCAGAAACGCGATCTAGAGGAAAAACCGTGGAGGTATGTGGTCGGGCTGTCGTGGAAAAGTCATCTCAAATCAGCCCTAAAACCTCCGTATATATAGGTGGGAGGGAGGGGACCTTGCCTTGGGGCTCAAGGAGCCCCAAGGGGGTCGGCCGAGTCCAAGGGGGAAAGCTCCCCCCCCCAAACCGAGTTGGACTTGGTTTGGTGGGAGGGAGTCCCCTTTCCTTCCCACCTCCTCCTCTTTTTTTTCCCTTCCCACCCCCTCTTTTTTTTCTCTTTGATTTTCTTTCCTAGGCGCATAGGGCCCTTTTGTGCTGTCCCACCAGCCCACTAAGGGCTGGTGTGCCACCCTCAAGGCCTATGGGCTTCCCCGGGGTGGGTTCCCCCCCCCCCCCCCGGTGAACTCCCGGAACCCATTCGTCATTCCCGGTACATTCCCGGTAACTCCGAAAACCTTCCGGTAATCAAATGAGGTCATCCTATATATCAATCTTCGTTTCTGGACCATTCCGGAAACCCTCGTGACGTCTGTGATCTCATCCGGGACTCCGAACAACATTCGATAACCAACCATATAACTCAAATACGCATAAAACAACGTCGAACCTTAAGTGTGCACACCCTGCGGGTTCGAGAACTATGTAGACATGACCCGAGAGACTCCTCGGTCAATATCCAATAGCGGGACCTGGATGCCCATATTGGATCCTACATATTCTACGAAGATCTTATCATTTGAACCTCAGTGCCAAGGATTCATATAATCCCGTATGTCATTCCCTTTGTCCTTCGGTGTGTTACTTGCCCGAGATTCGATCGTCAGTATCCGCATACCTATTTCAATCTCGTTCACCGGCAAGTCTCTTTACTCGTTTCGTAATACAAGATCCCGCAACTTTCACTAAGTCACATTGCTTGCAAGGCTTGTGTGTGATGTTGTATTACCGAGTGGGCCCCGAGATACCTCTCCGTCACACGGAGTGACAAATCCCAGTCTTGATCCATACTAACCCAACTAACACCTTCGGAGATACCTGTAGAGCATCTTTATAGTCACCCAGTTACGTTGCGACGTTTGATACACACAAAGCATTCCTCCGGTGTCAGTGAGTTATATGATCTCATGGTCATAGGAATAAATACTTGACACGCAGAAAACAGTAGCAACAAAATGACACGATCAACATGCTACGTCTATTAGTTTGGGTCTAGTCCATCACGTGATTCTCCTAATGACGTGATCCAGTTATCAAGCAACAACACTTTGTTCATAATCAGAAGACACTGACTATCTTTGATCAACTGGCTAGCCAACTAGAGGCTTGCTAGGGACGGTGTTTTGTCTATGTATCCACACATGTAAATGAGTCTTCATTCAATACAATTACAGCATGGATAATAAACGATTATCTTGATACAGGAATTATAATAATAACTATATTTATTATTGCCTCTAGGGTATAATTCCAACAACCACAACGGGCATGTGATCCGAATGATGGGGATCCCCATTGATTACTATGTACAAAAGAAAGAGACCTCGCCAATCCTTAAATGCCACCGCACGGTCCAACCTCTCCCTGGTGTAGCCATCTATTAAGTGCCAATTGTTACGCCACGTGTATGGGTCCCCTTCAAAACCAAGGTCCTCAAGTCCACACACCTCTAATGCACTACGAAACGCATCCATACATCCTTGGGCCCGAACTGGCCCTCCCTCTTTCTCGTTAGCAAATAGAATCTCGTTAAAGTCACCTACACATAACTATGGAAGCTTGACCTTTCCATTGAGAGATCGCATCGCAATCCAAGTACTCCCCTTCTCCCATGCCTTCAACTCCCCATATATGCCAGTTAAACGCCATTGCACACCATTCTCCTATGTCCCCATTGCATCAGTATAGTATTTATCCTTCCACCGGAGCCTCACATCCACCCCTCTGTGCCAAAAAAGGGCAAGGTCGCCCCTTCGACCATCCGGGTCTTTCACAACCATGTTAGGCAAACCAAGTTTCGACCGCAAATGCTCCATCTCTTTCTCAACACACTTTGTTTCCGAGATAAAGAGCATGTCGGGATCTTCTGCCTTCTGGAACTCCAGAAGGCTACGAACTGACACGTGGTTCGGGGGGTGTTGGAACACTACTGCTCCCACTTCTTCCACGCCGCTAGCACACCTTGGTCATGCGCCCATAACTGGCTCGTCCAGCACATAGTGCATGTTGGAAATATGCCCTAGAGGCAATAATAAAATGGTTATTATCATATTTCCTTGTTCATGATAATCGTCTATTGTTCATGCTATAATTGTATTAACAGGAAACAGTAATACATGTGTGAATAAATAGATCACAATGTGTCCCTAGCAAGCCTCTAGTTGGCTAGCTCGTTGATCAATAGATGATCATGGTTTCCTGATCATGGGCATTAGATGTCATTGATAACGGGATCACATCATTGGGAGAATGATGTGATGGACGAGACCCAATCCTAAGCATAGCACTAGATCGTATTGTTCGTATGCTAAAGCTTTTCTAATGTCAAGTGTCTTTTCCTTCGACCGTGAGATTGTGCAAATCCCGGATACCGTAGGAGTGCTTTGGGTGTATCAAACGTCACAACGTAACTGGGTGACTATAAAGGTGCACTACGGGTACCTCTGAAAGTGTTTGTTGGGTTGGTACGAATCGAGATCGGGATTTGTCACTCCGTGTGACGGAGAGGTATCTCTGGACCCACTCGGTAGAACATCATCATGAGCTCAATGTGACTAAGGAGTTAGTCATAGGATGACGTGCTACGGAATGAGTAAAGAGACTTACCGGTAACGAGATTGAACAAGGTATTTGTATACCGACGAACGAATCTCGGGCAAGTTCTATACCGACAGACAAAGGGAATTGTATACAGGATTGATTGAATCCTTGACATCATGGTTCATCCGATGAGATCATCGTGGAACATGTGGGAGCCACCATGGGTATCCAGATCCCGCTGATGGTTATTGGTCGGAGAGTGTCTCGGTCATGTCTGCATGCTTCCCGAACCCGTAGGATCTACACACTTAAGGTTCGATGACGCTAGGGTTATAGGGAAATGTTATAGGAGGTTACCGAAAGTTGTTCGGAGTCCCGGATGATATCCCGGACGTTATGAGGAGCTCCGGAATGGTCCGGGGGTAAAGATTGATATATAGGATGGATGGTTTCGGACACCGGAAATGTTTCGGGCATCACCGGTAGCGTACCGGGACCACCGGAAATGGTCCCGAGGGTCCACCGGGAGAGGCCACCAGGCCCAAGAGGTAGCATGGGCCAAAAGGTGGTGGGAAACCAGCCCAAAGTGGGCTGGTGCCCTCCCACAAAGGGGCCCAAGGCGCAGGAGGTGGAGAGGGGGGAAACCCTAGGCGTTGGTGGGCTTAAGGCCCACCTAGGGGTGCGCCACCCCCTCCCCTGCCCTGGCCGCCGCACCTCCCATCTGGGGGGGCTGCCGCACCACCTAGGGTGGGAACCCTAGGGGTGGCACCCCTCCTCCTATAAATAGAGAGGGGTTTGGGGCTGTTTTGCACACCGTTTCCTCTCTCCTTCGGCGCAGCCCTGCTCCCCTCCCTCCTCCTCCCACGATGCTTGGCGAAGCCCTGTCGGGAGACCTCGTCTCTCCATCGACACCACGCCGTCGTGCTGCCGGAGATCTTCCCCAACCTCTCCCTCCTCCTTGCTGGATCAAGGTGCGGGAGACGTCACCGGGTTGCACGTGTGTTGAACGCGGAGGTGCCGTGGTTCGGCACTAGATCGGAATCACACCGCGATCTGAATCGCCGCGAGTACGACTCCATCAACCGCATTCTACCAACGCTTCCGCTTAGCGATCTTCAAAGGTATGAAGATGCACTCACCCCTCTCTCGTTGCTGGTCTCTCCATAGGAAGATCTGAATATGGCGTAGGAAAATTTTGAATTTATGCTACGTTACCCAACAGTGGCATCCGAGCCAGGTTTTCTATGCGTAGATTCTATGCACGAGTAGAACACAAAAGGTTGTGGGAAATGGTTTGTCAATTGCTTGCCGCTACTAGTCTAATTCTTTTCCAGCGGTATTGTGGGATGAAGCGGCCCGGACCAACCTTACACGTACGCTTATGTGAGACTGGTTCCACCGACAGACATGCACACCGTGCATAAAGGTGGCTAGCGGGTGTCTGTCTCTCCCACTCTAGTCATATTGGATTTGATGAAAAGGGTCCTTATGAAGGGTAAATAGCTTTGGCATATCATCGTTGTGGCTGTCACGTAGGTAAGAAGGCGTTCTTGCTAGAAACCCAAATCAGCCACGTAAAACTTGCAACAACAATTAGAGGACGTCTAACTTGTTTTTGCGGGGTTTGACATGTGATGTGATATGGCCAAAGTTGTGATGTTGCATGTATGATATATGAGATGATCATGTTATTTTAATAGGTTTCACGACTTGCATGTCGATGAGTATGACAACCGGAGGAGCCATAGGAGTTGTCTTAATTTATTGTATGAGATGCAACGCCATGTGCTTACTACTTTTACTTCATTGCTAACTGTTAGGTATAGTAGTAGTGATAGTAGTAGTTGGCGTGACGACTTCACATAGACACGATGATGGAGATCATGGTGTCACGACGGTGACAATGATGATCATGCGATGCCTGAAGATGGAGATCGAAAGAGCAAAGATGATAATGGCCATATCATGTCACTATATGATTGCATTGTGATGTTTATCATGTTTTTCATCTTATTGCTTAGAACGACGGTAGCATAATAAGATGATCCCTCTTAAAAATTTCAAGAATGTATTCCCCTAAGTGTGCACCGTTGCGAAGGATCGTTATCTAGAAGCACCACGTGATGATCGGGTGTGATAGATTCTAATGTTCGCATACAACGGGTGTAAGCCAGATTTACACACGCGAAACACTTAGGTTGACTCGACGAGCTTAGCATGTACAGACATGACCTCGAATACAAGAGACCAAAAGGTCGAACATGAGTCGTATGGTTGAATACGATCAACATGAAGTTGCTCACCATGACGACTAGTCCGTCTCACGTGATGATTGGACACGGGTTAGTCAACATGGATCATGTATCACTTAGATGACTAGAGGGATGTCGATTTAAGTGGGTGTTCATACTTAATTTGATTAAATGAACTTAATTGTCATGAACTTAGTCTAAAAGTTGTCTTTATAAATATTGTAGATGGCCAACGTCAACCTCAATTTCAACGCATTCCTAGAGAAAAACAAGCTGAAAGATGATGGTAGCAACTATGCGGACTCGGTTCGCAACTTGAAGCTCATCCTTGAAGCAGCTAAAAAGGCTTATGTCCTTGATGCGCCGCTAGGTGACCCTCCTGCTCCCGCAGCAGCCCAGGACATTCTGAACGTCTGGCAAACGCGGAGTGATGACTACTCTCTGGTTAGGTGCGGCATGTTATACAGTTTGGAAACGGGGCTCCAAAGGCGTTTTGAGCAACACGGTGCATATGAGATGTTCCAAGAGCTGAAACTAGTTTTTCAAGATCATGCCTGTGTCGAGAGATATGAAGTCTCCGACAAGTTCTTTAGCTGTAAGATGGAGGAGAACAGTTCTGTCATTGAGCACATACTCAAAATGTCTGGGTTACACGGTCGTCTGACTTCACTTGGAGTCGAACTTCCGGATGATGCTATAATTGACAGAATCCTCCAGTCTCTCCCACCAAGTTACGAAGGTTTTGTTCTGAACTACAACATGCAAGGGATGGAAAAGACCATTCCCGAGTTGTACTTGATGCTCAAGTCTGCAGAAGTAGAAATCAAGAAAGAGCATCAAGTGTTGATGGTCAACAAGACCACCAGTTTCAAGAAGGGCAAGGGTAAGAAGAACTTCAAGAAAGACGGCAAAGCCGTTGCCATGCCCGGTAAGCCAGATGCCGGGAAGAATAAAAAGAATGGACCCAAGCCTGAGACTGAGTGCTTCTATTGCAAGGGAAAAGGTCACTCGAAGCGGAACTGCCCCAAGTACTTAGCGGACAAGAAGGTCGGCAACGTTAAAGGTATATATGATATACATGTTATTGATGTGTACCTTACCAGCGCTCATGGTAGCTCCTGGGTATTTGATACCTGTCTATTGCTCACATTTGAACTCAAAGCAGGAACTGCGGAATAAGCGGAGACTAGCCAAAGACGAGGTGACGATGCGCCTCGGGAATGGCTCCAAGGTCGATGTGATCGCCGTCGACACGCTACCTCTACATTTACCGTCGGGATTTGTTTTAAACCTTAATAATTGTTATTTAGAATCAGCTTTGAGCATGAATATTGTATCAGGGTCTTGCTTAATGCGAGACGGCTACTCATTTAAGTCAGAGAATAATGGTTGTTCTATTTATATGAGTGATATGTTTTATGGTCATGCTCCGCTGGTGAATGGTTTATTCTTGATGAATCTCGATCGTGATGTTACACATATTCATAGTGTGAGTACCAAAAGATGTAAAGTTGATAATGATAGTCCCACATACTTGTGGCGCTGCTGCCTTGGTCATATCGGTGTTAAGCGCATGAAGAAGCTCCATACTGATGGACTATTAGAGTCTCTTGACTTTGAATCATTTGACACATGCGAACCGTGCCTCATGGGCAAGATGACTAAGACTCCATTCTCAGGAATAATGGAGAGAGCGACCGACTTATTGGAAATAATACATACTGATGTGTGTGGTCCAATGAACGTTGAAGCTCGCGGTGGCTACCGTTATGTTCTCACTCTCACCGATGATTTGAGTAGGTATGGGTATATCTACTTGATGAAGCACAAATCTGAGACGTTTAAAAAGTTCAAGGAATTTCAGAGTGAGGTTGAGAATCAACGTGACAGAAAAATTAAGTGTCTACGATCTGATTATGGAGGAGAATATTTGAGTCACGAGTTTGGCACACACCTAAGGAAGTGTGGAATCGTTTCACAACTGACGCCGCCTGGCACATCGCAATGCAACGGAGTGTCTGAACGACGTAATTGCACTTTATTAGATATGGTACGATCTATGATGTCTCTTACCGACTTACCGCTATCATTTTGGGGATACGCATTAGAAACTGCAGCATTCACTTTAAATAGGGCACCGTCTAAATCCGTTGAGACGACATCGTATCAACTATGGTTAGGCAAGAAACCTAAGTTGTCGTTTCTTAAAGTTTGGGGCTGCGATGCTTATGTGAAGAAACTTCAACCAGAGAAGCTCGAACCCAAAGCGGAGAAATGCGTATTCATAGGATACCCTAAGGAAACTATTGGGTATACCTTCTATCTTAGATCCGAAGGTAAAACCTTTGTTGCCAAGAATGGATCCTTTCTAGAGAAAGAGTTTCTCTCAAAAGAAGTAAGTGGGAGGAAAGTAGAACTTGATGAGGTAATTACACCCCCTCTCGAACCTGAAAGTAGCGCAGTGCGGGAAATTATTCCCATGGCGTCTACACCAACTGAAGAGGAAGTTAATGATAATGATCATGAAGCTTCGGATCAAGTTACTACTGAACTGTGAAGGTCCACAAGGGCACGCTTGATACGTCTCCATCGTATCTACTTTTCCAAACTCTTTTGCCCTTGTTTTGGACTCTAATTTGCATGATTTGAATGGAACTAACCCGGACTGACGCTGTTTTCAGCAGAATTGCCATGGTGTTGTTTTTGTGCGGAAATGGAAGTTCTCGGAACGTCCTGAAAATTTACGGAGAATATTTCTGGAAAATATGAAAAATACCTGCGCAAAGATCCACCGGAGGGGACGGGCCAGTGGGCCACAAGCCCCTATAGCCGCGGCCTCCCCCCTGGTCGCGGCTACCAGGCTTGTGGGGCCCACGTGGCCCTGCCGCCCCCAATTCCATCGCTATTTATTCCCTTTCATCCCAGAAAAAATCAAGAGAGAAGAGTTCATCGCGTTTCACGATCTAGAGGCGCCGCCACATCCCGTTCTTGCCCTGGAGAGCGGATCTGGAGTCCGTTTTGGGCTCCGGATCAAGGAGATCGTCGCCATCATCATCATCAACCTTCTTCCCTCTCCAATTCCATCAAGCTCTTCATCGTTCGTGAGTAATCTATTCGTAGGCTCGCTGGGCGGTGATGAGCAGGATGAGATCTATCATGTAATCGAGTTAGTTTTGACGGGGATTGATCCCTAGTATCCACTATGTTCTGAGATTGATGTTGCTACTACTTTGCCATGCTTAATGCTTGTCACTAGGGCCCGAGTGCCATGATTTCAGATCTGAAATTATTATGTTGTCACCAATATATGTGTGTTTTAGATCCGATCTTGCAAGTTGTAGTTACCTACTATGTGTTATGATCCGGCAACCCCGGAGTGACTATAGCCGGAACCACTCCCGATGATGACCATAGTTTGAGGAGTTCATGTGTTCACCAAGTGCTAATGTGTTGGTCCGGTTCTTTATTAAAAGGAGAACCTTAACCCGTAGTATCCATTTGGACCCCGCTGCCACGGGAGGGATGGACAATAGATGTCATGCAAGTTCTTTTCCCTAAGCACGTATGACTACACACGGAATGCATGCCTACATCACATTGACGAACGGGAGCTAGCCACATATCTCTCCGTGTTATAACTGTTGCATGATGAATGTCATCCAACAAATCACCGATCCATTGCCTACGAGTTTGTCCCACTGCCATTGTTACTTGCTTTGCTCTGCTGCTGTTACTACTGTTGCTGCTACTGTTACTTGCTGCTACTGTTACTTGCTTTGTCCTGCTGCTGCTGCCACTACTGTTGCTACTACTGTTACTTGTTGTTGTTGTTACTTGCTACTGTTGCTACTTGCTACTGCTGTCACTACTGCTGTTCCTTGCCACTGTTGTTACTCGTTACACTGCTGCTACCTGCTACAATACTTTTCTGGCGCCATTGATACTTCAGTTAGAAATAATCTGCCGTCAACAGATTCTTTCCTAGCACCGTTGCTATCATACTACCTTTGCTGCTTATATCCTGCTTGCAGATACTAATCTTTCAGGTGTGGTTGAGCCGACAACTCAACTGCTAATACTGGAAAATATCCTTTCACTCTCATCGTGTTGAACCAACAAATTTGGGTTGAATACTCTACCCTCGAAAACTACCGCGATCACACACGCTGGTGGGCCATTGCAAGACAATTGCGAATTGTTGAGGAACTGGAAGCAGCTCTTTTCTGGCGCCGTTGCCAGGGACTGCTAGCAACTCTTTTCTGGCGCCGTTCCCGGGGAAGGATAGCTATATTCTCTGAGTCACTTGGGATTCATATCTGCTGATCACTATGAAGAATCTGAAAGATCCAGGAACCAAAGTCTTGCCCTCAACTACGAGGGGAGGTAAGGAACTGCCATCTAGCTCTACACTTGATTCACCTTCAGTTATGAGTAAGTTTGCGACACCACCTCCTGCTAGAAATCTTGATATGTCGCCTGTGGTAGATGATGCTAGAGATGCTATTGCTATTGATGATGCTTATGATGCTACTATGCTTGATGATACTATGCCTGATACTGCTAGAGATGCTATGCTTGATACTGCTAGAGATACTACTTTGCCTGATATGCCAATAGGGGTATTCCTTGATGCTCATATTGCTAGAGTTACTGCCAATGCTCGTGATGCTTCTCAAACTGCCGATACTATTGAGATAGAACCTGCTTTTGCTCTTGCTAGATCTAGCTCTCCTAGATATGAATTGCCTGATATACCTGAGGGTTATGTTATGGAGGGAGATATAGCTGAGGATTTTCTTGCGTGTAAGGATGCCTATGACGCTGAGAAATTACTTCTCAAATGGAAGGAAAAATCTCTGGAAGCTAGGATGAAATACGACCCGAAGTTTGCCACTTCACCTATCTTTATCACCGATGAGGATTATGAATTCTCTGTCGACCCTGAGATAATCTCTCTAGTCGAATCTGATCCTTTCCACGGTTATGAGTCTGAGACGGTCGTAGCCCATCTTACTAAACTACATGATATAGCCACCCTTTTAACTAGTGAGGAGAAGATCTGCTACTACTATATCCTTAAGTTGTTTCCTTTCTCTCTAAAGGATGACGCTAAAGCCTGGTTCACTTCTCTTGCTCCTAGATATGTGAGTAGTCCCCAGGATATGGTCTATTACTTCTGTGAGAAATATTTCCCTGCCCATAAGAAGCAAGTTGTCTTGCAGGAAATATACAACTTTGCTCAACTCAAAGAAGAGAGTCTCCCACAAGCTTGGAGGAGGCTCATCCAGCTACAGAATGATTTGCCTGATCACCCTCTTAAGAAGAACGAGATACTTGATATCTTCTATAACGGACTTACCGATGCTTCTAGAGACCACCTAGATAGTTGTGTCGGTTGTGTTTTTAGGGAACGAACTGTAGAACAAGTTGAGATCCTACTGAATAACATCTTGATCAACAATAATGCTTGGACTATTCCCGAACCACCTCCTAAGCCAACTCCTAAGAAAAGAGGTATTCTATTCCTCAGTCCCGAAGATATGCAAGAAGCCAAGAAATCTATGCAAGAGAAAGGCATTAGATCTGAAGAAGTCAAAAATCTACCGCCTATCGAAGAGATCCATGGTCTCGATAACCCGATACAAGTAGTAGAGGTGAATTATCTGCGTAGATTCAATGAGAGTGATATTCCTTTTGACAAACCTGCTAGCCTATGCTTTGATGAATTTGACAACTTTGTTGCCAAACAACAGAGTTTCAATGATTATGTTAGCAGACAATTGGAACAAAGTACTCGTATGCTTAGTCATTTAAGTGCTTGTGTAGACAGAAATGTCAATGATCTGAAGCTTCTGAGTAAACATGCCTCTATGATTACTACTCAGGTAGAACAAGTACTTAAAGCTCAGAATGACTTGCTCAGTGAATTAAATGACTACTCTGTCAGAGTCATTACTAGAGGGGGCAAAATGACTCAGGAACCTTTGTATCCTGAAGGCCATCCTAAGAGAATTGATCAAGATTCTCAAGGAATTAATGTTGATACACCCAGTCATCCTAAGAATAAGAAGAAGGATGATAGAAACCTACATGTCAGTTCACCAAATACTGTCACACCTGAAGAACCAAATGATATTTGTGCGTCTGATGCAGAAACACAATCTGGTGATGAACATGAACCTCGTGACAATATGGACAGTGATGTTCATAATAATGCTAAACCTAGCAATGATAAGGATGTGGAGATTGAACCTACGGTTAATCCTGATAACCCACAACCTAAGAGATACGATAAGAATGACTTCACTGCTAGGAAGCATGGTAAAGAAAGGGAACCATGGGTTCAGAGACCCATGCCCTTTCCTCCTAAGCCATCCAAGAAAAAGGATGATGAGGATTTTGAGAGCTTTATTGAAATGTTGAGAACCGTCTTTCTGCAGATGCGGTTAATTTTTATGCTCAAAATGTCTCCATATGCCAAGTACATGAAAGATATCGTGACCAATAAACGGAAGATACCAGATCTTGAGATCTCCACCATGCTTGCCAATTACACTTTCAAAGGTGGAACTCCTAAGAAACTTGGTGATCCCAGAGTGCCCACTATACCTTGCTCCATTAAAGGAAACTATGTAAGAACTGCCTTATGTGACCTTGGAGTTGGTGTTAGTGCTATGCCTCTCTCTCTTTATCGTAGACTTGAACTGGATAAGTTGACACCTACTGAAATCTCTCTGCAAATGGCCGACAAATCAACTGCTTTCCCTGTCGGCATTTGCGAGGATGTGCCTATTGTGGTTGCTAACGTTACTATCTTGACGGACTTTGTTATCCTGGATATTCCTGAGGATGATGCCATGGCGATCATTCTTGGAAGATCGTTCTTAAACACCGCAAGGGCTGTTATAGATTGCAGCAAAGGCAATGTCACCTTCCATGTCGACGGAATGAGCATACAGTGCACTTTCCGAAGAAACGATGTCAAGTACATTGCATCAATGCTATCGAAAAAACTTCATCGATTCTTATTGGGAGCTTTGAATGCCCTATTTCTCGTGTTAAGATGAAGTATGATTTGCTTGTTGGGGAGATTCATATCCCCATTGAGGTGACTTAGTGGCTATTCGACAATTCTCCGTTTCCTTTTGCGATTTGAAAAAGTTTTGTCATGAAGATTTGATCAACCCCATTGACGGATTTCTTTCGATGACCATGAAATGGATGAATCAAGGAGTCACATACCTCTGTTTTAAGCTTTCACTTTTTGTTGCTTAGAAGGAAAATGATAGATTTAGTTTAGTTTTTCCTGTTTTCTGTTTTAGCGTCCCGGAGAAAAGTACCCCGAAAATAAAAGTTCTTCGATGGTCCTGAAAATCAAATATGATTTTTTCTGGATTTTTTGAAAAATACTGGGACTGAGAGCTGGCCTGGGGGCCACACCAGTGGGCCACAAGCCCTGTAGCCGCGGCCTCCCCGCTGGCCACGGCTACCAAGCTTGTGGGGCCCACAGGGACCCCCTCCACTCATTCCAGCTCCCATCCTCTTCTTCTACCTCCAGAAAAAATAGTTTCGCAGCTCAAACCCGTGTTCTTGCTCATTTGGCTGTGATTTTCGTTCTCCTTGCTCAAAGCACCATTCTCCGAACCGTTTTGGGGAAATTACTCCTTGGTAAGTGACTCCTCCATTTGGTCCAATTAGTTTCTACTCTAGTGCTTTATCCTTCGCGTATTCTTGCTACCTTGGTGACCTTGTTCTTGAGCTTGAAATCTTGATTTTAGCTGGTCCCAAGTAGTTTTAGCGCGTTATACGGTCTCTAGGCACTAGTAGGAGTAGTTGCTACGAGTTGGGTTAATCCTTACTCACTTTTCTTTCGAAGTCTCTAAAAATTTAAGAATTTTTTAGAGTTAGAAAAGGGAAAAGATGAGGAGGTTCTTGAGAGGCTCTTCAAGCCGTAACCCCAAGGAGGCTGAGAAGAACCACCCCAAGTACGTGGTTCCTCGAGTCACAGAAGTTCGAGTGTGCGTGTGGCCAAGTGATGAATTTTTGCGCGCCGCTGGGCTTTGTGAAGACTTTTATTACTTGGTGGAGAACGCAGGTCTTACCGTGTTCGTTGAAGATAAGTGCCCACAATACCTCCTTCTCACCAATATTTTCGTTCAAAGCTTCAACTTTTATCCGAGGAAGAATCCTCCTATGGTTGAGTTCATGTTATACGATATCCCCCAGCGCATGACACTACAGGATTTTTGCAATGTGTGCAAATTACCTTATGTTGGGGATATTCATGATCCTCGTCCATGGGACCTGGAGGCTTTCATAGATACTATTGTTGTTGGAGAGGAGAGAGGAGTGTCTCGCGCTAGAATTGCTAGCATAAATTTTTCTGTGCTTCGGTACTTCTCATTATTTGTGGGAAAATGTTTGATTGGCCGTGGGGAGGCTAGATCACTTAGCTCTCCAGACCTTGCGGTTTTGCGCGAAGGCCTTTATAACAATAAGACTTATAGCCTAGGTGCTATAGTAGCTCAGCGGTTGAACACAAACCGTTCCAAAGGTGTCGTCTATGGAGGTATCTATGCTACCCGTCTTGCCAGACACTTTGAGATACCCATTAGACTGAAGGAGGAAGAAGGAATGCTTCTTCCTGAGAAATATCTGGATTATGACAGCATGGTTCGCCATGATTTTCTGGATAGAGATGCTAGTAGACGGATGATTTATAACCTGGTATTTAGTCAGGGTACTCGTGAGACTATTACTTTGCCTACTCCTTCTTTGTTCAATCTTCATGCACACAGGTACACTATTATGCCCTCGGACATCTACGCATATTGGGGCTTGGCCCAACCATAGGTGTCCGTGCCCGAGCCGCCAGTCGAGTACCAGACGCCAGTTTATCAGTGGGAGCCAGAGGAGCTCACACAGTAGTGGCATCCACAGTCCGCTCCGGAGTATCCCGGAGCTGGTTATTTCCCTCCTTGGGAGTAGACCAAGCTAGGCCAAAAGCCTAAGCTTGGGGGAGTACGTGTTTGCACCAACTTTACATTCATGCTTATGCTTTCACTTTGTTAGTCGGTGTTTACACTTTGCCACTTTATTATCCATGCTAGTTTATTGTCGTTTTCTTGTTTTCTTGTTTTGTGTCCTTTTGAGAAAACCCAAAAAGATTTTCCTTTCTTCTTTTGCTTGTTGGGAGCTTTCCCGTGTAAATAGTTTTCTTTTTCTTTGAGTCGAGGTAGAAGACCATGGTTACAATGTTTAGTGGCTCTCGCATGCATACCTGTTCATATGTTAAAGAGTCATATTACTTTGTCTTCTCCTCTGTGTTTGCCTGCAGATTCAGCTTAGTCCAATGCACGAGCACTCTTATTATTGTTCACATCGTTCGATCGTGCAAGTGAAAGGCAATAATGATGATATATGATGAAGTGACTCAGACTGGAAAAGCTAGTATGAACTCTATCTATTTTGTTTTGTAAATATGACTAGCTTGTCGTCCCAGATTCAGCTTTGTTGAGAGAGAACCATGTTTGCAATGACAACTTAGAAATCATAGTTTCTGATGCCATGCTTAATTAGCTAGGAGCTTATAATGGTTTGTCTTGAATGCCAACATAGATTTTGAGATGACTATGATGTAGTATGATAGGATGGTATTCTCCTTTGAATGATTCAAGTGGCTTGACTTGGCGCATGTTCATGCATGTAGTTGAAACAAAATCAACATAGCCTCTATGATGTTCGTGTTCATGGTGATTTATATCCTGCTCATGCTTGCACTCAATGTTAGTCAAACTCTTTGCATCTTGATGACTGTTGTCGCTCTCTAGTTGGTCGCTTCCCAGTCTTTTGCTAGCCTTCACTTATACTAAGCGGAATACTGCTTGTGCATCCACTTCCATAAACCCAAAAGTTTTTCCATAAGAGCCCACCATACCTACCTATTTGCGGTATCTACCTGCCGTTCCAAGTAAATTTCCATGTGCCATTCTCTAAACCTTTAAGAAATAATCTATTTTGCATGCCCGAACCGCTCATGTGGTGACAGGGGGCTATTGGTATCTTCCATGTTAGGCGTGTTATCCTCGACATGTGTTTATTCACTGTCATTCACGAGAAAGGGGCCGGTAATTGGAATGCCCAGTTCCATGCTTAAATTGAAAACATAACTGTAAAACAAGACTCCCCCCGGATTGATGTTAGTATGGACGGTACCCGAGGATTCGGCTAGCCGTGGAGTGTGATTGATTGGTGGTGGGGGAGTTACAACTTTACTTTTCTCTTTGGGAACCGCCTATAGCATGAGTAGCATGGAAGATATTGAGAACTCTTGGTCATTGCGTTGACAATGAAAGCATGCCACCCAAAATTATTATCTCTGTTTTCAAAGCTTGAGCTCTGGCACCTCAGTAAATCAATGCTTCCCTCTGCGAAGGGCCTATCTATTTATTTTCCTGTTGAGTCATCCTCTTCTTATATAAGCACCAATTAGAGAGCACCTCTGTCATTTTTATGCTTTGCTTTTGATTGATATTGAGTATGACTATGACTGGATCTTCGTTGATATGAATTACAATGTTTAGTTAGCCCTTGATCTTTGAAAGTGCTCTGCATTTATGTTTTGCGGTCTCAGAAAGAGCTAGCGAGATACCACCTATTCATACTGCTTCATGCTTGTTTTGATTGAATTGTTGGTATCTGAAACTCATTATTATTTGCTCACTAGTTGTTTATGCCATTGATATTAGTTTACCGTGAGAACTATGTGTCACTTGCTTATGTGGTTAACTTGTGATCTTGCTGAAATTCTGGTTATGAGTTAGACATAGTTGCAACAACAAGATCAAACAGAGTTTGTCAAAGTTTTTCTTTCTCTTTCAGTTTGTCAACTGAGTTGCTTGAGGACAAGCAAGGTTTTAAGCTTGGGGGAGTTGATACGTCTCCATCGTATCTACTTTTCCAAACTCTTTTGCCCTTATTTTGGACTCTAATTTGCATGATTTCAATGGAACTAACCCGGACTGACGCTGTATTTAGCAGAATTGCCATGGTGTTGTTTTTATGCAGAAATGAAAGTTCTCGGAACGTCCTGAAAATTTACGGAGAATGTTTCTGTAAAATATGAAAAATACCTGCGCAAAGATCCACCGGAGGGGATGGGCCAGTGGGCCACAAGCCCTGTAGCCGCGGCCTCCCCCCTGGCTGCGGCTACCAGGCTTGTGGGGCCCACGTGGCTCTGCCGCCCCCAATTCTAGCGTTATTTATTCCCTTTCGTCCCGGAAAAAATCAAGAGAGAAGAGTTCATCGCGTTTCACGATCCAGAGGCGCCGCCACATCCCGTTCTTGCCCTGGAGGGTAGATCTGGAGTCCGTTTTGGGCTCCGGATCAAGGAGATCGTCGCCATCGTCATCATCAACCTTCTTCCCTCTCCAATTCCATGAAGCTCTTCATCGTTCGTGAGTAATCTATTCATAGGCTCGCTGGGCGGTGATGAGTAGGATGAGATCTATCATGTAATCGAGTTAGTTTTGACGGGGATTGATCCCTAGTATCCACTATGTTATGAGATTGATGTTGCTACTACTTTGCCATGCTTAATGCTTGTCACTAGGGCCCGAGTGCCATGATTTCAGATCTGAAATTATTATGCTGTCACCAATATATGTGTGTTTTAAATCCGATCTTGCAACTTGTAGTTACCTACTATGTGTTATGATCCGGCAACCCCGGAGTGACAATAACCGGAACCACTCCCGGTGAGGACCATAGTTTGAGGAGTTCATGTGTTCACCAAGTGCTAATGCGTTGGTCTGGTTCTTTATTAAAAGGAGAACCTTAATATCCCGTAGTATCCATTTGGACCCCGCTGCCACGGGAGGGATGGACAATAGATGTCATGCAAGTTCTTTTCCCTAAGCATGTATGACTACACACAGAATGCATGCCTACATCACATTGACGAATGGGAGCTAGCCACATATCTCTCTGTGTTATAACTGTTGCATGATGAATGTCATCCAACAAATCACCGATCCATTGCCTACGAGTTTGTCCCGCTGCCATTGTTACTTGCTTTGCTCTCGTGCTATTACTACTGTTGCTGCTACTGTTACTTGCTTTGTCCTGCTGCTGCTGCCACTACTGTTGCTACTACTGTTACTTGTTGTTGCTGTTGCTTGCTACTGTTGCTACTTGCTACTGCTGTCACTACTGTTGTTCCTTGCCACTGCTGTTACTCGTTACACTGCTGCTACCTGCTACAATACTTTTCTGGCGCCATTGATACTTCAGTTAGGAATAATCTGCCGTCAACAGATTCTTTCCTAGCACCGTTGCTATCATACTACCTTTGCTGCTTATATCCTGCTTGCAGATACTAATCTTTCAGGTGTGGTTGAGCCGACAACTCAACTGCTAATACTGGAGAATATCCTTTCGCTCCCATCGTGTTGAACCAACAAATTTGGGTTGAATACTCTAGCCTCGAAAACTGCCGCGATCCCACACGCTTGTGGGCCATTGCAAGACAATTGCTAATTGTTGAGCAACTGGAAGCAGCTCTTTTCTGGCGCCGTTGCCGGGGACTGCTAGCAACGCTCCGCACCAGAGTGGTACGGCAAACCTGTGATGGAAATCATGTTGTTAGACAACGGTGAACCTTCGAACTATGAAGAAGCAATTGCGGGCCCGGATTCCAACAAATGGCTTGAGGCTATGAAATCCGAGATAGGATCCATGTATGAGAACAAAGTATGGACTTTGGTGGACTTGCCCAATGACCGGCGAGCCATAGAAAATAAATGGATCTTCAAGAAGAAGACTGATGCAAACGGTAATGTGACCGTTTATAAAGCTCGACTTGTCGCAAAGGGTTTTTGACAAATTCAAGGAGTTGACTACGAAGAGGCTTTCTCTCCCGTAGCGAAGCTGAAATCAGTCTGAATCATGTTAGCAATTGCCGCCTTTCATGATTATGAAATTTGGCAAATGGACGTCAAAACAGCGTTCCTTAACGAAAATCTTAAGGAAGAGTTGTATATGATGCAACCAGAAGGTTTTGTCGACCCTAAGGGTGCTAAAAAAGTGTGCAAGCTCCAGCGCTCCATCTATGGGCTGGTGCAAGCATCTAGGAGTTGGAACATTCGCTTCAATGAGGTGATTAAAGCGTTTGGGTTCATACAGGTCTACGGAGAAGCCTGTCTATACAAGAAAGTGAGTGGGAGCTCTGTAGCTTTCCTCGTATTGTATGTGGATGACATATTATTCATGGGGAATAATATAGAGATGTTGGAGAGCATAAAGGCCTATTTGAACAAGAGTTTTTCAATGAAGGACCTTGGAGAAGCTGCATACATATTAGGCATCAAGATCTATAGAGATAGATCGAGACGCCTCATAGGTATTTCGCAAAGTGCATACCTTGACAAGATATTGAAGAAGTTCAATATGGAAAACTCAAAGAAAGGGTTTTTGCCAGTTTTGCAAGGTATGAGGTTGAGTAAGACTCAGTCACCGACCACGGCAGCAGATAGAGAGAAGATGAGTACTGTCCCCTACGCTTCAGCCGTAGGCTCTTTAATGTATGCCATGCTGTGTACCAGACCAGATATAAACCTTGCCATAAGTTTGGTAGGGAGGTACCAAAGTGATCCCGGTATGGAACACTGGACAGCGGTCAAAATATCCTTAAGTACTTGAAGAGGACTAAGGAGATGTTTCTCGTTTATGGAGGTGACGAAGAGCTCGTCGTAAAGGGTTACGTCGATGCTAGCTTCGACACATATCCGGATGACTCTAAGTCACAGACCGAATACGTGTATGTTTTGAATGGTGGGGCAGTGAGCTGGTGCAGCAGCAAGCAAGAAGCCGTGGCAGCATCTATATGTGAAGCGGGGTACATAGCTGCTTCAGAAGCGGCTCATGAAGGAATTTGGATGAAGGAGCTCATCACCGACCTTGGAGTGGTTCTAAGCGCATCGGGTCCAATGACACTCTTCTGTGATAACACTGGGGCCATTGCCATAGCCAAGGAGTCCAGGTTTCACCGGAAGACCAAGCACATCAAACGCCGCTACAACTCCATCCAGGACCATGTCCAGAGTGGAGTAATAGATATTTGTAAAGTACACACGGATCTGAATGTTGCAGACCCGTTGACTAAACCTCTTCCTCGAGCAAAACATGATCAACACCATAATGCTATGGGTGTTCGATACATCACAATGTAACTAGATTATTGACTCTAGTGCAAGTGGGAGACTGTTGGAAATATGCCCTAGAGGCAATAATAAAATGGTTATTATCGTATTTCCTTGTTCATGATAATCGTCTATTGTTCATGCTATAATTGTATTAACAGGAAACAGTAATACATGTGTGAATAAATAGATCACAATGTGTCCCTAGCAAGCCTCTAGTTGGCTAGCTCGTTGATCAATAGATGATCATGGTTTCCTGATCATGGGCATTAGATGTCATTGATAACGGGATCACATCATTGGGAGAATGATGTGATGGACGAGACCCAATCCTAAGCATAGCACCACATCGTATTGTTCATATGCTAAAGCTTTTCTAATGTCAAGTGTCTTTTCCTTCAACCGTGAGATTGTGCAACTCCCGGATACCGTAGGAGTGCTTTGGGTGTATCAAACGTCACAACGTAACTGGGTGACTATAAAGGTGCACTACGGGTACCTCTGAAAGTGTCTGTTGGGTTGGTACGAATCGAGATCGGGATTTGTCACTCCGTGTGACGGAGAGGTATCTCTGGGCCCACTCGGTAGAACATCATCACGAGCTCAATGTGACTAAGGAGTTAGTCATAGGATGACGTGCTACCGAACGAGTAAAGAGACTTACCGGTAACGAGATTGAACAAGGTATAGGTATACCGATGATCGAATCTCGGGCAAGTTCTATACCGACAGACAAAGGGAATTGTATACGGGATTGATTGAATCCTTGACATCGTGGTTCATCCGATGAGATCATCGTGGAACATGTGGGAGCCACCATGGTTATCCAGATCCCGCTGATGGTTATTGGCCGGAGAGCATCTTAGTCATGTGTGCATGCTTCCCGAACCCGTAGGGTCTACACACTTAAGGTTCGATGACGCTAGGGTTATAGGGAAATGTTATACGAGGTTACTGAAAGTTGTTCGGAGTCCCAGATGAGATCCCGGACGTCACGAGGAGCTCTGGAATGGTCCGAAGGTAAAGATTGATATATAGAATGGATGGTTTTGGACACCGGAAATGTTTCGGGCATCACCGGTAGCGTACCGGGACCACCCGGACCACCGGAAATGGTCCAGGGGGTCCACCGGGAGAGGCCACCAGCCCCAAGAGGTAGCATGGGTCAAAAGGTGGTGGGCAACCAGCCCAAAGTGGGCTGGTGTGCCTCCCACAAAGGGGCCCAGGGCGCAGGAGGTGGAGAGGGGGGAAACCCTAGGCGCTGGTGGGCCTAAGGCCCACCTAGGGGTGCGTCACCCCCTCCCCCTGCCGTGGCCGCCGCACCTCCCATCTGGGGGGGCTGCCGCACCACCTAGGATGGGAGCCCTAGGGGTGGCACCCCCCCTCCCCTCCTCCTATAAATAGAGAGGGGTTTGGGGCTATTTTGCACACCGTTTCCTCTCTCCTTCGGCGCAGCCCTGCTCCCCTCCTTCCTCCTCCTCCCACGGTGCTTGGCGAAGCCCTGCCGGGAGACCTCGTCTCTCCATCGACACCACGCCGTCGTGCTGCCGGAGATCTTCCCCAACCTCTCCCTCATCCTTGCTGGATCAAGGTGCGGGAGACGTCACCGGGCTGCACGTGTGTTGAACACGGAGGTGCCGTGGTTCGGCACTAGATCGGAATCACACCGCGATGTGAATCGTCGCGAGTACGACTCTATCAACCGCGTTCTAGCAACGCTTCCGCTTAGCGATCTTCAAAGGTATGAAGATGCACTCACCCCTCTCTCGTTGTTGGTCTCTTCATAGGAAGATCTGAATATGGCGTAGGAAAATTTTGAATTTATGCTACGTTACCCAACAGTGCGTGCTCCCGTAAGATTAGCTAGCCCATGCTCCTAATAAAACACTCTCTAACCATTCGCTTCAAATGTTGACACGTCGGTGCAACCAATTCTTGAGAACCCGGCTTTTGAAGAATAACCCGGGTATGGAGCTAATGGGTAACTGAATAAATATTTTTGTTAGCTCCTGTGTAGTATATTTTTGTTAGCTCCTTTGTTCGAATCTTGGATTATGCATATTTTTTATTTATTTAATTATTTGCCCAACTAAAAAGCACATTTTGTCTTGTTAATATTGGATATGGGTTATTGTTTAAAAACATTTTTTATTTATATTTAACTATTTTTTAAAATTCTTAGAAAGATATAAATATATGTGTTTCCTAGGGTAAAATGTGGGTTTCAACATATCAATGTCTTTCCTTACATTTTTCAGTAAACCAATAATACCTTGGTTTTTTTATATTTGAAAATATGCTTTAGCTAATGCATAAATAAAATGAGATTATTTAACAAGCTAGCCACCAGAATGCTTTAATAATAGTGTACATGGCAACCGTTAATATATACGGGAGTACCTCATTTTACCCTAGGTATTATATATATTTATACCAAAATATATACGGGTTAAATATACATGGGAGTAGCTCATTTTACCCTGGCATCATATATGTCAATATCAAAAATAAACAGGGGAGTGCCTCATTTTACCCTAGGCATCATATAAAACATAACAGAATATACACAAGTTAAATATACATGGGGTATCTCAATTTACCCTAGGCATCATATATGTACATACCAAAATATACATGGGAATACATATGTGTTTATATCAAAATATACATGGGAGTACCTCATTTTACCCTACGCAACACACATATATTTATATCTTTCTATAATTTTTTAAAAATAGTTATATATAAGTAAAAAACTGTTTTTTAACAATAATCGATATTCAATATTAAGTAGACAAAATGTGCTTTTTAGTTGGGCAAGAACAAAAGAAAGGAAAAAATTGCTTAAACCAAGATTTGAACACGGGAGGAGAATACTACACACATTAACCACTTGAGCTACAAAGGGCTTGAGCTTTAAACAGCTTTTGTGCTTTTATAGAACATGACAAATTGTATACCTTATTTCTGCCTTAGGTATCCTACCGCCATTGGTTGTGGCAGTAGCTTTTGCCACGTCATTTCGGGCGTGGGCAGGAGCCTACCGTCATTGGCTATGACGATAGCACATTATAATCTATTGTCACTGTTTATGGCGCTAAGAAAAAGATCAAATCCAAACATATTTTTAAAGAGGGGTCAAATCATGTTAAAAAAAATTAAAATCGTTAAAACAGCCAATTTGTCCCGCCTAGTTGTGCCTACACGGTGTTTGGTTGGAAGCCTGGAAATCTGAATGTGTGCCTGGCATGTACTCACATGCAGCTGATTAGCCTGTCCACCTCGCACGCAGATCGATTAGCCTGTCACAGGTCGATGGAATCGGACGCCCAAGCTTTTAGGCAGATGCGATTTGAAGCTAGTTAGCACGTCTATGTTGTATGGGGACGTAGCGGATACCGAAAAGACCCGTGGCGTGTTCGTTTCACGTCCGTATCGACGCATTTTATAAATTTGAATCAAAAATAGATTAACGCAAACGTGAAACAGATGCTTTTTCAAGATGGATCGACATATTGGGTCAATATTTTTATCCACGACGACCCAAACGAATGATGAAAGACGAAATGGGTTCCGGTTGAAGTTGCTCTAACTCTAAGAAGCGCACCACGAATACAGCAGCCTAACAAACTTTCTGTCCCGAATACAGCAAGACAAGGGAAATGTTCGTCTTCCATTGTTTTGTCCAAGAATATCATTGCGGATACACATGCACATGCTTCTGCTTTTCTAACGCCTCTGACCTGCGCTGAATCCTACGGCTATATCCCTACCTTGTAAATAATTGTGGAACCTGATACTTCCTACGTGCTTTCTTGTCTAGTTTGACAAACACGATTACTACAATGCTTCAGTGCGAAGTTTACCGGGCACTTTCCGGTTAGCCACCACATGCAAAGCGAGTGGCAATGAGGTCTTTGGTTTTCCGATTGAGGCAGCTATTTCAAAGGAATTTATAGTACTGGTTGCCTCATTGACACGCCTGAGAGTTGGGAGTCCCTTTTTTACGTTAGTGCCTTATCTACTACTTTAGTGATCTAAACGCTCTTATATTAGTTTACAGAGAGAATACTTCTGTATCGAAATACTTGTAGCTGGGGAACTACAAGTATTTATATATAGTGGAAGTACATAGTAAAAAGAAATGCGAAGAGATGGGGCTTGGCGCGGCAATTTAACCTGGGTTAGTGGAGAATTCGGTGATGCAGCAGAGTCCATTGGCGCGACTGACGACCTGGGAGGACAGCAATACCGTTCCTGTCGCTTCTATTTGGGGGAAGTTAGGGGGGAGACGGAGAGACGGATGGGGAGTTCTGGCCAGCCGGCGTCGACGGCGGACCCCAGAACTCGCTCCATCGTCCCTCGTGACCTCGCCCGTCCACCATTTCGAATTGCTTCCGACGAAGAAGTCTCGCCCAAACTAAAACTGAACCTCTCTTTCATTTCATTTCTTTTTTTCTTTTTTTGGAAACCTCTTCCGTTTTGAGCCTGTACTAACAAATCCACCAGCTTTAGCCCAAACAAAATGAAAAAAAAAACTGAAAACCCCAGCTTCAGCCCAAACCAGCCCTGGTCTTTCATTCGGGCCCACCTTGCTCGTGTCGGCTCTCTCAAAGATCCTTTTACTGTCGGAGATTTAAAAACAAAATGGGGTCCTCCTTTGCTAAGTAAGCGAAAAACATGATTTTTCCAAGGGATGCTCTATTGTGACACCTTTTGAAAACACAACTATTTCGAATCATACTCCATTAACAAAAAACATGTATGATATGAGATGCACGGTCATTGGGTTTTATGTTGTTCACTTACACACTATATTCCTCAACAAACCACAGACCCTAGGTGGTTAACATCACTTTATTCATAGGACCCATCGGTGGAAGGTTGAAATCTCCACACAGTGTGCAGCTGCAGCCGTCGGGAACACAGTAGGACACCCAGTCACACTTGGCACCTTCTTCACATTTCGCCACCCCCTCTGGTTATACCAGTCACCGCATGAGTTGTTGCAAGTGTCGTCACTACATGATCTTGTCAATGGTGGGATAATAAATGGTTGACAACCTTTTCAATCCGCCGTGTCTGAAAAGCACATCGGCGAAAAACACCATATATTACTGTAATTTGCTATGATGGATCGCTAGAGCAAGTTGTTGCATGAACCAATGAACGGACTATACCTGATGGTAGCATGACGAAAGTGAGGGTCAGGAGTAGCGTAAGCATTGCTCTCGTCTTGGTAACGTTGTGGCATTGATATGAGATGGTGATAATTGTCTTAGAGGGTGCTTGGATACGTTTTAGTCTCATGACTAAAAGTAATGAGACTAAAACTTGCTAGCCTCACCCATGCCTGGATCCAAATACTAAAGAGACTAAAATCAAGTTAATGACCATTTATTATCCTCCAAACCCTTCAATCCAGAACTTGCATGAAGAGTTAAATGAGGAGAGAGAGGACTAATGCACATTTTAATAGGGGTACCCCTGACTAAAAGATTTTAGCCTCAGGACTAGTTTTAGCCTCTCTTTAGTCAGGGGTGCTTGGAACTTTAGCCTCTTAAACAGACTAGTTTTAGTCATACTAGTTTTAATCTCTTGGATCCAAGCACCCTCTTAGTAGGTTGTGATGGTGCAATGACAACCATTATATAATGGATGAGATATGTAATTGAGGAATCCATTAAAAATAAATGACAATTAAATGCATTAATTTGTCTCCACATACACATATACCAGTAATTAAGTTCATGAATTTTAGCATTGGAAGGAAGTGTAAGTTTAGACCGAAATCCCAGACTAGATAGTTTTGCACTAAACAATAGGAAAATAACAAGAGTAGGCCTACTGTTTGCACAAAGAAATTTGGCATGCCTTTATTGATATGAAAGACATGCCATATATTCCCTCTTTTTCTGAATGTAAGTATTTTAAAGATTTCAATACAAATTACATATGAATGTATATAGACATATTTTAAAGTATAGATTCACTCATTTTGCTTGAATGTAGTCTGTATCGAAATCTTTAAAATAACTTATACTTAGAAACGAAGGGAGTAATTCCTGCAATTTTCTATGACCTTATTTTTCCTATCACATGTTCCAGACATGGCCTTAATGTTCCACGTGTTCCATGTTGGTTCTATTTATGTTTGACATGTTTAAGACATGTCATATAAAATGTGTTGAGGGATATGATGTGGTAATATAGCATGTTCATCGAGTGCATATCTTTGAAATCCTATAAAAGTTTAATGTTAGGTTAGGTGATATACTAGCAAATATACTCGTGTGTTGCAACAAAACACACAAAAATTTATGCGCTAGCCAGATAAGTATGATTCCTCCATTTTAACACAGTGACTCCATGTTGCTACTTAACTTTCTTCCCACCCTCGCGATGATTGTCATGATGTCCACATGATCACAATACATTCGACGTGGTAAATCCCAAGGCAACGGACAGACATATAAAGACTCTCAAAAACTAATCAAATCCTAGACATAAAAGACTTTTGAATCCGTGAACAATTTTTTGAATCAACAAACATTTTTCTGAAATTTTGGATTTGCTCAGAAAAATCACAAACATTAGTTTTGTTTACAGACATCCTTTGAAATGCATGAACATTTTTCGAATTCATGAACATTGTTTTGACTCAAAAAAATATTTTTTTAAATCGATGAACTTTTTCGAAAATTAGGGAACAAATTTTAAAATGTTCTTTTGTTTTTGAGTTTTGGTGAACGTTTTCTAAAATTTCATGGACATTTTTTTCTTTTCCGGAATATGTTTTGAATACACAATCATTTTTTTAAATAATGAACATAATTTTATTTCCTGACCATTGTTTTTTCCTAATCGTGTATTTAATAATTTATGAACAATTTTGCAAAACCACCAACATTTTTTGGATCCGCGAAAACTTTATGATTTCCGAGGCAATTTTTGAGTTCACATACATATTATGATTTGTCAAAAAAAATAAAAACTCAAAACTTTTCAAAAAAAATAGGAGAGTCAAGCCCCGCACATTAACCGGCCCATAAATGTATTGGTGGGGAAGGGCATATGTGAGAAAAGGAACAGAAAAAGCATGGAAGTTGGGGACCGAACCCTGGTCTCTTGTCAACTGTAGTGCTTTTGCATCTATGATTATTATGGGTATAACCACTATAAAACAACAAAGAACGATGGCGGCTTTAAAAGAAAATCAAATAGTTTTCTTAACTTATGGATGGCATAGTGGATAATTAAGAGCAACTTTGAGGGGGGGTTTTACAGACGGGCAAAAAATTTACGTGCTTTATTATTACGTAAATATATCTTACATGGTTTGGCAAGACCAAATAGTAAATTCGGGATTCCGTTGTTTATATAGGTCATGACAGGAGAGGGTGCATTTCAAGTTTACTATAACTATGTCAATGCTAGTTTGTTAGATTCAAAGACGATCACGTTGAAGACCACATGTCATGTGGTTTATTCCCATTGTTGTAATAAGGAAGCTCTTTTGCACACATCGAAGGTTGAACAATTGCTTTTAAAGTATTGGACTTAACATAAGCGACGATAATTTCCTCCCAACTCAATATTTTTTCTTCCAATTACTGTTAATTTTTTAATCTCTCGTCATACATTACTCCCTCCTCCTCTCATCGTAACAACGTACAATTCTCTCATGTGCATGGCTCCCTCCCTCGCCCAACTAGACACGTTGTTATTGAGGAGGCGTTATATGAGCTACTTGCCACGTTCGGTGTGTTGCGAATTTACCAAATAGATGAAAGTCTACGAGTGTCAAAAAACTTAATACTCCCCCCATCCGGGATTACTTGTCTCGGGCTGTCACATGTCGGCCTGCGAAAACACACGTACCCCCGCCCCGTCGATGTCCTGTATCGTGAAAAAACAGTTCACGGGAGGGATATTTCAGTCCGTGTGCGTTCCCTTCCCCCATTCTGCAGCCACCCGCTGATGTTGCCGCCCGCCTGCCACCTTCGATTCCGATCATATCCGCCGACGGACCGTTGCAGAACCGGTTCCACGCGTCGCTTCACTGACGCCCTAGATCCGCCTCGCCAAGCCACCCCCAGGCCGCCACCGCCCCGGATCCACCGATGAGTCCTTTTCTTTGCCTTCAAGTTAGATTTAGCGAATGAGTTCCGTTCATGCAAGCTTCGTTGCGATTTGTAGATGGATTTGAGCCCTTGCGAGGAATTTTTGCTCGAGGATCCGTCCTCATCCGACGACTCGGACATAGAAACGTTGTTCGAGAACAATCGGTAGCAGATGGTGGTGGTGGTCCTTGCCGTGAAGGAGCTCAAACATAGGAACAAAAAGATACGGCGAGGATCAACCGTCGACCATCCTTGCATCTCTCGCAACTGCCATCTCGGGAACATGATGCTGATGCAAGACTATTTCGCGGCTTCGCCTATGTATTCGCGCACCTCTTTTGAAGAAGGTATCAAATGCGCTGAACCTTTTTCATAAAAAAAAGTAGAAGCATGCGAGGCCAATTCTCGATTTTTTACTCAAAGGAGAAATGACGCGGGCATGAAGGGTTAGTGTATATAAAAAAATCTCGACAAATATTTTTACATTCATTTAACTTAACTCATTGTGATTTGTATCATTATTGTATATAGAACAATTCTTGTATTGAATTATAAGTTTAATTCTTAGATTTGAATAATTATTTTAATTTGAATGTTTGTTGTATTGTAAAATTTATATTTTAATTTATATTAATTCCATATTTCTATGTAATATGACACATATATGTCAAACTGAGAAAAACCAAGTATTTTGATTTTTGAGGGCTGATGCGGGCTGCGGCTGAATAAACTCCATAAGATAAAACTGTAAAACATATTGTTTTATCGTTCGGCCTTGCCAGGTATGTTCGATCACAGCCCGCGCGAGCACATGTTTTTTGCGACCCTTATACTTACTTTAATGGTCCGCGTGATAACTGGTCTCCTAGAGATCCTCTAACCCAGGTTAATTTGCCGCCCAACCCTGTCTCTCTTACGCTGTAGATAACGCACAAAAAAAATCCCAACTCTCAGGCGTGTCAATGAGGCAATCAACATTATAAATTCCTTTGAAATAGCTGCCTCAATTCGAAAACAAAAGACACATGCTCATTGCCAGTCACTTTTGCACATGCTGGCTAACCGTAAAGGGCCGGTAAACTTCACACCGAAATAACATGGTCATAATCGTAATTTTTATTACATAATAACAATAATAATAATTCTTGTTTGACAAACACAGGTCTTAAGCTGCTAAGGATCTTCATGTAGCTTTGTACGGAAAAGAAGCAAATAACACCGCAATGGTAGGGGTAACCAGTTGGCAACGACAACTTACAGGAAAGTAGTAAACATATCTGAAGACAAAACCTCGAAAAACAACACTTGTGAAACAGACACTAAACCAAAGTGAACCAAACCAACCTCCTGTAATCAAGTAGAGTGACAAAAGAGAGGATCACTACATCTAACTACACACTGGGCCACTGCACGGCGCTGTATTTAACTACAACCTTGATCTGATCGGATTTTTGGCGCTTCTCATTCATAGTCTTTAATTGCTCCACTGCACGGTGCAATGCAGGGTTGTCTTTGTTACCTTGGAGCACCACATCTTTAAGGCTTGTCGAATGATCCATGCCTTGGAGCATCTTAGAATCTTTGTGCAGAAATCTCACCTGGAGTTTCTCGAGCTTTGACATTGATTTTCCTCAAATCTGAGAACTTCCATAAAGTCAATATCGAAGTTCAGGTACAGGTTCTTGACCGCTGGGAAGTTGTGAGCAGTTTGTGCAAACGCCTCCAGGTGTATGCCTGAAAAAAGTGTAGTAGATCAAGCATAATCAGTAACCAATGTGATAAAATCTGAGTTCAAATTTACATACAGTTGGAGAAAACGTATTAGTTTCAAGTTCAAAGTTTGGGTTCAAAGTTTAAAGAACACAAAAGTTTGTTAACTCAGTCACAACACATGGTTATATTTTTCTAAATTAACATACCATTCGAGAAACTTGCCGTTTTCATTTCAATTTTAAAAGTTAATTTCAAACCACATAATAATTGAGAAAGATCTAGTAAATAAAGAATATGTCAGGACATAAATTTGTGAAAACAAATCAAATTTAAAATATTTCTTCAAATTTGTGGAAAAAATCAAATCCACGAACACTTTTCAAATACATTAATATACTCCAATCCACAAACTTTTTCCAAATTTACGATTTTTTTAAAATACGGGAACATTTTACAAATTCGTGAATTCTTTTCCCAAATCCACGAGGAACTTTTTAAAATTCATTAATTGTTTTACCAAAATTAGTGAACTTTTTTAGAATTCATAAACATTTTTTTGAAAATCACGAACTATTTTCAAATACATTAATATACTCCAATCCACAAACTTTTTCCAAATTTACCATTTTTTTAAATCCGAGAACATTTTACAAATTCGTGAATTCTTTTTCCAAATCCACGAGGAACTTTTCAAAATCCATTAATTGTTTACCCAAAATTCGTGAACTTTTTTAGAATTCATAAACTTTTTTCAAAATCACGAACTATTTTCAAATCATGACTTCCCAAATTTGTGATTTTTTTTAAATCCATGAACTTTTTGGACAACCTTTTCAAATCACGAAACTTTTTTTGCATCATGTCAACCGTCGACCGAGCGAACCAGGTGGGTGCGTTCTGGCGAGCCATCACGTAGCGTGTGATGGGTCGACCCATGATTTTGTGGCGCATGGGTCCCAGTTGGCTCTCCCATCTCCTGAAGCACCAATGAGGAGCTCTCTAAAGTCACTGAACCTCTCTTTCGTTTCATCTGAGTCTGTACCAACAAATCCTCCAACTTCAACCCTACCAAACTGGAAACCCCCAACTTCAGCCCAAACCATCCCCGGGCTTTTGTTTCGGCCCAACTTGCTCGTGTCCGCTCTCTCTAAGATATGTTTACCATCGACGATCTTAAAGAAGATATTAGGGATCCTCCTTTGCACATGAACTTATAACGTCCTGTTTAGATTGTCGTTTTGCAGCTAAATACACTGGTAAGAAAAATACGGATGTCCATCCGTCGTTTCGCTTTTCGTCTGGAAATAGCTGAGGATCTGTAAGTTACACCTGTATTTAATACGGTGAAGAAATGTTGAACCAAATGCAGCCTAAGGGATCTCCACTAACAAAAACCATGTATGATATAAGATGTACGCCATTGGGTTTTATGCTCCAGTGACTTACACACCATATGTTTGTAAAAACTACACACTCTAGGTTGTTAATATCACTTTCTTTATAGGGCCCATGGGTGGAAGGTTGAAATCTCCGCATAGTGTGCAGTTGCAGCCGTCAGGAACACAGTGGGAAACCCAGTCACACTTGGCACCTTCTTTGCATTTCGCCCTCCCCCTCTGGTTATACCAGTCACCGCATGAGCTACTACAAGCGTCAGGACTACATGATGTCGTCAATGGTGGGATAATAAATGGCTGACAACCTTTCCAATCCGCCGTGTCTGAAAAGCACATCGGCGAAAAAACACCCATTATTACTATAATTTGCGACCATGGGTCGCTAGAGAAAGTTATTGCATGAATGGACTATACTTGATGGTAGCATGACCAAAGAAAGGGTCACGAGTAGCGTAAGCGTTACCCTCATCTTGGTAATGTTGTGGCGTTGATATGAGATTTCTTGGTAGGTTGTGATGGTGCAATGACAATCATTATATAATGGATGAGATATGTTATTGAGGAATCCATTAAAAATAAATGGCAATTAAATGCATTAATTTGTCTCCAGATACACATATACCAGTAATTAAGTTCATGAATTTTTAGTATTGAAAGGAAGTGTAAGTTTGGACCTAAATCCCAGACTAGATGGTTTTGCACTAAACAATAGGAAGATAACAAGAGTAGGCCTACCGTTTGCACTAAGAAATTTGGTATGCCTTTATTGATATGAACGACATGTCATCTATTCCCTCTGTTTCTGAATGTAAGTATTTTAAAGATTTCAATACAAATTACATACGGATGTATATAAATATATTTTAAAGTATAGATTCATGCATTTTGCTTGAATGTAGTCCGTATCGAAATCTTTAAAATAACTAATACTTGGAAACGAAGGGAGTAATTCCTGCAATTTTCTATGGCCTTATTTTTCCTATCACATGTTCCAAACATGGCCTTAATGTTCCACGTGTTCCATGTTGGTTCTATTTATGTTTGACGTGTTTAACACATGTCATATAAAATGTGTTGAGGGATATGGTGTCGTAATATAGCATGTTCATCGAGTGCATATCTTTGAAATTCTATAAATGTTTAATGTTAGGTTACGTGATATACTAGAAAACATACTCATGTGTTGCAACGGGGGACACAAAAAATTATACGCTAGCCAAATAAATATGACTCAATGCATTGACATATGAGTGTCCTCCATTTTCACACAGTGGCTCCATGTTGCCACTTAACTTTCTTTCCATCCTTGCTGGTAATTGTCATGATGTCCACATGATCACAATACACTCGACATGGTAAATCCTAGGGCAATGCATAGACATATAAAGACTCGCAAAAAGCTAATCAAATCTTAAACATAAATGACTTTTGAATTCGTGAACAATTTTTTGAGTCGACAAACATTTTTTGAAATTTTGGATTTGCTCAAAAAAATCACGAACATTAGTTTTGTTTACGAGCATTCTTTGAAATGCATGAACATTTTTTGAATTCATGAACATAGTTTCGACTCGACAAATATTTTTTAAATTAATGAACTTTTTCTAAAATTAGGGAACAAATTTTAAATTTTCCTCTTGTTTTGAATTTTGGTGAAGATTTTCTAAAATTTCATGGACAATTTTTCGGTTTCCGTAATATGTTTTAATATACAATAATTTTTATAAAAATCATGAACATGGTTTTATTTCCTGATCATTTTTTTCAAATCGTGTTTCTTTATAATTTATGAACAGTTTTGCAAAACCACCAACATTTTTTGGATCTACGGAAACTTTACAATTTCATAAAAACAATTGAGCTCACATACATATTATGATTTGTCAAAACAATTATTAAAATCTCAGAACTTTTGAAAAAAAAATAGAGGAGTTAAGCCCCGCACATTGGTCGGCCCATTAATGCATAGGTTAGGGAAGGACGTGTGTGACAAAAAGGGAGAGAGAAAGCATGGAAGCTGGGATCAAACCCTAGTCTCTTGTCAACTGTGACGCTTTTGCATCTATGATTATTATGGGTATAACCACTAATAAAACAACAAAGCATGATGGCAGCTTTAAAAGAAAATCAAATCGTTTTACTTACTTATGGATGTCATAGTGGTTAATTTGTAATAACTTTGAGAAATTTGTTTATGGACGGGCAAAAGTATTGCGTATTTTATTATTATGTAAATATATCTTACATGGTTTGGCAAGACCAAATAGTAAATTCAGGAATTCCAAAGTATATATAGGTCATGTAGAGGGTGCATTTCAAGTTTACTTTAATTATCTCAATGCTAGTTTGTTAGATTCAAAGATGATCACGTTGAAGAGCAGATGTCACGTGGTTTATTCCCATTGTTGTAGTAAGGAAGCTTTTTTGCACACATCGAAGGTTGAACAATTGTTTTTAAAATATCGGATTTAAGGTAAGCGGCGATACTTTCCTCCCAACTCCATATATTTTTCTTCCAATTACTGTTATTTTCTTAATCTCTCATCATACATTACTCCCTCCTCCTCTCATCGTAACAACGCACAATTCTCTCACGTGCATGGATCCTTTCCTTGTCCAACTAGACACGTCGTTATCAAGGAGGCGTTATATGAGCTACCTGCCACGTTCGGTGTGTTGCGAATTTACCAAATAGAAGGAAGTCTACGAGTGTCGAAAACTTAATAGATCATAACTTTGGATAAACTTGATTCTTTTAAGTTTCTTTGCCCCAGCTCATTTGAAAAGACATATAGTGTACAATAGTGCACAACTATCATTTCCCAGATGACAATTTAAGTATTTCCCAAATGACAATTTAAGTATTGTATTTCCCAAATGACAATTTAAGTATCTGTTGGCTTTCCATCTTGCGAACTTCCTTCAGAAAGCACTTGATTTGGTTGCCACTTATAACCCCTTCTAAAAATATACTAAAAATAATTGGAACTGTTTTGGAAACATCAATTGGAACTACCTTTGCTAGGTTAAAATAAACGTAAATCAAGATATAAAATCTTGAATTAACTTGAGCTCATCTATACTATATCTACTGAGTGTTCATCAAAGAAAAGTTTGACTAGATCCCGCAAAAAAGATTCATCTCCAAAGGAGTGATAGCTCAAGAGTTATGACCATAACATGGTTAGATTCAAATACGAATAATTTTTTAAAATATAAAGTACTACGATAAATTAGACAAATTGAAAATAAATAATATAAAAAACTTTCACTTAATGTGGAGCAATCATCAAAAACTTATGGTTGTTTGAAGTTCTAGGGGCTTTTCTCCCAAAGATGGTAGTCAGCCGCGGAAATCCCTATTCGTCGCATTCTGTCCGAAATGTCGAGGCTTCGCACAGGGGTCCCATGAAATGGGCCGGTCCATTTACATGCCAACACCTCCGGTTTTAGAAACATTCTAGAGGTTTCCAGCCGGTTTGTTCCGATTTCGGAACTTTCTGCAAGATTCCCTGAACTGGTTTTCTTTTTTTTGTTTCTTCTTTCTTTATTCTGTTTTGTTACTTTTTTTATATTTTTGTTTTAAAAATGTTCTGGATTTTTAATAAATATTTCGAAATTTGAAAAATATTCTGAAATTTGAAGAATGTTCTAGATTAAAAAAATGTTCTGGATTTGAAAAAAGTGTTCTGGAATTTATAAAAATGTTCCGAAATTTTTAAAAATGTTCCAGAATTTAAGAAGTGCTCTGATAATTTTATTAAAATGTCTCGAATTTTTCAAAAGAAATGTTCCGAAATTTGAAAAAAGGTTTAAAAATTAGAAAAATGTTCCAGAATTTGAAAAAATGTTTCGGGATTTGAAAAATGTGCCGAAATTTCAAAAATCTTCCAGAATTTGAAAGAATGTTCCAGAATTTAAAAAATAACTCAGGAATTTAAAAAAATGTTCTAGAATTCGAAAAAATGTTCGTAATTTAATCAAATATTCCGAAATTTGAAAAAATGTTCCGGATTTTTAGGAAAAAATTCTGATCTTTTTACTGAAATGTTTTTGTTTTTTCAACTGCTGGTCGCTAACTCCATATTCACTACTGGTCGCTAACTTGGGCCGGGCCAGTCGGAGCGACTCCTGTGCGTCCGCTTGGCAGTTGCCGCAACGAGCAACGCATAGGAGGTCCCGCGTCATCCGCCCTCAAACGAAACACGTGACATCCACCTATGAGCCAGCCCATGGTATCTACAATGTTCCCAGCGAGCCAAGTTCTTCCTTCTCTAATTGTTTTTGCATCCTTTTTGTTCTATCAATTTTATACTAATTTTAAAAGTGTTCACTAATTTGAAAATGCTTGCGAATTTGGATTTTGTTCATGAATTTCATAAATGTTCATAAATTTGCAACAATGTTCACGAATGTAAAACATGTTTATGAGTTCAAAAAATGTTCAAAATTTTGAAAATCCGTTTATTGATTTTAGAAACTATTTGTGAATTAGAAACTGCTTTTTGAATTCACAGAATGTTCAGGATTTTAAAAAAAAATACTTCTGAATTTGGAAAAAATTCACACATTTAAAATATATTCATGAATTTAAAAAAGTACAAAAATTACAAAAAGTTCATAAAAATTAAAAAATATGCATTAATGTTTTTAAAAAAGAAAGAATTTACTTAGAAATAAAAAAGAACACCAAAAGAAATAAAAAACTAAAAAAAAATAGTACTCCCTCCGTCATAAAATTCTTGTCTTAGGGTTATCTAGAAAAGGATGTATCAAAATATACTAAAACATGACTAGATACATTTATATCTAAACAAATCTAAGACAATAATTTTAGAATGGAGGGAGTAGGAAAACAAACGTTCTAGGATCTTCGCAAAACCGGATGAAAAGCTTCTCAAACCTTTAGAAAACGAATGCTCTCGTGCCTTCCTCATGGGTCGGCACTCCTCGGGGCACATCTGGCCGATTTCCACTGATATGTTTTACTATAAGCAAATTATTAATTAAGAAGTACTTTTTTTAAAAGTCATTTCTAACTCTTCATGTTATGATTTTTATTCTTTATTTGTAGATTTGTATTTTCAAAACGTTTTATCACATAAACTATGCATTTAAATTTCAAACCATTTTTATCGTTGGATCCCTTGCATCGAGATCTTCAAAACTAGATCCCATGTTGATAGGTTTTAATAAGGTTATTTTTTCACAAAAAAGTCAAACGAAAAAACCGTGTATCTCTCGGGAAAAAAACATTGTTTTTGTTTTCGAGAGGCACTATCGTGTCTCTCACGGAAACAAATTCATGCCTCTCGAGAAAGTAAAACAGTGCCTCTTCAAAAAACAAAAACAAAATCATTTATGAGAGGCACCGCCGTGCCTCCCATGAAAGCGAAGCCGTGCCTCTCGCGCAAGAAAAACCGTACCTCTCGCAAAAGAAAAAAATGCATTGTCTTTTTAGTTCCCGAGTGGCACACCCGTGCCTCTCGCGAAAGAAAATTTGTGTCTCTCGTGGAAGCAAAATAATGCCTATCGAGGAAGAAAAAAACACGTTTTTTTTCAAGAGGCACGGGAAGCAAATCCTTGCCTCTCGTGGAAGAAAAACTATGATTTTCGGAAAAAAAACAAGTTTTTTCACGCGAAAAATATTGATTTTTTTGGTCCAAAAGCTAAGAAACACCGGTGAAAAACCGGAACCCCCCAAAAACGAAAAAAACCACCTAAATAGCTGAAAATACGTGTGAAATTTTTTTGAAAAAACACTCAGAACGCGACCCATGGCGCCGGACCGGCGGGCCCCGCGTCGGACAAGACTCGATATCTGGTAAGCCCTGCGCCCAGCCAGAGAGGCTGGCAGCCGGGTCCCCCCCTTCTTCTATCACTAGTAGAAAACAGGGCTTTCGTCCGGAGCATTTGTCCCGGTCGGGTTTTGGACCGGGATTTATGTGACCACTAGTCCCAGTTCCAATGGCTAGGCTTTAGTCCAGATTCATTTATGGCCCCTAGTTCTGGTTGGTGTTACCAACTGGGACTAAAGGGGGGCGTGGCAGGATTGCGTCAGGCCTGGGCCCTTGCGATCCCCTTTAGTCCCGGTTGGTGCTACCAACCGGGACTTGTTGTCCATCTTTAATCCTGGTTTGTGTCACCAATCGGGACTAAAGATGTCACTATATATAGTGTTGTGTCCAGCCCAAGACCGAGCCCGTCCCCGCTACTATACACCTTCGGCTAGCCTATAAAGCCGAACCCGAGCTCCCAGAGAGAGGGGCTGGCTGGCACCTCAATACTCATAACACCCCCACAAAGGTAGCAAGACCGGTAGAGAGAGCTCCATCTTCCTCCTCATGAAAATCTTGAGGAGCACCCTTGTATTGTGATCACCTACAGTCACACCAGCAGGACTAGGGGTTTTACCTCATCGGAGGGCCCTGAACCTGTATAGATCAGCGTCATGTGTCTTGCATCTTCACCCGTTCCCACAGGTCGCCGACACCCGTCGGCCCCAAAAACCACGAATTAAGCCACCCCCTAGCATCTGCCGTAGAAATACCACGACACTCGGGGATTGAGATCACCAAGTCGAACAGACCCACTTTGAGACACTGCGAGCTATTGCCATTTGCTAGTCTTAAGTACAATGTATATGACATGTCCTAGACCCGAGGTCCTCTCATGTTCTCGGATGAGGATTGACTCACTTAGGGTCTATCAAACGCTACTCTGTAACTGGGTAATTATAAAGGTAGTTTTCGGGCGGGTCGTGAGACATGCCGCGAGACATGGTTGACCAAGATGGGATTTGCCCCTCGATAAGGAGAGATATTCTCTCGGCCCTCTCAGGTGATCACATTCAGAAAGCATGGCCATTCGACATGGGTTAAGTGTTAACCTAGTTCAGGAATGTGCATCACGGTTTCGAGAAGAGATGTCGAGCTACCACAAGGGTGACACGTACTCGCCTTGATCTTGACAACCAATATCATGAGGTAAAAAGATGTTGTATATGACACACTGTCGAGGTTCGTCTAACGACTTTGCGCACACATGAGAGTTAGCACGCTTTGCTAGGAGCCGCTACCGACTATCGACTCGGGTCGTGTCCATGTATACGCGAACCTATAGGGTCGCACACTTAAGGGATTGCTGCCCATTCGGATGGGATCTGAATGGAAAATGGGACTAGACTCGCCGTGGGCCTCAAGTGTTGAGCTCACCTCGGAGGTCTATATAAAGGGGAGTGGGCACACTTTTTAGGTTTGATCTGTTTCATTCCGTTGACAACCACCGCCACTCCCCACGCCACCATGTCGTGCGCTCGGACCTAGCAGTCCGCGGCCCGACACTGACCCCGTACGTGTGGATACCTTGGAGGCATCGCATCTGCATTGCTTGGACGAATCGTTCGACGGGTCCGTGAGGAGCTGTTCGTGGGAGATTACTGCTTGTGGGAGACCGGCTGCAGGAGAAGGAGATGAATCGGTTGATCGACTACACGCGTCACCAACTCTACTTCTGCTGTGGTGACTGTGCGTTTAGTGGTAAACCCGACACCATGATCTATTTCCAGCAACATGTTTTTGGGTGCGTGATAGAAATTTTTATTTGGCACTAGCATAGCGTACCACATGTTACAACAGTGGTATCAGAGCCGCCACTTTGTGTTGATAGATTTGGTGATTTGCATATGAGATATGTAGACCGGTTCAGGTGCGGGTCGATGAGATCGGTCGTGCATGTCAGTGTTGAAGGTTGGTTTCGTGATCTAGCTTCCGTGATCATGATGCAGAGATCGTGACACGAATTACCCCAACTGGTCGGTTTCCGTCATAGGGGTATACACTTGAACGTATATCCAGATGCAGGACGCGAAGATCAATGAGAGTGATCAAACCGAAACTGCATGTGAAAGTTTATCCCTGTTGTGCACCCTTCTTTTGCATGATAGATGTTTGAAGTAGGGTGATACCTCAGAGAATGTCAAGTAAAATTGCCTCCCCAATTGCTGCACCATCACATGTTAAGTATTTTTAGTGGTGGGCCTATAAAATTAGGGTGCTACTAATTCTCTTTAACGTGGTGCGCTTGTGTTGGACACTTACGAGCGAAGCATCGGTTAACTTGTTGTGGCTATCAAAATAGTTTTGGGCCTTGAGGCATATGAGTTGGCGAGGCATGAGATGTCCCCAACAAACAAGAGTTGTATAAAGATACGATTAGCAAGTGTTTCTTACCGAGTGATCTAGTCTTCTAGCAGTGATGCAAAAGCTCGCTAGTTGACATGTGGATCTTGGATCTTGAATCGCTAAGCATCAATGTAGGGGTGCTGATTTTAGTGGGAGTAATGATCTTGTTAAAATGTTTAATTAGAATTACTATTCATGAATACATGTCTTAGTGTTTTGCATATTTCTATTGTAGATCAATGGCACCACCTCCTCAACTCAATTTTTCGTTGAACTCAGTCCTGGAAAAGGATAAACTGAATGGAACAAACTTTACCACCTGGTATAGAAATCTGAGAATTGTTCCGAGGCATAATAAAAAGGAATATGTTCTAGAGGATCACCTTCTAGAGGAACCTGCCGAGAATGCTACTGCCACAACCACGAATGCCCACCAGAAACTCGTTGATGAGTCAAATGAGATCAGCTATCTCATGTCACATGGCATTACTCTTGGCAAGGCTCGGAGTCTCTCGACTCCAGATGAGCGAAGACACGTGGATGGGATTCCGTATGCTTCACCTGTCAGGTCCATCATGTATGCTATGGTATAAACTCGTCCCGATGTTAGCTTTGCTCTAAGAGGAGTAGGTAGATACCAGGCTGATCGAGGTGAGAGTCACTAGACAACGGTAAAAAATAACATCAATACTTGAGAAGGACAAAGGATATGTTCCTAGTTTATGGAGGTGAGGATGAGCTCGTTGTAAATAGTTAAACTAATTCTAGTTCCCAAACCAAAGGGATGATAATAGTGTTGGAAATATGCCCTAGAGGCAATAATAAAATGGTTATTATCATATTTCCTTGTTCATGATAATCGTCTATTGTTCATGCTATAATTGTATTAACAGGAAACAGTAATACATGTGTGAATAAATAGATCACAATGTGTCCCTAGCAAGCCTCTAGTTGGTTAGCTCGTTACTCAATAGATGATCATGGTTTCTTGATCATGGGCATTAGATGTCATTGATAACGGGATCACATCATTGGGAGAATGATGTGATGGACAAGACCCAATCCTAAGCATAGCGCTAGATCGTATTTTTCGTATGCTAAAGCTTTTCTAATGTCAAGTATCTATTCCTTCGACCGTGAGATTGTGCAACTCCCAGATACCGTAGGAGTGCTTTGGGTGTATCAAACGTCACAACGTAACTGGGTGACTATAAAGGTGCACTACGGGTACCTCCGAAAGTGTCTGTTGGGTTGGTACGAATCGAGATCGGGATTTGTCACTCCGTGTGACGGAGAGGTATCTCTGGGCGCACTCGGTAGAACATCATCATGAGCTCAATGTGACTAAGGAGTTAGTCACACGATGACGTGCTACGGAACGAGTAAAGAGACTTACCGGTAACGAGATTGAACAAGGTATAGGTATACCGACGATCGAATCTCGGGCAAGTTCTATACCGACAGACAAAGGGAATCGTATACGGGATTGATTGAATCCTTGACATTGTGGTTCATCCGATGAGATCATCGTCGAGCAAGTGGGAGCCACCATGGGTATCCAGACCCCGCTGATGGTTATTGGCCGGAGAGGCGTCTCGGTCATGTCTGCTTGTCTCCCGAACCCGTAGGGTCTACACACTTAAGGTTCGATGACGCTAGGGTTATAGGGAATTGTTATACGAGGTTACCGAAAGTTGTTCAGAGTCCCGGATGAGATCCCGGACGTCACGAGGAGCTCCGGAATGGTCCGGAGGTAAAGATTGATATATAGGACGGATGGTTTCGGATACCGGAAGTGTTTCGGGCATCACCGGTAACGTACCAGGACCACCGGGACCATCGGAGGTGGCCCCGGGGGTCCACCGAAGGGGGGAAACGACCCCGGGAGGTAAGGTGGGCCAAGTGGGGAAGGGAACCAGCCCCTAGGTGGGCTGGTGCGCCTCCTCACCCAGCCCAATGCGTGGGGGAGAGAAAAAGGGGGGCAAACCCTAAGCAAGGTGGGCCTAAGGCCCACCAGGTGGTGCGCCACCCCCTCCCCACCCTAGCCGCCGCCCCCCTTTCCCATCTGGTGGCCGTCGGCCCTTAGGGAGGGAACCCTAGGGGTGGCGAAGCCCCTCCCCCTCCTCCTATAAATAGAGAGGGGTTTTGGCCCTTGGGAGACAGACTTTTGCCTCTCCCTCGGCGTAGCCCTGCCCTACTTCCTCCTCCTCTGTGCCGGTGCTTGGCGAAGCCCTGCCAGGAGACCTCGTCTCTCCATCGACACCACACCGTCGTGCTGCTGGAGTTCTTACCCAACCTCTCCCTCCTCCTTGCTGGATCAAGGTGCGGGAGACGTCACCGGGCTGCACGTGTGTTGAACGCGGAGGTGCCGTAGTTCGGCACTAGATCGGAATCACACCGCGATCCGAATCGCTGTGAGTATGACTCCATCAACCGCTTTCTAGTAACGCTTACGCTTAGCGGTCTTCAAAGGTATGAAGATGCTCTTACCCCTCTCTCGTTGCTGGTCTCTCCATAGGAAGATCTGAATATGCGTAGGAAAATTTTAAATTTATGCTACGTTACCCGACAGTGGCATCCGAGCCAGGTTTTCTATGCGTAGATTCTATGCATGAGTAGAACACAAAAGTTGTGGGTGATGATTTGTCAATTTGCTTGCCGCTGCTAGTATTATTCTTTTCCGGCGGTATTGTGGGATGAAGCGGCCCGGACCGACTTTACACGTACGCTTACGTGAGACTGGTTCCACCGACACACATGCACACCGTGCATAAAGGTGGCTAGCGGGTGTTTGTCTCTCCTACTCTAGTCGGATTGGATTTGATGAAAAGGGTCCTTATGAAGGGTAAATAGCTTTGGCATATCATCGTTGTGGTTGTCACGTAGGTAAGAAGGCGTTCTTGCTAGAATCCGAAATCAGCCACGTAAAACTTGCAACAACAATTAGAGGACGTCTAACTTGTTTTTGCAGGGTTTGACATGTGATGTGATATGGCCAAAGTTGTGATGTTGCATGTATGATGTATGAGATGATCATGTTATTGTAATAGGTTTCACGACTTGCATGTCGATGAGTATGACAACCGGCAGGAGCCATAGGAGTTGTCTTAATTTATTGTATGAGATGCAACGCCATGTGCTTACTACTTTTACTTCATTGCTACCGGTTAGCTATAGTAGTAGTGATAGTAGTAGTTGGCGTGACGACTTCACGGAGACACGATGATGGAGATCATGATGATGGAGATCTTGGTGTCACGCCGGTGACGATGATGATCATGCGATGCCCGAAGATGGAGATCGAAAGGGCGAAGATGATAATGGCCATATCATGTCACTATATGATTGCATTGTGATGTTTATCATGTTTTACATCTTATTGCTTAGAACGACGGTAGCATAATAAGATGATCCCTCTTAAAATTTCGAGAACGTATTCCCCTAAGTGTGCACCGTTGCGAAGGTTCGTTGTCTCGAAGCACCACGTGATGATCGGGTGTGATAGATTCTAACGTTCGCATACAACGGGTGTAAGCCAGATTTACACACGCGAAACACCTAGGTTGACTCGACGAGCTTAGCATGTACAGACATGACCTCGAATACAAGAGACCGAAAGGTCGAACATGAGTCGTATGGTTGAATACGATCAGCATGAAGTTGCTCACCATGGTGACTAGTCCGTATCACGTGATGATCGGACACGGGTTAGTCAACATGGATCCTGTATCACTTAGATGACTAGAGGGATGTCGATTTAAGTGGGAGTTCATACTTAATTTGATTAAATGAACTTAATTGTCATGAACTTGGTCTAAAAGTTATCTTTATAAATATTGTAGATGGCCAACGTCAACCTCAATTTCAACGCATTCCTAGAGAAAAACAAGCTGAAAGATGATGGTAGCAACTATGCGGACAGGGTTCGCAACTTGAAGCTCATCCTTGAGGCAGCTAAAGAGGCTTATGTCCTTGATGCGCCGCTAGGTGACCCTCCCGCTCCCGTAGCAGTCCAGGACATTCTGAACGTCTGGCAAACGCGGAGTGATGACTACTCTCTAGTTAGGTGTGGAATGTTATACAGTTTAGAAACGGGGCTCCAAAGGCGTTTTGAGCAACACGGAGCATATGAGATGTTCCAGTAGCTGAAGCTAGTTTTTCAAGCTCATGTCCGTGTCGATAGATATGAAGTCTCCGACAGGTTCTTTAGCTGTAAGATGGAGGAGAACAGTTCTGTCAGTGAGCACATACTCAAAATGTCTGGGTTACACGGTCGTCTGACTTCACTTGGAGTCGAACTTCAGGATGATGCCATAATTGACAGAATCCTCCAGTCTCTCCCACCAAGCTACAAAGGCTTTGTGCTTAACTACAACATGCAAGGGATGGAAAAGACCATTCCCGAGTTGTACTCGATGGTCAAGTCTGCAGAAGTAGAAATCAAGAAAGAGCATCAAGTGTTGATGGTCAACAAGACCACTAGTTTCAAGAAAGGCAAGGGTAAGAAGAACTTCAAGAAAGATGGCAAAGCTGTTGCCGCGCCCGTTAGCCAGATGCCGGGAAGAAGAAAAAGAATGGACCCAAGCCTGAGACTGAGTGCTTCTATTGCAAGGGAAAAGGTCATTGGAAGCGGAACTGCCCCAAATACTTAGCGGACAAGAAGGCCGGCAACGTTAAAGGTATATGTGATATACATGTTATTGATGTGTACCTTACCAACGCTCGTAGTAGCTCCTGGGTATTTGATACCAGTGCTGTTGCTCACATTTGCAACTCAAAGCACGAACTGCGGAATAAGCGGAGACTGGCCAAGGACGAGGTGACGATGCGCGTGGGGAATGGTTCCAAAGCCGATGTGATCGCCGTCGGCACGCTACCTCTACATCTACCGTCGGGATTAGTTTTAAACCTTAATAATTGTTATTTAGTACCAGCTTTGAGCATGAATATTGTATCAGGGTCTTGCTTAATGCGAGACGGCTACTCATTTAAGTCAGAGAATAATGGTTGTTCTATTTATATGAGTGATATGTTTTATGGTCATGCTCCGCTGGTGAATGATTTATTCTTGATGAATCTCGATCGTAATGTTACACATATTCATAGTGTGAGTACCAAAAGATGTAAAGTTGATAATGATAGTCCCACATACTTGTGGCACTGCCGCCTTGGTCATATCGGCGTTAAGCGCATGAAGAAGCTCCATACCGATGGACTATTAGAGTCTCTTGACTTTGAATCATTTGACACATGCGAACCGTGCCTCATGGGCAAGATGACTAAGACTCCATTCTCAGGAATAATGGAGAGAGCAACCGACTTATTGGAAATAATACATACTGATGTGTGTGGTCCAATGAACGTTGAAGCTCGCGGTGGCTATCGTTATGTTCTCACTCTCACCGATGATTTGAGTAGGTATGGGTATATCTACTTAATGAAGCACAAATCTGAGACGTTTGAAAAGTTCAAGGAATTTCAGAGTGAGGTTGAGAATCAACGTGACAGAAAAATTAAATGTCTGCGATCTGATCGTGGAGGAGAATATTTGAGTCACGAGTTTGGCACACACCTAAGGAAGTGTGGAATCGTTTCACAACTGACGCCGCCTGGCACACCGCAGCGCAACAGAGTGTCTGAACATCGTAATCGCACTTTATTAGATATGGTACGATCTATGATGTCTCTTACCGACCTACCGCTATCATTTTGGGGATACGCATTAGAAACTGCAACATTCACTTTAAATAGGGCACCGTCTAAATCCGTTGAGACGACACCGTATGAACTATGGTTTGGCAAGAAACCTAAGTTGTCGTTTCTTAAAGTTTGGGGCTGCGATGCTTATGTGAAGAAACTTCAACCAGAAAAGCTCGAACCCAAAGCGGAGAAATGCGTATTCATAGGATACCCTAAGGAAACTATTGGGTATACCTTCTATCTTAGATCCGAAGGTAAAATCTTTGTTGCCAAGAACGGATCCTTTCTAGAGAAAGAGTTTCTCTCGAAAGAAGTAAGTGGGAGGAAGGTAGAACTTGATGAGGTAATTGCACCCCCTCTCGAACAGGATAGTAGCGCAGCGCGGGAAGTTGTTCCCGTGGCGCCTACACCAACTGAAGAGGAAGTTAATGATGATGATCATGAAGCTTCGGATCAAGTTACTACTGAACCGCGAAGGTCCACAAGGGCACGCTCCGCACCAGAGTGGTACAGCAATCCTGTGATGAAAATCATGTTGTTAGACAACGGTGAACCTTCGAACTATGAAGAAGCAATGGCGGGCCCGGATTCCAACAAATGGCTTGAGGCTATGAAATCTGAGATAGGATCCATGTATGAGAACAAAGTATGGACTTTGGTGGACTTGCCCGATGACCGGCGAGCCATAGAAAATAAATGGATCTTCAAGAAGAAGACTGATGCAAACGGTAATGTAACCGTTTACAAAGCTCGACTTGTCGCAAAGGGTTTTGGACAAATTCAAGGAGTTGACTACGAAGAGACTTTCTCTCCCGCAGCGAAGCTGAAATCAGTCCGAATCATGTTAGCAATTGCCGCCTTTTTATGATTATGAAATTTGGCAAATGGACGTCAAAACAACGTTCCTTAACGGGAACCTTAAGGAAGAGTTGTATATGATGCAACCAGAAGGTTTTGTCGACCCTAAGGGTGCTAACAAAGTGTGCAAGCTCCAGCGCTCCATCTATGGGCTGGTGCAAGCATCTCGGAGTTGGAACATTCGCTTTAATGAGGTGATTAAAGCGTTTGGGTTCATACAGGTTTACGGAGAAGCCTGCTGTACAAGAAAGTGAGTGGGAGCTCTGTAGCTTTCCTCATACTGTATGTGGATGACATATTATTGATGGGGAATAATATAGAGATGTTGGAGAGCATAAAGGCCTATTTGAACAAAAGTTTTTCAATGAAGGACCTTGGAGAAGCTGCATACATATTAGGCATCAAGATCTATAGAGATAGATCAAGACGCCTCATAGGTCTTTCGCAAAGTACATACCTTGACAAGATATTGAAGAAGTTCAATATGGAAAACTCAAAGAAAGGGTTCTTGCCAGTTTTGCAAGGTGTGAGATTGAGTAAGACTCAGTCGCCGACCACGGCAGCAGATAGAGAGAAGATGAGTTCTGTCCCCTACGCATCAGCCGTGGGCTCTCTAATGTATGCCATGCTATGTACCAGACCTGATATAAACCTTGCCATAAGCTTGGTAGGGAGGTACCAAAGTGATCCCGGTATGGAACACTGGACAGCGGTCAAGAATATCCTTAAGTACCTGGAAAGGACTAAGGAAATGTTTCTCGTTTATGGAGGTGACGAAGAGCTCGTCGTAAAGGGTTACGTCGACGCTAGCTTCGACACAGATCCGGATGACTCTAAGTCACAGACCGGATACGTATATGTGTTGAATGGTGGGGCAGTGAGCTGGTGCAGCAGCAAGCAAGAAGTCGTGGCAGCATCTACATGTGGAGCAGAGTACATAGCTGCTTCAGAAGCAGCTCATGAAGGAATTTGGATGAAGGAGCTCATCACCGACCTTGGAGTGGTTCCAAGAGCGTCGGGTCCAATGACACTCTTCTGTGATAACACTAGGGCCATTGCCATAGCCAAGGAGCCCAGGTTTCACCGGAAGACGAAGCACATCAAACGTCGCTACAACTCCATCCAGGACCATGTCCACAGTGGAGTGATAGATATTTGTAAAGTACACACGGATCTGAATATTGCAGACCCGTTGACTAAACCTCTTCCACGAGCAAAACATGATCAACACCATAATGCTATGGGTGTTCGATACATCACAATGTAACTAGATTATTGACTCTAGTGCAAGTGGGAGACTGTTGGAAATATACCCTAGAGGCAATAATAAAATGGTTATTATCATATTTCCTTGTTCATGATAATCGTCTATTGTTCATGCTATAATTGTATTAACAGGAAACAGTAATACATGTGTGAATAAATAGATCACAATGTGTCCCTAGCAAGCCTCTAGTTGGCTAGCTCGTTACTCAATAGATGATCATGGTTTCCTGATCATGGGCATTAGATGTCATTGATAACGGAATCACATCATTGGGAGAATGATGTGATGGACAAGACCCAATCCTAAGCATAGCGCTAGATCGTATTGTTCGTATGCTAAAGCTTTTCTAATGTCAAGTATCTATTCCTTCGACCGTGAGATTGTGCAACTCCCGGATACCGTAGGAGTGCTTTGGGTGTATCAAACGTCACAACGTAACTGGGTGACTATAAAGGTGCACTACGGGTACCCCCGAAAGTGTCTGTTGGGTTGGTACGAATCGAGATCGGGATTTGTCATTCCGTGTGACGGAGAGGTATCTCTGGGCGCACTCGGTAGAACATCATCATGAGCTCAATGTGACTAAGGATTTAGTCACACGATGACGTGCTACGGAACGAGTAAAGAGACTTACCGGTAACGAGATTGAACAAGGTATAGGTATACCGACGATCGAATCTCGGGCAAGTTCTATACCGACAGACAAAGGGAATCGTATACGGGATTGATTGAATCCTTGACATCGTGGTTCATCCGATGAGATCATCGTGTAGCAAGTGGGAGACATCATGGGTATCCAGACCCCGCTGATGGTTATTGGCCGGAGAGGCGTCTCGGTCATGTCTGCCTGTCTCCCGAACCCGTAGGGTCTACACACTTAAGGTTCGATGACGCTAGGGTTATAGGGAATTGTTATACGAGGTTACCGAAAGTTGTTCGGAGTCCCGGATGAGATCCCGGACGTCACGAGGAGCTCCGGAATGGTCCGGAGGTAAAGATTGATATATAGGACGGATGGTTTCGGATACCGAAAGTGTTTCGGGCATCACCGGTAACGTAGCGGGACCACCGGGACCACCGGAGGTGGCCCCGGGGGTCCACTGAAGGGGGGCAACGACCCCGGGAGGTAAGGTGGGCCAAGTGGGGAAGGGAACCAGCCCCTAGGTGGGCTGGTGCGCCTCCCCACCCAGCCCAATGCGTGGGGGAGAGAAAAAGGGGGGCAAACCCTAAGCAAGGTGGGCCTAAGGCCCACCAGGTGGTGTGCCACCCCCTCCCCACCCTAGCCGCCGCCCCCCTTTCTCATCTGGTGGCCGCCGGCCCTTAGGGAGGGAACCCTAGGGGTGGCGCAGCCCCTCCCCCCTCCTCCTATAAATAGAGAGGGGTTTTGGCCCTTGGGAGACAGACTTTTGCCTCTCCCTCGGCGCAACCCTGCCCTAGTTCCTCCTCCTCTCTGCCGGTGCTTGGCGAAGCCCTGCCGGGAGACCTCGTCTCTCCATCGACACCACGCCGTCGTGCTGCTGGAGTTCTTACCCAACCTCTCCCTCCTCCTTGCTGGATCAAGGTGCGGGAGACGTCACCGGGCTGCACGTGTGTTGAACGCGGAGGTGCCGTAGTTCGGCACTAGATCGGAATCACACCGCGATCCAAATCGCTGCGAGTACGACTCCATCAACCGCGTTCTAGTAACGCTTCCGCTTAGCGATCTTCAAAGGTATGAAGATGCTCTTACCCCTCTCTCGTTGATGGTCTCTCCGTAGGAAGATCTGAATATGCGTAGGAAAATTTTGAATTTATGCTACGTTACCCAACAAATAGATCACAATTTGGGTTTGTGTTCATTCTGAACGGAGGAGCAATGGACTGGAGGAGTGCCAAGCAAGATACAGTAGCTGATTCTACAACAGAGGCTGGGTATATTGTGGCTTCTGAAGCTGCAAAAGAAAGTGTTTGGGTGAAGAATTTTATTTCTTACTTGGAGTGGTTCAGGACTCGTCCAATCCGTTGGACCTCTATTGTGATAATAGCGGTGATATCGCACAAGTCAAGGAACTACGGAACCATCATAAAACCCAACACATACTCAGGCGTTCTAACCTTATTCGCGACATTGTCGAGAGGGGTGATGTAAACATATGAAAGATACACACAGATGCAAATGTTGCTGATCCTTTAACAAAACCTCTCCCGCAGTCGAAGCATGAAATGCACATGAGGTCCATGGGCATACGATGTCTAGATGATTGATTCTAGTGCAAGTGGGAGACTGTTGGAGATATGCCCTAGAGGCAATCATGTGATGATTCATTTCCTATGCATTCATGAATATTTTGTATTGTCCTTGAACATCATCAGTTATATGTATCAATAAGTATGTGACTTATTTGTGAGACTATTTATTGTATGATGATTGTTCGAATAGTCCCTAGTTGTTAAGGTTATGCGGGCACATATTCTTTACTAGTATACGATTCAGTTGATAACTATGTGTTCACAAGTCATGTGTATAGTGATGCTAAACTGATAGTATGGACTCAGGGATTGAGATCATCAAGTCGGACAGACCCACTTTGAGACACAACAAACTATTGTCATATGTTAGTCTCGAGTACAGTGTATATGACATGTCCTAAACCCGAGGTCCTCTCATGTTCTCGGGATGAGGATCGACTCACTTAGGGTCTATCAAATGCTACTACGTAATTGGGTAGTTATAAAGGTAGCTTTCGGGTGAGTCGTGAGACATCTCGCGAGACGTGGTTGACAAAGATGGCTTTGGCCCTCCCTAAGGAGAGATATTCTCTGGGCCCTCTCGAGTGATCATATTCAAAAAACATGGCCATGCGACATGGTTTAAGTGTTAACCTAGTTTAGGAATCTGCATCAGGGTTTCGAAAATAGATGTCGAGCTACCACAAGGGTGACAGGTACTCACCTTGAGCATGACAACCAATATCATGAGGCAAAAGGAATGTTGTATATGACACATTGTCGAGTTTCGCCTAACGACTTTGCGCACACACGAGAGTTGGCACGTTCTGCTAGAAGCCGCTACTAACTATCGACTCGGGTCGTGTTCATGTGTACGTAAACCTATATGGTCGCACACTTAAGGGATTGCAGCCCATTCGTATTGGATCCGAATGGAAAATGGGACTAGACTCGTCGTGGGCCTCAAGTGTTGAGCCCACCTCGGAGGTCTATATAAATGGAGAGTGGAACACTTTTTTAGGGTTGATCCTTTTCATTCCCTTGATAGCCACCGCCACTCCCCACGCCATCATGCCGTGCGCTCGAACATAGCAGTCCGCCGCCCGACACTGCCCCCGTACGCGTGGATACCTTGGAGGCGTCGCATCAGCGGTGCTTGGACGAACCGTTCAAGAGATCCAAGAGGGACCGTTCGAGGGATCCGCAAGGAGTTGTTCGTGGGAGATCGGCTGCAGGAGACGAATCAGCTAGTCTACTTCCGTTGCGGTGACTACGCGTCTAGTGGTAAACCCGACCCCGTGATATATTTCCAGCAGCATGTTCTTGGGTGCGCGATAGAAATTTTTATTCGATACTAACATAGCGTACAACGTGTTTCAACAAATTTGTGTCTCTCACAAAAGAAAGAAAAAATAAACACATTTTTTTTTTGTTTTCAAAAGGCACTGTCATGCCTTCACGAAAGCAGAACCGTATCTCTTAAAAAAACAAAAAAACATATAATTTTTTTATTTCCGAAAGATATGACTATCTTTTACAAAAGTAAATCGGTATCTCTTAAGAAAAGAAATTAAAAAAATATGTTTTTTGTTTTTATTTTTGAAAGGTATGATAGTGCCTCTCATGGTATCAAGATCATGCCTCTCGAGAATGGAAAAAAAATATTTTTATTATTTTTAAGAGGCATCGCCGTTCCACTTACGGACGCAAAACCGCGCCTTCCGAGAATTTTTGAATTTTCCTTCCAAAAGCTGAAGCAGACCGATGGAAAACGGAAAAAAACAAAAAACATTTAAAAATACGAAAACACGTGTAAAAATAATACTTCCTCCGTTCCTAAATATAAGTCTTTCTAGAAATTCCACTAGTGGAGTACATACGGATGTATATAGACATACTTTAGTGTGTATATTCACTCATTTTGCTTCGTATGTAGACGTCTAGTGAAATCTCTTAAAAGACTTATATTTAAGAACGGAGGGAGTAATAATTAAAACACAATTTATGAGGGCAATTAAGAACACGTCAAGGAATAACGTTTGAGAGCGACCTTTGGAAGGCTCCTATAGAAGCCCTGTTCACAGGGCGGGGCTTGCCTGCTCCGCGAGGCTGCTCCCATCGGTACTCCCCGCTAATCCAACGACCCTCCGTTGTTGTCCTCTTTTTCACTTAAAAAACTAGTAATTAAACAAAACCGGCCGGCCGCCCGTTTGCTTAACCAAATCCACAGAAAGACCAGCTCTTTTAATTAAAACCGGCCGCTCCGACGCTTTCCCTCCAGCCAACACAATTAACGTAACAGAACGACAGATTTGGAGGGAAAATTATTAGTAGTGCCCGCCAAAACATTGGCAATGGTCTGTTCACGTACACAGTTACCCCCAAACAAGCCAAATTACAGGCCTTCTTCATCAATTCTATCAACAAACACAGATCCAACGAAGGGGATAGGAGGAACTTGATGGCTTCTTCACCAAATCTTGCTGGAACCAATAAGGAATCAGATTCCCCAAACGTAAGCTGTCACGTTTTCATCGCGTTCTTCCCTTTCCCTGATCCATTTGTCTCCTCCCAATCCTGCAATGCAATGGATCTATGACTATAAGGTTTTGTGATTGTTGTCACTCGTACCACAGAGAAAAGAAAACTTGACAGCAAAAGTGATATTTCTTACTCACCAAAATAAATAGTCATATCTGAGTTAATGATATATCTTGCACAGATCGCACGAAACCAATTGCTAAAGTGAGTACTAATTTAAACAGGGAGTTGAAGAAACTACAGCTAGCAATGCAACAGAGCAGGTTGAAAAAAGTGTGCCAAAGCTTGGCATGCAGTTTTTATCCGAAGAAGAAGCTTATTTATTATATAACAAATATGCTTATTCCTTGGGTTTTAGCATTCGAAGAGGCAATCAGCATAAAGTAAAAAATTCCAGTACAATTCAACAACGGACATTCACATGTTCTCGTCAAGGTATGGACTAGTTGTAACTTGTTGTGGTGATATGATTTTTTAGATGGGACTAAGAAAATTACTTCAACTAATAGGAGTCCGTGCTGAAGATAAAAGAGAGGAGAAATTCAATTATAGTAGGCCTGAGACACGATGTGGTTGTGATGCCCGTATGAAGATAAGTCTTACAAACGGGATTTATTATGTCTACGAATTTAAAGAAGCCCATAACCATAGTCTTGCTACTAGAAACATGTCGCAATACTTAAGATCACACAGAAAAGTAACTGAAGCTCAACTGGCCAATGCAGAGGTCGCAAAGTCAGTGGGCATTTCAAATAAAGCAACTATTGATCTAATGACGAAAGAAGCATGTGGACCTGAAAACCTTGGCTTTATAAGTACAAACATGAAAAATCGTTTGTACTCTAAGAGAACACTAAAAGCAAAGGTGGGCGACACGGGAGGAGTGTTAGAATATATGGAGAAGAAGGTTTCAGAAGATGTCAATTTTTTTTATTCAATTCAAGTTGATGAGGATGATTTGATAACTAATATATTTTGGACGGACTCCAAAATGGTCTCAGACTATGCATTATTTGGTGATGTCATATGCTTTGACACCACATACAGAAAACTAGACGATGGGCGTCCGTTTGGTTTAATTGTTGGTGTGAATAATCACAAGAAAACAATTGTGTTTGGTGCTGCACTTCTCTATGATGAAACAGCAGACATTTTTGCTTGGCTTTTTAGAACATTTTTAACAGTAATGTCCGGAAAGCATCCACATACAATTCTTACTGACGAAGATGGAGCAATGGCTAAGGCGATTCGTTCAGTCCTGCCTCACTCTCACCATAGACTTTGTGTGTGGCATATGAATCAAAATGCTTGCAAACATCTTGGTGGAGCTGTTACAGATTACAAGAAGTTCAATACTGATTTTCAGCATTGTATCTATGATATTGAGGAGGAAGATGAATTTATAAGTGCATGGAATGAAATGCTTGACAAGTATGAACTCCGGGACAATGCATGGCTCCAAAGGATATTTGAGAAAAGAGAGCATTGGGCACTAGTGTATGGCAGGAATAGTTTCTCTGCACACATGAGTAGTACCCAAAGGAGTGAAAGCATGAACAATGAACTAAAACGTTACATTAGTTGTAAGTATGACATGCTTAATTTTTTTGAGCATTTCGAACGTCTAGTTGCAGATAAAAGATTTGAAGAGGTGAGATGTGACTTCAAAGCAACACAAAGTACTCCTAAGCTGAAGGCAGAAAGTTATATATTAAGGCAAGCATCAAGTACATATACTCCACCAATATTCAAGATGTTTCAGGAACAAGTGCTTCGGACCTTGAACTATGACACATTCCTTTGTGAGGACAGTAACACCGAGGAGAAGGTTTACAAAGTAAAATTTCATGGTACAGAGCGTGATCATGTTGTTAAATTTTTTCCAAAAGAAGAAAAGGTCAATTGCAGCTGCAAGAAGTTTGAATTTGCTGGAATTCTTTGCTCTCATTCCTTGAAGGTACTTGATATTAACAATATCAAGCACATCCCTCAACATTATATCTTAAAAAGATGGACAATTGGTGCAAAAGTTTTGGATATAACAAGAAACTGCAACATGCATGAAGACCGCAAAGCAGTACTAACGAAACGCTATAAAGAGTTGTGCAGAACGTTTATCCAAATAGCTGCTCGAGCCGCAGAATCTGATGAGTCATACTTGATGGCTGCTAATTGTGCAGAGAAATTAGCACAAGATGTGGAGACATGTCTAAAACATAGATTTGATCCAGATACAGGTAACAAACTCCCTTTGTTCATAAAGTGAGGGCACTTGCAGTTTTATGCTCTCATCAAGCTTAAACTTACATCTACTTTTGTAGTTGCAGACCCAAAAAATATCACGACTACAAGTTCAGAACGAAATGAGAGGCCCACCAAGCCAAAAGGAATGAAGGTAAAGGAGAAGACAGCTCGAGGATCAAACAGATTTCCAGATATAGGTATCAGCCCGACAAGGTTTGTAAGTTTAGTTTTATGATCATATCAAACTAACCTATGTTTGATTTTTATAGTTGCAGACCCAAGCAATAACTCATCTACAAGTTCAGGACAACATGAGGGGTTCGCCAATCCAAAAGGTATCAAGGTTAAAGAAGACTGTTCGAGGATCAAGTAGACCCATTGATATGAGTGTAGTTTTATGATGTAATCAAACTTGAATTTTACTTACTTATGTATTTGAAAAAAAAACATTAACTCGTCTACAAATTCAGAACAAAATAAGGGGCTTGCTAAGCCAAAAGGTATGAAGTTCAAGGAGAAGACTATTGAAGGAGCAAGTAGACCTATTGGTGGCTTAGAGAAAGCAAAATCAAAGAGGAAAAGGAAAGTAGATAATCCTGTAGCAGTACAACCTCATGGCACCCTAATGGTATAAATAAATTCACACTTATTTGATATCAAAAATTAAAGCATAGTACAAGATATCTCACTATTTTTTATAGGGTCATTCGAAGGTTTTTACAAATCAAATGCCTGCATACCTACCACAGTACAACACAATCCTAAATCCTATGGCGATGCATGGACAAGACCAAAGATTGTCGACTGAATTGCAACACTACAATAGCTTAATGGTATAAGCTACCTACTCTCAGATTTCAATCTTATCATTTTAAAGCTTTATGAACACTGACCTTTGCTACTACTACTACTCACAGGGTCATTTTGGAGTTCCGACAAATAACGTGTATACCTATTCAGATCAATGCAACTCAGCTCCGGATGCCTCACTATTGCAGTCTCTTGGTATGATGACAGGACACCCTGCTTTGAATACCTTACTGCAGTCCTCCATAGGAGCTCCAACTGCCTCACTTCAATCATCCGTTGGTACAATGATAGGACACCCAGCTCCGAATGTCTTAGTACAGCCACAAATTGGTATGATGATAGGACACCCAGCCTCAAATGCCCCACTGGAGCCATCTGCTGGTATGATGACAGGCCAAAATCAAGTCTTCTTTCAACAACAGAAGCCAACTTAATCTACCGTCGTTGTTCAAGACACATGCTTTTTGTTTTTCTACTTTTTATGGGGAATTTAGTACCATTAGCAGGATAATGTCGTCTTCTAGTTTAATGACATCCTTGCGAATTTATAAGAGCGTGTAAGTATATTAGTTGAGCAAAAACACGGTTCTTGCCGAAAAGCATAGATGCGTGCATCTCACCTACCTCACAAGTAGCATTTGTTGACAAATTAGAAAAACAACAGCCATCAACTTGAATAATTAGACGACGTACCTTGTACGACGGCAAGTCTTCAGCCGTGCGCCTAGCTCGCCGACGAGCGCCGCACCGAGCGACGGAGGCTGCGGCCTGAGGAACGACGCATCTGCCTACGAGCGCGGGGCCAAGCGAGGAGCTACGACGCGCAGTTCGCCGACGAGCGCCCCGGCGACGTCGATGGCGCCCGCGAGCGGCCCGGGCCAGTTGAAGAGGCGGTCGACGATGTTGGCGGCGGGCCCGATGAGGCGCGAATCCATGCCGCGGGACACGGCGTCGAGCAAGGCGGTGTAGATGGTCTCCGCTGCGTCGATGGGCTCGTCGACCAGCACCGCCGAGATCTCGCGGAGCGTCACGCGAGCGGCCTCGCAGCAACCAGAACCACGACCAGAAGCTACTGGTTTGGCTGTGGAAAAAGTGAATGGATAAGATGGAGCGGCTGGTCTTTCTATGGATTTGGTTAAACAGACGGACGGCCGGCCGGTTTGTTTAATTACTATTTTTTAAAGTGAAAAAAAGAACAACGGCGGAGGGTCGTTGGATTAGCGGGGAGTACCGATGGGAGCAGCCTCGCGGAGCAGGCAAGCCCCGTCCCTGTTCACATAGTTGCTCCCGCTGGTGGTGGCAGAGAATGCGGCACGCGTGGATGCCACCGAGCAAACGTTCGCTCTATAGTTTTCTCCTTTTTTTTGGATATTTTTTTTGAATGAAATGAGTTTTAAGGAAAAGATTGAGTAAAGCCGCGCGTGGCGTGGCGGAGCAAGCAAAGCGCACCGTCCAAAAAATCCAAATCCAAAACCCCCCCCACCCCACCCCACCCCCACGGACGACGCACGCGAAGTCACAGCACCAGTCCAACCGCACCCGCGCCGCGCCGCCCAAAACCCTCCCACCCTCCCACCACCGCCGCCGCAGCCCACCATGGACCCCTTCTTCGCCGACGACGACGGCAGCGCCTTGGACGACCTCCAGCGCACCGCCTCCCACCCCTTCGACGACACTGAAGACGACACCACCGACGCCGTGGCGGCCGACGGCAGCGCGGGAGGGTACGCCTCCTTCGCGGACGCCGGGTACCCCTCCTTCGCCGACGCCGGCCCCGAGGATGAGGAGGAGGTGGTCGACGAGGAGATCGCCGCGGACTCCGACGGCGGAGCCGTCCCGGTCCGCCACGTCTCCGGCGGGTACGCCCCCTCGCCCTTCTTCCCCGACTCGGACTTCGGGGGCGGGGACGACGACGGCCCCGTCCTGCCGCCGCCGGCCGAGATGGGCAGGGAGGAGGGCGCCCTCCTCCGCGAGTGGCGCAGGTGAGCACGGCACCCACCCGGTCCCTTTTGGCCTGTTGCTTTCTGCTCCGTGCTTCCGCCAAAGCTAGGGTTCCGGCGCTCGGAGTTAGATCTAATCGAACACTCTGTTCCTGCTAGTGTCGCCTAATATTCAGTTAATTCAACATACTGTCCTGGAGGTGCTAAACTCAGTTGCAATTTTTTTTTGTACTGGGACCTGAATTTTTATGTTTCCTCGATTCGATTAGGATGAGAATAGGAAATTGAGCAGTGGATGATTGCATCTCACAAGTTTCATCGTGTGGATTTATGATTTCTCTCGTAGTGGAACTGAATCTGCTAATTACAGTCTGTCTACAGTATTGCAACTCTGCAGGTAGTTCAAGCTTTGATATTTCCATATGCTTAAGTTAACAGTATACTACTTATTACTGAACTCAGAGTAAGTGTTTACATGCTTGCCATAGAAAAGTGATGGATGTTCCTTCATCTTTTTAGAGAGTCACTTTTTTCATCGTGATGGAGGTTAACAATACTGTATTTTTCATGTTTGCTCGATTCGATTAGGATGAGACTAGAAATTGAGTAGTGGATGATTGCATCTACCAAGTTTCATCGTGTGGATTTATGATTTCTCTCATAGTAGAACTGAATCTGCTAATTACAGTCTGTCTACAGTATTGCAACTCTGCAGGTAGTTCAAGCTTTGAAATTTCCATATGGTTAAGTTAACAGTATACTAATTATTAATTAACTTAGAGTAAGTGTTTACATGCTTGTCATAGAAAAGTGATGGATGTTCCTTCATCTTTTTAGAGGGTCACCTTTTCAGTTCCTTGAGTAAATCGTGGTTTAACCTTTTGGTTGGCAAAGATGCAACTGCACAGCTGGGGGGCATAAGCATAAATGTGGTAGCCTTGTGAAGCTGTCTAAGCTACCTTGTATGCTACCGATAGTTTGTTATTTTGGTGATATCATGCTCAGTACCCCATCATGATGAGCTGTACACATCGTCTCTTTCAGTTGCTTACGTCCTGTAGTGTAACTGATACTTTAGCTTCATCACATCAGTTTGCTGTGCCAGCACACAAAAAACCAAACAAGCTCCATTAAAACCGATCAGTAAAGCTGTAATGGTGTGTGCTAGCTGGAACACAATGCAGCCGCTTGTCTGCCAGTGGCCGAGCATGCATTATTTGTGTTTCTGAAGTGTGTGTCTGAGTGGCATATTCTTGTACTCTGCACTTGCATTGCTTTTCTGAACATGTTCTTTTTTTTTTCTGTAATTTGCTGCATGCCTATCGGCAACTATAGTTCTGTATTGAAGACGGTAAGATTATTAGTTCTAGAATCGATGAATTTGTTTTGTATAATTTTGCCCAAATTTGTGGTGTGTTCTGTGTGATCTAGGCGTTGTGATGGCAGTATTTTGCTTCATTTTTGCTGTGATAGTTGTCATACAGAGAGCCCAGTAAATTAGTTATGCAATGTCCTTGGTTAATGGCCATGTGTTGTGTACTGATACCTGAACCCTGATAACTGGCCTACAACAGTACCCTGTAAAATTAAATGATGTAGCAATTGTTCTTCCTTTAATTATCCTTTTTCTGGTTTCCCTTGCATGGTCTAAATTCTGCTCTGTCTATGTGCTCTAGTTTGAACAGCTTCATTGTGGTTTCAGGCAAAATGCTCTAGTTCTCGAGGAAAAAGAACGGAAGGAGAAGGAGCTACGCGCCCAAATAATTGCAGAAGCTGAAGAGTTCAAGATAGCTTTTTATGAGAAGAGGATACAGACCTGTGAGACAAATAAGGTTCATAGCAGAGAAAGAGAGAAGGTACGTGTGGGGCACTTCTGAGTTATAGGTATATTTTGTAAGCATATCTCCATTGATCACTGAAAACGCATGGTGTGCTGCAGATCTTCGTTGAAAGTCAGGAGAAATTCCATGCTAGTGCAGACAAGCAGTACTGGAAATCAATCTCGGAGCTCATCCCACATGAAATCGCTACCATTGAGAAGCGGGGCAAGAAAGACAAGGACAAGAAGCCATCCATTGCAGTCATTCAGGGCCCCAAGCCCGGCAAGCCTACCGACCTGTCCCGGATGCGCCAGGTCCTAGTGAAGCTGAAGCATGCTCCTCCACCACACATGATGCAGCCTCCTCCAGCCCCTGCGGCTAAAGAAGGCACCAAGGAGGGTGCCAAAGACGGCGCACCAGCCCCAGCAAATGGAGCCAAGCAACCTGCAGAGAGCAAAGAAGTACCCGCCAACGGCCCCGCCACCGAGACGGAGAAGGAGCAGCCTGCAGCAGCAGCAGCAGAGTAGTAGCTTCTCCTTACAGAAACACCAGAACCTTGACTATGCTTAGATTGAAACTTTTATTTTCAAAAATACCCGGAGTGTCGCCTATCCTGCAGCGATCTTTTTGTAGAGATGTGCGTCAAGGATGGCTATGTATCGATCAGCTCTGAACATTCAGATTAGTATCACAGCAAACAACTGCACTCTTTACTGTTTTCTCCTGGTTCCAGACTGGCTGGATGAATACATTATGGTCCTAAACCAAAAGCTGAGAAGTTAACTGGATGTGATGACATGCCTGATTGATCACTCTGGAATTGCTATTCCACTACCCTCATACTGTCAATAATTTTACATTGCCCTGGCATGAATCACTAATCTATTTATTTACAAGTTCTACTTGCCGCATTAACACAAACGCACTCAGGATCTATGGTACTGTCACCCTACATATTGGCAGTAAACAAAGCAGACCACCCCCCCTGGTGCCTTGTTTCACCTAGGGCTGATGTCGGTCACTGTCTGCGGCACCACCGTGCTGAACATGTCCGAATCGTAAGCCGTCGAGTTCTTGAACCTCGAGCCGGTGGATGTGGTTGCCATTTCCTTGGAGCCGCTGCTCTTGTACTCGTTGATGTACCCCGGGGCCGTCAGCTCGCTCTCGTTGATCCGGATGGGCTTGGACAGCATCTTGACCACCTGCAGCATCGTTGGGCGCCGTGCCGCTGCTGCCTGCGTGCAGAAGAGGGCCACCTTGATGTACCTGATGGCCTCCTCGTCAGGGTAATCTCCAAGGTCTGGATCAACCAGTTCCTTAAGGTTCCCTGCTTCATACAGCTCCCAAGTCTGTTGTGAATGTTCAGAGTTAGACTAATCTTCTTACTGGCATAAAGCCAGGGAGATGCTGCAAGCTAAGTTCACCACATAACTATAGTAAATATTGTTTTACGAGACAGTTTTTCTTTTTTTGAAAAAATGTGTTGTTGTTCTGATATTTTCAAGCTGAATTACAGTACATGTCTTCATTTCTGGAATGCAGATAAGCAGGTGATAAGAAGAATTACAGTACATGTCTTCAGTTTTTTTTTAACTGAAATATGTTATTCTGATTTCTGAACTGTATTACAAACATGTCTTCGTTTGTGGAATGCAGAGAGGCAGGTGATGAGAAGCACATGAAAGTAAGCAAGAACTGACCTTCTCTAGAAGAAACTTATCATCAGCCAGCAGGCTCCTCGAACCACTCTTGCCGCTTATGACCTCGATGACAAGAACCCCGAAGCTGTATATATCTGCTTTCTTAGTCAATTGACCATGCCATGCATATTCAGGTGCAAGATAACCTCTGCATGAAACCCAGTAAGCAGGGTTAATTCTAGGTTACATGAGAATAAACAGGGACTAAAGAGCAAATACATAGTGGGATAGACGAAAACAGAACTAATAAGGAGAAAGCAAATGGTAACAATTTTTTTTAACCCTCCAATTAAATGAATTGCAAATCGCACAGGTACTCACGTTGTTCCAGCTACTCGGGTACTGATGTGGGTGATATTATCCGGAAATAGTTTGGCCAGACCAAAGTCCCCGATCTTAGGTACATAATTTTTGTCCATGAGTATATTGCTAGCCTTGATGTCTCTGTGCACGATCGGTGACGGGATCTCTTCATGCAGGTATGCAAGACCTCTAGCAACACCAATGCATATGGAAGACCTTACGCTCCATGTAAAATTAGCAGGATCGCTGGTAGAACCTGCGGAAGCACAAGGTAAACTGTCAAGTCACAAAGAAAATGATCATATTAATATAGTCACATAATAATAGGTTCATACCCAGCAGTGCACGGTCGAGGCTGCTGTTTTCTAGGTACTCATACACCAAAATGCGATTATCTGCTTCAACACAACAGCCGATCAATTCGACCAGGTTAGGGTGCTTCACATTGCTGATAACATCAATTTCTGTCAAGAATTCTCTGATGCCCTGTCTGGATTCGGCAGAGAGAACCTTGACTGCAACGTCTTGCTTGTTTTGTAGGGTTCCCTGGAACATGGATATACTGATCAGCCAGATTCGAGCAAACAAGTTTGAGAGAGCAGTTCCCACATAATAGGGAGATGAAAATGTCACCTTATATACTATCCCGAATCCACCTCGGCCGACTTTATTGTTGTGGTTGAAGTTGTCTGTTGCTGATCTCAACTGCGCATGGGAGAAGAGCCTTATGTTCTTCTCCGCCGAAATGCCTGAAAACAGCAACACTCGGTAAGGACGTGTCGTTAATTATTTGTCCAAACTTTTGTTGAAGGATGATAAGTAAAGCGTAAACATGAACATTAAGCTTCGGCATATCTGTAATTGTGTATGGCTGCATGCATAGGGTATATTTTCCTTATAAAAAAAATATCTGTAGTTGTGTGGGAACAAAAAGCAACTGATGGAAGAATACTGCATGAAGGGCTGAAGGCATCACAAATTCATAACAATAAATCCGTAAACTCTGCCGGTCGACAGTGCAGTAAATTTCGCAACGCAAAGAGAAGTCTTACCGCTTATGCTGGTATTGGAGTGAAGAATCTCCTGTTGTCTGTGGGAGTAGAGATTGTGCTGCTGCTTCTTGGCTCTTGGGAGGCAACACCAGCTCATTATCCTCGGTTGCTATGGTGTCAGCAGTCCTCGTCAAGCTTGCAGGAACATTCAGCAAGGCGGCGCCGCGCTCTAGTCTGCCTGAACATAAGACAAGAGCTCAAGCCTGACGATTTCATAGAAACTGTAACTGCATGAGAGGCCAAGCTGGACTGAAATTTTATAAAGGATGAAAGTTAAGGAGAGGTCCAAGCTGGACTGAATTTTGTAAAAGCTGAAAGTTCAGGAGAGGGCCAAGTTGCAGGGAAGTTGATGACAGCACGCGTGTGGCTCTGTATGAAAGCCCGGCTTGGCTATTTTCTTCATCTTTTGGAGCAGATGAGGGTCAGGGGTCACCATACACCATGAAATTAACCTCAAACCTACTATCGTGGAAGCTTCTCGCGGATAAAAGAGAGAGAAGTGCAAGAAACTTGGGTCCAGGCTGCAGTTGAGCTTGGATCTTCTCCAGGCCGCTGCTGACAAGTGACAAGGGTCGGCGGGGTACCTGGCAGGCAGGCAGGAGAGCAGCCGGCTGGGCGGGGGCGGCGCTTGCTTGCTTGCTTGCTTCCTTGGTGTGTGCGTGTTCTTCCCGGGTGAGTCAGATCGGTGACGAGCGAGCGGCGGCGGCGGCGGCACGGCAGAGGCAGATGAAATGGATAGATGTTGGAGGGGAAGCTTAGGGGGAAGAAGGGGTGGTGGTGGTTGGGGGCTTCAGCTTGAGTTATGGAGTAGATCTCTCTCTCTCTCTCTGTAGCCCTCAGGTTGGAAACAATTATGCTGCGACTAGTACGACTGCAGGAGGGAGAAAAGAAGAGAAGAGAAGACAGGGGGCCGGAGACTAATCAAACCATCCAGATGATGATGATACAAAACTATTGGACAGACGCTGAAATAAATGGCTCAAATAAAAGAGAGAGACGGAGGAAGAAGGTGCCTCGCTGTCTTCTGATTAGTTATGTGTCTCATCCTTTTTCTTTTTTCTTTTTCTGCGACAAGTTATGTGTCTCATCTGATACTACTAGTAGCAGTAGCAACCGTGCAACCTCCGGCCGGTGCTCTGTTTCGTCAACACGCTCAGCGTGCAGTGCTTCTCAAAATCTGCTGGCTGGTCCAGAGTTATCGTGTGAAAGCCTGATCAAGCTAGCTGCGTCGCGTGGTGTGATGACCACCACGTTACGTAATTCTGCTGTATGCTGGTGCACCGCACGCACCAGGTCAGGTGGTCAGTTGCCAGGCCACAGGGGACACGGCCGCCGCCACCACCTCACCAAACCAACCGACGCCGCGTCGTCGCCATCGCCGGACCGCGTCCTCCCCCCCTGCTACGGCGGCCCCTTCTGCGCCGACCAGTTCGTGTGTGCGGGCGATAACTGTTGCTACGTTGGTCGTCCGGTTTTGCATCCGGCTCGACTCAATGCCCGCGCGTCTTGCAACCTTTTTTCCCCACGTTAATACGTGTTTTATTTACTCCCTTCGTTCCTAAATATAAAACTTTTTAAAGATTGCACTATATACTACATACGGATGTACATAGACATATTTTAGAGTATAGATTCACTCATTTTGCTCCGTATGTAGTCTTCTAGTGAAATCTCTAAAAGGTCTTATATTTTGGAACGAATGGAGTATATCATAAGAATCATAGTCACTACCACAACAACCATCAAAGTAAAAAATGAGGGATCAACATCATACTCGAGCTTGAAGCGGTTCCATCATTGATATACAGCTTTGCGGACCTTCAAGGTGGCTCGCCAAAGGCAAAACAATCACCGTTGAACGAATCAGACTGGAGCAACACCCCGAACACGCCATCGAACTCCAGATCTGACACCCCCACCCAACTAAGACGTTAGAGGAGAAAACTGTACCTGCCATCCACGAACCATGGACCCAGATCCACCACCTTCTAGATGCCGCTGATGCATACCATAATCTGCATCCGCTACTGGACTACCTCCCAAGCTCTACACCAGCGCCGGAACAAACGTTGTCGCAACGACGAAGCCCGAGGACACAGGTCCACCACCAGGATGTCATTGCCGTCATGCCATCCTTACTTGAACGGACTGATTTCCAAATCCATCCCGAACCATAAGACCGATCGCCTTGTCAGAGTAGGATCTAAAAAAATTTATTCAGCATCACTATCATCGTCGACGAAGCCGAGACAATGAACAACCTAAAAACCTAAACTACGAGAGTAAAAACCAAGCCACACGCGTTGATCGGGTGTCCCTCCTCACCACCTACGACCGAGGTAGCCAGCGGAGGGGAGCCGCCGAAGTGGGGCGGTGGTGGTGGACTCCTGGCGGCTGGAGATCGCCTTTCTTTCTTCCACAAAAAGAAAAAAAAAAGCGACCAACTCCTCTTGCGCATCATTTTGTTTGGTTGCCAAAAGATAGGGCTAGTGACAAGTATCTTTTTCTAACACAATACATACACAAGCGTTCATATAAACATGCATACTCTCATCCTTATGAATGTACAAATACACATCCTATAACTGTAAGCATCTCCGAGAGACTGGAGTAGGCGCCTCGTAGTCAACGAGAACGAACCATTGAACGCGCATCGTCAAAAATTCTGAAATAAATCAATCATATATGCGAGCATAGAAACTTAAACCCTCATGGATTGAGGACGCGCATTGTCCTTCTAACCATCCAACTACAAATTAATTTGGGCTTGTGATAAGTATTTGTTTTGACGGGGTTGTGACAAGTTTTATGAGAAACATAAGGTGTGGTAAGTTGGTTTCCAATAGAATTGATAGTCAATTTCTTTGGGCTAGCCCACATACTAGCGGGTCAATTTTGTTGGCACACACCAAACAGATACTAAAAATCAAAATATCTGGTAAGAACTAATTTATGCATTCCAGCAAATACAAATTGTTACAATATCTACAACCGGATCTCTCAAACCCTCCTTAAATCGTCCGAGCAGTCCGTTCGGTCACGAAATTGCGACCCGGACGGGCTTCTCAAACCGGCCTCAAACGCCCGAGCTAACCGGTACCCCCTATTTCCAGCCCAGATATGGGGGAGCCCGTGCATGCTCGGACACGCCCGCCATGTGGGCCTAACGGCTTGGCCCCACACGGACTCGCCGAGAAACCCGACGGTCTGACGGGTGCCTCGATCGCCGGTGCGGTGTGAACGCCGCGTGGCGTCGCTATAGATCCCAGCCCGAGGTCGGGCCGACTATTTAAGCCGGCCTATACCCCCAGCCCTAGCTCATCCGCCTCCTCCTTCTCTTTGCCGCCACCCGAGCCCATCCGCCTCCTCTTGCAGCTCCCTCTCCATCAGGATGGACCGGCGGCTCATCACCACCTACGCGCAACTCACTCCAGAACGGCGCTTGCAAATCGAGGCGGAGATCCTGGCTCGCCGCGCCGCCCGCATCGTTGCGGGTCTTCCTTCGGACTCGCAGGAGACGAAGGAGGAGGAGGAGCCGCAACAGTAGAAGGAGGAGCATCCGGAGGCCATGGAGGAGGACGACCCGGAGGAGTAGGCTCCCGGCTTGAGCATGGCGGAGGCGGAGTCGGAGTTCGCCATTGGCCAATCGAAGGAGATGGCGAAGCAGCAGGCCATCCTGGATTTCCATCCGGGATGAGGCCGAGGTGGAGGTCAACCGCCGCCTCATCCGACAAAGGTAGGCAATGGCCGGTGCCCTCTTTGATGATCTGGAGGCGGAGGAGGCTGCAGCAGAGCAGCTGGAGGCGCCCGAGGGGGCGGAGCTACGACAGGCGGCCATTTAGCCGCCAGAGGGCACGGAGATCGTGGACATCTCCGATGAAGAGTATATATGTTCTACGTGGTATGTAGGTTTTATATCTTGCATGATTTTGTATGAATTTGAGGATCTTAATATAAAATGTTCAATTGTAGAATCAATTATTTGAAACGTGTTCAATAATTGTTCGCGGACGCGTCCGAACTCGTTTATGGACATTTGAGAGGTTGGATTTACAAGGTCAACCTGTAGATGTTCTTAAGACGGCGAACTAGATAAATGAAAATTAGGAGTAGGTGAGTGAGATCCCTGGCCATCGTGACTTTCATTTGATTAGTTCCCCACCCAACGCCCCGCTCTTTTTTGTCTTAGATGATCTTTGTACCATCCAGAGAGCTAGGTCAGTTCAAACTAGTCAAACATACACACACAAAATAGTAATAATCGAACAGAGCCCGCTGGAAAAGTATTATGGTTCGTAAGAAAAAGAATAGTACATGATCGATATACATATATGTATGCATATGATTGGCATGACACGGTATAATCGAAATCGCTCAATCATATAAACACATGCATGCACATTTTATTTTTATAAGCAGGTTTACAAAACTGAGCCTCTACATTATCTTCGTATGAACAAAATCCCTTTTATAGTTGGTCACCGTACTAATCGCAGGCTATGGCGAACGGGTCATGATCGACGCAGGAGTCAGTCAACCCAGAAAATAAACATTTTCTGCCGGGTGGGCGTAGATTTGCACGTGGCGGTGCGCTGCTGTGAGCCGATTATTCCCCGTCCCGTTTTACACTGGTTAGTGTATGTGTGGCGTTGGCGTTAGCACGCACGTTGTCTCCTCCGATCAACCTCAGAAAGTCTACCGGCGAGGTGCGTGTGGGTGCTGTTCGATGGTGACTCGACGGCCAATTCCATACGTTTGACGGCATCGTGGCCTAGCATAGCTGTACCGGTGCGTGTATCGCTGTCTGCTCCTTCCGACGTGACCCTTATTCTGGCTGGCAGTTGGCAAAGTACAAAATACAACTTCTGATGTGACGAATTGGTCGTGCGCCACGCTTTCTCTTTATACAGATATACATGGGAAATTTGGTTTTGTAGTTTTTGTACCGCACCGGTCGTTTTGTAACTTAGCGGCGTAGGGACCAACAAAACGGTCGGCCGGCGGGGGCACGGTTGAGTCCCTGTCAGGTGCATCCATGCGCACCGATGTTACTACACTTAGGCTAACTTCAGGGCGACCTCATCTGGACGCCCGTTTGGTTCGGTTTCTATTCGTTCGGGACGGGTAATGTATTTGTGTCTGAAGTTTTTCTAGGATGCATCGGTCGTACAACCAATGCATGGCCGCATTTCGACCCGCATCCCGTCCGCATACATTTCTTTGAAACACATATCTTTTTATTTATATCATTGATTTTCTATACATGATAATACATCATTAAATTTTGACTAGAATAGTAAGACCAAAGAAAACAAAACCACAATAAGAATAAATCCAACTTTCATAACTGCTCCCGTAAGTTGGATTAGTGCTTTCTCGATCCATATTCATTGTTGATCTGTGGAGGCTCGATCTTGCGTGCTTCTATCTTCTTCGTGTCTAAACAAATTGCCGTTGCTTCCTCGCATCTACTTTCATCTCTAGCATCTATTGTAGCAACAAGTGCAATGTTCTTATTTTTAACCTCTATTGTAGCTAAAAGTGCACGAACATATACTAATTTACATTCTATCAAAATATCAATGTATTCTTCTTCCCGATACCAAAAGTCGCATTCATTCTACACAACAATAAAATTAAGTTAGCACAAGTAGTCAAATCCGAGAGCACAAACTATGCTAAAGTAGCACATACATCCTCACAGTTTGGACACTTGATGAACATCCATCCAGGATGTTCCGGCGTTGTAGACATGCAACGCTGGACCTTTTCTTGGACAATCGTCGCCCTTAATAAGTAGCAACGGTGCACCGCCGACCCTTTGGGCCAGCACCGACGCCGGCCTCCCGCCGTTCTTTGTATCTGCCTCGAACCACCGACGGCGTAGATCCGAACGGCTAGAGGAGGAGTCAGTACCTGCATGCGGCATTGCGGCCTTGCCGGGAGGTCCTGGCCCTGTGTCCGACCAATCCATGGCACGACGTGGCCTCCCCGCAGCCAGGCGAGCCCCAAGTCCGGTCGGATCCGCTCCAAATCCGACCGCCGGGAGCGCAAATCAGGTAGTCGTGGTTGGGTAGCTCGGGGCGTCGAGGCAGCGGGTCCTGCGAAGGATTGGGGCGAGCACGCGTCTGAGCTGCACAACGGCGAATAGTAGCGGCGGCGGCGGAGAGGGACAAGAGTGGCGGGGGGTGTGGTTAGAGGGCTCGATGGGGGGGGGTGGGTGGGGTGGGGGATAGAAAAAGGGAGGCATGTGCCATCGACGAGCGGGCCAAGGGAGGACAATCACGCGCGTCCGGTCTGTCCACGCACTGTCTGTTTCATCCCAAAGGTGGCCCAAACTGGAACTGGGGATGGGTCAAAAGCGGACAAAAAACGGACAAAAGTGTGTTTGCGCCCGCGCGCTCGGCCGTCTGGTATGTTCGTTTCACCCCAAACGGACGCACCCAAACATGATGGGGTCGTGCGCTGGAGTTGGCCTTAGAACGCGTTTGATTGCCCCCTATAAGACTCAATCAGACACGTGAAAAAGGAATCGGTCTGTGTGGTTGAGGTTTTTTTTTCAAAAAGATCACCTGCACAACGGAATTGCAAGAAAATACCTCTCTAGATTAAATTGACATAAAAGACCCCCTCGGCCATGGCGGCAGGCGCACCAGCCGGCACGTTCAAAGGCGGGAACACTGTATGTGATCGGGCTGCCGTGGCAAAAGTTGTCTCAAATCAGCCCTAAAACCTCCGTATATATAGGTGGGAGGGGAGGGGCCTTTCCTTGGGTTCAAGGAGCCCCAAGGGGTTCGGCCGAAGCAAGGGGGAGAGTCCTCCCCTTCCAATCCTAGTCCAACTAGGATTGGAAGGTGGAGTCTTCTCCACTTTCCCACTTTCCCCCTTTTTTTCTCTTTGATTTTTCTTTCTCCTGCGCATAGAGCTTCTTGGGCTGTCCCACCAGCCCACTAAGGGCTGGTGTGGCACCCCTAAAGCCTATGGGCTTCCCCCGGGGTGGGCTGCCCCCCCCGGTGAACATCCGGAACCCATTCGTCATTCCCAGTAACTCCGAAAACCTTCCGATAATCAAATGAGGTCATCCTATATATCAATCTTCGTCTCCGGACCATTTCGGAAACCCTCGTGACGTCCGTGATCTCATCCGGGACTCCGAACAACATTCGGTAACCAGCCATATAACTCAAATACGCATAAAACAACACCGAACCTTAAGTGTGCAGACCCTGCGGGTTCGAGAACTATGTAGACATGACCCGAGGGACTCCTCGGTCAATATCCAATAACGGGACGTGGATGCCCATATTGGATCCTACATATTCTACGAAGATCTTATCGTTTGAACCTCAGTGCCAAGGATTCATATAATCCCGTATGTCATTCCCTTTGTCCTTCGGTATGTTACTTGCCCGAGATTCGATCGTTAGTATCCGCATACCTATTTCAATCTCGTTTACCGGCAAGTCTCTTTACTCGTTCCGTAATACAAGATCACGTGACTTACACTAAGTCACATTGCTTGCAAGTCTTGTGTGTCATGTTGTATTACCGAGTGGGCCCCGAGATACCTCTCTGTCACACGGAGTGACAAATCCCAGTCTTGATCCATACTAACTCAACGGACACCTTCGGAGATACCTGTAGAGCATCTTTATAGTCACCCAGTTACATTGCGACGTTTGATACACTTAAAGCATTCCTCCGGTGTCAGTGAGTTATATGATCTCATGGTCATAGGAATAAATACTTGACACGCAGAAAACAGTAGCAACAAAATGACACGATCAACATGCTACGTCTAGTAGTTTGGGTCTAGTCCATCACATGATTCTCCTAATGATGTGATCCCGTTATCAAGTGACAACACTTGCCTATGGTCAGAAAACCTTGACCATCTTTGATCAACGAGCTAGTCAACTAGAGGCTTACTAGGGACAGTGTTTTGTCTATGTACCCACACAAGTATTGTGTTTCCAATCAATACAATTATAGCATGAATAATAAACGATTATCATGAACAAAGAAATATAATAATAACTAATTTATTATTGCCTCTAGGACATATTTCCAACACAAACTTGCCCCCTCTATGCATGAATGTTGGCTCCGTCCCTGCACCAGGGTTACATCGCTGATTGTCACGGAAGAGGGCCGGCGTATGTTCCCTGTTAAGTACGAAAAAATATCGTATTTCTGTCAAGTGTGTGGACTCATGGGTCATAACCATGAGGAGTGTGGAGATGTCGTTAGGGAGGCAAAGCAGAAGCAATGGGGAAGTTGGATGTTGGCACTTACTCCTTCCGTCCGGAAATTCCATAAGTTTGACGGTATTTGTCACATACTCCTTCCGTCTGAAAATTCTTATTTAAAAAATAGATGTATCTAAATATATTTTAATTATAAATACATTCATTTATTTTTATTTTTACGATAAATAATTTCAAACGAAAGGAGTAGTACTGATGTGACGAATCCGTCGTGTGCCATGGTTTCGTTTTCTACAAAGATACAGATACACGAAGGGGAAAATTGGTTTTGTACCACACCGTACCGGTCGTCTCATATATAACTTCCGTCGTAGGGGTCCATGGCATAGCCGTGGTACCGGGTGATCGGGACGTGTGGCCAACAAAACGGTCGGCCGGCCGGCGGGGGCAGGGTTGAGCCCCCGTCAGTTGCATGCATGCGCACGGACATTACTACGGTTAGCCGCCGGGAACGATAGCAACGAAAGACGAGGAAACCTTCTTGTTTTGCCGTAGGCACACATACGTAGGGCCATGCATGCATGCATGCACAAGCACATGCGCGATTTTCGGTCCTCCGCGGTTTCGTCGCCGCATCCTCTTGGCAGCCGGCCATGGCTTCATCAATGCACCTACTCCTACATGAGCGAAACCCATGAACGAGATCCGACACAGCTCCGTCCGTAATAACGATGTCGCTTGCATGCATCAGCGGCGGCCAGGTCGTCGTGCGCGTTCAAGGTCTGGACTCTGGACCAAGAAAGGAAGATCGATATTGTTCGTCCTCACCACGCCTTTGTCAAGAGAATATTTTTATGTTCCTACTGTAGTTTTTCTCTCTCGACTATGGAGTATATGTCCACGCACGGACGTTATGAGTCGCATGCATGCATCTGCGTGTGCGAGTTGGAATGGAATCCATTGCTAGTAGTACCACTTTTCGCCATCATTAGCTGTGCGTCGAACCCCTGCCGTCCACATGTGGTTTTGGTTCCCATCAAATCGTCCCGTCAAATTCCTCAAAAAAAAAAAAAAATCGTCCCGTAAATCGATCGGTACATCCACCCACATACGTATGGGCGTGCGTTAATCTGGATGGTCTGAATTCCATTCCAGATGGATGTGCGCTAGCGAGACCGTCCCAACTTGTGCAAGAAATGTCTGCGCTCTCCTCTCAACATCCTTCCAAGAATGTCAACTTTTGAATCCATTATGTCCACGGTGGTGCGCCGTATGCATGCATATACATGTGCTTGTTTTCTGCGTGCATGGTAATACACGTCTCATTCACGTAACAAGGATCAATTTACAAGCCAAGGAGAAAATTAATAATCAAGATCGAAAATCCTTCAAACCAGATCCTCCGGCACCATCGTAGCAGCCACTAGAGTCTAACAACATGAATACATAGACCAATCTAAAGCCACCCATCCGACGAACAAAGTTGCAACACCACTGTTGATAATGTTCCCAAACCGCATGAATAAGCGCTATCTAATCCGGCAGCCTCACGCATCTATCCTTTATCGGGCTGAGAGCACCACCCTGGCCGACACGGGGTGCGCATGCTCTCGATTCGTCGCCACCATCTTCCACCGTCCTATCTCTAGGAGCGATCAACGCATTCATCTTTCCGGGCCATACTGTCGCCGATGCCACCGCGACACCAAACAACACCATCAAGATGCATCCATTGCCGAGTACCCACTGCACCATGCCGCTAAGACCCGTCGTCATCAACGCGGTAGATACGACGCTGCACCACCTCTTGATCTAGATCGGCGTCAAGGCTAACCCAATGATGTCCACCATCCACACAGCTCCCAAAGCGACACCTTTAAAAAGGAAACGGTGTCAAAAGCGTCGTCGTCGCCCACCGCTGTGTATACTTTTCAATTTCATGACTAACTGCATTTTGATTGCAGCAGATTTTCTTTCCCTCTCTCTCTCTCCCCTTTAAAGCAACAGGTTGCGTTCTTTTTGACTCATAATTTTCAAGGCTGACAATTATATATCTTGCCACACTTGATCGTTAATGGAGCTCGGGCACGTCCGGTCTGACAATTGAACTATGGATTAAGTCTTCCCCCCTTTCTGGGTCTCCCTCCCCGGCCAGACGGCTGTGAAAATTGCCAGCGGGCAAACATTCGCCCATCAGATTTTTCCATTCGGGCATTACATAGATGTGCTTGTTGAACTTCTAGGTTTGACATCCTAAGCAATACAGGGACTTCGTTCACCTTTCCATAACAATATCCATATCGTCATAACTCATAAACTCCTCCGAAAACCACACCCCGTTTGGGAGACCTTCCACTACTGCGCAACAAGTGACACACAACGCAAAGCACCGTTTATAGGTATCCATCACTCACTCCATTTGTTCTCACTCACGACTAGGATATCAAGGTCGGCTTGACCCCAAAAGTTATGTGGCAAGACGGGCTGAGCTACGTGTCCATGCCTGTAACACAACACGTCGACACTACGCACAAACGAATACGGTACGAAAAAATCGCGTGCAGTGCAGTGCAGTCCTTGTTCCTCTCGACGTAGAGGTCCAAAACCAGATGGCAGCTAGAGCTAGCTTAAACTGCTACTCCACACGGCCACGGTCGGACGGATCGAGAATCCACCGACGATCCGTCCGTCCGCGTCGCAGGAAGAGCCGGCCACCAAGAGGGTGACGTGAGTGTGAGCAGCTTCCCTGCGTCTTGGGTCGTTGACGTGCATGCATGCACACACACCTTTTTGGGTCAACGGCCAGTTGGCCGATGCACCGATGGAACATGTGCCCTATATTGATGCTATTGCGTCCCCTGCCCGATTCTCCAAATGTCCTGATAGATATTTATTAGAGAGAGAGCGAGAGGAGGGGGAGAGGGAGAGATGGAGCAAGAGAGAGATCATGTTGTGTTTTTTTTTTTGGGAAAATCACAGAGCTTTATTCATATAAAGGCATTCTTGGGACAGTCAGCCAAGGGGCTGGTCACCAAGAAGCCATTAGTTTCAACTAGCCAGTTGTCGGTCACATTCAGCGTACAAGCATGTTTTGCACATGCGCCGGAACATTTGCTGACCTGCTTACATGCTGAATAGTAAAGGAGCCACAATTGAGCAAGAATTGTGGTGAGTGTTTCAGAGTGTCACCAACTTCATACAATCAACTTCCATAATCGCCTGCGAGAACCCTCGAAGAGAAGCAAACCGAACTCCCTTTCACAGAGAAAGACCATCCTTGATCAAGGGATCAGAGATCCCAATAAACGGCTTGCATCATGCCCCTAGGAGGGTCGAGGAGGAGCGGGCAACCCCTCTTGCACCCCCTGCCTTCTGCCAGATTGAGGGCTCCGTCCGTGGCAACCTTAATGAAACCATCATCAGGCGGCCTCCAACTGAAGTCGGGAAGAATCATAGCCTCCTTGCGTGGAAGGTGAAGAAGCACTATAGCCTCCTTAGTGGCTCTCATTGTTGCCGTGGGATCTCTTCCTTCATCTCCATGCTTGATGCGATTCCTAGAATGCCAAATGGACCACATGATAGTGGAAATTTTAGCATGATCATCAACCATGAAGCTAGGATCACAGATGATATCCTTCGCCCATGTGTTCGGATGGAGACTAGGGAGCCGGATTCCATACCATGCACAAGCCTCCTCCGAGAACTGCTGAGCATGTTGGCAATGAATTAGCGCATGTTTCAGATCCTCATCCGCTGGTAAACATATTTTGCATTCACGGATCTCTGCAATATGCCGATAGTTGAGAGTGACCTCATCTGGTAGAATCCCGTGAAGAACTCGCCACTAGAATACTCTCACTTTTGGAATGACATTCAATTTCCACAAAGCTGTCCACAACTATTGATCATCATATGAGGCGTCGGTAGCCGTCCCTTTTTCTAGAGCCAAACACTCCTTCTGAGTCACAAGATCACGGTACGCCGTCTCCACAATGTAGTTGCTAGTTTTTTCGAATGCCCACGCAAGAAAATCATCACCTCCTCCCCGCCGGAGAGGAATATTGAGTATGACCTCCGCATCCAAGGAAGTAAAATTATGACTAACTCTATCCTGTCTCTAGGACCAATTCGTTGTGTCAATAAGATCCACCACTCGAGCAATGTTGGTACTGGTAGGCCTAGAGAAAGGTGTCATGGAGATTGTTCCTGGAATCCATTTGTCGGTCCAGACAAAGATGGTGCTGCCATCTCCCACGCGGGAGATCAGTCCACTTCGCAAGGCGTCCCTCCCCGTCATGATCGCCTTCCAGGTGGAGGAGGCTGACTTGGGTGTAGCAGCATGCATGAAATTGTTGGAATTATGCCCTAGAGGCAATGATAAATAAGTTATTATTATAATTCCTGTATCAAGATAATCGTTTATTATCCATGCTATAATTGTATTGAATGAAGACTTAGATACATGTGTGGATACATAGACAAAACACTGTCCCTAGCAAGCCTCTAGTTGGCTAGCCAGTTGATCAAGTATAGTCAGGGTCTTCTGACTATGTACAAGGTGTTGTTGCTTGATAACTGGATCACATCATTGGGTGAATCATGTGATGGACTAGACCCAAACTAATAGACGTAGCATGTTGATCGTGTCATTTTGTTGCTACTGTTTTCTGCGTGTCAAGTATTTATTCCTATGACCATGAGATCATATAACTCACTGACACCGAAGGAATGCTTTGTGTGTATCAAACGTCGCAACGTAACTGGGTGACTATAAAGATGCTCTACAGGTATCTCCGAAGGTGTCCGTTGAGTTAGTATGGATAGAGACTGGGATTTGTCACTCCGTGTGACAGAGAGGTATCTCGGGGCCCACTCGGTAATACAACATCACACAGAAGACTTGCAAGCAATGTGACTTAGTGTAAGTCACGTGATCTTGTATTACGGAACGAGTAAAGAGACTTGCCGGTAAACGAGATTGAAATAGGTATGCGGATACTGACGATCGAATCTCGGGCAAGTAACATACCGAAGGACAAAGGGAACGACATACGGGATTATATGAATCCTTGGCACTGAGGTTCAAACGATAAGATCTTCGTAGAATATGTAGGATCCAATATGGGCATCCAGGTCCCGCTATTGGATATTGACCGAGGAGTCCCTCAGGTCATGTCTACATAGTTCTCGAACCCGCAGGGTCTGCACACTTAAGGTTCGGCGTTGTCTTATGCGTATTTGAGTTATATGGTTGGTTACCGAATGTTGTTCGGAGTCCCGGATGAGATCACAGACGTCACGAGGGTTTCCGGAATGGTCCGGAGACGAAGATTGATATATAGGTTGACCTCATTTGATTACCGGAAAGTTTTTGGAATTACCGGGAATGTACCGGGAGTGACGAATGGGTTCCGGATGTTCACCGGGGGGAGGGGGGGGGGCAGCCCATAGCCCTTAGGGGTGCCGCACCAGCCCTTAGTGGGCTGGTGGGCAAGCCCAAGAAGGCCCCTGCGCAGGATAAAAGAAAATCAAAGAGAAAAAAAGGGGAAGTGGGAAGGAAGGGAAGGACTCCACCTTGCAATCCTAGTTGGACTAGGATTGGAGGAGGATTCCTCCTCCCCCCCTTTGGCTGAACCCCTTGAGGCTCCTTGAGCCTCAAGGCAAGGACCCTCCCCTCCCACCTATATATGCGGAGGTATTAGGGCTGATTTGTGACAACTTTGCCATGGCAGCCCGACCACATACCTCCACGGTTTTTCCTCAAGATCGCGTTTCTACGGAGCTCGGGCGGAGCCCTGCTGAGATCAGATCACCACCAACCTCTGGAGCGCCGTCACACTGCCGGAGAACTCATCTACCTCTCCGTCTCTCTTGCTGGATCAAGGAGGCCGAGATCATCATCGAGCTGTACGTGTGCTGAACGCGGAGGTGCCGTCCGTTCGGCACTAGATCGGAGCGGATCGTTGCACGGATCGCAGGACGGTTCGTGGGACGGTTCGCGGGGCGGATCGAGGGACGTGAGGGTTCTGCTTCTGCTGTGCGATCTACAAGGGTACGTAGATCTAAAATCCCCCTCGTAGATGGACATCACCATGATAGGTCTTCGTGCGCGTAGGAAATTTTTGTTTCCCATGCGACGTTCCCCAACAGTGGCATCATGAGCTAGGTTCATGCATAGATGTCTCCTCGAGTAGAACACAAAAGTTATTGTGGGCGGTGATGTGCGATTTGCTGCCCTCCTTAGTCTTTTCTTGATTCCGCGGTATTGTTGGATCGAAGCGGCTCGGACCGACATTACTCGTACGCTTACGAGAGACTGGTTTCATCGCTACGGGCAACTCCGTTGCTCAAAGATGACTGGCGAGTGTCGGTTTCTCCAACTTTAGTTGAATCAGATTTGACCAAAGAGGTCCTTGGATGAGGTTAAATAGCAATTCATATATCTCCGTTGTGGTGTTTGCGTAAGTAAGATGCGATTCTACTAGATACGCATGGTCACCACGTAAAACATGCAGCAACAATTAGAGGATGTCTAACTTGTTTTTGCAGGGTATGCTTGTGATGTGATATGGCCGACGATGTGATGTGATATATTGGATGTATGAGATGATCATGTTGTAATAGTTAATATCGACTTGCAAGTCGATGGTACGGCAACTGGCAGGAGCCATAGGGTTGTCTTTAAACTAATGTTTGTGCTTGCAGATGCGTTTACTATATTGCTAGGATGTAGCTTTAGTAGTAATAGCATGAGTAGCACGACAACCCCGATGGCGACGCGTTGATGGAGATCATGGTGTGGCGCTGGTGACAAGAAGATCGTGCTGGTGCTTTGGTGATGGAGATCAAGAAGCACGTGATGATGGCCATATCATGTCACTTATGAATTGCATGTGATATTAATCCTTTTATGCACCTTATTTTGCTTAGAACGACGGTTGCATTATGAGTTGATCTCTCACTAAAATTTCAAGACGAAATTGTGTTCTCCTCGACTGTGCACCGTTGCTACAGTTTGTTGTTTCGAGACACCACGTGATGATCGGGTGTGATAGACTCAACGTTCACATACAACGGGTGCAAAACAGTTGCACACACGAAACACTCGGGTTAAGCTTGACGAGCCTAGCATGTGTAGACATGGCCTCGGAACACATGAGACCGAAAGGTCGATCATGAATCATATAGTTGATATGATTAGCATAGGGATGCTTACCACTGAAACTATCCTCAACTCACGTGATGATCGGACTTGAGCTAGTGGAATTGGACCATGAACCACTCAAATGACTAGAGAGATGTACTTTTTGAGTGGGAGTTTAGCAAGCAATTTGATTAAGTTAAACTCTAATTATCTTGAACATAGTCTAAGACCACTTTGAATATATTTGTGTTGTAGATCATGGCTCACGCGACAGTCACCCTGAATTTTAATACGTTCCTAGAGAAAGCTAAGTTGAAAGATGATGTGCTACTGCGACAACAGACCTTCCCTGGTACGACGCCAGGAATCCTGCTGCTACAGCTACGCCTTTAGGGACTTCCTTGGCAAATATGCAAAGTATTTCCCCGCGGCCTTGGAGCCTTGCGTTGGTGTTCCCTTGAAGAGGAAAGGGTGATGTAGCACAGCGGCGGTAAGTATTTCCCTCAGTTTTGAGAACTAAGGTATCAAACCAGTGGAAGATCTCGTCAAGTCACAAGTACTTGCACAAACACAAAGAGCTTGCACCCAACGCTATGAAGGGGTTGTCAATCCCTTATAGATTGTTTGCAAAGTGAGAACTGAAAGCAAAAAGCAAACAGAGCAAAGTAAAAGTGAAAGTGGAAACGATAGTTGTGAATAGACCCGGGGGCCGTAGTGTTCACTAGTGGCTTCTCTCATGAAAGCAAGTAGACAGTGGGTGAACGAATTACTGTCGAGCAATTGATAGAACCGCGCAAAGTCGTGACGTTATCTAAGGCAATGATTATATCTATAGGCATCACGTCCAAAACAAGTAGACCGATACTTTCTGCATCTACTACTATTACTCCACACGTCGACCGCTATCTAGCATGCATCTAGTGTATTAAGTCCAAAAGAACAGAGTAACGCCTTAAGCAAGATGACATGATGTAGATGGACAATCTCATATCTATGATAAAAGCCCATCTTGTTACCCTTGATGGCAACAACACGATGCGTGCCTTGCTGCCCCTTCTGTCACTGGAAAGGTCACCACACGGTATGAACCCAAAACCAAGCACTTCTCCCATTGCAAGAATCATAGATCTAGTTGGCCAAAAAAACCCAAGACTCGGAGAGACTTACAAGGATATCAAATCATGCAAATAAGAAATCAGCAAAGACTCAAATATAATTCATAGATAATCAGATCACAAATCCAGAATTCATCGGATCTCGATAAACACACCGCCAAAGAGGATTACATCGGATAGATCTCCATGAAGATCATGGAGAACTTTGTATTGAAGATCCAAGAGAGAGAAGAAGCCATCTAGATACTAATTACGGACCCGTAGGTGTGAAGTAGACTGCTCACGAGTCATTGCAGAGGCGATGATGTTGATGTAGAAGCTCTCCAACTCCAAAGTCCCCTCCCACAGGGCACCGGGAAGGGTCTCCAAATGAGATCTCGCGGAAACGGAAGCTTGCGGCGGCGGAAAAGTGTTTTCATACATGCCCTGATTTTTTCTGGATTTTTAGGGAATTTATAGGCGAAAGACCTAGGGCAGGGGAGCGCCAGGGAGACCACAAGCTTGGTTGCCGCGGCCCCCCTGGCCACGGAAACAGGGCTTGTGGGCTCCCTGTGGGTCCACTGCCTTGGCCCTCAAGCCTCCCGATCTTCTTCCGTTCTGGAAAAATTTATATCGGGGATTTTATTCCGTTTGGACTCCGTTCCAGAATCAGATCTGAAGAGAGTAAAAAACACAGAAAAAACAGGAACTGGCACTTGGCACTGGATTAATAAGTTAGTCCCAAAAAAGATATAAAAGGTAAACAAAACATCCAAAGTTGACAAGATAACATCGTGAAACCATAAAAAATTATAGATACGTTTGAGACGTATCAAGCATCCCCAAGCTTAACTCCTGCTCGTCCTCGAGTAGGGAAGTGATAAAGAATGAATTTTTGATGCTTTCATGCTACCTAGCATAGATGTCCTTTGTAACTCCTCTTATGTGACGTGAATGTTCAGATCCATTAGATTCAAAACAATAGTTTGCTATTGACGTGAAGACAATAATAATTCAAGCAAACTAGCGAGGTAATCATGAACTTTCAAAATAACAAGGCCAAAAGAAAGTTATCCCTACAAAATCATATAGTATGGCTATGCTCTATCATCATTGCACAACGAATTTAAATCATGCACAACCCCGGTATTGGCCAAGTAATTGTTTTCACACCTTTACTTTCTTAAACTTTTTGGACTCTCACGTAATACATGAGCGTGAGCCATGGTTTTAGCACTATAAGTTGTGTGGAGTGTGGTGGAGGTTGCAAGGCAAACAATGAGAAGATGGTCACATTGACTAGGCATATCAATGAGCCATGGAGATGCTCATCAATAGATATCAACGTGAATGAGTAGGGATTGCCGTACAAATGATGCACTAGAGCTAAGAGTATGTGAAAGCTCTTAAAGAAAACTAGTGGGTGTGCATCCAACTTGCTTGCTCACGAAGACCTAAGGCAATTTTGAGGAAGCCTATCATTGGAATATACAACCAAGTTATATAATGAGAATTTCTTACTAGCTATATGGTGGTGACAAAACGAGAGACTCTCAATCATGAAGATCATGGTGTTTAATATGCACAAGTGTGGAAAGGTGGTAGCATTGTCCCTTCTCTATTTTTCTCTCATTTTTTGGTGGGCTCTATGGCCTTTTTTTATTATATATTTTTTATTTTGGTGGGCATCTTTGGCCTCTTTTATTTCCTCACATGGGACAATGCTCCATCAATGATGATCATCACACTTACAACTCAAAACTTGGAGCAATGATGACTCTATATGGAATGCCTTCAGTAGTGTACCGTGACAATGATCTAGCATGTCATAGACATCAATGGAAACATCATGTTAGCTATCTTACGATCATGCAATGGCAATGTAGAAGTGGTGGCACATGTCATGGTGGTAATCGTATGGAAATATATCTCGGAATAGCTTTGAAAAAGCCATAGTAGGTAGGTATGGTGGCTGTTTTGAGGAAGGCTATATGGGTGGTTTTGTGCACCGGCGAAAGTTGCACGACACTAAAGAAGATAGTGATGGTGGAAGGTGAAAGTGCATTTAAACCATGGACTCAACATTAGTCATGAAGAACTCATATACTTGTTGCAAAAGTTTTAGTAGTAATCGAAACAAAGCATTCAACGCATACTCCTAGCTAGGGGAAGGGTTGGTAGGTATAAACCATCGCGCGATCCCGACCGCCACACAAAGGATGACAATCAATAGACTAATCATGCTCAGACTTCATCACATAGAGGTTCACCATACGTGCATGCTACGGGAATCACTAACTTCAACACAAGTATTTTTAGATCCACAACACCTTACTAATATAACTTCAATATTACCACAACCACAACTCAAAACTAATTGAGATGAATCAAACTTCTCTAACTATTCAATGCACATGATGGTGGAAGTTTTCATATCCCTTTGGATAACTACCCCTTTTGAGACTACTTTCAAAGCATAGATCAACTACCAAGCCACGCACCACCGTGCTCTAAAAGATATAAGTGAAGCACATATGAGCTGAATTGTCTAACCAAAGGATATAAGTGAAGCTCGACAAAATCACGGTGAGTGCATGTCTCTCTCTCTAGGTGTGCAGCAAGGATGATTGTGACACAACAAAAATAAAAGACTCCTACGATACAAGATGCTCCAAGAAAAACACATAACATGTGGTGAATAAAAATATAGCCCCAAGTAATATTACCGATGGATTGAAGACGAAAGAGGGATGCCTTCCCGGGGCATCCCCAAGCTTAGGCTTTTACGGCATCCTTGAATCAACTTGGGGTGCCTTGGGCATCCCCAAGCTTGAGCTCTTGCCACTCTTTATCCTTTTGTCCATAAGAACTTCATCCAAAACTTGAGAACTTCACAACACGAAACTTAAACAGAAACTCGTGATAACATTAGTATAAGAAAGCAAACCACCACTTCCTTAGGTACTGTAGCAAACATAAATTCTACTTATGTTGATGTTGGGTTACTGTATTTTCAATCTTCCATGGCTAATACCCCCGATACTATCCATAGTTTCATCAAAATAAGCAACCAACTCAACAAAAACAGAATCTGTTAACAGCAGACCAGTCTGTAGAAATCTGTATACTTCGTATACTTCAGGTACTTCAAAAATTCTGAAAAATTACGACAGTCTGAAGAATTTGCATATCAATCAGCATAAAAAAGAATCAACTCAAAATCTCATGCAGAAAAAAAATGAAAATTTGTTTCGTGAGCAGAAAGTTTCTGTCTTTTCCAGCATGACCAAACGATCATCCCCAAGACTAATCATAACGGTTTTGCTTGGCACAAACGCAAAAAGAAACACAAAAAACACAATCATAACAGAATTGTGAAAGTGTGGAAAACACAAAACAGAAAGAAAAAGGATAGATTTGTTGGGTTGCCTCCCAACAAGCGCTATTGTTAACGCCCTTAGCTAGGCAAAAGGTGATGGAATCACGTATAGTCATCTTTGGTGTTGAAACCATAAGTAGCCCTCATCATAGATTCATAAGGCAATCTTATTTTATTTCTAGGAAAATGCTCCATGCCCTTCTTTAGAGGAAATTTAAATCTAATATTCCCTTCCTTCATATCGATGATAGCACCAATAGTCCTTAGGAAAGGTCTACCAAGAATAATGGGACATGAAGGATTGCAATCTATGTCAAGTATAATGAAATCCACGGGTACATAGTTCTTATTTGCAACAATAAGAACATCATCGATCCTTCCCATGGGTTTCTTAACAGTAGAATCCGCAAGATGCAAATTAAGAGAACACTCTTCAATCTCATGAAAACCAAGAATATCACATAAAGACTTTGGAATCGCGGAAACACTAGCACCCAAATCACACAAAGCATTGCATTCATAGTTTTTGATCTTGATTTTGATAGTAGGTCCCCACTCATCATGAAGTTTTCTAGGTATAGAGACTTCTAATTCGAGCTTCTCTTCAAGAGATTTCATTATAGCATCTACGATATGTGCTGTAAAGGCTTTGCTTTGGCTATAAGCATGTGGAGAGTTTGCAATGGATTGCATCAAGGAAATGCATTCAAACAAGGAGCAACTATCATAATTGAATTCCTTGAAATCCAAAGTGGGAGTTTCATTACTACCCAAAATTTTGATTTCTTCTACACCACTCTCCACACCTTTATCATCAAGATAGGTGGGCTCCGAATCATTGGGGAGTTTTTCAACCAAAGTGGATTCATATCCAGCCCCTTCATCAATAGGTTTGACACGCGAAAACAAAGATTCAAGAGGAGTCACACCAAGCACTTTAAGATCTTCGTGATTTGCATCACTAGAACACAACCTTTTAAACCATTCATGCCTAGTGCAAATTTGGACGGTTCTTTCTTTGCTCTCATTCATGGAGACACACATAGCTTTTAGAGTTTCATCCAAGTTGACCTTGGGAGGAGCACATCTAACTTTCAAAGCATCAATATCACAAGACATCCTATCAACGCTCTTAGCCAAATCGTCTATTTTGAGTAGTTTTTCCTCTATGGACGCATTGAAAATCTTTTGAGAGTTGATGAACTCTTTGATATTACTCTCCAAATCAGAGGGTAATTTGTTGTGATTTCCATAAGTGTTGTTGTAGGAATTGCCATAATTGTTAGAGGAGTTACTAGGAAAAGGCCTAGGAACATAGTTTCCTCTAAAAGCATTGTTGTTGCCAAAATTATTCCTACCATCAAAATTAACGTCCAAACTAGCGTTGCTACTCTCAATCAAGGAAGATAGTGGCATGTCATTAGGATCTAAAGGAGCATTTCTACTAGCAACCAAATTCATCAACTCGTCCATCTTAGCACTAACCGAGTTAATTTCTTCTATAACGTGTACCTTTTTGCTAGTAGGTGACCTTTGAGTGTGCCACTGTGAATAGTTGGTCATGATATTGTCTAGGAGTTTTGTAGCGTCTCCTAACGTGATTTCCATGAACGTTCCACCTGAGGCGGAGTCCAAGATATTGCGAGAAGCGAAATTCAAACCAGCGTAAAAGATTTGTATAATCATCCACAAACTCAAGCCATGAGCGGGACAATTTCTAATCATTAACTTCATCCTCTCCCAAGATTGTGCAACGTGTTCATGATCAATTTGCTTGAAATTCATGATATCTTTACGTAAGGAGATAATAGTAGCCGGCGGAAAATACTTGGATATGTAAGCATCTTTGCACTTATCCCAAGAATCGATACTATTTTTAGGCAAAGAAGAAAACCAAGTTTTTGCGTGATCTCGCAACGAGAAAGGAAAAAGCTTCAACTTAATCACGTCATTATCCACATCTCTTTTCTTTTGCATATCGCAAAGCTCAATGAAGGTATTGAGATGGGATGCGTCATCTTCACTAGGAAGGCCAGATAATTGCTCTTTCATAACAAGATTCACCAAAGCTGCATTGATTTCATATGATTCCACACTAGTGGCGGGAGCAATCGGAGTACTAAAATAATAATTATTATTGGTACTCGAGAAGTTGCAAAGTTTGGTGTTTTCAGCCATGATGACTTCAACAAACAAACAAGCACACAAGCAAGCAAGAAAACCGGCAAAGGAAAACGGCAAAAAGGCAAAAGAAAACAGCAAAGGAAAACGGCAAAAAGGCAAAAAGAAACGGCAAAAGGGGAAATGCAAATGAAAACGGCAAATGTGAAGTGGGGGAGAGGAAAACGAGAGGCAACTGGCAAAAAAGGTAAATGCAAGAGATGAGTTTGTGACACCTACTTGGATAGATCTCCTCCCCGCGCCAGAAAGCAGCACGTTGACGAGAGACTATTCTTGACTTGATCCTCCCCGGCAACGGCGCCAGGAATCCTTCTGCTACTGCGACAACACACCTTCCATGGTACGGCGCCAGGAATCCTGCTGCTACGGCTATGCCTTTAGGGACTTCCTTGGCAAATATGCAAAGGATTTCCCTGCGGCCTTGGAGCCTTGCGTTGGTGTTCCTTTGAAGAGGAAAGGGTGATATAGCACATCGGCGGTAAGTATTTCCCTCAGTTTTGAGAACCAAGGTATCGAACCAGTGGAAGATCTCGTCAAGTCACAAGTACCTGCACAAACACAAAGAGCTTGCACCCAACGCTATGAAGGGGTTGTCAATCCCTTATAGATTGTTTGCATAGTGAGAACTGAAAGCAAAAAGTAAACAGAGAAAGTAAAAGTGAAAGTGGAAACGATAGTTGTAAATAGATCTGGGAGCCGTAGTGTTCACTAGTGGCTTCTCTCATGAAAGCAAGTAGACGGTGGGTGAACGAATTACTGTCGAGCAATTGATAGAACCGCGCAAAGTCATGAAGTTATCTAAGGCAATGATTATATCTATAGGCATCACGTCCAAAACAAGTAGACCGATACTTTCTGCATCTACTACTATTACTCCACACGTCGACCGCTATCCAACATACATTTAGTGTATTAAGTCCAAAACAACAGAGTAACGCGTTAAGCAAGATGACATGATGTAGATGGACAATCTCATATCTACGATAAAAGCCCATCTTGTTATCCTTGATGGCAACAACAAGATGCGTGCCTTGCTGCCCCTTCTGTCACTGGGAAAGGTCACCACACGGTATGAACCCAAAACCAAGCACTTCTCCCATTGCAAGAATCATAGATCTAGTTGGCCAAACAAAACCCAAGACTCAGAGAGACTTACAAGGATATCAAATCATGCAAATAAGAATTCAACAAAGACTCAAATATAATTCATAGATAATTTGATCACAAATCCACAATTCATCGGATCTCGACAAACACACCGCCAAACATGATTACATCAGATAGATCTCCATGAAGATCATGGAGAACTTTGTATTGAAGTTCCAAGAGAGAGAAGAAGCCATCTAGATACTAACTACGGCCCGTAGGTCTGAAGTAGCCTACTCACGAGTCATTGGAGAGGCGAAGATGTTGATGTAGAAGCCCTCCAACTCCAAAGTCCCCTCCGGCAGGGCATCGGGAAGGGTCTCCAGATGAGATCTTGCGGAAACGGAAGCTTGCGGCGGCGAAAAAGTGTTTACGTGGATGCCCTGATTTTTTCTAGATTTTTAGGGAATTTATAGGCCAAAGACCTAGGGCAGGGGAGTGCCAGGGAGGCCACAAGCTTGGTTGCCGCGGCCCCCCTGGCCGCGGCAACAGGGCTTGTGGGCTCCCTATGGGCCCACTTCCTTGGCCCTCAAGCCTCCCGATCTTCTTCCATTCTGGAAAAATTTATTTCGGGGATTTTATTCCGTTTGGACTCCATTCCAAAATCAGATCTGAAAAGAGTCAAAAACACAGAAAAAACAAGAACTGGCACTTGGCACTGGATTAATATGTTAGTCCCAAAAAAGATATAAAAGGTAAACAAAACATCCAAAGTTGACAAGATAACAACGTGAAACCAGCAAAAATTATAGATACGTTTGAGACGTATCATGATGAAAGCAACTTTGTAGACTGGGCTCGTAATATTCAGTTGCTCCTGCAAGCTGGGAAGAAGGATTATGTACTTAATGCTGTGCTAGGAGATGAACCACCCGCTACGGCTGACCAAGATGTTAAGAACGCTTGGTTAACACGTAAGGAGGACTACTCAGTAGTTCAATGTGCAGTCTTGTATGGCTTAGAGCCGGGACTTCAACGTCGCTTTGGGCGTCATGGAGCATATGAGATGTTTGAGGAGTTGAAGTTTATCTTTCAGAAGAACGCACGGATCGAGAGGTATGAGACCTCCGATAAATTCTATGCTTGCAAGATGGAGGAGAATTCGTCTGTCAGTGAACATGTGCTCAAAATGTCTGGGTACTCAAACCGTCTAGCTGATCTGGGGATTGAACTTCCACAAGAGGCTATCACTGACAGAATTCTTCAATCACTGCCGCCAAGCTATAAGGGCTTTGTGTTGAACTACAACATGCAAGGGATGAACAAGTCACCCGGCGAGTTGTTCGCGATGCTGAAAGTCGCAGAGTCAGAACTCCGTAAAGAGCATCAAGTGTTGATGGTGAATAAGACCACTAGTTTCAAGAGAAACAGCAAAGGAAAGAATGGTAGTTCAAACAAGAGAGGCAAGCCTGTTGCTAATCCGACGAAGAAACCCAAAGCTGGACCTAAGCCTGAAACGGAGTGCTATTATTGCAAGGGTATGGGTCACTGGAAGCGCAACTGGCCCAAGTATGTGGCTGATAAGAAGGCGGCCAAAGAAAAATCAGGTATATTTGATATACATGTTATTGATGTGTACTTAACCAGCTCCCGTAGTAGTGCCTGGGTATTCGATACCGGTTCTGTTGCTCATATCTGCAATTCGAAACATGAACTGCGAAATAAGCAAAGGCTGGCGAAGGATGAAGTGACGATGCACGTGGGAAATGGTTCCAAGGTTGATGCAATCGCCGTCGGCACAGTTTCACTTCAGTTACCATCAGGATTAGTTATGAAATTAAATAATTGTTATTTAGTGCCTCCGTTAAGCATGAACATTATATCTGGATCTTGTTTATTGCGAGACGGTTACTCGTTTAAGTCAGAGAATAATAGTTGTTCTATTTCTATGAGTAATATCTTTTATGGTCATGCACCCAATGTGAGAGGATTGTTCATATTGAATCTTGGTAGTAATAATACACATATACATAACATTGAGACCAAAAGAGTTAGAGTTAACAATGATAGCGCCATGTTTTTATGGCACTGCCGCTTAGGTCATATTGGTGTAAAGCGCATGAAGAAACTCCATTCCGATGGACTTTTGGAGTCACTTGACTTTGATTCACTTGACACGTGTGAACCATGCCTCATAGGCAAGATGACTAAAACTCCGTTCTCCGGAACAATGGAGCGTGCAAGTGACTTGTTGGAAATCATACATACCGATGTGTGTGGTCCGATGAGTGCGGAGGCACGCGGCGGATATCGTTATTTTCTCACCTTCACCGACGATTTCAGTAGATATGGTTATGTCTACTTAATGAAGCACAAGTCTGAAACATTTGAAAAGTTCAAGCAATTTCAGAGTGAAGTTGAAAATCATCGTAACAAGAAGATCAAGTTCCTACGGTCTAATCGTGGGGGTGAATATCTGAGTTTCGAGTTTGGTTCTCACTTAAGACAATGTGGAATTGTTTCACAATTGACACCGCCTGGAACACCACAGCGTAATGGTGTGTCCGAACGTCGTAATCGTACTTTATTAGAGATGGTGCGATCTATGATGTCTCTTACCGATTTGCCGTTATCATTTTGGGGTTATGCATTAGAAACAGCTGCATTCACTTTAAATAGGGCACCATCAAAATCCGTTGAGACGACACCATACGAACTGTGGTATGGCAAAAGACCAAAGTTGTCGTTTCTTAAAGTTTGGGGATGTGATGCTTATGTCAAAAAGCTTCAGCCTGAAAAGCTGGAACCCAAAGCGGAAAAGTGCGTCTTCATAGGTTACCCAAAAGAGATAGTTGGCTATACCTTCTATCTCAAATCCGAGGGCAAAGTATTTGTTGCTAAGAACGGAGCTTTTCTTGAGAAGGAGTTTCTCTCGAGAGAATTGAGTGGGAGGAAGATAGAACTTGATGAGGTTGTCGAACCTCTCATCTCTCTGGATGGTGGCGCAGGGCAAGGGGAAACCCCTGCCGTTGCGACGCCGGTTGAGGAGGAAGTTAATGATGATGATCATGAAACTCCAGATCAAGTTCATGTCGAACCTGGCAGGTCGAAGAGACCGCGTACTACTCCAGAGTGGTACGGTAATCCCGTCTTATCAATTATGTTGTTAGACAACAATGAGCCTGCGAATTATGAAGAAGCAATGGTGGGCCCGGATTCCAACAAATGGCTGGAGGCCATGAAGTCCGATATAGGATCCATGTATGAAAACAAAGTGTGGACTTTGGAAGTATTACCTGAAGGCCGCAAGGCTATTCAGAACAAATGGATCTTTAAGAAGAAGACTGACGCTGACGGTAATGTGACCGTTTATAAAGCTCGACTTGTGGCAAAGGGTTTTTCACAAGTTCAAGGGGTTGACTACGATGAGACATTCTCACCCATAGTGATGCTTAAGTCCGTCCGAATCATGTTAGCAATAGCTGCATTTTTCGATTATGAAATCTGGGAGATGGATGTCAAAACGGCGTTCCTTAACGGTTTCCTTAAGGAAGAGTTGTATATGATGCAGCCCAAAGGTTTTGTCGATCCTAAAAATGCTAACAAAGTGTGCAAGCTCCAGCGATCCATTAATGGACTGGTGCAAGCATCTCGGAGTTGGAATAAACGTTTTGATGAGGTGATCAAAGCATTTGGGTTTATACAAGTGGTCGGAGAATCTTGTATTTACAAGAAAGTGAGTGGGAGCTCTGTGGCGTTTCTAATATTATATGTGGATGACATATTGCTAATTGGAAACAACGTGGAGTTTTTGGAGAGCATAAAGGATTCTTGAATAAAAGTTTCTCTATGAAGGACCTAGGAGAAGCTGCTTACATTCTAGGCATTAAGATCTATAGGGATAGATCGAAACGCCTGATAGGACTTCCACAAAGTACATACCTTGATAAAGTTTTGAAGAGGTTCAAAATGGAACAGTCCAAGAAGGGGTTCTTGCCAGTTTTACAAGGTACGAGATTGAGTAAGACTCAGTGCCCAGCAGCTGATAAAGATAGAGAGCATATGAGCACCATCCCCTATGCTTCAGCCATAGGTTCTATCATGTATGCAATGCTGTGCACTAGACCGGACGTTAGCCTGGCCATAAGTATGGCAGGCAGGTTCCAGAGTAATCCAGGAGTGGATCACTGGACGGTGGTCAAGAATATCCTGAAGTACCTGAAAAGGACTAAGGAGATGTTTCTCGTGTATGGAGGTGACGAAGAGCTCGCCGTAAAAGGTTACGTCGATGCAATCTTTGACACAGATTCGGACGACTCTAAGTCGCAGACCGGATGCATATTTATTCTTAATGGGGGTGCGGTAAGCTGGTGCAGTTCCAAGCAAAGCTTCGTAGCTGATTCTACATGTGAAACGGAGTACATGACTGCCTCGGAGGCGGCTAAGGAGGGTGTCTGCATGAAGCAGTTCATAGCGATCTTGGAGTGGTGTCGAGCGCACTGAATCCAATAACCCTGTTTTGTGACAACACGGGTGCCATTGCCTTAGCAAAGGAACCACGGTTTCACAAGAAGACCAGACACATCAAACGACGCTTCAACCTCATCTGCGACTACGTCGAAGGGGAGGACGTAAATATATGCAAAGTGCACATGGATCTGAATGTAGCACACCCGCTGACTAAACCTCTTCCACGGGAAAATCATGATCAACACCAGAACTGTATGGGTGTTAGATTTATTACAATGTAATTCACATGGCGATGTGAGGGCTAGATTATTGACTCTAGTGCAAGTGGGAGACTGTTGTAATTATGCCCTAGAGGCAATGATAAATAAGTTATTCTTATAATTCCCGTATCAAGATAATCGTTTATTATCCATGCTATAATTGTACTGAATGAAGACTTAGATACATGTGCGGATACATAGACAAAACACTGTCCCTAGCAAGCCTCTAGTTGGCTAGCCAGTTGATCAAGGACAGTCAGGGTCTTCTGACTATGTACAAGGTGTTGCTGCTTGATAACTAGATCACATCATTGGGTGAATCATGTGATGGACTAGACCCAAACTAATAGACGTAGCATGTTGATCGTGTCATTTTGTTGCTACTGTTTTTTGCGTGTCAAGTATTTATTCCTATGACCATGAGATCATATAACTCACTGACACCGGAGGAATGCTTTGTGTGTATCAAACGTCGCAACGTAACTAGGTGACTATAAAGATGCTCTACAGGTATCTCCGAAGGTGTCCGTTGAGTTAGTATGGATCAAGACTGGGATTGGTCACTCCGTCTGACGGAGAGGTATCTCGGGGCCCACTCGGTAATACAACATCACACACAAGACTTGCAAGCAATGTGACTTAGTGTAAGTCATGGGATCTTGTATTACGAAACGAGTAAAGAGACTTGCCGGTAAACGAGATTGAAATAGGTATGCGGATACCGACGATCGAATCTCGGGCAAGTAACATACCGAAGGTCAAAGGGAATGACATACGAGATTATATGAATCCTTGGCACTGAGGTTCAAACGATAAGATCTTCGTACAATATGTAGGATCCAATATGGGCATCCAGGTGCCGCTATTGGATATTGACCGAGGAGTCCCTCGGGTCATGTCTACATAGTTCTCGAACCCGCAGGGTCTGCACACTTAAGGTTCGACGTTGTTTTATGCGTATTTGAGTTATATGGCTGGTTACCGAATGTTGTTCGGAGTCCCGGATGAGATCACAGACGTCACGAGGGTTTCTGGAATGGTCCGGAGACGAAGATTGATATATAGGTTGACCTCATTTGATTACCGGAAAGTTTTCGGAATTACCGGGAATGTACCGGGAGTGACGAATGGGTTCCGGATGTTCACCGGGGGGGGGGGGGGGGCGGGGGGGCGCAGCCCACCCCGGGGAAGCCCATAGGCCTTAGGGGTGCCGCACCAGCCCTTAGTGGGCTGGTGGGCAAGCCCAAGAAGGCGCTGCGCATGATAAAAGAAAAAAAAGAGAAAAGAAAAAAAGGGGGAAGTGGGAAGGAAGGGAAGGACTCCACCTTCCAATCCTGGTTGGACTAGGATTGGAGGAGGATTCGTCCTCCCCCCGTTCGGCCGACCCCCTTGGGGCTCCTTGTGTTGGGGAACGTCGCATGGGAAACAAAAAATTTCCTACGCGCACGAAGACCTATCATGGTGACGTCCATCTACGAGAGGGGATTTCCGATCAACGTACCCTTGTAGATCGCACCGCAGAAGCGTTAGTGAATGCGGTTGATGTAGTGGAACGTCCTCACGTCCCTCGATACGCCCCGCGAACCGTCCCCCGAACCGTCCCGCGATCCGTCCCACGATCCGCTCCGATCTAGTGCCGAACGGACGGCACCTCCGCGTTCAGCACACGTACAGCTCGACGATGATCTCGGCCTTCTTGATCCAGCAAGAGAGACGGAGAGATAGATGAGTTCTCCGGCAGCGTGACGACACTCCAGAGGTTGGTGGTGATCTAATCTCAGAAGGGCTCCGCCCGAGCTCCGCAGAAACGCGATCTAGAGGTAAAACCGTGGAGGTATGTGGTCGGGCTGCCTTGGCAAAAGTTGTCTCAAATCAGCCCTTATAGCTCCATATATATAGGAGGAGGGAGGGGAGGCTTGCCTTGAGGCTCAAGGAGCCCCAAGGGCCGCGCCACCAAGGGAGGAGGAGTCCTCCTTCAATCCTAGTCCAACTAGGATTGGAAAGTGGAGTCCTTCTCTCCTTTCCCACCTCCTATTTTTTTCTTTCTCTTTGATTTTCTATCCTTGGCGCATAGGACCTTCTTGGGCTGTCCCACCAGCCCACCAAGGGCTGGTGCGCCACCCCAAGGCCTATGGGCTTCCCCGGGGTGGGTTGCCCCCCCGGTGAACACCCGGAACCCATTCGTCATTCCCGGTACATTCCCGGTAACTCCGAAAACCTTCGGGTAATCAAATGA